>NC_089647.1:60376200-61651200 GCF_037042795.1 Molothrus aeneus | reverse complement strand
GGAAAAGGACCAAAAGAGGGTAAAACAAGAGCTCACAGATGTTGCAAAAACAGGGGAAAATGTTAAGGGGGAAGACACAACTTGGAGGGAAAGATGGGAGGAATATGGCATGGACACTATAAAAAAAAAAAAAAAAGTAAAAAATCTTGGCCAAAGTCAAAGCCATCAAAAGCAGGCCATATGCCACCAAATGCAGGCCAATGCAGCAAAGCTTGGAAAATGGATCCCTGCTTAAGGCCAAAACAGATAAGAAGGACTTACAAACACACTGGAATGGAGATACCATGAAAGGAATTGCATTTGGAGGAGAAAAAAAAAAAATTTGGGAAATTTGGGAAATGTAGTGACTACAAGGAGATGGACCAGGATTTTATCAAGTGCAGGGAAAAGGACCAAAAGAGGGTAAAACAAGAGCTCACAGATGTTGCAAAAACAGGGGAAAATGTTAAGGGGGATGACATAACTTGGAGGGAAAGATGGGAGGAATATGGCATAGATACTTATTTAAAAAAAAAAAAAAAGAAAAAAATCTTGCCCAAAGTCAAAGCCATCAAAAGGCATGGCATGCCATCAAGTGCAGGCACATGCTGCAAAGATTCCTCTAGTGGTCCCCATTGAAATCGCAAGATTCCGTTTCCCTTCCCGAAAGGAAATTTCATTTCCTTTCGGGAAGGGAAACGGAATCTTGCGAACCCAAAAAGAAAGGCTTACAAACACTCTGGAAAGGAGATAGGATCAAATGAAATGCAATTGAAAAAAAACCCCAAAAACTCCAGAAAATTGGGAGATGTGTTGCCCTCAAAAACTGCTCTGTGAGGAAATGAGCTGCAGTGCAAAGGACCAAAGGAGGCCAAAACTAAGCAGAGAGATGTTGCAAAAGCAGGGGGAAAAGTTAAGGAGGAAGACACAACGTGGAGGGGAAGATATGAGGGACATGGCATGGACACTTAAAAAAAAAAAAAAAAATTCTTGCCCAAAATCAAAGCCATCAAGTGCAGGCCATATGCCACCAAATGCAGGCCCATGCAGCAAAGCTTGGAAAATGGATCCCTGCTTAAGGCCAAAACAGATAAGAAGGACTTACAAACACACTGGAATGGAGATACCATGAAAGGAATTGCATTTGGAGGAGAAAAAAAAAAAAATTGGGAAATTTGGGAAATGTAGTGACTACAAGGAGATGGACCAGGATTTTAACAAGTGCAGGGAAAAGGACCAAAAGAGGGTAAAACAAGAGCTCACAGATGTTGCAAAAACAGGGGAAAATGTTAAGGGGGAAGACACAACTTGAAGGGAAAGATGGGAGGAATATGGCATGGACACTATAAAAAAAAAAAAAAAAGTAAAAAATCTTGGCCAAAGTCAAAGCCATCAAAAGGCATGGCATGCCATCAAGTGCAGGCACATGCTGCAAAGATTCCTCTAGTGGTCCCCATTGAAATCGCAAGATTCCGTTTCCCTTCCCGAAAGGAAATTTCATTTCCTTTCGGGAAGGGAAACGGAATCTTGCGAACCCAAAAAGAAAGGCTTACAAACACTCTGGAAAGGAGATAGGATCAAATGAAATGCAATTGAAAAAAACCCCAAAAACTCCAGAAAATTGGGAGATGTGTTGTCCTCAAAAACTGCTCTGTGAGGAAATGAGCTGCAGTGCAAAGGACCAAAGGAGGCCAAAACTAAGCAGAGAGATGTTGCAAAAGCAGGGGGAAAAGTTAAGGAGGAAGACACAACGTGGAAGGGAAGATATGAGGGACATGGCATGGACACTTAAAAAAAAAAAAAAAAAATTCTTGCCCAAAATCAAAGCCATCAAAAGCAGGCCATATGCCACCAAATGCAGGCCCATGCAGCAAAGCTTGGAAAATGGATCCCTGCTTAAGGCCAAAACAGATAAGAAGGACTTACAAACACACTGGAATGGAGATACCATGAAAGGAATTGCATTTGGAGGAGAAAAAAAAAAAATTTGGGAAATTTGGGAAATGTAGTGACTACAAGGAGATGGACCAGGATTTTATCAAGTGCAGGGAAAAGGACCAAAAGAGGGTAAAACAAGAGCTCACAGATGTTGCAAAAACAGGGGAAAATGTTAAGGGGGAAGACACAACTTGGAGGGAAATATGGGAGGAATATGGCATAGATACTTATTAAAAAAAAAAAAAAGAAAAAAATCTTGCCCAAAGTCAAAGCCATCAAAAGGCATGGCATGCCATCAAGTGCAGGCACATGCTGCAAAGATTCCTCTAGTGGTCCCCATTGAAATCGCAAGATTCCGTTTCCCTTCCCGAAAGGAAATTTCATTTCCTTTCGGGAAGGGAAACGGAATCTTGCGAACCCAAAAAGAAAGGCTTACAAACACTCTGGAAAGGAGATAGGATCAAATGAAATGCAATTGAAAAAAACCCCAAAAACTCCAGAAAATTGGGAGATGTGTTGTCCTCAAAAACTGCTCTGTGAGGAAATGAGCTGCAGTGCAAAGGACCAAAGGAGGCCAAAACTAAGCAGAGAGATGTTGCAAAAGCAGCGGGAAAAGTTAAGGAGGAAGACACAACGTGGAGGGGAAGATATGAGGGACATGGCATGGACACTTAAAAAAAAAAAAAAAAAAATTCTTGCCAAAATCAAAGCCATCAAGTGCAGGCCATATGCCACCAAATGCAGGCCCATGCAGCAAAGCTTGGAAAATGGATCCCTGCTTAAGGCCAAAACAGATAAGAAGGACTTACAAACACACTGGAATGGAGATACCATGAAAGGAATTGCATTTGGAGGAGAAAAAAAAAAAATTTGGGAAATTTGGGAAATGTAGTGACTACAAGGAGATGGACCAGGATTTTATCAAGTGCAGGGAAAAGGACCAAAAGAGGGTAAAACAAGAGCTCACAGATCTTGCAAAAACAGGGGAAAATGTTAAGGGGGAAGACACAACTTGGAGGGAAATATGGGAGGAATATGGCATAGATACTTATTAAAAAAAAAAAAAAGAAAAAAATCTTGCCCAAAGTCAAAGCCATCAAAAGGCATGGCATGCCATCAAGTGCAGGCACATGCTGCAAAGATTCCTCTAGTGGTCCCCATTGAAATCGCAAGATTCCGTTTCCCTTCCCGAAAGGAAATTTCATTTCCTTTCGGGAAGGGAAACGGAATCTTGCGAACCCAAAAAGAAAGGCTTACAAACACTCTGGAAAGGAGATAGGATCAAATGAAATGCAATTGAAAAAAACCCCAAAAACTCCAGAAAATTGGGAGATGTGTTGTCCTCAAAAACTGCTCTGTGAGGAAATGAGCTGCAGTGCAAAGGACCAAAGGAGGCCAAAACTAAGCAGAGAGATGTTGCAAAAGCAGCGGGAAAAGTTAAGGAGGAAGACACAACGTGGAGGGGAAGATATGAGGGACATGGCATGGACACTTAAAAAAAAAAAAAAAAAAATTCTTGCCCAAAATCAAAGCCATCAAGTGCAGGCCATATGCCACCAAATGCAGGCCCATGCAGCAAAGCTTGGAAAATGGATCCCTGCTTAAGGCCAAAACAGATAAGAAGGACTTACAAACACACTGGAATGGAGATACCATGAAAGGAATTGCATTTGGAGGAGAAAAAAAAAAAAATTTGGGAAATTTGGGAAATGTAGTGACTACAAGGAGATGGACCAGGATTTTATCAAGTGCAGGGAAAAGGACCAAAAGAGGGTAAAACAAGAGCTCACAGATCTTGCAAAAACAGGGGAAAATGTTAAGGGGGAAGACACAACTTGGAGGGAAAGATGGGAGGAATATGGCATGGACACTATAAAAAAAAAAAAAAAAAAGTAAAAAATCTTGCCCAAAGTCAAAGCCATCAAAAGCAGGCCATATGCCACCAAATGCAGGCCCATGCAGCAAAGCTTGGAAAATGGATCCCTGCTTAAGGCCAAAACAGATAAGAAGGACTTACAAACACACTGGAATGGAGATACCATGAAAGGAATTGCATTTGGAGGAGAAAAAAAAAAAATTTGGGAAATTTGGGAAATGTAGTGACTACAAGGAGATGGACCAGGATTTTATCAAGTGCAGGGAAAAGGACCAAAAGAGGGTAAAACAAGAGCTCACAGATGTTGCAAAAACAGGGGAAAATGTTAAGGGGGAAGACACAACTTGGAGGGAAAGATGGGAGGAATATGGCATAGATACTTATTAAAAAAAAAAAAAAGAAAAAAATCTTGCCCAAAGTCAAAGCCATCAAAAGGCATGGCATGCCATCAAGTGCAGGCACATGCTGCAAAGATTCCTCTAGTGGTCCCCATTGAAATCGCAAGATTCCGTTTCCCTTCCCGAAAGGAAATTTCATTTCCTTTCGGGAAGGGAAACGGAATCTTGCGAACCCAAAAAGAAAGGCTTATAAACACTCTGGAAAGGAGATAGGATCAAATGAAATGCAATTGAAAAAAACCCCAAAAACTCCAGAAAATTGGGAGATGTGTTGTCCTCAAAAACTGCTCTGTGAGGAAATGAGCTGCAGTGCAAAGGACCAAAGGAGGCCAAAACTAAGCAGAGAGATGTTGCAAAAGCAGGGGGAAAAGTTAAGGAGGAAGACACAACGTGGAGGGGAAGATATGAGGGACATGGCATGGACGCTTAAAAAAAAAAAAAAAAAAAAAATTCTTGCCCAAAATCAAAGCCATCAAGTGCAGGCCATATGCCACCAAATGCAGGCCCATGCAGCAAAGCTTGGAAAATGGATCCCTGCTTAAGGCCAAAACAGATAAGAAGGACTTACAAACACACTGGAATGGAGATACCATGAAAGGAATTGCATTTGGAGGAGAAAAAAAAAAAATTTGGGAAATTTGGGAAATGTAGTGACTACAAGGAGATGGACCAGGATTTTATCAAGTGCAGGGAAAAGGACCAAAAGAGGGTAAAACAAGAGCTCACAGATGTTGCAAAAACAGGGGAAAATGTTAAGGGGGAAGACACAACTTGGAGGGAAAGATGGGAGGAATATGGCATGGACACTATAAAAAAAAAAAAAAAAGTAAAAAATCTTGGCCAAAGTCAAAGCCATCAAAAGCAGGCCATATGCCACCAAATGCAGGCCAATGCAGCAAAGCTTGGAAAATGGATCCCTGCTTAAGGCCAAAACAGATAAGAAGGACTTACAAACACACTGGAATGGAGATACCATGAAAGGAATTGCATTTGGAGGAGAAAAAAAAAAAATTTGGGAAATTTGGGAAATGTAGTGACTACAAGGAGATGGACCAGGATTTTATCAAGTGCAGGGAAAAGGACCAAAAGAGGGTAAAACAAGAGCTCACAGATGTTGCAAAAACAGGGGAAAATGTTAAGGGGGATGACATAACTTGGAGGGAAAGATGGGAGGAATATGGCATAGATACTTATTTAAAAAAAAAAAAAAAGAAAAAAATCTTGCCCAAAGTCAAAGCCATCAAAAGGCATGGCATGCCATCAAGTGCAGGCACATGCTGCAAAGATTCCTCTAGTGGTCCCCATTGAAATCGCAAGATTCCGTTTCCCTTCCCGAAAGGAAATTTCATTTCCTTTCGGGAAGGGAAACGGAATCTTGCGAACCCAAAAAGAAAGGCTTACAAACACTCTGGAAAGGAGATAGGATCAAATGAAATGCAATTGAAAAAAAACCCCAAAAACTCCAGAAAATTGGGAGATGTGTTGCCCTCAAAAACTGCTCTGTGAGGAAATGAGCTGCAGTGCAAAGGACCAAAGGAGGCCAAAACTAAGCAGAGAGATGTTGCAAAAGCAGGGGGAAAAGTTAAGGAGGAAGACACAACGTGGAGGGGAAGATATGAGGGACATGGCATGGACACTTAAAAAAAAAAAAAAAAAATTCTTGCCCAAAATCAAAGCCATCAAGTGCAGGCCATATGCCACCAAATGCAGGCCCATGCAGCAAAGCTTGGAAAATGGATCCCTGCTTAAGGCCAAAACAGATAAGAAGGACTTACAAACACACTGGAATGGAGATACCATGAAAGGAATATCATTTGGAGGAGAAAAAAAAAAAATTTGGGAAATTTGGGAAATGTAGTGACTACAAGGAGATGGACCAGGATTTTAACAAGTGCAGGGAAAAGGACCAAAAGAGGGTAAAACAAGAGCTCACAGATGTTGCAAAAACAGGGGAAAATGTTAAGGGGGAAGACACAACTTGGAGGGAAAGATGGGAGGAATATGGCATGGACACTATAAAAAAAAAAAAAAAAGTAAAAAATCTTGGCCAAAGTCAAAGCCATCAAAAGGCATGGCATGCCATCAAGTGCAGGCACATGCTGCAAAGATTCCTCTAGTGGTCCCCATTGAAATCGCAAGATTCCGTTTCCCTTCCCGAAAGGAAATTTCATTTCCTTTCGGGAAGGGAAACGGAATCTTGCGAACCCAAAAAGAAAGGCTTACAAACACTCTGGAAAGGAGATAGGATCAAATGAAATGCAATTGAAAAAAACCCCAAAAACTCCAGAAAATTGGGAGATGTGTTGTCCTCAAAAACTGCTCTGTGAGGAAATGAGCTGCAGTGCAAAGGACCAAAGGAGGCCAAAACTAAGCAGAGAGATGTTGCAAAAGCAGGGGGAAAAGTTAAGGAGGAAGACACAACGTGGAGGGGAAGATATGAGGGACATGGCATGGACACTTAAAAAAAAAAAAAAAAAATTCTTGCCCAAAATCAAAGCCATCAAGTGCAGGCCATATGCCACCAAATGCAGGCCCATGCAGCAAAGCTTGGAAAATGGATCCCTGCTTAAGGCCAAAACAGATAAGAAGGACTTACAAACACACTGGAATGGAGATACCATGAAAGGAATTGCATTTGGAGGAGAAAAAAAAAAAATTTGGGAAATTTGGGAAATGTAGTGACTACAAGGAGATGGACCAGGATTTTATCAAGTGCAGGGAAAAGGACCAAAAGAGGGTAAAACAAGAGCTCACAGATGTTGCAAAAACAGGGGAAAATGTTAAGGGGGAAGACACAACTTGGAGGGAAAGATGGGAGGAATATGGCATGGACACTATAAAAAAAAAAAAAAAAGTAAAAAATCTTGGCCAAAGTCAAAGCCATCAAAAGCAGGCCATATGCCACCAAATGCAGGCCAATGCAGCAAAGCTTGGAAAATGGATCCCTGCTTAAGGCCAAAACAGATAAGAAGGACTTACAAACACACTGGAATGGAGATACCATGAAAGGAATTGCATTTGGAGGAGAAAAAAAAAAAATTTGGGAAATTTGGGAAATGTAGTGACTACAAGGAGATGGACCAGGATTTTATCAAGTGCAGGGAAAAGGACCAAAAGAGGGTAAAACAAGAGCTCACAGATGTTGCAAAAACAGGGGAAAATGTTAAGGGGGATGACATAACTTGGAGGGAAAGATGGGAGGAATATGGCATAGATACTTATTTAAAAAAAAAAAAAAAGAAAAAAATCTTGCCCAAAGTCAAAGCCATCAAAAGGCATGGCATGCCATCAAGTGCAGGCACATGCTGCAAAGATTCCTCTAGTGGTCCCCATTGAAATCGCAAGATTCCGTTTCCCTTCCCGAAAGGAAATTTCATTTCCTTTCGGGAAGGGAAACGGAATCTTGCGAACCCAAAAAGAAAGGCTTACAAACACTCTGGAAAGGAGATAGGATCAAATGAAATGCAATTGAAAAAAAACCCCAAAAACTCCAGAAAATTGGGAGATGTGTTGCCCTCAAAAACTGCTCTGTGAGGAAATGAGCTGCAGTGCAAAGGACCAAAGGAGGCCAAAACTAAGCAGAGAGATGTTGCAAAAGCAGGGGGAAAAGTTAAGGAGGAAGACACAACGTGGAGGGGAAGATATGAGGGACATGGCATGGACACTTAAAAAAAAAAAAAAAAAATTCTTGCCCAAAATCAAAGCCATCAAGTGCAGGCCATATGCCACCAAATGCAGGCCCATGCAGCAAAGCTTGGAAAATGGATCCCTGCTTAAGGCCAAAACAGATAAGAAGGACTTACAAACACACTGGAATGGAGATACCATGAAAGGAATATCATTTGGAGGAGAAAAAAAAAAAATTTGGGAAATTTGGGAAATGTAGTGACTACAAGGAGATGGACCAGGATTTTAACAAGTGCAGGGAAAAGGACCAAAAGAGGGTAAAACAAGAGCTCACAGATGTTGCAAAAACAGGGGAAAATGTTAAGGGGGAAGACACAACTTGGAGGGAAAGATGGGAGGAATATGGCATGGACACTATAAAAAAAAAAAAAAAAGTAAAAAATCTTGGCCAAAGTCAAAGCCATCAAAAGGCATGGCATGCCATCAAGTGCAGGCACATGCTGCAAAGATTCCTCTAGTGGTCCCCATTGAAATCGCAAGATTCCGTTTCCCTTCCCGAAAGGAAATTTCATTTCCTTTCGGGAAGGGAAACGGAATCTTGCGAACCCAAAAAGAAAGGCTTACAAACACTCTGGAAAGGAGATAGGATCAAATGAAATGCAATTGAAAAAAACCCCAAAAACTCCAGAAAATTGGGAGATGTGTTGTCCTCAAAAACTGCTCTGTGAGGAAATGAGCTGCAGTGCAAAGGACCAAAGGAGGCCAAAACTAAGCAGAGAGATGTTGCAAAAGCAGGGGGAAAAGTTAAGGAGGAAGACACAACGTGGAGGGGAAGATATGAGGGACATGGCATGGACACTTAAAAAAAAAAAAAAAAAATTCTTGCCCAAAATCAAAGCCATCAAGTGCAGGCCATATGCCACCAAATGCAGGCCCATGCAGCAAAGCTTGGAAAATGGATCCCTGCTTAAGGCCAAAACAGATAAGAAGGACTTACAAACACACTGGAATGGAGATACCATGAAAGGAATTGCATTTGGAGGAGAAAAAAAAAAAATTTGGGAAATTTGGGAAATGTAGTGACTACAAGGAGATGGACCAGGATTTTATCAAGTGCAGGGAAAAGGACCAAAAGAGGGTAAAACAAGAGCTCACAGATGTTGCAAAAACAGGGGAAAATGTTAAGGGGGAAGACACAACTTGGAGGGAAATATGGGAGGAATATGGCATAGATACTTATTAAAAAAAAAAAAAAGAAAAAAATCTTGCCCAAAGTCAAAGCCATCAAAAGGCATGGCATGCCATCAAGTGCAGGCACATGCTGCAAAGATTCCTCTAGTGGTCCCCATTGAAATCGCAAGATTCCGTTTCCCTTCCCGAAAGGAAATTTCATTTCCTTTCGGGAAGGGAAACGGAATCTTGCGAACCCAAAAAGAAAGGCTTACAAACACTCTGGAAAGGAGATAGGATCAAATGAAATGCAATTGAAAAAAACCCCAAAAACTCCAGAAAATTGGGAGATGTGTTGTCCTCAAAAACTGCTCTGTGAGGAAATGAGCTGCAGTGCAAAGGACCAAAGGAGGCCAAAACTAAGCAGAGAGATGTTGCAAAAGCAGCGGGAAAAGTTAAGGAGGAAGACACAACGTGGAGGGGAAGATATGAGGGACATGGCATGGACACTTAAAAAAAAAAAAAAAAAAATTCTTGCCCAAAATCAAAGCCATCAAGTGCAGGCCATATGCCACCAAATGCAGGCCCATGCAGCAAAGCTTGGAAAATGGATCCCTGCTTAAGGCCAAAACAGATAAGAAGGACTTACAAACACACTGGAATGGAGATACCATGAAAGGAATTGCATTTGGAGGAGAAAAAAAAAAAATTTGGGAAATTTGGGAAATGTAGTGACTACAAGGAGATGGACCAGGATTTTATCAAGTGCAGGGAAAAGGACCAAAAGAGGGTAAAACAAGAGCTCACAGATGTTGCAAAAACAGGGGAAAATGTTAAGGGGGAAGACACAACTTGGAGGGAAAGATGGGAGGAATATGGCATGGACACTATAAAAAAAAAAAAAAAAAAGTAAAAAATCTTGCCCAAAGTCAAAGCCATCAAAAGCAGGCCATATGCCACCAAATGCAGGCCCATGCAGCAAAGCTTGGAAAATGGATCCCTGCTTAAGGCCAAAACAGATAAGAAGGACTTACAAACACACTGGAATGGAGATACCATGAAAGGAATTGCATTTGGAGGAGAAAAAAAAAAAATTTGGGAAATTTGGGAAATGTAGTGACTACAAGGAGATGGACCAGGATTTTATCAAGTGCAGGGAAAAGGACCAAAAGAGGGTAAAACAAGAGCTCACAGATGTTGCAAAAACAGGGGAAAATGTTAAGGGGGAAGACACAACTTGGAGGGAAAGATGGGAGGAATATGGCATAGATACTTATTAAAAAAAAAAAAAAGAAAAAAATTTTGCCCAAAGTCAAAGCCATCAAAAGGCATGGCATGCCATCAAGTGCAGGCACATGCTGCAAAGATTCCTCTAGTGGTCCCCATTGAAATCGCAAGATTCCGTTTCCCTTCCCGAAAGGAAATTTCATTTCCTTTCGGGAAGGGAAACGGAATCTTGCGAACCCAAAAAGAAAGGCTTATAAACACTCTGGAAAGGAGATAGGATCAAATGAAATGCAATTGAAAAAAACCCCAAAAACTCCAGAAAATTGGGAGATGTGTTGTCCTCAAAAACTGCTCTGTGAGGAAATGAGCTGCAGTGCAAAGGACCAAAGGAGGCCAAAACTAAGCAGAGAGATGTTGCAAAAGCAGGGGGAAAAGTTAAGGAGGAAGACACAACGTGGAGGGGAAGATATGAGGGACATGGCATGGACACTTAAAAAAAAAAAAAAAAAATTCTTGCCCAAAATCAAAGCCATCAAGTGCAGGCCATATGCCACCAAATGCAGGCCCATGCAGCAAAGCTTGGAAAATGGATCCCTGCTTAAGGCCAAAACAGATAAGAAGGACTTACAAACACACTGGAATGGAGATACCATGAAAGGAATATCATTTGGAGGAGAAAAAAAAAAAATTTGGGAAATTTGGGAAATGTAGTGACTACAAGGAGATGGACCAGGATTTTATCAAGTGCAGGGAAAAGGACCAAAAGAGGGTAAAACAAGAGCTCACAGATGTTGCAAAAACAGGGGAAAATGTTAAGGGGGAAGACACAACTTGGAGGGAAAGATGGAAGGAATAGGGCATGGACACTATAAAAAAAAAAAAAAAAAGAAAAAAATCTTCCCAAAGTCAAAGCCATCAAAAGGCATGGCATGCCATCAAGTGCAGGCACATGCTGCAAAGATTCCTCTAGTGGTCCCCATTGAAATCGCAAGATTCCGTTTCCCTTCCCGAAAGGAAATTTCATTTCCTTTCGGGAAGGGAAACGGAATCTTGCGAACCCAAAAAGAAAGGCTTACAAACACTCTGGAAAGGAGATAGGATCAAATGAAATGCAATTGAAAAAAACCCCAAAAACTCCAGAAAATTGGGAGATGTGTTGTCCTCAAAAACTGCTCTGTGAGGAAATGAGCTGCAGTGCAAAGGACCAAAGGAGGCCAAAACTAAGCAGAGAGATGTTGCAAAAGCAGGGGGAAAAGTTAAGGAGGAAGACACAACGTGGAGGGGAAGATATGAGGGACATGGCATGGACACTTAAAAAAAAAAAAAAAAATTCTTGCCCAAAATCAAAGCCATCAAGTGCAGGCCATATGCCACCAAATGCAGGCCCATGCAGCAAAGCTTGGAAAATGGATCCCTGCTTAAGGCCAAAACAGATAAGAAGGACTTACAAACACACTGGAATGGAGATACCATGAAAGGAATTGCATTTGGAGGAGAAAAAAAAAAAATTGGGAAATTTGGGAAATGTAGTGACTACAAGGAGATGGACCAGGATTTTATCAAGTGCAGGGAAAAGGACCAAAAGAGGGTAAAACAAGAGCTCACAGATGTTGCAAAAACAGGGGAAAATGTTAAGGGGGAAGACACAACTTGGAGGGAAAGATGGAAGGAATAGGGCATGGACACTATAAAAAAAAAAAAAAAAAGAAAAAAATCTTCCCAAAGTCAAAGCCATCAAAAGGCATGGCATGCCATCAAGTGCAGGCACATGCTGCAAAGATTCCTCTAGTGGTCCCCATTGAAATCGCAAGATTCCGTTTCCCTTCCCGAAAGGAAATTTCATTTCCTTTCGGGAAGGGAAACGGAATCTTGCGAACCCAAAAAGAAAGGCTTACAAACACTCTGGAAAGGAGATAGGATCAAATGAAATGCAATTGAAAAAAACCCCAAAAACTCCAGAAAATTGGGAGATGTGTTGTCCTCAAAAACTGCTCTGTGAGGAAATGAGCTGCAGTGCAAAGGACCAAAGGAGGCCAAAACTAAGCAGAGAGATGTTGCAAAAGCAGGGGGAAAAGTTAAGGAGGAAGACACAACGTGGAGGGGAAGATATGAGGGACATGGCATGGACACTTAAAAAAAAAAAAAAAAATTCTTGCCCAAAATCAAAGCCATCAAGTGCAGGCCATATGCCACCAAAAGCAGGCCCATGCAGCAAAGCTTGGAAAATGGATCCCTGCTTAAGGCCAAAACAGATAAGAAGGACTTACAAACACACTGGAATGGAGATACCATGAAAGGAATATCATTTGGAGGAGAAAAAAAAAAAAATTTGGGAAATTTGGGAAATGTAGTGACTACAAGGAGATGGACCAGGATTTTATCAAGTGCAGGGAAAAGGACCAAAAGAGGGTAAAACAAGAGCTCACAGATCTTGCAAAAACAGGGGAAAATGTTAAGGGGGAAGACACAACTTGGAGGGAAAGATGGAAGGAATAGGGCATGGACACTATAAAAAAAAAAAAAAAAGAAAAAAATCTTGCCCAAAGTCAAAGCCATCAAAAGGCATGGCATGCCATCAAGTGCAGGCACATGCTGCAAAGATTCCTCTAGTGGTCCCCATTGAAATCGCAAGATTCCGTTTCCCTTCCCGAAAGGAAATTTCCTTTCCTTTCGGGAAGGGAAACGGAATCTTGCGAACCCAAAAAGAAAGGCTTACAAACACTCTGGAAAGGAGATAGGATCAAATGAAATGCAATTGAAAAAAACCCCAAAAACTCCAGAAAATTGGGAGATGTGTTGTCCTCAAAAACTGCTCTGTGAGGAAATGAGCTGCAGTGCAAAGGAACAAAGGAGGCCAAAACTAAGCAGAGAGATGTTGCAAAAGCAGGGGGAAAAGTTAAGGAGGAAGACACAACGTGGAGGGGAAGATATGAGGGACATGGCATGGACACTATAAAAAAAAAAAAAAAAGTAAAAAATCTTGGCCAAAGTCAAAGCCATCAAAAGCAGGCCATATGCCACCAAATGCAGGCCCATGCAGCAAAGCTTGGAAAATGGATCCCTGCTTAAGGCCAAAACAGATAAGAAGGACTTACAAACACACTGGAATGGAGATACCATGAAAGGAATTGCATTTGGAGGAGAAAAAAAAAAAATTTGGGAAATTTGGGAAATGTAGTGACTACAAGGAGATGGACCAGGATTTTATCAAGTGCAGGGAAAAGGACCAAAAGAGGGTAAAACAAGAGCTCACAGATGTTGCAAAAACAGGGGAAAATGTTAAGGGGGAAGACACAACTTGGAGGGAAAGATGGGAGGAATATGGCATAGATACTTATTAAAAAAAAAAAAAAGAAAAAAATCTTGCCCAAAGTCAAAGCCATCAAAAGGCATGGCATGCCATCAAGTGCAGGCACATGCTGCAAAGATTCCTCTAGTGGTCCCCATTGAAATCGCAAGATTCCGTTTCCCTTCCCGAAAGGAAATTTCATTTCCTTTCGGGAAGGGAAACGGAATCTTGCGAACCCAAAAAGAAAGGCTTACAAACACTCTGGAAAGGAGATAGGATCAAATGAAATGCAATTGAAAAAAACCCCAAAAACTCCAGAAAATTGGGAGATGTGTTGTCCTCAAAAACTGCTCTGTGAGGAAATGAGCTGCAGTGCAAAGGACCAAAGGAGGCCAAAACTAAGCAGAGAGATGTTGCAAAAGCAGGGGGAAAAGTTAAGGAGGAAGACACAACGTGGAGGGGAAGATATGAGGGACATGGCATGGACACTTAAAAAAAAAAAAAAAAATTCTTGCCCAAAATCAAAGCCATCAAGTGCAGGCCATATGCCACCAAATGCAGGCCCATGCAGCAAAGCTTGGAAAATGGATCCCTGCTTAAGGCCAAAACAGATAAGAAGGACTTACAAACACACTGGAATGGTGATACCATGAAAGGAATTGCATTTGGAGGAGAAAAAAAAAAAAATTGGGAAATTTGGGAAATGTAGTGACTACAAGGAGATGGACCAGGATTTTATCAAGTGCAGGGAAAAGGACCAAAAGAGGGTAAAACAAGAGCTCACAGATGTTGCAAAAACAGGGGAAAATGTTAAGGGGGAAGACACAACTTGGAGGGAAAGATGGGAGGAATATGGCATAGATACTTATTTAAAAAAAAAAAAAAGAAAAAAATTTTGCCCAAAGTCAAAGCCATCAAAAGGCATGGCATGCCATCAAGTGCAGGCACATGCTGCAAAGATTCCTCTAGTGGTCCCCATTGAAATCGCAAGATTCCGTTTCCCTTCCCGAAAGGAAATTTCATTTCCTTTCGGGAAGGGAAACGGAATCTTGCGAACCCAAAAAGAAAGGCTTACAAACACTCTGGAAAGGAGATAGGATCAAATGAAATGCAATTGAAAAAAACCCCAAAAACTCCAGAAAATTGGGAGATGTGTTGTCCTCAAAAACTGCTCTGTGAGGAAATGAGCTGCAGTGCAAAGGACCAAAGGAGGCCAAAACTAAGCAGAGAGATGTTGCAAAAGCAGGGGGAAAAGTTAAGGAGGAAGACACAACGTGGAGGGGAAGATATGAGGGACATGGCATGGACACTATAAAAAAAAAAAAAAAAGTAAAAAATCTTGGCCAAAGTCAAAGCCATCAAAAGCAGGCCATATGCCACCAAATGCAGGCCCATGCAGCAAAGCTTGGAAAATGGATCCCTGCTTAAGGCCAAAACAGATAAGAAGGACTTACAAACACACTGGAATGGAGATACCATGAAAGGAATTGCATTTGGAGGAGAAAAAAAAAAAAATTGGGAAATTTGGGAAATGTAGTGACTACAAGGAGATGGACCAGGATTTTATCAAGTGCAGGGAAAAGGACCAAAAGAGGGTAAAACAAGAGCTCACAGATGTTGCAAAAACAGGGGAAAATGTTAAGGGGGAAGACACAACTTGGAGGGAAAGATGGAAGGAATAGGGCATGGACACTATAAAAAAAAAAAAAAAAGAAAAAAATCTTCCCAAAGTCAAAGCCATCAAAAGGCATGGCATGCCATCAAGTGCAGGCACATGCTGCAAAGATTCCTCTAGTGGTCCCCATTGAAATCGCAAGATTCCGTTTCCCTTCCCGAAAGGAAATTTCATTTCCTTTCGGGAAGGGAAACGGAATCTTGCGAACCCAAAAAGAAAGGCTTACAAACACTCTGGAAAGGAGATAGGATCAAATGAAATGCAATTGAAAAAAACCCCAAAAACTCCAGAAAATTGGGAGATGTGTTGTCCTCAAAAACTGCTCTGTGAGGAAATGAGCTGCAGTGCAAAGGACCAAAGGAGGCCAAAACTAAGCAGAGAGATGTTGCAAAAGCAGGGGGAAAAGTTAAGGAGGAAGACACAACGTGGAGGGGAAGATATGAGGGACATGGCATGGACACTTAAAAAAAAAAAAAAAAATTCTTGCCCAAAATCAAAGCCATCAAGTGCAGGCCATATGCCACCAAATGCAGGCCCATGCAGCAAAGCTTGGAAAATGGATCCCTGCTTAAGGCCAAAACAGATAAGAAGGACTTACAAACACACTGGAATGGTGATACCATGAAAGGAATTGCATTTGGAGGAGAAAAAAAAAAAAATTGGGAAATTTGGGAAATGTAGTGACTACAAGGAGATGGACCAGGATTTTATCAAGTGCAGGGAAAAGGACCAAAAGAGGGTAAAACAAGAGCTCACAGATGTTGCAAAAACAGGGGAAAATGTTAAGGGGGAAGACACAACTTGGAGGGAAAGATGGGAGGAATATGGCATAGATACTTATTAAAAAAAAAAAAAAAGAAAAAAATCTTGCCCAAAGTCAGAACCATCAAAAGGCATGGCATGACATCAAGTGCAGGCACATGCTGCAAAGATTCCTCTAGTGGTCCCCATTGAAATCGCAAGATTCCGTTTCCCTTCCCGAAAGGAAATTTCATTTCCTTTCGGGAAGGGAAACGGAATCTTGCGAACCCAAAAAGAAAGGCTTACAAACACTCTGGAAAGGAGATAGGATCAAATGAAATGCAATTGAAAAAAACCCCAAAAACTCCAGAAAATTGGGAGATGTGTTGTCCTCAAAAACTGCTCTGTGAGGAAATGAGCTGCAGTGCAAAGGACCAAAGGAGGCCAAAACTAAGCAGAGAGATGTTGCAAAAGCAGGGGGAAAAGTTAAGGAGGAAGACAGAACGTGGAGGGGAAGATATGAGGGACATGGCACGGACACTTAAAAAAAAAAAAAAAAAAATTCTTGCCCAAAATCAAAGCCATCAAGTGCAGGCCATATGCCACCAAATGCAGGCCCATGCAGCAAAGCTTGGAAAATGGATCCCTGCTTAAGGCCAAAACAGATAAGAAGGACTTACAAACACACTGGAATGGAGATACCATGAAAGGAATATCATTTGGAGGAGAAAAAAAAAAAATTTGGGAAATTTGGGAAATGTAGTGACTACAAGGAGATGGACCAGGATTTTATCAAGTGCAGGGAAAAGGACCAAAAGAGGGTAAAACAAGAGCTCACAGATGTTGCAAAAACAGGGGAAAATGTTAAGGGGGAAGACACAACTTGGAGGGAAAGATGGAAGGAATAGGGCATGGACACTATAAAAAAAAAAAAAAAAGAAAAAAATCTTCCCAAAGTCAAAGCCATCAAAAGGCATGGCATGCCATCAAGTGCAGGCACATGCTGCAAAGATTCCTCTAGTGGTCCCCATTGAAATCGCAAGATTCCGTTTCCCTTCCCGAAAGGAAATTTCATTTCCTTTCGGGAAGGGAAACGGAATCTTGCGAACCCAAAAAGAAAGGCTTACAAACACTCTGGAAAGGAGATAGGAACAAATGAAATGCAATTGAAAAAAACCCCAAAAACTCCAGAAAATTGGGAGATGTGTTGTCCTCAAAAACTGCTCTGTGAGGAAATGAGCTGCAGTGCAAAGGACCAAAGGAGGCCAAAACTAAGCAGAGAGATGTTGCAAAAGCAGGGGGAAAAGTTAAGGAGGAAGACACAACGTGGAGGGGAAGATATGAGGGACATGGCATGGACACTTAAAAAAAAAAAAAAAATTCTTGCCAAAAATCAAAGCCATCAAGTGCAGGCCATATGCCACCAAATGCAGGCCCATGCAGCAAAGCTTGGAAAATGGATCCCTGCTTAAGGCCAAAACAGATAAGAAGGACTTACAAACACACTGGAATGGAGACAACATGAAAGGAATATCATTTGGAGGAGAAAAAAAAAAAAATTTGGGAAAAGTGGGAAATGTAGTGAATACAAGGAGATGGACCAGGATTTTATCAAGTGCAGGGAAAAGGACCAAAAGAGGGTAAAACAAGAGCTCACAGATGTTGCAAAAACAGGGGAAAATGTTAAGGGGGAAGACACAACTTGGAGGGAAAGATGGGAGGAATATGGCATGGACACTATAAAAAAAAAAAAAAAAGTAAAAAATCTTGGCCAAAGTCAAAGCCATCAAAAGGCATGGCATGCCATCAAGTGCAGGCACATGCTGCAAAGATTCCTCTAGTGGTCCCCATTGAAATCGCAAGATTCCGTTTCCCTTCCCGAAAGGAAATTTCATTTCCTTTCGGGAAGGGAAACGGAATCTTGCGAACCCAAAAAGAAAGGCTTACAAACACTCTGGAAAGGAGATAGGATCAAATGAAATGCAATTGAAAAAAACCCCAAAAACTCCAGAAAATTGGGAGATGTGTTGTCCTCAAAAACTGCTCTGTGAGGAAATGAGCTGCAGTGCAAAGGACCAAAGGAGGCCAAAACTAAGCAGAGAGATGTTGCAAAAGCAGCGGGAAAAGTTAAGGAGGAAGACACAACGTGGAGGGGAAGATATGAGGGACATGGCATGGACACTTAAAAAAAAAAAAAAAAAAATTCTTGCCCAAAATCAAAGCCATCAAGTGCAGGCCATATGCCACCAAATGCAGGCCCATGCAGCAAAGCTTGGAAAATGGATCCCTGCTTAAGGCCAAAACAGATAAGAAGGACTTACAAACACACTGGAATGGAGACAACATGAAAGGAATATCATTTGGAGGAGAAAAAAAAAAAATTTGGGAAATTTGGGAAATGTAGTGACTACAAGGAGATGGACCAGGATTTTATCAAGTGCAGGGAAAAGGACCAAAAGAGGGTAAAACAAGAGCTCACAGATGTTGCAAAAACAGGGGAAAATGTTAAGGGGGAAGACACAACTTGGAGGGAAAGATGGAAGGAATAGGGCATGGACACTATGAAAAAAAAAAAAAAAGAAAAAAATCTTGCCCAAAGTCAAAGCCATCAAAAGGCATGGCATGCCATCAAGTGCAGGCACATGCTGCAAAGATTCCTCTAGTGGTCCCCATTGAAATCGCAAGATTCCGTTTCCCTTCCCGAAAGGAAATTTCATTTCCTTTCGGGAAGGGAAACGGAATCTTGCGAACCCAAAAAGAAAGGCTTACAAACACTCTGGAAAGGAGATAGGATCAAATGAAATGCAATTGAAAAAAACCCCAAAAACTCCAGAAAATTGGGAGATGTGTTGTCCTCAAAAACTGCTCTGTGAGGAAATGAGCTGCAGTGCAAAGGACCAAAGGAGGCCAAAACTAAGCAGAGAGATTTTGCAAAAGCAGGGGGAAAAGTTAAGGAGGAAGACACAACGTGGAGGGGAAGATATGAGGGACATGGCATGGACAATTAAAAAAAAAAAAAAAAATTCTTGCCCAAAATCAAAGCCATCAAGTGCAGGCCATATGCCACCAAATGCAGGCCCATGCAGCAAAGCTTGGAAAATGGATCCCTGCTTAAGGCCAAAACAGATAAGAAGGACTTACAAACACACTGGAATGGTGATACCATGAAAGGAATTGCATTTGGAGGAGAAAAAAAAAAAATTGGGAAATTTGGGAAATGTAGTGACTACAAGGAGATGGACCAGGATTTTATCAAGTGCAGGGAAAAGGACCAAAAGAGGGTAAAACAAGAGCTCACAGATGTTGCAAAAACAGGGGAAAATGTTAAGGGGGAAGACACAACTTGGAGGGAAAGATGGGAGGAATATGGCATAGATACTTATTAAAAAAAAAAAAAAAGAAAAAAATCTTGCCCAAAGTCACAACCATCAAAAGGCATGGCATGACATCAAGTGCAGGCACATGCTGCAAAGATTCCTCTAGTGGTCCCCATTGAAATCGCAAGATTCCGTTTCCCTTCCCGAAAGGAAATTTCATTTCCTTTCGGGAAGGGAAACGGAATCTTGCGAACCCAAAAAGAAAGGCTTACAAACACTCTGGAAAGGAGATAGGATCAAATGAAATGCAATTGAAAAAAACCCCAAAAACTCCAGAAAATTGGGAGATGTGTTGTCCTCAAAAACTGCTCTGTGAGGAAATGAGCTGCAGTGCAAAGGACCAAAGGAGGCCAAAACTAAGCAGAGAGATGTTGCAAAAGCAGGGGGAAAAGTTAAGGAGGAAGACACAACGGGGAGGGGAAGATATGAGGGACATGGCATGGACACTTAAAAAAAAAAAAAAAAAAAAATTCTTGCCCAAAATCAAAGCCATCAAGTGCAGGCCATATGCCACCAAATGCAGGCCCATGCAGCAAAGCTTGGAAAATGGATCCCTGCTTAAGGCCAAAACAGATAAGAAGGACTTACAAACACACTGGAATGGAGATACCATGAAAGGAATTGCATTTGGAGGAGAAAAAAAAAAAATTTGGGAAATTTGGGAAATGTAGTGACTACAAGGAGATGGACCAGGATTTTATCAAGTGCAGGGAAAAGGACCAAAAGAGGGTAAAACAAGAGCTCACAGATGTTGCAAAAACAGGGGAAAATGTTAAGGGGGAAGACACAACTTGGAGGGAAAGATGGGAGGAATATGGCATGGACACTATAAAAAAAAAAAAAAAAGTAAAAAATCTTGGCCAAAGTCAAAGCCATCAAAAGGCATGGCATGCCATCAAGTGCAGGCACATGCTGCAAAGATTCCTCTAGTGGTCCCCATTGAAATCGCAAGATTCCGTTTCCCTTCCCGAAAGGAAATGAAATTTCCTTTCGGGAAGGGAAACGGAATCTTGCGAACCCAAAAAGAAAGGCTTACAAACACTCTGGAAAGGAGATAGGATCAAATGAAATGCAATTGAAAAAAACCCCAAAAACTCCAGAAAATTGGGAGATGTGTTGTCCTCAAAAACTGCTCTGTGAGGAAATGAGCTGCAGTGCAAAGGACCAAAGGAGGCCAAAACTAAGCAGAGAGATGTTGCAAAAGCAGGGGGAAAAGTTAAGGAGGAAGACACAACGTGGAGGGGAAGATATGAGGGACATGGCATGGACACTTAAAAAAAAAAAAAAAAATTCTTGCCCAAAATCAAAGCCATCAAGTGCAGGCCATATGCCACCAAATGCAGGCCCATGCAGCAAAGCTTGCAAAATGGATCCCTGCTTAAGGCCAAAACAGATAAGAAGGACTTACAAACACACTGGAATGGAGATACCATGAAAGGAATATCATTTGGAGGAGAAAAAAAAAAATTTGGGAAATTTGGGAAATGTAGTGACTACAAGGAGATGGACCAGGATTTTATCAAGTGCAGGGAAAAGGACCAAAAGAGGGTAAAACAAGAGCTCACAGATGTTGCAAAAACAGGGGAAAATGTTAAGGGGGAAGACACAACTTGGAGGGAAAGATGGGAGGAATATGGCATAGATAATTATTAAAAAAAAAAAAAAAAGAAAAAAATCTTGCCCAAAGTCAAAGCCATCAAAAGGCATGGCATGCCATCAAGTGCAGGCACATGCTGCAAAGATTCCTCTAGTGGTCCCCATTGAAATCGCAAGATTCCGTTTCCCTTCCCGAAAGGAAATTTCATTTCCTTTCGGGAAGGGAAACGGAATCTTGCGAACCCAAAAAGAAAGGCTTACAAACACTCTGGAAAGGAGATAGGATCAAATGAAATGCAATTGAAAAAAACCCCAAAAACTCCAGAAAATTGGGAGATGTGTTGTCCTCAAAAACTGCTCTGTGAGGAAATGAGCTGCAGTGCAAAGGACCAAAGGAGGCCAAAACTAAGCAGAGAGATTTTGCAAAAGCAGGGAGGAAAGTTAAGGAGGAAGACACAACGGGGAGGGGAAGATATGAGGGACATGGCATGGACACTTAAAAAAAAAAAAAAAAAAAAATTCTTGCCCAAAATCAAAGCCATCAAGTGCAGGCCATATGCCACCAAATGCAGGCCCATGCAGCAAAGCTTGGAAAATGGATCCCTGCTTAAGGCCAAAACAGATAAGAAGGACTTACAAACACACTGGAATGGAGACAACATGAAAGGAATTGCATTTGGAGGAGAAAAAAAAAAAAATTGGGGAAATTTGGGAAATGTAGTGACTACAAGGAGATGGACCAGGATTTTATCAAGTGCAGGGAAAAGGACCAAATGAGGGTAAAACAAGAGCTCACAGATGTTGCAAAAGCAGGGGAAAATGTTAAGGGGGAAGACACAACTTGGAGGGAAAGATGGAAGGAATATGGCATGGACACTATAAAAAAAAAAAAAAAAAGAAAAAAATCTTGCCCAAAGTCAAAGCCATCAAAAGGCATGGCATGCCATCAAGTGCAGGCACATGCTGCAAAGATTCCTCTAGTGGTCCCCATTGAAATCGCAAGATTCCGTTTCCCTTCCCGAAAGGAAATTTCCTTTCCTTTCGGGAAGGGAAACGGAATCTTGCGAACCCAAAAAGAAAGGCTTACAAACACTCTGGAAAGGAGATAGGATCAAATGAAATGCAATTGAAAAAAACCCCAAAAACTCCAGAAAATTGGGAGATGTGTTGTCCTCAAAAACTGCTCTGTGAGGAAATGAGCTGCAGTGCAAAGGACCAAAGGAGGCCAAAACTAAGCAGAGAGATTTTGCAAAAGCAGGGAGGAAAGTTAAGAAGGAAGACACAACGTGGAGGGGAAGATATGAGGGACATGGCATGGACACTTAAAAAAAAAAAAAAAAAAAATTCTTGCCCAAAATCAAAGCCATCAAGTGCAGGCCATATGCCACCAAATGCAGGCCCATGCAGCAAAGCTTGGAAAATGGATCCCTGCTTAAGGCCAAAACAGATAAGAAGGACTTACAAACACACTGGAATGGAGACAACATGAAAGGAATATCATTTGGAGGAGAAAAAAAAAAAATTTGGGAAATTTGGGAAATGTAGTGACTACAAGGAGATGGACCAGGATTTTATCAAGTGCAGGGAAAAGGACCAAAAGAGGGTAAAACAAGAGCTCACAGATGTTGCAAAAACAGGGGAAAATGTTAAGGGGGAAGACACAACTTGGAGGGAAAGATGGGAGGAATATGGCATAGATACTTATTAAAAAAAAAAAAAAAGAAAAAAATCTTGCCCAAAGTCAAAGCCATCAAAAGGCATGGCATGCCATCAAGTGCAGGCACATGCTGCAAAGATTCCTCTAGTGGTCCCCATTGAAATCGCAAGATTCCGTTTCCCTTCCCGAAAGGAAATTTCATTTCCTTTCGGGAAGGGAAACGGAATCTTGCGAACCCAAAAAGAAAGGCTTACAAACACTCTGGAAAGGAGATAGGATCAAATGAAATGCAATTGAAAAAAACCCCAAAAACTCCAGAAAATTGGGAGATGTGTTGTCCTCAAAAACTGCTCTGTGAGGAAATGAGCTGCAGTGCAAAGGACCAAAGGAGGCCAAAACTAAGCAGAGAGATTTTGCAAAAGCAGGGAGGAAAGTTAAGGAGGAAGACACAACGTGGAGGGGAAGATATGAGGGACATGGCATGGACACTTAAAAAAAAAAAAAAAAAATTCTTGCCAAAAATCAAAGCCATCAAGTGCAGGCCATATGCCACCAAATGCAGGCCCATGCAGCAAAGCTTGGAAAATGGATCCCTGCTTAAGGCCAAAACAGATAAGAAGGACTTACAAACACACTGGAATGGAGACAACATGAAAGGAATATCATTTGGAGGAGAAAAAAAAAAAAATTTGGGAAAAGTGGGAAATGTAGTGAATACAAGGAGATGGACCAGGATTTTATCAAGTGCAGGGAAAAGGACCAAAAGAGGGTAAAACAAGAGCTCACAGATGTTGCAAAAACAGGGGAAAATGTTAAGGGGGAAGACACAACTTGGAGGGAAAGATGGGAGGAATATGGCATGGACACTATAAAAAAAAAAAAAAAAGTAAAAAATCTTGGCCAAAGTCAAAGCCATCAAAAGGCATGGCATGCCATCAAGTGCAGGCACATGCTGCAAAGATTCCTCTAGTGGTCCCCATTGAAATCGCAAGATTCCGTTTCCCTTCCCGAAAGGAAATTTCATTTCCTTTCGGGAAGGGAAACGGAATCTTGCGAACCCAAAAAGAAAGGCTTACAAACACTCTGGAAAGGAGATAGGATCAAATGAAATGCAATTGAAAAAAACCCCAAAAACTCCAGAAAATTGGGAGATGTGTTGTCCTCAAAAACTGCTCTGTGAGGAAATGAGCTGCAGTGCAAAGGACCAAAGGAGGCCAAAACTAAGCAGAGAGATGTTGCAAAAGCAGCGGGAAAAGTTAAGGAGGAAGACACAACGTGGAGGGGAAGATATGAGGGACATGGCATGGACACTTAAAAAAAAAAAAAAAAAAATTCTTGCCCAAAATCAAAGCCATCAAGTGCAGGCCATATGCCACCAAATGCAGGCCCATGCAGCAAAGCTTGGAAAATGGATCCCTGCTTAAGGCCAAAACAGATAAGAAGGACTTACAAACACACTGGAATGGAGACAACATGAAAGGAATATCATTTGGAGGAGAAAAAAAAAAAATTTGGGAAATTTGGGAAATGTAGTGACTACAAGGAGATGGACCAGGATTTTATCAAGTGCAGGGAAAAGGACCAAAAGAGGGTAAAACAAGAGCTCACAGATGTTGCAAAAACAGGGGAAAATGTTAAGGGGGAAGACACAACTTGGAGGGAAAGATGGAAGGAATAGGGCATGGACACTATGAAAAAAAAAAAAAAAGAAAAAAATCTTGCCCAAAGTCAAAGCCATCAAAAGGCATGGCATGCCATCAAGTGCAGGCACATGCTGCAAAGATTCCTCTAGTGGTCCCCATTGAAATCGCAAGATTCCGTTTCCCTTCCCGAAAGGAAATTTCATTTCCTTTCGGGAAGGGAAACGGAATCTTGCGAACCCAAAAAGAAAGGCTTACAAACACTCTGGAAAGGAGATAGGATCAAATGAAATGCAATTGAAAAAAACCCCAAAAACTCCAGAAAATTGGGAGATGTGTTGTCCTCAAAAACTGCTCTGTGAGGAAATGAGCTGCAGTGCAAAGGACCAAAGGAGGCCAAAACTAAGCAGAGAGATGTTGCAAAAGCAGGGGGAAAAGTTAAGGAGGAAGACACAACGTGGAGGGGAAGATATGAGGGACATGGCATGGACACTTAAAAAAAAAAAAAAAAATTCTTGCCCAAAATCAAAGCCATCAAGTGCAGGCCATATGCCACCAAATGCAGGCCCATGCAGCAAAGCTTGGAAAATGGATCCCTGCTTAAGGCCAAAACAGATAAGAAGGACTTACAAACACACTGGAATGGTGATACCATGAAAGGAATTGCATTTGGAGGAGAAAAAAAAAAAAATTGGGAAATTTGGGAAATGTAGTGACTACAAGGAGATGGACCAGGATTTTATCAAGTGCAGGGAAAAGGACCAAAAGAGGGTAAAACAAGAGCTCACAGATGTTGCAAAAACAGGGGAAAATGTTAAGGGGGAAGACACAACTTGGAGGGAAAGATGGGAGGAATATGGCATAGATACTTATTAAAAAAAAAAAAAAAGAAAAAAATCTTGCCCAAAGTCACAACCATCAAAAGGCATGGCATGACATCAAGTGCAGGCACATGCTGCAAAGATTCCTCTAGTGGTCCCCATTGAAATCGCAAGATTCCGTTTCCCTTCCCGAAAGGAAATTTCATTTCCTTTCGGGAAGGGAAACGGAATCTTGCGAACCCAAAAAGAAAGGCTTACAAACACTCTGGAAAGGAGATAGGATCAAATGAAATGCAATTGAAAAAAACCCCAAAAACTCCAGAAAATTGGGAGATGTGTTGTCCTCAAAAACTGCTCTGTGAGGAAATGAGCTGCAGTGCAAAGGACCAAAGGAGGCCAAAACTAAGCAGAGAGATGTTGCAAAAGCAGGGGGAAAAGTTAAGGAGGAAGACACAACGGGGAGGGGAAGATATGAGGGACATGGCATGGACACTTAAAAAAAAAAAAAAAAAAAAATTCTTGCCCAAAATCAAAGCCATCAAGTGCAGGCCATATGCCACCAAATGCAGGCCCATGCAGCAAAGCTTGGAAAATGGATCCCTGCTTAAGGCCAAAACAGATAAGAAGGACTTACAAACACACTGGAATGGAGATACCATGAAAGGAATTGCATTTGGAGGAGAAAAAAAAAAAATTTGGGAAATTTGGGAAATGTAGTGACTACAAGGAGATGGACCAGGATTTTATCAAGTGCAGGGAAAAGGACCAAAAGAGGGTAAAACAAGAGCTCACAGATGTTGCAAAAACAGGGGAAAATGTTAAGGGGGAAGACACAACTTGGAGGGAAAGATGGGAGGAATATGGCATAGATAATTATTAAAAAAAAAAAAAAAAGAAAAAAATCTTGCCCAAAGTCAAAGCCATCAAAAGGCATGGCATGCCATCAAGTGCAGGCACATGCTGCAAAGATTCCTCTAGTGGTCCCCATTGAAATCGCAAGATTCCGTTTCCCTTCCCGAAAGGAAATTTCATTTCCTTTCGGGAAGGGAAACGGAATCTTGCGAACCCAAAAAGAAAGGCTTACAAACACTCTGGAAAGGAGATAGGATCAAATGAAATGCAATTGAAAAAAACCCCAAAAACTCCAGAAAATTGGGAGATGTGTTGTCCTCAAAAACTGCTCTGTGAGGAAATGAGCTGCAGTGCAAAGGACCAAAGGAGGCCAAAACTAAGCAGAGAGATGTTGCAAAAGCAGGGGGAAAAGTTAAGGAGGAAGACACAACGTGGAGGGGAAGAGATGAGGGACATGGCATGGACACTTAAAAAAAAAAAAAAAAAAAATTCTTGCCCAAAATCAAAGCCATCAAGTGCAGGCCATATGCCACCAAATGCAGGCCCATGCAGCAAAGCTTGCAAAATGGATCCCTGCTTAAGGCCAAAACAGATAAGAAGGACTTACAAACACACTGGAATGGAGACAACATGAAAGGAATATCATTTGGAGGAGAAAAAAAAAAATTTGGGAAATTTGGGAAATGTAGTGACTACAAGGAGATGGACCAGGATTTTATCAAGTGCAGGGAAAAGGACCAAAAGAGGGTAAAACAAGAGCTCACAGATGTTGCAAAAACAGGGGAAAATGTTAAGGGGGAAGACACAACTTGGAGGGAAAGATGGGAGGAATATGGCATAGATACTTATTAAAAAAAAAAAAAAAGAAAAAAATCTTGCCCAAAGTCAGAACCATCAAAAGGCATGGCATGACATCAAGTGCAGGCACATGCTGCAAAGATTCCTCTAGTGGTCCCCATTGAAATCGCAAGATTCCGTTTCCCTTCCCGAAAGGAAATTTCATTTCCTTTCGGGAAGGGAAACGGAATCTTGCGAACCCAAAAAGAAAGGCTTACAAACACTCTGGAAAGGAGATAGGATCAAATGAAATGCAATTGAAAAAAACCCCAAAAACTCCAGAAAATTGGGAGATGTGTTGTCCTCAAAAACTGCTCTGTGAGGAAATGAGCTGCAGTGCAAAGGACCAAAGGAGGCCAAAACTAAGCAGAGAGATGTTGCAAAAGCAGGGGGAAAAGTTAAGGAGGAAGACAGAACGTGGAGGGGAAGATATGAGGGACATGGCACGGACACTTAAAAAAAAAAAAAAAAAAATTCTTGCCCAAAATCAAAGCCATCAAGTGCAGGCCATATGCCACCAAATGCAGGCCCATGCAGCAAAGCTTGGAAAATGGATCCCTGCTTAAGGCCAAAACAGATAAGAAGGACTTACAAACACACTGGAATGGAGATACCATGAAAGGAATATCATTTGGAGGAGAAAAAAAAAAAATTTGGGAAATTTGGGAAATGTAGTGACTACAAGGAGATGGACCAGGATTTTATCAAGTGCAGGGAAAAGGACCAAAAGAGGGTAAAACAAGAGCTCACAGATGTTGCAAAAACAGGGGAAAATGTTAAGGGGGAAGACACAACTTGGAGGGAAAGATGGAAGGAATAGGGCATGGACACTATAAAAAAAAAAAAAAAAGAAAAAAATCTTCCCAAAGTCAAAGCCATCAAAAGGCATGGCATGCCATCAAGTGCAGGCACATGCTGCAAAGATTCCTCTAGTGGTCCCCATTGAAATCGCAAGATTCCGTTTCCCTTCCCGAAAGGAAATGAAATTTCCTTTCGGGAAGGGAAACGGAATCTTGCGAACCCAAAAAGAAAGGCTTACAAACACTCTGGAAAGGAGATAGGAACAAATGAAATGCAATTGAAAAAAACCCCAAAAACTCCAGAAAATTGGGAGATGTGTTGTCCTCAAAAACTGCTCTGTGAGGAAATGAGCTGCAGTGCAAAGGACCAAAGGAGGCCAAAACTAAGCAGAGAGATGTTGCAAAAGCAGGGGGAAAAGTTAAGGAGGAAGACACAACGTGGAGGGGAAGATATGAGGGACATGGCATGGACACTTAAAAAAAAAAAAAAAAAATTCTTGCCAAAAATCAAAGCCATCAAGTGCAGGCCATATGCCACCAAATGCAGGCCCATGCAGCAAAGCTTGGAAAATGGATCCCTGCTTAAGGCCAAAACAGATAAGAAGGACTTACAAACACACTGGAATGGAGACAACATGAAAGGAATATCATTTGGAGGAGAAAAAAAAAAAAATTTGGGAAAAGTGGGAAATGTAGTGAATACAAGGAGATGGACCAGGATTTTATCAAGTGCAGGGAAAAGGACCAAAAGAGGGTAAAACAAGAGCTCACAGATGTTGCAAAAACAGGGGAAAATGTTAAGGGGGAAGACACAACTTGGAGGGAAAGATGGGAGGAATATGGCATGGACACTATAAAAAAAAAAAAAAAAGTAAAAAATCTTGGCCAAAGTCAAAGCCATCAAAAGGCATGGCATGCCATCAAGTGCAGGCACATGCTGCAAAGATTCCTCTAGTGGTCCCCATTGAAATCGCAAGATTCCGTTTCCCTTCCCGAAAGGAAATTTCATTTCCTTTCGGGAAGGGAAACGGAATCTTGCGAACCCAAAAAGAAAGGCTTACAAACACTCTGGAAAGGAGATAGGATCAAATGAAATGCAATTGAAAAAAACCCCAAAAACTCCAGAAAATTGGGAGATGTGTTGTCCTCAAAAACTGCTCTGTGAGGAAATGAGCTGCAGTGCAAAGGACCAAAGGAGGCCAAAACTAAGCAGAGAGATGTTGCAAAAGCAGGGGGAAAAGTTAAGGAGGAAGACACAACGTGGAGGGGAAGATATGAGGGACATGGCATGGACACTTAAAAAAAAAAAAAAAAAAATTCTTGCCCAAAATCAAAGCCATCAAGTGCAGGCCATATGCCACCAAATGCAGGCCCATGCAGCAAAGCTTGGAAAATGGATCCCTGCTTAAGGCCAAAACAGATAAGAAGGACTTACAAACACACTGGAATGGAGACAACATGAAAGGAATATCATTTGGAGGAGAAAAAAAAAAAATTTGGGAAATTTGGGAAATGTAGTGACTACAAGGAGATGGACCAGGATTTTATCAAGTGCAGGGAAAAGGACCAAAAGAGGGTAAAACAAGAGCTCACAGATGTTGCAAAAACAGGGGAAAATGTTAAGGGGGAAGACACAACTTGGAGGGAAAGATGGAAGGAATAGGGCATGGACACTATGAAAAAAAAAAAAAAAGAAAAAAATCTTGCCCAAAGTCAAAGCCATCAAAAGGCATGGCATGCCATCAAGTGCAGGCACATGCTGCAAAGATTCCTCTAGTGGTCCCCATTGAAATCGCAAGATTCCGTTTCCCTTCCCGAAAGGAAATTTCATTTCCTTTCGGGAAGGGAAACGGAATCTTGCGAACCCAAAAAGAAAGGCTTACAAACACTCTGGAAAGGAGATAGGATCAAATGAAATGCAATTGAAAAAAACCCCAAAAACTCCAGAAAATTGGGAGATGTGTTGTCCTCAAAAACTGCTCTGTGAGGAAATGAGCTGCAGTGCAAAGGACCAAAGGAGGCCAAAACTAAGCAGAGAGATTTTGCAAAAGCAGGGGGAAAAGTTAAGGAGGAAGACACAACGTGGAGGGGAAGATATGAGGGACATGGCATGGACACTTAAAAAAAAAAAAAAAAATTCTTGCCCAAAATCAAAGCCATCAAGTGCAGGCCATATGCCACCAAATGCAGGCCCATGCAGCAAAGCTTGGAAAATGGATCCCTGCTTAAGGCCAAAACAGATAAGAAGGACTTACAAACACACTGGAATGGTGATACCATGAAAGGAATTGCATTTGGAGGAGAAAAAAAAAAAAATTGGGAAATTTGGGAAATGTAGTGACTACAAGGAGATGGACCAGGATTTTATCAAGTGCAGGGAAAAGGACCAAAAGAGGGTAAAACAAGAGCTCACAGATGTTGCAAAAACAGGGGAAAATGTTAAGGGGGAAGACACAACTTGGAGGGAAAGATGGGAGGAATATGGCATAGATACTTATTAAAAAAAAAAAAAAAGAAAAAAATCTTGCCCAAAGTCACAACCATCAAAAGGCATGGCATGACATCAAGTGCAGGCACATGCTGCAAAGATTCCTCTAGTGGTCCCCATTGAAATCGCAAGATTCCGTTTCCCTTCCCGAAAGGAAATTTCATTTCCTTTCGGGAAGGGAAACGGAATCTTGCGAACCCAAAAAGAAAGGCTTACAAACACTCTGGAAAGGAGATAGGATCAAATGAAATGCAATTGAAAAAAACCCCAAAAACTCCAGAAAATTGGGAGATGTGTTGTCCTCAAAAACTGCTCTGTGAGGAAATGAGCTGCAGTGCAAAGGACCAAAGGAGGCCAAAACTAAGCAGAGAGATGTTGCAAAAGCAGGGGGAAAAGTTAAGGAGGAAGACACAACGGGGAGGGGAAGATATGAGGGACATGGCATGGACACTTAAAAAAAAAAAAAAAAAAAAATTCTTGCCCAAAATCAAAGCCATCAAGTGCAGGCCATATGCCACCAAATGCAGGCCCATGCAGCAAAGCTTGGAAAATGGATCCCTGCTTAAGGCCAAAACAGATAAGAAGGACTTACAAACACACTGGAATGGAGATACCATGAAAGGAATTGCATTTGGAGGAGAAAAAAAAAAAATTTGGGAAATTTGGGAAATGTAGTGACTACAAGGAGATGGACCAGGATTTTATCAAGTGCAGGGAAAAGGACCAAAAGAGGGTAAAACAAGAGCTCACAGATGTTGCAAAAACAGGGGAAAATGTTAAGGGGGAAGACACAACTTGGAGGGAAAGATGGGAGGAATATGGCATAGATAATTATTAAAAAAAAAAAAAAAAGAAAAAAATCTTGCCCAAAGTCAAAGCCATCAAAAGGCATGGCATGACATCAAGTGCAGGCACATGCTGCAAAGATTCCTCTAGTGGTCCCCATTGAAATCGCAAGATTCCGTTTCCCTTCCCGAAAGGAAATGAAATTTCCTTTCGGGAAGGGAAACGGAATCTTGCGAACCCAAAAAGAAAGGCTTACAAACACTCTGGAAAGGAGATAGGATCAAATGAAATGCAATTGAAAAAAACCCCAAAAACTCCAGAAAATTGGGAGATGTGTTGTCCTCAAAAACTGCTCTGTGAGGAAATGAGCTGCAGTGCAAAGGACCAAAGGAGGCCAAAACTAAGCAGAGAGATGTTGCAAAAGCAGGGGGAAAAGTTAAGGAGGAAGACACAACGTGGAGGGGAAGAGATGAGGGACATGGCATGGACACTTAAAAAAAAAAAAAAAAAAATTCTTGCCCAAAATCAAAGCCATCAAGTGCAGGCCATATGCCACCAAATGCAGGCCCATGCAGCAAAGCTTGCAAAATGGATCCCTGCTTAAGGCCAAAACAGATAAGAAGGACTTACAAACACACTGGAATGGAGATACCATGAAAGGAATATCATTTGGAGGAAAAAAAAAAAAATTTGGGAAATTTGGGAAATGTAGTGACTACAAGGAGATGGACCAGGATTTTATCAAGTGCAGGGAAAAGGACCAAAAGAGGGTAAAACAAGAGCTCACAGATGTTGCAAAAACAGGGGAAAATGTTAAGGGGGAAGACACAACTTGGAGGGAAAGATGGGAGGAATATGGCATAGATACTTATTAAAAAAAAAAAAAAAAAGAAAAAAATCTTGCCCAAAGTCAAAGCCATCAAAAGGCATGGCATGCCATCAAGTGCAGGCACATGCTGCAAAGATTCCTCTAGTGGTCCCCATTGAAATCGCAAGATTCCGTTTCCCTTCCCGAAAGGAAATTTCATTTCCTTTCGGGAAGGGAAACGGAATCTTGCGAACCCAAAAAGAAAGGCTTACAAACACTCTGGAAAGGAGATAGGATCAAATGAAATGCAATTGAAAAAAACCCCAAAAACTCCAGAAAATTGGGAGATGTGTTGTCCTCAAAAACTGCTCTGTGAGGAAATGAGCTGCAGTGCAAAGGACCAAAGGAGGCCAAAACTAAGCAGAGAGATTTTGCAAAAGCAGGGAGGAAAGTTAAGGAGGAAGACACAACGGGGAGGGGAAGATATGAGGGACATGGCATGGACACTTAAAAAAAAAAAAAAAAAAAAATTCTTGCCCAAAATCAAAGCCATCAAGTGCAGGCCATATGCCACCAAATGCAGGCCCATGCAGCAAAGCTTGGAAAATGGATCCCTGCTTAAGGCCAAAACAGATAAGAAGGACTTACAAACACACTGGAATGGAGACAACATGAAAGGAATTGCATTTGGAGGAGAAAAAAAAAAAATTGGGGAAATTTGGGAAATGTAGTGACTACAAGGAGATGGACCAGGATTTTATCAAGTGCAGGGAAAAGGACCAAATGAGGGTAAAACAAGAGCTCACAGATGTTGCAAAAACAGGGGAAAATGTTAAGGGGGAAGACACAACTTGGAGGGAAAGATGGAAGGAATATGGCATGGACACTATAAAAAAAAAAAAAAAAAGAAAAAAATCTTGCCCAAAGTCAAAGTCATCAAAAGGCATGGCATGCCATCAAGTGCAGGCACATGCTGCAAAGATTCCTCTAGTGGTCCCCATTGAAATCGCAAGATTCCGTTTCCCTTCCCGAAAGGAAATTTCATTTCCTTTCGGGAAGGGAAACGGAATCTTGCGAACCCAAAAAGAAAGGCTTACAAACACTCTGGAAAGGAGATAGGATCAAATGAAATGCAATTGAAAAAAACCCCAAAAACTCCAGAAAATTGGGAGATGTGTTGTCCTCAAAAACTGCTCTGTGAGGAAATGAGCTGCAGTGCAAAGGACCAAAGGAGGCCAAAACTAAGCAGAGAGATTTTGCAAAAGCAGGGAGGAAAGTTAAGGAGGAAGACACAACGTGGAGGGGAAGATATGAGGGACATGGCATGGACACTTAAAAAAAAAAAAAAAAAAAAATTCTTGCCCAAAATCAAAGCCATCAAGTGCAGGCCATATGCCACCAAATGCAGGCCCATGCAGCAAAGCTTGGAAAATGGATCCCTGCTTAAGGCCAAAACAGATAAGAAGGACTCAGAAACACACTGGAATGGAGATACCATGAAAGGAATATCATTTGGAGGAGAAAAAAAAAAAATTTGGGAAATTTGGGAAATGTAGTGACTACAAGGAGATGGACCAGGATTTTATCAAGTGCAGGGAAAAGGACCAAAAGAGGGTAAAACAAGAGCTCACAGATGTTGCAAAAACAGGGGAAAATGTTAAGGGGGAAGACACAACTTGGAGGGAAAGATGGGAGGAATATGGCATAGATACTTATTAAAAAAAAAAAAAAAGAAAAAAATCTTGCCCAAAGTCAAAGCCATCAAAAGGCATGGCATGCCATCAAGTGCAGGCACATGCTGCAAAGATTCCTCTAGTGGTCCCCATTGAAATCGCAAGATTCCGTTTCCCTTCCCGAAAGGAAATTTCATTTCCTTTCGGGAAGGGAAACGGAATCTTGCGAACCCAAAAAGAAAGGCTTACAAACACTCTGGAAAGGAGATAGGATCAAATGAAATGCAATTGAAAAAAACCCCAAAAACTCCAGAAAATTGGGAGATGTGTTGTCCTCAAAAACTGCTCTGTGAGGAAATGAGCTGCAGTGCAAAGGACCAAAGGAGGCCAAAACTAAGCAGAGAGATTTTGCAAAAGCAGGGAGGAAAGTTAAGGAGGAAGACACAACGTGGAGGGGAAGATATGAGGGACATGGCATGGACACTTAAAAAAAAAAAAAAAAAAAAAATTCTTGCCCAAAATCAAAGCCATCAAGTGCAGGCCATATGCCACCAAATGCAGGCCCATGCAGCAAAGCTTGGAAAATGGATCCCTGCTTAAGGCCAAAACAGATAAGAAGGACTTACAAACACACTGGAATGGAGATACCATGAAAGGAATATCATTTGGAGGAGAAAAATAAAAATTTGGGAAATTTGGGAAATGTAGTGACTACAAGGAGATGGACCAGGATTTTATCAAGTGCAGGGAAAAGGACCAAAAGAGGGTAAAACAAGAGCTCACAGATGTTGCAAAAACAGGGGAAAATGTTAAGGGGGAAGACACAACTTGGAGGGAAAGATGGGAGGAATATGGCATAGATACTTATTAAAAAAAAAAAAAAAGAAAAAAATCTTGCCCAAAGTCAAAGCCAACAAAAGGCATGGCATGCCATCAAGTGCAGGCACATGCTGCAAAGATTCCTCTAGTGGTCCCCATTGAAATCGCAAGATTCCGTTTCCCTTCCCGAAAGGGAATTACATTTCCTTTCGGGAAGGGAAACGGAATCTTGCGAACCCAAAAAGAAAGGCTTACAAACACTCTGGAAAGGAGATAGGATCAAATGAAATGCAATTGAAAAAAACCCCAAAAACTCCAGAAAATTGGGAGATGTGTTGTCCTCAAAAACTGCTCTGTGAGGAAATGAGCTGCAGTGCAAAGGACCAAAGGAGGCCAAAACTAAGCAGAGAGATGTTGCAAAAGCAGGGGGAAAAGTTAAGGAGGAAGACACAACGTGGAGGGGAAGATATGAGGGACATGGCATGGACACTTAAAAAAAAAAAAAAAAAAATTCTTGCCCAAAATCAAAGCCATCAAGTGCAGGCCATATGCCACCAAATGCAGGCCCATGCAGCAAAGCTTGGAAAATGGATCCCTGCTTAAGGCCAAAACAGATAAGAAGGACTTACAAACACACTGGAATGGAGATACCATGAAAGGAATTGCATTTGGAGGAGAAAAAAAAAAAATTTGGGAAATTTGGGAAATGTAGTGACTACAAGGAGATGGACCAGGATTTTATCAAGTGCAGGGAAAAGGACCAAAAGAGGGTAAAACAAGAGCTCACAGATGTTGCAAAAACAGGGGAAAATGTTAAGGGGGAAGACACAACTTGGAGGGAAAGATGGGAGGAATATGGCATAGATACTTATTAAAAAAAAAAAAAAAGTAAAAAATCTTGCCCAAAGTCAAAGCCATCAAAAGGCATGGCATGCCATCAAGTGCAGGCACATGCTGCAAAGATTCCTCTAGTGGTCCCCATTGAAATCGCAAGATTCCGTTTCCCTTCCCGAAAGCAAATTTCATTTCCTTTCGGGAAGGGAAACGGAATCTTGCGAACCCAAAAAGAAAGGCTTACAAACACTCTGGAAAGGAGATAGGATCAAATGAAATGCAATTGAAAAAAACCCCAAAAACTCCAGAAAATTGGGAGATGTGTTGTCCTCAAAAACTGCTCTGTGAGGAAATGAGCTGCAGTGCAAAGGACCAAAGGAGGCCAAAACTAAGCAGAGAGATTTTGCAAAAGCAGGGAGGAAAGTTAAGGAGGAAGACACAACGGGGAGGGGAAGATATGAGGGACATGGCATGGACACTTAAAAAAAAAAAAAAAAAAAATTCTTGCCCAAAATCAAAGCCATCAAGTGCAGGCCATATGCCACCAAATGCAGGCCCATGCAGCAAAGCTTGGAAAATGGATCCCTGCTTAAGGCCAAAACAGATAAGAAGGACTTACAAACACACTGGAATGGAGACAACATGAAAGGAATTGCATTTGGAGGAGAAAAAAAAAAAATTGGGGAAATTTGGGAAATGTAGTGACTGCAAGGAGATGGACCAGGATTTTATCAAGTGCAGGGAAAAGGACCAAATGAGGGTAAAACAAGAGCTCACAGATGTTGCAAAAACAGGGGAAAATGTTAAGGGGGAAGACACAACTTGGAGGGAAAGATGGAAGGAATATGGCATGGACACTATAAAAAAAAAAAAAAAAAGAAAAAAATCTTGCCCAAAGTCAAAGCCATCAAAAGGCATGGCATGCCATCAAGTGCAGGCACATGCTGCAAAGATTCCTCTAGTGGTCCCCATTGAAATCGCAAGATTCCGTTTCCCTTCCCGAAAGGAAATTTCATTTCCTTTCGGGAAGGGAAACGGAATCTTGCGAACCCAAAAAGAAAGGCTTACAAACACTCTGGAAAGGAGATAGGATCAAATGAAATGCAATTGAAAAAAACCCCAAAAACTCCAGAAAATTGGGAGATGTGTTGTCCTCAAAAACTGCTCTGTGAGGAAATGAGCTGCAGTGCAAAGGACCAAAGGAGGCCAAAACTAAGCAGAGAGATTTTGCAAAAGCAGGGAGGAAAGTTAAGAAGGAAGACACAACGTGGAGGGGAAGATATGAGGGACATGGCATGGACACTTAAAAAAAAAAAAAAAAAAAATTCTTGCCCAAAATCAAAGCCATCAAGTGCAGGCCATATGCCACCAAATGCAGGCCCATGCAGCAAAGCTTGGAAAATGGATCCCTGCTTAAGGCCAAAACAGATAAGAAGGACTTACAAACACACTGGAATGGAGACAACATGAAAGGAATATCATTTGGAGGAGAAAAAAAAAAAATTTGGGAAATTTGGGAAATGTAGTGACTACAAGGAGATGGACCAGGATTTTATCAAGTGCAGGGAAAAGGACCAAAAGAGGGTAAAACAAGAGCTCACAGATGTTGCAAAAACAGGGGAAAATGTTAAGGGGGAAGACACAACTTGGAGGGAAAGATGGGAGGAATATGGCATAGATACTTATTAAAAAAAAAAAAAAAGAAAAAAATCTTGCCCAAAGTCAAAGCCATCAAAAGGCATGGCATGCCATCAAGTGCAGGCACATGCTGCAAAGATTCCTCTAGTGGTCCCCATTGAAATCGCAAGATTCCGTTTCCCTTCCCGAAAGGAAATTTCATTTCCTTTCGGGAAGGGAAACGGAATCTTGCGAACCCAAAAAGAAAGGCTTACAAACACTCTGGAAAGGAGATAGGATCAAATGAAATGCAATTGAAAAAAACCCCAAAAACTCCAGAAAATTGGGAGATGTGTTGTCCTCAAAAACTGCTCTGTGAGGAAATGAGCTGCAGTGCAAAGGACCAAAGGAGGCCAAAACTAAGCAGAGAGATTTTGCAAAAGCAGGGAGGAAAGTTAAGAAGGAAGACACAACGGGGAGGGGAAGATATGAGGGACATGGCATGGACACTTAAAAAAAAAAAAAAAAAAAAATTCTTGCCCAAAATCAAAGCCATCAAGTGCAGGCCATATGCCACCAAATGCAGGCCCATGCAGCAAAGCTTGGAAAATGGATCCCTGCTTAAGGCCAAAACAGATAAGAAGGACTTACAAACACACTGGAATGGAGACAACATGAAAGGAATTGCATTTGGAGGAGAAAAAAAAAAAATTTGGGAAATTTGGGAAATGTAGTGACTACAAGGAGATGGACCAGGATTTTATCAAGTGCAGGGAAAAGGACCAAAAGAGGGTAAAACAAGAGCTCACAGATGTTGCAAAAACAGGGGAAAATGTTAAGGGGGAAGACACAACTTGGAGGGAAAGATGGGAGGAATATGGCATAGATACTTATTAAAAAAAAAAAAAAGAAAAAAATCTTGCCCAAAGTCAAAGCCATCAAAAGGCATGGCATGCCATCAAGTGCAGGCACATGCTGCAAAGATTCCTCTAGTGGTCCCCATTGAAATCGCAAGATTCCGTTTCCCTTCCCGAAAGGAAATTTCATTTCCTTTCGGGAAGGGAAACGGAATCTTGCGAACCCAAAAAGAAAGGCTTACAAACACTCTGGAAAGGAGATAGGATCAAATGAAATGCAATTGAAAAAAACCCCAAAAACTCCAGAAAATTGGGAGATGTGTTGTCCTCAAAAACTGCTCTGTGAGGAAATGAGCTGCAGTGCAAAGGACCAAAGGAGGCCAAAACTAAGCAGAGAGATTTTGCAAAAGCAGGGAGGAAAGTTCAGGAGGAAGACACAACGTGGAGGGGAAGATATGAGGGACATGGCATGGACACTTAAAAAAAAAAAAAAAAAAAATTCTTGCCCAAAATCAAAGCCATCAAGTGCAGGCCATATGCCACCAAATGCAGGCCCATGCAGCAAAGCTTGGAAAATGGATCCCTGCTTAAGGCCAAAACAGATAAGAAGGACTTACAAACACACTGGAATGGAGACAACATGAAAGGAATATCATTTGGAGGAGAAAAAAAAAAAATTTGGGAAATTTGGGAAATGTAGTGACTACAAGGAGATGGACCAGGATTTTATCAAGTGCAGGGAAAAGGACCAAAAGAGGGTAAAACAAGAGCTCACAGATGTTGCAAAAACAGGGGAAAATGTTAAGGGGGAAGACACAACTTGGAGGGAAAGATGGGAGGAATATGGCATAGATACTTATTAAAAAAAAAAAAAAAGAAAAAAATCTTGCCCAAAGTCAAAGCCATCAAAAGGCATGGCATGCCATCAAGTGCAGGCACATGCTGCAAAGATTCCTCTAGTGGTCCCCATTGAAATCGCAAGATTCCGTTTCCCTTCCCGAAAGGAAATTTCATTTCCTTTCGGGAAGGGAAACGGAATCTTGCGAACCCAAAAAGAAAGGCTTACAAACACTCTGGAAAGGAGATAGGATCAAATGAAATGCAATTGAAAAAAACCCCAAAAACTCCAGAAAATTGGGAGATGTGTTGTCCTCAAAAACTGCTCTGTGAGGAAATGAGCTGCAGTGCAAAGGACCAAAGGAGGCCAAAACTAAGCAGAGAGATTTTGCAAAAGCAGGGAGGAAAGTTAAGAAGGAAGACACAACGGGGAGGGGAAGATATGAGGGACATGGCATGGACACTTAAAAAAAAAAAAAAAAAAAAATTCTTGCCCAAAATCAAAGCCATCAAGTGCAGGCCATATGCCACCAAATGCAGGCCCATGCAGCAAAGCTTGGAAAATGGATCCCTGCTTAAGGCCAAAACAGATAAGAAGGACTTACAAACACACTGGAATGGAGACAACATGAAAGGAATTGCATTTGGAGGAGAAAAAAAAAAATTTGGGAAATTTGGGAAATGTAGTGACTACAAGGAGATGGACCAGGATTTTATCAAGTGCAGGGAAAAGGACCAAAAGAGGGTAAAACAAGAGCTCACAGATGTTGCAAAAACAGGGGAAAATGTTAAGGGGGAAGACACAACTTGGAGGGAAAGATGGGAGGAATATGGCATAGATACTTATTAAAAAAAAAAAAAAGAAAAAAATCTTGCCCAAAGTCAAAGCCATCAAAAGGCATGGCATGCCATCAAGTGCAGGCACATGCTGCAAAGATTCCTCTAGTGGTCCCCATTGAAATCGCAAGATTCCGTTTCCCTTCCCGAAAGGAAATTTCATTTCCTTTCGGGAAGGGAAACGGAATCTTGCGAACCCAAAAAGAAAGGCTTACAAACACTCTGGAAAGGAGATAGGATCAAATGAAATGCAATTGAAAAAAACCCCAAAAACTCCAGAAAATTGGGAGATGTGTTGTCCTCAAAAACTGCTCTGTGAGGAAATGAGCTGCAGTGCAAAGGACCAAAGGAGGCCAAAACTAAGCAGAGAGATTTTGCAAAAGCAGGGAGGAAAGTTCAGGAGGAAGACACAACGTGGAGGGGAAGATATGAGGGACATGGCATGGACACTTAAAAAAAAAAAAAAAAAAAATTCTTGCCCAAAATCAAAGCCATCAAGTGCAGGCCATATGCCACCAAATGCAGGCCCATGCAGCAAAGCTTGGAAAATGGATCCCTGCTTAAGGCCAAAACAGATAAGAAGGACTCAGAAACACACTGGAATGGAGATACCATGAAAGGAATATCATTTGGAGGAGAAAAATAAAAATTTGGGAAATTTGGGAAATGTAGTGACTACAAGGAGATGGACCAGGATTTTATCAAGTGCAGGGAAAAGGACCAAAAGAGGGTAAAACAAGAGCTCACAGATGTTGCAAAAACAGGGGAAAATGTTAAGGGGGAAGACACAACTTGGAGGGAAAGATGGGAGGAATATGGCATAGATACTTATTAAAAAAAAAAAAAAAGAAAAAAATCTTGCCCAAAGTCAAAGCCATCAAAAGGCATGGCATGCCATCAAGTGCAGGCACATGCTGCAAAGATTCCTCTAGTGGTCCCCATTGAAATCGCAAGATTCCGTTTCCCTTCCCGAAAGGAAATGAAATTTCCTTTCGGGAAGGGAAACGGAATCTTGCGAACCCAAAAAGAAAGGCTTACAAACACTCTGGAAAGGAGATAGGATCAAATGAAATGCAATTGAAAAAAACCCCAAAAACTCCAGAAAATTGGGAGATGTGTCGTCCTCAAAAACTGCTCTGTGAGGAAATGAGCTGCAGTGCAAAGGACCAAAGGAGGCCAAAACTAAGCAGAGAGATGTTGCAAAAGCAGGGGGAAAAGTTAAGGAGGAAGACACAACGTGGAGGGGAAGATATGAGGGACATGGCATGGACACTTAAAAAAAAAAAAAAAAAAATTCTTGCCCAAAATCAAAGCCATCAAGTGCAGGCCATATGCCACCAAATGCAGGCCCATGCAGCAAAGCTTGGAAAATGGATCCCTGCTTAAGGCCAAAACAGATAAGAAGGACTTACAAACACACTGGAATGGAGACAACATGAAAGGAATTGCATTTGGAGGAGAAAAAAAAAAAAATTTGGGAAATTTGGGAAATGTAGTGACTACAAGGAGATGGACCAGGATTTTATCAAGTGCAGGGAAAAGGACCAAAAGAGGGTAAAACAAGAGCTCACAGATGTTGCAAAAACAGGGGAAAATGTTAAGGGGGAAGACACAACTTGGAGGGAAAGATGGGAGGAATATGGCATAGATACTTATTAAAAAAAAAAAAAAGAAAAAAATCTTGCCCAAAGTCAAAGCCATCAAAAGGCATGGCATGCCATCAAGTGCAGGCACATGCTGCAAAGATTCCTCTAGTGGTCCCCATTGAAATCGCAAGATTCCGTTTCCCTTCCCGAAAGGAAATTTCATTTCCTTTCGGGAAGGGAAACGGAATCTTGCGAACCCAAAAAGAAAGGCTTACAAACACTCTGGAAAGGAGATAGGATCAAATGAAATGCAATTGAAAAAAACCCCAAAAACTCCAGAAAATTGGGAGATGTGTTGTCCTCAAAAACTGCTCTGTGAGGAAATGAGCTGCAGTGCAAAGGACCAAAGGAGGCCAAAACTAAGCAGAGAGATGTTGCAAAAGCAGGGGGAAAAGTTAAGGAGGAAGACACAACGTGGAGGGGAAGATATGAGGGACATGGCATGGACACTTAAAAAAAAAAAAAAAAAAATTCTTGCCCAAAATCAAAGCCATCAAGTGCAGGCCATATGCCACCAAATGCAGGCCCATGCAGCAAAGCTTGGAAAATGGATCCCTGCTTAAGGCCAAAACAGATAAGAAGGACTTACGAACACACTGGAATGGAGATACCATGAAAGGAATATCATTTGGAGGAGAAAAAAAAAAAATTTGGGAAATTTGGGAAATGTAGTGACTACAAGGAGATGGACCAGGAAAATTTGGGAAATGTAGTGACTACAAGGAGATAGGATCAAATGAAATGCAATTGAAAAAAACCCCAAAAACTCCAGAAAATTGGGAGATGTGTTGTCCTCAAAAACTGCTCTGTGAGGAAATGAGCTGCAGTGCAAAGGACCAAAGGAGGCCAAAACTAAGCAGAGAGATGTTGCAAAAGCAGGGGGAAAAGTTAAGGAGGAAGACACAACGTGGAGGGGAAGATATGAGGGACATGGCATGGACACTTAAAAAAAAAAAAAAAAAAAATTCTTGCCCAAAATCAAAGCCATCAAGTGCAGGCCATATGCCACCAAATGCAGGCCCATGCAGCAAAGCTTGGAAAATGGATCCCTGCTTAAGGCCAAAACAGATAAGAAGGACTTACAAACACACTGGAATGGAGACAACATGAAAGGAATTGCATTTGGAGGAGAAAAAAAAAAAAATTTGGGAAATTTGGGAAATGTAGTGACTACAAGGAGATGGACCAGGATTTTATCAAGTGCAGGGAAAAGGACCAAAAGAGGGTAAAACAAGAGCTCACAGATGTTGCAAAAACAGGGGAAAATGTTAAGGGGGAAGACACAACTTGGAGGGAAAGATGGGAGGAATATGGCATAGGTACTTATTAAAAAAAAAAAAAAAGAAAAAAATCTAAAAAAAGAAAAAAATGTAGTGACTACAAGGAGATGGACCAGGATTTTATCAAGTGCAGGGAAAAGGACCAAAAGAGGGTAAAACAAGAGCTCACAGATGTTGCAAAAACAGGGGAAAATGTTAAGGGGGAAGACACAACTTGGAGGGAAAGATGGGAGGAATATGGCATAGATACTTATTAAAAAAAAAAAAAAAGAAAAAAATCTTGCCCAAAGTCAAAGCCATCAAAAGGCATGGCATGCCATCAAGTGCAGGCACATGCTGCAAAGATTCCTCTAGTGGTCCCCATTGAAATCGCAAGATTCCGTTTCCCTTCCCGAAAGCAAATTTCATTTCCTTTCGGGAAGGGAAACGGAATCTTGCGAACCCAAAAAGAAAGGCTTACAAACACTCTGGAAAGGAGATAGGATCAAATGAAATGCAATTGAAAAAAACCCCAAAAACTCCAGAAAATTGGGAGATGTGTTGTCCTCAAAAACTGCTCTGTGAGGAAATGAGCTGCAGTGCAAAGGACCAAAGGAGGCCAAAACTAAGCAGAGAGATTTTGCAAAAGCAGGGAGGAAAGTTAAGAAGGAAGACACAACGGGGAGGGGAAGATATGAGGGACATGGCATGGACACTTAAAAAAAAAAAAAAAAAAATTCTTGCCCAAAATCAAAGCCATCAAGTGCAGGCCATATGCCACCAAATGCAGGCCCATGCAGCAAAGCTTGGAAAATGGATCCCTGCTTAAGGCCAAAACAGATAAGAAGGACTTACAAACACACTGGAATGGAGATACCATGAAAGGAATTGCATTTGGAGGAGAAAAAAAAAAAATTTGGGAAATTTGGGAAATGTAGTGACTACAAGGAGATGGACCAGGATTTTATCAAGTGCAGGGAAAAGGACCAAAAGAGGGTAAAACAAGAGCTCACAGATGTTGCAAAAACAGGGGAAAATGTTAAGGGGGAAGACACAACTTGGAGGGAAAGATGGGAGGAATATGGCATAGATACTTATTAAAAAAAAAAAAAAAGAAAAAAATCTTGCCCAAAGTCAAAGCCATCAAAAGGCATGGCATGACATCAAGTGCAGGCACATGCTGCAAAGATTCCTCTAGTGGTCCCCATTGAAATCGCAAGATTCCGTTTCCCTTCCCGAAAGGAAATTTCATTTCCTTTCGGGAAGGGAAACGGAATCTTGCGAACCCAAAAAGAAAGGCTTACAAACACTCTGGAAAGGAGATAGGATCAAATGAAATGCAATTGAAAAAAACCCCAAAAACTCCAGAAAATTGGGAGATGTGTTGTCCTCAAAAACTGCTCTGTGAGGAAATGAGCTGCAGTGCAAAGGACCAAAGGAGGCCAAAACTAAGCAGAGAGATGTTGCAAAAGCAGGGGGAAAAGTTAAGGAGGAAGACACAACGTGGAGGGGAAGATATGAGGGACATGGCATGGACACTTAAAAAAAAAAAAAAAAAAATTCTTGCCCAAAATCAAAGCCATCAAGTGCAGGCCATATGCCACCAAATGCAGGCCCATGCAGCAAAGCTTGGAAAATGGATCCCTGCTTAAGGCCAAAACAGATAAGAAGGACTTACAAACACACTGGAATGGAGATACCATGAAAGGAATTGCATTTGGAGGAGAAAAAAAAAAAATTTGGGAAATTTGGGAAATGTAGTGACTACAAGGAGATGGACCAGGATTTTATCAAGTGCAGGGAAAAGGACCAAAAGAGGGTAAAACAAGAGCTCACAGATGTTGCAAAAACAGGGGAAAATGTTAAGGGGGAAGACACAACTTGGAGGGAAAGATGGGAGGAATATGGCATAGATACTTATTAAAAAAAAAAAAAAAGAAAAAAATCTTGCCCAAAGTCAAAGCCATCAAAAGGCATGGCATGCCATCAAGTGCAGGCACATGCTGCAAAGATTCCTCTAGTGGTCCCCATTGAAATCGCAAGATTCCGTTTCCCTTCCCGAAAGGAAATTTCATTTCCTTTCGGGAAGGGAAACGGAATCTTGCGAACCCAAAAAGAAAGGCTTACAAACACTCTGGAAAGGAGATAGGATCAAATGAAATGCAATTGAAAAAAACCCCAAAAACTCCAGAAAATTGGGAGATGTGTTGTCCTCAAAAACTGCTCTGTGAGGAAATGAGCTGCAGTGCAAAGGACCAAAGGAGGCCAAAACTAAGCAGAGAGATGTTGCAAAAGCAGGGGGAAAAGTTAAGGAGGAAGACACAACGTGGAGGGGAAGATATGAGGGACATGGCATGGACACTTAAAAAAAAAAAAAAAAAAAATTCTTGCCCAAAATCAAAGCCATCAAGTGCAGGCCATATGCCACCAAATGCAGGCCCATGCAGCAAAGCTTGGAAAATGGATCCCTGCTTAAGGCCAAAACAGATAAGAAGGACTTACAAACACACTGGAATGGAGATACCATGAAAGGAATATCATTTGGAGGAGAAAAAAAAAAAATTTGGGAAATTTGGGAAATGTAGTGACTACAAGGAGATGGACCAGGATTTTATCAAGTGCAGGGAAAAGGACCAAAAGAGGGTAAAACAAGAGCTCACAGATGTTGCAAAAACAGGGGAAAATGTTAAGGGGGAAGACACAACTTGGAGGGAAAGATGGGAGGAATATGGCATAGATACTTATTAAAAAAAAAAAAAAAGAAAAAAAATCTTGCCCAAAGTCAAAGCCATCAAAAGGCATGGCATGCCATCAAGTGCAGGCACATGCTGCAAAGATTCCTCTAGTGGTCCCCATTGAAATCGCAAGATTCCGTTTCCCTTCCCGAAAGGAAATTTCATTTCCTTTCGGGAAGGGAAACGGAATCTTGCGAACCCAAAAAGAAAGGCTTACAAACACTCTGGAAAGGAGATAGGATCAAATGAAATGCAATTGAAAAAAACCCCAAAAACTCCAGAAAATTGGGAGATGTGTTGTCCTCAAAAACTGCTCTGTGAGGAAATGAGCTGCAGTGCAAAGGACCAAAGGAGGCCAAAACTAAGCAGAGACATGTTGCAAAAGCAGGGGGAAAAGTTAAGGAGGAAGACACAACGTGGAGGGGAAGATATGAGGGACATGGCATGGACACTTAAAAAAAAAAAAAAAAAAAAATTCTTGCCCAAAATCAAAGCCATCAAGTGCAGGCCATATGCCACCAAATGCAGGCCCATGCAGCAAAGCTTGGAAAATGGATCCCTGCTTAAGGCCAAAACAGATAAGAAGGACTTACAAACACACTGGAATGGAGATACCATGAAAGGAATATCATTTGGAGGAGAAAAAAAAAAAATTTGGGAAATTTGGGAAATGTAGTGACTACAAGGAGATGGACCAGGATTTTATCAAGTGCAGGGAAAAGGACCAAAAGAGGGTAAAACAAGAGCTCACAGATGTTGCAAAAACAGGGGAAAATGTTAAGGGGGAAGACACAACTTGGAGGGAAAGATGGGAGGAATATGGCATAGATACTTATTAAAAAAAAAAAAAAAGAAAAAAATCTAAAAAAAGAAAAAAATGTAGTGACTACAAGGAGATGGACCAGGATTTTATCAAGTGCAGGGAAAAGGACCAAAAGAGGGTAAAACAAGAGCTCACAGATGTTGCAAAAACAGGGGAAAATGTTAAGGGGGAAGACACAACTTGGAGGGAAAGATGGGAGGAATATGGCATAGATACTTATTAAAAAAAAAAAAAAAGAAAAAAATCTTGCCCAAAGTCAAAGCCATCAAAAGGCATGGCATGCCATCAAGTGCAGGCACATGCTGCAAAGATTCCTCTAGTGGTCCCCATTGAAATCGCAAGATTCCGTTTCCCTTCCCGAAAGCAAATTTCATTTCCTTTCGGGAAGGGAAACGGAATCTTGCGAACCCAAAAAGAAAGGCTTACAAACACTCTGGAAAGGAGATAGGATCAAATGAAATGCAATTGAAAAAAACCCCAAAAACTCCAGAAAATTGGGAGATGTGTTGTCCTCAAAAACTGCTCTGTGAGGAAATGAGCTGCAGTGCAAAGGACCAAAGGAGGCCAAAACTAAGCAGAGAGATTTTGCAAAAGCAGGGAGGAAAGTTAAGAAGGAAGACACAACGGGGAGGGGAAGATATGAGGGACATGGCATGGACACTTAAAAAAAAAAAAAAAAAAATTCTTGCCCAAAATCAAAGCCATCAAGTGCAGGCCATATGCCACCAAATGCAGGCCCATGCAGCAAAGCTTGGAAAATGGATCCCTGCTTAAGGCCAAAACAGATAAGAAGGACTTACAAACACACTGGAATGGAGATACCATGAAAGGAATTGCATTTGGAGGAGAAAAAAAAAAAATTTGGGAAATTTGGGAAATGTAGTGACTACAAGGAGATGGACCAGGATTTTATCAAGTGCAGGGAAAAGGACCAAAAGAGGGTAAAACAAGAGCTCACAGATGTTGCAAAAACAGGGGAAAATGTTAAGGGGGAAGACACAACTTGGAGGGAAAGATGGGAGGAATATGGCATAGATACTTATTAAAAAAAAAAAAAAAGAAAAAAATCTTGCCCAAAGTCAAAGCCATCAAAAGGCATGGCATGACATCAAGTGCAGGCACATGCTGCAAAGATTCCTCTAGTGGTCCCCATTGAAATCGCAAGATTCCGTTTCCCTTCCCGAAAGGAAATTTCATTTCCTTTCGGGAAGGGAAACGGAATCTTGCGAACCCAAAAAGAAAGGCTTACAAACACTCTGGAAAGGAGATAGGATCAAATGAAATGCAATTGAAAAAAACCCCAAAAACTCCAGAAAATTGGGAGATGTGTTGTCCTCAAAAACTGCTCTGTGAGGAAATGAGCTGCAGTGCAAAGGACCAAAGGAGGCCAAAACTAAGCAGAGAGATGTTGCAAAAGCAGGGGGAAAAGTTAAGGAGGAAGACACAACGTGGAGGGGAAGATATGAGGGACATGGCATGGACACTTAAAAAAAAAAAAAAAAAAATTCTTGCCCAAAATCAAAGCCATCAAGTGCAGGCCATATGCCACCAAATGCAGGCCCATGCAGCAAAGCTTGGAAAATGGATCCCTGCTTAAGGCCAAAACAGATAAGAAGGACTTACAAACACACTGGAATGGAGATACCATGAAAGGAATTGCATTTGGAGGAGAAAAAAAAAAAATTTGGGAAATTTGGGAAATGTAGTGACTACAAGGAGATGGACCAGGATTTTATCAAGTGCAGGGAAAAGGACCAAAAGAGGGTAAAACAAGAGCTCACAGATGTTGCAAAAACAGGGGAAAATGTTAAGGGGGAAGACACAACTTGGAGGGAAAGATGGGAGGAATATGGCATAGATACTTATTAAAAAAAAAAAAAAAGAAAAAAATCTTGCCCAAAGTCAAAGCCATCAAAAGGCATGGCATGCCATCAAGTGCAGGCACATGCTGCAAAGATTCCTCTAGTGGTCCCCATTGAAATCGCAAGATTCCGTTTCCCTTCCCGAAAGGAAATTTCATTTCCTTTCGGGAAGGGAAACGGAATCTTGCGAACCCAAAAAGAAAGGCTTACAAACACTCTGGAAAGGAGATAGGATCAAATGAAATGCAATTGAAAAAAACCCCAAAAACTCCAGAAAATTGGGAGATGTGTTGTCCTCAAAAACTGCTCTGTGAGGAAATGAGCTGCAGTGCAAAGGACCAAAGGAGGCCAAAACTAAGCAGAGAGATGTTGCAAAAGCAGGGGGAAAAGTTAAGGAGGAAGACACAACGTGGAGGGGAAGATATGAGGGACATGGCATGGACACTTAAAAAAAAAAAAAAAAAAAATTCTTGCCCAAAATCAAAGCCATCAAGTGCAGGCCATATGCCACCAAATGCAGGCCCATGCAGCAAAGCTTGGAAAATGGATCCCTGCTTAAGGCCAAAACAGATAAGAAGGACTTACAAACACACTGGAATGGAGATACCATGAAAGGAATATCATTTGGAGGAGAAAAAAAAAAAATTTGGGAAATTTGGGAAATGTAGTGACTACAAGGAGATGGACCAGGATTTTATCAAGTGCAGGGAAAAGGACCAAAAGAGGGTAAAACAAGAGCTCACAGATGTTGCAAAAACAGGGGAAAATGTTAAGGGGGAAGACACAACTTGGAGGGAAAGATGGGAGGAATATGGCATAGATACTTATTAAAAAAAAAAAAAAAGAAAAAAAATCTTGCCCAAAGTCAAAGCCATCAAAAGGCATGGCATGCCATCAAGTGCAGGCACATGCTGCAAAGATTCCTCTAGTGGTCCCCATTGAAATCGCAAGATTCCGTTTCCCTTCCCGAAAGGAAATTTCATTTCCTTTCGGGAAGGGAAACGGAATCTTGCGAACCCAAAAAGAAAGGCTTACAAACACTCTGGAAAGGAGATAGGATCAAATGAAATGCAATTGAAAAAAACCCCAAAAACTCCAGAAAATTGGGAGATGTGTTGTCCTCAAAAACTGCTCTGTGAGGAAATGAGCTGCAGTGCAAAGGACCAAAGGAGGCCAAAACTAAGCAGAGACATGTTGCAAAAGCAGGGGGAAAAGTTAAGGAGGAAGACACAACGTGGAGGGGAAGATATGAGGGACATGGCATGGACACTTAAAAAAAAAAAAAAAAAAAAATTCTTGCCCAAAATCAAAGCCATCAAGTGCAGGCCATATGCCACCAAATGCAGGCCCATGCAGCAAAGCTTGGAAAATGGATCCCTGCTTAAGGCCAAAACAGATAAGAAGGACTTACAAACACACTGGAATGGAGATACCATGAAAGGAATATCATTTGGAGGAGAAAAAAAAAAAATTTGGGAAATTTGGGAAATGTAGTGACTACAAGGAGATGGACCAGGATTTTATCAAGTGCAGGGAAAAGGACCAAAAGAGGGTAAAACAAGAGCTCACAGATGTTGCAAAAACAGGGGAAAATGTTAAGGGGGAAGACACAACTTGGAGGGAAAGATGGGAGGAATATGGCATAGATACTTATTAAAAAAAAAAAAAAAAGAAAAAAATCTTGCCCAAAGTCAAAGCCATCAAAAGGCATGGCATGCCATCAAGTGCAGGCACATGCTGCAAAGATTCCTCTAGTGGTCCCCATTGAAATCGCAAGATTCCGTTTCCCTTCCCGAAAGGAAATTTCATTTCCTTTCGGGAAGGGAAACGGAATCTTGCGAACCCAAAAAGAAAGGCTTGCAAACACTCTGGAAAGGAGATAGGATCAAATGAAATGCAATTGAAAAAGACCCCAAAAACTCCAGAAAATTGGGAGATGTGTTGTCCTCAAAAACTGCTCTGTGAGGAAATGAGCTGCAGTGCAAAGGACCAAAGGAGGCCAAAACTAAGCAGAGAGATGTTGCAAAAGCAGGGGGAAAAGTTAAGGAGGAAGACACAACGTGGAGGGGAAGATATGAGGGACATGGCATGGACACTTAAAAAAAAAAAAAAAAAAAAATTCTTGCCCAAAATCAAAGCCATCAAGTGCAGGCCATATGCCACCAAATGCAGGCCAATGCAGCAAAGCTTGGAAAATGGATCCCTGCTTAAGGCCAAAACAGATAAGAAGGACTTACAAACACACTGGAATGGAGATACCATGAAAGGAATTGCATTGGGAAGAGAAAAAAAAAATTTGGGAAATTTGGGAAATGTAGTGACTACAAGGAGATGCACCAGGATTTTATCAAGTGCAGGGAAAAGGACCAAAAGAGGGTAAAACAAGAGCTCACAGATGTTGCAAAAACAGGGGAAAATGTTAAGGGGGAAGACACAACTTGCAGGGGAAGTTATGAGGGACATGGCATGGACACTATAAAAAAAAAAAAAAAGTAAAAAATCTTGCCCAAAGTCAAAGCCATCAAATGCAGGCCATATGCCACCAAATGCAGGCCCATGCAGCAAAGCTTGGAAAATGGATCCCTGCTTAAGGCCAAAACAGATAAGAAGGACTTACAAACACACTGGAATGGAGATACCATGAAAGGAATTGCATTTGGAGGAGAAAAAAAAAAATTTGGGAAATTTGGGAAATGTAGTGACTACAAGGAGATGGACCAGGATTTTATCAAGTGCAGGGAAAAGGACCAAAAGAGGGTAAAACAAGAGCTCACAGATGTTGCAAAAACAGGGGAAAATGTTAAGGGGGAAGACACAACTTGGAGGGAAAGATGGGAGGAATATGGCATGGACACTATAAAAAAAAAAAAAAAAGAAAAAATCTTGCCCAAAGTCAAAGCCATCAAAAGGCATGGCATGCCATCAAGTGCAGGCACATGCTGCAAAGATTCCTCTAGTGGTCCCCATTGAAATCGCAAGATTCCGTTTCCCTTCCCGAAAGGAAATGAAATTCCCTTTCGGGAAGGGAAACGGAATCTTGCGAACCCAAAAAGAAAGGCTTACAAACACTCTGGAAAGGAGATAGGATCAAATGAAATGCAATTGAAAAAAACCCCAAAAACTCCAGAAAATTGGGAGATGTGTTGTCCTCAAAAACTGCTCTGTGAGGAATTGAGCTGCAGTGCAAAGGACCAAAGGAGGCCAAAACTAAGCAGAGAGATGTTGCAAAAGCAGGGGGAAAAGTTAACGAGGAAGACACAACGTGGAGGGGAAGATATGAGGGACATGGCATGGACACTTTAAAAAAAAATAAAAAAAAATGCTTGCCCAAAATCAAAGCCATCAAGTGCAGGCCATATGCCACCAAATGCAGGCCCATGCAGCAAAGCATGGAAAATGGATCCCTGCTTAAGGCCAAAACAGATAAGAAGGACTTACAAACACACTGGAATGGAGATACCATGAAAGGAATTGCATTTGGAGGAGAAGAAAAAAAATTTGGGAAATTTGGGAAATGTAGTGACTACAAGGAGATGGACCAGGATTTTATCAAGTGCAGGGAAAAGGACCAAAAGAGGGTAAAACAAGAGCTCACAGATGTTGCAAAAACAGGGGAAAATGTTAAGGGGGAAGACACAACTTGGAGGGAAAGATGGGAGGAATATGGCATAGATACTTATTAAAAAAAAAAAAAAAAAGAAAAAAATCTTGCCCAAAGTCAAAGCCATCAAAAGGCATGGCATGCCATCAAGTGCAGGCACATGCTGCAAAGATTCCTCTAGTGGTCCCCATTGAAATCGCAAGATTCCGTTTCCCTTCCCGAATGGAAATTTCATTTCCTTTCGGGAAGGGAAACGGAATCTTGCGAACCCAAAAAGAAAGGCTTACAAACACTCTGGAAAGGAGATAGGATCAAATGAAATGCAATTGAAAAAAACCCCAAAAACTCCAGAAAATTGGGAGATGTGTTGTCCTCAAAAACTGCTCTGTGAGGAAATGAGCTGCAGTGCAAAGGACCAAAGGAGGCCAAAACTAAGCAGAGAGATGTTGCAAAAGCAGGGGGAAAAGTTAAGGAGGAAGACACAACGTGGAGGGGAAGATATGAGGGACATGGCATGGACACTTAAAAAAAAAAAAAAAGTAAAAAATCTTGCCCAAAATCAAAGCCATCAAGTGCAGGCCATATGCCACCAAATGCAGGCCCATGCAGCAAAGCTTGGAAAATGGATCCCTGCTTAAGGCCAAAACAGATAAGAAGGACTTACAAACACACTGGAATGGAGATACCATGAAAGGAATATCATTTGGAGGAGAAAAAAAAAAAATTTGGGAAATTTGGGAAATGTAGTGACTACAAGGAGATGGACCAGGATTTTATCAAGTGCAGGGAAAAGGACCAAAAGAGGGTAAAACAACAGCTCACATGTTGTTCTTCTATTATTTCTCTAGAGTCCCATATTGTTATTAGATTTCTAAAGTCCATACCGCTCTGGTGTATTCTCATGGCTGCAGATCTTCACAGCATGGACTCCTTCTTCTGTATGCTGTTCTCTCAAGTCAGGGCTCCCCTAAGGCTCTCCCTGACTGGCTATCCCGCCCCCTTTTATCCTGGTCATCTTCATCGGTTACAGCTGCAGCCCAATTAAGGACATCGCAGCTGCAGCCCATCGAGGGCAACCAGGACCCCTGGGGCAAAGCCTCTATACAGATATTTAAATACAATACATATCTTCTACTCTATTTCCCCCTTTGTTTTTACTTAAGTTAACAGTTATACAGATGTTTAAATACAATACATTTTCTCATGACTCACAGGCCATGTTCAACACCCACATTCTCCCATGACTCACAGGCCAGGTATAACCGACATAGCGCCTTGCTCAAAGGCCATACTCTTTCACAGCTCCCTGACCCAAAGGCTATGTTCCATCACAGCTCTTGGCCGCAACAGCTCTCAGCCGCCACAGCTCTCGGCTGTCTTATCTTCTGCTAGCAACCACCGCAGCTCTTGGCTGCCACAGCTCTCAGCTGTCTTATGTTGTCGCAGCTCTTGGCCGCCACAGCTCTCAGCTGTCTTATGTTCTGTTAACTATCACGTCAGGGCCACCACTTGTTGTTCTTCTATTATTTCTAGAGTCCCATATTGTTGTTATTACATTTCTAAAGTCCATACCTCTCTGGCGTATTCTCATGGCCGCAGATCTGCACAGACTCCTACTTCTGCAGGCCGTTCTCTATCAGGCCAGAGCTCCTCCAAGGCTGTCCCTGACTGGCTATCCCGCCCCCTTTTATCCCGGTCATCTTCATTGGTTACAGCTGCAGCCCAATTAAGGACATCGCAGCTGCAGCCCATCAAGGGCAACCAGGACCTCTGGGGCAAAGCCTCTATACACATATTCAAATACAATACATATCCACTACTATATTTCCCCATTTGTTTTTACTTAAGTTTACAGTTATACAGATGTTTAAATACAATACATATCTTCTACTATATCACAGATGTTGCAAAAGCAGGGGAAAAAGTTAAGGAGGAAGACACATCTTGTAGGGGAAGATATGAGAGACATGGCATGGACACTATAAAAAAAAAAAAAAAAGTAAAAAATCTTGCCCAAAGTCAAAGCCATCAAATGCAGGCCATATGCCACCAAATGCAGGCCCATGCAGCAAAGCTTGGAAAATGGATCCCTGCTTAACGCCAAAACAGATAAGAAGGACTTACAAACACACTGGAATGGAGATACCATGAAAGGAATATCATTTGGAGGAGAAAAAAAAAAATTTGGGAAATTTGGGAAATGTAGTGACTACAAGGAGATGGACCAGGATTTTATCAAATGCAGGGAAAAGGACCAAAAGAGGGTAAAACAAGAGCTCACAGATGTTGCAAAAACAGGGGAAAATGTTAAGGGGGAAGACACAACTTGGAGGGAAAGATGGGAGGAATATGGCATAGATACTTATTAAAAAAAAAAAAAAAGAAAAAAATCTTGCCCAAAGTCAAAGCCATCAAAAGGCATGGCATGCCATCAAGTGCAGGCACATGCTGCAAAGATTCCTCTAGTAGTCCCCATTGAAATCGCAAGATTCCGTTTCCCTTCCCGAAAGGAAATTTCATTTCCTTTCGGGAAGGGAAACGGAATCTTGCGAACCCAAAAAGAAAGGCTTACAAACACTCTGGAAAGGAGATAGGATCAAATGAAATGCAATTGAAAAAAACCCCAAAAACTCCAGAAAATTGGGAGATGTGTTGTCCTCAAAAACTGCTCTGTGAGGAAATGAGCTGCAGTGCAAAGGACCAAAGGAGGCCAAAATTAAGCAGAGAGATATTGCAAAATCAGGGGGAAAAGTTAACGAGGAAGACACAACATGGAGGGGAAGATATGAGGGACATGGCATGGACACTTAAAAAAAAAAAAAAAAAAAAATTCTTGCCCAAAATCAAAGCCATCAAGTGCAGGCCATATGCCACCAAATGCAGGCCCATGCAGCAAAGCTTGCAAAATGGATCCGTGCTTAAGGCCAAAACAGATAAGAAGGACTTACAAACACACTGGAATGGACACAACATGAAAGGAATTGCATTTGGAGGAGAAAAAAAAAATTTTGGGAAATTTGGGAAATGTAGTGACTACAAGGAGATGGACCAGGATTTTATCAAGTGCAGGGAAAAGGACCAAAAGAGGGTAAAACGAGAGCTCACAGATGTTGCAAAAGCAGGAGAAAAAGTTAAGGAGGAAGACACATCTTGGAGGGAAGATATGAGAGACATGGCATGGACACTATAAAAAAAAAAAAAAAGTAAAAAATCTTGCCCAAAATCAAAGCCATCAAGTGCAGGCCATATGCCACCAAATGCAGGCCCATGCAGCAAAGCTTGGAAAATGGATCCGTGCTTAAGGCCAAAACAGATAAGAAGGACTTACAAACACACTGGAATGGAGATACCATGAAAGGAATATCATTTGGAGGAGAAAAAAAAAAATTTGGGAAATTTGGGAAATGTAGTGACTACAAGGAGATGGACCAGGATTTTATCAAGTGCAGGGAAAAGGACCAAAAGAGGGTAAAACAAGAGCTCACAGATGTTGCAAAAACAGGGGAAAATGTTAAGGGGGAAGACACAACTTGGAGGGAAAGATGGGAGGAATATGGCATAGATACTTATTAAAAAAAAAAAAAAAAGAAAAAATTCTTGCCCAAAGTCAAAGCCATCAAAAGGCATGGCATGCCATCAAGTGCAGGCACATGCTGCAAAGATTCCTCTAGTGGTCCCCATTGAAATCGCAAGATTCCGTTTCCCTTCCCGAAAGGAAATTTCATTTCCTTTCGGGAAGGGAAAGGGAATCTTGCGAACCCAAAAAGAAAGGCTTACAAACACTCTGGAAAGGAGATAGGATCAAATGAAATGCAATTGAAAAAAACCCCAAAAACTCCAGAAAATTGGGAGATGTGTTGTCCTCAAAAACTGCTCTGTGAGGAAATGAGCTGCAGTGCAAAGGACCAAAGGAGGCCAAAACTAAGCAGAGAGATGTTGCAAAAGCAGGGGGAAAAGTTAAGGAGGAAGACACAATGTGGAGGGGAAGATATGAGGGACATGGCATGGACACTATTAAAAAAAAAAAAAAATTCTTGCCCAAAATCAAAGCCATCAAGTGCAGGCCATATGCCACCAAATGCAGGCCCATGCAGCAAAGCTTGGAAAATGGATCCCTGCTTAAGGCCAAAACAGATAAGAAGGACTTACAAACGCACTGGAATGGAGATACCATGAAAGGAATATCATTTGGAGGAGAAAAAAAAAAAATTTGGGAAATTTGGGAAATGTAGTGACTACAAGGAGATGGACCAGGATTTTATCAAGTGCAGGGAAAAGGACCAAAAGAGGGTAAAACAAGAGCTCACAGATGTTGCAAAAACAGGGGAAAATGTTAAGGGGGAAGACACAACTTGGAGGGAAAGTTTGGAGGAATATGGCATAGATACTTATAAAAAAAAAAAAAGAAAAAAATCTTGCCCAAAGTCAAAGCCATCAAAAGGCATGGCATGCCATCAAGTGCAGGCACATGCTGCAAAGATTCCTCTAGTGGTCCCCATTGAAATCGCAAGATTCCGTTTCCCTTCCCGAAAGGAAATTTCATTTCCTTTCGGGAAGGGAAACGGAATCTTGCGAACCCAAAAAGAAAGGCTTGCAAACACTCTGGAAAGGAGATAGGATCAAATGAAATGCAATTGAAAAAGACCCCAAAAACTCCAGAAAATTGGGAGATGTGTTGTCCTCAAAAACTGCTCTGTGAGGAAATGAGCTGCAGTGCAAAGGACCAAAGGAGGCCAAAACTAAGCAGAGAGATGTTGCAAAAGCAGGGGGAAAAGTTAAGGAGGAAGACACAACGTGGAGGGGAAGATATGAGGGACATGGCATGGACACTTAAAAAAAAAAAAAAAAAATTCTTGCCCAAAGTCAAAGCCATCAAATGCAGGCCATATGCCACCAAATGCCGGCCCATGCAGCAAAGCTTGGAAAATGGATCCCTGCTTAAGGCCAAAACAGATAAGAAGGACTTACAAACACACTGGAATGGAGACAACATGATAGGAATTGCATTTGGAGGAGAAGAAAAAAAAATTTGGGAAATTTGGGAAATGTAGTGACTACAAGGAGATGGACCAGGATTTTATCAAGTGCAGGGAAAAGGACCAAAAGAGGGTAAAACAAGAGCTCACAGATGTTGCAAAAGCAGGGGAAAAAGTTAAGGAGGAAGACACATCTTGCAGGGGAAGATATGAGAGACATGGCGTGGACACTATAAAAAAAAAAAAAAAAGTAAAAAAACTTGCCCTAAGTCAAAGCCATCAAATGCAGGCCATATGCCACCAAATGCAGGCCCATGCAGCAAAGCTTGGAAAATGGATCCCTGCTGAAGGCCAAAACAGATAAGAAGGACTTACAAACACACTGGAATGGAGATACCATGAAAGGAATATCATTTGGAGGAGAAAAAAAAAAATTTGGGAAATTTGGGAAATGTAGTGACTACAAGGAGATGGACCAGGATTTTATCAAGTGCAGGGAAAAGGACCAAAAGAGGGTAAAACAAGAGCTCACATGTTGTTCTTCTATTATTTCTCTAGAGTCCCATATTGTTATTAGATTTCTAAAGTCCATACCGCTCTGGTGTATTCTCATGGCTGCAGATCTTCACAGCATGGACTCCTTCTTCTGTATGCTGTTCTCTCAAGTCAGGGCTCCCCTAAGGCTCTCCCTGACTGGCTATCCCGCCCCCTTTTATCCTGGTCATCTTCATCGGTTACAGCTGCAGCCCAATTAAGGACATCGCAGCTGCAGCCCATCGAGGGCAACCAGGACCTCTGGGGCAAAGCCTCTATACAGATATTTAAATACAATACATATCTTCTACTCTATTTCCCCCTTTGTTTTTACTTAAGTTAACAGTTATACAGATGTTTAAATACAATACATTTTCTCATGACTCACAGGCCATGTTCAACACCCACATTCTCCCATGACTCACAGGCCAGGTATAACCGACATAGCGCCTTGCTCAAAGGCCATACTCTTTCACAGCTCCCTGACCCAAAGGCTATGTTCCATCACAGCTCTTGGCCGCAACAGCTCTCAGCCGCCACAGCTCTCGGCTGTCTTATCTTCTGCTAGCAACCACCGCAGCTCTTGGCTGCCACAGCTCTCAGCTGTCTTATGTTGTCGCAGCTCTTGGCCGCCACAGCTCTCAGCTGTCTTATGTTCTGTTAACTATCACGTCAGGGTCACCACTTGTTGTTCTTCTATTATGTCTAGAGTCCCATATTGTTGTTATTACATTTCTAAAGTCCATACCTCTCTGGCGTATTCTCATGGCCGCAGATCTGCACAGACTCCTACTTCTGCAGGCCGTTCTCTATCAGGCCAGAGCTCCTCCAAGGCTGTCCCTGACTGGCTATCCCGCCCCCTTTTATCCCGGTCATCTTCATTGGTTACAGCTGCAGCCCAATTAAGGACATCGCAGCTGCAGCCCATCAAGGGCAACCAGGACCTCTGGGGCAAAGCCTCTATACACATATTCAAATACAATACATATCCACTACTATATTTCCCCATTTGTTTTTACTTAAGTTTACAGTTATACAGATGTTTAAATACAATACATATCTTCTACTATATCACAGATGTTGCAAAAGCAGGGGAAAAAGTTAAGGAGGAAGACACATCTTGGAGGGGAAGATATGAGGGACATGGCATGGACACTATTAAAAAAAAAAAAAAAGTAAAAAATCTTGCCCAAAATCAAAGCCATCAAGTGCAGGCCATATGCCACCAAATGCAGGCCCATGCAGCAAAGCTTGGAAAATGGATCCCTGCTTAAGGCCAAAACAGATAAGAAGGACTTACAAACGCACTGGAATGGAGACAACATGAAAGGAATTGCATTTGGAGGAGAAAAAAAAATTTTTTGGAAATTTGGGAAATGTAGTGACTACAAGGAGATGGACCAGGATTTTATCAAGTGCAGGGAAAAGGACCAAAAGAGGGTAAAACAAGAGCTCACAGATGTTGCAAAAGCAGGGGAAAAAGTTAAGCAGGAAGACACATCTTGGAGGGAAAGATGGGAGGAATATGGCATAGATAATTATTAAAAAAAAAAAAAAAGAAAAAAATCTTGCCCAAAGTCAAAGCCATCAAAAGGCATGGCATGCCATCAAGTGCAGGCACATGCTGCAAAGATTCCTCTAGTGGTCCCCATTGAAATCGCAAGATTCCGTTTCCCTTCCCGAAAGGAAATTTCATTTCCTTTCGGGAAGGGAAACGGAATCTTGCGAACCCAAAAAGAAAGGCTTACAACCACTCTGGAAAGGAGATAGGATCAAATGAAATGCAATTGAAAAAAACCCCAAAAACTCCAGAAAATTGGGAGATGTGTTGTCCTCAAAAACTGCTCTGTGAGGAAATGAGCTGCAGTGCAAAGGACCAAAGGAGGCCAAAACTAAGCAGAGAGATGTTGCAAAAGCAGGGGGAAAAGTTAAGGAGGAAGACATAATGTGGAGGGGAAGATATGAGGGACATGGCATGGACACTTAAAAAAAAAAAAAAAAAATTCTTGCCCAAAATCAAAGCCATCAAGTGCAGGCCATATGCCACCAAATGCAGGCCCATGCAGCAAAGCTTGGAAAATGGATCCCTGCTTAAGGCCAAAACAGATAAGAAGGACTTACAAACACACTGGAATGGAGATACCATGAAAGGAATATCATTTGGAGGAGAAAAAAAAAAAATTTGGGAAATATGGGAAATGTAGTGACTACAAGGAGATGGACCAGGATTTTATCAAGTGCAGGGAAAAGGACCAAAAGAGGGTAAAACAAGAGCTCACAGATGTTGCAAAAACAGGGGAAAATGTTAAGGGGGAAGACACAACTTGGAGGGAAAGATGGGACGAATATGGCATAGATACTTATTAAAAAAAAAAAAAAAAAGTAAAAAATCTTGCCCAAAGTCAAAGCCATCAAAAGGCATGGCATGCCATCAAGTGCAGGCACATGCTGCAAAGATTCCTCTAGTGGTCCCCATTGAAATCGCAAGATTCCGTTTCCCTTCCCGAAAGGAAATTTCATTTCCTTTCGGGAAGGGAAACGGAATCTTGCGAACCCAAAAAGAAAGGCTTACAAACACTCTGGAAAGGAGATAGGATCAAATGAAATGCAATTGAAAAAAACCCAAAAACTCCAGAAAATTGGGAGATGTGTTGTCCTCAAAAACTGCTCTGTGAGGAAATGAGCTGCAGTGCAAAGGACCAAAGGAGGCCAAAACTAAGCAGAGAGATGTTGCAAAAGCAGGGGGAAAAGTTAAGGAGGAAGACACATCTTGCAGGGGAAGATATGAGGGACATGGCATGGACACTATAAAAAAAAAAAAGTAAAAAATCTTGCCCAAAGTCAAAGCCATCAAATGCAGGCCATATGCCACCAAATTCAGGCCCATGCAGCAAAGCTTGGAAAATGGATCCCTGCTTAAGGCCAAAATAGATAAGAAGGACTTACAAACACACTGGAATGGAGACAACATGAAAGGAATTGCATTTGGAGGAGAAAAAAAAAAAATTTTGGGAAATTTGGGAAATGTAGTGACTACAAGGAGATGGACCAGGATTTTATCAAGTGCAGGGAAAAGGACCAAAAGAGGGTAAAACAAGAGCTCACAGATGTTGCAAAAACAGGGCAAAATGTTAAGGGGGAAGACACAACTTGGAGGGAAAGATGGGAGGAATATGGCATAGATACTTATTAAAAAAAAAAAAAGAAAAAAATCTTGCCCAAAGTCAAAGCCATCAAAAGGCATGGCATGCCATCAAGTGCAGGCACATGCTGCAAAGATTCCTCTAGTGGTCCCCATTGAAATCGCAAGATTCCGTTTCCCTTCCCGAAAGGAAATTTCATTTCCTTTCGGGAAGGGAAACGGAATCTTGCGAACCCAAAAAGAAAGGCTTACAAACACTCTGGAAAGGAGATAGGATCAAATGAAATGCAATTGAAAAAAACCCCAAAAACTCCAGAAAATTGGGAGAAGTGTTGTCCTCAAAAACTGCTCTGTGAGGAAATGAGCTGCAGTGCAAAGGACCAAAGGAGGCCAAAACTAAGCAGAGAGATGTTGCAAAAGCAGGGGGAAAAGGTAAGGAGGAAGACAGAACGTGGAGGGGAAGATATGAGGGACATGGCATGGACACTTAAAAAAAAAATAAAAAAAAAATTCTTGCCCAAAATCAAAGCCATCAAGTGCAGGCCATATGCCACCAAATGCAGGCCCATGCAGCAAAGCTTGGAAAATGGATCCCTGCTGAAAGCCAAAACAGATAAGAAGGACTTACAAACACACTGGAATGGAGACAACATGAAAGGAATTGCATTTGGAGGAGAAAAAAAAAAATTTGGGAAATTTGGGAAATGTAGTGACTACAAGGAGATGGACCAGGATTTTATCAAGTGCAGGGAAAAGGACCAAAAGAGGGTAAAACAAGAGCTCACAGATGTTGCAAAAACAGGGGAAAATGTTAAGGGGGAAGACACAACTTGGAGGGAAAGATGGGAGGAATATGGCATAGATACTTATTAAAAAAAAAAAAAAAGAAAAAAATCTTGCCCAAAGTCAAAGCCATCAAAAGGCATGGCATGCCATCAAGTGCAGGCACATGCTGCAAAGATTCCTCTAGTGGTCCCCATTGAAATCGCAAGATTCCGTTTCCCTTCCCGAAAGGAAATTTCATTTCCTTTCGGGAAGGGAAACGGAATCTTGCGAACCCAAAAAGAAAGGCTTACAAACACTCTGGAAAGGAGATAGGATCAAATGAAATGCAATTGAAAAAAACCCCAAAAACTCCAGAAAATTGGGAGATGTGTTGTCCTCAAAAACTGCTCTGTGAGGACATGAGCTGCAGTGGAAAGGACCAAAGGAGGGCAAAACTAAGCAGAGAGATGTTGCAAAAGCAGGGGGAAAAGTTAAGGAGGAAGACACATCTTGCAGGGGAAGATATGAGAGACATGGCATGGAAACTAGAAAAAAAAAAAAGTAAAAAATCTTGCCCAAAGACAAAGCCATCAAATGCAGGCCATATGCCACCAAATGCAGGCCCATGCAGCAAAGCTTGGAAAATGGATCCCTGCTTAAGGCCAAAACAGATAAGAAGGACTTACAAACACACTGGAATGGAGACAACATGAAAGGAATTGCATTTGGAGGAGAAAAAAAAAAAAATTTGGGAAATTTGGGAAATGTAGTGACTACAAGGAGATGGACCAGGATTTTATCAAGTGCAGGGAAAAGGACCAAAAGAGGGTAAAACAAGAGCTCACAGATGTTGCAAAACCAGGGGAAAATGTTAAGGGGGAAGACAAAACTTGGAGGGAAAGATGGGAGGAATATGGCATAGATACTTATTAAAAAAAAAAAAAAGAAAAAAATCATGCCCAAAGTCAAAGCCATCAAAAGGCATGGCATGCCATCAAGTGCAGGCACATGCTGCAAAGCTTGCAAAATGGATCCCTGCTTAAGGCCAAAACAGATAAGAAGGACTTACAAACACACTGGAATGGAGATACCATGAAAGGAATATCATTTGGAGGAGAAAAAAAAAAAAATTTGGGAAATTTGGGAAATGTAGTGACTACAAGGAGATGGACCAGGATTTTATCAAGTGCAGGGAAAAGGACCAAAAGAGGGTAAAACAAGAGCTCACAGATGTTGCAAAAACAGGGGAAAATGTTAAGGCGGAAGACACAACTTGGAGGGAAAGATGGGAGGAATATGGCATAGATACTTATTAAAAAAAAAAAAAAAGAAAAAAATCTTGCCCAAAGTCAAAGCCATCAAAAGGCATGGCATGCCATCAAGTGCAGGCACATGCTGCAAAGATTCCTCTAGTGGTCCCCATTGAAATCGCAAGATTCCGTTTCCCTTCCCGAAAGGAAATGAAATTTCCTTTCGGGAAGGGAAACGGAATCTTGCGAACCCAAAAAGAAAGGCTTACAAACACTCTGGAAAGGAGATAGGATCAAATGAAATGCAATTGAAAAAACCCCAAAAACTCCAGAAAATTGGGAGATGTGTTGTCCTCAAAAACTGCTCTGTGAGGAAATGTGCTGCAGTGCAAAGGACCAAAGGAGGCCAAAACTAAGCAGAGAGATGTTGCAAAAGCAGGGGGAAAAGTTAAGGAGGAAGACACGACATGGAGGGGAAGATATGAGGGACATGGCATGGACACTTAAAAAAAAAAAAAAAAAAATTCTTGCCCAAAATCAAAGACATCAAGTGCAGGCCATATGCCACCAAATGCAGGCCCATGCAGCAAAGCTTGGAAAATGGATCCCTGCTTAAGGCCAAAACAGATAAGAAGGACTTACAAACACACTGGAATGGAGACAACATGAAAGGAATTGCATTTGGAGGAGAAAAAAAAAAAAATTTGGGAAATTTGGGAAATGTAGTGACTGCAAGGAGATGGACCAGGATTTTATCAAGTGCAGGGAAAAGGACCAAAAGAGGGTAAAACAAGAGCTCACAGATGTTGCAAAAGCAGGGGAAAAAGTTAAGCAGGAAGACACATCGTGCAGGGGAAGATATGAGAGACATGGCATGGACACTATTAAAAAAAAAAAAAAAGGTAAAAAATCTTGCCCAAAGTCAAAGCCGTCAAATGCAGGCCATATGCCACCAAATGCAGGCCCATGCAGCAAAGCTTGCAAAATGGATCCCTGCTTAAGGCCAAAACAGATAAGAAGGACTTACAAACACACTGGAATGGAGACAACATGAAAGGAATTGCATTTGGACGAGAAAAAAAAAAATTTGGGAAATTTGGGAAATGTAGTGACTACAAGGAGATGGACCAGGATTTTATCAAGTGCAGGGAAAAGGACCAAAAGAGGGTAAAACAAGAGCTCACAGATGTTGCAAAAACAGGGGAAAATGTTAAGGGGGAAGACACAACTTGGAGGGAAAGATGGGAGGAATATGGCATAGATACTTATTAAAAAAAAAAAAAAGTAAAAAATCTTGCCCAAAGTCAAAGCCATCAAAAGGCATGGCATGCCATCAAGTGCAGGCACATGCTGCAAAGATTCCTCTAGTGGTCCCCATTGAAATCGCAAGATTCCGTTTCCCTTCCCGAAAGGAAATTTCATTTCCTTTCGGGAAGGGAAACGGAATCTTGCGAACCCAAAAAGAAAGGCTTACAAACACTCTGGAAAGGAGATAGGATCAAATGAAATGCAATTGAAAAAACCCCAAAAACTCCAGAAAATTGGGAGATGTGTTGTCCTCAAAAACTGCTCTGTGAGGAAATGAGCTGCAGTGCAAAGGACCAAAGGAGGCCAAAACTAAGCAGAGAGATGTTGCAAAAGCAGGGGGAAAAGTTAAGGAGGAAGACACGACATGGAGGGGAAGATATGAGGGACATGGCATGGACACTTAAAAAAAAAAAAAAAAAACTTCTTGCCCAAAATCAAAGACATCAAGTGCAGGCCATATGCCACCAAATGCAGGCCCATGCAGCAAAGCTTGGAAAATGGATCCCTGCTTAAGGCCAAAACAGATAAGAAGGACTTACAAACACACTGGAATGGAGACAACATGAAAGGAATTGCATTTGGAGGAGAAAAAAAAAAAAATTTGGGAAATTTGGGAAATGTAGTGACTGCAAGGAGATGGACCAGGATTTTATCAAGTGCAGGGAAAAGGACCAAAAGAGGGTAAAACAAGAGCTCACAGATGTTGCAAAAGCAGGGGAAAAAGTTAAGCAGGAAGACACATCGTGCAGGGGAAGATATGAGAGACATGGCATGGACACTATAAAAAAAAAAAAAAAAGGTAAAAAATCTTGCCCAAAGTCAAAGCCATCAAATGCAGGCCATATGCCACCAAATGCAGGCCCATGCAGCAAAGCTTGGAAAATGGATCCCTGCTTAAGGCCAAAACAGATAAGAAGGACTTACAAACACACTGGAATGGAGACAACATGAAAGGAATATCATTTGCAGGAGAAAAAAAAAAATTTGGGAAATTTGGGAAATGTAGTGACTACAAGGAGATGGACCAGGATTTTATCAAGTGCAGGTAAAAGGACCAAAAGAGGGTAAAACAAGAGCTCACAGATGTTGCAAAAACAGGGGAAAAAGTTAAGGAGGAAGACACATCTTGCAGGGGAAGATATGAGAGACATGGCATGGACACTATAAAAAAAAAAAAAAAGTAAAAAATCTTGCCCAAAATCAAAGCCATCAAATGCAGGCCATATGCCACCAAATGCAGGCCCATGCAGCAAAGCTTGCAAAATGGATCCCTGCTTAAGGCCAAAACAGATAAGAAGGACTTACAAACACACTGGAATGGAGATACCATGAAAGGAATATCATTTGGAGGAGAAAAAAAAAAATTTTTGGGAAATTTGGGAAATGTAGTGACTACAAGGAGATGGACCAGGATTTTATCAAGTGCAGTGAAAAGGACCAAAAGAGGGTAAAACAAGAGCTCACAGATGTTGCAAAAACAGGGGAAAATGTTAAGGGGGAAGACACAACTTGGAGGGAAAGATGGGAGGAATATGGCATAGATACTTATTAAAAAAAAAAAAAAGAAAAAAATCTTGCCCAAAGTCAAAGCCATCAAAAGGCATGGCATGCCATCAAGTGCAGGCACATGCTGCAAAGATTCCTCTAGTGGTCCCCATTGAAATCGCAAGATTCCGTTTCCCTTCCCGAAAGGAAATGAAATTTCCTTTCGGGAAGGGAAACGGAATCTTGCGAACCCAAAAAGAAAGGCTTACAAACACTTTGGAAAGGAGATAGGATCAAATGAAATGCAATTGAAAAAGACCCCAAAAACTCCAGAAAATTGGGAGATGTGTTGTCCTCAAAAACTGCTCTGTGAGGAAATGAGCTGCAGTGCAAAGGACCAAAGGAGGCCAAAACTAAGCAGAGAGATGTTGCAAAAGCAGGGGGAAAAGTTAAGGAGGAAGACACAACGTGGAGGGGAAGATATGAGGGACATGGCATGGACACTTAAAAAAAAAAAAAAAAAAAAATTCTTGCCCAAAATCAAAGCCATCAAGTGCAGGCCATATGCCACCAAATGCAGGCCCATGCAGCAAAGCTTGGAAAATGGATCCCTGCTTAAGGCCAAAACAGATAAGAAGGACTTACAAACACACTGGAATGGAGACAACATGCAAGGAATTGCATTTGGAGGAGAAAAAAAAAAAAATTTGGGAAATTTGGGAAATGTAGTGACTACAAGGAGATGGACCAGGATTTTATCAAGTGCAGGGAAAAGGACCAAAAGAGGGTAAAACAAGAGCTCACAGATGTTGCAAAAGCAGGGGAAAAAGTTAAGCAGGAAGACACATCTTGCAGGGGAAGATATGAGAGACATGGCATGGACACTATAAAAAAAAAAAAAAAAGTAAAAAATCTTGCCCAAAGTCAAAGCCATCAAATGCAGGCCATATGCCACCAAATGCAGGCCCATGCAGCAAAGCTTGGAAAATGGATCCCTGCTTAAGGCCAAAACAGATAAGAAGGACTTACAAACACACTGGAATGGAGACAACATGAAAGGAATTGCATTTGGAGGAGAAAAAAAAAAATTTTGGAAAATTTGTGAAATGTAGTGACTACAAGGAGATGGACCAGGATTTTATCAAGTGCAGGGAAAAGGACCAAAAGAGGGTAAAACAAGAGCTCACAGATGTTGCAAAAACAGGGGAAAATGTTAAGGGGGAAGACACAACTTGGAGGGAAAGATGGGAGGAATATGGCATAGATACTTATTAAAAAAAAAAAAAAAGAAAAAAATCTTGCCCAAAGTCAAAGCCATCAAAAGGCATGGCATGCCATCAAGTGCAGGCACATGCTGCAAAGATTCCTCTAGTGGTCCCCATTGAAATCGCAAGATTCCGTTTCCCTTCCCGAAAGGAAATTTCATTTCCTTTCGGGAAGGGAAACGGAATCTTGCGAACCCAAAAAGAAAGGCTTACAAACACTTTGGAAAGGAGATAGGATCAAATGAAATGCAATTGAAAAAGACCCCAAAAACTCCAGAAAATTGGGAGATGTGTTGTCCTCAAAAACTGCTCTGTGAGGAAATGAGCTGCAGTGCAAAGGACCAAAGGAGGCCAAAACTAAGCAGAGAGATGTTGCAAAAGCAGGGGGAAAAGTTAAGGAGGAAGACACAACGTGGAGGGGAAGATATGAGGGACATGGCATGGACACTTAAAAAAAAAAAAAAAAAAAAATTCTTGCCCAAAATCAAAGCCATCAAGTGCAGGCCATATGCCACCAAATGCAGGCCCATGCAGCAAAGCTTGGAAAATGGATCCCTGCTTAAGGCCAAAACAGATAAGAAGGACTTACAAACACACTGGAATGGAGACAACATGAAAGGAATTGCATTTGGAGGAGAAAAAAAAAAATTGGGGAAATTTGGGAAATGTAGTGACTACAAGGAGATGGACCAGGATTTTATCAAGTGCAGGGAAAAGGACCAAAAGAGGGTAAAACAAGAGCTCACAGATGTTGCAAAAGCAGGGGAAAAAGTTAAGCAGGAAGACACATCTTGCAGGGGAAGATATGAGAGACATGGCATGGACACTATAAAAAAAAAAAAAAAAAGTAAAAAATCTTGCCCAAAGTCAAAGCCATCAAATGCAGGCCATATGCCACCAAATGCAGGCCCATGCAGCAAAGCTTGGAGAATGGATCCCTGCTTAAGGCCAAAACAGATAAGAAGGACTTACAAACACACTGGAATGGAGACAACATGCAAGGAATTGCATTTGGAGGAGAAAAAAAAAAAATTTGGGAAATTTGGGAAATGTAGTGACTACAAGGAGATGGACCAGGATTTTATCAAGTGCAGGGAAAAGGACCAAAAGAGGGTAAAACAAGAGCTCACAGATGTTGCAAAAACAGGGGAAAATGTTAAGGGGGAAGACACAACTTGGAGGGAAAGATGGGAGGAATATGGCATAGATACTTATTAAAAAAAAAAAAAAAAGAAAAAAATCTTGCCCAAAGTCAAAGCCATCAAAAGGCATGGCATGCCATCAAGTGCAGGCACATGCTGCAAAGATTCCTCTAGTGGTCCCCATTGAAATCGCAAGATTCCGTTTCCCTTCCCGAAAGGAAATGAAATTTCCTTTCGGGAAGGGAAACGGAATCTTGCGAACCCAAAAAGAAAGGCTTACAAACACTCTGGAAAGGAGATAGGATCAAATGAAATGCAATTGAAAAAGACCCCAAAAACTCCAGAAAATTGGGAGATGTGTTGTCCTCAAAAACTGCTCTGTGAGGAAATGAGCTGCAGTGCAAAGGACCAAAGGAGGCCAAAACTAAGCAGAGAGATGTTGCAAAAGCAGGGGGAAAAGTTAAGGAGGAAGACACAACGTGGAGGGGAAGATATGAGGGACATGGCATGGACACTTAAAAAAAAAAAAAAAAAAAATTCTTGCCCAAAATCAAAGCCATCAAGTGCAGGCCATATGCCACCAAATGCAGGCCCATGCAGCAAAGCTTGGAAAATGGATCCCTGCTTAAGGCCAAAACAGATAAGAAGGACTTACAAACACACTGGAATGGAGACAACATGAAAGGAATTGCATTTGGAGGAGAAAAAAAAAAATTGGGGAAATTTGGGAAATGTAGTGACTACAAGGAGATGGACCAGGATTTTATCAAGTGCAGGGAAAAGGACCAAAAGAGGGTAAAACAAGAGCTCACAGATGTTGCAAAAGCAGGGGAAAAAGTTAAGCAGGAAGACACATCTTGCAGGGGAAGATATGAGAGACATGGCATGGACACTATAAAAAAAAAAAAAAAAAGTAAAAAATCTTGCCCAAAGTCAAAGCCATCAAATGCAGGCCATATGCCACCAAATGCAGGCCCATGCAGCAAAGCTTGGAGAATGGATCCCTGCTTAAGGCCAAAACAGATAAGAAGGACTTACAAACACACTGGAATGGAGACAACATGCAAGGAATTGCATTTGGAGGAGAAAAAAAAAAAATTTGGGAAATTTGGGAAATGTAGTGACTACAAGGAGATGGACCAGGATTTTATCAAGTGCAGGGAAAAGGACCAAAAGAGGGTAAAACAAGAGCTCACAGATGTTGCAAAAACAGGGGAAAATGTTAAGGGGGAAGACACAACTTGGAGGGAAAGATGGGAGGAATATGGCATAGATACTTATTAAAAAAAAAAAAAAAAGAAAAAAATCTTGCCCAAAGTCAAAGCCATCAAAAGGCATGGCATGCCATCAAGTGCAGGCACATGCTGCAAAGATTCCTCTAGTGGTCCCCATTGAAATCGCAAGATTCCGTTTCCCTTCCCGAAAGGAAATGAAATTTCCTTTCGGGAAGGGAAACGGAATCTTGCGAACCCAAAAAGAAAGGCTTACAAACACTCTGGAAAGGAGATAGGATCAAATGAAATGCAATTGAAAAAGACCCCAAAAACTCCAGAAAATTGGGAGATGTGTTGTCCTCAAAAACTGCTCTGTGAGGAAATGAGCTGCAGTGCAAAGGACCAAAGGAGGCCAAAACTAAGCAGAGAGATGTTGCAAAAGCAGGGGGAAAAGTTAAGGAGGAAGACACAACGTGGAGGGGAAGATATGAGGGACATGGCATGGACACTTAAAAAAAAAAAAAAAAAAATTCTTGCCCAAAATCAAAGCCATCAAGTGCAGGCCATATGCCACCAAATGCAGGCCCATGCAGCAAAGCTTGGAAAATGGATCCCTGCTTAAGGCCAAAACAGATAAGAAGGACTTACAAACACACTGGAATGGAGACAACATGCAAGGAATTGCATTTGGAGGAGAAAAAAAAAAAATTTGGGAAATTTGGGAAATGTAGTGACTACAAGGAGATGGACCAGGATTTTATCAAGTGCAGGGAAAAGGACCAAAAGAGGGTAAAACAAGAGCTCACAGATGTTGCAAAAGCAGGGGAAAAAGTTAAGGAGGAAGACACATCTTGCAGGGGAAGATATGAGAGACATGGCATGGACACTATAAAAAAAAAAAAAAAAGTAAAAAATCTTGACCAAAGTCAAAGCCATCAAATGCAGGCCATATGCCACCAAATGCAGGCCCATGCAGCAAAGCTTGGAAAATGGATCCCTGCTTAAGGCCAAAACAGATAAGAAGGACTTACAAACACACTGGAATGGAGACAACATGAAAGGAATTGCATTTGGAGGAGAAAAAAAAAAAATTTGGGAAATTTGGGAAATGTAGTGACTACAAGGAGATGGACCAGGATTTTATCAAGTGCAGGGAAAAGGACCAAAAGAGGGTAAAACAAGAGCTCACAGATGTTGCAAAAACAGGGGAAAATGTTAAGGGGGAAGACACAACTTGGAGGGAAAGATAGGAGGAATATGGCATAGATACTTATTAAAAAAAAAAAAAAAGAAAAAAATCTTGCCCAAAGTCAAAGCCATCAAAAGGCATGGCATGCCATCAAGTGCAGGCACATGCTGCAAAGATTCCTCTAGTGGTCCCCATTGAAATCGCAAGATTCCGTTTCCCTTCCCGAAAGGAAATGAAATTTCCTTTCGGGAAGGGAAACGGAATCTTGCGAACCCAAAAAGAAAGGCTTACAAACACTCTGGAAAGGAGATAGGATCAAATGAAATGCAATTGAAAAAGACCCCAAAAACTCCAGAAAATTGGGAGATGTGTTGTCCTCAAAAACTGCTCTGTGAGGAAATGAGCTGCAGTGCAAAGGACCAAAGGAGGCCAAAACTAAGCAGAGAGATGTTGCAAAAGCAGGGGGAAAAGTTAAGGAGGAAGACACAACGTGGAGGGGAAGATATGAGGGACATGGCATGGACACTTAAAAAAAAAAAAAAAAAAATTCTTGCCCAAAATCAAAGCCATCAAGTGCAGGCCATATGCCACCAAATGCAGGCCCATGCAGCAAAGCTTGGAAAATGGATCCCTGCTTAAGGCCAAAACAGATAAGAAGGACTTACAAACACACTGGAATGGAGACAACATGAAAGGAATTGCATTTGGAGGAGAAAAAAAAAAATTTGGGAAATTTGGGAAATTTGGGAAATGTAGTGACTACAAGGAGATGGACCAGGATTTTATCAAGTGCAGGGAAAAGGACCAAAAGAGGGTAAAACAAGAGCTCACAGATGTTGCAAAAGCAGGGGAAAAAGTTAAGGAGGAAGACACATCTTGCAGGGGAAGATATGAGAGACATGGCATGGACAGTATAAAAAAAAAAAAAAGTAAAAAATCTTGCCCAAAGTCAAAGCCATCAAATGCAGGCCATATGCCACCAAATGCAGGCCCATGCAGCAAAGCTTGGAAAATGGATCCCTGCTTAAGGCCAAAACAGATAAGAAGGACTTACAAACACACTGGAATGGAGACAACATGAAAGGAATTGCATTTGGAGGAGAAAAAAAAAAAAATTTGGGAAATTTGGGAAATGTAGTGACTACAAGGAGATGGACCAGGATTTTATCAAGTGCAGGGAAAAGGACCAAAAGAGGGTAAAACAAGAGCTCACAGATGTTGCAAAAACAGGGGAAAATGTTAAGGGGGAAGACACAACTTGGAGGGAAAGATGGGAGGAATATGGCATAGATACTTATTAAAAAAAAAAAAAAAGAAAAAAATCTTGCCCAAAGTCAAAGCCATCAAAAGGCATGGCATGCCATCAAGTGCAGGCACATGCTGCAAAGATTCCTCTAGTGGTCCCCATTGAAATCGCAAGATTCCGTTTCCCTTCACGAAAGGAAGTTTCCCGAAATGAAATTTCCTTTCGGGAAGGGAAACGGAATCTTGCGAACCCAAAAAGAAAGGCTTACAAACACTCTGGAAAGGAGATAGGATCAAATGAAATGCAATTGAAAAAAACCCCAAAAACTCCAGAAAATTGGGAGATGTGTTGTCCTCAAAAACCGCTCTGTGAGGAAATGAGCTGCAGTGCAAAGGACCAAAGGAGGCCAAAACTAAGCAGAGAGATGTTGCAAAAGCAGGGGGAAAAGTTAAGGAGGAAGACACAACGTGGAGGGGAAGATATGAGGGACATGGCATGGACACTTAAAAAAAAAAAAAAAAATTCTTGCCCAAAATCAAAGCCATCAAGTGCAGGCCATATGCCACCAAATGCAGGCCCATGCAGCAAAGCTTGGAAAATGGATCCCTGCTTAAGGCCAAAACAGATAAGAAGGACTTACAAACACACTGGAATGGAGACAACATGAAAGGAATTGCATTTGGAGGAGAAAAAAAAAAAATTTGGGAAATTTGGGAAATGTAGTAACTACAAGGAGATGGACCAGGATTTTATCAAGTGCAGGGAAAAGGACCAAAAGAGGGTAAAACAAGAGCTCACAGATGTTGCAAAAGCAGGGGAAAAAGTTAAGCAGGAAGACACATCTTGCAGGGGAAGATATGAGAGACATGGCATGGACACTATAAAAAAAAAAAAAAGTAAAAAATCTTGCCCAAAGTCAAAGCCATCAAATGCAGGCCATATGCCACCAAATGCAGGCCCATGCAGCAAAGCTTGGAAAATGGATCCCTGCTTAAGGCCAAAACAGATAAGAAGGACTTACAAACACACTGGAATGGAGACAACATGAAAGGAATTGCATTTGGAGGAGAAAAAAAAAAAATTTGGGAAATTTGGGAAATGTAGTGACTACAAGGAGATGGACCAGGATTTTATCAAGTGCAGGGAAAAGGACCAAAAGAGGGTAAAACAAGAGCTCACAGATGTTGCAAAAACAGGGGAAAATGTTAAGGGGGAAGACACAACTTGGAGGGAAAGATGGGAGGAATATGGCATAGATACTTATTTAAAAAAAAAAAAAAGAAAAAAATTTTGCCCAAAGTCAAAGCCATCAAAAGGCATGGCATGCCATCAAGTGCAGGCACATGCTGCAAAGATTCCTCTAGTGGTCCCCATTGAAATCGCAAGATTCCGTTTCCCTTCCCGAAAGGAAATTTCATTTCCTTTCGGGAAGGGAAACGGAATCTTGCGAACCCAAAAAGAAAGGCTTACAAAAACTCTGGAAAGGAGATAGGATCAAATGAAATGCAATTGAAAAAGACCCCAAAAACTCCAGAAAATTGGGAGATGTGTTGTCCTCAAAAACTGCTCTGTGAGGAAATGAGCTGCAGTGCAAAGGACCAAAGGAGGCCAAAACTAAGCAGAGAGATGTTGCAAAAGCAGGGGGAAAAGTTAAGGAGGAAGACACAACGTGGAGGGGAAGATATGAGGGACATGGCATGGACACTTAAAAAAAAAAAAAAAAAAAATTCTTGCCCAAAATCAAAGCCATCAAGTGCAGGCCATATGCCACCAAATGCAGGCCCATGCAGCAAAGCTTGGAAAATGGATCCCTGCTTAAGGCCAAAACAGATAAGAAGGACTTACAAACACACTGGAATGGAGACAACATGAAAGGAATTGCATTTGGAGGAGAAAAAAAAAAAATTTGGGAAATTTGGGAAATGTAGTGACTACAAGGAGATGGACCAGGATTTTATCAAGTGCAGGGAAAAGGACGAAAAGAGGGTAAAACAAGAGCTCACAGATGTTGCAAAAGCAGGGGAAAATGTTAAGGAGGAAGACACATCTTGCAGGGGAAGATATGAGAGACATGGCATGGACACTATAAAAAAAAAAAAAAAAGTAAAAAATCTTGACCAAAGTCAAAGCCATCAAATGCAGGCCATATGCCACCAAATGCAGGCCCATGCAGCAAAGCTTGGAAAATGGATCCCTGCTTAAGGCCAAAACAGATAAGAAGGACTTACAAACACACTGGAATGGAGACAACATGAAAGGAATTGCATTTGGAGGAGAAAAAAAAAAAATTTGGGAAATTTGGGAAATGTAGTGACTACAAGGAGATGGACCAGGATTTTATCAAGTGCAGGGAAAAGGACCAAAAGAGGGTAAAACAAGAGCTCACAGATGTTGCAAAAACAGGGGAAAATGTTAAGGGGGAAGACACAACTTGGAGGGAAAGATGGGAGGAATATGGCATAGATACTTATTAAAAAAAAAAAAAAAAGAAAAAAATCTTGCCCAAAGTCAAAGCCATCAAAAGGCATGGCATGCCATCAAGTGCAGGCACATGCTGCAAAGATTCCTCTAGTGGTCCCCATTGAAATCGCAAGATTCCGTTTCCCTTCCCGAAAGGAAATTTCATTTCCTTTCGGGAAGGGAAACGGAATCTTGCGAACCCAAAAAGAAAGGCTTACAAACACTTTGGAAAGGAGATAGGATCAAATGAAATGCAATTGAAAAAGACCCCAAAAACTCCAGAAAATTGGGAGATGTGTTGTCCTCAAAAACTGCTCTGTGAGGAAATGAGCTGCAGTGCAAAGGACCAAAGGAGGCCAAAACTAAGCAGAGAGATGTTGCAAAAGCAGGGGGAAAAGTTAAGGAGGAAGACACAACGTGGAGGGGAAGATATGAGGGACATGGCATGGACACTTAAAAAAAAAAAAAAAAAATTCTTGCCCAAAATCAAAGCCATCAAGTGCAGGCCATATGCCACCAAATGCAGGCCCATGCAGCAAAGCTTGGAAAATGGATCCCTGCTTAAGGCCAAAACAGATAAGAAGGACTTACAAACACACTGGAATGGAGACAACATGAAAGGAATTGCATTTGGAGGAGAAAAAAAAAATTTGGGAAATTTGGGAAATGTAGTGACTACAAGGAGATGGACCAGGATTTTATCAAGTGCAGGGAAAAGGACCAAAAGAGGGTAAAACAAGAGCTCACAGATGTTGCAAAAGCAGGGGAAAAAGTTAAGGAGGAAGACACATCTTGCAGGGGAAGATATGAGAGACATGGCATGGACACTATAAAAAAAAAAAAAAAAGTAAAAAATCTTGACCAAAGTCAAAGCCATCAAATGCAGGCCATATGCCACCAAATGCAGGCCCATGCAGCAAAGCTTGGAAAATGGATCCCTGCTTAAGGCCAAAACAGATAAGAAGGACTTACAAACACACTGGAATGGAGACAACATGAAAGGAATTGCATTTGGAGGAGAAAAAAAAAAAATTTGGGAAATTTGGGAAATGTAGTGACTACAAGGAGATGGACCAGGATTTTATCAAGTGCAGGGAAAAGGACCAAAAGAGGGTAAAACAAGAGCTCACAGATGTTGCAAAAACAGGGGAAAAAGTTAAGCAGGAAGACACATCTTGCAGGGGAAGATATGAGAGACATGGCATGGACACTATAAAAAAAAAAAAAAGTAAAAAATCTTGCCCAAAGTCAAAGCCATCAAATGCAGGCCATATGCCACCAAATGCAGGCCCATGCAGCAAAGCTTGGAAAATGGATCCCTGCTTAAGGCCAAAACAGATAAGAAGGACTTACAAACACACTGGAATGGAGACAACATGCAAGGAATTGCATTTGGAGGAGAAAAAAAAAAATTGGGGAAATTTGGGAAATGTAGTGACTACAAGGAGATGGACCAGGATTTTATCAAGTGCAGGGAAAAGGACCAAAAGAGGGTAAAACAAGAGCTCACAGATGTTGCAAAAACAGGGGAAAATGTTAAGGGGGAAGACACAACTTGGAGGGAAAGATGGGAGGAATATGGCATAGATACTTATTAAAAAAAAAAAAAAGAAAAAAATCTTGCCCAAAGTCAAAGCCATCAAAAGGCATGGCATGCCATCAAGTGCAGGCACATGCTGCAAAGATTCCTCTAGTGGTCCCCATTGAAATCGCAAGATTCCGTTTCCCTTCCCGAAAGGAAATTTCATTTCCTTTCGGGAAGGGAAACGGAATCTTGCGAACCCAAAAAGAAAGGCTTACAAACACTCTGGAAAGGAGATAGGATCAAATGAAATGCAATTGAAAAAAACCCCAAAAACTCCAGAAAATTGGGAGATGTGTTGTCCTCAAAAACTGCTCTGTGAGGAAATGAGCTGCAGTGCAAAGGACCAAAGGAGGCCAAAACTAAGCAGAGAGATGTTGCAAAAGCAGGGGGAAAAGTTAAGGAGGAAGACACAACGTGGAGGGGAAGATATGAGGGACATGGCATGGACACTTAAAAAAAAAAAAAAAAAATTCTTGCCCAAAATCAAAGCCATCAAGTGCAGGCCATATGCCACCAAATGCAGGCCCATGCAGCAAAGCTTGGAAAATGGATCCCTGCTTAAGGCCAAAACAGATAAGAAGGACTTACAAACACACTGGAATGGAGACAACATGAAAGGAATTGCATTTGGAGGAGAAAAAAAAAAAAATTTGGGAAATTTGGGAAATGTAGTGACTACAAGGAGATGGACCAGGATTTTATCAAGTGCAGGGAAAAGGACCAAAAGAGGGTAAAACAAGAGCTCACAGATGTTGCAAAAACAGGGGAAAATGTTAAGGGGGAAGACACAACTTGGAGGGAAAGATGGGAGGAATATGGCATAGATACTTATTAAAAAAAAAAAAAAAGAAAAAAATCTTGCCCGCCCAAAGTCAAAGCCATCAAAAGGCATGGCATGCCATCAAGTGCAGGCACATGCTGCAAAGATTCCTCTAGTGGTCCCCATTGAAATCGCAAGATTCCGTTTCCCTTCCCGAAAGGAAGTTTCCCGAAATGAAATTTCCTTTCGGGAAGGGAAACGGAATCTTGCGAACCCAAAAAGAAAGGCTTACAAACACTCTGGAAAGGAGATAGGATCAAATGAAATGCAATTGAAAAAAACCCCAAAAACTCCAGAAAATTGGGAGATGTGTTGTCCTCAAAAACCGCTCTGTGAGGAAATGAGCTGCAGTGCAAAGGACCAAAGGAGGCCAAAACTAAGCAGAGAGATGTTGCAAAAGCAGGGGGAAAAGTTAAGGAGGAAGACACAACGTGGAGGGGAAGATATGAGGGACATGGCATGGACACTTAAAAAAAAAAAAAAAAATTCTTGCCCAAAATCAAAGCCATCAAGTGCAGGCCATATGCCACCAAATGCAGGCCCATGCAGCAAAGCTTGGAAAATGGATCCCTGCTTAAGGCCAAAACAGATAAGAAGGACTTACAAACACACTGGAATGGAGACAACATGAAAGGAATTGCATTTGGAGGAGAAAAAAAAAAAATTTGGGAAATTTGGGAAATGTAGTAACTACAAGGAGATGGACCAGGATTTTATCAAGTGCAGGGAAAAGGACCAAAAGAGGGTAAAACAAGAGCTCACAGATGTTGCAAAAGCAGGGGAAAAAGTTAAGCAGGAAGACACATCTTGCAGGGGAAGATATGAGAGACATGGCATGGACACTATAAAAAAAAAAAAAAGTAAAAAATCTTGCCCAAAGTCAAAGCCATCAAATGCAGGCCATATGCCACCAAATGCAGGCCCATGCAGCAAAGCTTGGAAAATGGATCCCTGCTTAAGGCCAAAACAGATAAGAAGGACTTACAAACACACTGGAATGGAGACAACATGAAAGGAATTGCATTTGGAGGAGAAAAAAAAAAAATTTGGGAAATTTGGGAAATGTAGTGACTACAAGGAGATGGACCAGGATTTTATCAAGTGCAGGGAAAAGGACCAAAAGAGGGTAAAACAAGAGCTCACAGATGTTGCAAAAACAGGGGAAAATGTTAAGGGGGAAGACACAACTTGGAGGGAAAGATGGGAGGAATATGGCATAGATACTTATTAAAAAAAAAAAAAATGAAAAAAATTTTGCCCAAAGTCAAAGCCATCAAAAGGCATGGCATGCCATCAAGTGCAGGCACATGCTGCAAAGATTCCTCTAGTGGTCCCCATTGAAATCGCAAGATTCCGTTTCCCTTCCCGAAAGGAAATTTCATTTCCTTTCGGGAAGGGAAACGGAATCTTGCGAACCCAAAAAGAAAGGCTTACAAACACTCTGGAAAGGAGATAGGATCAAATGAAATGCAATTGAAAAAGACCCCAAAAACTCCAGAAAATTGGGAGATGTGTTGTCCTCAAAAACTGCTCTGTGAGGAAATGAGCTGCAGTGCAAAGGACCAAAGGAGGCCAAAACTAAGCAGAGAGATGTTGCAAAAGCAGGGGGAAAAGTTAAGGAGGAAGACACAACGTGGAGGGGAAGATATGAGGGACATGGCATGGACACTTAAAAAAAAAAAAAAAAAAAATTCTTGCCCAAAATCAAAGCCATCAAGTGCAGGCCATATGCCACCAAATGCAGGCCCATGCAGCAAAGCTTGGAAAATGGATCCCTGCTTAAGGCCAAAACAGATAAGAAGGACTTACAAACACACTGGAATGGAGACAACATGAAAGGAATTGCATTTGGAGGAGAAAAAAAAAAATTTGGGAAATTTGGGAAATGTAGTGACTACAAGGAGATGGACCAGGATTTTATCAAGTGCAGGGAAAAGGACCAAAAGAGGGTAAAACAAGAGCTCACAGATGTTGCAAAAGCAGGGGAAAAAGTTAAGGAGGAAGACACATCTTGCAGGGGAAGATATGAGAGACATGGCATGGACACTATAAAAAAAAAAAAAAAAAGGTAAAAAATCTTGACCAAAGTCAAAGCCATCAAATGCAGGCCATATGCCACCAAATGCAGGCCCATGCAGCAAAGCTTGGAAAATGGATCCCTGCTTAAGGCCAAAACAGATAAGAAGGACTTACAAACACACTGGAATGGAGACAACATGAAAGGAATTGCATTTGGAGGAGAAAAAAAAAAAATTTGGGAAATTTGGGAAATGTAGTGACTACAAGGAGATGGACCAGGATTTTATCAAGTGCAGGGAAAAGGACCAAAAGAGGGTAAAACAAGAGCTCACAGATGTTGCAAAAACAGGGGAAAAAGTTAAGCAGGAAGACACATCTTGCAGGGGAAGATATGAGAGACATGGCATGGACACTATAAAAAAAAAAAAAAGTAAAAAATCTTGCCCAAAGTCAAAGCCATCAAATGCAGGCCATATGCCACCAAATGCAGGCCCATGCAGCAAAGCTTGGAAAATGGATCGCTGCTTAAGGCCAAAACAGATAAGAAGGACTTACAAACACACTGGAATGGAGACAACATGAAAGGAATTGCATTTGGAGGAGAAAAAAAAAAATTTGGGAAATTTGGGAAATGTAGTGACTACAAGGAGATGGACCAGGATTTTATCAAGTGCAGGGAAAAGGACCAAAAGAGGGTAAAACAAGAGCTCACAGATGTTGCAAAAGCAGGGGAAAAAGTTAAGGAGGAAGACACATCTTGCAGGGGAAGATATGAGAGACATGGCATGGACACTATAAAAAAAAAAAAAAAAGTAAAAAATCTTGACCAAAGTCAAAGCCATCAAATGCAGGCCATATGCCACCAAATGCAGGCCCATGCAGCAAAGCTTGGAAAATGGATCCCTGCTTAAGGCCAAAACAGATAAGAAGGACTTACAAACACACTGGAATGGAGACAACATGAAAGGAATTGCATTTGGAGGAGAAAAAAAAAAAATTTGGGAAATTTGGGAAATGTAGTGACTACAAGGAGATGGACCAGGATTTTATCAAGTGCAGGGAAAAGGACCAAAAGAGGGTAAAACAAGAGCTCACAGATGTTGCAAAAACAGGGGAAAAAGTTAAGCAGGAAGACACATCTTGCAGGGGAAGATAGGAGGAATATGGCATAGATACTTATTAAAAAAAAAAAAAAAAGAAAAAAATCTTGCCCAAAGTCAAAGCCATCAAAAGGCATGGCATGCCATCAAGTGCAGGCACATGCTGCAAAGATTCCTCTAGTGGTCCCCATTGAAATCGCAAGATTCCGTTTCCCTTCCCGAAAGGAAATTTCATTTCCTTTCGGGAAGGGAAACGGAATCTTGCGAACCCAAAAAGAAAGGCTTACAAACACTTTGGAAAGGAGATAGGATCAAATGAAATGCAATTGAAAAAGACCCCAAAAACTCCAGAAAATTGGGAGATGTGTTGTCCTCAAAAACTGCTCTGTGAGGAAATGAGCTGCAGTGCAAAGGACCAAAGGAGGCCAAAACTAAGCAGAGAGATGTTGCAAAAGCAGGGGGAAAAGTTAAGGAGGAAGACACAACGTGGAGGGGAAGATATGAGGGACATGGCATGGACACTTAAAAAAAAAAAAAAAAAAAATTCTTGCCCAAAATCAAAGCCATCAAGTGCAGGCCATATGCCACCAAATGCAGGCCCATGCAGCAAAGCTTGGAAAATGGATCCCTGCTTAAGGCCAAAACAGATAAGAAGGACTTACAAACACACTGGAATGGAGACAACATGAAAGGAATTGCATTTGGAGGAGAAAAAAAAAAATTTGGGAAATGTGGGAAATGTAGTGACTACAAGGAGATGGACCAGGATTTTATCAAGTGCAGGGAAAAGGACCAAAAGAGGGTAAAACAAGAGCTCACAGATGTTGCAAAAGCAGGGGAAAAAGTTAAGGAGGAAGACACATCTTGCAGGGGAAGATATGAGAGACATGGCATGGACACTATAAAAAAAAAAAAAAAAGTAAAAAATCTTGACCAAAGTCAAAGCCATCAAATGCAGGCCATATGCCACCAAATGCAGGCCCATGCAGCAAAGCTTGGAAAATGGATCCCTGCTTAAGGCCAAAACAGATAAGAAGGACTTACAAACACACTGGAATGGAGACAACATGAAAGGAATTGCATTTGGAGGAGAAAAAAAAAAAATTTGGGAAATTTGGGAAATGTAGTGACTACAAGGAGATGGACCAGGATTTTATCAAGTGCAGGGAAAAGGACCAAAAGAGGGTAAAACAAGAGCTCACAGATGTTGCAAAAACAGGGGAAAAAGTTAAGCAGGAAGACACATCTTGCAGGGGAAGATATGAGAGACATGGCATGGACACTATAAAAAAAAAAAAAAGTAAAAAATCTTGCCCAAAGTCAAAGCCATCAAATGCAGGCCATATGCCACCAAATGCAGGCCCATGCAGCAAAGCTTGGAAAATGGATCCCTGCTTAAGGCCAAAACAGATAAGAAGGACTTACAAACACACTGGAATGGAGACAACATGCAAGGAATTGCATTTGGAGGAGAAAAAAAAAAATTGGGGAAATTTGGGAAATGTAGTGACTACAAGGAGATGGACCAGGATTTTATCAAGTGCAGGGAAAAGGACCAAAAGAGGGTAAAACAAGAGCTCACAGATGTTGCAAAAACAGGGGAAAATGTTAAGGGGGAAGACACAACTTGGAGGGAAAGATGGGAGGAATATGGCATAGATACTTATTAAAAAAAAAAAAAAAGAAAAAAATCTTGCCCAAAGTCAAAGCCATCAAAAGGCATGGCATGCCATCAAGTGCAGGCACATGCTGCAAAGATTCCTCTAGTGGTCCCCATTGAAATCGCAAGATTCCGTTTCCCTTCCCGAAAGGAAATTTCATTTCCTTTCGGGAAGGGAAACGGAATCTTGCGAACCCAAAAAGAAAGGCTTACAAACACTCTGGAAAGGAGATAGGATCAAATGAAATGCAATTGAAAAAAACCCCAAAAACTCCAGAAAATTGGGAGATGTGTTGTCCTCAAAAACTGCTCTGTGAGGAAATGAGCTGCAGTGCAAAGGACCAAAGGAGGCCAAAACTAAGCAGAGAGATGTTGCAAAAGCAGGGGGAAAAGTTAACGAGGAAGACACAACGTGGAGGGGAAGATATGAGGGACATGGCATGGACACTTAAAAAAAAAAAAAAAAAAAATTCTTGCCCAAAATCAAAGCCATCAAGTGCAGGCCATATGCCACCAAATGCAGGCCCATGCAGCAAAGCTTGGAAAATGGATCCCTGCTTAAGGCCAAAACAGATAAGAAGGACTTACAAACACACTGGAATGGAGACAACATGAAAGGAATTGCATTTGGAGGAGAAAAAAAAAAAATTTGGGAAATTTGGGAAATGTAGTGACTACAAGGAGATGGACCAGGATTTTATCAAGTGCAGGGAAAAGGACCAAAAGAGGGTAAAACAAGAGCTCACAGATGTTGCAAAAGCAGGGGAAAAAGTTAAGCAGGAAGACACATCTTGCAGGGGAAGATATGAGAGACATGGCATGGACACTATAAAAAAAAAAAAAAAGTAAAAAATCTTGCCCAAAGTCAAAGCCATCAAATGCAGGCCATATGCCACCAAATGCAGGCCCATGCAGCAAAGCTTGGAAAATGGATCCCTGCTTAAGGCCAAAACAGATAAGAAGGACTTACAAACACACTGGAATGGAGACAACATGCAAGGAATTGCATTTGGAGGAGAAAAAAAAAAATTGGGGAAATTTGGGAAATGTAGTGACTACAAGGAGATGGACCAGGATTTTATCAAGTGCAGGGAAAAGGACCAAAAGAGGGTAAAACAAGAGCTCACAGATGTTGCAAAAACAGGGGAAAATGTTAAGGGGGAAGACACAACTTGGAGGGAAAGATGGGAGGAATATGGCATAGATACTTATTAAAAAAAAAAAAAAAGAAAAAAATCTTGCCCAAAGTCAAAGCCATCAAAAGGCATGGCATGCCATCAAGTGCAGGCACATGCTGCAAAGATTCCTCTAGTGGTCCCCATTGAAATCGCAAGATTCCGTTTCCCTTCCCGAAAGGAAATTTCATTTCCTTTCGGGAAGGGAAACGGAATCTTGCGAACCCAAAAAGAAAGGCTTACAAACACTCTGGAAAGGAGATAGGATCAAATGAAATGCAATTGAAAAAGACCCCAAAAACTCCAGAAAATTGGGAGATGTGTTGTCCTCAAAAACTGCTCTGTGAGGAAATGAGCTGCAGTGCAAAGGACCAAAGGAGGCCAAAACTAAGCAGAGAGATGTTGCAAAAGCAGGGGGAAAAGTTAAGGAGGAAGACACAACGTGGAGGGGAAGATATGAGGGACATGGCATGGACACTTAAAAAAAAAAAAAAAAAAATTCTTGCCCAAAATCAAAGCCATCAAGTGCAGGCCATATGCCACCAAATGCAGGCCCATGCAGCAAAGCTTGGAAAATGGATCCCTGCTTAAGGCCAAAACAGATAAGAAGGACTTACAAACACACTGGAATGGAGACAACATGAAAGGAATTGCATTTGGAGGAGAAAAAAAAAAATTTGGGAAATTTGGGAAATGTAGTGACTACAAGGAGATGGACCAGGATTTTATCAAGTGCAGGGAAAAGGACCAAAAGAGGGTAAAACAAGAGCTCACAGATGTTGCAAAAGCAGGGGAAAAAGTTAAGGAGGAAGACACATCTTGCAGGGGAAGATATGAGAGACATGGCATGGACAGTATAAAAAAAAAAAAAAGTAAAAAATCTTGCCCAAAGTCAAAGCCATCAAATGCAGGCCATATGCCACCAAATGCAGGCCCATGCAGCAAAGCTTGGAAAATGGATCCCTGCTTAAGGCCAAAACAGATAAGAAGGACTTACAAACACACTGGAATGGAGACAACATGAAAGGAATTGCATTTGGAGGAGAAAAAAAAAAAATTTGGGAAATTTGGGAAATGTAGTGACTACAAGGAGATGGACCAGGATTTTATCAAGTGCAGGGAAAAGGACCAAAAGAGGGTAAAACAAGAGCTCACAGATGTTGCAAAAACAGGGGAAAATGTTAAGGGGGAAGACACAACTTGGAGGGAAAGATGGGAGGAATATGGCATAGATACTTATTAAAAAAAAAAAAAAAGAAAAAAATCTTGCCCAAAGTCAAAGCCATCAAAAGGCATGGCATGCCATCAAGTGCAGGCACATGCTGCAAAGATTCCTCTAGTGGTCCCCATTGAAATCGCAAGATTCCGTTTCCCTTCCCGAAAGGAAATTTCATTTCCTTTCGGGAAGGGAAACGGAATCTTGCGAACCCAAAAAGAAAGGCTTACAAACACTCTGGAAAGGAGATAGGATCAAATGAAATGCAATTGAAAAAGACCCCAAAAACTCCAGAAAATTGGGAGATGTGTTGTCCTCAAAAACTGCTCTGTGAGGAAATGAGCTGCAGTGCAAAGGACCAAAGGAGGCCAAAACTAAGCAGAGAGATGTTGCAAAAGCAGGGGGAAAAGTTAAGGAGGAAGACACAACGTGGAGGGGAAGATATGAGGGACATGGCATGGACACTTAAAAAAAAAAAAAAAAATTCTTGCCCAAAATCAAAGCCATCAAGTGCAGGCCATATGCCACCAAATGCAGGCCCATGCAGCAAAGCTTAGGAAATGGATCCCTGCTTAAGGCCAAAACAGATAAGAAGGACTTACAAACACACTGGAATGGAGACAACATGAAAGGAATTGCATTTGGAGGAGAAAAAAAAAAAATTTGGGAAATTTGGGAAATGTAGTGACTACAAGGAGATGGACCAGGATTTTATCAAGTGCAGGGAAAAGGACCAAAAGAGGGTAAAACAAGAGCTCACAGATGTTGCAAAAGCAGGGGAAAAAGTTAAGCAGGAAGACACATCTTGCAGGGGAAGATATGAGAGACATGGCATGGACACTATAAAAAAAAAAAAAAAGTAAAAAATCTTGGCCAAAGTCAAAGCCATCAAATGCAGGCCATATGCCACCAAATGCAGGCCCATGCAGCAAAGCTTGGAAAATGGATCCCTGCTTAAGGCCAAAACAGATAAGAAGGACTTACAAACACACTGGAATGGAGACAACATGAAAGGAATTGCATTTGGAGGAGAAAAAAAAAAAATTTGGGAAATTTGGGAAATGTAGTGACTACAAGGAGATGGACCAGGATTTTATCAAGTGCAGGGAAAAGGACCAAAAGAGGGTAAAACAAGAGCTCACAGATGTTGCAAAAACAGGGGAAAATGTTAAGGGGGAAGACACAACTTGGAGGGAAAGATGGGAGGAATATGGCATAGATACTTATTAAAAAAAAAAAAAAAGAAAAATATCTTGCCCAAAGTCAAAGCCATCAAAAGGCATGGCATGCCATCAAGTGCAGGCACATGCTGCAAAGATTCCTCTAGTGGTCCCCATTGAAATCGAAAGATTCCGTTTCCCTTCCCGAAAGGAAATTTCATTTCCTTTCGGGAAGGGAAACGGAATCTTGCGAACCCAAAAAGAAAGGCTTACAAACACTCTGGAAAGGAGATAGGATCAAATGAAATGCAATTGAAAAAGACCCCAAAAACTCCAGAAAATTGGGAGATGTGTTGTCCTCAAAAACTGCTCTGTGAGGAAATGAGCTGCAGTGCAAAGGACCAAAGGAGGCCAAAACTAAGCAGAGAGATGTTGCAAAAGCAGGGGGAAAAGTTAAGGAGGAAGACACAACGTGGAGGGGAAGATATGAGGGACATGGCATGGACACTTAAAAAAAAAAAAAAAAAATTCTTGCCCAAAATCAAAGCCATCAAGTGCAGGCCATATGCCACCAAATGCAGGCCCATGCAGCAAAGCTTAGGAAATGGATCCCTGCTTAAGGCCAAAACAGATAAGAAGGACTTACAAACACACTGGAATGGAGACAACATGAAAGGAATTGCATTTGGAGGAGAAAAAAAAAAAATTTGGGAAATTTGGGAAATGTAGTGACTACAAGGAGATGGACCAGGATTTTATCAAGTGCAGGGAAAAGGACCAAAAGAGGGTAAAACAAGAGCTCACAGATGTTGCAAAAGCAGGGGAAAAAGTTAAGCAGGAAGACACATCTTGCAGGGGAAGATATGAGAGACATGGCATGGACACTATAAAAAAAAAAAAAAAGTAAAAAATCTTGGCCAAAGTCAAAGCCATCAAATGCAGGCCATATGCCACCAAATGCAGGCCCATGCAGCAAAGCTTGGAAAATGGATCCCTGCTTAAGGCCAAAACAGATAAGAAGGACTTACAAACACACTGGAATGGAGACAACATGAAAGGAATTGCATTTGGAGGAGAAAAAAAAAAATTTGGGAAATTTGGGAAATGTAGTGACTACAAGGAGATGGACCAGGATTTTATCAAGTGCAGGGAAAAGGACCAAAAGAGGGTAAAACAAGAGCTCACAGATGTTGCAAAAACAGGGGAAAATGTTAAGGGGGAAGACACAACTTGGAGGGAAAGATGGGAGGAATATGGCATAGATACTTATTAAAAAAAAAAAAAAAGAAAAAAATCTTGCCCAAAGTCAAAGCCATCAAAAGGCATGGCATGCCATCAAGTGCAGGCACATGCTGCAAAGATTCCTCTAGTGGTCCCCATTGAAATCGCAAGATTCCGTTTCCCTTCCCGAAAGGAAATGAAATTTCCTTTCGGGAAGGGAAACGGAATCTTGCGAACCCAAAAAGAAAGGCTTACAAACACTTTGGAAAGGAGATAGGATCAAATGAAATGCAATTGAAAAAGACCCCAAAAACTCCAGAAAATTGGGAGATGTGTTGTCCTCAAAAACTGCTCTGTGAGGAAATGAGCTGCAGTGCAAAGGACCAAAGGAGGCCAAAACTAAGCAGAGAGATGTTGCAAAAGCAGGGGGAAAAGTTAAGGAGGAAGACACAACGTGGAGGGGAAGATATGAGGGACATGGCATGGACACTTAAAAAAAAAAAAAAAAAAATTCTTGCCCAAAATCAAAGCCATCAAGTGCAGGCCATATGCCACCAAATGCAGGCCCATGCAGCAAAGCTTGGAAAATGGATCCCTGCTTAAGGCCAAAACAGATAAGAAGGACTTACAAACACACTGGAATGGAGACAACATGAAAGGAATTGCATTTGGAGGAGAAAAAAAAAAAATTTGGGAAATTTGGGAAATGTAGTGACTACAAGGAGATGGACCAGGATTTTATCAAGTGCAGGGAAAAGGACCAAAAGAGGGTAAAACAAGAGCTCACAGATGTTGCAAAAGCAGGGGAAAAAGTTAAGGAGGAAGACACATCTTGCAGGGGAAGATATGAGAGACATGGCATGGACACTATAAAAAAAAAAAAAAAAGTAAAAAATCTTGCCCAAAGTCAAAGCCATCAAATGCAGGCCATATGCCACCAAATGCAGGCCCATGCAGCAAAGCTTGGAAAATGGATCCCTGCTTAAGGCCAAAACAGATAAGAAGGACTTACAAACACACTGGAATGGAGACAACATGAAAGGAATTGCATTTGGAGGAGAAAAAAAAAAAATTTGGGAAATTTGGGAAAGGTAGTGACTACAAGGAGATGGACCAGGATTTTATCAAGTGCAGGGAAAAGGACCAAAAGAGGGTAAAACAAGAGCTCACAGATGTTGCAAAAACAGGGGAAAATGTTAAGGGGGAAGACACAACTTGGAGGGAAAGATGGGAGGAATATGGCATAGATACTTATTAAAAAAAAAAAAAAAGAAAAAAATCTTGCCCAAAGTCAAAGCCATCAAAAGGCATGGCATGCCATCAAGTGCAGGCACATGCTGCAAAGATTCCTCTAGTGGTCCCCATTGAAATCGCAAGATTCCGTTTCCCTTCCCGAAAGGAAATTTCATTTCCTTTCGGGAAGGGAAACGGAATCTTGCGAACCCAAAAAGAAAGGCTTACAAACACTTTGGAAAGGAGATAGGATCAAATGAAATGCAATTGAAAAAGACCCCAAAAACTCCAGAAAATTGGGAGATGTGTTGTCCTCAAAAACTGCTCTGTGAGGAAATGAGCTGCAGTGCAAAGGACCAAAGGAGGCCAAAACTAAGCAGAGAGATGTTGCAAAAGCAGGGGGAAAAGTTAAGGAGGAAGACAGAACGTGGAGGGGAAGATATGAGGGACATGGCATGGACACTTAAAAAAAAAAAAAAAAAAATTCTTGCCCAAAATCAAAGCCATCAAGTGCAGGCCATATGCCACCAAATGCAGGCCCATGCAGCAAAGCTTGGAAAATGGATCCCTGCTTAAGGCCAAAACAGATAAGAAGGACTTACAAACACACTGGAATGGAGACAACATGAAAGGAATTGCATTTGGAGGAGAAAAAAAAAAAATTTGGGAAATTTGGGAAATGTAGTGACTACAAGGAGATGGACCAGGATTTTATCAAGTGCAGGGAAAAGGACCAAAAGAGGGTAAAACAAGAGCTCACAGATGTTGCAAAAGCAGGGGAAAAAGTTAAGCAGGAAGACACATCTTGCAGGGGAAGATATGAGAGACATGGCATGGACACTATAAAAAAAAAAAAAAAGTAAAAAATCTTGCCCAAAGTCAAAGCCATCAAATGCAGGCCATATGCCACCAAATGCAGGCCCATGCAGCAAAGCTTGGAAAATGGATCCCTGCTTAAGGCCAAAACAGATAAGAAGGACTTACAAACACACTGGAATGGAGACAACATGAAAGGAATTGCATTTGGAGGAGAAAAAAAAAAAAATTTGGGAAATTTGGGAAATGTAGTGACTACAAGGAGATGGACCAGGATTTTATCAAGTGCAGGGAAAAGGACCAAAAGAGGGTAAAACAAGAGCTCACAGATGTTGCAAAAACAGGGGAAAATGTTAAGGGGGAAGACACAACTTGGAGGGAAAGATGGGAGGAATATGGCATAGATACTTATTAAAAAAAAAAAAAAAGAAAAAAATCTTGCCCAAAGTCAAAGCCATCAAAAGGCATGGCATGCCATCAAGTGCAGGCACATGCTGCAAAGATTCCTCTAGTGGTCCCCATTGAAATCGCAAGATTCCGTTTCCCTTCCCGAAAGGAAATGAAATTTCCTTTCGGGAAGGGAAACGGAATCTTGCGAACCCAAAAAGAAAGGCTTACAAACACTCTGGAAAGGAGATAGGATCAAATGAAATGCAATTGAAAAAGACCCCAAAAACTCCAGAAAATTGGGAGATGTGTTGTCCTCAAAAACTGCTCTGTGAGGAAATGAGCTGCAGTGCAAAGGACCAAAGGAGGCCAAAACTAAGCAGAGAGATGTTGCAAAAGCAGGGGGAAAAGTTAAGGAGGAAGACACAACGTGGAGGGGAAGATATGAGGGACATGGCATGGACACTTAAAAAAAAAAAAAAAAAATTCTTGCCCAAAATCAAAGCCATCAAGTGCAGGCCATATGCCACCAAATGCAGGCCCATGCAGCAAAGCTTGGAAAATGGATCCCTGCTTAAGGCCAAAACAGATAAGAAGGACTTACAAACACACTGGAATGGAGACAACATGAAAGGAATTGCATTTGGAGGAGAAAAAAAAAAAATTTGGGAAATTTGGGAAATGTAGTGACTACAAGGAGATGGACCAGGATTTTATCAAGTGCAGGGAAAAGGACCAAAAGAGGGTAAAACAAGAGCTCACAGATGTTGCAAAAGCAGGGGAAAAAGTTAAGCAGGAAGACACATCTTGCAGGGGAAGATATGAGAGACATGGCATGGACACTATAAAAAAAAAAAAAAAGTAAAAAATCTTGCCCAAAGTCAAAGCCATCAAATGCAGGCCATATGCCACCAAATGCAGGCCCATGCAGCAAAGCTTGGAAAATGGATCCCTGCTTAAGGCCAAAACAGATAAGAAGGACTTACAAACACACTGGAATGGAGACAACATGAAAGGAATTGCATTTGGAGGAGAAAAAAAAAAAATTTGGGAAATTTGGGAAATGTAGTGACTACAAGGAGATGGACCAGGATTTTATCAAGTGCAGGGAAAAGGACCAAAAGAGGGTAAAACAAGAGCTCACAGATGTTGCAAAAACAGGGGAAAATGTTAAGGGGGAAGACACAACTTGGAGGGAAAGATGGGAGGAATATGGCATAGATACTTATTAAAAAAAAAAAAAAAGAAAAAAATCTTGCCCAAAGTCAAAGCCATCAAAAGGCATGGCATGCCATCAAGTGCAGGCACATGCTGCAAAGATTCCTCTAGTGGTCCCCATTGAAATCGCAAGATTCCGTTTCCCTTCCCGAAAGGAAATGAAATTTCGTTTCGGGAAGGGAAACGGAATCTTGCGAACCCAAAAAGAAAGGCTTACAAACACTCTGGAAAGGAGATAGGATCAAATGAAATGCAATTGAAAAAGACCCCAAAAACTCCAGAAAATTGGGAGATGTGTTGTCCTCAAAAACTGCTCTGTGAGGAAATGAGCTGCAGTGCAAAGGACCAAAGGAGGCCAAAACTAAGCAGAGAGATGTTGCAAAAGCAGGGGGAAAAGTTAAGGAGGAAGACACAACGTGGAGGGGAAGATATGAGGGACATGGCATGGACACTTAAAAAAAAAAAAAAAAAAAATTCTTGCCCAAAATCAAAGCCATCAAGTGCAGGCCATATGCCACCAAATGCAGGCCCATGCAGCAAAGCTTGGAAAATGGATCCCTGCTTAAGGCCAAAACAGATAAGAAGGACTTACAAACACACTGGAATGGAGACAACATGAAAGGAATTGCATTTGGAGGAGAAAAAAAAAAAATTTGGGAAATTTGGGAAATGTAGTGACTACAAGGAGATGGACCAGGATTTTATCAAGTGCAGGGAAAAGGACCAAAAGAGGGTAAAACAAGAGCTCACAGATGTTGCAAAAGCAGGGGAAAAAGTTAAGGAGGAAGACACATCTTGCAGGGGAAGATATGAGAGACGTGGCATGGACACTATAAAAAAAAAAAAAAAAGTAAAAAATCTTGCCCAAAGTCAAAGCCATCAAATGCAGGCCATATGCCACCAAATGCAGGCCCATGCAGCAAAGCTTGGAAAATGGATCCCTGCTTAAGGCCAAAACAGATAAGAAGGACTTACAAACACACTGGAATGGAGACAACATGAAAGGAATTGCATTTGGAGGAGAAAAAAAAAAAATTTGGGAAATTTGGGAAATGTAGTGACTACAAGGAGATGGACCAGGATTTTATCAAGTGCAGGGAAAAGGACCAAAAGAGGGTAAAACAAGAGCTCACAGATGTTGCAAAAACAGGGGAAAATGTTAAGGGGGAAGACACAACTTGGAGGGAAAGATGGGAGGAATATGGCATAGATACTTATTAAAAAAAAAAAAAAGAAAAAAATCTTGCCCAAAGTCAAAGCCATCAAAAGGCATGGCATGCCATCAAGTGCAGGCACATGCTGCAAAGATTCCTCTAGTGGTCCCCATTGAAATCGCAAGATTCCGTTTCCCTTCCCGAAAGGAAATTTCATTTCCTTTCGGGAAGGGAAACGGAATCTTGCGAACCCAAAAAGAAAGGCTTACAAACACTTTGGAAAGGAGATAGGATCAAATGAAATGCAATTGAAAAAGACCCCAAAAACTCCAGAAAATTGGGAGATGTGTTGTCCTCAAAAACTGCTCTGTGAGGAAATGAGCTGCAGTGCAAAGGACCAAAGGAGGCCAAAACTAAGCAGAGAGATGTTGCAAAAGCAGGGGGAAAAGTTAAGGAGGAAGACACAACGTGGAGGGGAAGATATGAGGGACATGGCATGGACACTTAAAAAAAAAAAAAAAAAAAATTCTTGCCCAAAATCAAAGCCATCAAGTGCAGGCCATATGCCACCAAATGCAGGCCCATGCAGCAAAGCTTGGAAAATGGATCCCTGCTTAAGGCCAAAACAGATAAGAAGGACTTACAAACACACTGGAATGGAGACAACATGAAAGGAATTGCATTTGGAGGAGAAAAAAAAAAATTTGGGAAATTTGGGAAATGTAGTGACTACAAGGAGATGGACCAGGATTTTATCAAGTGCAGGGAAAAGGACCAAAAGAGGGTAAAACAAGAGCTCACAGATGTTGCAAAAGCAGGGGAAAAAGTTAAGGAGGAAGACACATCTTGCAGGGGAAGATATGAGAGACATGGCATGGACACTATAAAAAAAAAAAAAAAAAGGTAAAAAATCTTGCCCAAAGTCAAAGCCATCAAATGCAGGCCATATGCCACCAAATGCAGGCCCATGCAGCAAAGCTTGGAAAATGGATCCCTGCTTAAGGCCAAAACAGATAAGAAGGACTCAGAAACACACTGGAATGGAGACAACATGCAAGGAATTGCATTTGGAGGAGAAAAAAAAAAATTTGGGAAATTTGGGAAATGTAGTGACTACAAGGAGATGGACCAGGATTTTATCAAGTGCAGGGAAAAGGACCAAAAGAGGGTAAAACAAGAGCTCACAGATGTTGCAAAAACAGGGGAAAATGTTAAGGGGGAAGACACAACTTGGAGGGAAAGATGGGAGGAATATGGCATAGATACTTATTAAAAAAAAAAAAAAAGAAAAAAATCTTGCCCAAAGTCAAAGCCATCAAAAGGCATGGCATGCCATCAAGTGCAGGCACATGCTGCAAAGATTCCTCTAGTGGTCCCCATTGAAATCGCAAGATTCCGTTTCCCTTCCCGAAAGGAAATTTCATTTCCTTTCGGGAAGGGAAACGGAATCTTGCGAACCCAAAAAGAAAGGCTTACAAACACTCTGGAAAGGAGATAGGATCAAATGAAATGCAATTGAAAAAGACCCCAAAAACTCCAGAAAATTGGGAGATGTGTTGTCCTCAAAAACTGCTCTGTGAGGAAATGAGCTGCAGTGCAAAGGACCAAAGGAGGCCAAAACTAAGCAGAGAGATGTTGCAAAAGCAGGGGGAAAAGTTAAGGAGGAAGACACAACGTGGAGGGGAAGATATGAGGGACATGGCATGGACACTTAAAAAAAAAAAAAAAAAAATTCTTGCCCAAAATCAAAGCCATCAAGTGCAGGCCATATGCCACCAAATGCAGGCCCATGCAGCAAAGCTTGGAAAATGGATCCCTGCTTAAGGCCAAAACAGATAAGAAGGACTTACAAACACACTGGAATGGAGACAACATGAAAGGAATTGCATTTGGAGGAGAAAAAAAAAAATTTGGGAAATTTGGGAAATGTAGTGACTACAAGGAGATGGACCAGGATTTTATCAAGTGCAGGGAAAAGGACCAAAAGAGGGTAAAACAAGAGCTCACAGATGTTGCAAAAGCAGGGGGAAAAGTTAAGGAGGAAGACACATCTTGCAGGGGAAGATATGAGAGACATGGCATGGACACTATAAAAAAAAAAAAAAAAGTAAAAAATCTTGACCAAAGTCAAAGCCATCAAATGCAGGCCATATGCCACCAAATGCAGGCCCATGCAGCAAAGCTTGGAAAATGGATCCCTGCTTAAGGCCAAAACAGATAAGAAGGACTTACAAACACACTGGAATGGAGACAACATGAAAGGAATATCATTTGGAGGAGAAAAAAAAAAAATTTGGGAAATTTGGGAAATGTAGTGACTACAAGGAGATGGACCAGGATTTTATCAAGTGCAGGGAAAAGGACCAAAAGAGGGTAAAACAAGAGCTCACAGATGTTGCAAAAACAGGGGAAAATGTTAAGGGGGAAGACACAACTTGGAGGGAAAGATGGGAGGAATATGGCATAGATACTTATTAAAAAAAAAAAAAAAGAAAAAAATCTTGCCCAAAGTCAAAGCCATCAAAAGGCATGGCATGCCATCAAGTGCAGGCACATGCTGCAAAGATTCCTCTAGTGGTCCCCATTGAAATCGCAAGATTCCGTTTCCCTTCCCGAAAGGAAATTTCATTTCCTTTCGGGAAGGGAAACGGAATCTTGCGAACCCAAAAAGAAAGGCTTACAAACACTCTGGAAAGGAGATAGGATCAAATGAAATGCAATTGAAAAAGACCCCAAAAACTCCAGAAAATTGGGAGATGTGTTGTCCTCAAAAACTGCTCTGTGAGGAAATGAGCTGCAGTGCAAAGGACCAAAGGAGGCCAAAACTAAGCAGAGAGATGTTGCAAAAGCAGGGGGAAAAGTTAAGGAGGAAGACACAACGTGGAGGGGAAGATATGAGGGACATGGCATGGACACTTAAAAAAAAAAAAAAAAAATTCTTGCCCAAAATCAAAGCCATCAAGTGCAGGCCATATGCCACCAAATGCAGGCCCATGCAGCAAAGCTTGGAAAATGGATCCCTGCTTAAGGCCAAAACAGATAAGAAGGACTTACAAACACACTGGAATGGAGACAACATGCAAGGAATTGCATTTGGAGGAGAAAAAAAAAAATTTGGGAAATTTGGGAAATGTAGTGACTACAAGGAGATGGACCAGGATTTTATCAAGTGCAGGGAAAAGGACCAAAAGAGGGTAAAACAAGAGCTCACAGATGTTGCAAAAGCAGGGGAAAAAGTTAAGCAGGAAGACACATCTTGCAGGGGAAGATATGAGAGACATGGAATGGACACTATAAAAAAAAAAAAAAAGTAAAAAATCTTGCCCAAAGTCAAAGCCATCAAATGCAGGCCATATGCCACCAAATGCAGGCCCATGCAGCAAAGCTTGGAAAATGGATCCCTGCTTAAGGCCAAAACAGATAAGAAGGACTTACAAACACACTGGAATGGAGACAACATGCAAGGAATTGCATTTGGAGGAGAAAAAAAAAAATTGGGGAAATTTGGGAAATGTAGTGACTACAAGGAGATGGACCAGGATTTTATCAAGTGCAGGGAAAAGGACCAAAAGAGGGTAAAACAAGAGCTCACAGATGTTGCAAAAACAGGGGAAAATGTTAAGGGGGAAGACACAACTTGGAGGGAAAGATGGGAGGAATATGGCATAGATACTTATTAAAAAAAAAAAAAAAGAAAAAAATCTTGCCCAAAGTCAAAGCCATCAAAAGGCATGGCATGCCATCAAGTGCAGGCACATGCTGCAAAGATTCCTCTAGTGGTCCCCATTGAAATCGCAAGATTCCGTTTCCCTTCCCGAAAGGAAATGAAATTTCCTTTCGGGAAGGGAAACGGAATCTTGCGAACCCAAAAAGAAAGGCTTACAAACACTCTGGAAAGGAGATAGGATCAAATGAAATGCAATTGAAAAAGACCCCAAAAACTCCAGAAAATTGGGAGATGTGTTGTCCTCAAAAACTGCTCTGTGAGGAAATGAGCTGCAGTGCAAAGGACCAAAGGAGGCCAAAACTAAGCAGAGAGATGTTGCAAAAGCAGGGGGAAAAGTTAAGGAGGAAGACACAACGTGGAGGGGAAGATATGAGGGACATGGCATGGACACTTAAAAAAAAAAAAAAAAAAATTCTTGCCCAAAATCAAAGCCATCAAGTGCAGGCCATATGCCACCAAATGCAGGCCCATGCAGCAAAGCTTGGAAAATGGATCCCTGCTTAAGGCCAAAACAGATAAGAAGGACTTACAAACACACTGGAATGGAGACAACATGAAAGGAATTGCATTTGGAGGAGAAAAAAAAAAAATTTGGGAAATTTGGGAAATGTAGTGACTACAAGGAGATGGACCAGGATTTTATCAAGTGCAGGGAAAAGGACCAAAAGAGGGTAAAACAAGAGCTCACAGATGTTGCAAAAGCAGGGGAAAAAGTTAAGCAGGAAGACACATCTTGCAGGGGAAGATATGAGAGACATGGCATGGACACTATAAAAAAAAAAAAAAAGTAAAAAATCTTGCCCAAAGTCAAAGCCATCAAATGCAGGCCATATGCCACCAAATGCAGGCCCATGCAGCAAAGCTTGGAAAATGGATCCCTGCTTAAGGCCAAAACAGATAAGAAGGACTTACAAACACACTGGAATGGAGACAACATGAAAGGAATTGCATTTGGAGGAGAAAAAAAAAAAAATTTGGGAAATTTGGGAAATGTAGTGACTACAAGGAGATGGACCAGGATTTTATCAAGTGCAGGGAAAAGGACCAAAAGAGGGTAAAACAAGAGCTCACAGATGTTGCAAAAACAGGGGAAAATGTTAAGGGGGAAGACACAACTTGGAGGGAAAGATGGGAGGAATATGGCATAGATACTTATTAAAAAAAAAAAAAAAGAAAAAAATCTTGCCCAAAGTCAAAGCCATCAAAAGGCATGGCATGCCATCAAGTGCAGGCACATGCTGCAAAGATTCCTCTAGTGGTCCCCATTGAAATCGCAAGATTCCGTTTCCCTTCCCGAAAGGAAATGAAATTTCCTTTCGGGAAGGGAAACGGAATCTTGCGAACCCAAAAAGAAAGGCTTACAAACACTTTGGAAAGGAGATAGGATCAAATGAAATGCAATTGAAAAAGACCCCAAAAACTCCAGAAAATTGGGAGATGTGTTGTCCTCAAAAACTGCTCTGTGAGGAAATGAGCTGCAGTGCAAAGGACCAAAGGAGGCCAAAACTAAGCAGAGAGATGTTGCAAAAGCAGGGGGAAAAGTTAAGGAGGAAGACACAACGTGGAGGGGAAGATATGAGGGACATGGCATGGACACTTAAAAAAAAAAAAAAAAAAAAATTCTTGCCCAAAATCAAAGCCATCAAGTGCAGGCCATATGCCACCAAATGCAGGCCCATGCAGCAAAGCTTGGAAAATGGATCCCTGCTTAAGGCCAAAACAGATAAGAAGGACTTACAAACACACTGGAATGGAGACAACATGCAAGGAATTGCATTTGGAGGAGAAAAAAAAAAAATTTGGGAAATTTGGGAAATGTAGTGACTACAAGGAGATGGACCAGGATTTTATCAAGTGCAGGGAAAAGGACCAAAAGAGGGTAAAACAAGAGCTCACAGATGTTGCAAAAGCAGGGGAAAAAGTTAAGGAGGAAGACACATCTTGCAGGGGAAGATATGAGAGACATGGCATGGACACTATAAAAAAAAAAAAAAAAGTAAAAAATCTTGCCCAAAGTCAAAGCCATCAAATGCAGGCCATATGCCACCAAATGCAGGCCCATGCAGCAAAGCTTGGAAAATGGATCCCTGCTTAAGGCCAAAACAGATAAGAAGGACTTACAAACACACTGGAATGGAGACAACATGAAAGGAATTGCATTTGGAGGAGAAAAAAAAAAAATTTGGGAAATTTGGGAAATGTAGTGACTACAAGGAGATGGACCAGGATTTTATCAAGTGCAGGGAAAAGGACCAAAAGAGGGTAAAACAAGAGCTCACAGATGTTGCAAAAACAGGGGAAAATGTTAAGGGGGAAGACACAACTTGGAGGGAAAGATGGGAGGAATATGGCATAGATACTTATTAAAAAAAAAAAAAAAGAAAAAAATCTTGCCCAAAGTCAAAGCCATCAAAAGGCATGGCATGCCATCAAGTGCAGGCACATGCTGCAAAGATTCCTCTAGTGGTCCCCATTGAAATCGCAAGATTCCGTTTCCCTTCCCGAAAGGAAATTTCATTTCCTTTCGGGAAGGGAAACGGAATCTTGCGAACCCAAAAAGAAAGGCTTACAAACACTCTGGAAAGGAGATAGGATCAAATGAAATGCAATTGAAAAAGACCCCAAAAACTCCAGAAAATTGGGAGATGTGTTGTCCTCAAAAACTGCTCTGTGAGGAAATGAGCTGCAGTGCAAAGGACCAAAGGAGGCCAAAACTAAGCAGAGAGATGTTGCAAAAGCAGGGGGAAAAGTTAAGGAGGAAGACACAACGTGGAGGGGAAGATATGAGGGACATGGCATGGACACTTAAAAAAAAAAAAAAAAAAAATTCTTGCCCAAAATCAAAGCCATCAAGTGCAGGCCATATGCCACCAAATGCAGGCCCATGCAGCAAAGCATGGAAAATGGATCCCTGCTTAAGGCCAAAACAGATAAGAAGGACTTACAAACACACTGGAATGGAGACAACATGAAAGGAATTGCATTTGGAGGAGAAAAAAAAAAATTTGGGAAATTTGGGAAATGTAGTGACTACAAGGAGATGGACCAGGATTTTATCAAGTGCAGGGAAAAGGACCAAAAGAGGGTAAAACAAGAGCTCACAGATGTTGCAAAAGCAGGGGGAAAAGTTAAGGAGGAAGACACATCTTGCAGGGGAAGATATGAGAGACATGGCATGGACACTATAAAAAAAAAAAAAAAAGTAAAAAATCTTGACCAAAGTCAAAGCCATCAAATGCAGGCCATATGCCACCAAATGCAGGCCCATGCAGCAAAGCTTGGAAAATGGATCCCTGCTTAAGGCCAAAACAGATAAGAAGGACTTACAAACACACTGGAATGGAGACAACATGAAAGGAATTGCATTTGGAGGAGAAAAAAAAAAAATTTGGGAAATTTGGGAAATGTAGTGACTACAAGGAGATGGACCAGGATTTTATCAAGTGCAGGGAAAAGGACCAAAAGAGGGTAAAACAAGAGCTCACAGATGTTGCAAAAACAGGGGAAAATGTTAAGGGGGAAGACACAACTTGGAGGGAAAGATGGGAGGAATATGGCATAGATACTTATTAAAAAAAAAAAAAAAGAAAAAAATCTTGCCCAAAGTCAAAGCCATCAAAAGGCATGGCATGCCATCAAGTGCAGGCACATGCTGCAAAGATTCCTCTAGTGGTCCCCATTGAAATCGCAAGATTCCGTTTCCCTTCCCGAAAGGAAATTTCATTTCCTTTCGGGAAGGGAAACGGAATCTTGCGAACCCAAAAAGAAAGGCTTACAAACACTCTGGAAAGGAGATAGGATCAAATGAAATGCAATTGAAAAAGACCCCAAAAACTCCAGAAAATTGGGAGATGTGTTGTCCTCAAAAACTGCTCTGTGAGGAAATGAGCTGCAGTGCAAAGGACCAAAGGAGGCCAAAACTAAGCAGAGAGATGTTGCAAAAGCAGGGGGAAAAGTTAAGGAGGAAGACACAACGTGGAGGGGAAGATATGAGGGACATGGCATGGACACTTAAAAAAAAAAAAAAAAAATTCTTGCCCAAAATCAAAGCCATCAAGTGCAGGCCATATGCCACCAAATGCAGGCCCATGCAGCAAAGCTTGGAAAATGGATCCCTGCTTAAGGCCAAAACAGATAAGAAGGACTTACAAACACACTGGAATGGAGACAACATGCAAGGAATTGCATTTGGAGGAGAAAAAAAAAAATTTGGGAAATTTGGGAAATGTAGTGACTACAAGGAGATGGACCAGGATTTTATCAAGTGCAGGGAAAAGGACCAAAAGAGGGTAAAACAAGAGCTCACAGATGTTGCAAAAGCAGGGGAAAAAGTTAAGCAGGAAGACACATCTTGCAGGGGAAGATATGAGAGACATGGAATGGACACTATAAAAAAAAAAAAAAAGTAAAAAATCTTGCCCAAAGTCAAAGCCATCAAATGCAGGCCATATGCCACCAAATGCAGGCCCATGCAGCAAAGCTTGGAAAATGGATCCCTGCTTAAGGCCAAAACAGATAAGAAGGACTTACAAACACACTGGAATGGAGACAACATGCAAGGAATTGCATTTGGAGGAGAAAAAAAAAAATTGGGGAAATTTGGGAAATGTAGTGACTACAAGGAGATGGACCAGGATTTTATCAAGTGCAGGGAAAAGGACCAAAAGAGGGTAAAACAAGAGCTCACAGATGTTGCAAAAACAGGGGAAAATGTTAAGGGGGAAGACACAACTTGGAGGGAAAGATGGGAGGAATATGGCATAGATACTTATTAAAAAAAAAAAAAAAGAAAAAAATCTTGCCCAAAGTCAAAGCCATCAAAAGGCATGGCATGCCATCAAGTGCAGGCACATGCTGCAAAGATTCCTCTAGTGGTCCCCATTGAAATCGCAAGATTCCGTTTCCCTTCCCGAAAGGAAATGAAATTTCCTTTCGGGAAGGGAAACGGAATCTTGCGAACCCAAAAAGAAAGGCTTACAAACACTCTGGAAAGGAGATAGGATCAAATGAAATGCAATTGAAAAAGACCCCAAAAACTCCAGAAAATTGGGAGATGTGTTGTCCTCAAAAACTGCTCTGTGAGGAAATGAGCTGCAGTGCAAAGGACCAAAGGAGGCCAAAACTAAGCAGAGAGATGTTGCAAAAGCAGGGGGAAAAGTTAAGGAGGAAGACACAACGTGGAGGGGAAGATATGAGGGACATGGCATGGACACTTAAAAAAAAAAAAAAAAAAATTCTTGCCCAAAATCAAAGCCATCAAGTGCAGGCCATATGCCACCAAATGCAGGCCCATGCAGCAAAGCTTGGAAAATGGATCCCTGCTTAAGGCCAAAACAGATAAGAAGGACTTACAAACACACTGGAATGGAGACAACATGAAAGGAATTGCATTTGGAGGAGAAAAAAAAAAAATTTGGGAAATTTGGGAAATGTAGTGACTACAAGGAGATGGACCAGGATTTTATCAAGTGCAGGGAAAAGGACCAAAAGAGGGTAAAACAAGAGCTCACAGATGTTGCAAAAGCAGGGGAAAAAGTTAAGCAGGAAGACACATCTTGCAGGGGAAGATATGAGAGACATGGCATGGACACTATAAAAAAAAAAAAAAAGTAAAAAATCTTGCCCAAAGTCAAAGCCATCAAATGCAGGCCATATGCCACCAAATGCAGGCCCATGCAGCAAAGCTTGGAAAATGGATCCCTGCTTAAGGCCAAAACAGATAAGAAGGACTTACAAACACACTGGAATGGAGACAACATGAAAGGAATTGCATTTGGAGGAGAAAAAAAAAAAAATTTGGGAAATTTGGGAAATGTAGTGACTACAAGGAGATGGACCAGGATTTTATCAAGTGCAGGGAAAAGGACCAAAAGAGGGTAAAACAAGAGCTCACAGATGTTGCAAAAACAGGGGAAAATGTTAAGGGGGAAGACACAACTTGGAGGGAAAGATGGGAGGAATATGGCATAGATACTTATTAAAAAAAAAAAAAAAGAAAAAAATCTTGCCCAAAGTCAAAGCCATCAAAAGGCATGGCATGCCATCAAGTGCAGGCACATGCTGCAAAGATTCCTCTAGTGGTCCCCATTGAAATCGCAAGATTCCGTTTCCCTTCCCGAAAGGAAATGAAATTTCCTTTCGGGAAGGGAAACGGAATCTTGCGAACCCAAAAAGAAAGGCTTACAAACACTTTGGAAAGGAGATAGGATCAAATGAAATGCAATTGAAAAAGACCCCAAAAACTCCAGAAAATTGGGAGATGTGTTGTCCTCAAAAACTGCTCTGTGAGGAAATGAGCTGCAGTGCAAAGGACCAAAGGAGGCCAAAACTAAGCAGAGAGATGTTGCAAAAGCAGGGGGAAAAGTTAAGGAGGAAGACACAACGTGGAGGGGAAGATATGAGGGACATGGCATGGACACTTAAAAAAAAAAAAAAAAAAAATTCTTGCCCAAAATCAAAGCCATCAAGTGCAGGCCATATGCCACCAAATGCAGGCCCATGCAGCAAAGCTTGGAAAATGGATCCCTGCTTAAGGCCAAAACAGATAAGAAGGACTTACAAACACACTGGAATGGAGACAACATGCAAGGAATTGCATTTGGAGGAGAAAAAAAAAAAATTTGGGAAATTTGGGAAATGTAGTGACTACAAGGAGATGGACCAGGATTTTATCAAGTGCAGGGAAAAGGACCAAAAGAGGGTAAAACAAGAGCTCACAGATGTTGCAAAAGCAGGGGAAAAAGTTAAGGAGGAAGACACATCTTGCAGGGGAAGATATGAGAGACATGGCATGGACACTATAAAAAAAAAAAAAAAAGTAAAAAATCTTGCCCAAAGTCAAAGCCATCAAATGCAGGCCATATGCCACCAAATGCAGGCCCATGCAGCAAAGCTTGGAAAATGGATCCCTGCTTAAGGCCAAAACAGATAAGAAGGACTTACAAACACACTGGAATGGAGACAACATGAAAGGAATTGCATTTGGAGGAGAAAAAAAAAAAATTTGGGAAATTTGGGAAAGGTAGTGACTACAAGGAGATGGACCAGGATTTTATCAAGTGCAGGGAAAAGGACCAAAAGAGGGTAAAACAAGAGCTCACAGATGTTGCAAAAACAGGGGAAAATGTTAAGGGGGAAGACACAACTTGGAGGGAAAGATGGGAGGAATATGGCATAGATACTTATTAAAAAAAAAAAAAAAGAAAAAAATCTTGCCCAAAGTCAAAGCCATCAAAAGGCATGGCATGCCATCAAGTGCAGGCACATGCTGCAAAGATTCCTCTAGTGGTCCCCATTGAAATCGCAAGATTCCGTTTCCCTTCCCGAAAGGAAATGAAATTTCCTTTCGGGAAGGGAAACGGAATCTTGCGAACCCAAAAAGAAAGGCTTACAAACACTTTGGAAAGGAGATAGGATCAAATGAAATGCAATTGAAAAAGACCCCAAAAACTCCAGAAAATTGGGAGATGTGTTGTCCTCAAAAACTGCTCTGTGAGGAAATGAGCTGCAGTGCAAAGGACCAAAGGAGGCCAAAACTAAGCAGAGAGATGTTGCAAAAGCAGGGGGAAAAGTTAAGGAGGAAGACACAACGTGGAGGGGAAGATATGAGGGACATGGCATGGACACTTAAAAAAAAAAAAAAAAAAAATTCTTGCCCAAAATCAAAGCCATCAAGTGCAGGCCATATGCCACCAAATGCAGGCCCATGCAGCAAAGATTGGAAAATGGATCCCTGCTTAAGGCCAAAACAGATAAGAAGGACTTACAAACACACTGGAATGGAGACAACATGAAAGGAATTGCATTTGGAGGAGAAAAAAAAAAAAATTTGGGAAATTTGGGAAATGTAGTGACTACAAGGAGATGGACCAGGATTTTATCAAGTGCAGGGAAAAGGACCAAAAGAGGGTAAAACAAGAGCTCACAGATGTTGCAAAAACAGGGGAAAATGTTAAGGGGGAAGACACAACTTGGAGGGAAAGATGGGAGGAATATGGCATAGATACTTATTAAAAAAAAAAAAAAAGAAAAAAATCTTGCCCAAAGTCAAAGCCATCAAAAGGCATGGCATGCCATCAAGTGCAGGCACATGCTGCAAAGATTCCTCTAGTGGTCCCCATTGAAATCGCAAGATTCCGTTTCCCTTCCCGAAAGGAAATGAAATTTCCTTTCGGGAAGGGAAACGGAATCTTGCGAACCCAAAAAGAAAGGCTTACAAACACTTTGGAAAGGAGATAGGATCAAATGAAATGCAATTGAAAAAGACCCCAAAAACTCCAGAAAATTGGGAGATGTGTTGTCCTCAAAAACTGCTCTGTGAGGAAATGAGCTGCAGTGCAAAGGACCAAAGGAGGCCAAAACTAAGCAGAGAGATGTTGCAAAAGCAGGGGGAAAAGTTAAGGAGGAAGACACAACGTGGAGGGGAAGATATGAGGGACATGGCATGGACACTTAAAAAAAAAAAAAAAAAAAATTCTTGCCCAAAATCAAAGCCATCAAGTGCAGGCCATATGCCACCAAATGCAGGCCCATGCAGCAAAGCTTGGAAAATGGATCCCTGCTTAAGGCCAAAACAGATAAGAAGGACTTACAAACACACTGGAATGGAGACAACATGCAAGGAATTGCATTTGGAGGAGAAAAAAAAAAAATTTGGGAAATTTGGGAAATGTAGTGACTACAAGGAGATGGACCAGGATTTTATCAAGTGCAGGGAAAAGGACCAAAAGAGGGTAAAACAAGAGCTCACAGATGTTGCAAAAGCAGGGGAAAAAGTTAAGGAGGAAGACACATCTTGCAGGGGAAGATATGAGAGACATGGCATGGACACTATAAAAAAAAAAAAAAAAGTAAAAAATCTTGCCCAAAGTCAAAGCCATCAAATGCAGGCCATATGCCACCAAATGCAGGCCCATGCAGCAAAGCTTGGAAAATGGATCCCTGCTTAAGGCCAAAACAGATAAGAAGGACTTACAAACACACTGGAATGGAGACAACATGAAAGGAATTGCATTTGGAGGAGAAAAAAAAAAAATTTGGGAAATTTGGGAAAGGTAGTGACTACAAGGAGATGGACCAGGATTTTATCAAGTGCAGGGAAAAGGACCAAAAGAGGGTAAAACAAGAGCTCACAGATGTTGCAAAAACAGGGGAAAATGTTAAGGGGGAAGACACAACTTGGAGGGAAAGATGGGAGGAATATGGCATAGATACTTATTAAAAAAAAAAAAAAAGAAAAAAATCTTGCCCAAAGTCAAAGCCATCAAAAGGCATGGCATGCCATCAAGTGCAGGCACATGCTGCAAAGATTCCTCTAGTGGTCCCCATTGAAATCGCAAGATTCCGTTTCCCTTCCCGAAAGGAAATGAAATTTCCTTTCGGGAAGGGAAACGGAATCTTGCGAACCCAAAAAGAAAGGCTTACAAACACTTTGGAAAGGAGATAGGATCAAATGAAATGCAATTGAAAAAGACCCCAAAAACTCCAGAAAATTGGGAGATGTGTTGTCCTCAAAAACTGCTCTGTGAGGAAATGAGCTGCAGTGCAAAGGACCAAAGGAGGCCAAAACTAAGCAGAGAGATGTTGCAAAAGCAGGGGGAAAAGTTAAGGAGGAAGACACAACGTGGAGGGGAAGATATGAGGGACATGGCATGGACACTTAAAAAAAAAAAAAAAAAAAATTCTTGCCCAAAATCAAAGCCATCAAGTGCAGGCCATATGCCACCAAATGCAGGCCCATGCAGCAAAGCTTGGAAAATGGATCCCTGCTTAAGGCCAAAACAGATAAGAAGGACTTACAAACACACTGGAATGGAGACAACATGAAAGGAATTGCATTTGGAGGAGAAAAAAAAAAATTGGGGAAATTTGGGAAATGTAGTGACTACAAGGAGATGGACCAGGATTTTATCAAGTGCAGGGAAAAGGACCAAAAGAGGGTAAAACAAGAGCTCACAGATGTTGCAAAAGCAGGGGAAAAAGTTAAGCAGGAAGACACATCTTGCAGGGGAAGATATGAGAGACATGGCATGGACACTATAAAAAAAAAAAAAAAAGTAAAAAATCTTGCCCAAAGTCAAAGCCATCAAATGCAGGCCATATGCCACCAAATGCAGGCCCATGCAGCAAAGCTTGGAAAATGGATCCCTGCTTAAGGCCAAAACAGATAAGAAGGACTTACAAACACACTGGAATGGAGACAACATGAAAGGAATTGCATTTGGAGGAGAAAAAAAAAAAATTTGGGAAATTTGGGAAAGGTAGTGACTACAAGGAGATGGACCAGGATTTTATCAAGTGCAGGGAAAAGGACCAAAAGAGGGTAAAACAAGAGCTCACAGATGTTGCAAAAACAGGGGAAAATGTTAAGGGGGAAGACACAACTTGGAGGGAAAGATGGGAGGAATATGGCATAGATACTTATTAAAAAAAAAAAAAAAGAAAAAAATCTTGCCCAAAGTCAAAGCCATCAAAAGGCATGGCATGCCATCAAGTGCAGGCACATGCTGCAAAGATTCCTCTAGTGGTCCCCATTGAAATCGCAAGATTCCGTTTCCCTTCCCGAAAGGAAATTTCATTTCCTTTCGGGAAGGGAAACGGAATCTTGCGAACCCAAAAAGAAAGGCTTACAAACACTTTGGAAAGGAGATAGGATCAAATGAAATGCAATTGAAAAAGACCCCAAAAACTCCAGAAAATTGGGAGATGTGTTGTCCTCAAAAACTGCTCTGTGAGGAAATGAGCTGCAGTGCAAAGGACCAAAGGAGGCCAAAACTAAGCAGAGAGATGTTGCAAAAGCAGGGGGAAAAGTTAAGGAGGAAGACACAACGTGGAGGGGAAGATATGAGGGACATGGCATGGACACTTAAAAAAAAAAAAAAAAAAAATTCTTGCCCAAAATCAAAGCCATCAAGTGCAGGCCATATGCCACCAAATGCAGGCCCATGCAGCAAAGATTGGAAAATGGATCCCTGCTTAAGGCCAAAACAGATAAGAAGGACTTACAAACACACTGGAATGGAGACAACATGAAAGGAATTGCATTTGGAGGAGAAAAAAAAAAATTTGGGAAATTTGGGAAATGTAGTGACTACAAGGAGATGGACCAGGATTTTATCAAGTGCAGGGAAAAGGACCAAAAGAGGGTAAAACAAGAGCTCACAGATGTTGCAAAAGCAGGGGAAAAAGTTAAGCAGGAAGACACATCTTGCAGGGGAAGATATGAGAGACATGGCATGGACACTATAAAAAAAAAAAAAAAAAGGTAAAAAATCTTGCCCAAAGTCAAAGCCATCAAATGCAGGCCATATGCCACCAAATGCAGGCCCATGCAGCAAAGCTTGGAAAATGGATCCCTGCTTAAGGCCAAAACAGATAAGAAGGACTTACAAACACACTGGAATGGAGACAACATGCAAGGAATTGCATTTGGAGGAGAAAAAAAAAAATTTGGGAAATTTGGGAAATGTAGTGACTACAAGGAGATGGACCAGGATTTTATCAAGTGCAGGGAAAAGGACCAAAAGAGGGTAAAACAAGAGCTCACAGATGTTGCAAAAACAGGGGAAAATGTTAAGGGGGAAGACACAACTTGGAGGGAAAGATGGGAGGAATATGGCATAGATACTTATTAAAAAAAAAAAAAAAGAAAAAAATCTTGCCCAAAGTCAAAGCCATCAAAAGGCATGGCATGCCATCAAGTGCAGGCACATGCTGCAAAGATTCCTCTAGTGGTCCCCATTGAAATCGCAAGATTCCGTTTCCCTTCCCGAAAGGAAATTTCATTTCCTTTCGGGAAGGGAAACGGAATCTTGCGAACCCAAAAAGAAAGGCTTACAAACACTCTGGAAAGGAGATAGGATCAAATGAAATGCAATTGAAAAAGACCCCAAAAACTCCAGAAAATTGGGAGATGTGTTGTCCTCAAAAACTGCTCTGTGAGGAAATGAGCTGCAGTGCAAAGGACCAAAGGAGGCCAAAACTAAGCAGAGAGATGTTGCAAAAGCAGGGGGAAAAGTTAAGGAGGAAGACACAACGTGGAGGGGAAGATATGAGGGACATGGCATGGACACTTAAAAAAAAAAAAAAAAAAATTCTTGCCCAAAATCAAAGCCATCAAGTGCAGGCCATATGCCACCAAATGCAGGCCCATGCAGCAAAGCTTGGAAAATGGATCCCTGCTTAAGGCCAAAACAGATAAGAAGGACTTACAAACACACTGGAATGGAGACAACATGAAAGGAATTGCATTTGGAGGAGAAAAAAAAAAATTTGGGAAATTTGGGAAATGTAGTGACTACAAGGAGATGGACCAGGATTTTATCAAGTGCAGGGAAAAGGACCAAAAGAGGGTAAAACAAGAGCTCACAGATGTTGCAAAAGCAGGGGGAAAAGTTAAGGAGGAAGACACATCTTGCAGGGGAAGATATGAGAGACATGGCATGGACACTATAAAAAAAAAAAAAAAAGTAAAAAATCTTGACCAAAGTCAAAGCCATCAAATGCAGGCCATATGCCACCAAATGCAGGCCCATGCAGCAAAGCTTGGAAAATGGATCCCTGCTTAAGGCCAAAACAGATAAGAAGGACTTACAAACACACTGGAATGGAGACAACATGAAAGGAATATCATTTGGAGGAGAAAAAAAAAAAATTTGGGAAATTTGGGAAATGTAGTGACTACAAGGAGATGGACCAGGATTTTATCAAGTGCAGGGAAAAGGACCAAAAGAGGGTAAAACAAGAGCTCACAGATGTTGCAAAAACAGGGGAAAATGTTAAGGGGGAAGACACAACTTGGAGGGAAAGATGGGAGGAATATGGCATAGATACTTATTAAAAAAAAAAAAAAAGAAAAAAATCTTGCCCAAAGTCAAAGCCATCAAAAGGCATGGCATGCCATCAAGTGCAGGCACATGCTGCAAAGATTCCTCTAGTGGTCCCCATTGAAATCGCAAGATTCCGTTTCCCTTCCCGAAAGGAAATTTCATTTCCTTTCGGGAAGGGAAACGGAATCTTGCGAACCCAAAAAGAAAGGCTTACAAACACTCTGGAAAGGAGATAGGATCAAATGAAATGCAATTGAAAAAGACCCCAAAAACTCCAGAAAATTGGGAGATGTGTTGTCCTCAAAAACTGCTCTGTGAGGAAATGAGCTGCAGTGCAAAGGACCAAAGGAGGCCAAAACTAAGCAGAGAGATGTTGCAAAAGCAGGGGGAAAAGTTAAGGAGGAAGACACAACGTGGAGGGGAAGATATGAGGGACATGGCATGGACACTTAAAAAAAAAAAAAAAAAATTCTTGCCCAAAATCAAAGCCATCAAGTGCAGGCCATATGCCACCAAATGCAGGCCCATGCAGCAAAGCTTGGAAAATGGATCCCTGCTTAAGGCCAAAACAGATAAGAAGGACTTACAAACACACTGGAATGGAGACAACATGCAAGGAATTGCATTTGGAGGAGAAAAAAAAAAATTTGGGAAATTTGGGAAATGTAGTGACTACAAGGAGATGGACCAGGATTTTATCAAGTGCAGGGAAAAGGACCAAAAGAGGGTAAAACAAGAGCTCACAGATGTTGCAAAAGCAGGGGAAAAAGTTAAGCAGGAAGACACATCTTGCAGGGGAAGATATGAGAGACATGGAATGGACACTATAAAAAAAAAAAAAAAGTAAAAAATCTTGCCCAAAGTCAAAGCCATCAAATGCAGGCCATATGCCACCAAATGCAGGCCCATGCAGCAAAGCTTGGAAAATGGATCCCTGCTTAAGGCCAAAACAGATAAGAAGGACTTACAAACACACTGGAATGGAGACAACATGCAAGGAATTGCATTTGGAGGAGAAAAAAAAAAATTGGGGAAATTTGGGAAATGTAGTGACTACAAGGAGATGGACCAGGATTTTATCAAGTGCAGGGAAAAGGACCAAAAGAGGGTAAAACAAGAGCTCACAGATGTTGCAAAAACAGGGGAAAATGTTAAGGGGGAAGACACAACTTGGAGGGAAAGATGGGAGGAATATGGCATAGATACTTATTAAAAAAAAAAAAAAAGAAAAAAATCTTGCCCAAAGTCAAAGCCATCAAAAGGCATGGCATGCCATCAAGTGCAGGCACATGCTGCAAAGATTCCTCTAGTGGTCCCCATTGAAATCGCAAGATTCCGTTTCCCTTCCCGAAAGGAAATGAAATTTCCTTTCGGGAAGGGAAACGGAATCTTGCGAACCCAAAAAGAAAGGCTTACAAACACTCTGGAAAGGAGATAGGATCAAATGAAATGCAATTGAAAAAGACCCCAAAAACTCCAGAAAATTGGGAGATGTGTTGTCCTCAAAAACTGCTCTGTGAGGAAATGAGCTGCAGTGCAAAGGACCAAAGGAGGCCAAAACTAAGCAGAGAGATGTTGCAAAAGCAGGGGGAAAAGTTAAGGAGGAAGACACAACGTGGAGGGGAAGATATGAGGGACATGGCATGGACACTTAAAAAAAAAAAAAAAAAAATTCTTGCCCAAAATCAAAGCCATCAAGTGCAGGCCATATGCCACCAAATGCAGGCCCATGCAGCAAAGCTTGGAAAATGGATCCCTGCTTAAGGCCAAAACAGATAAGAAGGACTTACAAACACACTGGAATGGAGACAACATGAAAGGAATTGCATTTGGAGGAGAAAAAAAAAAAATTTGGGAAATTTGGGAAATGTAGTGACTACAAGGAGATGGACCAGGATTTTATCAAGTGCAGGGAAAAGGACCAAAAGAGGGTAAAACAAGAGCTCACAGATGTTGCAAAAGCAGGGGAAAAAGTTAAGCAGGAAGACACATCTTGCAGGGGAAGATATGAGAGACATGGCATGGACACTATAAAAAAAAAAAAAAAGTAAAAAATCTTGCCCAAAGTCAAAGCCATCAAATGCAGGCCATATGCCACCAAATGCAGGCCCATGCAGCAAAGCTTGGAAAATGGATCCCTGCTTAAGGCCAAAACAGATAAGAAGGACTTACAAACACACTGGAATGGAGACAACATGAAAGGAATTGCATTTGGAGGAGAAAAAAAAAAAAATTTGGGAAATTTGGGAAATGTAGTGACTACAAGGAGATGGACCAGGATTTTATCAAGTGCAGGGAAAAGGACCAAAAGAGGGTAAAACAAGAGCTCACAGATGTTGCAAAAACAGGGGAAAATGTTAAGGGGGAAGACACAACTTGGAGGGAAAGATGGGAGGAATATGGCATAGATACTTATTAAAAAAAAAAAAAAAGAAAAAAATCTTGCCCAAAGTCAAAGCCATCAAAAGGCATGGCATGCCATCAAGTGCAGGCACATGCTGCAAAGATTCCTCTAGTGGTCCCCATTGAAATCGCAAGATTCCGTTTCCCTTCCCGAAAGGAAATGAAATTTCCTTTCGGGAAGGGAAACGGAATCTTGCGAACCCAAAAAGAAAGGCTTACAAACACTTTGGAAAGGAGATAGGATCAAATGAAATGCAATTGAAAAAGACCCCAAAAACTCCAGAAAATTGGGAGATGTGTTGTCCTCAAAAACTGCTCTGTGAGGAAATGAGCTGCAGTGCAAAGGACCAAAGGAGGCCAAAACTAAGCAGAGAGATGTTGCAAAAGCAGGGGGAAAAGTTAAGGAGGAAGACACAACGTGGAGGGGAAGATATGAGGGACATGGCATGGACACTTAAAAAAAAAAAAAAAAAAAAATTCTTGCCCAAAATCAAAGCCATCAAGTGCAGGCCATATGCCACCAAATGCAGGCCCATGCAGCAAAGCTTGGAAAATGGATCCCTGCTTAAGGCCAAAACAGATAAGAAGGACTTACAAACACACTGGAATGGAGACAACATGCAAGGAATTGCATTTGGAGGAGAAAAAAAAAAAATTTGGGAAATTTGGGAAATGTAGTGACTACAAGGAGATGGACCAGGATTTTATCAAGTGCAGGGAAAAGGACCAAAAGAGGGTAAAACAAGAGCTCACAGATGTTGCAAAAGCAGGGGAAAAAGTTAAGGAGGAAGACACATCTTGCAGGGGAAGATATGAGAGACATGGCATGGACACTATAAAAAAAAAAAAAAAAGTAAAAAATCTTGCCCAAAGTCAAAGCCATCAAATGCAGGCCATATGCCACCAAATGCAGGCCCATGCAGCAAAGCTTGGAAAATGGATCCCTGCTTAAGGCCAAAACAGATAAGAAGGACTTACAAACACACTGGAATGGAGACAACATGAAAGGAATTGCATTTGGAGGAGAAAAAAAAAAAATTTGGGAAATTTGGGAAATGTAGTGACTACAAGGAGATGGACCAGGATTTTATCAAGTGCAGGGAAAAGGACCAAAAGAGGGTAAAACAAGAGCTCACAGATGTTGCAAAAACAGGGGAAAATGTTAAGGGGGAAGACACAACTTGGAGGGAAAGATGGGAGGAATATGGCATAGATACTTATTAAAAAAAAAAAAAAAGAAAAAAATCTTGCCCAAAGTCAAAGCCATCAAAAGGCATGGCATGCCATCAAGTGCAGGCACATGCTGCAAAGATTCCTCTAGTGGTCCCCATTGAAATCGCAAGATTCCGTTTCCCTTCCCGAAAGGAAATTTCATTTCCTTTCGGGAAGGGAAACGGAATCTTGCGAACCCAAAAAGAAAGGCTTACAAACACTCTGGAAAGGAGATAGGATCAAATGAAATGCAATTGAAAAAGACCCCAAAAACTCCAGAAAATTGGGAGATGTGTTGTCCTCAAAAACTGCTCTGTGAGGAAATGAGCTGCAGTGCAAAGGACCAAAGGAGGCCAAAACTAAGCAGAGAGATGTTGCAAAAGCAGGGGGAAAAGTTAAGGAGGAAGACACAACGTGGAGGGGAAGATATGAGGGACATGGCATGGACACTTAAAAAAAAAAAAAAAAAAAATTCTTGCCCAAAATCAAAGCCATCAAGTGCAGGCCATATGCCACCAAATGCAGGCCCATGCAGCAAAGCATGGAAAATGGATCCCTGCTTAAGGCCAAAACAGATAAGAAGGACTTACAAACACACTGGAATGGAGACAACATGAAAGGAATTGCATTTGGAGGAGAAAAAAAAAAATTTGGGAAATTTGGGAAATGTAGTGACTACAAGGAGATGGACCAGGATTTTATCAAGTGCAGGGAAAAGGACCAAAAGAGGGTAAAACAAGAGCTCACAGATGTTGCAAAAGCAGGGGGAAAAGTTAAGGAGGAAGACACATCTTGCAGGGGAAGATATGAGAGACATGGCATGGACACTATAAAAAAAAAAAAAAAAGTAAAAAATCTTGCCCAAAGTCAAAGCCATCAAATGCAGGCCATATGCCACCAAATGCAGGCCCATGCAGCAAAGCTTGGAAAATGGATCCCTGCTTAAGGCCAAAACAGATAAGAAGGACTTACAAACACACTGGAATGGAGACAACATGAAAGGAATTGCATTTGGAGGAGAAAAAAAAAAAATTTGGGAAATTTGGGAAATGTAGTGACTACAAGGAGATGGACCAGGATTTTATCAAGTGCAGGGAAAAGGACCAAAAGAGGGTAAAACAAGAGCTCACAGATGTTGCAAAAACAGGGGAAAATGTTAAGGGGGAAGACACAACTTGGAGGGAAAGATGGGAGGAATATGGCATAGATACTTATTAAAAAAAAAAAAAAAGAAAAAAATCTTGCCCAAAGTCAAAGCCATCAAAAGGCATGGCATGCCATCAAGTGCAGGCACATGCTGCAAAGATTCCTCTAGTGGTCCCCATTGAAATCGCAAGATTCCGTTTCCCTTCCCGAAAGGAAATTTCATTTCCTTTCGGGAAGGGAAACGGAATCTTGCGAACCCAAAAAGAAAGGCTTACAAACACTCTGGAAAGGAGATAGGATCAAATGAAATGCAATTGAAAAAGACCCCAAAAACTCCAGAAAATTGGGAGATGTGTTGTCCTCAAAAACTGCTCTGTGAGGAAATGAGCTGCAGTGCAAAGGACCAAAGGAGGCCAAAACTAAGCAGAGAGATGTTGCAAAAGCAGGGGGAAAAGTTAAGGAGGAAGACACAACGTGGAGGGGAAGATATGAGGGACATGGCATGGACACTTAAAAAAAAAAAAAAAAAATTCTTGCCCAAAATCAAAGCCATCAAGTGCAGGCCATATGCCACCAAATGCAGGCCCATGCAGCAAAGCTTGGAAAATGGATCCCTGCTTAAGGCCAAAACAGATAAGAAGGACTTACAAACACACTGGAATGGAGACAACATGCAAGGAATTGCATTTGGAGGAGAAAAAAAAAAATTTGGGAAATTTGGGAAATGTAGTGACTACAAGGAGATGGACCAGGATTTTATCAAGTGCAGGGAAAAGGACCAAAAGAGGGTAAAACAAGAGCTCACAGATGTTGCAAAAGCAGGGGAAAAAGTTAAGCAGGAAGACACATCTTGCAGGGGAAGATATGAGAGACATGGCATGGACACTATAAAAAAAAAAAAAAAGTAAAAAATCTTGCCCAAAGTCAAAGCCATCAAATGCAGGCCATATGCCACCAAATGCAGGCCCATGCAGCAAAGCTTGGAAAATGGATCCCTGCTTAAGGCCAAAACAGATAAGAAGGACTTACAAACACACTGGAATGGAGACAACATGCAAGGAATTGCATTTGGAGGAGAAAAAAAAAAATTGGGGAAATTTGGGAAATGTAGTGACTACAAGGAGATGGACCAGGATTTTATCAAGTGCAGGGAAAAGGACCAAAAGAGGGTAAAACAAGAGCTCACAGATGTTGCAAAAACAGGGGAAAATGTTAAGGGGGAAGACACAACTTGGAGGGAAAGATGGGAGGAATATGGCATAGATACTTATTAAAAAAAAAAAAAAAGAAAAAAATCTTGCCCAAAGTCAAAGCCATCAAAAGGCATGGCATGCCATCAAGTGCAGGCACATGCTGCAAAGATTCCTCTAGTGGTCCCCATTGAAATCGCAAGATTCCGTTTCCCTTCCCGAAAGGAAATGAAATTTCCTTTCGGGAAGGGAAACGGAATCTTGCGAACCCAAAAAGAAAGGCTTACAAACACTCTGGAAAGGAGATAGGATCAAATGAAATGCAATTGAAAAAGACCCCAAAAACTCCAGAAAATTGGGAGATGTGTTGTCCTCAAAAACTGCTCTGTGAGGAAATGAGCTGCAGTGCAAAGGACCAAAGGAGGCCAAAACTAAGCAGAGAGATGTTGCAAAAGCAGGGGGAAAAGTTAAGGAGGAAGACACAACGTGGAGGGGAAGATATGAGGGACATGGCATGGACACTTAAAAAAAAAAAAAAAAAAAATTCTTGCCCAAAATCAAAGCCATCAAGTGCAGGCCATATGCCACCAAATGCAGGCCCATGCAGCAAAGATTGGAAAATGGATCCCTGCTTAAGGCCAAAACAGATAAGAAGGACTTACAAACACACTGGAATGGAGACAACATGAAAGGAATTGCATTTGGAGGAGAAAAAAAAAAATTTGGGAAATTTGGGAAATGTAGTGACTACAAGGAGATGGACCAGGATTTTATCAAGTGCAGGGAAAAGGACCAAAAGAGGGTAAAACAAGAGCTCACAGATGTTGCAAAAGCAGGGGAAAAAGTTAAGCAGGAAGACACATCTTGCAGGGGAAGATATGAGAGACATGGCATGGACACTATAAAAAAAAAAAAAAAAAGGTAAAAAATCTTGCCCAAAGTCAAAGCCATCAAATGCAGGCCATATGCCACCAAATGCAGGCCCATGCAGCAAAGCTTGGAAAATGGATCCCTGCTTAAGGCCAAAACAGATAAGAAGGACTTACAAACACACTGGAATGGAGACAACATGCAAGGAATTGCATTTGGAGGAGAAAAAAAAAAATTTGGGAAATTTGGGAAATGTAGTGACTACAAGGAGATGGACCAGGATTTTATCAAGTGCAGGGAAAAGGACCAAAAGAGGGTAAAACAAGAGCTCACAGATGTTGCAAAAACAGGGGAAAATGTTAAGGGGGAAGACACAACTTGGAGGGAAAGATGGGAGGAATATGGCATAGATACTTATTAAAAAAAAAAAAAAAGAAAAAAATCTTGCCCAAAGTCAAAGCCATCAAAAGGCATGGCATGCCATCAAGTGCAGGCACATGCTGCAAAGATTCCTCTAGTGGTCCCCATTGAAATCGCAAGATTCCGTTTCCCTTCCCGAAAGGAAATTTCATTTCCTTTCGGGAAGGGAAACGGAATCTTGCGAACCCAAAAAGAAAGGCTTACAAACACTCTGGAAAGGAGATAGGATCAAATGAAATGCAATTGAAAAAGACCCCAAAAACTCCAGAAAATTGGGAGATGTGTTGTCCTCAAAAACTGCTCTGTGAGGAAATGAGCTGCAGTGCAAAGGACCAAAGGAGGCCAAAACTAAGCAGAGAGATGTTGCAAAAGCAGGGGGAAAAGTTAAGGAGGAAGACACAACGTGGAGGGGAAGATATGAGGGACATGGCATGGACACTTAAAAAAAAAAAAAAAAAAAATTCTTGCCCAAAATCAAAGCCATCAAGTGCAGGCCATATGCCACCAAATGCAGGCCCATGCAGCAAAGCTTGGAAAATGGATCCCTGCTTAAGGCCAAAACAGATAAGAAGGACTTACAAACACACTGGAATGGAGACAACATGAAAGGAATTGCATTTGGAGGAGAAAAAAAAAAATTTGGGAAATTTGGGAAATGTAGTGACTACAAGGAGATGGACCAGGATTTTATCAAGTGCAGGGAAAAGGACCAAAAGAGGGTAAAACAAGAGCTCACAGATGTTGCAAAAGCAGGGGAAAAAGTTAAGGAGGAAGACACATCTTGCAGGGGAAGATATGAGAGACATGGCATGGACACTATAAAAAAAAAAAAAAAAGTAAAAAATCTTGCCCAAAGTCAAAGCCATCAAATGCAGGCCATATGCCACCAAATGCAGGCCCATGCAGCAAAGCTTGGAAAATGGATCCCTGCTTAAGGCCAAAACAGATAAGAAGGACTTACAAACACACTGGAATGGAGACAACATGAAAGGAATTGCATTTGGAGGAGAAAAAAAAAAAATTTGGGAAATTTGGGAAATGTAGTGACTACAAGGAGATGGACCAGGATTTTATCAAGTGCAGGGAAAAGGACCAAAAGAGGGTAAAACAAGAGCTCACAGATGTTGCAAAAACAGGGGAAAATGTTAAGGGGGAAGACACAACTTGGAGGGAAAGATGGGAGGAATATGGCATAGATACTTATTAAAAAAAAAAAAAAAGAAAAAAATCTTGCCCAAAGTCAAAGCCATCAAAAGGCATGGCATGCCATCAAGTGCAGGCACATGCTGCAAAGATTCCTCTAGTGGTCCCCATTGAAATCGCAAGATTCCGTTTCCCTTCCCGAAAGGAAATTTCATTTCCTTTCGGGAAGGGAAACGGAATCTTGCGAACCCAAAAAGAAAGGCTTACAAACACTCTGGAAAGGAGATAGGATCAAATGAAATGCAATTGAAAAAGACCCCAAAAACTCCAGAAAATTGGGAGATGTGTTGTCCTCAAAAACTGCTCTGTGAGGAAATGAGCTGCAGTGCAAAGGACCAAAGGAGGCCAAAACTAAGCAGAGAGATGTTGCAAAAGCAGGGGGAAAAGTTAAGGAGGAAGACACAACGTGGAGGGGAAGATATGAGGGACATGGCATGGACACTTAAAAAAAAAAAAAAAAAATTCTTGCTCAAAATCAAAGCCATCAAGTGCAGGCCATATGCCACCAAATGCAGGCCCATGCAGCAAAGCTTGGAAAATGGATCCCTGCTTAAGGCCAAAACAGATAAGAAGGACTTACAAACACACTGGAATGGAGACAACATGAAAGGAATTGCATTTGGAGGAGAAAAAAAAAAAATTTGGGAAATTTGGGAAATGTAGTGACTACAAGGAGATGGACCAGGATTTTATCAAGTGCAGGGAAAAGGACCAAAAGAGGGTAAAACAAGAGCTCACAGATGTTGCAAAAGCAGGGGAAAAAGTTAAGCAGGAAGACACATCTTGCAGGGGAAGATATGAGAGACATGGCATGGACACTATAAAAAAAAAAAAAAAAGTAAAAAATCTTGCCCAAAGTCAAAGCCATCAAATGCAGGCCATATGCCACCAAATGCAGGCCCATGCAGCAAAGCTTGGAAAATGGATCCCTGCTTAAGGCCAAAACAGATAAGAAGGACTTACAAACACACTGGAATGGAGACAACATGAAAGGAATTGCATTTGGAGGAGAAAAAAAAAAAATTTGGGAAATTTGGGAAATGTAGTGACTACAAGGAGATGGACCAGGATTTTATCAAGTGCAGGGAAAAGGACCAAAAGAGGGTAAAACAAGAGCTCACAGATGTTGCAAAAACAGGGGAAAATGTTAAGGGGGAAGACACAACTTGGAGGGAAAGATGGGAGGAATATGGCATAGATACTTATTAAAAAAAAAAAAAAAGAAAAAAATCTTGCCCAAAGTCAAAGCCATCAAAAGGCATGGCATGCCATCAAGTGCAGGCACATGCTGCAAAGATTCCTCTAGTGGTCCCCATTGAAATCGCAAGATTCCGTTTCCCTTCCCGAAAGGAAATTTCATTTCCTTTCGGGAAGGGAAACGGAATCTTGCGAACCCAAAAAGAAAGGCTTACAAACACTCTGGAAAGGAGATAGGATCAAATGAAATGCAATTGAAAAAGACCCCAAAAACTCCAGAAAATTGGGAGATGTGTTGTCCTCAAAAACTGCTCTGTGAGGAAATGAGCTGCAGTGCAAAGGACCAAAGGAGGCCAAAACTAAGCAGAGAGATGTTGCAAAAGCAGGGGGAAAAGTTAAGGAGGAAGACACAACGTGGAGGGGAAGATATGAGGGACATGGCATGGACACTTAAAAAAAAAAAAAAAAAAAATTCTTGCCCAAAATCAAAGCCATCAAGTGCAGGCCATATGCCACCAAATGCAGGCCCATGCAGCAAAGCTTGGAAAATGGATCCCTGCTTAAGGCCAAAACAGATAAGAAGGACTTACAAACACACTGGAATGGAGACAACATGAAAGGAATTGCATTTGGAGGAGAAAAAAAAAAATTTGGGAAATTTGGGAAATGTAGTGACTACAAGGAGATGGACCAGGATTTTATCAAGTGCAGGGAAAAGGACCAAAAGAGGGTAAAACAAGAGCTCACAGATGTTGCAAAAGCAGGGGAAAAAGTTAAGGAGGAAGACACATCTTGCAGGGGAAGATATGAGAGACATGGCATGGACACTATAAAAAAAAAAAAAAAAGTAAAAAATCTTGACCAAAGTCAAAGCCATCAAATGCAGGCCATATGCCACCAAATGCAGGCCCATGCAGCAAAGCTTGGAAAATGGATCCCTGCTTAAGGCCAAAACAGATAAGAAGGACTTACAAACACACTGGAATGGAGACAACATGAAAGGAATTGCATTTGGAGGAGAAAAAAAAAAAATTTGGGAAATTTGGGAAATGTAGTGACTACAAGGAGATGGACCAGGATTTTATCAAGTGCAGGGAAAAGGACCAAAAGAGGGTAAAACAAGAGCTCACAGATGTTGCAAAAACAGGGGAAAATGTTAAGGGGGAAGACACAACTTGGAGGGAAAGATGGGAGGAATATGGCATAGATACTTATTAAAAAAAAAAAAAAAGAAAAAAATCTTGCCCAAAGTCAAAGCCATCAAAAGGCATGGCATGCCATCAAGTGCAGGCACATGCTGCAAAGATTCCTCTAGTGGTCCCCATTGAAATCGCAAGATTCCGTTTCCCTTCCCGAAAGGAAATTTCATTTCCTTTCGGGAAGGGAAACGGAATCTTGCAAACCCAAAAAGAAAGGCTTACAAACACTCTGGAAAGGAGATAGGATCAAATGAAATGCAATTGAAAAAGACCCCAAAAACTCCAGAAAATTGGGAGATGTGTTGTCCTCAAAAACTGCTCTGTGAGGAAATGAGCTGCAGTGCAAAGGACCAAAGGAGGCCAAAACTAAGCAGAGAGATGTTGCAAAAGCAGGGGGAAAAGTTAAGGAGGAAGACACAACGTGGAGGGGAAGATATGAGGGACATGGCATGGACACTTAAAAAAAAAAAAAAAAAATTCTTGCCCAAAATCAAAGCCATCAAGTGCAGGCCATATGCCACCAAATGCAGGCCCATGCAGCAAAGCTTGGAAAATGGATCCCTGCTTAAGGCCAAAACAGATAAGAAGGACTTACAAACACACTGGAATGGAGACAACATGAAAGGAATTGCATTTGGAGGAGAAAAAAAAAAAATTGGGGAAATTTGGGAAATGTAGTGACTACAAGGAGATGGACCAGGATTTTATCAAGTGCAGGGAAAAGGACCAAAAGAGGGTAAAACAAGAGCTCACAGATGTTGCAAAAGCAGGGGAAAAAGTTAAGCAGGAAGACACATCTTGCAGGGGAAGATATGAGAGACATGGCATGGACACTATAAAAAAAAAAAAAAAAGTAAAAAATCTTGCCCAAAGTCAAAGCCATCAAATGCAGGCCATATGCCACCAAATGCAGGCCCATGCAGCAAAGCTTGGAAAATGGATCCCTGCTTAAGGCCAAAACAGATAAGAAGGACTTACAAACACACTGGAATGGAGACAACATGCAAGGAATTGCATTTGGAGGAGAAAAAAAAAAATTTGGGAAATTTGGGAAATGTAGTGACTACAAGGAGATGGACCAGGATTTTATCAAGTGCAGGGAAAAGGACCAAAAGAGGGTAAAACAAGAGCTCACAGATGTTGCAAAAACAGGGGAAAATGTTAAGGGGGAAGACACAACTTGGAGGGAAAGATGGGAGGAATATGGCATAGATACTTATTAAAAAAAAAAAAAAAGAAAAAAATCTTGCCCAAAGTCAAAGCCATCAAAAGGCATGGCATGCCATCAAGTGCAGGCACATGCTGCAAAGATTCCTCTAGTGGTCCCCATTGAAATCGCAAGATTCCGTTTCCCTTCCCGAAAGGAAATTTCATTTCCTTTCGGGAAGGGAAACGGAATCTTGCGAACCCAAAAAGAAAGGCTTACAAACACTCTGGAAAGGAGATAGGATCAAATGAAATGCAATTGAAAAAGACCCCAAAAACTCCAGAAAATTGGGAGATGTGTTGTCCTCAAAAACTGCTCTGTGAGGAAATGAGCTGCAGTGCAAAGGACCAAAGGAGGCCAAAACTAAGCAGAGAGATGTTGCAAAAGCAGGGGGAAAAGTTAAGGAGGAAGACACAACGTGGAGGGGAAGATATGAGGGACATGGCATGGACACTTAAAAAAAAAAAAAAAAAAATTCTTGCCCAAAATCAAAGCCATCAAGTGCAGGCCATATGCCACCAAATGCAGGCCCATGCAGCAAAGCTTGGAAAATGGATCCCTGCTTAAGGCCAAAACAGATAAGAAGGACTTACAAACACACTGGAATGGAGACAACATGAAAGGAATTGCATTTGGAGGAGAAAAAAAAAAATTTGGGAAATTTGGGAAATGTAGTGACTACAAGGAGATGGACCAGGATTTTATCAAGTGCAGGGAAAAGGACCAAAAGAGGGTAAAACAAGAGCTCACAGATGTTGCAAAAGCAGGGGAAAAAGTTAAGGAGGAAGACACATCTTGCAGGGGAAGATATGAGAGACATGGCATGGACACTATAAAAAAAAAAAAAAAAGTAAAAAATCTTGCCCAAAGTCAAAGCCATCAAATGCAGGCCATATGCCACCAAATGCAGGCCCATGCAGCAAAGCTTGGAAAATGGATCCCTGCTTAAGGCCAAAACAGATAAGAAGGACTTACAAACACACTGGAATGGAGACAACATGAAAGGAATTGCATTTGGAGGAGAAAAAAAAAAAATTTGGGAAATTTGGGAAATGTAGTGACTACAAGGAGATGGACCAGGATTTTATCAAGTGCAGGGAAAAGGACCAAAAGAGGGTAAAACAAGAGCTCACAGATGTTGCAAAAACAGGGGAAAATGTTAAGGGGGAAGACACAACTTGGAGGGAAAGATGGGAGGAATATGGCATAGATACTTATTAAAAAAAAAAAAAAGAAAAAAATCTTGCCCAAAGTCAAAGCCATCAAAAGGCATGGCATGCCATCAAGTGCAGGCACATGCTGCAAAGATTCCTCTAGTGGTCCCCATTGAAATCGCAAGATTCCGTTTCCCTTCCCGAAAGGAAATTTCATTTCCTTTCGGGAAGGGAAACGGAATCTTGCGAACCCAAAAAGAAAGGCTTACAAACACTCTGGAAAGGAGATAGGATCAAATGAAATGCAATTGAAAAAGACCCCAAAAACTCCAGAAAATTGGGAGATGTGTTGTCCTCAAAAACTGCTCTGTGAGGAAATGAGCTGCAGTGCAAAGGACCAAAGGAGGCCAAAACTAAGCAGAGAGATGTTGCAAAAGCAGGGGGAAAAGTTAAGGAGGAAGACACAACGTGGAGGGGAAGATATGAGGGACATGGCATGGACACTTAAAAAAAAAAAAAAAAAAAATTCTTGCCCAAAATCAAAGCCATCAAGTGCAGGCCATATGCCACCAAATGCAGGCCCATGCAGCAAAGCTTGGAAAATGGATCCCTGCTTAAGGCCAAAACAGATAAGAAGGACTTACAAACACACTGGAATGGAGACAACATGAAAGGAATTGCATTTGGAGGAGAAAAAAAAAAATTTGGGAAATTTGGGAAATGTAGTGACTACAAGGAGATGGACCAGGATTTTATCAAGTGCAGGGAAAAGGACCAAAAGAGGGTAAAACAAGAGCTCACAGATGTTGCAAAAGCAGGGGAAAAAGTTAAGGAGGAAGACACATCTTGCAGGGGAAGATATGAGAGACATGGCATGGACACTATAAAAAAAAAAAAAAAAGTAAAAAATCTTGACCAAAGTCAAAGCCATCAAATGCAGGCCATATGCCACCAAATGCAGGCCCATGCAGCAAAGCTTGGAAAATGGATCCCTGCTTAAGGCCAAAACAGATAAGAAGGACTTACAAACACACTGGAATGGAGACAACATGAAAGGAATTGCATTTGGAGGAGAAAAAAAAAAAATTTGGGAAATTTGGGAAATGTAGTGACTACAAGGAGATGGACCAGGATTTTATCAAGTGCAGGGAAAAGGACCAAAAGAGGGTAAAACAAGAGCTCACAGATGTTGCAAAAACAGGGGAAAATGTTAAGGGGGAAGACACAACTTGGAGGGAAAGATGGGAGGAATATGGCATAGATACTTATTAAAAAAAAAAAAAAAGAAAAAAATCTTGCCCAAAGTCAAAGCCATCAAAAGGCATGGCATGCCATCAAGTGCAGGCACATGCTGCAAAGATTCCTCTAGTGGTCCCCATTGAAATCGCAAGATTCCGTTTCCCTTCCCAAAAGGAAATGAAATTTCCTTTCGGGAAGGGAAACGGAATCTTGCGAACCCAAAAAGAAAGGCTTACAAACACTCTGGAAAGGAGATAGGATCAAATGAAATGCAATTGAAAAAGACCCCAAAAACTCCAGAAAATTGGGAGATGTGTTGTCCTCAAAAACTGCTCTGTGAGGAAATGAGCTGCAGTGCAAAGGACCAAAGGAGGCCAAAACTAAGCAGAGAGATGTTGCAAAAGCAGGGGGAAAAGTTAAGGAGGAAGACACAACGTGGAGGGGAAGATATGAGGGACATGGCATGGACACTTAAAAAAAAAAAAAAAAAATTCTTGCCCAAAATCAAAGCCATCAAGTGCAGGCCATATGCCACCAAATGCAGGCCCATGCAGCAAAGCTTAGGAAATGGATCCCTGCTTAAGGCCAAAACAGATAAGAAGGACTTACAAACACACTGGAAGGGAGACAACATGAAAGGAATTGCATTTGGAAGAGAAAAAAAAAAATTTGGGAAATTTGGGAAATGTAGTGACTACAAGGAGATGGACCAGGATTTTATCAAGTGCAGGGAAAAGGACCAAAAGAGGGTAAAACAAGAGCTCACAGATGTTGCAAAAGCAGGGGAAAAAGTTAAGGAGGAAGACACATCTTGCAGGGGAAGATATGAGAGACATGGCATGGACACTATAAAAAAAAAAAAAAAAGTAAAAAATCTTGCCCAAAGTCAAAGCCATCAAATGCAGGCCATATGCCACCAAATGCAGGCCCATGCAGCAAAGCTTGGAAAATGGATCCCTGCTTAAGGCCAAAACAGATAAGAAGGACTTACAAACACACTGGAATGGAGACAACATGCAAGGAATTGCATTTGGAGGAGAAAAAAAAAAATTGGGGAAATTTGGGAAATGTAGTGACTACAAGGAGATGGACCAGGATTTTATCAAGTGCAGGGAAAAGGACCAAAAGAGGGTAAAACAAGAGCTCACAGATGTTGCAAAAGCAGGGGAAAAAGTTAAGGAGGAAGACACATCTTGCAGGGGAAGATATGAGAGACATGGCATGGACACTATAAAAAAAAAAAAAAAAGTAAAAAATCTTGCCCAAAGTCAAAGCCATCAAATGCAGGCCATATGCCACCAAATGCAGGCCCATGCAGCAAAGCTTGGAAAATGGATCCCTGCTTAAGGCCAAAACAGATAAGAAGGACTTACAAACACACTGGAATGGAGACAACATGCAAGGAATTGCATTTGGAGGAGAAAAAAAAAAATTTGGGAAATTTGGGAAATGTAGTGACTACAAGGAGATGGACCAGGATTTTATCAAGTGCAGGGAAAAGGACCAAAAGAGGGTAAAACAAGAGCTCACAGATGTTGCAAAAACAGGGAAAATGTTAAGGGGGAAGACACAACTTGGAGGGAAAGATGGGAGGAATATGGCATAGATACTTATTAAAAAAAAAAAAAAAGAAAAAAATCTTGCCCAAAGTCAAAGCCATCAAAAGGCATGGCATGCCATCAAGTGCAGGCACATGCTGCAAAGATTCCTCTAGTGGTCCCCATTGAAATCGCAAGATTCCGTTTCCCTTCCCGAAAGGAAATTTCATTTCCTTTCGGGAAGGGAAACGGAATCTTGCGGACGGAAAAAGAAAGGCTTACAAACACTCTGGAAAGGAGATAGGATCAAATGAAATGCAATTGAAAAAGACCCCAAAAACTCCAGAAAATTGGGAGATGTGTTGTCCTCAAAAACTGCTCTGTGAGGAAATGAGCTGCAGTGCAAAGGACCAAAGGAGGCCAAAACTAAGCAGAGAGATGTTGCAAAAGCAGGGGGAAAAGTTAAGGAGGAAGACACAACGTGGAGGGGAAGATATGAGGGACATGGCATGGACACTTAAAAAAAAAAAAAAAAAAAATTCTTGCCCAAAATCAAAGCCATCAAGTGCAGGCCATATGCCACCAAATGCAGGCCCATGCAGCAAAGCTTGGAAAATGGATCCCTGCTTAAGGCCAAAACAGATAAGAAGGACTTACAAACACACTGGAATGGAGACAACATGAAAGGAATTGCATTTGGAGGAGAAAAAAAAAAAATTTGGGAAATTTGGGAAATGTAGTGACTACAAGGAGATGGACCAGGATTTTATCAAGTGCAGGGAAAAGGACCAAAAGAGGGTAAAACAAGAGCTCACAGATGTTGCAAAAGCAGGGGAAAAAGTTAAGGAGGAAGACACATCTTGCAGGGGAAGATATGAGAGACATGGCATGGACACTATAAAAAAAAAAAAAAAAGTAAAAAATCTTGACCAAAGTCAAAGCCATCAAATGCAGGCCATATGCCACCAAATGCAGGCCCATGCAGCAAAGCTTGGAAAATGGATCCCTGCTTAAGGCCAAAACAGATAAGAAGGACTTACAAACACACTGGAATGGAGACAACATGAAAGGAATTGCATTTGGAGGAGAAAAAAAAAAAATTTGGGAAATTTGGGAAATGTAGTGACTACAAGGAGATGGACCAGGATTTTATCAAGTGCAGGGAAAAGGACCAAAAGAGGGTAAAACAAGAGCTCACAGATGTTGCAAAAACAGGGGAAAATGTTAAGGGGAAGACACAACTTGGAGGGAAAGATGGGAGGAATATGGCATAGATACTTATTAAAAAAAAAAAAAAAGAAAAAAATCTTGCCCAAAGTCAAAGCCATCAAAAGGCATGGCATGCCATCAAGTGCAGGCACATGCTGCAAAGATTCCTCTAGTGGTCCCCATTGAAATCGCAAGATTCCGTTTCCCTTCCCGAAAGGAAATGAAATTTCCTTTCGGGAAGGGAAACGGAATCTTGCGAACCCAAAAAGAAAGGCTTACAAACACTTTGGAAAGGAGATAGGATCAAATGAAATGCAATTGAAAAAGACCCCAAAAACTCCAGAAAATTGGGAGATGTGTTGTCCTCAAAAACTGCTCTGTGAGGAAATGAGCTGCAGTGCAAAGGACCAAAGGAGGCCAAAACTAAGCAGAGAGATGTTGCAAAAGCAGGGGGAAAAGTTAAGGAGGAAGACACAACGTGGAGGGGAAGATATGAGGGACATGGCATGGACACTTAAAAAAAAAAAAAAAAAAAATTCTTGCCCAAAATCAAAGCCATCAAGTGCAGGCCATATGCCACCAAATGCAGGCCCATGCAGCAAAGCTTGGAAAATGGATCCCTGCTTAAGGCCAAAACAGATAAGAAGGACTTACAAACACACTGGAATGGAGACAACATGCAAGGAATTGCATTTGGAGGAGAAAAAAAAAAATTTGGGAAATTTGGGAAATGTAGTGACTACAAGGAGATGGACCAGGATTTTATCAAGTGCAGGGAAAAGGACCAAAAGAGGGTAAAACAAGAGCTCACAGATGTTGCAAAAGCAGGGGAAAAAGTTAAGGAGGAAGACACATCTTGCAGGGGAAGATATGAGAGACATGGCATGGACACTATAAAAAAAAAAAAAAAAGTAAAAAATCTTGCCCAAAGTCAAAGCCATCAAATGCAGGCCATATGCCACCAAATGCAGGCCCATGCAGCAAAGCTTGGAAAATGGATCCCTGCTTAAGGCCAAAACAGATAAGAAGGACTTACAAACACACTGGAATGGAGACAACATGAAAGGAATTGCATTTGGAGGAGAAAAAAAAAAATTTGGGAAATTTGGGAAATGTAGTGACTACAAGGAGATGGACCAGGATTTTATCAAGTGCAGGGAAAAGGACCAAAAGAGGGTAAAACAAGAGCTCACAGATGTTGCAAAAGCAGGGGAAAAAGTTAAGGAGGAAGACACATCTTGCAGGGGAAGATATGAGAGACATGGCATGGACACTATAAAAAAAAAAAAAAAAGGAAAAATCTTGCCCAAAGTCAAAGCCATCAAATGCAGGCCATATGCCACCAAATGCAGGCCCATGCAGCAAAGCTTGGAAAATGGATCCCTGCTTAAGACCAAAACAGATAAGAAGGACTTACAAACACACTGGAATGGAGACAACATGAAAGGAATTGCATTTGGAGGAGAAAAAAAAAAAATTTGGGAAATTTGGGAAATGTAGTGACTACAAGGAGATGGACCAGGATTTTATCAAGTGCAGGGAAAAGGACCAAAAGAGGGTAAAACAAGAGCTCACAGATGTTGCAAAAACAGGGGAAAATGTTAAGGGGGAAGACACAACTTGGAGGGAAAGATGGGAGGAATATGGCATAGATACTTATTAAAAAAAAAAAAAAGAAAAAAATCTTGCCCAAAGTCAAAGCCATCAAAAGGCATGGCATGCCATCAAGTGCAGGCACATGCTGCAAAGATTCCTCTAGTGGTCCCCATTGAAATCGCAAGATTCCGTTTCCCTTCCCGAAAGGAAATTTCATTTCCTTTCGGGAAGGGAAACGGAATCTTGCGAACCCAAAAAGAAAGGCTTACAAACACTCTGGAAAGGAGATAGGATCAAATGAAATGCAATTGAAAAAGACCCCAAAAACTCCAGAAAATTGGGAGATGTGTTGTCCTCAAAAACTGCTCTGTGAGGAAATGAGCTGCAGTGCAAAGGACCAAAGGAGGCCAAAACTAAGCAGAGAGATGTTGCAAAAGCAGGGGGAAAAGTTAAGGAGGAAGACACAACGTGGAGGGGAAGATATGAGGGACATGGCATGGACACTTAAAAAAAAAAAAAAAAAAAATTCTTGCCCAAAATCAAAGCCATCAAGTGCAGGCCATATGCCACCAAATGCAGGCCCATGCAGCAAAGCTTGGAAAATGGATCCCTGCTTAAGGCCAAAACAGATAAGAAGGACTTACAAACACACTGGAATGGAGACAACATGAAAGGAATTGCATTTGGAGGAGAAAAAAAAAAATTTGGGAAATTTGGGAAATGTAGTGACTACAAGGAGATGGACCAGGATTTTATCAAGTGCAGGGAAAAGGACCAAAAGAGGGTAAAACAAGAGCTCACAGATGTTGCAAAAGCAGGGGAAAAAGTTAAGGAGGAAGACACATCTTGCAGGGGAAGATATGAGAGACATGGCATGGACACTATAAAAAAAAAAAAAAAAGTAAAAAATCTTGCCCAAAGTCAAAGCCATCAAATGCAGGCCATATGCCACCAAATGCAGGCCCATGCAGCAAAGCTTGGAAAATGGATCCCTGCTTAAGGCCAAAACAGATAAGAAGGACTTACAAACACACTGGAATGGAGACAACATGAAAGGAATTGCATTTGGAGGAGAAAAAAAAAAAATTTGGGAAATTTGGGAAATGTAGTGACTACAAGGAGATGGACCAGGATTTTATCAAGTGCAGGGAAAAGGACCAAAAGAGGGTAAAACAAGAGCTCACAGATGTTGCAAAAACAGGGGAAAATGTTAAGGGGGAAGACACAACTTGGAGGGAAAGATGGGAGGAATATGGCATAGATACTTATTAAAAAAAAAAAAAAGAAAAAAATCTTGCCCAAAGTCAAAGCCATCAAAAGGCATGGCATGCCATCAAGTGCAGGCACATGCTGCAAAGATTCCTCTAGTGGTCCCCATTGAAATCGCAAGATTCCGTTTCCCTTCCCGAAAGGAAATTTCATTTCCTTTCGGGAAGGGAAACGGAATCTTGCGAACCCAAAAAGAAAGGCTTACAAACACTCTGGAAAGGAGATAGGATCAAATGAAATGCAATTGAAAAAGACCCCAAAAACTCCAGAAAATTGGGAGATGTGTTGTCCTCAAAAACTGCTCTGTGAGGAAATGAGCTGCAGTGCAAAGGACCAAAGGAGGCCAAAACTAAGCAGAGAGATGTTGCAAAAGCAGGGGGAAAAGTTAAGGAGGAAGACACAACGTGGAGGGGAAGATATGAGGGACATGGCATGGACACTTAAAAAAAAAAAAAAAAAAAATTCTTGCCCAAAATCAAAGCCATCAAGTGCAGGCCATATGCCACCAAATGCAGGCCCATGCAGCAAAGCTTGGAAAATGGATCCCTGCTTAAGGCCAAAACAGATAAGAAGGACTTACAAACACACTGGAATGGAGACAACATGAAAGGAATTGCATTTGGAGGAGAAAAAAAAAAATTTGGGAAATTTGGGAAATGTAGTGACTACAAGGAGATGGACCAGGATTTTATCAAGTGCAGGGAAAAGGACCAAAAGAGGGTAAAACAAGAGCTCACAGATGTTGCAAAAGCAGGGGAAAAAGTTAAGCAGGAAGACACATCTTGCAGGGGAAGATATGAGAGACATGGCATGGACACTATAAAAAAAAAAAAAAAAGTAAAAAATCTTGACCAAAGTCAAAGCCATCAAATGCAGGCCATATGCCACCAAATGCAGGCCCATGCAGCAAAGCTTGGAAAATGGATCCCTGCTTAAGGCCAAAACAGATAAGAAGGACTTACAAACACACTGGAATGGAGACAACATGAAAGGAATTGCATTTGGAGGAGAAAAAAAAAAAATTTGGGAAATTTGGGAAATGTAGTGACTACAAGGAGATGGACCAGGATTTTATCAAGTGCAGGGAAAAGGACCAAAAGAGGGTAAAACAAGAGCTCACAGATGTTGCAAAAACAGGGGAAAATGTTAAGGGGGAAGACACAACTTGGAGGGAAAGATGGGAGGAATATGGCATAGATACTTATTAAAAAAAAAAAAAAAGAAAAAAATCTTGCCCAAAGTCAAAGCCATCAAAAGGCATGGCATGCCATCAAGTGCAGGCACATGCTGCAAAGATTCCTCTAGTGGTCCCCATTGAAATCGCAAGATTCCGTTTCCCTTCCCGAAAGGAAATGAAATTTCCTTTCGGGAAGGGAAACGGAATCTTGCGAACCCAAAAAGAAAGGCTTACAAACACTCTGGAAAGGAGATAGGATCAAATGAAATGCAATTGAAAAAGACCCCAAAAACTCCAGAAAATTGGGAGATGTGTTGTCCTCAAAAACTGCTCTGTGAGGAAATGAGCTGCAGTGCAAAGGACCAAAGGAGGCCAAAACTAAGCAGAGAGATGTTGCAAAAGCAGGGGGAAAAGTTAAGGAGGAAGACACAACGTGGAGGGGAAGATATGAGGGACATGGCATGGACACTTAAAAAAAAAAAAAAAAAAAATTCTTGCCCAAAATCAAAGCCATCAAGTGCAGGCCATATGCCACCAAATGCAGGCCCATGCAGCAAAGCTTGGAAAATGGATCCCTGCTTAAGGCCAAAACAGATAAGAAGGACTTACAAACACACTGGAATGGAGACAACATGCAAGGAATTGCATTTGGAGGAGAAAAAAAAAAATTTGGGAAATTTGGGAAATGTAGTGACTACAAGGAGATGGACCAGGATTTTATCAAGTGCAGGGAAAAGGACCAAAAGAGGGTAAAACAAGAGCTCACAGATGTTGCAAAAGCAGGGGAAAAAGTTAAGGAGGAAGACACATCTTGCAGGGGAAGATATGAGAGACATGGCATGGACACTATAAAAAAAAAAAAAAAAGTAAAAAATCTTGACCAAAGTCAAAGCCATCAAATGCAGGCCATATGCCACCAAATGCAGGCCCATGCAGCAAAGCTTGGAAAATGGATCCCTGCTTAAGGCCAAAACAGATAAGAAGGACTTACAAACACACTGGAATGGAGACAACATGAAAGGAATTGCATTTGGAGGAGAAAAAAAAAAATTGGGGAAATTTGGGAAATGTAGTGACTACAAGGAGATGGACCAGGATTTTATCAAGTGCAGGGAAAAGGACCAAAAGAGGGTAAAACAAGAGCTCACAGATGTTGCAAAAGCAGGGGAAAAAGTTAAGGAGGAAGACACATCTTGCAGGGGAAGATATGAGAGACATGGCATGGACACTATAAAAAAAAAAAAAAAAGTAAAAAATCTTGCCCAAAGTCAAAGCCATCAAATGCAGGCCATATGCCACCAAATGCAGGCCCATGCAGCAAAGCTTGGAAAATGGATCCCTGCTTAAGGCCAAAACAGATAAGAAGGACTTACAAACACACTGGAATGGAGACAACATGAAAGGAATTGCATTTGGAGGAGAAAAAAAAAAAATTTGGGAAATTTGGGAAATGTAGTGACTACAAGGAGATGGACCAGGATTTTATCAAGTGCAGGGAAAAGGACCAAAAGAGGGTAAAACAAGAGCTCACAGATGTTGCAAAAACAGGGGAAAATGTTAAGGGGGAAGACACAACTTGGAGGGAAAGATGGGAGGAATATGGCATAGATACTTATTAAAAAAAAAAAAAAAGAAAAAAATCTTGCCCAAAGTCAAAGCCATCAAAAGGCATGGCATGCCATCAAGTGCAGGCACATGCTGCAAAGATTCCTCTAGTGGTCCCCATTGAAATCGCAAGATTCCGTTTCCCTTCCCGAAAGGAAATTTCATTTCCTTTCGGGAAGGGAAACGGAATCTTGCGAACCCAAAAAGAAAGGCTTACAAACACTCTGGAAAGGAGATAGGATCAAATGAAATGCAATTGAAAAAGACCCCAAAAACTCCAGAAAATTGGGAGATGTGTTGTCCTCAAAAACTGCTCTGTGAGGAAATGAGCTGCAGTGCAAAGGACCAAAGGAGGCCAAAACTAAGCAGAGAGATGTTGCAAAAGCAGGGGGAAAAGTTAAGGAGGAAGACACAACGTGGAGGGGAAGATATGAGGGACATGGCATGGACACTTAAAAAAAAAAAAAAAAAAAATTCTTGCCCAAAATCAAAGCCATCAAGTGCAGGCCATATGCCACCAAATGCAGGCCCATGCAGCAAAGCTTGGAAAATGGATCCCTGCTTAAGGCCAAAACAGATAAGAAGGACTTACAAACACACTGGAATGGAGACAACATGAAAGGAATTGCATTTGGAGGAGAAAAAAAAAAATTTGGGAAATTTGGGAAATGTAGTGACTACAAGGAGATGGACCAGGATTTTATCAAGTGCAGGGAAAAGGACCAAAAGAGGGTAAAACAAGAGCTCACAGATGTTGCAAAAGCAGGGGAAAAAGTTAAGGAGGAAGACACATCTTGCAGGGGAAGATATGAGAGACATGGCATGGACACTATAAAAAAAAAAAAAAAAGTAAAAAATCTTGACCAAAGTCAAAGCCATCAAATGCAGGCCATATGCCACCAAATGCAGGCCCATGCAGCAAAGCTTGGAAAATGGATCCCTGCTTAAGGCCAAAACAGATAAGAAGGACTTACAAACACACTGGAATGGAGACAACATGAAAGGAATTGCATTTGGAGGAGAAAAAAAAAAAATTTGGGAAATTTGGGAAATGTAGTGACTACAAGGAGATGGACCAGGATTTTATCAAGTGCAGGGAAAAGGACCAAAAGAGGGTAAAACAAGAGCTCACAGATGTTGCAAAAACAGGGGAAAATGTTAAGGGGGAAGACACAACTTGGAGGGAAAGATGGGAGGAATATGGCATAGATACTTATTAAAAAAAAAAAAAAAGAAAAAAATCTTGCCCAAAGTCAAAGCCATCAAAAGGCATGGCATGCCATCAAGTGCAGGCACATGCTGCAAAGATTCCTCTAGTGGTCCCCATTGAAATCGCAAGATTCCGTTTCCCTTCCCGAAAGGAAATGAAATTTCCTTTCGGGAAGGGAAACGGAATCTTGCGAACCCAAAAAGAAAGGCTTACAAACACTCTGGAAAGGAGATAGGATCAAATGAAATGCAATTGAAAAAGACCCCAAAAACTCCAGAAAATTGGGAGATGTGTTGTCCTCAAAAACTGCTCTGTGAGGAAATGAGCTGCAGTGCAAAGGACCAAAGGAGGCCAAAACTAAGCAGAGAGATGTTGCAAAAGCAGGGGGAAAAGTTAAGGAGGAAGACACAACGTGGAGGGGAAGATATGAGGGACATGGCATGGACACTTAAAAAAAAAAAAAAAAAAAATTCTTGCCCAAAATCAAAGCCATCAAGTGCAGGCCATATGCCACCAAATGCAGGCCCATGCAGCAAAGCTTGGAAAATGGATCCCTGCTTAAGGCCAAAACAGATAAGAAGGACTTACAAACACACTGGAATGGAGACAACATGAAAGGAATTGCATTTGGAGGAGAAAAAAAAAAATTTGGGAAATTTGGGAAATGTAGTGACTACAAGGAGATGGACCAGGATTTTATCAAGTGCAGGGAAAAGGACCAAAAGAGGGTAAAACAAGAGCTCACAGATGTTGCAAAAGCAGGGGAAAAAGTTAAGGAGGAAGACACATCTTGCAGGGGAAGATATGAGAGACATGGCATGGACACTATAAAAAAAAAAAAAAAAGGTAAAAAATCTTGCCCAAAGTCAAAGCCATCAAATGCAGGCCATATGCCACCAAATGCAGGCCCATGCAGCAAAGCTTGGAAAATGGATCCCTGCTTAAGGCCAAAACAGATAAGAAGGACTTACAAACACACTGGAATGGAGACAACATGAAAGGAATTGCATTTGGAGGAGAAAAAAAAAAAATTTGGGAAATTTGGGAAATGTAGTGACTACAAGGAGATGGACCAGGATTTTATCAAGTGCAGGGAAAAGGACCAAAAGAGGGTAAAACAAGAGCTCACAGATGTTGCAAAAACAGGGGAAAATGTTAAGGGGGAAGACACAACTTGGAGGGAAAGATGGGAGGAATATGGCATAGATACTTATTAAAAAAAAAAAAAAAGAAAAAAATCTTGCCCAAAGTCAAAGCCATCAAAAGGCATGGCATGCCATCAAGTGCAGGCACATGCTGCAAAGATTCCTCTAGTGGTCCCCATTGAAATCGCAAGATTCCGTTTCCCTTCCCGAAAGGAAATGAAATTTCCTTTCGGGAAGGGAAACGGAATCGTGCGAACCCAAAAAGAAAGGCTTACAAACACTCTGGAAAGGAGATAGGATCAAATGAAATGCAATTGAAAAAGACCCCAAAAACTCCAGAAAATTGGGAGATGTGTTGTCCTCAAAAACTGCTCTGTGAGGAAATGAGCTGCAGTGCAAAGGACCAAAGGAGGCCAAAACTAAGCAGAGAGATGTTGCAAAAGCAGGGGGAAAAGTTAAGGAGGAAGACACAACGTGGAGGGGAAGATATGAGGGACATGGCATGGACACTTAAAAAAAAAAAAAAAAAAAATTCTTGCCCAAAATCAAAGCCATCAAGTGCAGGCCATATGCCACCAAATGCAGGCCCATGCAGCAAAGCTTGGAAAATGGATCCCTGCTTAAGGCCAAAACAGATAAGAAGGACTTACAAACACACTGGAATGGAGACAACATGAAAGGAATTGCATTTGGAGGAGAAAAAAAAAAAATTTGGGAAATTTGGGAAATGTAGTGACTACAAGGAGATGGACCAGGATTTTATCAAGTGCAGGGAAAAGGACCAAAAGAGGGTAAAACAAGAGCTCACAGATGTTGCAAAAACAGGGGAAAATGTTAAGGGGGAAGACACAACTTGGAGGGAAAGATGGGAGGAATATGGCATAGATACTTATTAAAAAAAAAAAAAAAGAAAAAAATCTTGCCCAAAGTCAAAGCCATCAAAAGGCATGGCATGCCATCAAGTGCAGGCACATGCTGCAAAGATTCCTCTAGTGGTCCCCATTGAAATCGCAAGATTCCGTTTCCCTTCCCGAAAGGAAATGAAATTTCCTTTCGGGAAGGGAAACGGAATCTTGCGAACCCAAAAAGAAAGGCTTACAAACACTTTGGAAAGGAGATAGGATCAAATGAAATGCAATTGAAAAAGACCCCAAAAACTCCAGAAAATTGGGAGATGTGTTGTCCTCAAAAACTGCTCTGTGAGGAAATGAGCTGCAGTGCAAAGGACCAAAGGAGGCCAAAACTAAGCAGAGAGATGTTGCAAAAGCAGGGGGAAAAGTTAAGGAGGAAGACACAACGTGGAGGGGAAGATATGAGGGACATGGCATGGACACTTAAAAAAAAAAAAAAAAAAAATTCTTGCCCAAAATCAAAGCCATCAAGTGCAGGCCATATGCCACCAAATGCAGGCCCATGCAGCAAAGCTTGGAAAATGGATCCCTGCTTAAGGCCAAAACAGATAAGAAGGACTTACAAACACACTGGAATGGAGACAACATGCAAGGAATTGCATTTGGAGGAGAAAAAAAAAAATTTGGGAAATTTGGGAAATGTAGTGACTACAAGGAGATGGACCAGGATTTTATCAAGTGCAGGGAAAAGGACCAAAAGAGGGTAAAACAAGAGCTCACAGATGTTGCAAAAGCAGGGGAAAAAGTTAAGGAGGAAGACACATCTTGCAGGGGAAGATATGAGAGACATGGCATGGACACTATAAAAAAAAAAAAAAAAGTAAAAAATCTTGCCCAAAGTCAAAGCCATCAAATGCAGGCCATATGCCACCAAATGCAGGCCCATGCAGCAAAGCTTGGAAAATGGATCCCTGCTTAAGGCCAAAACAGATAAGAAGGACTTACAAACACACTGGAATGGAGACAACATGAAAGGAATTGCATTTGGAGGAGAAAAAAAAAAATTTGGGAAATTTGGGAAATGTAGTGACTACAAGGAGATGGACCAGGATTTTATCAAGTGCAGGGAAAAGGACCAAAAGAGGGTAAAACAAGAGCTCACAGATGTTGCAAAAGCAGGGGAAAAAGTTAAGGAGGAAGACACATCTTGCAGGGGAAGATATGAGAGACATGGCATGGACACTATAAAAAAAAAAAAAAAAGGAAAAATCTTGCCCAAAGTCAAAGCCATCAAATGCAGGCCATATGCCACCAAATGCAGGCCCATGCAGCAAAGCTTGGAAAATGGATCCCTGCTTAAGGCCAAAACAGATAAGAAGGACTTACAAACACACTGGAATGGAGACAACATGCAAGGAATTGCATTTGGAGGAGAAAAAAAAAAATTTGGGAAATTTGGGAAATGTAGTGACTACAAGGAGATGGACCAGGATTTTATCAAGTGCAGGAAAAAGGACCAAAAGAGGGTAAAACAAGAGCTCACAGATGTTGCAAAAACAGGGGAAAATGTTAAGGGGGAAGACACAACTTGGAGGGAAAGATGGGAGGAATATGGCATAGATACTTATTAAAAAAAAAAAAAAGAAAAAAATCTTGCCCAAAGTCAAAGCCATCAAAAGGCATGGCATGCCATCAAGTGCAGGCACATGCTGCAAAGATTCCTCTAGTGGTCCCCATTGAAATCGCAAGATTCCGTTTCCCTTCCCGAAAGGAAATTTCATTTCCTTTCGGGAAGGGAAACGGAATCTTGCGAACCCAAAAAGAAAGGCTTACAAACACTCTGGAAAGGAGATAGGATCAAATGAAATGCAATTGAAAAAGACCCCAAAAACTCCAGAAAATTGGGAGATGTGTTGTCCTCAAAAACTGCTCTGTGAGGAAATGAGCTGCAGTGCAAAGGACCAAAGGAGGCCAAAACTAAGCAGAGAGATGTTGCAAAAGCAGGGGGAAAAGTTAAGGAGGAAGACACAACGTGGAGGGGAAGATATGAGGGACATGGCATGGACACTTAAAAAAAAAAAAAAAAAAAATTCTTGCCCAAAATCAAAGCCATCAAGTGCAGGCCATATGCCACCAAATGCAGGCCCATGCAGCAAAGCTTGGAAAATGGATCCCTGCTTAAGGCCAAAACAGATAAGAAGGACTTACAAACACACTGGAATGGAGACAACATGAAAGGAATTGCATTTGGAGGAGAAAAAAAAAAATTTGGGAAATTTGGGAAATGTAGTGACTACAAGGAGATGGACCAGGATTTTATCAAGTGCAGGGAAAAGGACCAAAAGAGGGTAAAACAAGAGCTCACAGATGTTGCAAAAGCAGGGGAAAAAGTTAAGGAGGAAGACACATCTTGCAGGGGAAGATATGAGAGACATGGCATGGACACTATAAAAAAAAAAAAAAAAAGGTAAAAAATCTTGCCCAAAGTCAAAGCCATCAAATGCAGGCCATATGCCACCAAATGCAGGCCCATGCAGCAAAGCTTGGAAAATGGATCCCTGCTTAAGGCCAAAACAGATAAGAAGGACTCAGAAACACACTGGAATGGAGACAACATGCAAGGAATTGCATTTGGAGGAGAAAAAAAAAAATTTGGGAAATTTGGGAAATGTAGTGACTACAAGGAGATGGACCAGGATTTTATCAAGTGCAGGGAAAAGGACCAAAAGAGGGTAAAACAAGAGCTCACAGATGTTGCAAAAACAGGGGAAAATGTTAAGGGGGAAGACACAACTTGGAGGGAAAGATGGGAGGAATATGGCATAGATACTTATTAAAAAAAAAAAAAAAGAAAAAAATCTTGCCCAAAGTCAAAGCCATCAAAAGGCATGGCATGCCATCAAGTGCAGGCACATGCTGCAAAGATTCCTCTAGTGGTCCCCATTGAAATCGCAAGATTCCGTTTCCCTTCCCGAAAGGAAATTTCATTTCCTTTCGGGAAGGGAAACGGAATCTTGCGAACCCAAAAAGAAAGGCTTACAAACACTCTGGAAAGGAGATAGGATCAAATGAAATGCAATTGAAAAAGACCCCAAAAACTCCAGAAAATTGGGAGATGTGTTGTCCTCAAAAACTGCTCTGTGAGGAAATGAGCTGCAGTGCAAAGGACCAAAGGAGGCCAAAACTAAGCAGAGAGATGTTGCAAAAGCAGGGGGAAAAGTTAAGGAGGAAGACACAACGTGGAGGGGAAGATATGAGGGACATGGCATGGACACTTAAAAAAAAAAAAAAAAAAAATTCTTGCCCAAAATCAAAGCCATCAAGTGCAGGCCATATGCCACCAAATGCAGGCCCATGCAGCAAAGCTTGGAAAATGGATCCCTGCTTAAGGCCAAAACAGATAAGAAGGACTTACAAACACACTGGAATGGAGACAACATGAAAGGAATTGCATTCGGAGGAGAAAAAAAAAAATTTGGGAAATTTGGGAAATGTAGTGACTACAAGGAGATGGACCAGGATTTTATCAAGTGCAGGGAAAAGGACCAAAAGAGGGTAAAACAAGAGCTCACAGATGTTGCAAAAGCAGGGGAAAAAGTTAAGGAGGAAGACACATCTTGCAGGGGAAGATATGAGAGACATGGCATGGACACTATAAAAAAAAAAAAAAAAGTAAAAAATCTTGCCCAAAGTCAAAGCCATCAAATGCAGGCCATATGCCACCAAATGCAGGCCCATGCAGCAAAGCTTGGAAAATGGATCCCTGCTTAAGGCCAAAACAGATAAGAAGGACTTACAAACACACTGGAATGGAGACAACATGAAAGGAATTGCATTTGGAGGAGAAAAAAAAAAAATTTGGGAAATTTGGGAAATGTAGTGACTACAAGGAGATGGACCAGGATTTTATCAAGTGCAGGGAAAAGGACCAAAAGAGGGTAAAACAAGAGCTCACAGATGTTGCAAAAACAGGGGAAAATGTTAAGGGGGAAGACACAACTTGGAGGGAAAGATGGGAGGAATATGGCATAGATACTTATTAAAAAAAAAAAAAAAGAAAAAAATCTTGCCCAAAGTCAAAGCCATCAAAAGGCATGGCATGCCATCAAGTGCAGGCACATGCTGCAAAGATTCCTCTAGTGGTCCCCATTGAAATCGCAAGATTCCGTTTCCCTTCCCGAAAGGAAATGAAATTTCCTTTCGGGAAGGGAAACGGAATCTTGCGAACCCAAAAAGAAAGGCTTACAAACACTCTGGAAAGGAGATAGGATCAAATGAAATGCAATTGAAAAAGACCCCAAAAACTCCAGAAAATTGGGAGATGTGTTGTCCTCAAAAACTGCTCTGTGAGGAAATGAGCTGCAGTGCAAAGGACCAAAGGAGGCCAAAACTAAGCAGAGAGATGTTGCAAAAGCAGGGGGAAAAGTTAAGGAGGAAGCCACAACGTGGAGGGGAAGATATGAGGGACATGGCATGGACACTATAAAAAAAAAAAAAAAAAATTCTTGCCCAAAATCAAAGCCATCAAGTGCAGGCCATATGCCACCAAATGCAGGCCCATGCAGCAAAGCTTGGAAAATGGATCCCTGCTTAAGGCCAAAACAGATAAGAAGGACTTACAAACACACTGGAATGGAGACAACATGAAAGGAATTGCATTTGGAGGAGAAAAAAAAAAAATTTGGGAAATTTGGGAAATGTAGTGACTACAAGGAGATGGACCAGGATTTTATCAAGTGCAGGGAAAAGGACCAAAAGAGGGTAAAACAAGAGCTCACAGATGTTGCAAAAGCAGGGGAAAAAGTTAAGGAGGAAGACACATCTTGCAGGGGAAGATATGAGAGACATGGCATGGACACTATTAAAAAAAAAAAAAAAGTAAAAAATCTTGCCCAAAGTCAAAGCCATCAAATGCAGGCCATATGCCACCAAATGCAGGCCCATGCAGCAAAGCTTGGAAAATGGATCCCTGCTTAAGGCCAAAACAGATAAGAAGGACTTACAAACACACTGGAATGGAGACAACATGCAAGGAATTGCATTTGGAGGAGAAAAAAAAAATTTGGGAAATTTGGGAAATGTAGTGACTACAAGGAGATGGACCAGGATTTTATCAAGTGCAGGGAAAAGGACCAAAGAGGGTAAAACAAGAGCTCACAGATGTTGCAAAAACAGGGGAAAATGTTAAGGGGGAAGACACAACTTGGAGGGAAAGATGGGAGGAATATGGCATAGATACTTATTAAAAAAAAAAAAAAAAGAAAAAAATCTTGCCCAAAGTCAAAGCCATCAAAAGGCATGGCATGCCATCAAGTGCAGGCACATGCTGCAAAGATTCCTCTAGTGGTCCCCATTGAAATCGCAAGATTCCGTTTCCCTTCCCGAAAGGAAATTTCATTTCCTTTCGGGAAGGGAAACGGAATCTTGCGAACCCAAAAAGAAAGGCTTACAAACACTCTGGAAAGGAGATAGGATCAAATGAAATGCAATTGAAAAAGACCCCAAAAACTCCAGAAAATTGGGAGATGTGTTGTCCTCAAAAACTGCTCTGTGAGGAAATGAGCTGCAGTGCAAAGGACCAAACGAGGCCAAAACTAAGCAGAGAGATGTTGCAAAAGCAGGGGGAAAAGTTAAGGAGGAAGACACAACGTGGAGGGGAAGATATGAGGGACATGGCATGGACACTTAAAAAAAAAAAAAAAAAAATTCTTGCCCAAAATCAAAGCCATCAAGTGCAGGCCATATGCCACCAAATGCAGGCCCATGCAGCAAAGCTTGGAAAATGGATCCCTGCTTAAGGCCAAAACAGATAAGAAGGACTTACAAACACACTGGAATGGAGACAACATGAAAGGAATTGCATTTGGAGGAGAAAAAAAAAAATTTGGGAAATTTGGGAAATGTAGTGACTACAAGGAGATGGACCAGGATTTTATCAAGTGCAGGGAAAAGGACCAAAAGAGGGTAAAACAAGAGCTCACAGATGTTGCAAAAGCAGGGGAAAAAGTTAAGGAGGAAGACACATCTTGCAGGGGAAGATATGAGAGACATGGCATGGACACTATAAAAAAAAAAAAAAAAGTAAAAAATCTTGCCCAAAGTCAAAGCCATCAAATGCAGGCCATATGCCACCAAATGCAGGCCCATGCAGCAAAGCTTGGAAAATGGATCCCTGCTTAAGGCCAAAACAGATAAGAAGGACTTACAAACACACTGGAATGGAGACAACATGAAAGGAATTGCATTTGGAGGAGAAAAAAAAAAAATTTGGGAAATTTGGGAAATGTAGTGACTACAAGGAGATGGACCAGGATTTTATCAAGTGCAGGGAAAAGGACCAAAAGAGGGTAAAACAAGAGCTCACAGATGTTGCAAAAACAGGGGAAAATGTTAAGGGGGAAGACACAACTTGGAGGGAAAGATGGGAGGAATATGGCATAGATACTTATTAAAAAAAAAAAAAAAGAAAAAAATCTTGCCCAAAGTCAAAGCCATCAAAAGGCATGGCATGCCATCAAGTGCAGGCACATGCTGCAAAGATTCCTCTAGTGGTCCCCATTGAAATCGCAAGATTCCGTTTCGGAAACGGAATCTTGCGAACCCAAAAAGAAAGGCTTACAAACACTCTGGAAAGGAGATAGGATCAAATGAAATGCAATTGAAAAAGACCCCAAAAACTCCAGAAAATTGGGAGATGTGTTGTCCTCAAAAACTGCTCTGTGAGGAAATGAGCTGCAGTGCAAAGGACCAAAGGAGGCCAAAACTAAGCAGAGAGATGTTGCAAAAGCAGGGGGAAAAGTTAAGGAGGAAGACACAACGTGGAGGGGAAGATATGAGGGACATGGCATGGACACTTAAAAAAAAAAAAAAAAAATTCTTGCCCAAAATCAAAGCCATCAAGTGCAGGCCATATGCCACCAAATGCAGGCCCATGCAGCAAAGCTTGGAAAATGGATCCCTGCTTAAGGCCAAAACAGATAAGAAGGACTTACAAACACACTGGAATGGAGACAACATGAAAGGAATTGCATTTGGAGGAGAAAAAAAAAAAATTTGGGAAATTTGGGAAATGTAGTGACTACAAGGAGATGGACCAGGATTTTATCAAGTGCAGGGAAAAGGACCAAAAGAGGGTAAAACAAGAGCTCACAGATGTTGCAAAAGCAGGGGAAAAAGTTAAGGAGGAAGACACATCTTGCAGGGGAAGATATGAGAGACATGGCATGGACACTATAAAAAAAAAAAAAAAAGTAAAAAATCTTGCCCAAAGTCAAAGCCATCAAATGCAGGCCATATGCCACCAAATGCAGGCCCATGCAGCAAAGCTTGGAAAATGGATCCCTGCTTAAGGCCAAAACAGATAAGAAGGACTTACAAACACACTGGAATGGAGACAACATGCAAGGAATTGCATTTGGAGGAGAAAAAAAAAAATTTGGGAAATTTGGGAAATGTAGTGACTACAAGGAGATGGACCAGGATTTTATCAAGTGCAGGGAAAAGGACCAAAAGAGGGTAAAACAAGAGCTCACAGATGTTGCAGAAGCAGGGGAAAAAGTTAAGGAGGAAGACACATCTTGCAGGGGAAGATATGAGAGACATGGCATGGACACTATTAAAAAAAAAAAAAAAGTAAAAAATCTTGCCCAAAGTCAAAGCCATCAAATGCAGGCCATATGCCACCAAATGCAGGCCCATGCAGCAAAGCTTGGAAAATGGATCCCTGCTTAAGGCCAAAACAGATAAGAAGGACTTACAAACACACTGGAATGGAGACAACATGCAAGGAATTGCATTTGGAGGAGAAAAAAAAAAATTGGGGAAATTTGGGAAATGTAGTGACTACAAGGAGATGGACCAGGATTTTATCAAGTGCAGGGAAAAGGACCAAAAGAGGGTAAAACAAGAGCTCACACATGTTGCAAAAACAGGGGAAAATGTTAAGGGGGAAGACACAACTTGGAGGGAAAGATGGGAGGAATATGGCATAGATACTTATTAAAAAAAAAAAAAAAGAAAAAAATCTTGCCCAAAGTCAAAGCCATCAAAAGGCATGGCATGCCATCAAGTGCAGGCACATGCTGCAAAGATTCCTCTAGTGGTCCCCATTGAAATCGCAAGATTCCGTTTCCCTTCCCGAAAGGAAATGAAATTTCCTTTCGGGAAGGGAAACGGAATCTTGCGAACCCAAAAAGAAAGGCTTACAAACACTCTGGAAAGGAGATAGGATCAAATGAAATGCAATTGAAAAAGACCCCAAAAACTCCAGAAAATTGGGAGATGTGTTGTCCTCAAAAACTGCTCTGTGAGGAAATGAGCTGCAGTGCAAAGGACCAAAGGAGGCCAAAACTAAGCAGAGAGATGTTGCAAAAGCAGGGGGAAAAGTTAAGGAGGAAGACACAACGTGGAGGGGAAGATATGAGGGACATGGCATGGACACTTAAAAAAAAAAAAAAAAAAATTCTTGCCCAAAATCAAAGCCATCAAGTGCAGGCCATATGCCACCAAATGCAGGCCCATGCAGCAAAGCTTGGAAAATGGATCCCTGCTTAAGGCCAAAACAGATAAGAAGGACTTACAAACACACTGGAATGGAGACAACATGAAAGGAATTGCATTTGGAGGAGAAAAAAAAAAATTTGGGAAATTTGGGAAATGTAGTGACTACAAGGAGATGGACCAGGATTTTATCAAGTGCAGGGAAAAGGACCAAAAGAGGGTAAAACAAGAGCTCACAGATGTTGCAAAAGCAGGGGAAAAAGTTAAGCAGGAAGACACATCTTGCAGGGGAAGATATGAGAGACATGGCATGGACACTATTAAAAAAAAAAAAAAAGTAAAAAATCTTGCCCAAAGTCAAAGCCATCAAATGCAGGCCATATGCCACCAAATGCAGGCCCATGCAGCAAAGCTTGGAAAATGGATCCCTGCTTAAGGCCAAAACAGATAAGAAGGACTTACAAACACACTGGAATGGAGACAACATGCAAGGAATTGCATTTGGAGGAGAAAAAAAAAATTTGGGAAATTTGGGAAATGTAGTGACTACAAGGAGATGGACCAGGATTTTATCAAGTGCAGGGAAAAGGACCAAAGAGGGTAAAACAAGAGCTCACAGATGTTGCAAAAACAGGGGAAAATGTTAAGGGGGAAGACACAACTTGGAGGGAAAGATGGGAGGAATATGGCATAGATACTTATTAAAAAAAAAAAAAAAGAAAAAAATCTTGCCCAAAGTCAAAGCCATCAAAAGGCATGGCATGCCATCAAGTGCAGGCACATGCTGCAAAGATTCCTCTAGTGGTCCCCATTGAAATCGCAAGATTCCGTTTCCCTTCCCGAAAGGAAATTTCATTTCCTTTCGGGAAGGGAAACGGAATCTTGCGAACCCAAAAAGAAAGGCTTACAAACACTCTGGAAAGGAGATAGGATCAAATGAAATGCAATTGAAAAAGACCCCAAAAACTCCAGAAAATTGGGAGATGTGTTGTCCTCAAAAACTGCTCTGTGAGGAAATGAGCTGCAGTGCAAAGGACCAAACGAGGCCAAAACTAAGCAGAGAGATGTTGCAAAAGCAGGGGGAAAAGTTAAGGAGGAAGACACAACGTGGAGGGGAAGATATGAGGGACATGGCATGGACACTTAAAAAAAAAAAAAAAAAAATTCTTGCCCAAAATCAAAGCCATCAAGTGCAGGCCATATGCCACCAAATGCAGGCCCATGCAGCAAAGCTTGGAAAATGGATCCCTGCTTAAGGCCAAAACAGATAAGAAGGACTTACAAACACACTGGAATGGAGACAACATGAAAGGAATTGCATTTGGAGGAGAAAAAAAAAAATTTGGGAAATTTGGGAAATGTAGTGACTACAAGGAGATGGACCAGGATTTTATCAAGTGCAGGGAAAAGGACCAAAAGAGGGTAAAACAAGAGCTCACAGATGTTGCAAAAGCAGGGGAAAAAGTTAAGGAGGAAGACACATCTTGCAGGGGAAGATATGAGAGACATGGCATGGACACTATAAAAAAAAAAAAAAAAGTAAAAAATCTTGCCCAAAGTCAAAGCCATCAAATGCAGGCCATATGCCACCAAATGCAGGCCCATGCAGCAAAGCTTGGAAAATGGATCCCTGCTTAAGGCCAAAACAGATAAGAAGGACTTACAAACACACTGGAATGGAGACAACATGCAAGGAATTGCATTTGGAGGAGAAAAAAAAAAATTGGGGAAATTTGGGAAATGTAGTGACTACAAGGAGATGGACCAGGATTTTATCAAGTGCAGGGAAAAGGACCAAAAGAGGGTAAAACAAGAGCTCACAGATGTTGCAAAAACAGGGGAAAATGTTAAGGGGGAAGACACAACTTGGAGGGAAAGATGGGAGGAATATGGCATAGATACTTATTAAAAAAAAAAAAAAAGAAAAAAATCTTGCCCAAAGTCAAAGCCATCAAAAGGCATGGCATGCCATCAAGTGCAGGCACATGCTGCAAAGATTCCTCTAGTGGTCCCCATTGAAATCGCAAGATTCCGTTTCCCTTCCCGAAAGGAAATGAAATTTCCTTTCGGGAAGGGAAACGGAATCTTGCGAACCCAAAAAGAAAGGCTTACAAACACTCTGGAAAGGAGATAGGATCAAATGAAATGCAATTGAAAAAGACCCCAAAAACTCCAGAAAATTGGGAGATGTGTTGTCCTCAAAAACTGCTCTGTGAGGAAATGAGCTGCAGTGCAAAGGAACAAAGGAGGCCAAAACTAAGCAGAGAGATGTTGCAAAAGCAGGGGGAAAAGTTAAGGAGGAAGACACAACGTGGAGGGGAAGATATGAGGGACATGGCATGGACACTTAAAAAAAAAAAAAAAAAAATTCTTGCCCAAAATCAAAGCCATCAAGTGCAGGCCATATGCCACCAAATGCAGGCCCATGCAGCAAAGCTTGGAAAATGGATCCCTGCTTAAGGCCAAAACAGATAAGAAGGACTTACAAACACACTGGAATGGAGACAACATGAAAGGAATTGCATTTGGAGGAGAAAAAAAAAAATTTGGGAAATTTGGGAAATGTAGTGACTACAAGGAGATGGACCAGGATTTTATCAAGTGCAGGGAAAAGGACCAAAAGAGGGTAAAACAAGAGCTCACAGATGTTGCAAAAGCAGGGGAAAAAGTTAAGGAGGAAGACACATCTTGCAGGGGAAGATATGAGAGACATGGCATGGACACTATAAAAAAAAAAAAAAAAAGTAAAAAATCTTGCCCAAAGTCAAAGCCATCAAATGCAGGCCATATGCCACCAAATGCAGGCCCATGCAGCAAAGCTTGGAAAATGGATCCCTGCTTAAGGCCAAAACAGATAAGAAGGACTTACAAACACACTGGAATGGAGACAACATGCAAGGAATTGCATTTGGAGGAGAAAAAAAAAAATTGGGGAAATTTGGGAAATGTAGTGACTACAAGGAGATGGACCAGGATTTTATCAAGTGCAGGGAAAAGGACCAAAAGAGGGTAAAACAAGAGCTCACAGATGTTGCAAAAACAGGGGAAAATGTTAAGGGGGAAGACACAACTTGGAGGGAAAGATGGGAGGAATATGGCATAGATACTTATTAAAAAAAAAAAAAAAGAAAAAAATCTTGCCCAAAGTCAAAGCCATCAAAAGGCATGGCATGCCATCAAGTGCAGGCACATGCTGCAAAGATTCCTCTAGTGGTCCCCATTGAAATCGCAAGATTCCGTTTCCCTTCCCGAAAGGAAATGAAATTTCCTTTCGGGAAGGGAAACGGAATCTTGCGAACCCAAAAAGAAAGGCTTACAAACACTCTGGAAAGGAGATAGGATCAAATGAAATGCAATTGAAAAAGACCCCAAAAACTCCAGAAAATTGGGAGATGTGTTGTCCTCAAAAACTGCTCTGTGAGGAAATGAGCTGCAGTGCAAAGGAACAAAGGAGGCCAAAACTAAGCAGAGAGATGTTGCAAAAGCAGGGGGAAAAGTTAAGGAGGAAGACACAACGTGGAGGGGAAGATATGAGGGACATGGCATGGACACTTAAAAAAAAAAAAAAAAAAATTCTTGCCCAAAATCAAAGCCATCAAGTGCAGGCCATATGCCACCAAATGCAGGCCCATGCAGCAAAGCTTGGAAAATGGATCCCTGCTTAAGGCCAAAACAGATAAGAAGGACTTACAAACACACTGGAATGGAGACAACATGAAAGGAATTGCATTTGGAGGAGAAAAAAAAAATTTGGGAAATTTGGGAAATGTAGTGACTACAAGGAGATGGACCAGGATTTTATCAAGTGCAGGGAAAAGGACCAAAAGAGGGTAAAACAAGAGCTCACAGATGTTGCAAAAACAGGGGAAAATGTTAAGGGGGAAGACACAACTTGGAGGGAAAGATGGGAGGAATATGGCATAGATACTTATTAAAAAAAAAAAAAAAGAAAAAAATCTTGCCCAAAGTCAAAGCCATCAAAAGGCATGGCATGCCATCAAGTGCAGGCACATGCTGCAAAGATTCCTCTAGTGGTCCCCATTGAAATCGCAAGATTCCGTTTCCCTTCCCGAAAGGAAATGAAATTTCCTTTCGGGAAGGGAAACGGAATCTTGCGAACCCAAAAAGAAAGGCTTACAAACACTCTGGAAAGGAGATAGGATCAAATGAAATGCAATTGAAAAAGACCCCAAAAACTCCAGAAAATTGGGAGATGTGTTGTCCTCAAAAACTGCTCTGTGAGGAAATGAGCTGCAGTGCAAAGGAACAAAGGAGGCCAAAACTAAGCAGAGAGATGTTGCAAAAGCAGGGGGAAAAGTTAAGGAGGAAGACACAACGTGGAGGGGAAGATATGAGGGACATGGCATGGACACTTAAAAAAAAAAAAAAAAAAATTCTTGCCCAAAATCAAAGCCATCAAGTGCAGGCCATATGCCACCAAATGCAGGCCCATGCAGCAAAGCTTGGAAAATGGATCCCTGCTTAAGGCCAAAACAGATAAGAAGGACTTACAAACACACTGGAATGGAGACAACATGAAAGGAATTGCATTTGGAGGAGAAAAAAAAAATTTGGGAAATTTGGGAAATGTAGTGACTACAAGGAGATGGACCAGGATTTTATCAAGTGCAGGGAAAAGGACCAAAAGAGGGTAAAACAAGAGCTCACAGATGTTGCAAAAACAGGGGAAAATGTTAAGGGGGAAGACACAACTTGGAGGGAAAGATGGGAGGAATATGGCATAGATACTTATTAAAAAAAAAAAAAAAGAAAAAAATCTTGCCCAAAGTCAAAGCCATCAAAAGGCATGGCATGCCATCAAGTGCAGGCACATGCTGCAAAGATTCCTCTAGTGGTCCCCATTGAAATCGCAAGATTCCGTTTCCCTTCCCGAAAGGAAATTTCATTTCCTTTCGGGAAGGGAAACGGAATCTTGCGAACCCAAAAAGAAAGGCTTACAAACACTCTGGAAAGGAGATAGGATCAAATGAAATGCAATTGAAAAAGACCCCAAAAACTCCAGAAAATTGGGAGATGTGTTGTCCTCAAAAACTGCTCTGTGAGGAAATGAGCTGCAGTGCAAAGGACCAAAGGAGGCCAAAACTAAGCAGAGAGATGTTGCAAAAGCAGGGGGAAAAGTTAAGGAGGAAGACACAACGTGGAGGGGAAGATATGAGGGACATGGCATGGACACTTAAAAAAAAAAAAAAAAAAAATTCTTGCCCAAAATCAAAGCCATCAAGTGCAGGCCATATGCCACCAAATGCAGGCCCATGCAGCAAAGCTTGGAAAATGGATCCCTGCTTAAGGCCAAAACAGATAAGAAGGACTTACAAACACACTGGAATGGAGACAACATGAAAGGAATTGCATTTGGAGGAGAAAAAAAAAAATTTGGGAAATTTGGGAAATGTAGTGACAACAAGGAGATGGACCAGGATTTTATCAAGTGCAGGGAAAAGGACCAAAAGAGGGTAAAACAAGAGCTCACAGATGTTGCAAAAGCAGGGGAAAAAGTTAAGGAGGAAGACACATCTTGCAGGGGAAGATATGAGAGACATGGCATGGACACTATTAAAAAAAAAAAAAAGTAAAAAATCTTGCCCAAAGTCAAAGCCATCAAATGCAGGCCATATGCCACCAAATGCAGGCCCATGCAGCAAAGCTTGGAAAATGGATCCCTGCTTAAGGCCAAAACAGATAAGAAGGACTTACAAACACACTGGAATGGAGACAACATGCAAGGAATTGCATTTGGAGGAGAAAAAAAAAAATTGGGGAAATTTGGGAAATGTAGTGACTACAAGGAGATGGACCAGGATTTTATCAAGTGCAGGGAAAAGGACCAAAAGAGGGTAAAACAAGAGCTCACAGATGTTGCAAAAACAGGGGAAAATGTTAAGGGGGAAGACACAACTTGGAGGGAAAGATGGGAGGAATATGGCATAGATACTTATTAAAAAAAAAAAAAAAGAAAAAAATCTTGCCCAAAGTCAAAGCCATCAAAAGGCATGGCATGCCATCAAGTGCAGGCACATGCTGCAAAGATTCCTCTAGTGGTCCCCATTGAAATCGCAAGATTCCGTTTCCCTTCCCGAAAGGAAATTTCATTTCCTTTCGGGAAGGGAAACGGAATCTTGCGAACCCAAAAAGAAAGGCTTACAAACACTCTGGAAAGGAGATAGGATCAAATGAAATGCAATTGAAAAAGACCCCAAAAACTCCAGAAAATTGGGAGATGTGTTGTCCTCAAAAACTGCTCTGTGAGGAAATGAGCTGCAGTGCAAAGGACCAAAGGAGGCCAAAACTAAGCAGAGAGATGTTGCAAAAGCAGGGGGAAAAGTTAAGGAGGAAGACACAACGTGGAGGGGAAGATATGAGGGACATGGCATGGACACTTAAAAAAAAAAAAAAAAAAATTCTTGCCCAAAATCAAAGCCATCAAGTGCAGGCCATATGCCACCAAATGCAGGCCCATGCAGCAAAGCTTGGAAAATGGATCCCTGCTTAAGGCCAAAACAGATAAGAAGGACTTACAAACACACTGGAATGGAGACAACATGAAAGGAATTGCATTTGGAGGAGAAAAAAAAAATTTGGGAAATTTGGGAAATGTAGTGACTACAAGGAGATGGACCAGGATTTTATCAAGTGCAGGGAAAAGGACCAAAAGAGGGTAAAACAAGAGCTCACAGATGTTGCAAAAGCAGGGGAAAAAGTTAAGGAGGAAGACACATCTTGCAGGGGAAGATATGAGAGACATGGCATGGACACTATTAAAAAAAAAAAAAAGTAAAAAATCTTGCCCAAAGTCAAAGCCATCAAATGCAGGCCATATGCCACCAAATGCAGGCCCATGCAGCAAAGCTTGGAAAATGGATCCCTGCTTAAGGCCAAAACAGATAAGAAGGACTTACAAACACACTGGAATGGAGACAACATGCAAGGAATTGCATTTGGAGGAGAAAAAAAAAAATTGGGGAAATTTGGGAAATGTAGTGACTACAAGGAGATGGACCAGGATTTTATCAAGTGCAGGGAAAAGGACCAAAAGAGGGTAAAACAAGAGCTCACAGATGTTGCAAAAACAGGGGAAAATGTTAAGGGGGAAGACACAACTTGGAGGGAAAGATGGGAGGAATATGGCATAGATACTTATTAAAAAAAAAAAAAAAAGAAAAAAATCTTGCCCAAAGTCAAAGCCATCAAAAGGCATGGCATGCCATCAAGTGCAGGCACATGCTGCAAAGATTCCTCTAGTGGTCCCCATTGAAATCGCAAGATTCCGTTTCCCTTCCCGAAAGGAAATGTCATTTCCTTTCGGGAAGGGAAACGGAATCTTGCGAACCCAAAAAGAAAGGCTTACAAACACTTTGGAAAGGAGATAGGATCAAATGAAATGCAATTGAAAAAGACCCCAAAAACTCCAGAAAATTGGGAGATGTGTTGTCCTCAAAAACTGCTCTGTGAGGAAATGAGCTGCAGTGCAAAGGACCAAAGGAGGCCAAAACTAAGCAGAGAGATGTTGCAAAAGCAGGGGGAAAAGTTAAGGAGGAAGACACAACGTGGAGGGGAAGATATGAGGGACATGGCATGGACACTTAAAAAAAAAAAAAAAAAAAATTCTTGCCCAAAATCAAAGCCATCAAGTGCAGGCCATATGCCACCAAATGCAGGCCCATGCAGCAAAGCTTGGAAAATGGATCCCTGCTTAAGGCCAAAACAGATAAGAAGGACTTACAAACACACTGGAATGGAGACAACATGAAAGGAATTGCATTTGGAGGAGAAAAAAAAAAATTTGGGAAATTTGGGAAATGTAGTGACTACAAGGAGATGGACCAGGATTTTATCAAGTGCAGGGAAAAGGACCAAAAGAGGGTAAAACAAGAGCTCACAGATGTTGCAAAAGCAGGGGAAAAAGTTAAGGAGGAAGACACATCTTGCAGGGGAAGATATGAGAGACATGGCATGGACACTATAAAAAAAAAAAAAAAAGTAAAAAATCTTGCCCAAAGTCAAAGCCATCAAATGCAGGCCATATGCCACCAAATGCAGGCCCATGCAGCAAAGCTTGGAAAATGGATCCCTGCTTAAGGCCAAAACAGATAAGAAGGACTTACAAACACACTGGAATGGAGACAACATGAAAGGAATTGCATTTGGAGGAGAAAAAAAAAAAATTTGGAAAATTTGGGAAATGTAGTGACTACAAGGAGATGGACCAGGATTTTATCAAGTGCAGGGAAAAGGACCAAAAGAGGGTAAAACAAGAGCTCACAGATGTTGCAAAAACAGGGGAAAATGTTAAGGGGGAAGACACAACTTGGAGGGAAAGATGGGAGGAATATGGCATAGATACTTATTAAAAAAAAAAAAAAAGAAAAAAATCTTGCCCAAAGTCAAAGCTATCAAAAGGCATGGCATGCCATCAAGTGCAGGCACATGCTGCAAAGATTCCTCTAGTGGTCCCCATTGAAATCGCAAGATTCCGTTTCCCTTCCCGAAAGGAAATTTCATTTCCTTTCGGGAAGGGAAACGGAATCTTGCGAACCCAAAAAGAAAGGCTTACAAACACTTTGGAAAGGAGATAGGATCAAATGAAATGCAATTGAAAAAGACCCCAAAAACTCCAGAAAATTGGGAGATGTGTTGTCCTCAAAAACTGCTCTGTGAGGAAATGAGCTGCAGTGCAAAGGACCAAAGGAGGCCAAAACTAAGCAGAGAGATGTTGCAAAAGCAGGGGGAAAAGTTAAGGAGGAAGACACAACGTGGAGGGGAAGATATGAGGGACATGGCATGGACACTTAAAAAAAAAAAAAAAAAAAATTCTTGCCCAAAATCAAAGCCATCAAGTGCAGGCCATATGCCACCAAATGCAGGCCCATGCAGCAAAGCTTGGAAAATGGATCCCTGCTTAAGGCCAAAACAGATAAGAAGGACTTACAAACACACTGGAATGGAGACAACATGAAAGGAATTGCATTTGGAGGAGAAAAAAAAAATTTGGGAAATTTGGGAAATGTAGTGACTACAAGGAGATGGACCAGGATTTTATCAAGTGCAGGGAAAAGGACCAAAAGAGGGTAAAACAAGAGCTCACAGATGTTGCAAAAGCAGGGGAAAAAGTTAAGGAGGAAGACACATCTTGCAGGGGAAGATATGAGAGACATGGCATGGACAGTATAAAAAAAAAAAAAAGTAAAAAATCTTGCCCAAAGTCAAAGCCATCAAATGCAGGCCATATGCCACCAAATGCAGGCCCATGCAGCAAAGCTTGGAAAATGGATCCCTGCTTAAGGCCAAAACAGATAAGAAGGACTTACAAACACACTGGAATGGAGACAACATGAAAGGAATTGCATTTGGAGGAGAAAAAAAAAAATTTTGGGAAATTTGGGAAATGTAGTGACTACAAGGAGATGGACCAGGATTTTATCAAGTGCAGGGAAAAGGACCAAAAGAGGGTAAAACAAGAGCTCACAGATGTTGCAAAAACAGGGGAAAATGTTAAGGGGGAAGACACAACTTGGAGGGAAAGATGGGAGGAATATGGCATAGATACTTATTAAAAAAAAAAAAAAAGAAAAAAATCTTGCCCAAAGTCAAAGCCATCAAAAGGCATGGCATGCCATCAAGTGCAGGCACATGCTGCAAAGATTCCTCTAGTGGTCCCCATTGAAATCGCAAGATTCCGTTTCCCTTCCCGAAAGGAAATGAAATTTCCTTTCGGGAAGGGAAACGGAATCTTGCGAACCCAAAAAGAAAGGCTTACAAACACTCTGGAAAGGAGATAGGATCAAATGAAATGCAATTGAAAAAGACCCCAAAAACTCCAGAAAATTGGGAGATGTGTTGTCCTCAAAAACTGCTCTGTGAGGAAATGAGCTGCAGTGCAAAGGAACAAAGGAGGCCAAAACTAAGCAGAGAGATGTTGCAAAAGCAGGGGGAAAAGTTAAGGAGGAAGACACAACGTGGAGGGGAAGATATGAGGGACATGGCATGGACACTTAAAAAAAAAAAAAAAAAAATTCTTGCCCAAAATCAAAGCCATCAAGTGCAGGCCATATGCCACCAAATGCAGGCCCATGCAGCAAAGCTTGGAAAATGGATCCCTGCTTAAGGCCAAAACAGATAAGAAGGACTTACAAACACACTGGAATGGAGACAACATGAAAGGAATTGCATTTGGAGGAGAAAAAAAAAATTTGGGAAATTTGGGAAATGTAGTGACTACAAGGAGATGGACCAGGATTTTATCAAGTGCAGGGAAAAGGACCAAAAGAGGGTAAAACAAGAGCTCACAGATGTTGCAAAAGCAGGGGAAAAAGTTAAGCAGGAAGACACATCTTGCAGGGGAAGATATGAGAGACATGGCATGGACACTATAAAAAAAAAAAAAAAAGTAAAAAATCTTGCCCAAAGTCAAAGCCATCAAATGCAGGCCATATGCCACCAAATGCAGGCCCATGCAGCAAAGCTTGGAAAATGGATCCCTGCTTAAGGCCAAAACAGATAAGAAGGACTTACAAACACACTGGAATGGAGACAACATGAAAGGAATTGCATTTGGAGGAGAAAAAAAAAAAATTTGGGAAATTTGGGAAATGTAGTGACTACAAGGAGATGGACCAGGATTTTATCAAGTGCAGGGAAAAGGACCAAAAGAGGGTAAAACAAGAGCTCACAGATGTTGCAAAAACAGGGGAAAATGTTAAGGGGGAAGACACAACTTGGAGGGAAAGATGGGAGGAATATGGCATAGATACTTATTAAAAAAAAAAAAAAAGAAAAAAATCTTGCCCAAAGTCAAAGCCATCAAAAGGCATGGCATGCCATCAAGTGCAGGCACATGCTGCAAAGATTCCTCTAGTGGTCCCCATTGAAATCGCAAGATTCCGTTTCCCTTCCCGAAAGGAAATTTCATTTCCTTTCGGGAAGGGAAACGGAATCTTGCGAACCCAAAAAGAAAGGCTTACAAACACTCTGGAAAGGAGATAGGATCAAATGAAATGCAATTGAAAAAGACCCCAAAAACTCCAGAAAATTGGGAGATGTGTTGTCCTCAAAAACTGCTCTGTGAGGAAATGAGCTGCAGTGCAAAGGACCAAAGGAGGCCAAAACTAAGCAGAGAGATGTTGCAAAAGCAGGGGGAAAAGTTAAGGAGGAAGACACAACGTGGAGGGGAAGATATGAGGGACATGGCATGGACACTTAAAAAAAAAAAAAAAAAATTCTTGCCCAAAATCAAAGCCATCAAGTGCAGGCCATATGCCACCAAATGCAGGCCCATGCAGCAAAGCTTGGAAAATGGATCCCTGCTTAAGGCCAAAACAGATAAGAAGGACTTACAAACACACTGGAATGGAGACAACATGAAAGGAATTGCATTTGGAGGAGAAAAAAAAAATTTGGGAAATTTGGGAAATGTAGTGACTACAAGGAGATGGACCAGGATTTTATCAAGTGCAGGGAAAAGGACCAAAAGAGGGTAAAACAAGAGCTCACAGATGTTGCAAAAGCAGGGGAAAAAGTTAAGGAGGAAGACACATCTTGCAGGGGAAGATATGAGAGACATGGCATGGACAGTATAAAAAAAAAAAAAAGTAAAAAATCTTGCCCAAAGTCAAAGCCATCAAATGCAGGCCATATGCCACCAAATGCAGGCCCATGCAGCAAAGCTTGGAAAATGGATCCCTGCTTAAGGCCAAAACAGATAAGAAGGACTTACAAACACACTGGAATGGAGACAACATGAAAGGAATTGCATTTGGAGGAGAAAAAAAAAAATTTTGGGAAATTTGGGAAATGTAGTGACTACAAGGAGATGGACCAGGATTTTATCAAGTGCAGGGAAAAGGACCAAAAGAGGGTAAAACAAGAGCTCACAGATGTTGCAAAAACAGGGGAAAATGTTAAGGGGGAAGACACAACTTGGAGGGAAAGATGGGAGGAATATGGCATAGATACTTATTAAAAAAAAAAAAAAAGAAAAAATCTTGCCCAAAGTCAAAGCCATCAAAAGGCATGGCATGCCATCAAGTGCAGGCACATGCTGCAAAGATTCCTCTAGTGGTCCCCATTGAAATCGCAAGATTCCGTTTCCCTTCCCGAAAGGAAATTTCATTTCCTTTCGGGAAGGGAAACGGAATCTTGCGAACCCAAAAAGAAAGGCTTACAAACACTTTGGAAAGGAGATAGGATCAAATGAAATGCAATTGAAAAAGACCCCAAAAACTCCAGAAAATTGGGAGATGTGTTGTCCTCAAAAACTGCTCTGTGAGGAAATGAGCTGCAGTGCAAAGGACCAAAGGAGGCCAAAACTAAGCAGAGAGATGTTGCAAAAGCAGGGGGAAAAGTTAAGGAGGAAGACACAACGTGGAGGGGAAGATATGAGGGACATGGCATGGACACTTAAAAAAAAAAAAAAAAAAAATTCTTGCCCAAAATCAAAGCCATCAAGTGCAGGCCATATGCCACCAAATGCAGGCCCATGCAGCAAAGCTTGGAAAATGGATCCCTGCTTAAGGCCAAAACAGATAAGAAGGACTTACAAACACACTGGAATGGAGACAACATGAAAGGAATTGCATTTGGAGGAGAAAAAAAAAAATTTGGGAAATTTGGGAAATGTAGTGACAACAAGGAGATGGACCAGGATTTTATCAAGTGCAGGGAAAAGGACCAAAAGAGGGTAAAACAAGAGCTCACAGATGTTGCAAAAGCAGGGGAAAAAGTTAAGGAGGAAGACACATCTTGCAGGGGAAGATATGAGAGACATGGCATGGACACTATAAAAAAAAAAAAAAAAAGTAAAAAATCTTGCCCAAAGTCAAAGCCAACAAATGCAGGCCATATGCCACCAAATGCAGGCCCATGCAGCAAAGCTTGGAAAATGGATCCCTGCTTAAGGCCAAAACAGATAAGAAGGACTTACAAACACACTGGAATGGAGACAACATGAAAGGAATTGCATTTGGAGGAGAAAAAAAAAAATTTGGAAAATTTGGGAAATGTAGTGACTACAAGGAGATGGACCAGGATTTTATCAAGTGCAGGGAAAAGGACCAAAAGAGGGTAAAACAAGAGCTCACAGATGTTGCAAAAACAGGGGAAAATGTTAAGGGGGAAGACACAACTTGGAGGGAAAGATGGGAGGAATATGGCATAGATACTTATTAAAAAAAAAAAAAAAGAAAAAAATCTTGCCCAAAGTCAAAGCTATCAAAAGGCATGGCATGCCATCAAGTGCAGGCACATGCTGCAAAGATTCCTCTAGTGGTCCCCATTGAAATCGCAAGATTCCGTTTCCCTTCCCGAAAGGAAATGAAATTTCCTTTCGGGAAGGGAAACGGAATCTTGCGAACCCAAAAAGAAAGGCTTACAAACACTCTGGAAAGGAGATAGGATCAAATGAAATGCAATTGAAAAAGACCCCAAAAACTCCAGAAAATTGGGAGATGTGTTGTCCTCAAAAACTGCTCTGTGAGGAAATGAGCTGCAGTGCAAAGGACCAAAGGAGGCCAAAACTAAGCAGAGAGATGTTGCAAAAGCAGGGGGAAAAGTTAAGGAGGAAGACACAACGTGGAGGGGAAGATATGAGGGACATGGCCTGGACACTTAAAAAAAAAAAAAAAAAAAATTCTTGCCCAAAATCAAAGCCATCAAGTGCAGGCCATATGCCACCAAATGCAGGCCCATGCAGCAAAGCTTGGAAAATGGATCCCTGCTTAAGGCCAAAACAGATAAGAAGGACTTACAAACACACTGGAATGGAGACAACATGAAAGGAATTGCATTTGGAGGAGAAAAAAAAAAATTTGGGAAATTTGGGAAATGTAGTGACAACAAGGAGATGGACCAGGATTTTATCAAGTGCAGGGAAAAGGACCAAAAGAGGGTAAAACAAGAGCTCACAGATGTTGCAAAAGCAGGGGAAAAAGTTAAGGAGGAAGACACATCTTGCAGGGGAAGATATGAGAGACATGGCATGGACACTATTAAAAAAAAAAAAAAGTAAAAAATCTTGCCCAAAGTCAAAGCCATCAAATGCAGGCCATATGCCACCAAATGCAGGCCCATGCAGCAAAGCTTGGAAAATGGATCCCTGCTTAAGGCCAAAACAGATAAGAAGGACTTACAAACACACTGGAATGGAGACAACATGCAAGGAATTGCATTTGGAGGAGAAAAAAAAAAATTGGGGAAATTTGGGAAATGTAGTGACTACAAGGAGATGGACCAGGATTTTATCAAGTGCAGGGAAAAGGACCAAAAGAGGGTAAAACAAGAGCTCACAGATGTTGCAAAAAGAGGGGAAAATGTTAAGGGGGAAGACACAACTTGGAGGGAAAGATGGGAGGAATATGGCATAGATACTTATTAAAAAAAAAAAAAAAGAAAAAAATCTTGCCCAAAGTCAAAGCCATCAAAAGGCATGGCATGCCATCAAGTGCAGGCACATGCTGCAAAGATTCCTCTAGTGGTCCCCATTGAAATCGCAAGATTCCGTTTCCCTTCCCGAAAGGAAATTTCATTTCCTTTCGGGAAGGGAAACGGAATCTTGCGAACCCAAAAAGAAAGGCTTACAAACACTCTGGAAAGGAGATAGGATCAAATGAAATGCAATTGAAAAAGACCCCAAAAACTCCAGAAAATTGGGAGATGTGTTGTCCTCAAAAACTGCTCTGTGAGGAAATGAGCTGCAGTGCAAAGGACCAAAGGAGGCCAAAACTAAGCAGAGAGATGTTGCAAAAGCAGGGGGAAAAGTTAAGGAGGAAGACACAACGTGGAGGGGAAGATATGAGGGACATGGCATGGACACTTAAAAAAAAAAAAAAAAAAATTCTTGCCCAAAATCAAAGCCATCAAGTGCAGGCCATATGCCACCAAATGCAGGCCCATGCAGCAAAGCTTGGAAAATGGATCCCTGCTTAAGGCCAAAACAGATAAGAAGGACTTACAAACACACTGGAATGGAGACAACATGAAAGGAATTGCATTTGGAGGAGAAAAAAAAAATTTGGGAAATTTGGGAAATGTAGTGACTACAAGGAGATGGACCAGGATTTTATCAAGTGCAGGGAAAAGGACCAAAAGAGGGTAAAACAAGAGCTCACAGATGTTGCAAAAGCAGGGGAAAAAGTTAAGGAGGAAGACACATCTTGCAGGGGAAGATATGAGAGACATGGCATGGACACTATTAAAAAAAAAAAAAAGTAAAAAATCTTGCCCAAAGTCAAAGCCATCAAATGCAGGCCATATGCCACCAAATGCAGGCCCATGCAGCAAAGCTTGGAAAATGGATCCCTGCTTAAGGCCAAAACAGATAAGAAGGACTTACAAACACACTGGAATGGAGACAACATGCAAGGAATTGCATTTGGAGGAGAAAAAAAAAAATTGGAGAAATTTGGGAAATGTAGTGACTACAAGGAGATGGACCAGGATTTTATCAAGTGCAGGGAAAAGGACCAAAAGAGGGTAAAACAAGAGCTCACAGATGTTGCAAAAACAGGGGAAAATGTTAAGGGGGAAGACACAACTTGGAGGGAAAGATGGGAGGAATATGGCATAGATACTTATTAAAAAAAAAAAAAAAGAAAAAAATCTTGCCCAAAGTCAAAGCCATCAAAAGGCATGGCATGCCATCAAGTGCAGGCACATGCTGCAAAGATTCCTCTAGTGGTCCCCATTGAAATCGCAAGATTCCGTTTCCCTTCCCGAAAGGAAATTTCATTTCCTTTCGGGAAGGGAAACGGAATCTTGCGAACCCAAAAAGAAAGGCTTACAAACACTTTGGAAAGGAGATAGGATCAAATGAAATGCAATTGAAAAAGACCCCAAAAACTCCAGAAAATTGGGAGATGTGTTGTCCTCAAAAACTGCTCTGTGAGGAAATGAGCTGCAGTGCAAAGGACCAAAGGAGGCCAAAACTAAGCAGAGAGATGTTGCAAAAGCAGGGGGAAAAGTTAAGGAGGAAGACACAACGTGGAGGGGAAGATATGAGGGACATGGCATGGACACTTAAAAAAAAAAAAAAAAAAAATTCTTGCCCAAAATCAAAGCCATCAAGTGCAGGCCATATGCCACCAAATGCAGGCCCATGCAGCAAAGCTTGGAAAATGGATCCCTGCTTAAGGCCAAAACAGATAAGAAGGACTTACAAACACACTGGAATGGAGACAACATGAAAGGAATTGCATTTGGAGGAGAAAAAAAAAAATTTGGGAAATTTGGGAAATGTAGTGACTACAAGGAGATGGACCAGGATTTTATCAAGTGCAGGGAAAAGGACCAAAAGAGGGTAAAACAAGAGCTCACAGATGTTGCAAAAGCAGGGGAAAAAGTTAAGGAGGAAGACACATCTTGCAGGGGAAGATATGAGAGACATGGCATGGACACTATAAAAAAAAAAAAAAAAGTAAAAAATCTTGCCCAAAGTCAAAGCCATCAAATGCAGGCCATATGCCACCAAATGCAGGCCCATGCAGCAAAGCTTGGAAAATGGATCCCTGCTTAAGGCCAAAACAGATAAGAAGGACTTACAAACACACTGGAATGGAGACAACATGAAAGGAATTGCATTTGGAGGAGAAAAAAAAAAAATTTGGAAAATTTGGGAAATGTAGTGACTACAAGGAGATGGACCAGGATTTTATCAAGTGCAGGGAAAAGGACCAAAAGAGGGTAAAACAAGAGCTCACAGATGTTGCAAAAACAGGGGAAAATGTTAAGGGGGAAGACACAACTTGGAGGGAAAGATGGGAGGAATATGGCATAGATACTTATTAAAAAAAAAAAAAAAGAAAAAAATCTTGCCCAAAGTCAAAGCTATCAAAAGGCATGGCATGCCATCAAGTGCAGGCACATGCTGCAAAGATTCCTCTAGTGGTCCCCATTGAAATCGCAAGATTCCGTTTCCCTTCCCGAAAGGAAATTTCATTTCCTTTCGGGAAGGGAAACGGAATCTTGCGAACCCAAAAAGAAAGGCTTACAAACACTTTGGAAAGGAGATAGGATCAAATGAAATGCAATTGAAAAAGACCCCAAAAACTCCAGAAAATTGGGAGATGTGTTGTCCTCAAAAACTGCTCTGTGAGGAAATGAGCTGCAGTGCAAAGGACCAAAGGAGGCCAAAACTAAGCAGAGAGATGTTGCAAAAGCAGGGGGAAAAGTTAAGGAGGAAGACACAACGTGGAGGGGAAGATATGAGGGACATGGCATGGACACTTAAAAAAAAAAAAAAAAAAAAATTCTTGCCCAAAATCAAAGCCATCAAGTGCAGGCCATATGCCACCAAATGCAGGCCCATGCAGCAAAGCTTGGAAAATGGATCCCTGCTTAAGGCCAAAACAGATAAGAAGGACTTACAAACACACTGGAATGGAGACAACATGAAAGGAATTGCATTTGGAGGAGAAAAAAAAAATTTGGGAAATTTGGGAAATGTAGTGACTACAAGGAGATGGACCAGGATTTTATCAAGTGCAGGGAAAAGGACCAAAAGAGGGTAAAACAAGAGCTCACAGATGTTGCAAAAGCAGGGGAAAAAGTTAAGGAGGAAGACACATCTTGCAGGGGAAGATATGAGAGACATGGCATGGACAGTATAAAAAAAAAAAAAAGTAAAAAATCTTGCCCAAAGTCAAAGCCATCAAATGCAGGCCATATGCCACCAAATGCAGGCCCATGCAGCAAAGCTTGGAAAATGGATCCCTGCTTAAGGCCAAAACAGATAAGAAGGACTTACAAACACACTGGAATGGAGACAACATGAAAGGAATTGCATTTGGAGGAGAAAAAAAAAAATTTTGGGAAATTTGGGAAATGTAGTGACTACAAGGAGATGGACCAGGATTTTATCAAGTGCAGGGAAAAGGACCAAAAGAGGGTAAAACAAGAGCTCACAGATGTTGCAAAAACAGGGGAAAATGTTAAGGGGGAAGACACAACTTGGAGGGAAAGATGGGAGGAATATGGCATAGATACTTATTAAAAAAAAAAAAAAAGAAAAAAATCTTGCCCAAAGTCAAAGCCATCAAAAGGCATGGCATGCCATCAAGTGCAGGCACATGCTGCAAAGATTCCTCTAGTGGTCCCCATTGAAATCGCAAGATTCCGTTTCCCTTCCCGAAAGGAAATGAAATTTCCTTTCGGGAAGGGAAACGGAATCTTGCGAACCCAAAAAGAAAGGCTTACAAACACTCTGGAAAGGAGATAGGATCAAATGAAATGCAATTGAAAAAGACCCCAAAAACTCCAGAAAATTGGGAGATGTGTTGTCCTCAAAAACTGCTCTGTGAGGAAATGAGCTGCAGTGCAAAGGAACAAAGGAGGCCAAAACTAAGCAGAGAGATGTTGCAAAAGCAGGGGGAAAAGTTAAGGAGGAAGACACAACGTGGAGGGGAAGATATGAGGGACATGGCATGGACACTTAAAAAAAAAAAAAAAAAAATTCTTGCCCAAAATCAAAGCCATCAAGTGCAGGCCATATGCCACCAAATGCAGGCCCATGCAGCAAAGCTTGGAAAATGGATCCCTGCTTAAGGCCAAAACAGATAAGAAGGACTTACAAACACACTGGAATGGAGACAACATGAAAGGAATTGCATTTGGAGGAGAAAAAAAAAATTTGGGAAATTTGGGAAATGTAGTGACTACAAGGAGATGGACCAGGATTTTATCAAGTGCAGGGAAAAGGACCAAAAGAGGGTAAAACAAGAGCTCACAGATGTTGCAAAAGCAGGGGAAAAAGTTAAGCAGGAAGACACATCTTGCAGGGGAAGATATGAGAGACATGGCATGGACACTATAAAAAAAAAAAAAAAAGTAAAAAATCTTGCCCAAAGTCAAAGCCATCAAATGCAGGCCATATGCCACCAAATGCAGGCCCATGCAGCAAAGCTTGGAAAATGGATCCCTGCTTAAGGCCAAAACAGATAAGAAGGACTTACAAACACACTGGAATGGAGACAACATGAAAGGAATTGCATTTGGAGGAGAAAAAAAAAAAATTTGGGAAATTTGGGAAATGTAGTGACTACAAGGAGATGGACCAGGATTTTATCAAGTGCAGGGAAAAGGACCAAAAGAGGGTAAAACAAGAGCTCACAGATGTTGCAAAAACAGGGGAAAATGTTAAGGGGGAAGACACAACTTGGAGGGAAAGATGGGAGGAATATGGCATAGATACTTATTAAAAAAAAAAAAAAAGAAAAAAATCTTGCCCAAAGTCAAAGCCATCAAAAGGCATGGCATGCCATCAAGTGCAGGCACATGCTGCAAAGATTCCTCTAGTGGTCCCCATTGAAATCGCAAGATTCCGTTTCCCTTCCCGAAAGGAAATTTCATTTCCTTTCGGGAAGGGAAACGGAATCTTGCGAACCCAAAAAGAAAGGCTTACAAACACTCTGGAAAGGAGATAGGATCAAATGAAATGCAATTGAAAAAGACCCCAAAAACTCCAGAAAATTGGGAGATGTGTTGTCCTCAAAAACTGCTCTGTGAGGAAATGAGCTGCAGTGCAAAGGACCAAAGGAGGCCAAAACTAAGCAGAGAGATGTTGCAAAAGCAGGGGGAAAAGTTAAGGAGGAAGACACAACGTGGAGGGGAAGATATGAGGGACATGGCATGGACACTTAAAAAAAAAAAAAAAAAATTCTTGCCCAAAATCAAAGCCATCAAGTGCAGGCCATATGCCACCAAATGCAGGCCCATGCAGCAAAGCTTGGAAAATGGATCCCTGCTTAAGGCCAAAACAGATAAGAAGGACTTACAAACACACTGGAATGGAGACAACATGAAAGGAATTGCATTTGGAGGAGAAAAAAAAAATTTGGGAAATTTGGGAAATGTAGTGACTACAAGGAGATGGACCAGGATTTTATCAAGTGCAGGGAAAAGGACCAAAAGAGGGTAAAACAAGAGCTCACAGATGTTGCAAAAGCAGGGGAAAAAGTTAAGGAGGAAGACACATCTTGCAGGGGAAGATATGAGAGACATGGCATGGACAGTATAAAAAAAAAAAAAAGTAAAAAATCTTGCCCAAAGTCAAAGCCATCAAATGCAGGCCATATGCCACCAAATGCAGGCCCATGCAGCAAAGCTTGGAAAATGGATCCCTGCTTAAGGCCAAAACAGATAAGAAGGACTTACAAACACACTGGAATGGAGACAACATGAAAGGAATTGCATTTGGAGGAGAAAAAAAAAAATTTTGGGAAATTTGGGAAATGTAGTGACTACAAGGAGATGGACCAGGATTTTATCAAGTGCAGGGAAAAGGACCAAAAGAGGGTAAAACAAGAGCTCACAGATGTTGCAAAAACAGGGGAAAATGTTAAGGGGGAAGACACAACTTGGAGGGAAAGATGGGAGGAATATGGCATAGATACTTATTAAAAAAAAAAAAAAAGAAAAAATCTTGCCCAAAGTCAAAGCCATCAAAAGGCATGGCATGCCATCAAGTGCAGGCACATGCTGCAAAGATTCCTCTAGTGGTCCCCATTGAAATCGCAAGATTCCGTTTCCCTTCCCGAAAGGAAATTTCATTTCCTTTCGGGAAGGGAAACGGAATCTTGCGAACCCAAAAAGAAAGGCTTACAAACACTTTGGAAAGGAGATAGGATCAAATGAAATGCAATTGAAAAAGACCCCAAAAACTCCAGAAAATTGGGAGATGTGTTGTCCTCAAAAACTGCTCTGTGAGGAAATGAGCTGCAGTGCAAAGGACCAAAGGAGGCCAAAACTAAGCAGAGAGATGTTGCAAAAGCAGGGGGAAAAGTTAAGGAGGAAGACACAACGTGGAGGGGAAGATATGAGGGACATGGCATGGACACTTAAAAAAAAAAAAAAAAAAAATTCTTGCCCAAAATCAAAGCCATCAAGTGCAGGCCATATGCCACCAAATGCAGGCCCATGCAGCAAAGCTTGGAAAATGGATCCCTGCTTAAGGCCAAAACAGATAAGAAGGACTTACAAACACACTGGAATGGAGACAACATGAAAGGAATTGCATTTGGAGGAGAAAAAAAAAAATTTGGGAAATTTGGGAAATGTAGTGACAACAAGGAGATGGACCAGGATTTTATCAAGTGCAGGGAAAAGGACCAAAAGAGGGTAAAACAAGAGCTCACAGATGTTGCAAAAGCAGGGGAAAAAGTTAAGGAGGAAGACACATCTTGCAGGGGAAGATATGAGAGACATGGCATGGACACTATTAAAAAAAAAAAAAAAGTAAAAAATCTTGCCCAAAGTCAAAGCCATCAAATGCAGGCCATATGCCACCAAATGCAGGCCCATGCAGCAAAGCTTGGAAAATGGATCCCTGCTTAAGGCCAAAACAGATAAGAAGGACTTACAAACACACTGGAATGGAGACAACATGAAAGGAATTGCATTTGGAGGAGAAAAAAAAAAAATTTGGAAAATTTGGGAAATGTAGTGACTACAAGGAGATGGACCAGGATTTTATCAAGTGCAGGGAAAAGGACCAAAAGAGGGTAAAACAAGAGCTCACAGATGTTGCAAAAACAGGGGAAAATGTTAAGGGGGAAGACACAACTTGGAGGGAAAGATGGGAGGAATATGGCATAGATACTTATTAAAAAAAAAAAAAAAGAAAAAAATCTTGCCCAAAGTCAAAGCCATCAAAAGGCATGGCATGCCATCAAGTGCAGGCACATGCTGCAAAGATTCCTCTAGTGGTCCCCATTGAAATCGCAAGATTCCGTTTCCCTTCCCGAAAGGAAATTTCATTTCCTTTCGGGAAGGGAAACGGAATCTTGCGAACCCAAAAAGAAAGGCTTACAAACACTCTGGAAAGGAGATAGGATCAAATGAAATGCAATTGAAAAAGACCCCAAAAACTCCAGAAAATTGGGAGATGTGTTGTCCTCAAAAACTGCTCTGTGAGGAAATGAGCTGCAGTGCAAAGGACCAAAGGAGGCCAAAACTAAGCAGAGAGATGTTGCAAAAGCAGGGGGAAAAGTTAAGGAGGAAGACACAACGTGGAGGGGAAGATATGAGGGACATGGCATGGACACTTAAAAAAAAAAAAAAAAAATTCTTGCCCAAAATCAAAGCCATCAAGTGCAGGCCATATGCCACCAAATGCAGGCCCATGCAGCAAAGCTTGGAAAATGGATCCCTGCTTAAGGCCAAAACAGATAAGAAGGACTTACAAACACACTGGAATGGAGACAACATGAAAGGAATTGCATTTGGAGGAGAAAAAAAAAATTTGGGAAATTTGGGAAATGTAGTGACTACAAGGAGATGGACCAGGATTTTATCAAGTGCAGGGAAAAGGACCAAAAGAGGGTAAAACAAGAGCTCACAGATGTTGCAAAAGCAGGGGAAAAAGTTAAGGAGGAAGACACATCTTGCAGGGGAAGATATGAGAGACATGGCATGGACAGTATAAAAAAAAAAAAAAGTAAAAAATCTTGCCCAAAGTCAAAGCCATCAAATGCAGGCCATATGCCACCAAATGCAGGCCCATGCAGCAAAGCTTGGAAAATGGATCCCTGCTTAAGGCCAAAACAGATAAGAAGGACTTACAAACACACTGGAATGGAGACAACATGAAAGGAATTGCATTTGGAGGAGAAAAAAAAAAATTTTGGGAAATTTGGGAAATGTAGTGACTACAAGGAGATGGACCAGGATTTTATCAAGTGCAGGGAAAAGGACCAAAAGAGGGTAAAACAAGAGCTCACAGATGTTGCAAAAACAGGGGAAAATGTTAAGGGGGAAGACACAACTTGGAGGGAAAGATGGGAGGAATATGGCATAGATACTTATTAAAAAAAAAAAAAAAGAAAAAATCTTGCCCAAAGTCAAAGCCATCAAAAGGCATGGCATGCCATCAAGTGCAGGCACATGCTGCAAAGATTCCTCTAGTGGTCCCCATTGAAATCGCAAGATTCCGTTTCCCTTCCCGAAAGGAAATTTCATTTCCTTTCGGGAAGGGAAACGGAATCTTGCGAACCCAAAAAGAAAGGCTTACAAACACTTTGGAAAGGAGATAGGATCAAATGAAATGCAATTGAAAAAGACCCCAAAAACTCCAGAAAATTGGGAGATGTGTTGTCCTCAAAAACTGCTCTGTGAGGAAATGAGCTGCAGTGCAAAGGACCAAAGGAGGCCAAAACTAAGCAGAGAGATGTTGCAAAAGCAGGGGGAAAAGTTAAGGAGGAAGACACAACGTGGAGGGGAAGATATGAGGGACATGGCATGGACACTTAAAAAAAAAAAAAAAAAAAATTCTTGCCCAAAATCAAAGCCATCAAGTGCAGGCCATATGCCACCAAATGCAGGCCCATGCAGCAAAGCTTGGAAAATGGATCCCTGCTTAAGGCCAAAACAGATAAGAAGGACTTACAAACACACTGGAATGGAGACAACATGAAAGGAATTGCATTTGGAGGAGAAAAAAAAAAATTTGGGAAATTTGGGAAATGTAGTGACAACAAGGAGATGGACCAGGATTTTATCAAGTGCAGGGAAAAGGACCAAAAGAGGGTAAAACAAGAGCTCACAGATGTTGCAAAAGCAGGGGAAAAAGTTAAGGAGGAAGACACATCTTGCAGGGGAAGATATGAGAGACATGGCATGGACACTATTAAAAAAAAAAAAAAAGTAAAAAATCTTGCCCAAAGTCAAAGCCATCAAATGCAGGCCATATGCCACCAAATGCAGGCCCATGCAGCAAAGCTTGGAAAATGGATCCCTGCTTAAGGCCAAAACAGATAAGAAGGACTTACAAACACACTGGAATGGAGACAACATGAAAGGAATTGCATTTGGAGGAGAAAAAAAAAAAATTTGGAAAATTTGGGAAATGTAGTGACTACAAGGAGATGGACCAGGATTTTATCAAGTGCAGGGAAAAGGACCAAAAGAGGGTAAAACAAGAGCTCACAGATGTTGCAAAAACAGGGGAAAATGTTAAGGGGGAAGACACAACTTGGAGGGAAAGATGGGAGGAATATGGCATAGATACTTATTAAAAAAAAAAAAAAAGAAAAAAATCTTGCCCAAAGTCAAAGCTATCAAAAGGCATGGCATGCCATCAAGTGCAGGCACATGCTGCAAAGATTCCTCTAGTGGTCCCCATTGAAATCGCAAGATTCCGTTTCCCTTCCCGAAAGGAAATGAAATTTCCTTTCGGGAAGGGAAACGGAATCTTGCGAACCCAAAAAGAAAGGCTTACAAACACTCTGGAAAGGAGATAGGATCAAATGAAATGCAATTGAAAAAGACCCCAAAAACTCCAGAAAATTGGGAGATGTGTTGTCCTCAAAAACTGCTCTGTGAGGAAATGAGCTGCAGTGCAAAGGACCAAAGGAGGCCAAAACTAAGCAGAGAGATGTTGCAAAAGCAGGGGGAAAAGTTAAGGAGGAAGACACAACGTGGAGGGGAAGATATGAGGGACATGGCATGGACACTTAAAAAAAAAAAAAAAAAAAATTCTTGCCCAAAATCAAAGCCATCAAGTGCAGGCCATATGCCACCAAATGCAGGCCCATGCAGCAAAGCTTGGAAAATGGATCCCTGCTTAAGGCCAAAACAGATAAGAAGGACTTACAAACACACTGGAATGGAGACAACATGAAAGGAATTGCATTTGGAGGAGAAAAAAAAAATTTGGGAAATTTGGGAAATGTAGTGACTACAAGGAGATGGACCAGGATTTTATCAAGTGCAGGGAAAAGGACCAAAAGAGGGTAAAACAAGAGCTCACAGATGTCGCAAAAGCAGGGGAAAAAGTTAAGGAGGAAGACACATCTTGCAGGGGAAGATATGAGAGACATGGCATGGACAGTATAAAAAAAAAAAAAAGTAAAAAATCTTGCCCAAAGTCAAAGCCATCAAATGCAGGCCATATGCCACCAAATGCAGGCCCATGCAGCAAAGCTTGGAAAATGGATCCCTGCTTAAGGCCAAAACAGATAAGAAGGACTTACAAACACACTGGAATGGAGACAACATGCAAGGAATTGCATTTGGAGGAGAAAAAAAAAAATTGGGGAAATTTGGGAAATGTAGTGACTACAAGGAGATGGACCAGGATTTTATCAAGTGCAGGGAAAAGGACCAAAAGAGGGTAAAACAAGAGCTCACAGATGTTGCAAAAACAGGGGAAAATGTTAAGGGGGAAGACACAACTTGGAGGGAAAGATGGGAGGAATATGGCATAGATACTTATTAAAAAAAAAAAAAAAAGAAAAAAATCTTGCCCAAAGTCAAAGCCATCAAAAGGCATGGCATGCCATCAAGTGCAGGCACATGCTGCAAAGATTCCTCTAGTGGTCCCCATTGAAATCGCAAGATTCCGTTTCCCTTCCCGAAAGGAAATGAAATTTCCTTTCGGGAAGGGAAACGGAATCTTGCGAACCCAAAAAGAAAGGCTTACAAACACTCTGGAAAGGAGATAGGATCAAATGAAATGCAATTGAAAAAGACCCCAAAAACTCCAGAAAATTGGGAGATGTGTTGTCCTCAAAAACTGCTCTGTGAGGAAATGAGCTGCAGTGCAAAGGACCAAAGGAGGCCAAAACTAAGCAGAGAGATGTTGCAAAAGCAGGGGGAAAAGTTAAGGAGGAAGACACAACGTGGAGGGGAAGATATGAGGGACATGGCATGGACACTTAAAAAAAAAAAAAAAAAAATTCTTGCCCAAAATCAAAGCCATCAAGTGCAGGCCATATGCCACCAAATGCAGGCCCATGCAGCAAAGCTTGGAAAATGGATCCCTGCTTAAGGCCAAAACAGATAAGAAGGACTTACAAACACACTGGAATGGAGACAACATGAAAGGAATTGCATTTGGAGGAGAAAAAAAAAATTTGGGAAATTTGGGAAATGTAGTGACTACAAGGAGATGGACCAGGATTTTATCAAGTGCAGGGAAAAGGACCAAAAGAGGGTAAAACAAGAGCTCACAGATGTTGCAAAAGCAGGGGAAAAAGTTAAGGAGGAAGACACATCTTGCAGGGGAAGATATGAGAGACATGGCATGGACACTATAAAAAAAAAAAAAAAAGTAAAAAATCTTGCCCAAAGTCAAAGCCATCAAATGCAGGCCATATGCCACCAAATGCAGGCCCATGCAGCAAAGCTTGGAAAATGGATCCCTGCTTAAGGCCAAAACAGATAAGAAGGACTTACAAACACACTGGAATGGAGACAACATGAAAGGAATTGCATTTGGAGGAGAAAAAAAAAAAATTTGGAAAATTTGGGAAATGTAGTGACTACAAGGAGATGGACCAGGATTTTATCAAGTGCAGGGAAAAGGACCAAAAGAGGGTAAAACAAGAGCTCACAGATGTTGCAAAAACAGGGGAAAATGTTAAGGGGGAAGACACAACTTGGAGGGAAAGATGGGAGGAATATGGCATAGATACTTATTAAAAAAAAAAAAAAAGAAAAAAATCTTGCCCAAAGTCAAAGCTATCAAAAGGCATGGCATGCCATCAAGTGCAGGCACATGCTGCAAAGATTCCTCTAGTGGTCCCCATTGAAATCGCAAGATTCCGTTTCCCTTCCCGAAAGGAAATTTCATTTCCTTTCGGGAAGGGAAACGGAATCTTGCGAACCCAAAAAGAAAGGCTTACAAACACTTTGGAAAGGAGATAGGATCAAATGAAATGCAATTGAAAAAGACCCCAAAAACTCCAGAAAATTGGGAGATGTGTTGTCCTCAAAAACTGCTCTGTGAGGAAATGAGCTGCAGTGCAAAGGACCAAAGGAGGCCAAAACTAAGCAGAGAGATGTTGCAAAAGCAGGGGGAAAAGTTAAGGAGGAAGACACAACGTGGAGGGGAAGATATGAGGGACATGGCATGGACACTTAAAAAAAAAAAAAAAAAAATTCTTGCCCAAAATCAAAGACATCAGGTGCAGGCCATATGCCACCAAATGCAGGCTCATGCAGCAAAGCTTGGAAAATGGATCCCTGCTTAAGGCCAAAACAGATAAGAAGGACTTACAAACACACTGGAATGGAGACAACATGAAAGGAATTGCATTTGGAGGAGAAAAAAAAAAATTTTGGGACATTTGGGAAATGTAGTGACTACAAGGAGATGGACCAGGATTTTATCAAGTGCAGGGAAAAGGACCAAAAGAGGGTAAAACAAGAGCTCACAGATGTTGCAAAAGCAGGGGAAAAAGTTAAGCAGGAAGACACATCTTGCAGGGGAAGATGGGAGGAATATGGCATAGATACTTATTAAAAAAAAAAAAAGAAAAAAATCTTGCCCAAAGTCAAAGCCATCAAAAGGCATGGCATGCCATCAAGTGCAGACACATGCTGCAAAGATTCCTCTAGTGGTCCCCATTGAAATCGCAAGATTCCTTTTCCCTTCCCGAAAGGAAGTTTCCCGAAATGAAATTTCCTTTCGGGAAGGGAAACGGAATCTTGCGAACCCAAAAAGAAAGGCTTACAAACACTCTGGAAAGGAGATAGGATCAAATGAAATGCAATTGAAAAAAACCCCAAAAACTCCAGAAAATTGGGAGATGTGTTGTCCTCAAAAACTGCTCTGTGAGGAAATGAGCTGCAGTGCAAAGGACCAAAGGAGGCCAAAACTAAGCAGAGAGATGTTGCAAAAGCAGGGGGAAAAGTTAAGGAGGAAGACACAACGTGGAGGGGAAGATATGAGGGACATGGCATGGACACTTAAAAAAAAAAAAAAAAAAATTCTTGCCCAAAATGAAAGCCATCAACTGCAGGCCATATGCCACCAAATGCAGGCCCATGCAGCAAAGCTTGGAAAATGGATCCCTGCTTAAGGCCAAAACAGATAAGAAGGACTTACAAACACACTGGAATGGAGACAACATGAAAGGAATTGCATTTGGAGGAGAAAAAAAAAAAATTTGGGAAATTTGGGAAATGTAGTGACTACAAGGAGATGGACCAGGGTTTTATCAATTGCAGGGAAAAGGACCAAAAGAGGGTGAAACAAGAGCTCACAGATGTTGCAAAAACAGGGGAAAATGTTAAGGGGGAAGACACAACTTGGAGGGAAAGATGGGAGGAATTCGGCATAGATACTTTTTAAAAAAAAAAAAAAAGAAAAAAATCTTGCCCAATGTGAAAGCCATCAAAAGGCATGGCATGCCATCAAGTGCAGGCACATGCTGCAAAGATTCCTCTAGTGGTCCCCATTGAAATCGCAAGATTCCGTTTCCCTTCCCGAAAGGAAATGAAATTTCCTTTCGGGAAGGGAAAAGGAATCTTGCGAACCCAAAAAGAAAGGCTTACAAACACTCTGGAAAGGAGATAGGATCAAATGAAATGCAATTGAAAAAAACCCCAAAAACTCCAGAAAATTGGGAGATGTGTTGTCCTCAAAAACTGCTCTGTGAGGAAATGAGCTGCAGTGCAAAGGACCAAAGGAGGCCAAAACTAAGCAGAGAGATGTTGCAAAAGCAGGGGGAAAAGTTAAGGAGGAAGACACGACGTGGAGGGGAAGATATGAGGGACATGGCATGGACATTTAAAAAAAAAAAAAAAATTCTTGCCCAAAATCAAAGCCATCAAGTGCAGGCCATATGCCACCAAATGCAGGCCCATGCAGCAAAGCTTGGAAAATGGATCCCTGCTTAAGGCCAAAACAGATAAGAAGGACTTACAAACACACAGGAATTGAGATACCCTGAAAGGAATATCATTTGTAGGAGAAAAAAAAAAATTTGGGAAATTTGGGAAATGTAGTGACTACAAGGAGATGGACCAGGATTTTATCAAGTGCAGGGAAAAGGACCAAAAGAGGGTAAAACAAGAGCTCACAGATGTTGCAAAAACAGGGGAAAATGTTAAGGGGGAAGACACAACTTGGAGGGAAAGATGGGAGGAATATGGCATAGATACTTATTAAAAAAAAAAAAAAAGAAAAAAATCTTGCCCAAAGTCAAAGCCATCAAAAGGCATGGCATGCCATCAAGTGCAGGCACATGCTGCAAAGATTCCTCTAGTGGTCCCCATTGAAATCGCAAGATTCCGTTTCCCTTCCCGAAAGGAAATGAAATTTCCTTTCGGGAAGGGAAACGGAATCTTGCGAACCCAAAAAGAAAGGCTTACAAACACTCTGGAAAGGAGATAGGATCAAATGAAATGCAATTGAAAAAGACCCCAAAAACTCCAGAAAATTGGGAGATGTGTTGTCCTCAAAAACTGCTCTGTGAGGAAATGAGCTGCAGTGCAAAGGAACAAAGGAGGCCAAAACTAAGCAGAGAGATGTTGCAAAAGCAGGGGGAAAAGTTAAGGAGGAAGACACAACGTGGAGGGGAAGATATGAGGGACATGGCATGGACACTTAAAAAAAAAAAAAAAAAAATTCTTGCCCAAAATCAAAGCCATCAAGTGCAGGCCATATGCCACCAAATGCAGGCCCATGCAGCAAAGCTTGGAAAATGGATCCCTGCTTAAGGCCAAAACAGATAAGAAGGACTTACAAACACACTGGAATGGAGACAACATGAAAGGAATTGCATTTGGAGGAGAAAAAAAAAAATTTGGGAAATTTGGGAAATGTAGTGACAACAAGGAGATGGACCAGGATTTTACCAAGTGCAGGGAAAAGGACCAAAAGAGGGTAAAACAAGAGCTCACAGATGTTGCAAAAGCAGGGGAAAAAGTTAAGGAGGAAGACACATCTTGCAGGGGAAGATATGAGAGACATGGCATGGACACTATTAAAAAAAAAAAAAAAGTAAAAAATCTTGCCCAAAGTCAAAGCCATCAAATGCAGGCCATATGCCACCAAATGCAGGCCCATGCAGCAAAGCTTGGAAAATGGATCCCTGCTTAAGGCCAAAACAGATAAGAAGGACTTACAAACACACTGGAATGGAGACAACATGAAAGGAATTGCATTTGGAGGAGAAAAAAAAAAAATTTGGAAAATTTGGGAAATGTAGTGACTACAAGGAGATGGACCAGGATTTTATCAAGTGCAGGGAAAAGGACCAAAAGAGGGTAAAACAAGAGCTCACAGATGTTGCAAAAACAGGGGAAAATGTTAAGGGGGAAGACACAACTTGGAGGGAAAGATGGGAGGAATATGGCATAGATACTTATTAAAAAAAAAAAAAAAGAAAAAAATCTTGCCCAAAGTCAAAGCCATCAAAAGGCATGGCATGCCATCAAGTGCAGGCACATGCTGCAAAGATTCCTCTAGTGGTCCCCATTGAAATCGCAAGATTCCGTTTCCCTTCCCGAAAGGAAATTTCATTTCCTTTCGGGAAGGGAAACGGAATCTTGCGAACCCAAAAAGAAAGGCTTACAAACACTCTGGAAAGGAGATAGGATCAAATGAAATGCAATTGAAAAAGACCCCAAAAACTCCAGAAAATTGGGAGATGTGTTGTCCTCAAAAACTGCTCTGTGAGGAAATGAGCTGCAGTGCAAAGGACCAAAGGAGGCCAAAACTAAGCAGAGAGATGTTGCAAAAGCAGGGGGAAAAGTTAAGGAGGAAGACACAACGTGGAGGGGAAGATATGAGGGACATGGCATGGACACTTAAAAAAAAAAAAAAAAAATTCTTGCCCAAAATCAAAGCCATCAAGTGCAGGCCATATGCCACCAAATGCAGGCCCATGCAGCAAAGCTTGGAAAATGGATCCCTGCTTAAGGCCAAAACAGATAAGAAGGACTTACAAACACACTGGAATGGAGACAACATGAAAGGAATTGCATTTGGAGGAGAAAAAAAAAATTTGGGAAATTTGGGAAATGTAGTGACTACAAGGAGATGGACCAGGATTTTATCAAGTGCAGGGAAAAGGACCAAAAGAGGGTAAAACAAGAGCTCACAGATGTTGCAAAAGCAGGGGAAAAAGTTAAGGAGGAAGACACATCTTGCAGGGGAAGATATGAGAGACATGGCATGGACAGTATAAAAAAAAAAAAAAGTAAAAAATCTTGCCCAAAGTCAAAGCCATCAAATGCAGGCCATATGCCACCAAATGCAGGCCCATGCAGCAAAGCTTGGAAAATGGATCCCTGCTTAAGGCCAAAACAGATAAGAAGGACTTACAAACACACTGGAATGGAGACAACATGAAAGGAATTGCATTTGGAGGAGAAAAAAAAAAATTTTGGGAAATTTGGGAAATGTAGTGACTACAAGGAGATGGACCAGGATTTTATCAAGTGCAGGGAAAAGGACCAAAAGAGGGTAAAACAAGAGCTCACAGATGTTGCAAAAACAGGGGAAAATGTTAAGGGGGAAGACACAACTTGGAGGGAAAGATGGGAGGAATATGGCATAGATACTTATTAAAAAAAAAAAAAAAGAAAAAATCTTGCCCAAAGTCAAAGCCATCAAAAGGCATGGCATGCCATCAAGTGCAGGCACATGCTGCAAAGATTCCTCTAGTGGTCCCCATTGAAATCGCAAGATTCCGTTTCCCTTCCCGAAAGGAAATTTCATTTCCTTTCGGGAAGGGAAACGGAATCTTGCGAACCCAAAAAGAAAGGCTTACAAACACTTTGGAAAGGAGATAGGATCAAATGAAATGCAATTGAAAAAGACCCCAAAAACTCCAGAAAATTGGGAGATGTGTTGTCCTCAAAAACTGCTCTGTGAGGAAATGAGCTGCAGTGCAAAGGACCAAAGGAGGCCAAAACTAAGCAGAGAGATGTTGCAAAAGCAGGGGGAAAAGTTAAGGAGGAAGACACAACGTGGAGGGGAAGATATGAGGGACATGGCATGGACACTTAAAAAAAAAAAAAAAAAAAATTCTTGCCCAAAATCAAAGCCATCAAGTGCAGGCCATATGCCACCAAATGCAGGCCCATGCAGCAAAGCTTGGAAAATGGATCCCTGCTTAAGGCCAAAACAGATAAGAAGGACTTACAAACACACTGGAATGGAGACAACATGAAAGGAATTGCATTTGGAGGAGAAAAAAAAAAATTTGGGAAATTTGGGAAATGTAGTGACAACAAGGAGATGGACCAGGATTTTATCAAGTGCAGGGAAAAGGACCAAAAGAGGGTAAAACAAGAGCTCACAGATGTTGCAAAAGCAGGGGAAAAAGTTAAGGAGGAAGACACATCTTGCAGGGGAAGATATGAGAGACATGGCATGGACACTATTAAAAAAAAAAAAAAAGTAAAAAATCTTGCCCAAAGTCAAAGCCATCAAATGCAGGCCATATGCCACCAAATGCAGGCCCATGCAGCAAAGCTTGGAAAATGGATCCCTGCTTAAGGCCAAAACAGATAAGAAGGACTTACAAACACACTGGAATGGAGACAACATGAAAGGAATTGCATTTGGAGGAGAAAAAAAAAAAATTTGGAAAATTTGGGAAATGTAGTGACTACAAGGAGATGGACCAGGATTTTATCAAGTGCAGGGAAAAGGACCAAAAGAGGGTAAAACAAGAGCTCACAGATGTTGCAAAAACAGGGGAAAATGTTAAGGGGGAAGACACAACTTGGAGGGAAAGATGGGAGGAATATGGCATAGATACTTATTAAAAAAAAAAAAAAAGAAAAAAATCTTGCCCAAAGTCAAAGCTATCAAAAGGCATGGCATGCCATCAAGTGCAGGCACATGCTGCAAAGATTCCTCTAGTGGTCCCCATTGAAATCGCAAGATTCCGTTTCCCTTCCCGAAAGGAAATGAAATTTCCTTTCGGGAAGGGAAACGGAATCTTGCGAACCCAAAAAGAAAGGCTTACAAACACTCTGGAAAGGAGATAGGATCAAATGAAATGCAATTGAAAAAGACCCCAAAAACTCCAGAAAATTGGGAGATGTGTTGTCCTCAAAAACTGCTCTGTGAGGAAATGAGCTGCAGTGCAAAGGACCAAAGGAGGCCAAAACTAAGCAGAGAGATGTTGCAAAAGCAGGGGGAAAAGTTAAGGAGGAAGACACAACGTGGAGGGGAAGATATGAGGGACATGGCATGGACACTTAAAAAAAAAAAAAAAAAAAATTCTTGCCCAAAATCAAAGCCATCAAGTGCAGGCCATATGCCACCAAATGCAGGCCCATGCAGCAAAGCTTGGAAAATGGATCCCTGCTTAAGGCCAAAACAGATAAGAAGGACTTACAAACACACTGGAATGGAGACAACATGAAAGGAATTGCATTTGGAGGAGAAAAAAAAAATTTGGGAAATTTGGGAAATGTAGTGACTACAAGGAGATGGACCAGGATTTTATCAAGTGCAGGGAAAAGGACCAAAAGAGGGTAAAACAAGAGCTCACAGATGTCGCAAAAGCAGGGGAAAAAGTTAAGGAGGAAGACACATCTTGCAGGGGAAGATATGAGAGACATGGCATGGACAGTATAAAAAAAAAAAAAAGTAAAAAATCTTGCCCAAAGTCAAAGCCATCAAATGCAGGCCATATGCCACCAAATGCAGGCCCATGCAGCAAAGCTTGGAAAATGGATCCCTGCTTAAGGCCAAAACAGATAAGAAGGACTTACAAACACACTGGAATGGAGACAACATGCAAGGAATTGCATTTGGAGGAGAAAAAAAAAAATTGGGGAAATTTGGGAAATGTAGTGACTACAAGGAGATGGACCAGGATTTTATCAAGTGCAGGGAAAAGGACCAAAAGAGGGTAAAACAAGAGCTCACAGATGTTGCAAAAACAGGGGAAAATGTTAAGGGGGAAGACACAACTTGGAGGGAAAGATGGGAGGAATATGGCATAGATACTTATTAAAAAAAAAAAAAAAAGAAAAAAATCTTGCCCAAAGTCAAAGCCATCAAAAGGCATGGCATGCCATCAAGTGCAGGCACATGCTGCAAAGATTCCTCTAGTGGTCCCCATTGAAATCGCAAGATTCCGTTTCCCTTCCCGAAAGGAAATGAAATTTCCTTTCGGGAAGGGAAACGGAATCTTGCGAACCCAAAAAGAAAGGCTTACAAACACTCTGGAAAGGAGATAGGATCAAATGAAATGCAATTGAAAAAGACCCCAAAAACTCCAGAAAATTGGGAGATGTGTTGTCCTCAAAAACTGCTCTGTGAGGAAATGAGCTGCAGTGCAAAGGACCAAAGGAGGCCAAAACTAAGCAGAGAGATGTTGCAAAAGCAGGGGGAAAAGTTAAGGAGGAAGACACAACGTGGAGGGGAAGATATGAGGGACATGGCATGGACACTTAAAAAAAAAAAAAAAAAAATTCTTGCCCAAAATCAAAGCCATCAAGTGCAGGCCATATGCCACCAAATGCAGGCCCATGCAGCAAAGCTTGGAAAATGGATCCCTGCTTAAGGCCAAAACAGATAAGAAGGACTTACAAACACACTGGAATGGAGACAACATGAAAGGAATTGCATTTGGAGGAGAAAAAAAAAATTTGGGAAATTTGGGAAATGTAGTGACTACAAGGAGATGGACCAGGATTTTATCAAGTGCAGGGAAAAGGACCAAAAGAGGGTAAAACAAGAGCTCACAGATGTTGCAAAAGCAGGGGAAAAAGTTAAGGAGGAAGACACATCTTGCAGGGGAAGATATGAGAGACATGGCATGGACACTATAAAAAAAAAAAAAAAAGTAAAAAATCTTGCCCAAAGTCAAAGCCATCAAATGCAGGCCATATGCCACCAAATGCAGGCCCATGCAGCAAAGCTTGGAAAATGGATCCCTGCTTAAGGCCAAAACAGATAAGAAGGACTTACAAACACACTGGAATGGAGACAACATGAAAGGAATTGCATTTGGAGGAGAAAAAAAAAAAATTTGGAAAATTTGGGAAATGTAGTGACTACAAGGAGATGGACCAGGATTTTATCAAGTGCAGGGAAAAGGACCAAAAGAGGGTAAAACAAGAGCTCACAGATGTTGCAAAAACAGGGGAAAATGTTAAGGGGGAAGACACAACTTGGAGGGAAAGATGGGAGGAATATGGCATAGATACTTATTAAAAAAAAAAAAAAAGAAAAAAATCTTGCCCAAAGTCAAAGCTATCAAAAGGCATGGCATGCCATCAAGTGCAGGCACATGCTGCAAAGATTCCTCTAGTGGTCCCCATTGAAATCGCAAGATTCCGTTTCCCTTCCCGAAAGGAAATTTCATTTCCTTTCGGGAAGGGAAACGGAATCTTGCGAACCCAAAAAGAAAGGCTTACAAACACTTTGGAAAGGAGATAGGATCAAATGAAATGCAATTGAAAAAGACCCCAAAAACTCCAGAAAATTGGGAGATGTGTTGTCCTCAAAAACTGCTCTGTGAGGAAATGAGCTGCAGTGCAAAGGACCAAAGGAGGCCAAAACTAAGCAGAGAGATGTTGCAAAAGCAGGGGGAAAAGTTAAGGAGGAAGACACAACGTGGAGGGGAAGATATGAGGGACATGGCATGGACACTTAAAAAAAAAAAAAAAAAAATTCTTGCCCAAAATCAAAGACATCAGGTGCAGGCCATATGCCACCAAATGCAGGCTCATGCAGCAAAGCTTGGAAAATGGATCCCTGCTTAAGGCCAAAACAGATAAGAAGGACTTACAAACACACTGGAATGGAGACAACATGAAAGGAATTGCATTTGGAGGAGAAAAAAAAAAATTTTGGGACATTTGGGAAATGTAGTGACTACAAGGAGATGGACCAGGATTTTATCAAGTGCAGGGAAAAGGACCAAAAGAGGGTAAAACAAGAGCTCACAGATGTTGCAAAAGCAGGGGAAAAAGTTAAGCAGGAAGACACATCTTGCAGGGGAAGATGGGAGGAATATGGCATAGATACTTATTAAAAAAAAAAAAAGAAAAAAATCTTGCCCAAAGTCAAAGCCATCAAAAGGCATGGCATGCCATCAAGTGCAGACACATGCTGCAAAGATTCCTCTAGTGGTCCCCATTGAAATCGCAAGATTCCTTTTCCCTTCCCGAAAGGAAGTTTCCCGAAATGAAATTTCCTTTCGGGAAGGGAAACGGAATCTTGCGAACCCAAAAAGAAAGGCTTACAAACACTCTGGAAAGGAGATAGGATCAAATGAAATGCAATTGAAAAAAACCCCAAAAACTCCAGAAAATTGGGAGATGTGTTGTCCTCAAAAACTGCTCTGTGAGGAAATGAGCTGCAGTGCAAAGGACCAAAGGAGGCCAAAACTAAGCAGAGAGATGTTGCAAAAGCAGGGGGAAAAGTTAAGGAGGAAGACACAACGTGGAGGGGAAGATATGAGGGACATGGCATGGACACTTAAAAAAAAAAAAAAAAAAATTCTTGCCCAAAATGAAAGCCATCAACTGCAGGCCATATGCCACCAAATGCAGGCCCATGCAGCAAAGCTTGGAAAATGGATCCCTGCTTAAGGCCAAAACAGATAAGAAGGACTTACAAACACACTGGAATGGAGACAACATGAAAGGAATTGCATTTGGAGGAGAAAAAAAAAAAATTTGGGAAATTTGGGAAATGTAGTGACTACAAGGAGATGGACCAGGGTTTTATCAATTGCAGGGAAAAGGACCAAAAGAGGGTGAAACAAGAGCTCACAGATGTTGCAAAAACAGGGGAAAATGTTAAGGGGGAAGACACAACTTGGAGGGAAAGATGGGAGGAATTCGGCATAGATACTTTTTAAAAAAAAAAAAAAAGAAAAAAATCTTGCCCAATGTGAAAGCCATCAAAAGGCATGGCATGCCATCAAGTGCAGGCACATGCTGCAAAGATTCCTCTAGTGGTCCCCATTGAAATCGCAAGATTCCGTTTCCCTTCCCGAAAGGAAATGAAATTTCCTTTCGGGAAGGGAAAAGGAATCTTGCGAACCCAAAAAGAAAGGCTTACAAACACTCTGGAAAGGAGATAGGATCAAATGAAATGCAATTGAAAAAAACCCCAAAAACTCCAGAAAATTGGGAGATGTGTTGTCCTCAAAAACTGCTCTGTGAGGAAATGAGCTGCAGTGCAAAGGACCAAAGGAGGCCAAAACTAAGCAGAGAGATGTTGCAAAAGCAGGGGGAAAAGTTAAGGAGGAAGACACGACGTGGAGGGGAAGATATGAGGGACATGGCATGGACATTTAAAAAAAAAAAAAAAATTCTTGCCCAAAATCAAAGCCATCAAGTGCAGGCCATATGCCACCAAATGCAGGCCCATGCAGCAAAGCTTGGAAAATGGATCCCTGCTTAAGGCCAAAACAGATAAGAAGGACTTACAAACACACAGGAATTGAGATACCCTGAAAGGAATATCATTTGTAGGAGAAAAAAAAAAATTTGGGAAATTTGGGAAATGTAGTGACTACAAGGAGATGGACCAGGATTTTATCAAGTGCAGGGAAAAGGACCAAAAGAGGGTAAAACAAGAGCTCACAGATGTTGCAAAAGCAGGGGAAAAAGTTAAGGAGGAAGACACATCTTGCAGGGGAAGATATGAGAGACATGGCATGGACAGTATAAAAAAAAAAAAAAGTAAAAAATCTTGCCCAAAGTCAAAGCCATCAAATGCAGGCCATATGCCACCAAATGCAGGCCCATGCAGCAAAGCTTGGAAAATGGATCCCTGCTTAAGGCCAAAACAGATAAGAAGGACTTACAAACACACTGGAATGGAGACAACATGAAAGGAATTGCATTTGGAGGAGAAAAAAAAAAATTTTGGGAAATTTGGGAAATGTAGTGACTACAAGGAGATGGACCAGGATTTTATCAAGTGCAGGGAAAAGGACCAAAAGAGGGTAAAACAAGAGCTCACAGATGTTGCAAAAACAGGGGAAAATGTTAAGGGGGAAGACACAACTTGGAGGGAAAGATGGGAGGAATATGGCATAGATACTTATTAAAAAAAAAAAAAAAGAAAAAAATCTTGCCCAAAGTCAAAGCCATCAAAAGGCATGGCATGCCATCAAGTGCAGGCACATGCTGCAAAGATTCCTCTAGTGGTCCCCATTGAAATCGCAAGATTCCGTTTCCCTTCCCGAAAGGAAATGAAATTTCCTTTCGGGAAGGGAAACGGAATCTTGCGAACCCAAAAAGAAAGGCTTACAAACACTCTGGAAAGGAGATAGGATCAAATGAAATGCAATTGAAAAAGACCCCAAAAACTCCAGAAAATTGGGAGATGTGTTGTCCTCAAAAACTGCTCTGTGAGGAAATGAGCTGCAGTGCAAAGGAACAAAGGAGGCCAAAACTAAGCAGAGAGATGTTGCAAAAGCAGGGGGAAAAGTTAAGGAGGAAGACACAACGTGGAGGGGAAGATATGAGGGACATGGCATGGACACTTAAAAAAAAAAAAAAAAAAATTCTTGCCCAAAATCAAAGCCATCAAGTGCAGGCCATATGCCACCAAATGCAGGCCCATGCAGCAAAGCTTGGAAAATGGATCCCTGCTTAAGGCCAAAACAGATAAGAAGGACTTACAAACACACTGGAATGGAGACAACATGAAAGGAATTGCATTTGGAGGAGAAAAAAAAAATTTGGGAAATTTGGGAAATGTAGTGACTACAAGGAGATGGACCAGGATTTTATCAAGTGCAGGGAAAAGGACCAAAAGAGGGTAAAACAAGAGCTCACAGATGTTGCAAAAGCAGGGGAAAAAGTTAAGCAGGAAGACACATCTTGCAGGGGAAGATATGAGAGACATGGCATGGACACTATAAAAAAAAAAAAAAAAGTAAAAAATCTTGCCCAAAGTCAAAGCCATCAAATGCAGGCCATATGCCACCAAATGCAGGCCCATGCAGCAAAGCTTGGAAAATGGATCCCTGCTTAAGGCCAAAACAGATAAGAAGGACTTACAAACACACTGGAATGGAGACAACATGAAAGGAATTGCATTTGGAGGAGAAAAAAAAAAAATTTGGGAAATTTGGGAAATGTAGTGACTACAAGGAGATGGACCAGGATTTTATCAAGTGCAGGGAAAAGGACCAAAAGAGGGTAAAACAAGAGCTCACAGATGTTGCAAAAACAGGGGAAAATGTTAAGGGGGAAGACACAACTTGGAGGGAAAGATGGGAGGAATATGGCATAGATACTTATTAAAAAAAAAAAAAAAGAAAAAAATCTTGCCCAAAGTCAAAGCTATCAAAAGGCATGGCATGCCATCAAGTGCAGGCACATGCTGCAAAGATTCCTCTAGTGGTCCCCATTGAAATCGCAAGATTCCGTTTCCCTTCCCGAAAGGAAATTTCATTTCCTTTCGGGAAGGGAAACGGAATCTTGCGAACCCAAAAAGAAAGGCTTACAAACACTCTGGAAAGGAGATAGGATCAAATGAAATGCAATTGAAAAAGACCCCAAAAACTCCAGAAAATTGGGAGATGTGTTGTCCTCAAAAACTGCTCTGTGAGGAAATGAGCTGCAGTGCAAAGGACCAAAGGAGGCCAAAACTAAGCAGAGAGATGTTGCAAAAGCAGGGGGAAAAGTTAAGGAGGAAGACACAACGTGGAGGGGAAGATATGAGGGACATGGCATGGACACTTAAAAAAAAAAAAAAAAAATTCTTGCCCAAAATCAAAGCCATCAAGTGCAGGCCATATGCCACCAAATGCAGGCCCATGCAGCAAAGCTTGGAAAATGGATCCCTGCTTAAGGCCAAAACAGATAAGAAGGACTTACAAACACACTGGAATGGAGACAACATGAAAGGAATTGCATTTGGAGGAGAAAAAAAAAATTTGGGAAATTTGGGAAATGTAGTGACTACAAGGAGATGGACCAGGATTTTATCAAGTGCAGGGAAAAGGACCAAAAGAGGGTAAAACAAGAGCTCACAGATGTTGCAAAAGCAGGGGAAAAAGTTAAGGAGGAAGACACATCTTGCAGGGGAAGATATGAGAGACATGGCATGGACAGTATAAAAAAAAAAAAAAGTAAAAAATCTTGCCCAAAGTCAAAGCCATCAAATGCAGGCCATATGCCACCAAATGCAGGCCCATGCAGCAAAGCTTGGAAAATGGATCCCTGCTTAAGGCCAAAACAGATAAGAAGGACTTACAAACACACTGGAATGGAGACAACATGAAAGGAATTGCATTTGGAGGAGAAAAAAAAAAATTTTGGGAAATTTGGGAAATGTAGTGACTACAAGGAGATGGACCAGGATTTTATCAAGTGCAGGGAAAAGGACCAAAAGAGGGTAAAACAAGAGCTCACAGATGTTGCAAAAACAGGGGAAAATGTTAAGGGGGAAGACACAACTTGGAGGGAAAGATGGGAGGAATATGGCATAGATACTTATTAAAAAAAAAAAAAAAGAAAAAATCTTGCCCAAAGTCAAAGCCATCAAAAGGCATGGCATGCCATCAAGTGCAGGCACATGCTGCAAAGATTCCTCTAGTGGTCCCCATTGAAATCGCAAGATTCCGTTTCCCTTCCCGAAAGGAAATTTCATTTCCTTTCGGGAAGGGAAACGGAATCTTGCGAACCCAAAAAGAAAGGCTTACAAACACTTTGGAAAGGAGATAGGATCAAATGAAATGCAATTGAAAAAGACCCCAAAAACTCCAGAAAATTGGGAGATGTGTTGTCCTCAAAAACTGCTCTGTGAGGAAATGAGCTGCAGTGCAAAGGACCAAAGGAGGCCAAAACTAAGCAGAGAGATGTTGCAAAAGCAGGGGGAAAAGTTAAGGAGGAAGACACAACGTGGAGGGGAAGATATGAGGGACATGGCATGGACACTTAAAAAAAAAAAAAAAAAAAATTCTTGCCCAAAATCAAAGCCATCAAGTGCAGGCCATATGCCACCAAATGCAGGCCCATGCAGCAAAGCTTGGAAAATGGATCCCTGCTTAAGGCCAAAACAGATAAGAAGGACTTACAAACACACTGGAATGGAGACAACATGAAAGGAATTGCATTTGGAGGAGAAAAAAAAAAATTTGGGAAATTTGGGAAATGTAGTGACAACAAGGAGATGGACCAGGATTTTACCAAGTGCAGGGAAAAGGACCAAAAGAGGGTAAAACAAGAGCTCACAGATGTTGCAAAAGCAGGGGAAAAAGTTAAGGAGGAAGACACATCTTGCAGGGGAAGATATGAGAGACATGGCATGGACACTATTAAAAAAAAAAAAAAAGTAAAAAATCTTGCCCAAAGTCAAAGCCATCAAATGCAGGCCATATGCCACCAAATGCAGGCCCATGCAGCAAAGCTTGGAAAATGGATCCCTGCTTAAGGCCAAAACAGATAAGAAGGACTTACAAACACACTGGAATGGAGACAACATGAAAGGAATTGCATTTGGAGGAGAAAAAAAAAAAATTTGGAAAATTTGGGAAATGTAGTGACTACAAGGAGATGGACCAGGATTTTATCAAGTGCAGGGAAAAGGACCAAAAGAGGGTAAAACAAGAGCTCACAGATGTTGCAAAAACAGGGGAAAATGTTAAGGGGGAAGACACAACTTGGAGGGAAAGATGGGAGGAATATGGCATAGATACTTATTAAAAAAAAAAAAAAAGAAAAAAATCTTGCCCAAAGTCAAAGCTATCAAAAGGCATGGCATGCCATCAAGTGCAGGCACATGCTGCAAAGATTCCTCTAGTGGTCCCCATTGAAATCGCAAGATTCCGTTTCCCTTCCCGAAAGGAAATGAAATTTCCTTTCGGGAAGGGAAACGGAATCTTGCGAACCCAAAAAGAAAGGCTTACAAACACTCTGGAAAGGAGATAGGATCAAATGAAATGCAATTGAAAAAGACCCCAAAAACTCCAGAAAATTGGGAGATGTGTTGTCCTCAAAAACTGCTCTGTGAGGAAATGAGCTGCAGTGCAAAGGACCAAAGGAGGCCAAAACTAAGCAGAGAGATGTTGCAAAAGCAGGGGGAAAAGTTAAGGAGGAAGACACAACGTGGAGGGGAAGATATGAGGGACATGGCATGGACACTTAAAAAAAAAAAAAAAAAAAATTCTTGCCCAAAATCAAAGCCATCAAGTGCAGGCCATATGCCACCAAATGCAGGCCCATGCAGCAAAGCTTGGAAAATGGATCCCTGCTTAAGGCCAAAACAGATAAGAAGGACTTACAAACACACTGGAATGGAGACAACATGAAAGGAATTGCATTTGGAGGAGAAAAAAAAAATTTGGGAAATTTGGGAAATGTAGTGACTACAAGGAGATGGACCAGGATTTTATCAAGTGCAGGGAAAAGGACCAAAAGAGGGTAAAACAAGAGCTCACAGATGTCGCAAAAGCAGGGGAAAAAGTTAAGGAGGAAGACACATCTTGCAGGGGAAGATATGAGAGACATGGCATGGACAGTATAAAAAAAAAAAAAAGTAAAAAATCTTGCCCAAAGTCAAAGCCATCAAATGCAGGCCATATGCCACCAAATGCAGGCCCATGCAGCAAAGCTTGGAAAATGGATCCCTGCTTAAGGCCAAAACAGATAAGAAGGACTTACAAACACACTGGAATGGAGACAACATGCAAGGAATTGCATTTGGAGGAGAAAAAAAAAAATTGGGGAAATTTGGGAAATGTAGTGACTACAAGGAGATGGACCAGGATTTTATCAAGTGCAGGGAAAAGGACCAAAAGAGGGTAAAACAAGAGCTCACAGATGTTGCAAAAACAGGGGAAAATGTTAAGGGGGAAGACACAACTTGGAGGGAAAGATGGGAGGAATATGGCATAGATACTTATTAAAAAAAAAAAAAAAAGAAAAAAATCTTGCCCAATGTGAAAGCCATCAAAAGGCATGGCATGCCATCAAGTGCAGGCACATGCTGCAAAGATTCCTCTAGTGGTCCCCATTGAAATCGCAAGATTCCGTTTCCCTTCCCGAAAGGAAATGAAATTTCCTTTCGGGAAGGGAAACGGAATCTTGCGAACCCAAAAAGAAAGGCTTACAAACACTCTGGAAAGGAGATAGGATCAAATGAAATGCAATTGAAAAAGACCCCAAAAACTCCAGAAAATTGGGAGATGTGTTGTCCTCAAAAACTGCTCTGTGAGGAAATGAGCTGCAGTGCAAAGGACCAAAGGAGGCCAAAACTAAGCAGAGAGATGTTGCAAAAGCAGGGGGAAAAGTTAAGGAGGAAGACACAACGTGGAGGGGAAGATATGAGGGACATGGCATGGACACTTAAAAAAAAAAAAAAAAAAATTCTTGCCCAAAATCAAAGCCATCAAGTGCAGGCCATATGCCACCAAATGCAGGCCCATGCAGCAAAGCTTGGAAAATGGATCCCTGCTTAAGGCCAAAACAGATAAGAAGGACTTACAAACACACTGGAATGGAGACAACATGAAAGGAATTGCATTTGGAGGAGAAAAAAAAAATTTGGGAAATTTGGGAAATGTAGTGACTACAAGGAGATGGACCAGGATTTTATCAAGTGCAGGGAAAAGGACCAAAAGAGGGTAAAACAAGAGCTCACAGATGTTGCAAAAGCAGGGGAAAAAGTTAAGCAGGAAGACACATCTTGCAGGGGAAGATATGAGAGACATGGCATGGACACTATAAAAAAAAAAAAAAAAGTAAAAAATCTTGCCCAAAGTCAAAGCCATCAAATGCAGGCCATATGCCACCAAATGCAGGCCCATGCAGGAAAGCTTGGAAAATGGATCCCTGCTTAAGGCCAAAACAGATAAGAAGGACTTACAAACACACTGGAATGGAGACAACATGAAAGGAATTGCATTTGGAGGAGAAAAAAAAAAAATTTGGAAAATTTGGGAAATGTAGTGACTACAAGGAGATGGACCAGGATTTTATCAAGTGCAGGGAAAAGGACCAAAAGAGGGTAAAACAAGAGCTCACAGATGTTGCAAAAACAGGGGAAAATGTTAAGGGGGAAGACACAACTTGGAGGGAAAGATGGGAGGAATATGGCATAGATACTTATTAAAAAAAAAAAAAAAGAAAAAAATCTTGCCCAAAGTCAAAGCTATCAAAAGGCATGGCATGCCATCAAGTGCAGGCACATGCTGCAAAGATTCCTCTAGTGGTCCCCATTGAAATCGCAAGATTCCGTTTCCCTTCCCGAAAGGAAATTTCATTTCCTTTCGGGAAGGGAAACGGAATCTTGCGAACCCAAAAAGAAAGGCTTACAAACACTTTGGAAAGGAGATAGGATCAAATGAAATGCAATTGAAAAAGACCCCAAAAACTCCAGAAAATTGGGAGATGTGTTGTCCTCAAAAACTGCTCTGTGAGGAAATGAGCTGCAGTGCAAAGGACCAAAGGAGGCCAAAACTAAGCAGAGAGATGTTGCAAAAGCAGGGGGAAAAGTTAAGGAGGAAGACACGACATGGAGGGGAAGATATGAGGGACATGGCATGGACACTTAAAAAAAAAAAAAAAAAAATTCTTGCCCAAAATCAAAGACATCAGGTGCAGGCCATATGCCACCAAATGCAGGCTCATGCAGCAAAGCTTGGAAAATGGATCCCTGCTTAAGGCCAAAACAGATAAGAAGGACTTACAAACACACTGGAATGGAGACAACATGAAAGGAATTGCATTTGGAGGAGAAAAAAAAAAATTTTGGGACATTTGGGAAATGTAGTGACTACAAGGAGATGGACCAGGATTTTATCAAGTGCAGGGAAAAGGACCAAAAGAGGGTAAAACAAGAGCTCACAGATGTTGCAAAAGCAGGGGAAAAAGTTAAGCAGGAAGACACATCTTGCAGGGGAAGATGGGAGGAATATGGCATAGATACTTATTAAAAAAAAAAAAAGAAAAAAATCTTGCCCAAAGTCAAAGCCATCAAAAGGCATGGCATGCCATCAAGTGCAGGCACATGCTGCAAAGATTCCTCTAGTGGTCCCCATTGAAATCGCAAGATTCCTTTTCCCTTCCCGAAAGGAAGTTTCCCGAAATGAAATTTCCTTTCGGGAAGGGAAACGGAATCTTGCGAACCCAAAAAGAAAGGCTTACAAACACTCTGGAAAGGAGATAGGATCAAATGAAATGCAATTGAAAAAAACCCCAAAAACTCCAGAAAATTGGGAGATGTGTTGTCCTCAAAAACTGCTCTGTGAGGAAATGAGCTGCAGTGCAAAGGACCAAAGGAGGCCAAAACTAAGCAGAGAGATGTTGCAAAAGCAGGGGGAAAAGTTAAGGAGGAAGACACAACGTGGAGGGGAAGATATGAGGGACATGGCATGGACACTTAAAAAAAAAAAAAAAAAAATTCTTGCCCAAAATGAAAGCCATCAACTGCAGGCCATATGCCACCAAATGCAGGCCCATGCAGCAAAGCTTGGAAAATGGATCCCTGCTTAAGGCCAAAACAGATAAGAAGGACTTACAAACACACTGGAATGGAGACAACATGAAAGGAATTGCATTTGGAGGAGAAAAAAAAAAAATTTGGGAAATTTGGGAAATGTAGTGACTACAAGGAGATGGACCAGGGTTTTATCAATTGCAGGGAAAAGGACCAAAAGAGGGTAAAACAAGAGCTCACAGATGTTGCAAAAACAGGGGAAAATGTTAAGGGGGAAGACACAACTTGGAGGGAAAGATGGGAGGAATATGGCATAGATACTTATTAAAAAAAAAAAAAGAAAAAAATCTTGCCCAATGTGAAAGCCATCAAAAGGCATGGCATGCCATCAAGTGCAGGCACATGCTGCAAAGATTCCTCTAGTGGTCCCCATTGAAATCGCAAGATTCCGTTTCCCTTCCCGAAAGGAAATTTCATTTCCTTTCGGGAAGGGAAACGGAATCTTGCGAACCCAAAAAGAAAGGCTTACAAACACTCTGGAAAGGAGATAGGATCAAATGAAATGCAATTGAAAAAGACCCCAAAAACTCCAGAAAATTGGGAGATGTGTTGTCCTCAAAAACTGCTCTGTGAGGAAATGAGCTGCAGTGCAAAGGACCAAAGGAGGCCAAAACTAAGCAGAGAGATGTTGCAAAAGCAGGGGGAAAAGTTAAGGAGGAAGACACAACGTGGAGGGGAAGATATGAGGGACATGGCATGGACACTTAAAAAAAAAAAAAAAAAAATTCTTGCCCAAAATCAAAGCCATCAAGTGCAGGCCATATGCCACCAAATGCAGGCCCATGCAGCAAAGCTTGGAAAATGGATCCCTGCTTAAGGCCAAAACAGATAAGAAGGACTTACAAACACACTGGAATGGAGACAACATGAAAGGAATTGCATTTGGAGGAGAAAAAAAAAATTTGGGAAATTTGGGAAATGTAGTGACTACAAGGAGATGGACCAGGATTTTATCAAGTGCAGGGAAAAGGACCAAAAGAGGGTAAAACAAGAGCTCACAGATGTTGCAAAAGCAGGGGAAAAAGTTAAGCAGGAAGACACATCTTGCAGGGGAAGATATGAGAGACATGGCATGGACACTATAAAAAAAAAAAAAAAAGTAAAAAATCTTGCCCAAAGTCAAAGCCATCAAATGCAGGCCATATGCCACCAAATGCAGGCCCATGCAGCAAAGCTTGGAAAATGGATCCCTGCTTAAGGCCAAAACAGATAAGAAGGACTTACAAACACACTGGAATGGAGACAACATGAAAGGAATTGCATTTGGAGGAGAAAAAAAAAAAATTTGGAAAATTTGGGAAATGTAGTGACTACAAGGAGATGGACCAGGATTTTATCAAGTGCAGGGAAAAGGACCAAAAGAGGGTAAAACAAGAGCTCACAGATGTTGCAAAAACAGGGGAAAATGTTAAGGGGGAAGACACAACTTGGAGGGAAAGATGGGAGGAATATGGCATAGATACTTATTAAAAAAAAAAAAAAAGAAAAAAATCTTGCCCAAAGTCAAAGCTATCAAAAGGCATGGCATGCCATCAAGTGCAGGCACATGCTGCAAAGATTCCTCTAGTGGTCCCCATTGAAATCGCAAGATTCCGTTTCCCTTCCCGAAAGGAAATTTCATTTCCTTTCGGGAAGGGAAACGGAATCTTGCGAACCCAAAAAGAAAGGCTTACAAACACTTTGGAAAGGAGATAGGATCAAATGAAATGCAATTGAAAAAGACCCCAAAAACTCCAGAAAATTGGGAGATGTGTTGTCCTCAAAAACTGCTCTGTGAGGAAATGAGCTGCAGTGCAAAGGACCAAAGGAGGCCAAAACTAAGCAGAGAGATGTTGCAAAAGCAGGGGGAAAAGTTAAGGAGGAAGACACGACATGGAGGGGAAGATATGAGGGACATGGCATGGACACTTAAAAAAAAAAAAAAAAAAATTCTTGCCCAAAATCAAAGACATCAGGTGCAGGCCATATGCCACCAAATGCAGGCTCATGCAGCAAAGCTTGGAAAATGGATCCCTGCTTAAGGCCAAAACAGATAAGAAGGACTTACAAACACACTGGAATGGAGACAACATGAAAGGAATTGCATTTGGAGGAGAAAAAAAAAAATTTTGGGACATTTGGGAAATGTAGTGACTACAAGGAGATGGACCAGGATTTTATCAAGTGCAGGGAAAAGGACCAAAAGAGGGTAAAACAAGAGCTCACAGATGTTGCAAAAGCAGGGGAAAAAGTTAAGCAGGAAGACACATCTTGCAGGGGAAGATGGGAGGAATATGGCATAGATACTTATTAAAAAAAAAAAAAGAAAAAAATCTTGCCCAAAGTCAAAGCCATCAAAAGGCATGGCATGCCATCAAGTGCAGGCACATGCTGCAAAGATTCCTCTAGTGGTCCCCATTGAAATCGCAAGATTCCTTTTCCCTTCCCGAAAGGAAGTTTCCCGAAATGAAATTTCCTTTCGGGAAGGGAAACGGAATCTTGCGAACCCAAAAAGAAAGGCTTACAAACACTCTGGAAAGGAGATAGGATCAAATGAAATGCAATTGAAAAAAACCCCAAAAACTCCAGAAAATTGGGAGATGTGTTGTCCTCAAAAACTGCTCTGTGAGGAAATGAGCTGCAGTGCAAAGGACCAAAGGAGGCCAAAACTAAGCAGAGAGATGTTGCAAAAGCAGGGGGAAAAGTTAAGGAGGAAGACACAACGTGGAGGGGAAGATATGAGGGACATGGCATGGACACTTAAAAAAAAAAAAAAAAAAATTCTTGCCCAAAATGAAAGCCATCAACTGCAGGCCATATGCCACCAAATGCAGGCCCATGCAGCAAAGCTTGGAAAATGGATCCCTGCTTAAGGCCAAAACAGATAAGAAGGACTTACAAACACACTGGAATGGAGACAACATGAAAGGAATTGCATTTGGAGGAGAAAAAAAAAAAATTTGGGAAATTTGGGAAATGTAGTGACTACAAGGAGATGGACCAGGGTTTTATCAATTGCAGGGAAAAGGACCAAAAGAGGGTAAAACAAGAGCTCACAGATGTTGCAAAAACAGGGGAAAATGTTAAGGGGGAAGACACAACTTGGAGGGAAAGATGGGAGGAATATGGCATAGATACTTATTAAAAAAAAAAAAAGAAAAAAATCTTGCCCAATGTGAAAGCCATCAAAAGGCATGGCATGCCATCAAGTGCAGGCACATGCTGCAAAGATTCCTCTAGTGGTCCCCATTGAAATCGCAAGATTCCGTTTCCCTTCCCGAAAGGAAATGAAATTTCCTTTCGGGAAGGGAAAAGGAATCTTGCGAACCCAAAAAGAAAGGCTTACAAACACTCTGGAAAGGAGATAGGATCAAATGAAATGCAATTGAAAAAAACCCCAAAAACTCCAGAAAATTGGGAGATGTGTTGTCCTCAAAAACTGCTCTGTGAGGAAATGAGCTGCAGTGCAAAGGACCAAAGGAGGCCAAAACTAAGCAGAGAGATGTTGCAAAAGCAGGGGGAAAAGTTAAGGAGGAAGACACGACGTGGAGGGGAAGATATGAGGGACATGGCATGGACATTTAAAAAAAAAAAAAAAATTCTTGCCCAAAATCAAAGCCATCAAGTGCAGGCCATATGCCACCAAATGCAGGCCCATGCAGCAAAGCTTGGAAAATGGATCCCTGCTTAAGGCCAAAACAGATAAGAAGGACTTACAAACACACAGGAATTGAGATACCCTGAAAGGAATATCATTTGTAGGAGAAAAAAAAAAATTTTGGGAAATTTGGGAAATGTAGTGACTACAAGGAGATGGACCAGGATTTTATCAAGTGCAGGGAAAAGGACCAAAAGAGGGTAAAACAAGAGCTCACAGATGTTGCAAAAGCAGGGGAAAAATTTAAGCAGGAAGACACATCTTGCATTGGAAGATATGAGACATGGCATGGACACAATAAAAAAAAAAAAAAAAAAGGTAAAAAATCTTGCCCAAAGTCAAAGCCATCAAATGCAGGCCATATGCCACCAAATGCAGGCCCATGCAGCAAAGCTTGGAAAATGGATCCCTGCTTAAGGCCAAAACAGATAAGAAGGACTTACAAACACACTGGAATGGAGACAACATGAAAGGAATTGCATTTGGAGGAGAAAAAACAAAATTTTGGGAAATTTGGGAAATGTAGTGACTACAAGGAGATGGACCAGGATTTTATCAAGTGCAGGGAAAAGGACCAAAAGAGGGTAAAACAAGAGCTCACAGATGTTGCAAAAACAGGGGAAAATGTTAAGGGGGAAGACACAACTTGGAGGGAAAGATGGGAGGAATATGGCATAGATACTTATTAAAAAAAAAAAAAGAAAAAAATCTTGCCCAATGTGAAAGCCATCAAAAGGCATGGCATGCCATCAAGTGCAGGCACATGCTGCAAAGATTCCTCTAGTGGTCCCCATTGAAATCGCAAGATTCCGTTTCCCTTCCCGAAAGGAAATTTCATTTCCTTTCGGGAAGGGAAACGGAATCTTGCGAACCCAAAAAGAAAGGCTTACAAACACTCTGGAAAGGAGATAGGATCAAATGAAATGCAATTGAAAAAAACCCCAAAAACTCCAGAAAATTGGGAGATGTGTTGTCCTCAAAAACTGCTCTGTGAGGAAATGAGCTGCAGTGCAAAGGACCAAAGGAGGCCAAAACTAAGCAGAGAGATGTTGCAAAAGCAGGGGGAAAAGTTAAGGAGGAAGACACGACATGGAGGGGAAGATATGAGGGACATGGCATGGACACTTAAAAAAAAAAAAAAAAAAATTCTTGCCCAAAATCAAAGACATCAGGTGCAGGCCATATGCCACCAAATGCAGGCTCATGCAGCAAAGCTTGGAAAATGGATCCCTGCTTAAGGCCAAAACAGATAAGAAGGACTTACAAACACACTGGAATGGAGACAACATGAAAGGAATTGCATTTGGAGGAGAAAAAAAAAATTTGGGAAATTTGGGAAATGTAGTGACTACAAGGAGATGGACCAGGATTTTATCAAATGCAGGGAAAAGGACCAAAAGAGGGTAAAACAAGAGCTCACAGATGTCGCAAAAGCAGGGGAAAAAGTTAAGGAGGAAGACACATCTTGCAGGGGAAGATATGAGAGACATGGCATGGACAGTATAAAAAAAAAAAAAAGTAAAAAATCTTGCCCAAAGTCAAAGCCATCAAATGCAGGCCATATGCCACCAAATGCAGGCCCATGCAGCAAAGCTTGGAAAATGGATCCCTGCTTAAGGCCAAAACAGATAAGAAGGACTTACAAACACACAGGAATTGAGATACCCTGAAAGGAATATCATTTGTAGGAGAAAAAAAAAAATTTTGGGAAATTTGGGAAATGTAGTGACTACAAGGAGATGGACCAGGATTTTATCAAGTGCAGGGAAAAGGACCAAAAGAGGGTAAAACAAGAGCTCACAGATGTTGCAAAAGCAGGGGAAAAATTTAAGCAGGAAGACACATCTTGCATTGGAAGATATGAGACATGGCATGGACACAATAAAAAAAAAAAAAAAAAAGGTAAAAAATCTTGCCCAAAGTCAAAGCCATCAAATGCAGGCCATATGCCACCAAATGCAGGCCCATGCAGCAAAGCTTGGAAAATGGATCCCTGCTTAAGGCCAAAACAGATAAGAAGGACTTACAAACACACTGGAATGGAGACAACATGAAAGGAATTGCATTTGGAGGAGAAAAAACAAAATTTTGGGAAATTTGGGAAATGTAGTGACTACAAGGAGATGGACCAGGATTTTATCAAGTGCAGGGAAAAGGACCAAAAGAGGGTAAAACAAGAGCTCACAGATGTTGCAAAAACAGGGGAAAATGTTAAGGGGGAAGACACAACTTGGAGGGAAAGATGGGAGGAATATGGCATAGATACTTATTAAAAAAAAAAAAAGAAAAAAATCTTGCCCAATGTGAAAGCCATCAAAAGGCATGGCATGCCATCAAGTGCAGGCACATGCTGCAAAGATTCCTCTAGTGGTCCCCATTGAAATCGCAAGATTCCGTTTCCCTTCCCGAAAGGAAATTTCATTTCCTTTCGGGAAGGGAAACGGAATCTTGCGAACCCAAAAAGAAAGGCTTACAAACACTCTGGAAAGGAGATAGGATCAAATGAAATGCAATTGAAAAAAACCCCAAAAACTCCAGAAAATTGGGAGATGTGTTGTCCTCAAAAACTGCTCTGTGAGGAAATGAGCTGCAGTGCAAAGGACCAAAGGAGGCCAAAACTAAGCAGAGAGATGTTGCAAAAGCAGGGGGAAAAGTTAAGGAGGAAGACACGACATGGAGGGGAAGATATGAGGGACATGGCATGGACACTTAAAAAAAAAAAAAAAAAAATTCTTGCCCAAAATCAAAGACATCAGGTGCAGGCCATATGCCACCAAATGCAGGCTCATGCAGCAAAGCTTGGAAAATGGATCCCTGCTTAAGGCCAAAACAGATAAGAAGGACTTACAAACACACTGGAATGGAGACAACATGAAAGGAATTGCATTTGGAGGAGAAAAAAAAAATTTGGGAAATTTGGGAAATGTAGTGACTACAAGGAGATGGACCAGGATTTTATCAAATGCAGGGAAAAGGACCAAAAGAGGGTAAAACAAGAGCTCACAGATGTCGCAAAAGCAGGGGAAAAAGTTAAGGAGGAAGACACATCTTGCAGGGGAAGATATGAGAGACATGGCATGGACAGTATAAAAAAAAAAAAAAGTAAAAAATCTTGCCCAAAGTCAAAGCCATCAAATGCAGGCCATATGCCACCAAATGCAGGCCCATGCAGCAAAGCTTGGAAAATGGATCCCTGCTTAAGGCCAAAACAGATAAGAAGGACTTACAAACACACTGGAATGGAGACAACATGCAAGGAATTGCATTTGGAGGAGAAAAAAAAAAATTGGGGAAATTTGGGAAATGTAGTGACTACAAGGAGATGGACCAGGATTTTATCAAGTGCAGGGAAAAGGACCAAAAGAGGGTAAAACAAGAGCTCACAGATGTTGCAAAAACAGGGGAAAATGTTAAGGGGGAAGACACAACTTGGAGGGAAAGATGGGAGGAATATGGCATAGATACTTATTAAAAAAAAAAAAAAAGAAAAAAATCTTGCCCAAAGTCAAAGCTACCAAAAGGCATGGCATGCCATCAAGTGCAGGCACATGCTGCAAAGATTCCTCTAGTGGTCCCCATTGAAATCGCAAGATTCCGTTTCCCTTCCCGAAAGGAAATTTCATTTCCTTTCGGGAAGGGAAACGGAATCTTGCGAACCCAAAAAGAAAGGCTTACAAACACTTTGGAAAGGAGATAGGATCAAATGAAATGCAATTGAAAAAGACCCCAAAAACTCCAGAAAATTGGGAGATGTGTTGTCCTCAAAAACTGCTCTGTGAGGAAATGAGCTGCAGTGCAAAGGACCAAAGGAGGCCAAAACTAAGCAGAGAGATGTTGCAAAAGCAGGGGGAAAAGTTAAGGAGGAAGACACGACATGGAGGGGAAGATATGAGGGACATGGCATGGACACTTAAAAAAAAAAAAAAAAAAATTCTTGCCCAAAATCAAAGACATCAGGTGCAGGCCATATGCCACCAAATGCAGGCTCATGCAGCAAAGCTTGGAAAATGGATCCCTGCTTAAGGCCAAAACAGATAAGAAGGACTTACAAACACACTGGAATGGAGACAACATGAAAGGAATTGCATTTGGAGGAGAAAAAAAAAAATTTTGGGACATTTGGGAAATGTAGTGACTACAAGGAGATGGACCAGGATTTTATCAAGTGCAGGGAAAAGGACCAAAAGAGGGTAAAACAAGAGCTCACAGATGTTGCAAAAGCAGGGGAAAAAGTTAAGCAGGAAGACACATCTTGCAGGGGAAGATGGGAGGAATATGGCATAGATACTTATTAAAAAAAAAAAAAGAAAAAAATCTTGCCCAAAGACAAAGCCATCAAAAGGCATGGCATGCCATCAAGTGCAGGCACATGCTGCAAAGATTCCTCTAGTGGTCCCCATTGAAATCGCAAGATTCCGTTTCCCTTCCCGAAAGGAAATGAAATTTCCTTTCGGGAAGGGAAAAGGAATCTTGCGAACCCAAAAAGAAAGGCTTACAAACACTCTGGAAAGGAGATAGGATCAAATGAAATGCAATTGAAAAAAACCCCAAAAACTCCAGAAAATTGGGAGATGTGTTGTCCTCAAAAACTGCTCTGTGAGGAAATGAGCTGCAGTGCAAAGGACCAAAGGAGGCCAAAACTAAGCAGAGAGATGTTGCAAAAGCAGGGGGAAAAGTTAAGGAGGAAGACACGACGTGGAGGGGAAGATATGAGGGACATGGCATGGACATTTAAAAAAAAAAAAAAAATTCTTGCCCAAAATCAAAGCCATCAAGTGCAGGCCATATGCCACCAAATGCAGGCCCATGCAGCAAAGCTTGGAAAATGGATCCCTGCTTAAGGCCAAAACAGATAAGAAGGACTTACAAACACACAGGAATTGAGATACCCTGAAAGGAATATCATTTGTAGGAGAAAAAAAAAAATTTTGGGAAATTTGGGAAATGTAGTGACTACAAGGAGATGGACCAGGATTTTATCAAGTGCAGGGAAAAGGACCAAAAGAGGGTAAAACAAGAGCTCACAGATGTTGCAAAAGCAGGGGAAAAATTTAAGCAGGAAGACACATCTTGCATTGGAAGATATGAGACATGGCATGGACACAATAAAAAAAAAAAAAAAAAAGGTAAAAAATCTTGCCCAAAGTCAAAGCCATCAAATGCAGGCCATATGCCACCAAATGCAGGCCCATGCAGCAAAGCTTGGAAAATGGATCCCTGCTTAAGGCCAAAACAGATAAGAAGGACTTACAAACACACTGGAATGGAGACAACATGAAAGGAATTGCATTTGGAGGAGAAAAAACAAAATTTTGGGAAATTTGGGAAATGTAGTGACTACAAGGAGATGGACCAGGATTTTATCAAGTGCAGGGAAAAGGACCAAAAGAGGGTAAAACAAGAGCTCACAGATGTTGCAAAAACAGGGGAAAATGTTAAGGGGGAAGACACAACTTGGAGGGAAAGATGGGAGGAATATGGCATAGATACTTATTAAAAAAAAAAAAAGAAAAAAATCTTGCCCAATGTGAAAGCCATCAAAAGGCATGGCATGCCATCAAGTGCAGGCACATGCTGCAAAGATTCCTCTAGTGGTCCCCATTGAAATCGCAAGATTCCGTTTCCCTTCCCGAAAGGAAATTTCATTTCCTTTCGGGAAGGGAAACGGAATCTTGCGAACCCAAAAAGAAAGGCTTACAAACACTCTGGAAAGGAGATAGGATCAAATGAAATGCAATTGAAAAAAACCCCAAAAACTCCAGAAAATTGGGAGATGTGTTGTCCTCAAAAACTGCTCTGTGAGGAAATGAGCTGCAGTGCAAAGGACCAAAGGAGGCCAAAACTAAGCAGAGAGATGTTGCAAAAGCAGGGGGAAAAGTTAAGGAGGAAGACACGACATGGAGGGGAAGATATGAGGGACATGGCATGGACACTTAAAAAAAAAAAAAAAAAATTCTTGCCCAAAATCAAAGACATCAGGTGCAGGCCATATGCCACCAAATGCAGGCTCATGCAGCAAAGCTTGGAAAATGGATCCCTGCTTAAGGCCAAAACAGATAAGAAGGACTTACAAACACACTGGAATGGAGACAACATGAAAGGAATTGCATTTGGAGGAGAAAAAAAAAAAATTTGGGAAATTTGGGAAATTTAGTGACTACAATGAGATGAACCAGGATTTTATCAAGTGCAGGGAAAAGGACCAAAAGAGGGTAAAACAAGAGCTCACAGATGTTGCAAAAGCAGGGGAAAAAGTTAAGCAGGAAGACACATCTTGCAGGGGAAGATATGAGAGACATATGAGTGTCCATATGGCATGGACACTATAAAAAAAAAAAAAAAAAAAAGGTAAAAAATCTTGCCCATAGTCAAAGCCATCAAATGCAGGCCATATGCCACCAAATGCAGGCCCATGCAGCAAAGCTTGGAAAATGGATCCCTGCTTAAGGCCAAAACAGATAAGAAGGACTTACAAACACACTGGAATGGAGACAACATGAAAGGAATATCATTTGGAGGAGAAAAAAAAAAAATTGGGGAAATTTGGGAAATGTAGTGACTACAAGGAGATGGACCAGGATTTTATCAAGTGCAGGGAAAAGGACCAAAAGAGGGTAAAACAAGAGCTCACAGATGTTGCAAAAGCAGGGGAAAAAGTTAAGCAGGAAGACACATCTTGCAGGGGAAGATATGAGAGACATATGAGTGTCCATATGGCATGGACACTATAAAAAAAAAAAAAAAAAAAGGTAAAAAATCTTGCCCAAAGTCAAAGCCATCAAATGCAGGCCATATGCCACCAAATGCAGGCCCATGCAGCAAAGCTTGGAAAATGGATCCCTGCTTAAGGCCAAAACAGATAAGAAGGACTTACAAACACACTGGAATGGAGACAACATGAAAGGAATATCATTTGGATGAGAAAAAAAAAAAATTTGGGAAATTTGGGAAATGTAGTGACTACAAGGAGATGGACCAGGATTTTATCAAGTGCAGGGAAAAGGACCAAAAGAGGGTAAAACAAGAGCTCACAGATGTTGCAAAAGCAGGGGAAAAAGTTAAGCAGGAAGACACATCTTGCAGGGGAAGATATGAGAGACATGGCATGGACACTATAAAAAAAAAAAAAAAAAAAGGTAAAAAATCTTGCCCAAAGTCAAGGCCATCAAATGCAGGCCATATGCCACCAAATGCAGGCCCATGCAGCAAAGCTTGGAAAATGGATCCCTGCTTAAGGCCAAAACAGATAAGAAGGACTTACAAACACACTGGAATGGAGACAACATGAAAGGAATTGCATTTGGAGGAGAAAAAAAAAATTTGGGAAATTTGGGAAATGTAGTGACTACAAGGAGATGGACCAGGATTTTATCAAGTGCAGGGAAAAGGACCAAAAGAGGGTAAAACAAGAGCTCACAGATGTTGCAAAAGCAGGGGAAAAAGTTAAGCAGGAAGACACATCTTGCAGGGGAAGATATGAGAGACATGGCATGGACACTATAAAAAAAAAAAAAAAAAAGGTAAAAAATCTTCCCCAAAGTCAAGGCCATCAAATGCAGGCCATATGCCACCAAATGCAGGCCCATGCAGCAAAGCTTGGAAAATGGATCCCTGCTTAAGGCCAAAACAGATAAGAAGGACTTACAAACACACTGGAATGGAGACAACATGAAAGGAATTGCATTTGGAGGAGAAAAAAAAAAATTTGGGAAATTTGGGAAATGTAGTGACTACAAGGAGATGGACCAGGGTTTTATCAATTGCAGGGAAAAGGACCAAAAGAGGGTAAAACAAGAGCTCACAGATGTTGCAAAAACAGGGGAAAATGTTAAGGGGGAAGACACAACTTGGAGGGAAAGATGGGAGGAATTCGGCATAGATACTTTTTAAAAAAAAAAAAAAAGAAAAAAATCTTGCCCAAAGTCAAAGCCATCAAAAGGCATGGCATGCCATCAATTGCAGGCACATGCTGCAAAGATTCCTCTAGTGGTCCCCATTGAAATCGCAAGATTCCGTTTCCCTTCCCGAAAGGAAATGAAATTTCCTTTCGGGAAGGGAAACGGAATCTTGCGAACCCAAAAAGAAAGGCTTACAAACACTCTGGAAAGGAGATAGGATCAAATGAAATGCAATTGAAAAAAACCCCAAAAGCTCCAGAAAATTGGGAGATGTGTTGTCCTCAAAAACTGCTCTGTGAGGAAATGAGCTGCAGTGCAAAGGACCAAAGGAGGCCAAAACTAAGCAGAGAGATGTTGCAAAAGCAGGGGGAAAAGTTAAGGAGGAAGACACAACGTGGAGGGGAAGATATGAGGGACATGGCATGGACACTATTAAAAAAAAAAAAAAAAAATTCTTGCCCAAAATAAAAGCCATCAAGTGCAGGCCATATGCCACCAAATGCAGGCCCATGCAGCAAAGCTTGCAAAATGGATCCCTGCTTAAGGCCAAAACAGATAAGAAGGACTTACAAACACACTGGAATGGAGACAACATGAAAGGAATTGCATTTGGAGGAGAAAAAAAAGAAATTTGGGAAATTTGGGAAATGTAGTGACTACAAGGAGATGGACCAGGATTTTATCAAGTGCAGGGAAAAGGACCAAAAGAGGGTAAAACAAGAGCTCACAGATGTTGCAAAAGCAGGGGAAAAAGTTAAGGAGGAAGACACATCTTGCAGGGGAAGATATGAGAGACATGGCATGGACACTATAAAAAAAAAAAAAAAAAAGAAAAAAATCTTGCCCAAAGTCAAAGCCATCAAATGCAGGCCATATGCCACCAAATGCAGGCCCATGCAGCAAAGCTTGGAAAATGGATCCCTGCTTAAGGCCAAAACAGATAAGAAGGACTTACAAACACACTGGAATGGAGACAACATGAAAGGAATTGCATTTGGAGGAGAAAAAAAAAAAATTTGGGAAATTTGGTAAATGTAGTGACTACAAGGAGATGGACCAGGATTTTATCAAGTGCAGGGAAAAGGACCAAAAGAGGGTAAAACAAGAGCTCACAGATGTTGCAAAAACAGGGGAAAATGTTAAGGGGGAAGACACAACTTGGAGGGAAAGATGGGAGGAATATGGCATGGACACTATAAAAAAAAAAAAAAAAGAAAAAAATCTTGCCCAAAGTCAAAGCCATCAAAAGGCATGGCATGCCATCAAGTGCAGGCACATGCTGCAAAGATTCCTCTACTGGTCCCCATTGAAATCGCAAGATTCCGTTTCCCTTCCCGAAAGGAAATTTCCCGAAATGAAATTTCCTTTCGGGAAGGGAAACGGAATCTTGCGAACCCAAAAAGAAAGGCTTACAAACATTCTGGAAAGGAGATAGGATCAAATGAAATGCAATTGAAAAAAACCCCAAAAACTCCAGAAAATTGGGAGATGTGTTGTCCTCAAAAACCGCTCTGTGAGGAAATGAGCTGCAGTGCAAAGGACCAAAGGAGGCCAAAACTAAGCAGAGAGATGTTGCAAAAGCAGGGGGAAAAGTTAAGGAGGAAGACACGACGTGGAGGGGAAGATATGAGGGACATGGCATGGACACTTAAAAAAAAAAAAAAAAAAAATTCTTGCCCAAAATCAAAGCCATCAAGTGCAGGCCATATGCCACCAAATGCAGGCCCATGCAGCAAAGCTTGGAAAATGGATCCCTGTTAAGGCCAAAACAGATAAGAAGGACTTACAAACACACTGGAATGGAGACAACATGAAAGGAATTGCATTTGGAGGAGAAAAAAAAGAAATTTGGGAAATTTGGGAAATGTAGTGACTACAAGGAGATGGACCAGGATTTTATCAAGTGCAGGGAAAAGGACCAAAAGAGGGTAAAACAAGAGCTCACAGATGTTGCAAAAGCAGGGGAAAAAGTTAAGGAGGAAGACACATCTTGCAGGGGAAGATATGAGAGACATGGCATGGACACTATAAAAAAAAAAAAAAGTAAAAAATCTTGCCCAAAGTCAAAGCCATCAAATGCAGGCCATATGCCACCAAATGCAGGCCCATGCAGCAAAGCTTGGAAAATGGATCCCTGCTTAAGGCCAAAACAGATAAGAAGGACTTACAAACACACTGGAATGGAGACAACATGAAAGGAATTGCATTTGGAGGAGAAAAAAAAAATTTGGGAAATTTGGGAAATGTAGTGACTACAAGGAGATGGACCAGGATTTTATCAAGTGCAGGGAAAAGGACCAAAAGAGGGTAAAACAAGAGCTCACAGATGTCGCAAAAGCAGGGGAAAAAGTTAAGGAGGAAGACACATCTTGCAGGGGAAGATATGAGAGACATGGCATGGACAGTATAAAAAAAAAAAAAGTAAAAAATCTTGCCCAAAGTCAAAGCCATCAAATGCAGGCCATATGCGACCAAATACAGGCCCATGCAGCAAAGCTTGGAAAATGGATCCCTGCTTAAGGCCAAAACAGATAAGAAGGACTTACAAACACACTGGAATGGAGACAACATGAAAGGAATTGCATTTGGAGGAGAAAAAAAAAAATATTTGGGAAATTTGGGAAATGTAGTGACTACAAGGAGATGGACCAGGATTTTATCAAGTGCAGGGAAAAGGACCAAAAGAGGGTAAAACAAGAGCTCACAGATGTTGCAAAAACAGGGGAAAATGTTAAGGGGGAAGACACAACTTGGAGGGAAAGATGGGAGGAATATGGCATAGATACTTATTAAAAAAAAAAAAAAAGAAAAAAATCTTGCCCAAAGTCAAAGCCATCAAAAGGCATGGCATGCCATCAAGTGCAGGCACATGCTGCAAAGATTCCTCTAGTGGTCCCCATTGAAATCGCAAGATTCCGTTTCCCTTCCCGAAAGGAAATGAAATTTCCTTTCGGGAAGGGAAACGGAATCTTGCGAACCCAAAAAGAAAGGCTTACAAACACTTTGGAAAGGAGATAGGATCAAATGAAATGCAATTGAAAAAGACCCCAAAAACTCCAGAAAATTGGGAGATGTGTTGTCCTCAAAAACTGCTCTGTGAGGAAATGAGCTGCAGTGCAAAGGACCAAAGGAGGCCAAAACTAAGCAGAGAGATGTTGCAAAAGCAGGGGGAAAAGTTAAGGAGGAAGACACAACATGGAGGGGAAGATATGAGGGACATGGCATGGACACTTATAAAAAAAAAAAAAAAATTCTTGCCCAAAATCAAAGCCATCAAGTGCAGGCCATATGCCACCAAATGCAGGCCCATGCAGCAAAGCTTGGAAAATGGATCCCTGCTTAAGGCCAAAACAGATAAGAAGGACTTACAAACACACAGGAATGGAGATACCCTGAAAGGAATATCATTTGTAGGAGAAAAAAAAAAATTTTGGGAAATTTGGGAAAAGTAGTGACTACAAGGAGATGGACCAGGATTTTATCAAGTGCAGGGAAAAGGACCAAAAGAGGGTAAAACAAGAGCTCACAGATGTTGGAAAAGCAGGGGAAAAAGTTAAGCAGGAAGACACATCTTGCATTGGAAGATATGAGACATGGCATGGACACTATAAAAAAAAAAAAAAAAAAAAGGTAAAAAATCTTGCCCAAAGTCAAAGCCATCAAATGCAGGCCATATGCCACCAAATGCAGGCCCATGCAGCAAAGCTTGGAAAATGGATCCCTGCTTAAGGCCAAAACAGATAAGAAGGACTTACAAACACACTGGAATGGAGACAACATGAAAGGAATTGCATTTGGAGGAGAAAAAAAAAAATTTTGGGACATTTGGGAAATGTAGTGACTACAAGGAGATGGACCAGGATTTTATCAAGTGCAGGGAAAAGGACCAAAAGAGGGTAAAACAAGAGCTCACAGATGTTGCAAAAACAGGGGAAAATGTTAAGGGGGAAGACACAACTTGGAGGGAAAGATGGGAGGAATATGGCATAGATACTTATTAAAAAAAAAAAAAAAGAAAAAAATCTTGCCCAAAGTCAAAGCCATCAAAAGGCATGGCATGCCATCAAGTGCAGGCACATGCTGCAAAGATTCCTCTAGTGGTCCCCATTGAAATCGCAAGATTCCGTTTCCCTTCCCGAAAGGAAATGAAATTTCCTTTCGGGAAGGGAAACGGAATCTTGCGAACCCAAAAAGAAAGGCTTACAAACACTCTGGAAAGGAGATAGGATCAAATGAAATGCAATTGAAAAAGACCCCAAAAACTCCAGAAAATTGGGAGATGTGTTGTCCTCAAAAACTGCTCTGTGAGGAAATGAGCTGCAGTGCAAAGGACCAAAGGAGGCCAAAACTAAGCAGAGAGATGTTGCAAAAGCAGGGGGAAAAGTTAAGGAGGAAGACACAACGTGGAGGGGAAGATATGAGGGACATGGCATGGACACTTAAAAAAAAAAAAAAAAAAATTCTTGCCCAAAATCAAAGCCATCAAGTGCAGGCCATATGCCACCAAATGCAGGCCCATGCAGCAAAGCTTGGAAAATGGATCCCTGCTTAAGGCCAAAACAGATAAGAAGGACTTACAAACACACTGGAATGGAGACAACATGAAAGGAATTGCATTTGGAGGAGAAAAAAAAAATTTGGGAAATTTGGGAAATGTAGTGACTACAAGGAGATGGACCAGGATTTTATCAAGTGCAGGGAAAAGGACCAAAAGAGGGTAAAACAAGAGCTCACAGATGTTGCAAAAGCAGGGGAAAAAGTTAAGCAGGAAGACACATCTTGCAGGGGAAGATATGAGAGACATGGCATGGACACTATAAAAAAAAAAAAAAAAGTAAAAAATCTTGCCCAAAGTCAAAGCCATCAAATGCAGGCCATATGCCACCAAATGCAGGCCCATGCAGCAAAGCTTGGAAAATGGATCCCTGCTTAAGGCCAAAACAGATAAGAAGGACTTACAAACACACTGGAATGGAGACAACATGAAAGGAATTGCATTTGGAGGAGAAAAAAAAAAAATTTGGAAAATTTGGGAAATGTAGTGACTACAAGGAGATGGACCAGGATTTTATCAAGTGCAGGGAAAAGGACCAAAAGAGGGTAAAACAAGAGCTCACAGATGTTGCAAAAACAGGGGAAAATGTTAAGGGGGAAGACACAACTTGGAGGGAAAGATGGGAGGAATATGGCATAGATACTTATTAAAAAAAAAAAAAAAGAAAAAAATCTTGCCCAAAGTCAAAGCTATCAAAAGGCATGGCATGCCATCAAGTGCAGGCACATGCTGCAAAGATTCCTCTAGTGGTCCCCATTGAAATCGCAAGATTCCGTTTCCCTTCCCGAAAGGAAATTTCATTTCCTTTCGGGAAGGGAAACGGAATCTTGCGAACCCAAAAAGAAAGGCTTACAAACACTTTGGAAAGGAGATAGGATCAAATGAAATGCAATTGAAAAAGACCCCAAAAACTCCAGAAAATTGGGAGATGTGTTGTCCTCAAAAACTGCTCTGTGAGGAAATGAGCTGCAGTGCAAAGGACCAAAGGAGGCCAAAACTAAGCAGAGAGATGTTGCAAAAGCAGGGGGAAAAGTTAAGGAGGAAGACACAACGTGGAGGGGAAGATATGAGGGACATGGCATGGACACTTAAAAAAAAAAAAAAAAAAATTCTTGCCCAAAATCAAAGCCATCAAGTGCAGGCCATATGCCACCAAATGCAGGCCCATGCAGCAAAGCTTGGAAAATGGATCCCTGCTGAAGGCCAAAACAGATAAGAAGGACTTACAAACACACTGGAATGGAGACAACATGAAAGGAATTGCATTTGGAGGAGAAAAAAAAAAATTTGGGAAATTTGGGAAATGTAGTGACAACAAGGAGATGGACCAGGATTTTATCAAGTGCAGGGAAAAGGACCAAAAGAGGGTAAAACAAGAGCTCACAGATGTTGCAAAAGCAGGGGAAAAAGTTAAGCAGGAAGACACATCTTGCAGGGGAAGATATGAGAGACATGGCATGGACACTATAAAAAAAAAAAAAAAAGTAAAAAATCTTGCCCAAAGTCAAAGCCATCAAATGCAGGCCATATGCCACCAAATGCAGGCCCATGCAGCAAAGCTTGGAAAATGGATCCCTGCTTAAGGCCAAAACAGATAAGAAGGACTTACAAACACACTGGAATGGAGACAACATGCAAGGAATTGCATTTGGAGGAGAAAAAAAAAATTGGGGAAATTTGGGAAATGTAGTGACTACAAGGAGATGGACCAGGATTTTATCAAGTGCAGGGAAAAGGACCAAAAGAGGGTAAAACAAGAGCTCACAGATGTTGCAAAAACAGGGGAAAATGTTAAGGGGGAAGACACAACTTGGAGGGAAAGATGGGAGGAATATGGCATAGATACTTATTAAAAAAAAAAAAAAAGAAAAAAATCTTGCCCAAAGTCAAAGCCATCAAAAGGCATGGCATGCCATCAAGTGCAGGCACATGCTGCAAAGATTCCTCTAGTGGTCCCCATTGAAATCGCAAGATTCCGTTTCCCTTCCCGAAAGGAAATGAAATTTCCTTTCGGGAAGGGAAACGGAATCTTGCGAACCCAAAAAGAAAGGCTTACAAACACTCTGGAAAGGAGATAGGATCAAATGAAATGCAATTGAAAAAGACCCCAAAAACTCCAGAAAATTGGGAGATGTGTTGTCCTCAAAAACTGCTCTGTGAGGAAATGAGCTGCAGTGCAAAGGACCAAAGGAGGCCAAAACTAAGCAGAGAGATGTTGCAAAAGCAGGGGGAAAAGTTAAGGAGGAAGACACAACGTGGAGGGGAAGATATGAGGGACATGGCATGGACACTTAAAAAAAAAAAAAAAAAAAATTCTTGCCCAAAATCAAAGCCATCAAGTGCAGGCCATATGCCACCAAATGCAGGCCCATGCAGCAAAGCTTGGAAAATGGATCCCTGCTTAAGGCCAAAACAGATAAGAAGGACTTACAAACACACTGGAATGGAGACAACATGAAAGGAATTGCATTTGGAGGAGAAAAAAAAAATTTGGGAAATTTGGGAAATGTAGTGACTACAAGGAGATGGACCAGGATTTTATCAAGTGCAGGGAAAAGGACCAAAAGAGGGTAAAACAAGAGCTCACAGATGTCGCAAAAGCAGGGGAAAAAGTTAAGGAGGAAGACACATCTTGCAGGGGAAGATATGAGAGACATGGCATGGACAGTATAAAAAAAAAAAAAAGTAAAAAATCTTGCCCAAAGTCAAAGCCATCAAATGCAGGCCATATGCGACCAAATGCAGGCCCATGCAGCAAAGCTTGGAAAATGGATCCCTGCTTAAGGCCAAAACAGATAAGAAGGACTTACAAACACACTGGAATGGAGACAACATGAAAGGAATTGCATTTGGAGGAGAAAAAAAAAAATATTTGGGAAATTTGGGAAATGTAGTGACTACAAGGAGATGGACCAGGATTTTATCAAGTGCAGGGAAAAGGACCAAAAGAGGGTAAAACAAGAGCTCACAGATGTTGCAAAAACAGGGGAAAATGTTAAGGGGGAAGACACAACTTGGAGGGAAAGATGGGAGGAATATGGCATAGATACTTATTAAAAAAAAAAAAAAAGAAAAAAATCTTGCCCAAAGTCAAAGCCATCAAAAGGCATGGCATGCCATCAAGTGCAGGCACATGCTGCAAAGATTCCTCTAGTGGTCCCCATTGAAATCGCAAGATTCCGTTTCCCTTCCCGAAAGGAAATGAAATTTCCTTTCGGGAAGGGAAACGGAATCTTGCGAACCCAAAAAGAAAGGCTTACAAACACTTTGGAAAGGAGATAGGATCAAATGAAATGCAATTGAAAAAGACCCCAAAAACTCCAGAAAATTGGGAGATGTGTTGTCCTCAAAAACTGCTCTGTGAGGAAATGAGCTGCAGTGCAAAGGACCAAAGGAGGCCAAAACTAAGCAGAGAGATGTTGCAAAAGCAGGGGGAAAAGTTAAGGAGGAAGACACAACATGGAGGGGAAGATATGAGGGACATGGCATGGACACTTAAAAAAAAAAAAAAAAATTCTTGCCCAAAATCAAAGCCATCAAGTGCAGGCCATATGCCACCAAATGCAGGCCCATGCAGCAAAGCTTGGAAAATGGATCCCTGCTTAAGGCCAAAACAGATAAGAAGGACTTACAAACACACAGGAATGGAGATACCCTGAAAGGAATATCATTTGTAGGAGAAAAAAAAAAATTTTGGGAAATTTGGGAAAAGTAGTGACTACAAGGAGATGGACCAGGATTTTATCAAGTGCAGGGAAAAGGACCAAAAGAGGGTAAAACAAGAGCTCACAGATGTTGGAAAAGCAGGGGAAAAAGTTAAGCAGGAAGACACATCTTGCATTGGAAGATATGAGACATGGCATGGACACTATAAAAAAAAAAAAAAAAAAAAGGTAAAAAATCTTGCCCAAAGTCAAAGCCATCAAATGCAGGCCATATGCCACCAAATGCAGGCCCATGCAGCAAAGCTTGGAAAATGGATCCCTGCTTAAGGCCAAAACAGATAAGAAGGACTTACAAACACACTGGAATGGAGACAACATGAAAGGAATTGCATTTGGAGGAGAAAAAAAAAAATTTTGGGACATTTGGGAAATGTAGTGACTACAAGGAGATGGACCAGGATTTTATCAAGTGCAGGGAAAAGGACCAAAAGAGGGTAAAACAAGAGCTCACAGATGTTGCAAAAGCAGGGGAAAAAGTTAAGCAGGAAGACACATCTTGCAGGGGAAGATGGGAGGAATATGGCATAGATACTTATTAAAAAAAAAAAAAGAAAAAAATCTTGCCCAAAGACAAAGCCATCAAAAGGCATGGCATGCCATCAAGTGCAGGCACATGCTGCAAAGATTCCTCTAGTGGTCCCCATTGAAATCGCAAGATTCCGTTTCCCTTCCCGAAAGGAAATTTCATTTCCTTTCGGGAAGGGAAACGGAATCTTGCGAACCCAAAAAGAAAGGCTTACAAACACTCTGGAAAGGAGATAGGATCAAATGAAATGCAATTGAAAAAAACCCCAAAAACTCCAGAAAATTGGGAGATGTGTTGTCCTCAAAAACTGCTCTGTGAGGAAATGAGCTGCAGTGCAAAGGACCAAAGGAGGCCAAAACTAAGCAGAGAGATGTTGCAAAAGCAGGGGGAAAAGTTAAGGAGGAAGACACAACGTGGAGGGGAAGATATGAGGGACATGGCATGGACACTTAAAAAAAAAAAAAAAAAAATTCTTGCCCAAAATGAAAGCCATCAAGTGCAGGCCATATGCCACCAAATGCAGGCCCATGCAGCAAAGCTTGGAAAATGGATCCCTGCTTAAGGCCAAAACAGATAAGAAGGACTTACAAACACACTGGAATGGAGACAACATGAAAGGAATTGCATTTGGAGGAGAAAAAAAAAAAATTTGGGAAATTTGGGAAATGTAGTGACTACAAGGAGATGGACCAGGATTTTATCAATTGCAGGGAAAAGGACCAAAAGAGGGTAAAACAAGAGCTCACAGATGTTGCAAAAACAGGGGAAAATGTTAAGGGGGGAGACACAACTTGGAGGGAAAGATGGGAGGAATATGGCATAGATACTTATTAAAAAAAAAAAAAGAAAAAAATCTTGCCCAATGTGAAAGCCATCAAAAGGCATGGCATGCCATCAAGTGCAGGCACATGCTGCAAAGATTCCTCTAGTGGTCCCCATTGAAATCGCAAGATTCCGTTTCCCTTCCCGAAAGGAAATGAAATTTCCTTTCGGGAAGGGAAAAGGAATCTTGCGAACCCAAAAAGAAAGGCTTACAAACACTCTGGAAAGGAGATAGGATCAAATGAAATGCAATTGAAAAAAACCCCAAAAGCTCCAGAAAATTGGGAGATGTGTTGTCCTCAAAAACTGCTCTGTGAGGAAATGAGCTGCAGTGCAAAGGACCAAAGGAGGCCAAAACTAAGCAGAGAGATGTTGCAAAAGCAGGGGGAAAAGTTAAGGAGGAAGACACGACGTGGAGGGGAAGATATGAGGGACATGGCATGGACATTTAAAAAAAAAAAAAAAATTCTTGCCCAAAATCAAAGCCATCAAGTGCAGGCCATATGCCACCAAATGCAGGCCCATGCAGCAAAGCTTGGAAAATGGATCCCTGCTTAAGGCCAAAACAGATAAGAAGGACTTACAAACACACAGGAATTGAGATACCCTGAAAGGAATATCATTTGTAGGAGAAAAAAAAAAAATTTGGGAAATTTGGGAAATGTAGTGACTACAAGGAGATGGACCAGGATTTTATCAAGTGCAGGGAAAAGGACCAAAAGAGGGTAAAACAAGAGCTCACAGATGTTGCAAAAGCAGGGGAAAAAGTTAAGCAGGAAGACACATCTTGCAGGGGAAGATATGAGAGACATGGCATGGACACTATAAAAAAAAAAAAAAAAAAGGTAAAAAATCTTGCCCAAAGTCAAGGCCATCAAATGCAGGCCATATGCCACCAAATGCAGGCCCATGCAGCAAAGCTTGGAAAATGGATCCCTGCTTAAGGCCAAAACAGATAAGAAGGACTTACAAACACACTGGAATGGAGACAACATGAAAGGAATTGCATTTGGAGGAGAAAAAAAAAATTTGGGAAATTTGGGAAATGTAGTGACTACAAGGAGATGGACCAGGATTTTATCAAGTGCAGGGAAAAGGACCAAAAGAGGGTAAAACAAGAGCTCACAGATGTTGCAAAAGCAGGGGAAAAAGTTAAGCAGGAAGACACATCTTGCAGGGGAAGATATGAGAGACATGGCATGGACACTATAAAAAAAAAAAAAAAAAAGGTAAAAAATCTTCCCCAAAGTCAAGGCCATCAAATGCAGGCCATATGCCACCAAATGCAGGCCCATGCAGCAAAGCTTGGAAAATGGATCCCTGCTTAAGGCCAAAACAGATAAGAAGGACTTACAAACACACTGGAATGGAGACAACATGAAAGGAATTGCATTTGGAGGAGAAAAAAAAAAATTTGGGAAATTTGGGAAATGTAGTGACTACAAGGAGATGGACCAGGGTTTTATCAATTGCAGGGAAAAGGACCAAAAGAGGGTAAAACAAGAGCTCACAGATGTTGCAAAAACAGGGGAAAATGTTAAGGGGGAAGACACAACTTGGAGGGAAAGATGGGAGGAATTCGGCATAGATACTTTTTAAAAAAAAAAATAAAGAAAAAAATCTTGCCCAAAGTCAAAGCCATCAAAAGGCATGGCATGCCATCAAGTGCAGGCACATGCTGCAAAGATTCCTCTAGTGGTCCCCATTGAAATCGCAAGATTCCGTTTCCCTTCCCGAAAGGAAATGAAATTTCCTTTCGGGAAGGGAAACGGAATCTTGCGAACCCAAAAAGAAAGGCTTACAAACACTCTGGAAAGGAGATAGGATCAAATGAAATGCAATTGAAAAAAACCCCAAAAGCTCCAGAAAATTGGGAGATGTGTTGTCCTCAAAAACTGCTCTGTGAGGAAATGAGCTGCAGTGCAAAGGACCAAAGGAGGCCAAAACTAAGCAGAGAGATGTTGCAAAAGCAGGGGGAAAAGTTAAGGAGGAAGACACAACGTGGAGGGGAAGATATGAGGGACATGGCATGGACACTATTAAAAAAAAAAAAAAAAAATTCTTGCCCAAAATAAAAGCCATCAAGTGCAGGCCATATGCCACCAAATGCAGGCCCATGCAGCAAAGCTTGCAAAATGGATCCCTGCTTAAGGCCAAAACAGATAAGAAGGACTTACAAACACACTGGAATGGAGACAACATGAAAGGAATTGCATTTGGAGGAGAAAAAAAAGAAATTTGGGAAATTTGGGAAATGTAGTGACTACAAGGAGATGGACCAGGATTTTATCAAGTGCAGGGAAAAGGACCAAAAGAGGGTAAAACAAGAGCTCACAGATGTTGCAAAAGCAGGGGAAAAAGTTAAGGAGGAAGACACATCTTGCAGGGGAAGATATGAGAGACATGGCATGGACACTATAAAAAAAAAAAAAAAAAGAAAAAAATCTTGCCCAAAGTCAAAGCCATCAAATGCAGGCCATATGCCACCAAATGCTGGCCCATGCAGCAAAGCTTGGAAAATGGATCCCTGCTTAAGGCCAAAACAGATAAGAAGGACTTACAAACACACTGGAATGGAGACAACATGAAAGGAATTGCATTTGGAGGAGAAAAAAAAAAAAATTTGGGAAATTTGGTAAATGTAGTGACTACAAGGAGATGGACCAGGATTTTATCAAGTGCAGGGAAAAGGACCAAAAGAGGGTAAAACAAGAGCTCACAGATGTTGCAAAAACAGGGGAAAATGTTAAGGGGGAAGACACAACTTGGAGGGAAAGATGGGAGGAATATGGCATGGACACTATAAAAAAAAAAAAAAAAGAAAAAAATCTTGCCCAAAGTCAAAGCCATCAAAAGGCATGGCATGCCATCAAGTGCAGGCACATGCTGCAAAGATTCCTCTAGTGGTCCCCATTGAAATCGCAAGATTCCGTTTCCCTTCCCGAAAGGAAATTTCCCGAAATGAAATTTCCTTTCGGGAAGGGAAACGGAATCTTGCGAACCCAAAAAGAAAGGCTTACAAACACTCTGGAAAGGAGATAGGATCAAATGAAATGCAATTGAAAAAAACCCCAAAAACTCCAGAAAATTGGGAGATGTGTTGTCCTCAAAAACCGCTCTGTGAGGAAATGAGCTGCAGTGCAAAGGACCAAAGGAGGCCAAAACTAAGCAGAGAGATGTTGCAAAAGCAGGGGGAAAAGTTAAGGAGGAAGACACGACGTGGAGGGGAAGATATGAGGGACATGGCATGGACACTTAAAAAAAAAAAAAAAAAAATTCTTGCCCAAAATCAAAGCCATCAAGTGCAGGCCATATGCCACCAAATGCAGGCCCATGCAGCAAAGCTTGGAAAATGGATCCCTGTTAAGGCCAAAACAGATAAGAAGGACTTACAAACACACTGGAATGGAGACAACATGAAAGGAATTGCATTTGGAGGAGAAAAAAAAGAAATTTGGGAAATTTGGGAAATGTAGTGACTACAAGGAGATGGACCAGGATTTTATCAAGTGCAGGGAAAAGGACCAAAAGAGGGTAAAACAAGAGCTCACAGATGTTGCAAAAACAGGGGAAAATGTTAAGGGGGAAGACACAACTTGGAGGGAAGATGGGAGGAATATGGCATAGATACTTATTAAAAAAAAAAAAAAAGAAAAAAATCTTGCCCAAAGTCAAAGCCATCAAAAGGCATGGCATGCCATCAAGTGCAGGCACATGCTGCAAAGATTCCTCTAGTGGTCCCCATTGAAATCGCAAGATTCCTTTTCCCTTCCCGAAAGGAAGTTTCCCGAAATGAAATTTCCTTTCGGGAAGGGAAACGGAATCTTGCGAACCCAAAAAGAAAGGCTTACAAACACTCTGGAAAGGAGATAGGATCAAATGAAATGCAATTGAAAAAAACCCCAAAAACTCCAGAAAATTGGGAGATGTGTTGTCCTCAAAAACTGCTCTGTGAGGAAATGAGCTGCAGTGCAAAGGACCAAAGGAGGCCAAAACTAAGCAGAGAGATGTTGCAAAAGCAGGGGGAAAAGTTAAGGAGGAAGACACAACGTGGAGGGGAAGATATGAGGGACATGGCATGGACACTTAAAAAAAAAAAAAAAAAAATTCTTGCCCAAAATGAAAGCCATCAAGTGCAGGCCATATGCCACCAAATGCAGGCCCATGCAGCAAAGCTTGGAAAATGGATCCCTGCTTAAGGCCAAAACAGATAAGAAGGACTTACAAACACACTGGAATGGAGACAACATGAAAGGAATTGCATTTGGAGGAGAAAAAAAAAAAATTTGGGAAATTTGGGAAATGTAGTGACTACAAGGAGATGGACCAGGATTTTATCAATTGCAGGGAAAAGGACCAAAAGAGGGTAAAACAAGAGCTCACAGATGTTGCAAAAACAGGGGAAAATGTTAAGGGGGGAGACACAACTTGGAGGGAAAGATGGGAGGAATATGGCATAGATACTTATTAAAAAAAAAAAAAGAAAAAAATCTTGCCCAATGTGAAAGCCATCAAAAGGCATGGCATGCCATCAAGTGCAGGCACATGCTGCAAAGATTCCTCTAGTGGTCCCCATTGAAATCGCAAGATTCCGTTTCCCTTCCCGAAAGGAAATGAAATTTCCTTTCGGGAAGGGAAAAGGAATCTTGCGAACCCAAAAAGAAAGGCTTACAAACACTCTGGAAAGGAGATAGGATCAAATGAAATGCAATTGAAAAAAACCCCAAAAACTCCAGAAAATTGGGAGATGTGTTGTCCTCAAAAACTGCTCTGTGAGGAAATGAGCTGCAGTGCAAAGGACCAAAGGAGGCCAAAACTAAGCAGAGAGATGTTGCAAAAGCAGGGGGAAAAGTTAAGGAGGAAGACACGACGTGGAGGGGAAGATATGAGGGACATGGCATGGACATTTAAAAAAAAAAAAAAAAATCTTGCCCAAAATCAAAGCCATCAAGTGCAGGCCATATGCCACCAAATGCAGGCCCATGCAGCAAAGCTTGGAAAATGGATCCCTGCTTAAGGCCAAAACAGATAAGAAGGACTTACAAACACACAGGAATTGAGATACCCTGAAAGGAATATCATTTGTAGGAGAAAAAAAAAAAATTTGGGAAATTTGGGAAATGTAGTGACTACAAGGAGATGGACCAGGATTTTATCAAGTGCAGGGAAAAGGACCAAAAGAGGGTAAAACAAGAGCTCACAGATGTTGCAAAAGCAGGGGAAAAAGTTAAGCAGGAAGACACATCTTGCAGGGGAAGATATGAGAGACATGGCATGGACACTATAAAAAAAAAAAAAAAAAAGGTAAAAAATCTTGCCCAAAGTCAAGGCCATCAAATGCAGGCCATATGCCACCAAATGCAGGCCCATGCAGCAAAGCTTGGAAAATGGATCCCTGCTTAAGGCCAAAACAGATAAGAAGGACTTACAAACACACTGGAATGGAGACAACATGAAAGGAATTGCATTTGGAGGAGAAAAAAAAAATTTGGGAAATTTGGGAAATGTAGTGACTACAAGGAGATGGACCAGGATTTTATCAAGTGCAGGGAAAAGGACCAAAAGAGGGTAAAACAAGAGCTCACAGATGTTGCAAAAGCAGGGGAAAAAGTTAAGCAGGAAGACACATCTTGCAGGGGAAGATATGAGAGACATGGCATGGACACTATAAAAAAAAAAAAAAAAAAGGTAAAAAATCTTCCCCAAAGTCAAGGCCATCAAATGCAGGCCATATGCCACCAAATGCAGGCCCATGCAGCAAAGCTTGGAAAATGGATCCCTGCTTAAGGCCAAAACAGATAAGAAGGACTTACAAACACACTGGAATGGAGACAACATGAAAGGAATTGCATTTGGAGGAGAAAAAAAAAAATTTGGGAAATTTGGGAAATGTAGTGACTACAAGGAGATGGACCAGGGTTTTATCAATTGCAGGGAAAAGGACCAAAAGAGGGTAAAACAAGAGCTCACAGATGTTGCAAAAACAGGGGAAAATGTTAAGGGGGAAGACACAACTTGGAGGGAAAGATGGGAGGAATTCGGCATAGATACTTTTTAAAAAAAAAAATAAAGAAAAAAATCTTGCCCAAAGTCAAAGCCATCAAAAGGCATGGCATGCCATCAAGTGCAGGCACATGCTGCAAAGATTCCTCTAGTGGTCCCCATTGAAATCGCAAGATTCCGTTTCCCTTCCCGAAAGGAAATGAAATTTCCTTTCGGGAAGGGAAACGGAATCTTGCGAACCCAAAAAGAAAGGCTTACAAACACTCTGGAAAGGAGATAGGATCAAATGAAATGCAATTGAAAAAAACCCCAAAAGCTCCAGAAAATTGGGAGATGTGTTGTCCTCAAAAACTGCTCTGTGAGGAAATGAGCTGCAGTGCAAAGGACCAAAGGAGGCCAAAACTAAGCAGAGAGATGTTGCAAAAGCAGGGGGAAAAGTTAAGGAGGAAGACACAACGTGGAGGGGAAGATATGAGGGACATGGCATGGACACTATTAAAAAAAAAAAAAAAAAATTCTTGCCCAAAATAAAAGCCATCAAGTGCAGGCCATATGCCACCAAATGCAGGCCCATGCAGCAAAGCTTGCAAAATGGATCCCTGCTTAAGGCCAAAACAGATAAGAAGGACTTACAAACACACTGGAATGGAGACAACATGAAAGGAATTGCATTTGGAGGAGAAAAAAAAGAAATTTGGGAAATTTGGGAAATGTAGTGACTACAAGGAGATGGACCAGGATTTTATCAAGTGCAGGGAAAAGGACCAAAAGAGGGTAAAACAAGAGCTCACAGATGTTGCAAAAGCAGGGGAAAAAGTTAAGGAGGAAGACACATCTTGCAGGGGAAGATATGAGAGACATGGCATGGACACTATAAAAAAAAAAAAAAAAAAGAAAAAAATCTTGCCCAAAGTCAAAGCCATCAAATGCAGGCCATATGCCACCAAATGCTGGCCCATGCAGCAAAGCTTGGAAAATGGATCCCTGCTTAAGGCCAAAACAGATAAGAAGGACTTACAAACACACTGGAATGGAGACAACATGAAAGGAATTGCATTTGGAGGAGAAAAAAAAAAAAATTTGGGAAATTTGGTAAATGTAGTGACTACAAGGAGATGGACCAGGATTTTATCAAGTGCAGGGAAAAGGACCAAAAGAGGGTAAAACAAGAGCTCACAGATGTTGCAAAAACAGGGGAAAATGTTAAGGGGGAAGACACAACTTGGAGGGAAAGATGGGAGGAATATGGCATGGACACTATAAAAAAAAAAAAAAAAGAAAAAAATCTTGCCCAAAGTCAAAGCCATCAAAAGGCATGGCATGCCATCAAGTGCAGGCACATGCTGCAAAGATTCCTCTAGTGGTCCCCATTGAAATCGCAAGATTCCGTTTCCCTTCCCGAAAGGAAATTTCCCGAAATGAAATTTCCTTTCGGGAAGGGAAACGGAATCTTGCGAACCCAAAAAGAAAGGCTTACAAACACTCTGGAAAGGAGATAGGATCAAATGAAATGCAATTGAAAAAAACCCCAAAAACTCCAGAAAATTGGGAGATGTGTTGTCCTCAAAAACCGCTCTGTGAGGAAATGAGCTGCAGTGCAAAGGACCAAAGGAGGCCAAAACTAAGCAGAGAGATGTTGCAAAAGCAGGGGGAAAAGTTAAGGAGGAAGACACGACGTGGAGGGGAAGATATGAGGGACATGGCATGGACACTTAAAAAAAAAAAAAAAAAAATTCTTGCCCAAAATCAAAGCCATCAAGTGCAGGCCATATGCCACCAAATGCAGGCCCATGCAGCAAAGCTTGGAAAATGGATCCCTGTTAAGGCCAAAACAGATAAGAAGGACTTACAAACACACTGGAATGGAGACAACATGAAAGGAATTGCATTTGGAGGAGAAAAAAAAGAAATTTGGGAAATTTGGGAAATGTAGTGACTACAAGGAGATGGACCAGGATTTTATCAAGTGCAGGGAAAAGGACCAAAAGAGGGTAAAACAAGAGCTCACAGATGTTGCAAAAACAGGGGAAAATGTTAAGGGGGAAGACACAACTTGGAGGGAAGATGGGAGGAATATGGCATAGATACTTATTAAAAAAAAAAAAAAAGAAAAAAATCTTGCCCAAAGTCAAAGCCATCAAAAGGCATGGCATGCCATCAAGTGCAGGCACATGCTGCAAAGATTCCTCTAGTGGTCCCCATTGAAATCGCAAGATTCCTTTTCCCTTCCCGAAAGGAAGTTTCCCGAAATGAAATTTCCTTTCGGGAAGGGAAACGGAATCTTGCGAACCCAAAAAGAAAGGCTTACAAACACTCTGGAAAGGAGATAGGATCAAATGAAATGCAATTGAAAAAAACCCCAAAAACTCCAGAAAATTGGGAGATGTGTTGTCCTCAAAAACTGCTCTGTGAGGAAATGAGCTGCAGTGCAAAGGACCAAAGGAGGCCAAAACTAAGCAGAGAGATGTTGCAAAAGCAGGGGGAAAAGTTAAGGAGGAAGACACGACATGGAGGGGAAGATATGAGGGACATGGCATGGACACTTAAAAAAAAAAAAAAAAAATTCTTGCCCAAAATCCAAAATCAAAGACATCAGGTGCAGGCCATATGCCACCAAATGCAGGCTCATGCAGCAAAGCTTGGAAAATGGATCCCTGCTTAAGGCCAAAACAGATAAGAAGGACTTACAAACACACTGGAATGGAGACAACATGAAAGGAATTGCATTTGGAGGAGAAAAAAAAAAAATTTGGGAAATTTGGGAAATTTAGTGACTACAAGGAGATGAACCAGGATTTTATCAAGTGAAGGGAAAAGGACCAAAAGAGGGTAAAACAAGAGCTCACAGATGTTGCAAAAGCAGGGGAAAAAGTTAAGCAGGAAGACACATCTTGCAGGGGAAGATATGAGAGACATATGAGTGTCCATATGGCATGGACACTATAAAAAAAAAAAAAAAAAAAGGTAAAAAATCTTGCCCAAAGTCAAAGCCATCAAATGCAGGCCATATGCCACCAAATGCTGGCCCATGCAGCTAAGCTTGGCAAATGGATCCCTGCTTAAGGCCAAAACAGATAAGAAGGACTTACAAACACACTGGAATGGAGACAACATGAAAGGAATTGCATTTGGAGGAGAAAAAAAAAAAATTTGGGAAATTTGGTAAATGTAGTGACTACAAGGAGATGGACCAGGATTTTATCAAGTGCAGGGAAAAGGACCAAAAGAGGGTAAAACAAGAGCTCACAGATGTTGCAAAAACAGGGGAAAATGTTAAGGGGGAAGACACAACTTGGAGGGAAAGATGGGAGGAATATGGCATGGACACTATAAAAAAAAAAAAAAAAGAAAAAAATCTTGCCCAAAGTCAAAGCCATCAAAAGGCATGGCATGCCATCAAGTGCAGGCACATGCTGCAAAGATTCCTCTAGTGGTCCCCATTGAAATCGCAAGATTCCGTTTCCCTTCCCGAAAGGAAATTTCCCGAAATGAAATTTCCTTTCGGGAAGGGAAACGGAATCTTGCGAACCCAAAAAGAAAGGCTTACAAACACTCTGGAAAGGAGATAGGATCAAATGAAATGCAATTGAAAAAAACCCCAAAAACTCCAGAAAATTGGGAGATGTGTTGTCCTCAAAAACTGCTCTGTGAGGAAATGAGCTGCAGTGCAAAGGACCAAAGGAGGCCAAAACTAAGCAGAGAGATGTTGCAAAAGCAGGGGGAAAAGATTAGGAGGAAGACACAACGTGGAGGGGAAGATATGAGGGACATGGCATGGACACTTAAAAAAAAAAAAAAAAAATTCTTCCCAAAATCAAAGCCATCAAGTGCAGGCCATATGCCACCAAATGCAGGCCCATGCAGCAAAGCTTGGAAAATGGATCCCTGCTTAAGGCCAAAACTGATAAGAAGGACTTACAAACACACTGGAATGGAGATACCCTGAAAGGAATATCATTTGGAGGAGAAAAAAAAAAAATTTGGGAAATTTGGGAAATGTAGTGACTACAAGGAGATGGACCAGGATTTTATCAAGTGCAGGGAAAAGGACCAAAAGAGGGTAAAACAAGAGCTCACAGATGTTGGAAAAGCAGGGGAAAAAGTTAAGGAGGAAGACACATCTTGCAGGGGAAGATATGAGAGACATGGCATGGACACTATAAAAAAAAAAAAAAAGTAAAAAATCTTGCCCAAAGTCAAAGCCATCAAATGCAGGCCATATGCCACCAAATGCAGGCCCATGCAGCAAAGCTTGGAAAATGGATCCCTGCTTAAGGCCAAAACAGATAAGAAGGACTTACAAACACACTGGAATGGAGATACCATGAAAGGAATATCATTTGGAGGAGAAAAAAAAAAATTTGGGAAATTTGGGAAATGTAGTGACTACAAGGAGATGGACCAGGATTTTATCAAGTGCAGGGAAAAGGACCAAAAGAGGGTAAAACAAGAGCTCACAGATGTTGCAAAAACAGGGGAAAATGTTAAGGGGGAAGACACAACTTGGAGGGAAAGATGGGAGGAATATGGCATAGATACTTATTAAAAAAAAAAAAAAAGAAAAAAATCTTGCCCAAAGTCAAAGCCATCAAAAGGCATGGCATGCCATCAAGTGCAGGCACATGCTGCAAAGATTCCTCTAGTGGTCCCCATTGAAATCGCAAGATTCCTTTTCCCTTCCCGAAAGGAAGTTTCCCGAAATGAAATTTCCTTTCGGGAAGGGAAACGGAATCTTGCGAACCCAAAAAGAAAGGCTTACAAACACTCTGGAAAGGAGATAGGATCAAATGAAATGCAATTGAAAAAAACCCCAAAAACTCCAGAAAATTGGGAGATGTGTTGTCCTCAAAAACCGCTCTGTGAGGAAATGAGCTGCAGTGCAAAGGACCAAAGGAGGCCAAAACTAAGCAGAGAGATGTTGCAAAAGCAGGGGGAAAAGTTAAGGAGGAAGACACAACGTGGAGGGGAAGATATGAGGGACATGGCATGGACACTTAAAAAAAAAAAAAAAAGTAAAAAATCTTGCCCAAAATCAAAGCCATCAAGTGCAGGCCATATGCCACCAAATGCAGGCCCATGCAGCAAAGCTTGGAAAATGGATCCCTGCTTAAGGCCAAAACAGATAAGAAGGACTTACAAACACACAGGAATTGAGATACCCTGAAAGGAATATCATTTGTAGGAGAAAAAAAAAAAATTTGGGAAATTTGGGAAATGTAGTGACTACAAGGAGATGGACCAGGATTTTATCAAGTGCAGGGAAAAGGACCAAAAGAGGGTAAAACAAGAGCTCACAGATGTTGCAAAAGCAGGGGAAAAAGTTAAGCAGGAAGACACATCTTGCAGGGGAAGATATGAGAGACATGGCATGGACACTATAAAAAAAAAAAAAAAAAAGGTAAAAAATCTTGCCCAAAGTCAAGGCCATCAAATGCAGGCCATATGCCACCAAATGCAGGCCCATGCAGCAAAGCTTGGAAAATGGATCCCTGCTTAAGGCCAAAACAGATAAGAAGGACTTACAAACACACTGGAATGGAGACAACATGAAAGGAATTGCATTTGGAGGAGAAAAAAAAAATTTGGGAAATTTGGGAAATGTAGTGACTACAAGGAGATGGACCAGGATTTTATCAAGTGCAGGGAAAAGGACCAAAAGAGGGTAAAACAAGAGCTCACAGATGTTGCAAAAGCAGGGGAAAAAGTTAAGCAGGAAGACACATCTTGCAGGGGAAGATATGAGAGACATGGCATGGACACTATAAAAAAAAAAAAAAAAAAGGTAAAAAATCTTCCCCAAAGTCAAGGCCATCAAATGCAGGCCATATGCCACCAAATGCAGGCCCATGCAGCAAAGCTTGGAAAATGGATCCCTGCTTAAGGCCAAAACAGATAAGAAGGACTTACAAACACACTGGAATGGAGACAACATGAAAGGAATTGCATTTGGAGGAGAAAAAAAAAAATTTGGGAAATTTGGGAAATGTAGTGACTACAAGGAGATGGACCAGGGTTTTATCAATTGCAGGGAAAAGGACCAAAAGAGGGTAAAACAAGAGCTCACAGATGTTGCAAAAACAGGGGAAAATGTTAAGGGGGAAGACACAACTTGGAGGGAAAGATGGGAGGAATTCGGCATAGATACTTTTTAAAAAAAAAAAAAAAGAAAAAAATCTTGCCCAAAGTCAAAGCCATCAAAAGGCATGGCATGCCATCAATTGCAGGCACATGCTGCAAAGATTCCTCTAGTGGTCCCCATTGAAATCGCAAGATTCCGTTTCCCTTCCCGAAAGGAAATGAAATTTCCTTTCGGGAAGGGAAACGGAATCTTGCGAACCCAAAAAGAAAGGCTTACAAACACTCTGGAAAGGAGATAGGATCAAATGAAATGCAATTGAAAAAAACCCCAAAAGCTCCAGAAAATTGGGAGATGTGTTGTCCTCAAAAACTGCTCTGTGAGGAAATGAGCTGCAGTGCAAAGGACCAAAGGAGGCCAAAACTAAGCAGAGAGATGTTGCAAAAGCAGGGGGAAAAGTTAAGGAGGAAGACACAACGTGGAGGGGAAGATATGAGGGACATGGCATGGACACTATTAAAAAAAAAAAAAAAAAATTCTTGCCCAAAATAAAAGCCATCAAGTGCAGGCCATATGCCACCAAATGCAGGCCCATGCAGCAAAGCTTGCAAAATGGATCCCTGCTTAAGGCCAAAACAGATAAGAAGGACTTACAAACACACTGGAATGGAGACAACATGAAAGGAATTGCATTTGGAGGAGAAAAAAAAGAAATTTGGGAAATTTGGGAAATGTAGTGACTACAAGGAGATGGACCAGGATTTTATCAAGTGCAGGGAAAAGGACCAAAAGAGGGTAAAACAAGAGCTCACAGATGTTGCAAAAGCAGGGGAAAAAGTTAAGGAGGAAGACACATCTTGCAGGGGAAGATATGAGAGACATGGCATGGACACTATAAAAAAAAAAAAAAAAAAGAAAAAAATCTTGCCCAAAGTCAAAGCCATCAAATGCAGGCCATATGCCACCAAATGCTGGCCCATGCAGCAAAGCTTGGAAAATGGATCCCTGCTTAAGGCCAAAACAGATAAGAAGGACTTACAAACACACTGGAATGGAGACAACATGAAAGGAATTGCATTTGGAGGAGAAAAAAAAAAAATTTGGGAAATTTGGTAAATGTAGTGACTACAAGGAGATGGACCAGGATTTTATCAAGTGCAGGGAAAAGGACCAAAAGAGGGTAAAACAAGAGCTCACAGATGTTGCAAAAACAGGGGAAAATGTTAAGGGGGAAGACACAACTTGGAGGGAAAGATGGGAGGAATATGGCATGGACACTATAAAAAAAAAAAAAAAAGAAAAAAATCTTGCCCAAAGTCAAAGCCATCAAAAGGCATGGCATGCCATCAAGTGCAGGCACATGCTGCAAAGATTCCTCTACTGGTCCCCATTGAAATCGCAAGATTCCGTTTCCCTTCCCGAAAGGAAATTTCCCGAAATGAAATTTCCTTTCGGGAAGGGAAACGGAATCTTGCGAACCCAAAAAGAAAGGCTTACAAACACTCTGGAAAGGAGATAGGATCAAATGAAATGCAATTGAAAAAAACCCCAAAAACTCCAGAAAATTGGGAGATGTGTTGTCCTCAAAAACCGCTCTGTGAGGAAATGAGCTGCAGTGCAAAGGACCAAAGGAGGCCAAAACTAAGCAGAGAGATGTTGCAAAAGCAGGGGGAAAAGTTAAGGAGGAAGACACGACGTGGAGGGGAAGATATGAGGGACATGGCATGGACACTTAAAAAAAAAAAAAAAAAAATTCTTGCCCAAAATCAAAGCCATCAAGTGCAGGCCATATGCCACCAAATGCAGGCCCATGCAGCAAAGCTTGGAAAATGGATCCCTGTTAAGGCCAAAACAGATAAGAAGGACTTACAAACACACTGGAATGGAGACAACATGAAAGGAATTGCATTTGGAGGAGAAAAAAAAGAAATTTGGGAAATTTGGGAAATGTAGTGACTACAAGGAGATGGACCAGGATTTTATCAAGTGCAGGGAAAAGGACCAAAAGAGGGTAAAACAAGAGCTCACAGATGTTGCAAAAACAGGGGAAAATGTTAAGGGGGAAGACACAACTTGGAGGGAAGATGGGAGGAATATGGCATAGATACTTATTAAAAAAAAAAAAAAAGAAAAAAATCTTGCCCAAAGTCAAAGCCATCAAAAGGCATGGCATGCCATCAAGTGCAGGCACATGCTGCAAAGATTCCTCTAGTGGTCCCCATTGAAATCGCAAGATTCCTTTTCCCTTCCCGAAAGGAAGTTTCCCGAAATGAAATTTCCTTTCGGGAAGGGAAACGGAATCTTGCGAACCCAAAAAGAAAGGCTTACAAACACTCTGGAAAGGAGATAGGATCAAATGAAATGCAATTGAAAAAAACCCCAAAAACTCCAGAAAATTGGGAGATGTGTTGTCCTCAAAAACTGCTCTGTGAGGAAATGAGCTGCAGTGCAAAGGACCAAAGGAGGCCAAAACTAAGCAGAGAGATGTTGCAAAAGCAGGGGGAAAAGTTAAGGAGGAAGACACGACATGGAGGGGAAGATATGAGGGACATGGCATGGACACTTAAAAAAAAAAAAAAAAAATTCTTGCCCAAAATCCAAAATCAAAGACATCAGGTGCAGGCCATATGCCACCAAATGCAGGCTCATGCAGCAAAGCTTGGAAAATGGATCCCTGCTTAAGGCCAAAACAGATAAGAAGGACTTACAAACACACTGGAATGGAGACAACATGAAAGGAATTGCATTTGGAGGAGAAAAAAAAAAAATTTGGGAAATTTGGGAAATTTAGTGACTACAAGGAGATGAACCAGGATTTTATCAAGTGAAGGGAAAAGGACCAAAAGAGGGTAAAACAAGAGCTCACAGATGTTGCAAAAGCAGGGGAAAAAGTTAAGCAGGAAGACACATCTTGCAGGGGAAGATATGAGAGACATATGAGTGTCCATATGGCATGGACACTATAAAAAAAAAAAAAAAAAAAGGTAAAAAATCTTGCCCAAAGTCAAAGCCATCAAATGCAGGCCATATGCCACCAAATGCTGGCCCATGCAGCTAAGCTTGGCAAATGGATCCCTGCTTAAGGCCAAAATAGATAAGAAGGACTTACAAACACACTGGAATGGAGACAACATGAAAGGAATTGCATTTGGAGGAGAAAAAAAAAAAATTTGGGAAATTTGGTAAATGTAGTGACTACAAGGAGATGGACCAGGATTTTATCAAGTGCAGGGAAAAGGACCAAAAGAGGGTAAAACAAGAGCTCACAGATGTTGCAAAAACAGGGGAAAATGTTAAGGGGGAAGACACAACTTGGAGGGAAAGATGGGAGGAATATGGCATGGACACTATAAAAAAAAAAAAAAAAGAAAAAAATCTTGCCCAAAGTCAAAGCCATCAAAAGGCATGGCATGCCATCAAGTGCAGGCACATGCTGCAAAGATTCCTCTAGTGGTCCCCATTGAAATCGCAAGATTCCGTTTCCCTTCCCGAAAGGAAATTTCCCGAAATGAAATTTCCTTTCGGGAAGGGAAACGGAATCTTGCGAACCCAAAAAGAAAGGCTTACAAACACTCTGGAAAGGAGATAGGATCAAATGAAATGCAATTGAAAAAAACCCCAAAAACTCCAGAAAATTGGGAGATGTGTTGTCCTCAAAAACTGCTCTGTGAGGAAATGAGCTGCAGTGCAAAGGACCAAAGGAGGCCAAAACTAAGCAGAGAGATGTTGCAAAAGCAGGGGGAAAAGATTAGGAGGAAGACACAACGTGGAGGGGAAGATATGAGGGACATGGCATGGACACTTAAAAAAAAAAAAAAAAAATTCTTCCCAAAATCAAAGCCATCAAGTGCAGGCCATATGCCACCAAATGCAGGCCCATGCAGCAAAGCTTGGAAAATGGATCCCTGCTTAAGGCCAAAACTGATAAGAAGGACTTACAAACACACTGGAATGGAGATACCCTGAAAGGAATATCATTTGGAGGAGAAAAAAAAAAAATTTGGGAAATTTGGGAAATGTAGTGACTACAAGGAGATGGACCAGGATTTTATCAAGTGCAGGGAAAAGGACCAAAAGAGGGTAAAACAAGAGCTCACAGATGTTGCAAAAGCAGGGGAAAAAGTTAAGGAGGAAGACACATCTTGCAGGGGAAGATATGAGAGACATGGCATGGACACTATAAAAAAAAAAAAAAAGTAAAAAATCTTGCCCAAAGTCAAAGCCATCAAATGCAGGCCATATGCCACCAAATGCAGGCCCATGCAGCAAAGCTTGGAAAATGGATCCCTGCTTAAGGCCAAAACAGATAAGAAGGACTTACAAACACACTGGAATGGAGATACCATGAAAGGAATATCATTTGGAGGAGAAAAAAAAAAATTTGGGAAATTTGGGAAATGTAGTGACTACAAGGAGATGGACCAGGATTTTATCAAGTGCAGGGAAAAGGACCAAAAGAGGGTAAAACAAGAGCTCACAGATGTTGCAAAAACAGGGGAAAATGTTAAGGGGGAAGACACAACTTGGAGGGAAAGATGGGAGGAATATGGCATAGATACTTATTAAAAAAAAAAAAAAAGAAAAAAATCTTGCCCAAAGTCAAAGCCATCAAAAGGCATGGCATGCCATCAAGTGCAGGCACATGCTGCAAAGATTCCTCTAGTGGTCCCCATTGAAATCGCAAGATTCCTTTTCCCTTCCCGAAAGGAAGTTTCCCGAAATGAAATTTCCTTTCGGGAAGGGAAACGGAATCTTGCGAACCCAAAAAGAAAGGCTTACAAACACTCTGGAAAGGAGATAGGATCAAATGAAATGCAATTGAAAAAAACCCCAAAAACTCCAGAAAATTGGGAGATGTGTTGTCCTCAAAAACCGCTCTGTGAGGAAATGAGCTGCAGTGCAAAGGACCAAAGGAGGCCAAAACTAAGCAGAGAGATGTTGCAAAAGCAGGGGGAAAAGTTAAGGAGGAAGACACAACGTGGAGGGGAAGATATGAGGGACATGGCATGGACACTTAAAAAAAAAAAAAAAAGTAAAAAATCTTGCCCAAAATCAAAGCCATCAAGTGCAGGCCATATGCCACCAAATGCAGGCCCATGCAGCAAAGCTTGGAAAATGGATCCCTGCTTAAGGCCAAAACAGATAAGAAGGACTTACAAACACACTGGAATGGAGACAACATGAAAGGAATATCATTTGGAGGAGAAAAAAAAAAAATTTGGGAAATTTGGGAAATGTAGTGACTACAAGGAGATGGACCAGGATTTTATCAAGTGCAGGGAAAAGGACCAAAAGAGGGTAAAACAAGAGCTCACAGATGTTGCAAAAGCAGGGGAAAAAGTTAAGCAGGAAGACACATCTTGCAGGGGAAGATATGAGAGACATGGCATGGACACTATAAAAAAAAAAAAAAAGTAAAAAATCTTGCCCAAAGTCAAAGCCATCAAATGCAGGCCATATGCCACCAAATGCAGGCCCATGCAGCAAAGCTTGGAAAATGGATCCCTGCTTAAGGCCAAAACAGATAAGAAGGACTTACAAACACACTGGAATGGAGATACCATGAAAGGAATATCATTTGGAGGAGAAAAAAAAAAATTTGGGAAATTTGGGAAATGTAGTGACTACAAGGAGATGGACCAGGATTTTATCAAGTGCAGGGAAAAGGACCAAAAGAGGGTAAAACAAGAGCTCACAGATGTTGCAAAAACAGGGGAAAATGTTAAGGGGGAAGACACAACTTGGAGGGAAAGATGGGAGGAATATGGCATAGATACTTATTAAAAAAAAAAAAAAAGAAAAAAATCTTGCCCAAAGTCAAAGCCATCAAAAGGCATGGCATGCCATCAAGTGCAGGCACATGCTGCAAAGATTCCTCTAGTGGTCCCCATTGAAATCGCAAGATTCCTTTTCCCTTCCCGAAAGGAAGTTTCCCGAAATGAAATTTCCTTTCGGGAAGGGAAACGAAATCTTGCGAACCCAAAAAGAAAGGCTTACAAACACTCTGGAAAGGAGATAGGATCAAATGAAATGCAATTGAAAAAAACCCCAAAAACTCCAGAAAATTGGGAGATGTGTTGTCCTCAAAAACCGCTCTGTGAGGAAATGAGCTGCAGTGCAAAGGACCAAAGGAGGCCAAAACTAAGCAGAGAGATGTTGCAAAAGCAGGGGGAAAAGTTAAGGAGGAAGACACAACGTGGAGGGGAAGATATGAGGGACATGGCATGGACACTTAAAAAAAAAAAAAAAAGTAAAAAATCTTGCCCAAAATCAAAGCCATCAAGTGCAGGCCATATGCCACCAAATGCAGGCCCATGCAGCAAAGCTTGGAAAATGGATCCCTGCTTAAGGCCAAAACAGATAAGAAGGACTTACAAACACACTGGAATGGAGACAACATGAAAGGAATATCATTTGGAGGAGAAAAAAAAAAAATTTGGGAAATTTGGGAAATGTAGTGACTACAAGGAGATGGACCAGGATTTTATCAAGTGCAGGGAAAAGGACCAAAAGAGGGTAAAACAAGAGCTCACAGATGTTGCAAAAGCAGGGGAAAAAGTTAAGCAGGAAGACACATCTTGCAGGGGAAGATATGAGAGACATATGAGTGTCCATATGGCATGGACACTATAAAAAAAAAAAAAAAAAAAAGGTAAAAAATCTTGCCCAAAGTCAAAGCCATCAAATGCAGGCCATATGCCACCAAATGCAGGCCCATGCAGCAAAGCTTGGAAAATGGATCCCTGCTTAAGGCCAAAACAGATAAGAAGGACTTACAAACACACTGGAATGGAGACAACATGAAAGGAATTGCATTTGGAGGAGAAAAAAAAAAAATTTGGGAAATTTGGGAAATGTAGTGACTACAAGGAGATGGACCAGGATTTTATCAAGTGCAGGGAAAAGGACCAAAAGAGGGTAAAACAAGAGCTCACAGATGTTGCAAAAGCAGGGGAAAAAGTTAAGCAGGAAGACACATCTTGCAGGGGAAGATATGAGAGACATGGCATGGACACTATAAAAAAAAAAAAAAAAAATTTAAAAAATCTTGCCCAAAGTCAAGGCCATCAAATGCAGGCCATATGCCACCAAATGCAGGCCCATGCAGCAAAGCTTGCAAAATGGATCCCTGCTTAAGGCCAAAACAGATAAGAAGGACTTACAAACACACTGGAATGGAGACAACATGAAAGGAATTGCATTTGGAGGAGAAAAAAAAAAATTTGGGAAATTTGGGAAATGTAGTGACAAAAAGGAGATGGACCAGGGTTTTATCAATTGCAGGGAAAATGATCAAAAGAGGGCAAAACAAGAGCTCACAGATGTTGCAAAAACAGGGGAAAATGTTAAGGGGGAAGACACAACTTGGAGGGAAAGATGGGAGGAATATGGCATAGATACTTTTTAAAAAAAAAAAAAAAGAAAAAAATCTTGCCCAAAGTCAAAGCCATCAAAAGGCATGGCATGCCATCAAGTGCAGGCACATGCTGCAAAGATTCCTCTAGTGGTCCCCATTGAAATCGCAAGATTCCGTTTCCCTTCCCGAAAGGAAATGAAATTTCCTTTCGGGAAGGGAAACGGAATCTTGCGAACCCAAAAAGAAAGGCTTACAAACACTCTGGAAAGGAGATAGGATCAAATGAAATGCAATTGAAAAAAACCCCAAAAGCTCCAGAAAATTGGGAGATGTGTTGTCCTCAAAAACTGCTCTGTGAGGAAATGAGCTGCAGTGCAAAGGACCAAAGGAGGCCAAAACTAAGCAGAGAGATGTTGCAAAAGCAGGGGGAAAAGTAAAGGAGGAAGATACGACGTGGAGGGGAAGATATGAGGGACATGGCATGGACACTTAAAAAAAAAAAAAAAAAAAAATTCTTGCCCAAAATCAAAGCCATCAAGTGCAGGCCATATGCCACCAAATGCAGGCCCATGCAGCAAAGCTTGGAAAATGGATCCCTGCTTAAGGCCAAAACAGATAAGAAGGACTTACAAACACACTGGAATGGAGACAACATGAAAGGAATTGCATTTGGTGGAGAAAAAAAAGAAATTTGGGAAATTTGGGAAATGTAGTGACTACAAGGAGATGGACCAGGATTTTATCAAGTGCAGGGAAAAGGACCAAAGGAGGGTAAAACAAGAGCTCACAGATGTTGCAAAAGCAGGGGAAAAAGTTAAGGAGGAAGACACATCTTGCAGGGGAAGATATGAGAGACATGGCATGGACACTATTAAAAAAAAAAAAAAAAGTAAAAAATCTTGACCAAAGTCAAAGCCATCAAATGCAGGCCATATGCCACCAAATGCAGGCCCATGCAGCAAAGCTTGGAGAATGGATCCCTGCTTAAGGCCAAAACAGATAAGAAGGACTTACAAACACACTGGAATGGAGACAACATGAAAGGAATATCATTTGGAGGAGAAAAAAATAAAAACTTGGGAAATTTGGGAAATGTAGTGACTACAAGGAGATGGACCAGGATTTTATCAAGTGCAGGGAAAAGGACCAAAAGAGGGTAAAACAAGAGCTCACAGATGTTGCAAAAGCAGGGGAAAAAGTTAAGCAGGAAGACACATCTTGCAGGGGAAGATATGAGAGACATGGCATGGACACTATTAAAAAAAAAAAATAAAAGAAAAAAATCTTGCCCAAAGTCAAAGCCATCAAATGCAGGCCATATGCCACCAAATGCAGGCCCATGCAGCAAAGCCTGGAAAATGGATCCCTGCTTAAGGCCAAAACAGATAAGAAGGACTTACAAACACACTGGAATGGAGATACCATGAAAGGAATATCATTTGGAGGAGAAAAAAAAAAAATTTGGGAAATTTGGGAAATGTAGTGACTACAAGGAGATGGACCAGGATTTTATCAAGTGCAGGGAAAAGGACCAAAAGAGGGTAAAACAAGAGCTCACAGATGTTGCAAAAACAGGGGAAAATGTTAAGGGGGAAGACACAACTTGGAGGGAAAGATGGGAGGAATATGGCATAGATACTTATTAAAAAAAAAGAAAAAGAAAAAAATCTTGCCCAAAGTCAAAGCCATCAAAAGGCATGGCATGCCATCAAGTGCAGGCACATGCTGCAAAGATTCCTCTAGTGGTCCCCATTGAAATCGCAAGATTCCGTTTCCCTTCCCGAAAGGAAATTTCATTTCCTTTCGGGAAGGGAAACGGAATCTTGCGAACCCAAAAAGAAAGGCTTACAAACACTCTGGAAAGGAGATAGGATCAAATGAAATGCAATTGAAAAAAACCCCAAAAACTCCAGAAAATTGGGAGATGTGTTGTCCTCAAAAACCGCTCTGTGAGGAAATGAGCTGCAGTGCAAAGGACCAAAGGAGGCCAAAACTAAGCAGAGAGATGTTGCAAAAGCAGGGGGAAAAGTTAAGGAGGAAGACACATCTTGCAGGGGAAGATATGAGGGACATGGCATGGACACTTAAAAAAAAAAAAAAAAAAAATCTTGCCCAAAATCAAAGCCATCAAGTGCAGGCCATATGCCACCAAATGCAGGCCCATGCAGCAAAGCTTGGAAAATGGATCCCTGCTTAAGGCCAAAACAGATAAGAAGGACTTACAAACACACTGGAATGGAGACAACATGCAAAGAAATTGCATTTGGAGGAGAAAAAAAAAAAATTTTGGGAAACTTGGGAAATGTAGTGACTACAAGGAGATGGACCAGGATTTTATCAAGTGCAGGGAAAAGGACCAAAAGAGGGTAAAACAAGAGCTCACAGATGTTGCAAAAGCAGGGGAAAAAGTTAAGCAGGAAGACATATCTTGCAGGGGAAGATATGAGAGACATGGCATGGACAGTATAAGAAAAAAAAAAAAGAAAAAAATCTTGCCCAAAGTCAAAGCCATCAAATGCAGGCCATATGCCACCAAATGCAGGCCCATGCAGCAAAGCTTGGAAAATGGATCCCTGCTTAAGGCCAAAACAGATAAGAAGGACTTACAAACACACTGGAATGGAGATACCATGAAAGGAATATCATTTGGAGGAGAAAAAAAAAAAATTTGGGAAATTTGGGAAATGTAGTGACTACAAGGAGATGGACCAGGATTTATCAAGTGCAGGGAAAAGGACCAAAAGAGGGTAAAACAAGAGCTCACAGATGTTGCAAAAACAGGGGAAAATGTTAAGGGGGATGACACAACTTGGAGGGAAAGATGGGAGGAATATGGCATAGATACTTATTAAAAAAAAAAAAAAGAAAAAAATCTTGCCCAAAGTCAAAGCCATCAAATGCAGGCCAGATGCCACCAAATGCTGGCCCATGCAGCAAAGCTTGGAAAATGGATCCCTGCTTAAGGCCAAAACAGATAAGAAGGACTTACAAACACACTGGAATGGAGACAACATGAAAGGAATTGCATTTGGAGGAGAAAAAAAAAAAATTTGGGAAATTTGGGAAATGTAGTGACTACAAGGAGATGGACCAGGATTTTATCAAGTGCAGGGAAAAGGACCAAAAGAGGGTAAAACAAGAGCTCACAGATGTTGCAAAAACAGGGGAAAATGTTAAGGGGGAAGACACAACTTGGAGGGAAAGATGGGAGGAATATGGCATAGATACTTATTAAAAAAAAAAAAAAAGAAAAAAATCTTGCCCAAAGTCAAAGCCATCAAAAGGCATGGCATGCCATCAAGTGCAGGCACATGCTGCAAAGATTCCTCTAGTGGTCCCCATTGAAATCGCAAGATTCCGTTTCCCTTCCCGAAAGGAAATTTCATTTCCTTTCGGGAAGGGAAACGGAATCTTGCGAACCCAAAAAGAAAGGCTTACAAACACTCTGGAAAGGAGATAGGATCAAACGAAATGCAATTGAAAAAAACCCCAAAAACTCCAGAAAATTGGGAGATGTGTTGTCCTCAAAAACTGCTCTGTGAGGAAATGAGCTGCAGTGCAAAGGACCAAAGGAGGCCAAAACTAAGCAGAGAGATGTTGCAAAAGCAGGGGGAAAAGTTAAGGAGGAAGACACAACGTGGAGGGGAAGATATGAGAGACATGGCATGGACACTTAAAAAAAAAAAAAAAAAAATTCTTGCCCAAAATCAAAGCCATCAAGTGCAGGCCATATGCCACCAAATGCAGGCCCATGCAGCAAAGCTTGGAAAATGGATCCCTGCTTAAGGCCAAAACAGATAAGAAGGACTTACAAACACACTGGAATGGAGACAACATGAAAGGAATTGCATTTGGAGGAGAAAAAAAAAAAATTTGGGAAATTTGGGAAATGTAGTGACTACAAGGAGATGGACCAGGATTTTATCAAGTGCAGGGAAAAGGACCAAAAGAGGGTAAAACAAGAGCTCACAGATATTGCAAAAAGAGGGGAAAATGTTAAGGCGGAAGACACAACTTGGAGGGAAAGATGGGAGGAATATGGCATAGATACTTATTAAAAAAAAAAAAAAAGAAAAAAATCTTGCCCAAAGTCAAAGCCATCAAAAGGCATGGCATGCCATCAAGTGCAGGCACATGCTGCAAAGATTCCTCTAGTGGTCCCCATTGCAATCGCAATATTCCGTTTCCCTTCCCGAAAGGAAATTTCATTTCCTTTCGGGAAGGGAAACGGAATCTTGCGAACCCAAAAAGAAAGGCTTACAAACACTCTGGAAAGGAGATAGGATCAAATGAAATGCAATTGAAAAAAACCCCAAAAACTCCAGAAAATTGGGAGATGTGTTGTCCTCAAAAACTGCTCTGTGAGGAAATGAGCTGCAGTGCAAAGGACCAAAGGAGGCCAAAACTAAGCAGAGAGATGTTGCAAAAGCAGGGGGAAAAGTTAAGGAGGAAGACACGACGTGGAGGGGAAGATATGAGGAACATGGCATGGACACTTAAAAAAAAAAAAAAAAAAATTCTTGCCCAAAATCAAAGCCATCAAGTGCAGGCCATATGCCACCAAATGCAGGCCCATGCAGCAAAGCTTGGAAAATGGATCCCTGTTAAGGCCAAAACAGATAAGAAGGACTTACAAACACACTGGAATGGAGACAACATGAAAGGAATTGCATTTGGAGGAGAAAAAAAAGAAATTTGGGAAATTTGGGAAATGTAGTGACTACAAGGAGATGGACCAGGATTTTATCAAGTGCAGGGAAAAGGACCAAAAGAGGGTAAAACAAGAGCTCACAGATGTTGCAAAAACAGGGGAAAATGTTAAGGGGGAAGACACAACTTGGAGGGAAAGATGGGAGGAATATGGCATAGATACATATTAAAAAAAAAAAAAAAGAAAAAAAATCTTGCCCAAAGTCAAAGCCATCAAATGCAGGCCATATGCCACCAAATGCAGGCCCATGCAGCAAAGCTTGGAAAATGGATCCCTGCTTAAGGCCAAAACAGATAAGAAGGACTTACAAACACACTGGAATGGAGACAACATGAAAGGAATTGAATTTGGAGGAGAAAAAAAAAAATTTGGGAAATTTGGGAAATGTAGTGACTACAAGGAGATGGACCAGGATTTTATCAAGTGCAGGGAAAAGGACCAAAAGAGGGTAAAACAAGAGCTCACAGATGTTGCAAAAACAGGGGGAAATGTTAAGGGGGAAGACACAACTTGGAGGGAAAGATGGGAGGAATATGGCATAGATACTTATTAAAAAAAAAAAAAAAGAAAAAAATCTTGCCCAAAGTCAAAGCCATCAAAAGGCATGGCATGCCATCAAGTGCAGGCACATGCTGCAAAGATTCCTCTAGTGGTCCCCATTGAAATCGCAAGATTCCGTTTCCCTTCCCGAAAGGAAATGAAATTTCCTTTCGGGAAGGGAAACGGAATCTTGCGAACCCAAAAAGAAAGGCTTACAAACACTCTGGAAAGGAGATAGGATCAAATGAAATGCAATTGAAAAAAACCCCAAAAACTCCAGAAAATTGGGAGATGTGTTGTCCTCAAAAACTGCTCTGTGAGGAAATGAGCTGCAGTGCAAAGGACCAAAGGAGGCCAAAACTAAGCAGAGAGATGTTGCAAAAGCAGGGGGAAAAGTTAAGGAGGAAGACACAACGTGGAGGGGAAGATATGAGGGACATGGCATGGACACTTAAAAAAAAAAAAAAAATTCTTGCCCAAAATCAAAGCCATCAAGTGCAGGCCATATGCCACCAAATGCAGGCCCATGCAGCAAAGCTTGGAAAATGGATCCCTGCTTAAGGCCAAAACAGATAAGAAGGACTTACAAACACACTGGAATGGAGATACCATGAAAGGAATTGCATTTGGAGGAGAAAAAAAAAAAACTTGGGAAATTTGGGAAATGTAGTGACTACAAGGAGATGGACCAGGATTTTATCAAGTGCAGGGAAAAGGACCAAAAGAGGGTAAAACAAGAGCTCACAGATGTTGCAAAAACAGGGGAAAATGTTAAGGGGGAAGACACAACTTGGAGGGAAAGATGGGAGGAATATGGCATAGATACTTATTAAAAAAAAAAAAAAAGAAAAAAAATCTTGCCCAAAGTCAAAGCCATCAAAAGGCATGGCATGCCATCAAGTGCAGGCACATGCTGCAAAGATTCCTCTAGTGGTCCCCATTGAAATCGCAAGATTCCGTTTCCCTTCCCAAAAGGAAATTTCATTTCCTTTCGGGAAGGGAAACGGAATCTTGCGAACCCAAAAAGAAAGGCTTACAAACACTCTGGAAAGGAGATAGGATCAAATGAAATGCAATTGAAAAAAACCCCAAAAACTCCAGAAAATTGGGAGATGTGTTGTCCTCAAAAACTGCTCTGTGAGGAAATGAGCTGCAGTGCAAAGGACCAAAGGAGGCCAAAACTAAGCAGAGAGATGTTGCAAAAGCAGGGGAAAAAGTTAAGCAGGAAGACACATCTTGTAGGGGAAGATATGAGAGACATGGCATGGACACTATAAAAAAAAAAAAAAAAAGTAAAAAATCTTGCCCAAAGTCAAAGCCATCAAATGCAGGCCATATGCCACCAAATGCAGGCCCATGCAGCAAAGCTTGGAAAATGGATCCCTGCTTAAGGCCAAAACAGATAAGAAGGACTTACAAACACACTGGAATGGAGACAACATGAAAGGAACTGCATTTGGAGGAGAAAAAAAAAAATTTGGGAAATTTGGGAAATGTAGTGACTACAAGGAGATGGACCAGGATTTTATCAAGTACAGGGAAAAGGACCAAAAGAGGGTAAAACAAGAGCTCACAGATGTTGCAAAAACAGGGGAAAATGTTAAGCAGGAAGACACAACTTGGAGGGAAAGATGGGAGGAATATGGCATAGATACTTATTAAAAAAAAAAAAAAAGAAAAAAATCTTGCCCAAAGTCAAAGCCATCAAAAGGCATGGCATGCCATAAGTGCAGGCACATGCTGCAAAGATTCCTCTAGTGGTCCCTATTGAAATCGCAAGATTCCGTTTCCCTTCCCGAAAGGAAATTTCATTTCCTTTCGGGAAGGGAAACGGAATCTTGCGAACCCAAAAAGAAAGGCTTACAAACACTCTGGAAAGGAGATAGGATCAAATGAAATGCAATTGAAAAAAACCCCAAAAACTCCAGAAAATTGGGAGATGTGTTGTCCTCAAAAACTGCTCTGTGAGGAAATGAGCTGCAGTGCAAAGGACCAAAGGAGGCCAAAACTAAGCAGAGAGATGTTGCAAAAGCAGGGGGAAAAGTTAAGGAGGAAGACACATCTTGCAGGAAAAGATAAGAGAGACATGGCATGGACACTATAAAAAAAAAAAAAAAAAAGTAAAAATCTTGCCCAAAATCAAAGCCATCAAATGCAGGCCATATGCCACCAAATGCAGGCCCATGCAGCAAAGCTTGGAAAATGGATCCCTGCTTAAGGCCAAAACAGATAAGAAGGACATACAAACACACTGGAATGGAGACAACATGAAAGGAATTTCATTTGGAGGAGAAAAAAAAAAATTTGGGGAAATTTGGGAAATGTAGTGACTTCAAGGAGATGGACCAGGACTTTATCAAGTGCAGGGAAAAGGACCAAAAGAGGGTAAAACAAGAGCTCACAGATGTTGCAAAAGCAGGGGAAAATGTTAAGGAGGAAGACACATCTTGCAGGGGAACAAATGAGAGACATGGCATGGAAAGTATAAAAAAAAAAAAAAAAGTAAAAAATCTTGCCCAAAGTCAAAGCCATCAAATGCAGGCCATATGCCACCAAATGCAGGCCCATGCAGCAAAGCTTGGAAAATGGATCCCTGCTTAAGGCCAAAACAGATAAGAAGGACTTACAAACACACTGGATTGGAGACAACATGAAAGGAATATCATTTGGAGGAGAAAAAATAAAAATTTGGGAAATTCGGGAAATGTAGTGACTACAAGGAGATCGACCAGGATTTTATCAAGTGCAGGGAAAAGGACCAAAAGAGGGTAAAACAAGAGCTCACAGATGTTGCAAAAGCAGGGGAAAAAGTTAAGCAGGAAGACACATCTTGCAGGGGAAGATATGAGAGACATGGCATGGACACTATAAAAAAAAAAAAAAAAAAGTAAAAAATCTTGCCCAAAGTCAAAGCCATCAAATGCAGGCCATATGCCACCAAATGCAGGCCCATGCAGCAAAGCTTGGAAAATGGATCCCTGCTTAAGGCCAAAACAGATAAGAAGGACTTACAAACACACTGGAATGGAGATACCATGAAAGGAATTGCATTTGGAGGAGAAAAAAAAAAAATTTGGGAAATTTGGGAAATGTAGTGACTACAAGGAGATCGACCAGGATTTTATCAAGTGCAGGGAAAAGGACCAAAAGAGGGTAAAACAAGAGCTCACAGATATTGCAAAAACAGGGGAAAATGTTAAGGGGGAAGACACAACTTGGAGGGAAAGATGGGAGGAATATGGCATGGACAGTATAAAAAAAAAAAAAAAAAGAAAAAAAATCTTGCCCAAAGTCAAAGCCATCAAAAGGCATGGCATGCCATCAAGTGCAGGCACATGCTGCAAAGATTCCTCTAGTGGTCCCCATTGAAATCGCAAGATTCCGTTTCCCTTCCCGAAAGGAAATTTCATTTCCTTTCGGGAAGGGAAACGGAATCTTGCGAACCCAAAAAGAAAGGCTTACAAACACTCTGGAAAGGAGATAGGATCAAATTAAATGCAATTGAAAAAAACCCCAAAAACTCCAGAAAATTGGGAGATGTGTTGTCCTCAAAAACTGCTCTGTGAGGAAATGAGCTGCAGTGCAAAGGACCAAAGGAGGCCAAAACTAAGCAGAGAGATTTTGCAAAAGCAGGGGGAAAAGTTAAGGAGGAAGACACAACGTGGAGGGGAAGAGATGAGGGACATGGCATGGACACTTAAAAAAAAAAAAAAAAAATTCTTGCCCAAAATCAAAGCCATCAAGTGCAGGCCATATGCCACCAAATGCAGGCCCATGCAGCAAAGCTTGGAAAATGGATCCCTGCTTAAGGCCAAAACAGATAAGAAGGACTTACAAACACACTGGAATGGAGACAACATGAAAGGAATTGCATTTGGAGGAGAAAAAAAAAAAATTTGGGAAATTTGGGAAATGTAGTGACTACAAGGAGATGGACCAGGATTTTATCAAGTGCAGGGAAAAGGACCAAAAGAGGGTAAAACAAGAGCTCACAGATGTTGCAAAAGCAGGGGAAAAAGTTAAGCAGGAAGACACATCTTGCAGGGGAAGATATGAGAGACATGGCATGGACACTATAAAAAAAAAAAAAAAAGTAAAAATCGTGCCCAAAATCAAAGCCATCAAATGCAGGCCATATGCCACCAAATGCAGGCCCATGCAGCAAAGCTTGGAAAATGGATCCCTGCTTAAGGCCAAAACAGATAAGAAGGACTTACAAACACACTGGAATGGAGATACCATGAAAGGAATTGCATTTGGAGGAGAAAAAAAAAAAATTTGGGAAATTTGGGAAATGTAGTGACTACAAGGAGATGGACCAGGATTTTATCAAGTGCAGGGAAAAGGACCAAAAGAGGGTAAAACAAGAGCTCACAAATATTGCAAAAACAGGGGAAAATGTTAAGGGGGAAGACACAACTTGGAGGGAAAGATGGGAGGAATATGGCATGGACATTTTAAAAAAAAAAAAAAAAAAGAAAAAAAATCTTGCCCAAAGTCAAAGCCATCAAAAGGCATGGCATGCCATCAAGTGCAGGCACATGCTGCAAAGATTCCTCTAGTGGTCCCCATTGAAATCGCAAGATTCCGTTTCCCTTCCCGAAATGAAATTTCATTTCCTTTCGGGAAGGGAAACGGAATCTTGCGAACCCAAAAAGAAAGGCTTACAAACACTCTGGAAAGGAGATAGGATCAAATGAAATGCAATTGAAAAAAACCCCAAAAACTCCAGAAAATTGGGAGATGTGTTGTCCTCAAAAACTGCTCTGTGAGGAAATGAGCTGCAGTGCAAAGGACCAAAGGAGGCCAAAACTAAGCAGAGAGATGTTGCAAAAGCAGGGGGAAAAGTTAAGCAGGAAGACACAACGTGGAGGGGAAGATATGAGGGACATGGCATGGACACTTAAAAAAAAAAAACCATAAAAAAGTCTTGCCCAAACTCAAAGCCATCAAGTGCAGGCCATATGCCACCAAATGCAGGCCCATGCAGCAAAGCTTGGAAAATGGATCCCTGCTTAAGGCCAAAACAGATAAGAAGGACTTACAAACACACTGGAATGGAGACAACATGAAAGGAATTGCATTTGGAGGAGAAAAAAAAAAATTTTGGGAAATTTGGGAAATGTAGTGACTACAAGGAGATGGACCAGGATTTTATCAAGTGCAGGGAAAAGGACCAAAAGAGGGTAAAACAAGAGCTCACAGATGTTGCAAAAACAGGGGAAAAAGTTAAGGAGGAAGACACATCTTGCAGGAAAAGATAAGAGAGACATGGCATGGACACTATTAAAAAAAAAAAAAAAGTAAAAATCTTGCCCAAAATCAAAGCCATCAAATGCAGGCCATATGCCACCAAATGCAGGCCCATGCAGCAAAGCTTGGAAAATGGATCCCTGCTTAAGGCCAAAACAGATAAGAAGGACATACAAACACACTGGAATGGAGACAACATGAAAGGAATTGCATTTGGAGGAGAAAAAAAAAAATTTTGGGAAATTTGGGAAATGTAGTGACTACAAGGAGATGGACCAGGATTTTATCAAGTGCAGGGAAAAGGACCAAAAGAGGGTAAAACAAGAGCTCACAGATGTTGCAAAAGCAGGGGAAAAAGTTAAGCAGGAAGACACATCTTGCAGGGGAAGATATGAGAGACATGGCATGGACACTATAAAAAAAAAAAAAAAAAGAAAAAAATCTTGCCCAAAGTCAAAGCCATCAAATGCAGGCCATATGCCACCAAATGCAGGCCCATGCAGCAAAGCTTGGAAAATGGATCCCTGCTTAAGGCCAAAACAGATAAGAAGGACTTACAAACACACTGGAATGGAGATACCATGAAAGGAATTGCATTTGGAGGAGAAAAAAAAAAATTTTGGGAAATTTGGGAAATGTAGTGACTACAAGGAGATGGACCAGGATTTTATCAAGTGCAGGGAAAAGGACCAAAAGAGGGTAAAACAAGAGCTCACAGATGTTGCAAAAACAGGGGAAAATGTTAAGGGGGAAGACACAACTTGGAGGGAAAGATGGGAGGAATATGGCATAGATACTTATTAAAAAAAAAAAAAAAGAAAAAAATCTTGCCCAAAGTCAAAGCCATCAAAAGGCATGGCATGCCATCAAGTGCAGGCACATGCTGCAAAGATTCCTCTAGTGGTCCCCATTGAAATCGCAAGATTCCGTTTCCCTTCCCGAAAGGAAATTTCATTTCCTTTCGGGAAGGGAAACGGAATCTTGCGAACCCAAAAAGAAAGGCTTACAAACACTCTGGAAAGGAGATAGGATCAAATGAAATGCAATTGAAAAAAACCCCAAAAACTCCAGAAAATTGGGAGATGTGTTGTCCTCAAAAACTGCTCTGTGAGGAAATGAGCTGCAGTGCAAAGGACCAAAGGAGGCCAAAACTAAGCAGAGAGATGTTGCAAAAGCAGGGGGAAAAGTTAAGGAGGAAGACACATCTTGCAGGAAAAGATAAGAGAGACATGGCATGGACACTATAAAAAAAAAAAAAAAAAAGTAAAAATCTTGCCCAAAATCAAAGCCATCAAATGCAGGCCATATGCCACCAAATGCAGGCCCATGCAGCAAAGCTTGGAAAATGGATCCCTGCTTAAGGCCAAAACAGATAAGAAGGACATACAAACACACTGGAATGGAGACAACATGAAAGGAATTTCATTTGGAGGAGAAAAAAAAAAATTTGGGGAAATTTGGGAAATGTAGTGACTTCAAGGAGATGGACCAGGACTTTATCAAGTGCAGGGAAAAGGACCAAAAGAGGGTAAAACAAGAGCTCACAGATGTTGCAAAAGCAGGGGAAAATGTTAAGGAGGAAGACACATCTTGCAGGGGAACATATGAGAGACATGGCATGGAAAGTATAAAAAAAAAAAAAAAAGTAAAAAATCTTGCCCAAAGTCAAAGCCATCAAATGCAGGCCATATGCCACCAAATGCAGGCCCATGCAGCAAAGCTTGGAAAATGGATCCCTGCTTAAGGCCAAAACAGATAAGAAGGACTTACAAACACACTGGATTGGAGACAACATGAAAGGAATATCATTTGGAGGAGAAAAAATAAAAATTTGGGAAATTCGGGAAATGTAGTGACTACAAGGAGATCGACCAGGATTTTATCAAGTGCAGGGAAAAGGACCAAAAGAGGGTAAAACAAGAGCTCACAGATGTTGCAAAAGCAGGGGAAAAAGTTAAGCAGGAAGACACATCTTGCAGGGGAAGATATGAGAGACATGGCATGGACACTATAAAAAAAAAAAAAAAAAAGTAAAAAATCTTGCCCAAAGTCAAAGCCATCAAATGCAGGCCATATGCCACCAAATGCAGGCCCATGCAGCAAAGCTTGGAAAATGGATCCCTGCTTAAGGCCAAAACAGATAAGAAGGACTTACAAACACACTGGAATGGAGATACCATGAAAGGAATTGCATTTGGAGGAGAAAAAAAAAAAATTTGGGAAATTTGGGAAATGTAGTGACTACAAGGAGATCGACCAGGATTTTATCAAGTGCAGGGAAAAGGACCAAAAGAGGGTAAAACAAGAGCTCACAGATATTGCAAAAACAGGGGAAAATGTTAAGGGGGAAGACACAACTTGGAGGGAAAGATGGGAGGAATATGGCATGGACAGTATAAAAAAAAAAAAAAAAAAGTAAAAAATCTTGCCCAAAGTCAAAGCCATCAAAAGGCATGGCATGCCATCAAGTGCAGGCACATGCTGCAAAGATTCCTCTAGTGGTCCCCATTGAAATCGCAAGATTCCGTTTCCCTTCCCGAAAGGAAATTTCATTTCCTTTCGGGAAGGGAAACGGAATCTTGCGAACCCAAAAAGAAAGGCTTACAAACACTCTGGAAAGGAGATAGGATCAAATTAAATGCAATTGAAAAAAACCCCAAAAACTCCAGAAAATTGGGAGATGTGTTGTCCTCAAAAACTGCTCTGTGAGGAAATGAGCTGCAGTGCAAAGGACCAAAGGAGGCCAAAACTAAGCAGAGAGATTTTGCAAAAGCAGGGGGAAAAGTTAAGGAGGAAGACACAACGTGGAGGGGAAGAGATGAGGGACATGGCATGGACACTTAAAAAAAAAAAAAAAAAATTCTTGCCCAAAATCAAAGCCATCAAGTGCAGGCCATATGCCACCAAATGCAGGCCCATGCAGCAAAGCTTGGAAAATGGATCCCTGCTTAAGGCCAAAACAGATAAGAAGGACTTACAAACACACTGGAATGGAGACAACATGAAAGGAATTGCATTTGGAGGAGAAAAAAAAAAAATTTGGGAAATTTGGGAAATGTAGTGACTACAAGGAGATGGACCAGGATTTTATCAAGTGCAGGGAAAAGGACCAAAAGAGGGTAAAACAAGAGCTCACAGATGTTGCAAAAGCAGGGGAAAAAGTTAAGCAGGAAGACACATCTTGCAGGGGAAGATATGAGAGACATGGCATGGACACTATAAAAAAAAAAAAAAAAGTAAAAATCGTGCCCAAAATCAAAGCCATCAAATGCAGGCCATATGCCACCAAATGCAGGCCCATGCAGCAAAGCTTGGAAAATGGATCCCTGCTTAAGGCCAAAACAGATAAGAAGGACTTACAAACACACTGGAATGGAGATACCATGAAAGGAATTGCATTTGGAGGAGAAAAAAAAAAAATTTGGGAAATTTGGGAAATGTAGTGACTACAAGGAGATGGACCAGGATTTTATCAAGTGCAGGGAAAAGGACCAAAAGAGGGTAAAACAAGAGCTCACAAATATTGCAAAAACAGGGGAAAATGTTAAGGGGGAAGACACAACTTGGAGGGAAAGATGGGAGGAATATGGCATGGACATTTTAAAAAAAAAAAAAAAAAAGAAAAAAAATCTTGCCCAAAGTCAAAGCCATCAAAAGGCATGGCATGCCATCAAGTGCAGGCACATGCTGCAAAGATTCCTCTAGTGGTCCCCATTGAAATCGCAAGATTCCGTTTCCCTTCCCGAAATGAAATTTCATTTCCTTTCGGGAAGGGAAACGGAATCTTGCGAACCCAAAAAGAAAGGCTTACAAACACTCTGGAAAGGAGATAGGATCAAATGAAATGCAATTGAAAAAAACCCCAAAAACTCCAGAAAATTGGGAGATGTGTTGTCCTCAAAAACTGCTCTGTGAGGAAATGAGCTGCAGTGCAAAGGACCAAAGGAGGCCAAAACTAAGCAGAGAGATGTTGCAAAAGCAGGGGGAAAAGTTAAGCAGGAAGACACAACGTGGAGGGGAAGATATGAGGGACATGGCATGGACACTTAAAAAAAAAAAAACATAAAAAAGTCTTGCCCAAACTCAAAGCCATCAAGTGCAGGCCATATGCCACCAAATGCAGGCCCATGCAGCAAAGCTTGGAAAATGGATCCCTGCTTAAGGCCAAAACAGATAAGAAGGACTTACAAACACACTGGAATGGAGACAACATGAAAGGAATTGCATTTGGAGGAGAAAAAAAAAAATTTTGGGAAATTTGGGAAATGTAGTGACTACAAGGAGATGGACCAGGATTTTATCAAGTGCAGGGAAAAGGACCAAAAGAGGGTAAAACAAGAGCTCACAGATGTTGCAAAAACAGGGGAAAAAGTTAAGGGGGAAGACACATCTTGCAGGAAAAGATAAGAGAGACATGGCATGGACACTATTAAAAAAAAAAAAAAAGTAAAAATCTTGCCCAAAATCAAAGCCATCAAATGCAGGCCATATGCCACCAAATGCAGGCCCATGCAGCAAAGCTTGGAAAATGGATCCCTGCTTAAGGCCAAAACAGATAAGAAGGACATACAAACACACTGGAATGGAGACAACATGAAAGGAATTGCATTTGGAGGAGAAAAAAAAAAATTTTGGGAAATTTGGGAAATGTAGTGACTACAAGGAGATGGACCAGGATTTTATCAAGTGCAGGGAAAAGGACCAAAAGAGGGTAAAACAAGAGCTCACAGATGTTGCAAAAGCAGGGGAAAAAGTTAAGCAGGAAGACACATCTTGCAGGGGAAGATATGAGAGACATGGCATGGACACTATAAAAAAAAAAAAAAAAAGAAAAAAATCTTGCCCAAAGTCAAAGCCATCAAATGCAGGCCATATGCCACCAAATGCAGGCCCATGCAGCAAAGCTTGGAAAATGGATCCCTGCTTAAGGCCAAAACAGATAAGAAGGACTTACAAACACACTGGAATGGAGATACCATGAAAGGAATTGCATTTGGAGGAGAAAAAAAAAAATTTTGGGAAATTTGGGAAATGTAGTGACTACAAGGAGATGGACCAGGATTTTATCAAGTGCAGGGAAAAGGACCAAAAGAGGGTAAAACAAGAGCTCACAGATGTTGCAAAAACAGGGGAAAATGTTAAGGGGGAAGACACAACTTGGAGGGAAAGATGGGAGGAATATGGCATAGATACTTATTAAAAAAAAAAAAAAAGAAAAAAATCTTGCCCAAAGTCAAAGCCATCAAAAGGCATGGCATGCCATCAAGTGCAGGCACATGCTGCAAAGATTCCTCTAGTGGTCCCCATTGAAATCGCAAGATTCCGTTTCCCTTCCCGAAAGGAAATTTCATTTCCTTTCGGGAAGGGAAACGGAATCTTGCGAACCCAAAAAGAAAGGCTTACAAACACTCTGGAAAGGAGATAGGATCAAATTAAATGCAATTGAAAAAAACCCCAAAAACTCCAGAAAATTGGGAGATGTGTTGTCCTCAAAAACTGCTCTGTGAGGAAATGAGCTGCAGTGCAAAGGACCAAAGGAGGCCAAAACTAAGCAGAGAGATGTTGCAAAAGCAGGGGGAAAAGTTAAGCAGGAAGACACAACGTGGAGGGGAAGATATGAGGGACATGGCATGGACACTTAAAAAAAAAAAACATAAAAAAGTCTTGCCCAAACTCAAAGCCATCAAGTGCAGGCCATATGCCACCAAATGCAGGCCCATGCAGCAAAGCTTGGAAAATGGATCCCTGCTTAAGGCCAAAACAGATAAGAAGGACTTACAAACACACTGGAATGGAGACAACATGAAAGGAATTGCATTTGGAGGAGAAAAAAAAAAAATTTGGGAAATTTGGGAAATGTAGTGACTACAAGGAGATGGACCAGGATTTTATCAAGTGCAGGGAAAAGGACCAAAAGAGGGTAAAACAAGAGCTCACAGATGTTGCAAAAGCAGGGGAAAAAGTTAAGCAGGAAGACACATCTTGCAGGGGAAGATATGAGAGACATGGCATGGACACTATAAAAAAAAAAAAAAAAAAAGAAAAAAATCTTGCCCAAAGTCAAAGCCATCAAATGCAGGCCATATGCCACCAAATGCAGGCCCATGCAGCAAAGCTTGGAAAATGGATCCCTGCTTAAGGCCAAAACAGATAAGAAGGACTTACAAACACACTGGAATGGAGATACCATGAAAGGAATTGCATTTGGAGGAGAAAAAAAAAAATTTTGGGAAATTTGGGAAATGTAGTGACTACAAGGAGATGGACCAGGATTTTATCAAGTGCAGGGAAAAGGACCAAAAGAGGGTAAAACAAGAGCTCACAGATGTTGCAAAAACAGGGGAAAATGTTAAGGGGGAAGACACAACTTGGAGGGAAAGATGGGAGGAATATGGCATAGATACTTATTAAAAAAAAAAAAAAGAAAAAAATCTTGCCCAAAGTCAAAGCCATCAAAAGGCATGGCATGCCATCAAGTGCAGGCACATGCTGCAAAGATTCCTCTAGTGGTCCCCATTGAAATCGCAAGATTCCGTTTCCCTTCCCGAAAGGAAATGAAATTTCCTTTCGGGAAGGGAAACGGAATCTTGCGAACCCAAAAAGAAAGGCTTACAAACACTCTGGAAAGGAGATAGGATCAAATGAAATGCAATTGAAAAAAAACCCCAAAAACTCCAGAAAATTGGGAGATGTGTTGTCCTCAAAAACTGCTCTGTGAGGAAATGAGCTGCAGTGCAAAGGACCAAAGGAGGCCAAAACTAAGCAGAGAGATGTTGCAAAAGCAGGGGGAAAAGTTAAGGAGGAAGACACAACGTGGAGGGGAGGATATGAGGGACATGGCATGGACGCTTAAAAAAAAAAAAAAAAAAAATTCTTGCCCAAAATCAAAGCCATCAAGTGCAGGCCATATGCCACCAAATGCAGGCCCATGCAGCAAAGCTTGGAAAATGGATCCCTGCTTAAGGCCAAAACAGATAAGAAGGACTTACAAACACACTGGAATGGAGACAACATGAAAGGAATTTCATTTGGAGGAGAAAAAAAAAAATTTTGGGAAATTTGGGAAATGTAGTGACTACAAGGAGATGGACCAGGATTTTATCAAGTGCAGGGAAAAGGACCAAAAGAGGGTAAAACAAGAGCTCACAGATGTTGCAAAAACAGGGGAAAATGTTAAGGGGGAAGACACATCTTGCAGGAAAAGATATTAGAGACATGGCATGGACACTATTAAAAAAAAAAAAAAAGTAAAAATCTTGCCCAAAATCAAAGCCATCAAATGCAGGCCATATGCCACCAAATGCAGGCCCATGCAGCAAAGCTTGGAAAATGGATCCCTGCTTAAGGCCAAAACAGATAAGAAGGACATACAAACACACTGGAATGGAGACAACATGAAAGGAATTGCATTTGGAGGAGAAAAAAAAAAATTTTGGGAAATTTGGGAAATGTAGTGACTACAAGGAGATGGACCAGGATTTTATCAAGTGCAGGGAAAAGGACCAAAAGAGGGTAAAACAAGAGCTCACAGATGTTGCAAAAGCAGGGGAAAAAGTTAAGCAGGAAGACACATCTTGCAGGGGAAGATATGAGAGACATGGCATGGACACTATAAAAAAAAAAAAAAAAAGAAAAAAATCTTGCCCAAAGTCAAAGCCATCAAATGCAGGCCATATGCCACCAAATGCAGGCCCATGCAGCAAAGCTTGGAAAATGGATCCCTGCTTAAGGCCAAAACAGATAAGAAGGACTTACAAACACACTGGAATGGAGATACCATGAAAGGAATTGCATTTGGAGGAGAAAAAAAAAAATTTTGGGAAATTTGGGAAATGTAGTGACTACAAGGAGATGGACCAGGATTTTATCAAGTGCAGGGAAAAGGACCAAAAGAGGGTAAAACAAGAGCTCACAGATGTTGCAAAAACAGGGGAAAATGTTAAGGGGGAAGACACAACTTGGAGGGAAAGATGGGAGGAATATGGCATAGATACTTATTAAAAAAAAAAAAAAAGAAAAAAATCTTGCCCAAAGTCAAAGCCATCAAAAGGCATGGCATGCCATCAAGTGCAGGCACATGCTGCAAAGATTCCTCTAGTGGTCCCCATTGAAATCGCAAGATTCCGTTTCCCTTCCCGAAAGGAAATTTCATTTCCTTTCGGGAAGGGAAACGGAATCTTGCGAACCCAAAAAGAAAGGCTTACAAACACTCTGGAAAGGAGATAGGATCAAATTAAATGCAATTGAAAAAAACCCCAAAAACTCCAGAAAATTGGGAGATGTGTTGTCCTCAAAAACTGCTCTGTGAGGAAATGAGCTGCAGTGCAAAGGACCAAAGGAGGCCAAAACTAAGCAGAGAGATTTTGCAAAAGCAGGGGGAAAAGTTAAGGAGGAAGACACAACGTGGAGGGGAAGAGATGAGGGACATGGCATGGACACTTAAAAAAAAAAAAAAAAAATTCTTGCCCAAAATCAAAGCCATCAAGTGCAGGCCATATGCCACCAAATGCAGGCCCATGCAGCAAAGCTTGGAAAATGGATCCCTGCTTAAGGCCAAAACAGATAAGAAGGACTTACAAACACACTGGAATGGAGACAACATGAAAGGAATTGCATTTGGAGGAGAAAAAAAAAAAATTTGGGAAATTTGGGAAATGTAGTGACTACAAGGAGATGGACCAGGATTTTATCAAGTGCAGGGAAAAGGACCAAAAGAGGGTAAAACAAGAGCTCACAGATGTTGCAACAGCAGGGGAAAAAGTTAAGCAGGAAGACACATCTTGCAGGGGAAGATATGAGAGACATGGCATGGACACTATAAAAAAAAAAAAAAAGTAAAAATCGTGCCCAAAATCAAAGCCATCAAATGCAGGCCATATGCCACCAAATGCAGGCCCAGGCAGCAAAGCTTGGAAAATGGATCCCTGCTTAAGGCCAAAACAGATAAGAAGGACTTACAAACACACTGGAATGGAGATACCATGAAAGGAATTGCATTTGGAGGAGAAAAAAAAAAAATTTGGGAAATTTGGGAAATGTAGTGACTACAAGGAGATGGACCAGGATTTTATCAAGTGCAGGGAAAAGGACCAAAAGAGGGTAAAACAAGAGCTCACAAATATTGCAAAAACAGGGGAAAATGTTAAGGGGGAAGACACAACTTGGAGGGAAAGATGGGAGGAATATGGCATGGACATTTTAAAAAAAAAAAAAAAAAAGAAAAAAATCTTGCCCAAAGTCAAAGCCATCAAAAGGCATGGCATGCCATCAAGTGCAGGCACATGCTGCAAAGATTCCTCTAGTGGTCCCCATTGAAATCGCAAGATTCCGTTTCCCTTCCCGAAATGAAATTTCATTTCCTTTCGGGAAGGGAAACGGAATCTTGCGAACCCAAAAAGAAAGGCTTACAAACACTCTGGAAAGGAGATAGGATCAAATGAAATGCAATTGAAAAAAACCCCAAAAACTCCAGAAAATTGGGAGATGTGTTGTCCTCAAAAACTGCTCTGTGAGGAAATGAGCTGCAGTGCAAAGGACCAAAGGAGGCCAAAACTAAGCAGAGAGATGTTGCAAAAGCAGGGGGAAAAGTTAAGCAGGAAGACACAACGTGGAGGGGAAGATATGAGGGACATGGCATGGACACTTAAAAAAAAAAAAACATAAAAAAGTCTTGCCCAAACTCAAAGCCATCAAGTGCAGGCCATATGCCACCAAATGCAGGCCCATGCAGCAAAGCTTGGAAAATGGATCCCTGCTTAAGGCCAAAACAGATAAGAAGGACTTACAAACACACTGGAATGGAGACAACATGAAAGGAATTGCATTTGGAGGAGAAAAAAAAAAATTTTGGGAAATTTGGGAAATGTAGTGACTACAAGGAGATGGACCAGGATTTTATCAAGTGCAGGGAAAAGGACCAAAAGAGGGTAAAACAAGAGCTCACAGATGCTGCAAAAACAGGGGAAAAAGTTAAGGAGGAAGACACATCTTGCAGGAAAAGATAAGAGAGACATGACATGGACACTATTAAAAAAAAAAAAAAAGTAAAAATCTTGCCCAAAATCAAAGCCATCAAATGCAGGCCATATGCCACCAAATGCAGGCCCATGCAGCAAAGCTTGGAAAATGGATCCCTGCTTAAGGCCAAAACAGATAAGAAGGACATACAAACACACTGGAATGGAGACAACATGAAAGGAATTGCATTTGGAGGAGAAAAAAAAAAATTTTGGGAAATTTGGGAAATGTAGTGACTACAAGGAGATGGACCAGGATTTTATCAAGTGCAGGGAAAAGGACCAAAAGAGGGTAAAACAAGAGCTCACAGATGTTGCAAAAGCAGGGGAAAAAGTTAAGCAGGAAGACACATCTTGCAGGGGAAGATATGAGAGACATGGCATGGACACTATAAAAAAAAAAAAAAAAAGAAAAAAATCTTGCCCAAAATCAAAGCCATCAAATGCAGGCCATATGCCACCAAATGCAGGCCCATGCAGCAAAGCTTGGAAAATGGATCCCTGCTTAAGGCCAAAACAGATAAGAAGGACTTACAAACACACTGGAATGGAGATACCATGAAAGGAATTGCATTTGGAGGAGAAAAAAAAAAATTTTGGGAAATTTGGGAAATGTAGTGACTACAAGGAGATGGACCAGGATTTTATCAAGTGCAGGGAAAAGGACCAAAAGAGGGTAAAACAAGAGCTCACAGATGTTGCAAAAACAGGGGAAAATGTTAAGGGGGAAGACACAACTTGGAGGGAAAGATGGGAGGAATATGGCATAGATACTTATTAAAAAAAAAAAAAGAAAAAAATCTTGCCCAAAGTCAAAGCCATCAAAAGGCATGGCATGCCATCAAGTGCAGGCACATGCTGCAAAGATTCCTCTAGTGGTCCCCATTGAAATCGCAAGATTCCGTTTCCCTTCCCGAAATGAAATTTCATTTCCTTTCGGGAAGGGAAACGGAATCTTGCGAACCCAAAAAGAAAGGCTTACAAACACTCTGGAAAGGAGATAGGATCAAATGAAATGCAATTGAAAAAAACCCCAAAAACTCCAGAAAATTGGGAGATGTGTTGTCCTCAAAAACTGCTCTGTGAGGAAATGAGCTGCAGTGCAAAGGACCAAAGGAGGCCAAAACTAAGCAGAGAGATGTTGCAAAAGCAGGGGGAAAAGTTAAGGAGGAAGACACAACGTGGAGGGGAGGATATGAGGGACATGGCATGGACGCTTAAAAAAAAAAAAAAAAAAATTCTTGCCCAAAATCAAAGCCATCAAGTGCAGGCCATATGCCACCAAATGCAGGCCCATGCAGCAAAGCTTGGAAAATGGAACCCTGCTTAAGGCCAAAACAGATAAGAAGGACTTACAAACACACTGGAATGGAGACAACATGAAAGGAATTGAATTTGGAGGAGAAAAAAAAAAATTTGGGGAAATTTGGGAAATGTAGTGACTACAAGGAGATGGACCAGGATTTTATCAAGTGCAGGGAAAAGGACCAAAAGAGGGTAAAACAAGAGCTCACAGATGTTGCAAAAGCAGGGGAAAAAGTTAAGCAGGAAGACACATCTTGCAGGGGAAGATATTAGAGACATGGCATGGACACTATTAAAAAAAAAAAAAAAAGGTAAAAAATCTTGCCCAAAGTCAAAGCCATCAAATGCAGGCCATATGCCACCAAATGCAGGCCCATGCAGCAAAGCTTGGACAATGGATCCCTGCTTAAGGCCAAAACAGATAAGAAGGACTTACAAACACACTGGAATGGAGACAACATGAAAGGAATTGCATTTTGAGGAGAAAAAAAAAAAATTTGGGAAATTTGGGAAATGTAGTGACTACAAGGAGATGGACCAGGATTTTATCAAGTGCAGGGAAAAGGACCAAAAGAGGGTAAAACAAGAGCTCACAGATGTTGCAAAAACAGGGGAAAATGGTAAGGGGAAGACACAACTTGGAGGGAAAGATGGGAGGAATATGGCATAGATACTTATTAAAAAAAAAAAAAAAAGAAAAAAATCTTGCCCAAAGTCAAAGCCATCAAAAGGCATGGCATGCCATCAAGTGCAGGCACATGCTGCAAAGATTCCTCTAGTGGTCCCCATTGAAATCGCAAGATTCCGTTTCCCTTCCCGAAAGCAAATTTCATTTCCTTTCGGGAAGGGAAACGGAATCTTGCGAACCCAAAAAGAAAGGCTTACAAACACTCTGGAAAGGAGATAGGATCAAATGAAATGCAATTGAAAAAAACCCCAAAACTCCAGAAAATTGGGAGATGTGTTGTCCTCAAAAACTGCTCTGTGAGGAAATGAGCTGCAGTGCAAAGGACCAAAGGAGGCCAAAACTAAGCAGAGAGATGTTGCAAAAGCAGAGGGAAAAGTTAAGGAGGAAGACACCTCTTGCAGGGGAAGATATGAGAGACATGGCATGGACACTATAAAAAAAAAAAAAAAAGGTAAAAAATCTTGCCCAAAGTCAAAGCCATCAAATGCAGGCCATATGCCACCAAATGCAGGCCCATGCAGCAAAGCTTGGAAAATGGATCCCTGCTTAAGGCCAAAACAGATAAGAAGGACTTACAAACACACTGGAATGGAGACAACATGAAAGGAATATCATTTGGAGGAGAAAAAAAAAAAATTTGGGAAATTTGGGAAATGTAGTGACTACAAGGAGATGGACCAGGATTTTATCAAGTGCAGGGAAAAGGACCAAAAGAGGGTAAAACAAGAGCTCACAGATGTTGCAAAAACAGGGGAAAAAGTTAAGCAGGAAGACACATCTTGGAGGGAAAGATGGGAGGAATATGGCATAGATACTTATTAAAAAAAAAAAAAAGAAAAAAATCTTGCCCAAAGTCAAAGCCATCAAAAGGCATGGCATGCCATCAAGTGCAGGCACATGCTGCAAAGATTCCTCTAGTGGTCCCGATTGAAATCGCAAGATTCCGTTTCCCTTCCCGAAAGGAAAATTCTCGAAATGAAATTTCCTTTCGGGAAGGGAAACGGAATCTTGCGAACCCAAAAAGAAAGGCTTACAAACACTCTGGAAAGGAGATAGGATCAAATGAAATGCAATTGAAAAAAACCCCAAAAACTCCAGAAAATTGGGAGATGTGTTGTCCTCAAAAACTGCTCTGTGAGGAAATGAGCTGCAGTGCAAAGGACCAAAGGAGGCCAAAACTAAGCAGAGAGATGTTGCAAAAGCAGGGGGAAAAGTTAAGGAGGAAGACACGACGTGGAGGGGAAGAGATGAGGGACATGGCATGGACACTTAAAAAAAAAAAAAAATTCTTGCCCAAAATCAAAGCCATCAAGTGCAGGCCATATGCCACCAAATGCAGGCCCATGCAGCAAAGCTTGGAAAATGGATCCCTGCTTAAGGCCAAAACAGATAAGAAGGACTTACAAACACACTGGAATGGAGACAACATGAAAGGAATTGCATTTGGAGGAGAAAAAAAAAAAATTTGGGAAATTTGGGAAATGTAGTGACTACAAGGAGATGGACCAGGATTTTATCAAGTGCAGGGAAAAGGACCAAAAGAGGGTAAAACAAGAGCTCACAGATGTTGCAAAAGCAGGGGAAAAAGTTAAGCAGGAAGACACATCTTGCAGGGGAAGATATGAGAGACATGGCATGGACACTATAAAAAAAAAAAAAAAAGTAAAAATCGCGCCCAAAATCAAAGCCATCAAATGCAGGCCATATGCCACCAAATGCAGGCCCAGGCAGCAAAGCTTGGAAAATGGATCCCTGCTTAAGGCCAAAACAGATAAGAAGGACTTACAAACACACTGGAATGGAGATACCATGAAAGGAATTGCATTTGGAGGAGAAAAAAAAAAAATTTGGGAAATTTGGGAAATGTAGTGACTACAAGGAGATGGACCAGGATTTTATCAAGTGCAGGGAAAAGGACCAAAAGAGGGTAAAACAAGAGCTCACAAATATTGCAAAAACAGGGGAAAATGTTAAGGGGGAAGACACAACTTGGAGGGAAAGATGGGAGGAATATGGCATGGACATTTTAAAAAAAAAAAAAAAAAAGAAAAAAATCTTGCCCAAAGTCAAAGCCATCAAAAGGCATGGCATGCCATCAAGTGCAGGCACATGCTGCAAAGATTCCTCTAGTGGTCCCCATTGAAATCGCAAGATTCCGTTTCCCTTCCCGAAATGAAATTTCATTTCCTTTCGGGAAGGGAAACGGAATCTTGCGAACCCAAAAAGAAAGGCTTACAAACACTCTGGAAAGGAGATAGGATCAAATGAAATGCAATTGAAAAAAACCCCAAAAACTCCAGAAAATTGGGAGATGTGTTGTCCTCAAAAACTGCTCTGTGAGGAAATGAGCTGCAGTGCAAAGGACCAAAGGAGGCCAAAACTAAGCAGAGAGATGTTGCAAAAGCAGGGGGAAAAGTTAAGCAGGAAGACACAACGTGGAGGGGAAGATATGAGGGACATGGCATGGACACTTAAAAAAAAAAAAACATAAAAAAGTCTTGCCCAAACTCAAAGCCATCAAGTGCAGGCCATATGCCACCAAATGCAGGCCCATGCAGCAAAGCTTGGAAAATGGATCCCTGCTTAAGGCCAAAACAGATAAGAAGGACTTACAAACACACTGGAATGGAGACAACATGAAAGGAATTGCATTTGGAGGAGAAAAAAAAAAATTTTGGGAAATTTGGGAAATGTAGTGACTACAAGGAGATGGACCAGGATTTTATCAAGTGCAGGGAAAAGGACCAAAAGAGGGTAAAACAAGAGCTCACAGATGCTGCAAAAACAGGGGAAAAAGTTAAGGAGGAAGACACATCTTGCAGGAAAAGATAAGAGAGACATGACATGGACACTATTAAAAAAAAAAAAAAAGTAAAAATCTTGCCCAAAATCAAAGCCATCAAATGCAGGCCATATGCCACCAAATGCAGGCCCATGCAGCAAAGCTTGGAAAATGGATCCCTGCTTAAGGCCAAAACAGATAAGAAGGACTTACAAACACACTGGAATGGAGATACCATGAAAGGAATTGCATTTGGAGGAGAAAAAAAAAAAATTTGGGAAATTTGGGAAATGTAGTGACTACAAGGAGATGGACCAGGATTTTATCAAGTGCAGGGAAAAGGACCAAAAGAGGGTAAAACAAGAGCTCACAAATATTGCAAAAACAGGGGAAAATGTTAAGGGGGAAGACACAACTTGGAGGGAAAGATGGGAGGAATATGGCATGGACATTTTAAAAAAAAAAAAAAAAAAGAAAAAAATCTTGCCCAAAGTCAAAGCCATCAAAAGGCATGGCATGCCATCAAGTGCAGGCACATGCTGCAAAGATTCCTCTAGTGGTCCCCATTGAAATCGCAAGATTCCGTTTCCCTTCCCGAAATGAAATTTCATTTCCTTTCGGGAAGGGAAACGGAATCTTGCGAACCCAAAAAGAAAGGCTTACAAACACTCTGGAAAGGAGATAGGATCAAATGAAATGCAATTGAAAAAAACCCCAAAAACTCCAGAAAATTGGGAGATGTGTTGTCCTCAAAAACTGCTCTGTGAGGAAATGAGCTGCAGTGCAAAGGACCAAAGGAGGCCAAAACTAAGCAGAGAGATGTTGCAAAAGCAGGGGGAAAAGTTAAGCAGGAAGACACAACGTGGAGGGGAAGATATGAGGGACATGGCATGGACACTTAAAAAAAAAAAAACATAAAAAAGTCTTGCCCAAACTCAAAGCCATCAAGTGCAGGCCATATGCCACCAAATGCAGGCCCATGCAGCAAAGCTTGGAAAATGGATCCCTGCTTAAGGCCAAAACAGATAAGAAGGACTTACAAACACACTGGAATGGAGACAACATGAAAGGAATTGCATTTGGAGGAGAAAAAAAAAAATTTTGGGAAATTTGGGAAATGTAGTGACTACAAGGAGATGGACCAGGATTTTATCAAGTGCAGGGAAAAGGACCAAAAGAGGGTAAAACAAGAGCTCACAGATGCTGCAAAAACAGGGGAAAAAGTTAAGGAGGAAGACACATCTTGCAGGAAAAGATAAGAGAGACATGACATGGACACTATTAAAAAAAAAAAAAAAGTAAAAATCTTGCCCAAAATCAAAGCCATCAAATGCAGGCCATATGCCACCAAATGCAGGCCCATGCAGCAAAGCTTGGAAAATGGATCCCTGCTTAAGGCCAAAACAGATAAGAAGGACATACAAACACACTGGAATGGAGACAACATGAAAGGAATATCATTTGGAGGAGAAAAAAAAAAAATTTGGGAAATTTGGGAAATGTAGTGACTACAAGGAGATGGACCAGGATTTTATCAAGTGCAGGGAAAAGGACCAAAAGAGGGTAAAACAAGAGCTCACAGATGTTGCAAAAACAGGGGAAAAAGTTAAGCAGGAAGACACATCTTGGAGGGAAAGATGGGAGGAATATGGCATAGATACTTATTAAAAAAAAAAAAAAGAAAAAAATCTTGCCCAAAGTCAAAGCCATCAAAAGGCATGGCATGCCATCAAGTGCAGGCACATGCTGCAAAGATTCCTCTAGTGGTCCCCATTGAAATCGCAAGATTCCGTTTCCCTTCCCGAAAGGAAAATTCTCGAAATGAAATTTCCTTTCGGGAAGGGAAACGGAATCTTGCGAACCCAAAAAGAAAGGCTTACAAACACTCTGGAAAGGAGATAGGATCAAATGAAATGCAATTGAAAAAAACCCCAAAAACTCCAGAAAATTGGGAGATGTGTTGTCCTCAAAAACTGCTCTGTGAGGAAATGAGCTGCAGTGCAAAGGACCAAAGGAGGCCAAAACTAAGCAGAGAGATGTTGCAAAAGCAGGGGGAAAAGTTAAGGAGGAAGACACGACGTGGAGGGGAAGAGATGAGGGACATGGCATGGACACTTAAAAAAAAAAAAAAATTCTTGCCCAAAATCAAAGCCATCAAGTGCAGGCCATATGCCACCAAATGCAGGCCCATGCAGCAAAGCTTGGAAAATGGATCCCTGCTTAAGGCCAAAACAGATAAGAAGGACTTACAAACACACTGGAACGGAGACAACATGAAAGGAATTGCATTTGGAGGAGAAAAAAAAAAAATTTGGGAAATTTGGGAAATGTAGTGACTACAAGGAGATGGACCAGGATTTTATCAAGTGCAGGGAAAAGGACCAAAAGAGGGTAAAACAAGAGCTCACAGATGTTGCAAAAGCAGGGGAAAAAGTTAAGCAGGAAGACACATCTTGCAGGGGAAGATATGAGAGACATGGCATGGACACTTTAAAAAAAAAATAAAAAAAGTAAAAAATCTTGCCCAAAGTCAAAGCCATCAAGTGCAGGCCATATGCCACCAAATGCAGGCCCATGCAGCAAAGCTTGGAAAATGGATCCCTGCTTAAGGCCAAAACAGATAAGAAGGACTTACAAACACACTGGAATGGAGACAACATGCAAGGAATTGCATTTGGAGGAGAAAAAAAAAAAATTTGGGAAATTTGGGAAATGTAGTGACTACAAGGAGATGGACCAGGATTTTATCAAGTGCAGGGAAAAGGACCAAAAGAGGGTAAAACAAGAGCTCACAGATGTTGCAAAAACAGGGGAAAATGTTAAGGGGGAAGACACAACTTGGAGGGAAAGATGGGAGGAATATGGCATAGATACTTATTAAAAAAAAAAAAAGAAAAAAATCTTGCCCAAAGTCAAAGCCATCAAAAGGCATGGCATGCCATCAAGTGCAGGCACATGCTGCAAAGATTCCTCTAGTGGTCCCCATTGAAATCGCAAGATTCCGTTTCCCTTCCCGAAAGGAAATTTCATTTCCTTTCGGGAAGGGAAACGGAATCTTGCGAACCCAAAAAGAAAGGCTTACAAACACTCTGGAAAGGAGATAGGATCAAATGAAATGCAATTGAAAAAAACCCCAAAACTCCAGAAAATTGGGAGATGTGTTGTCCTCAAAAACTGCTCTGTGAGGAAATGAGCTGCAGTGCAAAGGACCAAAGGAGGCCAAAACTAAGCAGAGAGATGTTGCAAAAGCAGAGGGAAAAGTTAAGGAGGAAGACACAACGTGGAGGGGAAGAGATGAGGGACATGGCATGGACACTTAAAAAAAAAAAAAAATTCTTCCCCAAAATCAAAGCCATCAAGTGCAGGCCATATGCCACCAAATGCAGGCCCATGCAGCAAAGCTTGGAAAATGGATCCCTGCTTAAGGCCAAAACAGATAAGAAGGACTTACAAACACACTGGAATGGAGACAACATGAAAGGAATTGCATTTGGAGGAGAAAAAAAAAAATTTGGGAAATTTGGGAAATGTAGTGACTACAAGGAGATGGACCAGGATTTTATCAAGTGCAGGGAAAAGGACCAAAAGAGGGTAAAACAAGAGCTCACAGATGTTGCAAAAGCAGGGGAAAAAGTTAAGGAGGAAGACACATCTTGCAGGGGAACATATGAGAGACATGGCATGGACACTATAAAAAAAAATAAAAAAAGTAAAAAATCTTGCCCAAAGTCAAAGCCATCAAATGCAGGCCATATGCCACCAAATGCAGGCCCATGCAGCAAAGCTTGGAAAATGGATCCCTGCTTAAGGCCAAAACAGATAAGAAGGACTTACAAACACACTGGAATGGAGACAACATGAAGGGAATATCATTTGGAGGAGAAAAAAAAAAAAATTGGGAAATTTGGGAAATGTAGTGACTACAAGGAGATGGACCAGGATTTTATCAAGTGCAGGGAAAAGGACCAAAAGAGGGTAAAACAAGAGCTCACAGATGTTGCAAAAACAGGGGAAAATGGTAAGGGGAAGACACAACTTGGAGGGAAAGATGGGAGGAATATGGCATAGATACTTATTAAAAAAAAAAAAAAAAGAAAAAAATCTTGCCCAAAGTCAAAGCCATCAAAAGGCATGGCATGCCATCAAGTGCAGGCACATGCTGCAAAGATTCCTCTAGTGGTCCCCATTGAAATCGCAAGATTCCGTTTCCCTTCCCGAAAGGAAATTTCCTTTCCTTTCGGGAAGGGAAACGGAATCTTGCGAACCCAAAAAGAAAGGCTTACAAACACTCTGGAAAGGAGATAGGATCAAATGAAATGCAATTGAAAAAAACCCCAAAAACTCCAGAAAATTGGGAGATGTGTTGTCCTCAAAAACTGCTCTGTGAGGAAATGAGCTGCAGTGCAAAGGACCAAAGGAGGCCAAAACTAAGCACAGAGATGTTGCAAAAGCAGGGGGAAAAGTTAAGGAGGAAGACACAACGTGGAGGGGAAGAGATGAGGGACATGGCATGGACACTTAAAAAAAAAATAAAAATTCTTGCCCAAAATCAAAGCCATCAAGTGCAGGCCATATGCCACCAAATGCAGGCCCATGCAGCAAAGCTTGGAAAATGGATCCCTGCTTAAGGCCAAAACAGATAAGAAGGACTTACAAACACACTGGAATGGAGACAACATGAAAGGAATATCATTTGGAGGAGAAAAAAAAAAAATTTGGGAAATTTGGGAAATGTAGTGACTACAAGGAGATGGACCAGGATTTTATCAAGTGCAGGGAAAAGGACCAAAAGAGGGTAAAACAAGAGCTCACAGATGTTGCAAAAACAGGGGAAAATGTTAAGGGGGATGACACAACTTGGAGGGAAAGATGGAAGGAATATGGCATAGATACTTATTAAAAAAAAAAAAAAGAAAAAAATCTTGCCCAAAGTCAAAGCCATCAAAAGGCATGGCATGCCATCAAGTGCAGGCACATGCTGCAAAGATTCCTCTAGTGGTCCCCATTGAAATCGCAAGATTCCGTTTCCCTTCCCGAAAGGAAAATTCTCGAAATGAAATTTCCTTTCGGGAAGGGAAATGGAATCTTGCGAACCCAAAAAGAAAGGCTTACAAACACTCTGGAAAGGAGATAGGATCAAATGAAATGCAATTGAAAAAAACCCCAAAAACTCCAGAAAATTGGGACATGTGTTGTCCTCAAAAACTGCTCTGTGAGGAAATGAGCTGCAGTGCAAAGGACCAAAGGAGGCCAAAACTAAGCAGAGAGATGTTGCAAAAGCAGGGGGAAAAGTTAAGGAGGAAGACACAACGTGGAGGGGAAGAGATGAGGGACATGGCATGGACACTTAAAAAAAAAATAAAAATTCTTGCCCAAAATCAAAGCCATCAAGTGCAGGCCATATGCCACGAAATGCAGGCCCATGCAGCAAAGCTTGGAAAATGGATCCCTGCTTAAGGCCAAAACAGATAAGAAGGACTTACAAACACACTGGAATGGAGACAACATGAAAGGAATTGCATTTGGAGGAGAAAAAAAAAAAATTTGGGAAATTTGGGAAATGTAGTGACTACAAGGAGATGGACCAGGATTTTATCAAGTGCAGGGAAAAGGACCAAAAGAGGGTAAAACAAGAGCTCACAGATGTTGCAAAAACAGGGGAAAAAGTTAAGGAGGAAGACACATCTTGCAGGGGAATATATGAGAGACATGGCATGGACACTATAAAAAAAAAATAAAAAAAGTAAAAAATCTTGCCCAAAGTCAAAGCCATCAAATGCAGGCCATATGCCACCAAATGCAGGCCCATGCAGCAAAGCTTGGAAAATGGATCCCTGCTTAAGGCCAAAACAGATAAGAAGGACTTACAAACACACTGGAATGGAGACAACATGAAAGGAATTGCATTTGGAGGAGAAAAAAAAAAAAATTGGGAAATTTGGGAAATGTAGTGACTACAAGGAGATGGACCAGGATTTTATCAAGTGCAGGGAAAAGGACCAAAAGAGGGTAAAACAAGAGCTCACAGATGTTGCAAATGCAGGGGAAAAAGTTAAGCAGGAAGACACAACTTGGAGGGAAAGATGGGAGGAATATGGCATAGATACTTATTAAAAAAAAAAAAAAGAAAAAAATCTTGCCCAAAGTCAAAGCCATCAAAAGGCATGGCATGCCATCAAGTGCAGGCACATGCTGCAAAGATTCCTCTAGTGGTCCCCATTGAAATCGCAAGATTCCGTTTCCCTTCCCGAAAGGAAATTTCATTTCCTTTCGGGAAGGGAAACGGAATCTTGCGAACCCAAAAAGAAAGGCTTACAAACACTCTGGAAAGGAGATAGGATCAAATGAAATGCAATTGAAAAAAAACCCAAAAACTCCAGAAAATTGGGAGATGTGTTGTCCTCAAAAACTGCTCTGTGAGGAAATGAGCTGCAGTGCAAAGGACCAAAGGAGGCCAAAACTAAGCAGAGAGATGTTGCAAAAGCAGGGGGAAAAGTTAACGAGGAAGACACAACGTGGAGGGGAAGATATGAGGGACATGGCATGGACACTTAAAAAAAAAAAAAAAAATTCTTGCCCAAAATCAAAGCCATCAAGTGCAGGCCATATGCCACCAAATGCAGGCCCATGCAGCAAAGCTTGGAAAATGGATCCCTGCTTAAGGCCAAAACAGATAAGAAGGACTTACAAACACACTGGAATGGAGACAACATGAAAGGAATTGCATTTGGAGGAGAAAAAAAAAAAATTTGGGAAATTTGGGAAATGTATTGACTACAAGGAGATGGACCAGGATTTTATCAAGTGCAGGGAAAAGGACCAAAAGAGGGTAAAACAAGAGCTCACAGATGTTGCAAAAGCAGGGGAAAAAGTTAAGGAGGAAGACACATCTTGCAGGGGAATATATGAGAGACATGGCATGGACACTATAAAAAAAAATTAAAAAAGTAAAAAATCTTGCCCAAAGTCAAAGCCATCAAATGCAGGCCATATGCCACCAAATGCAGGCCCATGCAGCAAAGCTTGGAAAATGGATCCCTGCTTAAGGCCAAAACAGATAAGAAGGACTTACAAACACACTGGAATGGAGACAACATGAAAGGAATTGCATTTGGAGGAGAAAAAAAAAAAAATTGGGAAATTTGGGAAATGTAGTGACTACAAGGAGATGGACCAGGATTTTATCAAGTGCAGGGAAAAGGACCAAAAGAGGGTAAAACAAGAGCTCACAGATGTTGCAAATGCAGGGGAAAAAGTTAAGCAGGAAGACACAACTTGGAGGGAAAGATGGGAGGAATATGGCATAGATACTTATTAAAAAAAAAAAAAAGAAAAAAATCTTGCCCAAAGTCAAAGCCATCAAAAGGCATGGCATGCCATCAAGTGCAGGCACATGCTGCAAAGATTCCTCTAGTGGTCCCCATTGAAATCGCAAGATTCCGTTTCCCTTCCCGAAAGGAAATTTCATTTCCTTTCGGGAAGGGAAACGGAATCTTGCGAACCCAAAAAGAAAGGCTTACAAACACTCTGGAAAGGAGATAGGATCAAATGAAATGCAATTGAAAAAAACCCCAAAATCTCCAGAAAATTGGGAGATGTGTTGTCCTCAAAAACTGCTCTGTGAGGAAATGAGCTGCAGTGCAAAGGACCAAAGGAGGCCAAAACTAAGCAGAGAGATGTTGCAAAAGCAGGGGGAAAAGTTAAGGAGGAAGACACAACGTGGAGGGGAAGATATGAGGGACATGGCATGGACACTTAAAAAAAAAAAAAAAAAATTCTTGCCCAAAATCAAAGCCATCAAGTGCAGGCCATATGCCCCCAAATGCAGGCCCATGCAGCAAAGCTTGGAAAATGGATCCCTGCTTAAGGCCAAAACAGATAAGAAGTACTTACAAACACACTGGAATGGAGACAACATGCAAGGAATTGCATTTGGAGAAGAAAAAAAAAAAATTTGGGAAATTTGGGAAATGTAGTGACTACAAGGAGATGGACCAGGATTTTATCAAGTGCAGGGAAAAGGACCAAAAGAGGGTAAAACAAGAGCTCACAGATGTTGCAAAAGCAGGGGAAAAAGTTAAGGAGGAAGACACATCTTGCAGGGGAAGATATGAGAGACATGGCAGGGACACTATAAAAAAAAAAAAAAAAAGGTAAAAAATCTTGCCCAAAGTCAAAGCCATCAAATGCAGGCCATATGCCACCAAATGCAGGCCCATGCAGCAAAGCTTGGAAAATGGATCCCTGCTTAAGGCCAAAACAGATAAGAAGGACTTACAAACACACTGGAATGGAGACAACATGAAAGGAATATCATTTGGAGGAGAAAAAAAAAAAAAATTAGGAAATTTGGGAAATGTAGTGACTACAAGGAGATGGACCAGGATTTTATCAAGTGCAGGGAAAAGGACCAAAAGAGGGTAAAACAAGAGCTCACAGATGTTGCAAAAGCAGGGGAAAAAGTTAAGCAGGAAGACACAACTTGGAGGGAAAGATGGGAGGAATATGGCATAGATACTTATTAAAAAAAAAAAAAGAAAAAATTCTTGCCCAAAGTCAAAGCCATCAAAAGGCATGGCATGCCATCAAGTGCAGGCACATGCTGCAAAGATTCCTCTAGTGGTCCCCATTGAAATCGCAAGATTCCGTTTCCCTTCCCGAAAGGAAATTTCCTTTCCTTTCGGGAAGGGAAACGGAATCTTGCGAACCCAAAAAGAAAGGCTTACAAACACTCTGGAAAGGAGATAGGATCAAATGAAATGCAATTGAAAAAAACCCCAAAAACTCCAGAAAATTGGGAGATGTGTTGTCCTCAAAAACTGCTCTGTGAGGAAATGAGCTGCAGTGCAAAGGACCAAAGGAGGCCAAAACTAAGCAGAGAGATGTTGCAAAAGCAGGGGGAAAAGTTAACAAGGAAGACACAACGTGGAGGGGAAGATATGAGGGACATGGCATGGACACTTAAAAAAAAAAAAAAAAAATTCTTGCCCAAAATCAAAGCCATCAAGTGCAGGCCATATGCCACCAAATGCAGGCCCATGCAGCAAAGCTTGGAAAATGGATCCCTGCTTAAGGCCAAAACAGATAAGAAGGACTTACAAACACACTGGAATGGAGACAACATGAAAGGAATATCATTTGGAGGAGAAAAAAAAAAAATTTGGGAAATTTGGGAAATGTAGTGACTACAAGGAGATGGACCAGGATTTTATCAAGTGCAGGGAAAAGGACCAAAAGAGGGTAAAACAAGAGCTCACAGATGTTGCAAAAGCAGGGGAAAAAGTTAAGCAGGAAGACACAACTTGGAGGGAAAGATGGGAGGAATATGGCATAGATACTTATTAAAAAAAAAAAAAAAGAAAAAAATCTTGCCCAAAGTCAAAGCCATCAAAAGGCATGGCATGCCATCAAGTGCAGGCACATGCTGCAAAGATTCCTCTAGTGGTCCCCATTGCAATCGCAATATTCCGTTTCCCTTCCCGAAAGGAAATTTCATTTCCTTTCGGGAAGGGAAACGGAATCTTGCGAACCCAAAAAGAAAGGCTTACAAACACTCTGGAAAGGAGATAGGATCAAATGAAATGCAATTGAAAAAAACCCCAAAAACTCCAGAAAATTGGGAGATGTGTTGTCCTCAAAAACTGCTCTGTGAGGAAATGAGCTGCAGTGCAAAGGACCAAAGGAGGCCAAAACTAAGCAGAGAGATGTTGCAAAAGCAGGGGGAAAAGTTAACGAGGAAGACACAACGTGGAGGGGAAGATATGAGGGACATGGCATGGACACTTAAAAAAAAAAAAAAAAAAATTCTTGCCCAAAATCAAAGCCATCAAGTGCAGGCCATATGCCACCAAATGCAGGCCCATGCAGCAAAGCTTGGAAAATGGATCCCTGCTTAAGGCCAAAACAGATAAGAAGTACTTACAAACACACTGGAATGGAGACAACATGCAAGGAATTGCATTTGGAGGAGAAAAAAAAAAATTTGGGAAATTTGGGAAATGTAGTGACTACAAGGAGATGGACCAGGATTTTATCAAGTGCAGGGAAAAGGACCAAAAGAGGGTAAAACAAGAGCTCACAGATGTTGCAAAAGCAGGGGAAAAAGTTAAGGAGGAAGACACATCTTGCAGGGGAAGATATGAGGGACATGGCATGGACACTATAAAAAAAAAAAAAAAAAGGTAAAAAATCTTGCCCAAAGTCAAAGCCATCAAATGCAGGCCATATGCCACCAAATGCAGGCCCATGCAGCAAAGCTTGGAAAATGGATCCCTGCTTAAGGCCAAAACAGATAAGAAGGACTTACAAACACACTGGAATGGAGACAACATGAAAGGAATATCATTTGGAGGAGAAAAAAAAAAAAATTTAGGAAATTTGGGAAATGTAGTGACTACAAGGAGATGGACCAGGATTTTATCAAGTGCAGGGAAAAGGACCAAAAGAGGGTAAAACAAGAGCTCACAGATGTTGCAAAAGCAGGGGAAAAAGTTAAGCAGGAAGACACAACTTGGAGGGAAAGATGGGAGGAATATGGCATAGATACTTATTAAAAAAAAAAAAAAGAAAAAATTCTTGCCCAAAGTCAAAGCCATCAAAAGGCATGGCATGCCATCAAGTGCAGGCACATGCTGCAAAGATTCCTCTACTGGTCCCCATTGCAATCGCAAGATTCCGTTTCCCTTCCCGAAAGGAAATTTCATTTCCTTTCGGGAAGGGAAACGGAATCTTGCGAACCCAAAAAGAAAGGCTTACAAACACTCTGGAAAGGAGATAGGATCAAATGAAATGCAATTGAAAAAAACCCCAAAAACTCCAGAAAATTGGGAGATGTGTTGTCCTCAAAAACTGCTCTGTGAGGAAATGAGCTGCAGTGCAAAGGACCAAAGGAGGCCAAAACTAAGCAGAGAGATGTTGCAAAAGCAGGGGGAAAAGTTAAGGAGGAAGACACAACGTGGAGGGGAAGATATGAGGGACATGGCATGGACACTTAAAAAAAAAAAAAAAAAATTCTTGCCCAAAATCAAAGCCATCAAGTGCAGGCCATATGCCACCAAATGCAGGCCCATGCAGCAAAGCTTGGAAAATGGATCCCTGCTTAAGGCCAAAACAGATAAGAAGGACTTACAAACACACTGGAATGGAGACAACATGAAAGGAATATCATTTGGAGGAGAAAAAAAAAAAAATTGGGAAATTTGGGAAATGTAGTGACTACAAGGAGATGGACCAGGATTTTATCAAGTGCAGGGAAAAGGACCAAAAGAGGGTAAAACAAGAGCTCACAGATGTTGCAAAAACAGGGGAAAATGTTAAGGGGAAGACACAACTTGGAGGGAAAGATGGGAGGAATATGGTATAGATACTTATTAAAAAAAAAAAAAAAGAAAAAAATCTTGCCCAAAGTCAAAGCCATCAAAAGGCATGGCATGCCATCAAGTGCAGGCACATGCTGCAAAGATTCCTCTAGTGGTCCCCATTGAAATCGCAAGATTCCGTTTCCCTTCCCGAAAGGAAATTTCATTTCCTTTCGGGAAGGGAAACGGAATCTTGCGAACCCAAAAAGAAAGGCTTACAAACACTCTGGAAAGGAGATAGGATCAAATGAAATGCAATTGAAAAAAACCCCAAAAACTCCAGAAAATTGGGAGATGTGTTGTCCTCAAAAACTGCTCTGTGAGGAAATGAGCTGCAGTGCAAAGGACCAAAGGAGGCCAAAACTAAGCAGAGAGATGTTGCAAAAGCAGGGGGAAAAGTTAAGGAGGAAGACACAACGTGGAGGGGAAGATATGAGGGACATGGCATGGACACTTAAAAAAAAAAAAAAAAAAAATTCTTGCCCAAAATCAAAGCCATCAAGTGCAGGCCATATGCCCCCAAATGCAGGCCCATGCAGCAAAGCTTGGAAAATGGATCCCTGCTTAAGGCCAAAACAGATAAGAAGGACTTACAAACACACTGGAATGGAGACAACATGAAAGGAATTGCATTTGGAGGAGAAAAAAAAAAAATTTGGGAAATTTGGGAAATGTATTGACTACAAGGAGATGGACCAGGATTTTATCAAGTGCAGGGAAAAGGACCAAAAGAGGGTAAAACAAGAGCTCACAGATGTTGCAAAAGCAGGGGAAAAAGTTAAGGAGGAAGACACATCTTGCAGGGGAACAAATGAGAGACATGGCATGGAAAGTATTAAAAAAAAAAAAAAAAGGTAAAAAATCGTGCCCAAAGTCAAAGCCATCAAATGCAGGCCATATGCCACCAAATGCAGGCCCATGCAGCAAAGCTTGGAAAATGGATCCCTGCTTAAGGCCAAAACAGATAAGAAGGACTTACAAACACACTGGAATGGAGACAACATGAAAGGAATTGCATTTGGAGGAGAAAAATAAAAATTTTGGGAAATTTGGGAAATGTAGTGACTACAAGGAGATGGACCAGGATTTTATCAAGTGCAGGGAAAAGGACCAAAAGAGGGTAAAACAAGAGCTCACAGATGTTGCAAATGCAGGGGAAAAAGTTAAGCAGGAAGACACAACTTGGAGGGAAAGATGGGAGGAATATGGCATAGATACTTATTAAAAAAAAAAAAAAGAAAAAAATCTTGCCCAAAGTCAAAGCCATCAAAAGGCATGGCATGCCATCAAGTGCAGGCACATGCTGCAAAGATTCCTCTAGTGGTCCCCATTGAAATCGCAAGATTCCGTTTCCCTTCCCGAAAGGAAATGAAATTTCCTTTCGGGAAGGGAAACGGAATCTTGCGAACCCAAAAAGAAAGGCTTACAAACACTCTGGAAAGGAGATAGGATCAAATGAAATGCAATTGAAAAAAAACCCAAAAACTCCAGAAAATTGGGAGATGTGTTGTCCTCAAAAACTGCTCTGTGAGGAAATGAGCTGCAGTGCAAAGGACCAAAGGAGGCCAAAACTAAGCAGAGAGATGTTGCAAAAGCAGGGGGAAAAGTTAACGAGGAAGACACAACGTGGAGGGGAAGATATGAGGGACATGGCATGGACACTTAAAAAAAAAAAAAAAAAATTCTTGCCCAAAATCAAAGCCATCAAGTGCAGGCCATATGCCACCAAATGCAGGCCCATGCAGCAAAGCTTGGAAAATGGATCCCTGCTTAAGGCCAAAACAGATAAGAAGGACTTACAAACACACTGGAATGGAGACAACATGAAAGGAATTGCATTTGGAGGAGAAAAAAAAAAAATTTGGGAAATTTGGGAAATGTATTGACTACAAGGAGATGGACCAGGATTTTATCAAGTGCAGGGAAAAGGACCAAAAGAGGGTAAAACAAGAGCTCACAGATGTTGCAAAAGCAGGGGAAAAAGTTAAGGAGGAAGACACATCTTGCAGGGGAAGATATGAGAGACATGGCATGGACACTATAAAAAAAAATTAAAAAAGTAAAAAATCTTGCCCAAAGTCAAAGCCATCAAATGCAGGCCATATGCCACCAAATGCAGGCCCATGCAGCAAAGCTTGGAAAATGGATCCCTGCTTAAGGCCAAAACAGATAAGAAGGACTTACAAACACACTGGAATGGAGACAACATGAAAGGAATTGCATTTGGAGGAGAAAAAAAAAAATTTTGGGAAATTTGGGAAATGTAGTGACTACAAGGAGATGGACCAGGATTTTATCAAGTGCAGGGAAAAGGACCAAAAGAGGGTAAAACAAGAGCTCACAGATGTTGCAAATGCAGGGGAAAAAGTTAAGCAGGAAGACACAACTTGGAGGGAAAGATGGGAGGAATATGGCATAGATACTTATTAAAAAAAAAAAAAAGAAAAAAATCTTGCCCAAAGTCAAAGCCATCAAAAGGCATGGCATGCCATCAAGTGCAGGCACATGCTGCAAAGATTCCTCTAGTGGTCCCCATTGAAATCGCAAGATTCCGTTTCCCTTCCCGAAAGGAAATTTCATTTCCTTTCGGGAAGGGAAACGGAATCTTGCGAACCCAAAAAGAAAGGCTTACAAACACTCTGGAAAGGAGATAGGATCAAATGAAATGCAATTGAAAAAAACCCCAAAATCTCCAGAAAATTGGGAGATGTGTTGTCCTCAAAAACTGCTCTGTGAGGAAATGAGCTGCAGTGCAAAGGACCAAAGGAGGCCAAAACTAAGCAGAGAGATGTTGCAAAAGCAGGGGGAAAAGTTAAGGAGGAAGACACAACGTGGAGGGGAAGATATGAGGGACATGGCATGGACACTTAAAAAAAAAAAAAAAAAATTCTTGCCCAAAATCAAAGCCATCAAGTGCAGGCCATATGCCCCCAAATGCAGGCCCATGCAGCAAAGCTTGGAAAATGGATCCCTGCTTAAGGCCAAAACAGATAAGAAGTACTTACAAACACACTGGAATGGAGACAACATGCAAGGAATTGCATTTGGAGGAGAAAAAAAAAAAATTTGGGAAATTTGGGAAATGTAGTGACTACAAGGAGATGGACCAGGATTTTATCAAGTGCAGGGAAAAGGACCAAAAGAGGGCAAAACAAGAGCTCACAGATGTTGCAAAAGCAGGGGAAAAAGTTAAGGAGGAAGACACATCTTGCAGGGGAAGATACGAGAGACATGGCATGGACACTATAAAAAAAAAAAAAAAAAGGTAAAAAATCTTGCCCAAAGTCAAAGCCATCAAATGCAGGCCATATGCCACCAAATGCAGGCCCATGCAGCAAAGCTTGGAAAATGGATCCCTGCTTAAGGCCAAAACAGATAAGAAGGACTTACAAACACACTGGAATGGAGACAACATGAAAGGAATATCATTTGGAGGAGAAAAAAAAAAAAAATTAGGAAATTTGGGAAATGTAGTGACTACAAGGAGATGGACCAGGATTTTATCAAGTGCAGGGAAAAGGACCAAAAGAGGGTAAAACAAGAGCTCACAGATGTTGCAAAAGCAGGGGAAAAAGTTAAGCAGGAAGACACAACTTGGAGGGAAAGATGGGAGGAATATGGCATAGATACTTATTAAAAAAAAAAAAAAGAAAAAAATCTTGCCCAAAGTCAAAGCCATCAAAAGGCATGGCATGCCATCAAGTGCAGGCACATGCTGCAAAGATTCCTCTAGTGGTCCCCATTGCAATCGCAATATTCCGTTTCCCTTCCCGAAAGGAAATTTCATTTCCTTTCGGGAAGGGAAACGGAATCTTGCGAACCCAAAAAGAAAGGCTTACAAACACTCTGGAAAGGAGATAGGATCAAATGAAATGCAATTGAAAAAAACCCCAAAAACTCCAGAAAATTGGGAGATGTGTTGTCCTCAAAAACTGCTCTGTGAGGAAATGAGCTGCAGTGCAAAGGACCAAAGGAGGCCAAAACTAAGCAGAGAGATGTTGCAAAAGCAGGGGGAAAAGTTAACGAGGAAGACACAACGTGGAGGGGAAGATATGAGGGACATGGCATGGACACTTAAAAAAAAAAAAAAAAAAATTCTTGCCCAAAATCAAAGCCATCAAGTGCAGGCCATATGCCCCCAAATGCAGGCCCATGCAGCAAAGCTTGGAAAATGGATCCCTGCTTAAGGCCAAAACAGATAAGAAGGACTTACAAACACACTGGAATGGAGACAACATGAAAGGAATTGCATTTGGAGGAGAAAAAAAAAAAATTTGGGAAATTTGGGAAATGTATTGACTACAAGGAGATGGACCAGGATTTTATCAAGTGCAGGGAAAAGGACCAAAAGAGGGTAAAACAAGAGCTCACAGATGTTGCAAAAGCAGGGGAAAAAGTTAAGGAGGAAGACACATCTTGCAGGGGAACAAATGAGAGACATGGCATGGAAAGTATTAAAAAAAAAAAAAAAAGGTAAAAAATCGTGCCCAAAGTCAAAGCCATCAAATGCAGGCCATATGCCACCAAATGCAGGCCCATGCAGCAAAGCTTGGAAAATGGATCCCTGCTTAAGGCCAAAACAGATAAGAAGGACTTACAAACACACTGGAATGGAGACAACATGAAAGGAATTGCATTTGGAGGAGAAAAATAAAAATTTTGGGAAATTTGGGAAATGTAGTGACTACAAGGAGATGGACCAGGATTTTATCAAGTGCAGGGAAAAGGACCAAAAGAGGGTAAAACAAGAGCTCACAGATGTTGCAAATGCAGGGGAAAAAGTTAAGCAGGAAGACACAACTTGGAGGGAAAGATGGGAGGAATATGGCATAGATACTTATTAAAAAAAAAAAAAAGAAAAAAATCTTGCCCAAAGTCAAAGCCATCAAAAGGCATGGCATGCCATCAAGTGCAGGCACATGCTGCAAAGATTCCTCTAGTGGTCCCCATTGAAATCGCAAGATTCCGTTTCCCTTCCCGAAAGGAAATGAAATTTCCTTTCGGGAAGGGAAACGGAATCTTGCGAACCCAAAAAGAAAGGCTTACAAACACTCTGGAAAGGAGATAGGATCAAATGAAATGCAATTGAAAAAAAACCCAAAAACTCCAGAAAATTGGGAGATGTGTTGTCCTCAAAAACTGCTCTGTGAGGAAATGAGCTGCAGTGCAAAGGACCAAAGGAGGCCAAAACTAAGCAGAGAGATGTTGCAAAAGCAGGGGGAAAAGTTAACGAGGAAGACACAACGTGGAGGGGAAGATATGAGGGACATGGCATGGACACTTAAAAAAAAAAAAAAAAAATTCTTGCCCAAAATCAAAGCCATCAAGTGCAGGCCATATGCCACCAAATGCAGGCCCATGCAGCAAAGCTTGGAAAATGGATCCCTGCTTAAGGCCAAAACAGATAAGAAGGACTTACAAACACACTGGAATGGAGACAACATGAAAGGAATTGCATTTGGAGGAGAAAAAAAAAAAATTTGGGAAATTTGGGAAATGTATTGACTACAAGGAGATGGACCAGGATTTTATCAAGTGCAGGGAAAAGGACCAAAAGAGGGTAAAACAAGAGCTCACAGATGTTGCAAAAGCAGGGGAAAAAGTTAAGGAGGAAGACACATCTTGCAGGGGAAGATATGAGAGACATGGCATGGACACTATAAAAAAAAATTAAAAAAGTAAAAAATCTTGCCCAAAGTCAAAGCCATCAAATGCAGGCCATATGCCACCAAATGCAGGCCCATGCAGCAAAGCTTGGAAAATGGATCCCTGCTTAAGGCCAAAACAGATAAGAAGGACTTACAAACACACTGGAATGGAGACAACATGAAAGGAATTGCATTTGGAGGAGAAAAAAAAAAATTTTGGGAAATTTGGGAAATGTAGTGACTACAAGGAGATGGACCAGGATTTTATCAAGTGCAGGGAAAAGGACCAAAAGAGGGTAAAACAAGAGCTCACAGATGTTGCAAATGCAGGGGAAAAAGTTAAGCAGGAAGACACAACTTGGAGGGAAAGATGGGAGGAATATGGCATAGATACTTATTAAAAAAAAAAAAAAGAAAAAAATCTTGCCCAAAGTCAAAGCCATCAAAAGGCATGGCATGCCATCAAGTGCAGGCACATGCTGCAAAGATTCCTCTAGTGGTCCCCATTGAAATCGCAAGATTCCGTTTCCCTTCCCGAAAGGAAATTTCATTTCCTTTCGGGAAGGGAAACGGAATCTTGCGAACCCAAAAAGAAAGGCTTACAAACACTCTGGAAAGGAGATAGGATCAAATGAAATGCAATTGAAAAAAACCCCAAAATCTCCAGAAAATTGGGAGATGTGTTGTCCTCAAAAACTGCTCTGTGAGGAAATGAGCTGCAGTGCAAAGGACCAAAGGAGGCCAAAACTAAGCAGAGAGATGTTGCAAAAGCAGGGGGAAAAGTTAAGGAGGAAGACACAACGTGGAGGGGAAGATATGAGGGACATGGCATGGACACTTAAAAAAAAAAAAAAAAAATTCTTGCCCAAAATCAAAGCCATCAAGTGCAGGCCATATGCCCCCAAATGCAGGCCCATGCAGCAAAGCTTGGAAAATGGATCCCTGCTTAAGGCCAAAACAGATAAGAAGTACTTACAAACACACTGGAATGGAGACAACATGCAAGGAATTGCATTTGGAGGAGAAAAAAAAAAAATTTGGGAAATTTGGGAAATGTAGTGACTACAAGGAGATGGACCAGGATTTTATCAAGTGCAGGGAAAAGGACCAAAAGAGGGCAAAACAAGAGCTCACAGATGTTGCAAAAGCAGGGGAAAAAGTTAAGGAGGAAGACACATCTTGCAGGGGAAGATACGAGAGACATGGCATGGACACTATAAAAAAAAAAAAAAAAAGGTAAAAAATCTTGCCCAAAGTCAAAGCCATCAAATGCAGGCCATATGCCACCAAATGCAGGCCCATGCAGCAAAGCTTGGAAAATGGATCCCTGCTTAAGGCCAAAACAGATAAGAAGGACTTACAAACACACTGGAATGGAGACAACATGAAAGGAATATCATTTGGAGGAGAAAAAAAAAAAAAATTAGGAAATTTGGGAAATGTAGTGACTACAAGGAGATGGACCAGGATTTTATCAAGTGCAGGGAAAAGGACCAAAAGAGGGTAAAACAAGAGCTCACAGATGTTGCAAAAGCAGGGGAAAAAGTTAAGCAGGAAGACACAACTTGGAGGGAAAGATGGGAGGAATATGGCATAGATACTTATTAAAAAAAAAAAAAAGAAAAAAATCTTGCCCAAAGTCAAAGCCATCAAAAGGCATGGCATGCCATCAAGTGCAGGCACATGCTGCAAAGATTCCTCTAGTGGTCCCCATTGCAATCGCAATATTCCGTTTCCCTTCCCGAAAGGAAATTTCATTTCCTTTCGGGAAGGGAAACGGAATCTTGCGAACCCAAAAAGAAAGGCTTACAAACACTCTGGAAAGGAGATAGGATCAAATGAAATGCAATTGAAAAAAACCCCAAAAACTCCAGAAAATTGGGAGATGTGTTGTCCTCAAAAACTGCTCTGTGAGGAAATGAGCTGCAGTGCAAAGGACCAAAGGAGGCCAAAACTAAGCAGAGAGATGTTGCAAAAGCAGGGGGAAAAGTTAACGAGGAAGACACAACGTGGAGGGGAAGATATGAGGGACATGGCATGGACACTTAAAAAAAAAAAAAAAAAAATTCTTGCCCAAAATCAAAGCCATCAAGTGCAGGCCATATGCCACCAAATGCAGGCCCATGCAGCAAAGCTTGGAAAATGGATCCCTGCTTAAGGCCAAAACAGATAAGAAGGACTTACAAACACACTGGAATGGAGACAACATGAAAGGAATTGCATTTGGAGGAGAAAAAAAAAAAATTTGGGAAATTTGGGAAATGTAGTGACTACAAGGAGATGGACCAGGATTTTATCAAGTGCAGGGAAAAGGACCAAAAGAGGGTAAAACAAGAGCTCACAGATGTTGCAAAAGCAGGGGAAAAAGTTAAGGAGGAAGACACATCTTGCAGGGGAAGATATGAGAGACATGGCATGGACACTATAAAAAAAAATTAAAAAAGTAAAAAATCTTGCCCAAAGTCAAAGCCATCAAATGCAGGCCATATGCCACCAAATGCAGGCCCATGCAGCAAAGCTTGGAAAATGGATCCCTGCTTAAGGCCAAAACAGATAAGAAGGACTTACAAACACACTGGAATGGAGATACCATGAAAGGAATATCATTTGGAGGAGAAAAAAAAAACATTTGGGAAATTTGGGAAATGTAGTGACTACAAGGAGATGGAGCAGGATTTTATCAAGTGCAGGGAAAAGGACCAAAAGAGGGTAAAACAAGAGCTCACCGATGTTGCAAAAACAGGGGAAAATGTTAAGGGGGAAGACACAACTTGGAGGGAAAGATGGGAGGAATATGGCATAGATACTTATTAAAAAAAAAAAAAAAGAAAAAAATCTTGCCCAAAGTCAAAGCCATCAAAAGGCATGGCATGCCATCAAGTGCAGGCACATGCTGCAAAGATTCCTCTAGTGGTCCCCATTGAAATCGCAAGATTCCGTTTCCCTTCCCGAAAGGAAATTTCATTTCCTTTCGGGAAGGGAAACGGAATCTTGCGAACCCAAAAAGAAAGGCTTACAAACACTCTGGAAAGGAGATAGGATCAAATGAAATGCAATTGAAAAAAACCCCAAAAACTCCAGAAAATTGGGAGATGTGTTGTCCTCAAAAACTGCTCTGTGAGGAAATGAGCTGCAGTGCAAAGGACCAAAGGAGGCCAAAACTAAGCAGAGAGATGTTGCAAAAGCAGGGGGAAAAGTTAAGGAGGAACACACAACGTGGAGGGGAAGATATGAGGGACATGGCATGGACACTTAAAAAAAAAAAAAAAAAAAAAAAATTCTTGCCCAAAATCAAAGCCATCAAGTGCAGGCCATATGCCACCAAATGCAGGCCCAGGCAGCAAAGCTTGGAAAATGGATCCCTGCTTAAGGCCAAAACAGATAAGAAGGACTTACAAACACACTGGAATGGAGACAACCTGAAAGGAATTGCATTTGGAGGAGAAAAAAAAAAAATTTGGGAAATTTGGGAAATGTAGTGACTACAAGGAGATGGACCAGGATTTTATCAAGTGCAGGGAAAAGGACCAAAAGAGGGTAAAACAAGAGCTCACAGATGTTGCAAAAACAGGGGAAAATGTTAAGGGGGAAGACACAACTTGGAGGGAAAGATGGGAGGAATATGGCATAGATTCTTATTAAAAAAAAAAAAAGAAAAAAATCTTGCCCAAAGTCAAAGCCATCAAAAGGCATGGCATGCCATCAAGTGCAGGCACATGCTGCAAAGATTCCTCTAGTGGTCCCCATTGAAATCGCAAGATTCCGTTTCCCTTCCCGAAAGGAAATGAAATTTCCTTTCGGGAAGGGAAACGGAATCTTGCGAACCCAAAAAGAAAGGCTTACAAACACTCTGGAAAGGAGATAGGATCAAATGAAATGCAATTGAAAAAAACCCCAAAAACTCCAGAAAATTGGGAGATGTGTTGTCCTCAAAAACTGCTCTGTGAGGAAATGAGCTGCAGTGCAAAGGACCAAAGGAGGCCAAAACTAAGCAGAGAGATGTTGCAAAAGCAGGGGGGAAAGTTAAGGAGGAAGACACAACGTGGAGGGGAAGAGATGAGGGACATGGCATGGACACTTAAAAAAAAAAAAAAAATTCTTGCCCAAAATCAAAGCCATCAAGTGCAGGCCATATGCCACCAAATGCAGGCCCATGCAGCAAAGCTTGGAAAATGGATCCCTGCTTAAGGCCAAAACAGATAAGAAGGACTTACAAACACACTGGAATGGAGACAACATGAAAGGAATGGCATTTGGAGGAGAAAAAAAAAAATTTGGGAAATTTGGGAAATGTAGTGACTACAAGGAGATGGACCAGGATTTTATCAAGTGCAGGGAAAAGGACCAAAAGAGGGTAAAACAAGAGCTCACAGATGTTGCAAAAGCAGGGGAAAAAGTTAAGGAGGAAGACACATCTTGCAGGGGAAGATATGAGAGACATGGCATGGACACTATAAAAAAAAATAAAAAAAGTAAAAAATCTTGCCCAAAGTCAAAGCCATCAAATGCAGGCCATATGCCACCAAATGCAGGCCCATGCAGCAAAGCTTGGAAAATGGATCCCTGCTTAAGGCCAAAACAGATAAGAAGGACTTACAAACACACTGGAATGGAGACAACATGAAAGGAATTGCATTTGGAGGAGAAAAAAAAAAATTTGGGAAATGTAGTGACTACAAGGAGATGGACCAGGATTTTATCAAGTGCAGGGAAAAGGACCAAAAGAGGGTAAAACAAGAGCTCACAGATGTTGCAAAAGCAGGGGAAAAAGTTAAGCAGGAAGACACAACTTGGAGGGAAAGATGGGAGGAATATGGCATAGATACTTATTAAAAAAAAAAAAAAGAAAAAAATCTTGCCCAAAGTCAAAGCCATCAAAAGGCATGGCATGCCATCAAGTGCAGGCACATGCTGCAAAGATTCCTCTAGTGGTCCCCATTGAAATCGCAAGATTCCGTTTCCCTTCCCGAAAGGAAATGAAATTTCCTTTCGGGAAGGGAAACGGAATCTTGCGAACCCAAAAAGAAAGGCTTACAAACACTCTGGAAAGGAGATAGGATCAAATGAAATGCAATTGAAAAAAAACCCAAAAACTCCAGAAAATTGGGAGATGTGTTGTCCTCAAAAACTGCTCTGTGAGGAAATGAGCTGCAGTGCAAAGGACCAAAGGAGGCCAAAACTAAGCAGAGAGATGTTGCAAAAGCAGGGGGAAAAGTTAAGGAGGAAGACACAACGTGGAGGGGAAGATATGAGGGACATGGCATGGACACTTAAAAAAAAAAAAAAAAAAATTCTTGCCCAAAATCAAAGCCATCAAGTGCAGGCCATATGCCACCAAATGCAGGCCCATGCAGCAAAGCTTGGAAAATGGATCCCTGCTTAAGGCCAAAACAGATAAGAAGGACTTACAAACACACTGGAATGGAGACAACATGAAAGGAATTGCATTTGGAGGAGAAAAAAAAAAATTTGGGAAATTTGGGAAATGTAGTGACTACAAGGAGATGGACCAGGATTTTATCAAGTGCAGGGAAAAGGACCAAAAGAGGGTAAAACAAGAGCTCACAGATGTTGCAAAAACAGGGGAAAATGTTAAGCAGGAAGACACAACTTGCAGGGGAAGATATGAGAGACATGGCATGGACACTATAAAAAGAAAAAAAAAAAAAAAAATCTTGCCCAAAGTCAAAGCCATCAAATGCAGGCCATATGCCACCAAATGCAGGCCCATGCAGCAAAGCTTGGAAAATGGATCCCTGCTTAAGGCCAAAACAGATAAGAAGGACTTACAAACACACTGGAATGGAGACAACATGAAAGGAATTGCATATGGAGGAGAAAAAAAAAAAATTTGGGAAATTTGGGAAATGTAGTGACTACAAGGAGATGGACCAGGATTTTATCAAGTGCAGGGAAAAGGACCAAAAGAGGGTAAAACAAGAGCTCACAGATGTTGCAAAAACAGGGGAAAATGTTAAGGGGGAAGACACATCTTGCGGGGGAAGATATGAGAGACATGGCATGGACACTATTAAAAAAAAAAAAAAAAAGTAAAAAATCTTGCCCAAAGTCAAAGCCATCAAATGCAGGCCATATGCCACCAAATGCAGGCCCATGCAGCAAAGCTTGGAAAATGGATCCCTGCTTAAGGCCAAAATAGATAAGAAGGACTTACAAACACACTGGAATGGAGACAACATGAAAGGAATATCATTTGGAGGAGAAAAAAATAAATTTGGGAAATTTGGGAAATGTAGTGACTACAAGGAGATGGACCAGGATTTTATCAAGTGCAGGGAAAAGGACCAAAGGAGCGTAAAAAAAGAGCTCATAGATGTTGCAAAAACAGGGGAAAATGTTAAGGGGGAAGACACAACTTGGAGGGAAAGCTGGGAGGAATATGGCATAGATACTTATTAAAAAAAAAGAAAAAGAAAAAAATCTTTCCCAAAGTCAAAGCCATCAAAAGGCATGGCATGCCATCAAGTGCAGGCACATGCTGCCAAGATTCCTCTAGTGGTCCCCATTGAAATCGCAAGATTCCGTTTCCCTTCCCGAAAGGGAATTTCATTTCCTTTCGGGAAGGGAAACGGAATCTTGCGAACCCAAAAAGAAAGGCTTACAAACACTCTGGAAAGGAGATAGGATCAAATGAAATGCAATTGAAAAAAAACCCCAAAAACTCCAGAAAATTGGGAGATGTGTTGCCCTCAAAAACTGCTCTGTGAGGAAATGAGCTGCAGTGCAAAGGACCAAAGGAGGCCAAAACTAAGCAGAGAGATGTTGCAAAAGCAGGGGGAAAAGTTAAGGAGGAAGACACAACGTGGAGGGGAAGATATGAGGGACATGGCATGGACACTTAAAAAAAAAAAAAAAAAATTCTTGCCCAAAATCAAAGCCATCAAGTGCAGGCCATATGCCACCAAATGCAGGCCCATGCAGCAAAGCTTGGAAAATGGATCCCTGCTTAAGGCCAAAACAGATAAGAAGGACTTACAAACACACTGGAATGGAGACAACATGAAAGGAATTGCATTAGGAGGAGAAAAAAAAAAAAATTTGGGAAAAGTGGGAAATGTAGTGACTACAAGGAGATGGACCAGGATTTTATCAAGTGCAGGGAAAAGGACCAAAAGAGGGTAAAACAAGAGCTCACAGATGTTGCAAAAGCAGGGGAAAAAGTTAAGGAGGAAGACACATCTTGCAGGGGAAGATATGAGAGACATGGCATGGACACTATAAAAAAAAAAAAAAAAGTAAAAAATCTTGGCCAAAGTCAAAGCCATCAAGTGTAGGCCATATGCCACCAAATGCAGGCCAATGCAGCAAAGCTTGGAAAATGGATCCCTGCTTAAGGCCAAAACAGATAAGAAGGACTTACAAACACACTGGAATGGAGATACCATGAAAGGAATTGCATTTGGAGGAGAAAAAAAAAAAATTTGGGAAATTTGGGAAATGTAGTGACTACAAGGAGATGGACCAGGATTTTATCAAGTGCAGGGAAAAGGACCAAAAGAGGGTAAAACAAGAGCTCACAGATGTTGCAAAAACAGGGGAAAATGTTAAGGGGGAAGACACAACTTGGAGGGAAAGATGGAAGGAATATGGCATGGACACTATAAAAAAAAAAAAAAAAAGAAAAAAATCTTGCCCAAAGTCAAAGCCATCAAAAGGCATGGCATGCCATCAAGTGCAGGCACATGCTGCAAAGATTCCTCTAGTGGTCCCCATTGAAATCGCAAGATTCCGTTTCCCTTCCCGAAAGGAAATTTCATTTCCTTTCGGGAAGGGAAACGGAATCTTGCGAACCCAAAAAGAAAGGCTTACAAACACTCTGGAAAGGAGATAGGATCAAATGAAATGCAATTGAAAAAAACCCCAAAAACTCCAGAAAATTGGGAGATGTGTTGTCCTCAAAAACTGCTCTGTGAGGAAATGAGCTGCAGTGCAAAGGACCAAAGGAGGCCAAAACTAAGCAGAGAGATGTTGCAAAAGCAGGGGGAAAAGTTAAGGAGGAAGACACGACGTGGAGGGGAAGATATGAGGGACATGGCATGGACACTTAAAAAAAAAAAAAAAAAATTCTTGCCCAAAATCAAAGCCATCAAGTGCAGGCCATATGCCACCAAATGCAGGCCCATGCAGCAAAGCTTGGAAAATGGATCCCTGCTTAAGGCCAAAACAGATAAGAAGGACTTACAAACACACTGGAATGGAGATACCATGAAAGGAATTGCATTTGGAGGAGAAAAAAAAAAAATTTGTGAAATTTGGGAAATGTAGTGACTACAAGGAGATGGACCAGGATTTTATCAAGTGCAGGGAAAAGGACCAAAAGAGGGTAAAACAAGAGCTCACAGATGTTGCAAAAACAGGGGAAAATGTTAAGGGGGATGACATAACTTGGAGGGAAAGATGGGAGGAATATGGCATAGATACTTATTAAAAAAAAAAAAAAGAAAAAAATCTTGCCCAAAGTCAAAGCCATCAAAAGGCATGGCATGCCATCAAGTGCAGGCACATGCTGCAAAGATTCCTCTAGTGGTCCCCATTGAAATCGCAAGATTCCGTTTCCCTTCCCGAAAGGAAATTTCATTTCCTTTCGGGAAGGGAAACGGAATCTTGCGAACCCAAAAAGAAAGGCTTATAAACACTCTGGAAAGGAGATAGGATCAAATGAAATGCAATTGAAAAAAACCCCAAAAACTCCAGAAAATTGGGAGATGTGTTGTCCTCAAAAACTGCTCTGTGAGGAAATGAGCTGCAGTGCAAAGGACCAAAGGAGGCCAAAACTAAGCAGAGAGATGTTGCAAAAGCAGGGGGAAAAGTTAAGCAGGAAGACACAACGTGGAGGGGAAGATATGAGGGACATGGCATGGACACTTAAAAAAAAAAAAAAAAAATTCTTGCCCAAAATCAAAGCCATCAAGTGCAGGCCATATGCCACCAAATGCAGGCCCATGCAAAGCTTGGAAAATGGATCCCTGCTTAAGGCCAAAACAGATAAGAAGGACTTACAAACACACTGGAATGGAGATACCATGAAAGGAATTGCATTTGGAGGAGAAAAAAAAAAAATTTGTGAAATTTGGGAAATGTAGTGACTACAAGGAGATGGACCAGGATTTTATCAAGTGCAGGGAAAAGGACCAAAAGAGGGTAAAACAAGAGCTCACAGATGTTGCAAAAACAGGGGAAAATGTTAAGGGGGAAGATACAACTTGGAGGGAAAGATGGAAGGAATATGGCATAGATACTTATTAAAAAAAAAGAAAAAGAAAAAAATCTTGCCCAAAGTCAAAGCCATCAAAAGGCATGGCATGCCATCAAGTGCAGGCACATGCTGCAAAGATTCCTCTAGTGGTCCCCATTGAAATCGCAAGATACCAAACGGAATCTTGCGAACCCAAAAAGAAAGGCTTACAAACACTCTGGAAAGGAGATAGGATCAAATGAAATGCAATTGAAAAAAACCCCAAAAACTCCAGAAAATTGGGAGATGTGTTGTCCTCAAAAACTGCTCTGTGAGGAAATGAGCTGCAGTGCAAAGGACCAAAGGAGGCCAAAACTAAGCAGAGAGATGTTGCAAAAGCAGGGGGAAAAGTTAAGGAGGAAGACACAACGTGGAGGGGAAGATATGAGGGACATGGCATGGACACTTAAAAAAAAAAAAAAAAATTCTTACCCAAAATCAAAGCCATCAAGTGCAGGCCATATGCCACCAAATGCAGGCCCATGCAGCAAAGCTTGGAAAATGGATCCCTGCTTAAGGCCAAAACAGATAAGAAGGACTTACAAACACACTGGAATGGAGATACCATGAAAGGAATATCATTTCGAGGAGAAAAAAAAAAAATTTGGGAAATTTGGGAAATGTAGTGACTACAAGGAGATGGACCAGGATTTTATCAAGTGCAGGGAAAAGGACCAAAAGAGGGTAAAACAAGAGCTCACAGATGTTGCAAAAGCAGGGGAAAAAGTTAAGGAGGAAGACACATCTTGCAGGGGAAGATATGAGAGACATGGCATGGACACTATAAAAAAAAACAAAAAAGTAAAAAATCTTGCCCAAAGTCAAAGCCATCAAATGCAGGCCATATGCCACCAAATGCAGGCCCATGCAGCAAAGCTTGGAAAATGGATCCCTGCTTAAGGCCAAATCAGATAAGAAGGACTTACAAACACACTGGAATGGAGACAACATGAAAGGAATTGCATATGGAGGAGAAAAAAAAAAAAATTTGGGAAATTTGGGAAATGTAGTGACTACAAGGAGATGGACCAGGATTTTATCAAGTGCAGGGAAAAGGACCAAAAGAGGGTAAAACAAGAGCTCACAGATGTTGCAAAAACAGGGGAAAATGTTAAGGGGGAAGACACATCTTGGAGGGAAAGATGGGAGGAATATGGCATAGATACTTATTAAAAAAAAAAAAAAGAAAAAAATCTTGCCCAAAGTCAAAGCCATCAAAAGGCATGGCATGCCATCAAGTGCAGGCACATGCTGCAAAGATGCCTCTAGTGGTCCCCATTGAAATCGCAAGATTCCGTTTCCGTTCCAAGATTTCATTTCCTTTCGGGAAGGAAAATGGAATCTTGCGAACCCAAAAAGAAAGGCTTACAAACACTCTGGAAAGGAGATAGGATCAAATGAAATGCAATTGAAAAAAACCCCAAAAACTCCAGAAAATTGGGAGATGTGTTGTCCTCAAAAACTGCTCTGTGAGGAAATGAGCTGCAGTGCAAAGGACCAAAGGAGGCCAAAACTAAGCAGAGAGATGTTGCAAAAGCAGGGGGAAAAGTTAAGGAGGAAGACACAACGTGGAGGGGAAGAGATGAGGGACATGGCATGGACACTTAAAAAAAAAAAAAAAAAAAAAATCTTGCCCAAAATCAAAGCCATCAAGTGCAGGCCATATGCCACCAAATGCAGGCCAATGCAGCAAAGCTTGGAAAATGGATCCCTGCTTAAGGCCAAAACAGATAAGAAGGACTTACAAACACACTGGAATGGAGATACCATGAAAGGAATTGCATTTGGAGGAGAAAAAAAAAAAATTTGGGAAATTTGGGAAATGTAGTGACTACAAGGAGATGGACCAGGATTTTATCAAGTGCAGGGAAAAGGACCAAAAGAGGGTAAAACAAGAGCTCACAGATGTTGCAAAAACAGGGGAAAATGTTAAGGGGGATGACATAACTTGGAGGGAAAGATGGGAGGAATATGGCATAGATACTTATTAAAAAAAAAAAAAAAAAGAAAAAAATCTTGCCCAAAGTCAAAGCCATCAAAAGGCATGGCATGCCATCAAGTGCAGGCACATGCTGCAAAGATTCCTCTAGTGGTCCCCATTGAAATCGCAAGATTCCGTTTCCCTTCCCGAAAGGAAATTTCATTTCCTTTCGGGAAGGGAAACGGAATCTTGCGAACCCAAAAAGAAAGGCTTATAAACACTCTGGAAAGGAGATAGGATCAAATGAAATGCAATTGAAAAAAACCCCAAAAACTCCAGAAAATTGGGAGATGTGTTGTCCTCAAAAACTGCTCTGGGAGGAAATGAGCTGCAGTGCAAAGGACCAAAGGAGGCCAAAACTAAGCAGAGAGATGTTGCAAAAGCAGGGGGAAAAGTTAAGCAGGAAGACACAACGTGGAGGGGAAGATATGAGGGACATGGCATGGACACTTATAAAAAAAAAAAAAAAAATTCTTGCCCAAAATCAAAGCCATCAAGTGCAGGCCATATGCCACCAAATGCAGGCCCATGCAAAGCTTGGAAAATGGATCCCTGCTTAAGGCCAAAACAGATAAGAAGGACTTACAAACACACTGGAATGGAGATACCATGAAAGGAATTGCATTTGGAGGAGAAAAAAAAAAAATTTGTGAAATTTGGGAAATGTAGTGACTACAAGGAGATGGACCAGGATTTTATCAAGTGCAGGGAAAAGGACCAAAAGAGGGTAAAACAAGAGCTCACAGATGTTGCAAAAACAGGGGAAAATGTTAAGGGGGAAGATACAACTTGGAGGGAAAGCTGGGAGGAATATGGCATAGATACTTATTAAAAAAAAAGAAAAAGAAAAAAATCTTGCCCAAAGTCAAAGCCATCAAAAGGCATGGCATGCCATCAAGTGCAGGCACATGCTGCAAAGATTCCTCTAGTGGTCCCCATTGAAATCGCAAGATACCAAATGGAATCTTGCGAACCCAAAAAGAAAGGCTTACAAACACTCTGGAAAGGAGATAGGATCAAATGAAATGCAATTGAAAAAAACCCCAAAAACTCCAGAAAATTGGGAGATGTGTTGTCCTCAAAAACTGCTCTGTGAGGAAATGAGCTGCAGTGCAAAGGACCAAAGGAGGCCAAAACTAAGCAGAGAGATGTTGCAAAAGCAGGGGGAAAAGTTAAGGAGGAACACACAACGTGGAGGGGAAGATATGAGGGACATGGCATGGACACTTAAAAAAAAAAAAAAAAAATTCTTACCCAAAATCAAAGCCATCAAGTGCAGGCCATATGCCACCAAATGCAGGCCCATGCAGCAAAGCTTGGAAAATGGATCCCTGCTTAAGGCCAAAACAGATAAGAAGGACTTACAAACACACTGGAATGGAGATACCATGAAAGGAATATCATTTCGAGGAGAAAAAAAAAAAATTTGGGAAATTTGGGAAATGTAGTGACTACAAGGAGATGGACCAGGATTTTATCAAGTGCAGGGAAAAGGACCAAAAGAGGGTAAAACAAGAGCTCACAGATGTTGCAAAAACAGGGGAAAATGTTAAGGGGGAAGACACAACTTGGAGGGAAAGATGGGAGGAATATGGCATAGATACTTATTAAAAAAAAAAAAAGAAAAAAATCTTGCCCAAAGTCAAAGCCATCAAAAGGCATGGCATGCCATCAAGTGCAGGCACATGCTGCAAAGATTCCTCTAGTGGTCCCCATTGAAATCGCAAGATTCCGTTTCCCTTCCCGAAAGGAAATTTCATTTCCTTTCGGGAAGGGAAACGGAATCTTGCGAACCCAAAAAGAAAGGCTTACAAACACTCTGGAAAGGAGATAGGATCAAATGAAATGCAATTGAAAAAAACCCCAAAAACTCCAGAAAATTGGGAGATGTGTTGTCCTCAAAAACTGCTCTGGGAGGAAATGAGCTGCAGTGCAAAGGACCAAAGGAGGCCAAAACTAAGCAGAGAGATGTTGCAAAAGCAGGGGGAAAAGTTAAGGAGGAAGACACAACGTGGAGGGGAAGATATGAGGGACATGGCATGGACACTTAAAAAAAAAAAAAAAAAATTCTTGCCCAAAATCAAAGCCATCAAGTGCAGGCCATATGCCACCAAATGCAGGCCCATGCAGCAAAGCTTGGAAAATGGATCCCTGCTTAAGGCCAAAACAGATAAGAAGGACTTACAAACACACTGGAATGGAGACAACATGAAAGGAATATCATTTGGAGGAGAAAAAAAAAATTTTGGGAAATTTGGGAAATGTAGTGACTACAAGGAGATGGACCAGGATTTTATCAAGTGCAGGGAAAAGGACCAAAAGAGGGTAAAACAAGAGCTCACAGATGTTGCAAAAACAGGGGAAAATGTTAAGGGGGAAGACACAACTTGGAGGGAAAGATGGGAGGAATTTGGCATGGAGACAATAAAAAAAAAAAAAAGTAAAAAATCTTGGCCAAAGTCAAAGCCATCAAGTGCAGGCCATATGCCACCAAATGCTGGCCCATGCCGCAAAGCTTGGAAAATGGATCCCTGCTTAAGGCCAAAACAGATAAGAAGGACTTACAAACACACTGGAATGGAGATACCATGAAAGGAATTGCATTTGGAGGAGAAGAAAAAAAATTTTGGGAAATTTGGGAAATGTAGTGACTACAAGGAGATAGACCAGGATTTTATCAAGTGCAGGGAAAAGGACCAAAAGAGGGTAAAACAAGAGCTCACAGATGTTGCAAAAACAGGGGAAAATGTTAAGGGGGATGACATAACTTGGAGGGAAAGATGGGAGGAATATGGCATAGATACTTATTAAAAAAAAAAAAAAAAGAAAAAAATCTTGCCCAAAGTCAAAGCCATCAAAAGGCATGGCATGCCATCAAGTGCAGGCACATGCTGCAAAGATTCCTCTAGTGGTCCCCATTGAAATCGCAAGATTCCGTTTCCCTTCCCGAAAGGAAATTTCATTTCCTTTCGGGAAGGGAAACGGAATCTTGCGAACCCAAAAAGAAAGGCTTACAAACACTCTGGAAAGGAGATAGGATCAAATGAAATGCAATTGAAAAAAACCCCAAAAACTCCAGAAAATTGGGAGATGTGTTGTCCTCAAAAACTGCTCTGTGAGGAAATGAGCTGCAGTGCAAAGGACCAAAGGAGGCCAAAACTAAGCAGAGAGATGTTGCAAAAGCAGGGGGAAAAGTTAAGGAGGAAGACACAACGTGGAGGGGAAGATATGAGGGACATGGCATGGACACTTAAAAAAAAAAATAAAAATTCTTGCCCAAAATCAAAGCCATCAAGTGCAGGCCATATGCCACCAAATGCAGGCCCATGCAGCAAAGCTTGGAAAATGGATCCCTGCTTAAGGCCAAAACAGATAAGAAGGACTTACAAACACACTGGAATGGAGATACCATGAAAGGAATATCAATTGGAGGAGAAAAAAAAAAAATTTGGGAAATTTGGGAAATGTAGTGACTACAAGGAGATGGACCAGGATTTTATCAAGTGCAGGGAAAAGGACCAAAAGAGGGTAAAACAAGAGCTCACAGATGTTGCAAAAACAGGGGAAAATGTTAAGGGGGAAGACACAACTTGGAGGGAAAGATGGGAGGAATATGGCATGGACACTATAAAAAAAAAAAAAAGTAAAAAATCTTGGCCAAAGTCAAAGCCATCAAAAGCAGGCCATATGCCACCAAATGCAGGCCAATGCAGCAAAGCTTGGAAAATGGATCCCTGCTTAAGGCCAAAACAGATAAGAAGGACTTACAAACACACTGGAATGGAGATACCATGAAAGGAATTGCATTTGGAGGAGAAAAAAAAAAAATTTGTGAAATTTGGGAAATGTAGTGACTACAAGGAGATGGACCAGGATTTTATCAAGTGCAGGGAAAAGGACCAAAAGAGGGTAAAACAAGAGCTCACAGATGTTGCAAAAACAGGGGAAAATGTTAAGGGGGAAGACACAACTTGGAGGGAAAGATGGAAGGAATATGGCATGGACACTATAAAAAAAAAAAAAAAAGAAAAAAATCTTGCCCAAAGTCAAAGCCATCAAAAGGCATGGCATGCCATCAAGTGCAGGCACATGCTGCAAAGATTCCTCTAGTGGTCCCCATTGAAATCGCAAGATTCCGTTTCCCTTCCCGAAAGGAAATGAAATTTCCTTTCGGGAAGGGAAACGGAATCTTGCGAACCCAAAAAGAAAGGCTTATAAACACTCTGGAAAGGAGATAGGATCAAATGAAATGCAATTGAAAAAAACCCCAAAAACTCCAGAAAATTGGGAGATGTGTTGTCCTCAAAAACTGCTCTGGGAGGAAATGAGCTGCAGTGCAAAGGACCAAAGGAGGCCAAAACTAAGCAGAGAGATGTTGCAAAAGCAGGGGGAAAAGTTAAGGAGGAAGACACAACGTGGAGGGGAAGATATGAGGGACACGGCATGGACACTTATAAAAAAAAAAAAAAAAATTCTTGCCCAAAATCAAAGCCATCAAGTGCAGGCCATATGCCACCAAATGCAGGCCCATGCAGCAAAGCTTGGAAAATGGATCCCTGCTTAAGGCCAAAACAGATAAGAAGGACTTACAAACACACTGGAATGGAGATACCATGAAAGGAATTGCATTTGGAGGAGAAAAAAAAAAAATTTGTGAAATTTGGGAAATGTAGTGACTACAAGGAGATGGACCAGGATTTTATCAAGTGCAGGGAAAAGGACCAAAAGAGGGTAAAACAAGAGCTCACAGATGTTGCAAAAACAGGGGAAAATGTTAAGGGGGAAGACACAACTTGGAGGGAAAGATGGGAGGAATATGGCATAGATACTTATTAAAAAAAAAAAAAGAAAAAAATCTTGCCCAAAGTCAAAGCCATCAAAAGGCATGGCATGCCATCAAGTGCAGGCACATGCTGCAAAGATTCCTCTAGTGGTCCCCATTGAAATCGCAAGATTCCAAACGGAATCTTGCGAACCCAAAAAGAAAGGCTTACAAACACTCTGGAAAGGAGATAGGATCAAATGAAATGCAATTGAAAAAAACCCCAAAAACTCCAGAAAATTGGGAGATGTGTTGTCCTCAAAAACTGCTCTGCGAGGAAATGAGCTGCAGTGCAAAGGACCAAAGGAGGCCAAAACTAAGCAGAGAGATGTTGCAAAAGCAGGGGGAAAAGTTAAGGAGGAAGACACAACGTGGAGGGGAAGATATGAGGGACATGGCATGGACACTTAAAAAAAAAAAAAAAAAAATTCTTGCCCAAAATCAAAGCCATCAAGTGCAGGCCATATGCCACCAAATGCAGGCCCATGCAGCAAAGCTTGGAAAATGGATCCCTGCTTAAGGCCAAAAGAGATAAGAAGGACTCACAAACACACTGGAATGGAGATACCATGAAAGGAATATCATTTGGAGGAGAAAAAAAAAAAATTTGGGAAATTTGGGAAATGTAGTGACTACAAGGAGATGGACCAGGATTTTATCAAGTGCAGGGAAAAGGACCAAAAGAGGGTAAAACAAGAGCTCACAGATGTTGCAAAAACAGGGGAAAATGTTAAGGGGGAAGACACAACTTGGAGGGAAAGATGGGAGGAATTTGGCATGGAGACAATAAAAAAAAAAAAAAAGTAAAAAATCTTGGCCAAAGTCAAAGCCATCAAGTGCAGGCCATATGCCACCAAATGCTGGCCCATGCAGCAAAGCTTGGAAAATGGATCCCTGCTTAAGGCCAAAACAGATAAGAAGGACTTACAAACACACTGGAATGGAGATACCATGAAAGGAATTGCATTTGGAGGAGAAGAAAAAAAATTTGGGAAATTTGGGAAATGTAGTGACTACAAGGAGATGGACCAGGATTTTATCAAGTGCAGGGAAAAGGACCAAAAGAGGGTAAAACAAGAGCTCACAGATGTTGCAAAAACAGGGGAAAATGTTAAGGGGGAAGACACAACTTGGAGGGAAAGATGGGAGGAATATGGCATGGACACTATAAAAAAAAAAAAAAAGTAAAAAATCTTGGCCAAAGTCAAAGCCATCAAAAGCAGGCCATATGCCACCAAATGCAGGCCAATGCAGCAAAGCTTGGAAAATGGATCCCTGCTTAAGGCCAAAACAGATAAGAAGGACTTACAAACACACTGGAATGGAGATACCATGAAAGGAATTGCATTTGGAGGAGAAAAAAAAAAAATTTGTGAAATTTGGGAAATGTAGTGACTACAAGGAGATGGACCAGGATTTTATCAAGTGCAGGGAAAAGGACCAAAAGATGGTAAAACAAGAGCTCACAGATGTTGCAAAAACAGGGGAAAATGTTAAGGGGGAAGACACAACTTGGAGGGAAAGATGGAAGGAATATGGCATGGACACTATAAAAAAAAAAAAAAAAGAAAAAAATCTTGCCCAAAGTCAAAGCCATCAAAAGGCATGGCATGCCATCAAGTGCAGGCACATGCTGCAAAGATTCCTCTAGTGGTCCCCATTGAAATCGCAAGATTCCGTTTCCCTTCCCGAAAGGAAATGAAATTTCCTTTCGGGAAGGGAAACGGAATCTTGCGAACCCAAAAAGAAAGGCTTATAAACACTCTGGAAAGGAGATAGGATCAAATGAAATGCAATTGAAAAAAACCCCAAAAACTCCAGAAAATTGGGAGATGTGTTGTCCTCAAAAACTGCTCTGGGAGGAAATGAGCTGCAGTGCAAAGGACCAAAGGAGGCCAAAACTAAGCAGAGAGATGTTGCAAAAGCAGGGGGAAAAGTTAAGGAGGAAGACACAACGTGGAGGGGAAGATATGAGGGACATGGCATGGACACTTATAAAAAAAAAAAAAAAAATTCTTGCCCAAAATCAAAGCCATCAAGTGCAGGCCATATGCCACCAAATGCAGGCCCATGCAGCAAAGCTTGGAAAATGGATCCCTGCTTAAGGCCAAAACAGATAAGAAGGACTTACAAACACACTGGAATGGAGATACCATGAAAGGAATTGCATTTGGAGGAGAAAAAAAAAAAATTTGTGAAATTTGGGAAATGTAGTGACTACAAGGAGATGGACCAGGATTTTATCAAGTGCAGGGAAAAGGACCAAAAGAGGGTAAAACAAGAGCTCACAGATGTTGCAAAAACAGGGGAAAATGTTAAGGGGGAAGACACAACTTGGAGGGAAAGATGGGAGGAATATGGCATAGATACTTATTAAAAAAAAAAAAAGAAAAAAATCTTGCCCAAAGTCAAAGCCATCAAAAGGCATGGCATGCCATCAAGTGCAGGCACATGCTGCAAAGATTCCTCTAGTGGTCCCCATTGAAATCGCAAGATTCCAAACGGAATCTTGCGAACCCAAAAAGAAAGGCTTACAAACACTCTGGAAAGGAGATAGGATCAAATGAAATGCAATTGAAAAAAACCCCAAAAACTCCAGAAAATTGGGAGATGTGTTGTCCTCAAAAACTGCTCTGCGAGGAAATGAGCTGCAGTGCAAAGGACCAAAGGAGGCCAAAACTAAGCAGAGAGATGTTGCAAAAGCAGGGGGAAAAGTTAAGGAGGAAGACACAACGTGGAGGGGAAGATATGAGGGACATGGCATGGACACTTAAAAAAAAAAAAAAAAAAATTCTTGCCCAAAATCAAAGCCATCAAGTGCAGGCCATATGCCACCAAATGCAGGCCCATGCAGCAAAGCTTGGAAAATGGATCCCTGCTTAAGGCCAAAAGAGATAAGAAGGACTCACAAACACACTGGAATGGAGATACCATGAAAGGAATATCATTTGGAGGAGAAAAAAAAAAAATTTGGGAAATTTGGGAAATGTAGTGACTACAAGGAGATGGACCAGGATTTTATCAAGTGCAGGGAAAAGGACCAAAAGAGGGTAAAACAAGAGCTCACAGATGTTGCAAAAACAGGGGAAAATGTTAAGGGGGAAGACACAACTTGGAGGGAAAGATGGGAGGAATTTGGCATGGAGACAATAAAAAAAAAAAAAAAGTAAAAAATCTTGGCCAAAGTCAAAGCCATCAAGTGCAGGCCATATGCCACCAAATGCTGGCCCATGCAGCAAAGCTTGGAAAATGGATCCCTGCTTAAGGCCAAAACAGATAAGAAGGACTTACAAACACACTGGAATGGAGATACCATGAAAGGAATTGCATTTGGAGGAGAAGAAAAAAAATTTTGGGAAATTTGGGAAATGTAGTGACTACAAGGAGATAGACCAGGATTTTATCAAGTGCAGGGAAAAGGACCAAAAGAGGGTAAAACAAGAGCTCACAGATGTTGCAAAAACAGGGGAAAATGTTAAGGGGGAAGACATAACTTGGAGGGAAAGATGGGAGGAATATGGCATAGATACTTATTAAAAAAAAAAAAAAAAGAAAAAAATCTTGCCCAAAGTCAAAGCCATCAAAAGGCATGGCATGCCATCAAGTGCAGGCACATGCTGCAAAGATTCCTCTAGTGGTCCCCATTGAAATCGCAAGATTCCGTTTCCCTTCCCGAAAGGAAATTTCATTTCCTTTCGGGAAGGGAAACGGAATCTTGCGAACCCAAAAAGAAAGGCTTACAAACACTCTGGAAAGGAGATAGGATCAAATGAAATGCAATTGAAAAAAACCCCAAAAACTCCAGAAAATTGGGAGATGTGTTGTCCTCAAAAACTGCTCTGTGAGGAAATGAGCTGCAGTGCAAAGGACCAAAGGAGGCCAAAACTAAGCAGAGAGATGTTGCAAAAGCAGGGGGAAAAGTTAAGGAGGAAGACACAACGTGGAGGGGAAGATATGAGGGACATGGCATGGACACTTAAAAAAAAAAATAAAAATTCTTGCCCAAAATCAAAGCCATCAAGTGCAGGCCATATGCCACCAAATGCAGGCCCATGCAGCAAAGCTTGGAAAATGGATCCCTGCTTAAGGCCAAAACAGATAAGAAGGACTTACAAACACACTGGAATGGAGATACCATGAAAGGAATATCAATTGGAGGAGAAAAAAAAAAAATTTGGGAAATTTGGGAAATGTAGTGACTACAAGGAGATGGACCAGGATTTTATCAAGTGCAGGGAAAAGGACCAAAAGAGGGTAAAACAAGAGCTCACAGATGTTGCAAAAACAGGGGAAAATGTTAAGGGGGAAGACACAACTTGGAGGGAAAGATGGGAGGAATATGGCATGGACACTATAAAAAAAAAAAAAAAGTAAAAAATCTTGGCCAAAGTCAAAGCCATCAAAAGCAGGCCATATGCCACCAAATGCAGGCCAATGCAGCAAAGCTTGGAAAATGGATCCCTGCTTAAGGCCAAAACAGATAAGAAGGACTTACAAACACACTGGAATGGAGATACCATGAAAGGAATTGCATTTGGAGGAGAAAAAAAAAAAATTTGTGAAATTTGGGAAATGTAGTGACTACAAGGAGATGGACCAGGATTTTATCAAGTGCAGGGAAAAGGACCAAAAGAGGGTAAAACAAGAGCTCACAGATGTTGCAAAAACAGGGGAAAATGTTAAGGGGGAAGACACAACTTGGAGGGAAAGATGGAAGGAATATGGCATGGACACTATAAAAAAAAAAAAAAAAGAAAAAAATCTTGCCCAAAGTCAAAGCCATCAAAAGGCATGGCATGCCATCAAGTGCAGGCACATGCTGCAAAGATTCCTCTAGTGGTCCCCATTGAAATCGCAAGATTCCGTTTCCCTTCCCGAAAGGAAATTTCATTTCCTTTCGGGAAGGGAAACGGAATCTTGCGAACCCAAAAAGAAAGGCTTACAAACACTCTGGAAAGGAGATAGGATCAAATGAAATGCAATTGAAAAAAACCCCAAAAACTCCAGAAAATTGGGAGATGTGTTGTCCTCAAAAACTGCTCTGTGAGGAAATGAGCTGCAGTGCAAAGGACCAAAGGAGGCCAAAACTAAGCAGAGAGATGTTGCAAAAGCAGGGGGAAAAGTTAAGGAGGAAGACACGACGCGGAGGGGAAGATATGAGGGACATGGCATGGACACTTAAAAAAAAAAAAAAAAAAATTCTTGCCCAAAATCAAAGCCATCAAGTGCAGGCCATATGCCACCAAATGCAGGCCCATGCAGCAAAGCTTGGAAAATGGATCCCTGCTTAAGGCCAAAACAGATAAGAAGGACTTACAAACACACTGGAATGGAGATACCATGAAAGGAATTGCATTTGGAGGAGAAAAAAAAAAATTTTTGGGAAATTTGGGAAATGTAGTGACTACAAGGAGATGGACCAGGATTTTATCAAGTGCAGGGAAAAGGACCAAAAGAGGGTAAAACAAGAGCTCACAGATGTTGCAAAAACAGGGGAAAATGTTAAGGGGGATGACATAACTTGGAGGGAAAGATGGGAGGAATATGGCATAGATACTTATTAAAAAAAAAAAAAAAAGAAAAAAATCTTGCCCAAAGTCAAAGCCATCAAAAGGCATGGCATGCCATCAAGTGCAGGCACATGCTGCAAAGATTCCTCTAGTGGTCCCCATTGAAATCGCAAGATTCCGTTTCCCTTCCCGAAAGGAAATTTCATTTCCTTTCGGGAAGGGAAACGGAATCTTGCGAACCCAAAAAGAAAGGCTTACAAACACTCTGGAAAGGAGATAGGATCAAATGAAATGCAATTGAAAAAAACCCCAAAAACTCCAGAAAATTGGGAGATGTGTTGTCCTCAAAAACTGCTCTGTGAGGAAATGAGCTGCAGTGCAAAGGACCAAAGGAGGCCAAAACTAAGCAGAGAGATGTTGCAAAAGCAGGGGGAAAAGTTAAGGAGGAAGACACAACGTGGAGGGGAAGATATGAGGGACATGGCATGGACACTTAAAAAAAAAAATAAAAATTCTTGCCCAAAATCAAAGCCATCAAGTGCAGGCCATATGCCACCAAATGCAGGCCCATGCAGCAAAGCTTGGAAAATGGATCCCTGCTTAAGGCCAAAACAGATAAGAAGGACTTACAAACACACTGGAATGGAGATACCATGAAAGGAATATCAATTGGAGGAGAAAAAAAAAAAATTTGGGAAATTTGGGAAATGTAGTGACTACAAGGAGATGGACCAGGATTTTATCAAGTGCAGGGAAAAGGACCAAAAGAGGGTAAAACAAGAGCTCACAGATGTTGCAAAAACAGGGGAAAATGTTAAGGGGGAAGACACAACTTGGAGGGAAAGATGGGAGGAATATGGCATGGACACTATAAAAAAAAAAAAAAAGTAAAAAATCTTGGCCAAAGTCAAAGCCATCAAAAGCAGGCCATATGCCACCAAATGCAGGCCAATGCAGCAAAGCTTGGAAAATGGATCCCTGCTTAAGGCCAAAACAGATAAGAAGGACTTACAAACACACTGGAATGGAGATACCATGAAAGGAATTGCATTTGGAGGAGAAAAAAAAAAAATTTGTGAAATTTGGGAAATGTAGTGACTACAAGGAGATGGACCAGGATTTTATCAAGTGCAGGGAAAAGGACCAAAAGAGGGTAAAACAAGAGCTCACAGATGTTGCAAAAACAGGGGAAAATGTTAAGGGGGAAGACACAACTTGGAGGGAAAGATGGAAGGAATATGGCATGGACACTATAAAAAAAAAAAAAAAAGAAAAAAATCTTGCCCAAAGTCAAAGCCATCAAAAGGCATGGCATGCCATCAAGTGCAGGCACATGCTGCAAAGATTCCTCTAGTGGTCCCCATTGAAATCGCAAGATTCCGTTTCCCTTCCCGAAAGGAAATTTCATTTCCTTTCGGGAAGGGAAACGGAATCTTGCGAACCCAAAAAGAAAGGCTTATAAACACTCTGGAAAGGAGATAGGATCAAATGAAATGCAATTGAAAAAAACCCCAAAAACTCCAGAAAATTGGGAGATGTGTTGTCCTCAAAAACTGCTCTGGGAGGAAATGAGCTGCAGTGCAAAGGACCAAAGGAGGCCAAAACTAAGCAGAGAGATGTTGCAAAAGCAGGGGGAAAAGTTAAGGAGGAAGACACAACGTGGAGGGGAAGATATGAGGGACATGGCATGGACACTTATAAAAAAAAAAAAAAAAATTCTTGCCCAAAATCAAAGCCATCAAGTGCAGGCCATATGCCACCAAATGCAGGCCCATGCAGCAAAGCTTGGAAAATGGATCCCTGCTTAAGGCCAAAACAGATAAGAAGGACTTACAAACACACTGGAATGGAGATACCATGAAAGGAATTGCATTTGGAGGAGAAAAAAAAAAAATTTGTGAAATTTGGGAAATGTAGTGACTACAAGGAGATGGACCAGGATTTTATCAAGTGCAGGGAAAAGGACCAAAAGAGGGTAAAACAAGAGCTCACAGATGTTGCAAAAACAGGGGAAAATGTTAAGGGGGAAGACACAACTTGGAGGGAAAGATGGGAGGAATATGGCATAGATACTTATTAAAAAAAAAAAAAGAAAAAAATCTTGCCCAAAGTCAAAGCCATCAAAAGGCATGGCATGCCATCAAGTGCAGGCACATGCTGCAAAGATTCCTCTAGTGGTCCCCATTGAAATCGCAAGATTCCAAACGGAATCTTGCGAACCCAAAAAGAAAGGCTTACAAACACTCTGGAAAGGAGATAGGATCAAATGAAATGCAATTGAAAAAAACCCCAAAAACTCCAGAAAATTGGGAGATGTGTTGTCCTCAAAAACTGCTCTGCGAGGAAATGAGCTGCAGTGCAAAGGACCAAAGGAGGCCAAAACTAAGCAGAGAGATGTTGCAAAAGCAGGGGGAAAAGTTAAGGAGGAAGACACAACGTGGAGGGGAAGATATGAGGGACATGGCATGGACACTTAAAAAAAAAAAAAAAAAAATTCTTGCCCAAAATCAAAGCCATCAAGTGCAGGCCATATGCCACCAAATGCAGGCCCATGCAGCAAAGCTTGGAAAATGGATCCCTGCTTAAGGCCAAAAGAGATAAGAAGGACTCACAAACACACTGGAATGGAGATACCATGAAAGGAATATCATTTGGAGGAGAAAAAAAAAAAAATTTGGGAAATTTGGGAAATGTAGTGACTACAAGGAGATGGACCAGGATTTTATCAAGTGCAGGGAAAAGGACCAAAAGAGGGTAAAACAAGAGCTCACAGTTGTTGCAAAAACAGGGGAAAATGTTAAGGGGGAAGACACAACTTGGAGGGAAAGATGGGAGGAATTTGGCATGGAGACAATAAAAAAAAAAAAAAAGTAAAAAATCTTGCCCAAAGTCAAAGCCATCAAAAGCCGGCCATATGCCACCAAATGCTGGCCCATGCAGCAAAGCTTGGAAAATGGATCCCTGCTTAAGGCCAAAACAGATAAGAAGGACTTACAAACACACTGGAATGGAGATACCATGAAAGGAATTGCATTTGGAGGAGAAGAAAAAAAATTTTGGGAAATTTGGGAAATGTAGTGACTACAAGGAGATAGACCAGGATTTTATCAAGTGCAGGGAAAAGGACCAAAAGAGGGTAAAACAAGAGCTCACAGATGTTGCAAAAACAGGGGAAAATGTTAAGGGGGATGACATAACTTGGAGGGAAAGATGGGAGGAATATGGCATAGATACTTATTAAAAAAAAAAAAAAAAGGAAAAAAATCTTGCCCAAAGTCAAAGCCATCAAAAGGCATGGCATGCCATCAAGTGCAGGCACATGCTGCAAAGATTCCTCTAGTGGTCCCCATTGAAATCGCAAGATTCCGTTTCCCTTCCCGAAAGGAAATTTCATTTCCTTTCGGGAAGGGAAACGGAATCTTGCGAACCCAAAAAGAAAGGCTTACAAACACTCTGGAAAGGAGATAGGATCAAATGAAATGCAATTGAAAAAAACCCCAAAAACTCCAGAAAATTGGGAGATGTGTTGTCCTCAAAAACTGCTCTGTGAGGAAATGAGCTGCAGTGCAAAGGACCAAAGGAGGCCAAAACTAAGCAGAGAGATGTTGCAAAAGCAGGGGGAAAAGTTAAGGAGGAAGACACAACGTGGAGGGGAAGATATGAGGGACATGGCATGGACACTTAAAAAAAAAAATAAAAATTCTTGCCCAAAATCAAAGCCATCAAGTGCAGGCCATATGCCACCAAATGCAGGCCCATGCAGCAAAGCTTGGAAAATGGATCCCTGCTTAAGGCCAAAACAGATAAGAAGGACTTACAAACACACTGGAATGGAGATACCATGAAAGGAATATCAATTGGAGGAGAAAAAAAAAAAATTTGGGAAATTTGGGAAATGTAGTGACTACAAGGAGATGGACCAGGATTTTATCAAGTGCAGGGAAAAGGACCAAAAGAGGGTAAAACAAGAGCTCACAGATGTTGCAAAAACAGGGGAAAATGTTAAGGGGGAAGACACAACTTGGAGGGAAAGATGGGAGGAATATGGCATAGATACTTATTAAAAAAAAAAAAAAAGAAAAAATCTTGCCCAAAGTCAAAGCCATCAAAAGGCATGGCATGCCATCAAGTGCAGGCACATGCTGCAAAGATTCCTCTAGTGGTCCCCATTGAAATCGCAAGATTCCGTTTCCCTTCCCGAAAGGAAATTTCATTTCCTTTCGGGAAGGGAAACGGAATCTTGCGAACCCAAAAAGAAAGGCTTACAAACACTCTGGAAAGGAGATAGGATCAAATGAAATGCAATTGAAAAAAACCCCAAAAACTCCAGAAAATTGGGAGATGTGTTGTCCTCAAAAACTGCTCTGTGAGGAAATGAGCTGCAGTGCAAAGGACCAAAGGAGGCCAAAACTAAGCAGAGAGATTTTGCAAAAGCAGGGGGAAAAGTTAAGGAGGAAGACACAACGTGGAGGGGAAGATATGAGGGACATGGCATGGACACTTAAAAAAAAAAAAAAAAAAAATTCTTGCCCAAAATCAAAGCCATCAAGTGCAGGCCATATGCCACCAAATGCAGGCCCATGCAGCAAAGCTTGGAAAATGGATCCCTGCTTAAGGCCAAAACAGATAAGAAGGACTTACAAACACACTGGAATGGAGATACCATGAAAGGAATATCATTTGGAGGAGAAAAAAAAAAAATTTGGGAAATTTGGGAAATGTAGTGACTACAAGGAGATGGACCAGGATTTTATCAAGTGCAGGGAAAAGGACCAAAAGAGGGTAAAACAAGAGCTCACAGATGTTGCAAAAACAGGGGAAAATGTTAAGGGGGAAGACACAACTTGGAGGGAAAGATGGAAGGAATATGGCATGGACACTATAAAAAAAAAAAAAAAAGAAAAAAATCTTGCCCAAAGTCAAAGCCATCAAAAGGCATGGCATGCCATCAAGTGCAGGCACATGCTGCAAAGATTCCTCTAGTGGTCCCCATTGAAATCGCAAGATTCCCTTTCCCTTCCCGAAAGGAAATGAAATTTCCTTTCGGGAAGGGAAACGGAATCTTGCGAACCCAAAAAGAAAGGCTTATAAACACTCTGGAAAGGAGATAGGATCAAATGAAATGCAATTGAAAAAAACCCCAAAAACTCCAGAAAATTGGGAGATGTGTTGTCCTCAAAAACTGCTCTGTGAGGAAATGAGCTGCAGTGCAAAGGACCAAAGGAGGCCAAAACTAAGCAGAGAGATGTTGCAAAAGCAGGGGGAAAAGTTAAGGAGGAAGACACATCTTGCAGGGGAAGATATGAGGGACATGGCATGGACACTTAAAAAAAAAAAAAAAAATTCTTGCCCAAAATCAAAGCCATCAAGTGCAGGCCATATGCCACCAAATGCAGGCCCATGCAGCAAAGCTTGGAAAATGGATCCCTGCTTAAGGCCAAAACAGATAAGAAGGACTTACAAACACACTGGAATGGAGATACCATGAAAGGAATTGCATTTGGAGGAGAAAAAAAAAAAATTTGGGAAATTTGGGAAATGTAGTGACTACAAGGAGATGGACCAGGATTTTATCAAGTGCAGGGAAAAGGACCAAAAGAGGGTAAAACAAGAGCTCACAGATGTTGCAAAAACAGGGGAAAATGTTAAGGGGGAAGACACAACTTGGAGGGAAAGATGGAAGGAATATGGCATAGATACTTATTAAAAAAAAAAAAAAGAAAAAATCTTGCCCAAAGTCAAAGCCATCAAAAGGCATGGCATGCCATCAAGTGCAGGCACATGCTGCAAAGATTCCTCTAGTGGTCCCCATTGAAATCGCAAGATTCCGTTTCCCTTCCCGAAAGGAAATGAAATTTCCTTTCGGGAAGGGAAACGGAATCTTGCGAACCCAAAAAGAAAGGCTTACAAACACTCTGGAAAGGAGATAGGATCAAATGAAATGCAATTGAAAAAAACCCCAAAAACTCCAGAAAATTGGGAGATGTGTTGTCCTCAAAAACTGCTCTGTGAGGAAATGAGCTGCAGTGCAAAGGACCAAAGGAGGCCAAAACTAAGCAGAGAGATGTTGCAAAAGCAGGGGGAAAAGTTAAGGAGGAAGACACAACGTGGAGGGGAAGATATGAGGGACATGGCATGGACACTTAAAAAAAAAAAAATAAAAAAAAATTCTTGCCCAAAATCAAAGCCATCAAGTGCAGGCCATATGCCACCAAATGCAGGCCCATGCAGCAAAGCTTGGAAAATGGATCCCTGCTTAAGGCCAAAACAGATAAGAAGGACTTACAAACACACTGGAATGGAGATACCATGAAAGGAATATCATTTCGAGGAGAAAAAAAAAAAAATTTGGGAAATTTGGGAAATGTAGTGACTACAAGGAGATGGACCAGGATTTTATCAAGTGCAGGGAAAAGGACCAAAAGAGGGTAAAACAAGAGCTCACAGATGTTGCAAAAGCAGGGGAAAAAGTTAAGCAGGAAGACACATCTTGCAGGGAAAATATGAGAGACATGGCATGGACACTATAAAAAAAAAAAAAAGTAAAAAATCTTGCCCAAAGTCAAAGCCATCAAATGCAGGCCATATGCCACCAAATGCAGGCCCATGCAGCAAAGCTTGGAAAATGGATCCCTGCTTAAGGCCAAAACAGATAAGAAGGACTTACAAACACACTGGAATGGATATACCATGAAAGGAATATCATTTGGAGGAGAAAAAAAAAATTTTGGGAAATTTGGGAAATGTAGTGACTACAAGGAGATGGACCAGGATTTTATCAAGTGCAGGGAAAAGGACCAAAAGAGGGTAAAACAAGAGCTCACAGATGTTGCAAAAACAGGGGAAAATGTTAAGGGGGAAGACACAACTTGGAGGGAAAGATGGGAGGAATATGGCATAGATACTTATTAAAAAAAAAAAAAAAGAAAACAATCTTGCCCAAAGTCAAAGCCATCAAAAGGCATGGCATGCCATCAAGTGCAGGCACATGCTGCAAAGATTCCTCTAGTGGTCCCCATTGAAATCGCAAGATTCCGTTTCCCTTCCCGAAAGGAAATGAAATTTCCTTTCGGGAAGGGAAACGGAATCTTGCGAACCCAAAAAGAAAGGCTTACAAACACTCTGGAAAGGAGATAGGATCAAATGAAATGCAATTGAAAAAAACCCCAAAAACTCCAGAAAATTGGGAGATGTGTTGTCCTCAAAAACTGCTCTGTGAGGAAATGAGCTGCAGTGCAAAGGACCAAAGGAGGCCAAAACTAAGCAGAGAGATGTTGCAAAAGCAGGGGGAAAAGTTAAGGAGGAAGACACATCTTGCAGGGGAAGATATGAGGGACATGGCATGGATACTTAAAAAAAAAAAAAAAAATTCTTGCCCAAAATCAAAGCCATCAAGTGCAGGCCATATGCCACCAAATGCAGGCCCATGCAGCAAAGCTTGGAAAATGGATCCCTGCTTAAGGCCAAAACAGATAAGAAGGACTTATAAACACACTGGAATGGAGATACCATGAAAGGAATATCATTTGGAGGAGAAAAAAAAAAATTTGGGAAATTTGGGAAATGTAGTGACTACAAGGAGATGGACCAGGATTTTATCAAGTGCAGGGAAAAGGACCAAAAGGGGGTAAAACAACAGCTCACATGTTGTTCTTCTATTATTTCTCTAGAGTCCCATATTGTTATTAGATTTCTAAAGTCCATACCGCTCTGGTGTATTCTCATGGCTGCAGATCTTCACAGCATGGACTCCTTCTTCTGCATGCTGTTCTCTCAAGTCAGGGCTCCCCTAAGGCTCTCCCTGACTGGCTATCCCGCCCCCTTTTATCCTGGTCATCTTCATCGGTTACAGCTGCAGCCCAATTAAGGACATCGCAGCTGCAGCCCATCGAGGGCAACCAGGACCTCTGGGGCAAAGCCTCTATACAGATATTTAAATACAATACATATCTTCTACTCTATTTCCCCCTTTGTTTTTACTTAAGTTAACAGTTATACAGATGTTTAAATACAATACATTTTCTCATGACTCACAGGCCATGTTCAACACCCACATTCTCCCATGACTCACAGGCCAGGTATAACCGACATAGCGCCTTGCTCAAAGGCCATACTCTTTCACAGCTCCCTGACCCAAAGGCTATGTTCCATCACAGCTCTTGGCCGCAACAGCTCTCGGCCGCCACAGCTCTCGGCTGTCTTATCTTCTGCTAGCAACCACCGCAGCTCTTGGCTGCCACAGCTCTCAGCTGTCTTATGTTGTCGCAGCTCTTGGCCGCCACAGCTCTCAGCTGTCTTATGTTCTGTTAACTATCACGTCAGGGTCACCACTTGCTGTTCTTCTATTATTTCTAGAGTCCCATATTGTTGTTATTACATTTCTAAAGTCCATACCTCACTGGCGTATTCTCAAGGCCGCAGATCTGCACAGACTCCTACTTCGGCATGCCGTCCTCTCTCAGGCCAGAGCTCCTCCAAGGCTGTCCCTGACTGGCTATCCCGCCCCCTTTTATCCCGGTCATCTTCATTGGTTACAGCTGCAGCCCAATTAAGGACATCGCAGCGGCAGCCCATCAAGGGCAACCAGGACCTCTGGGGCAAAGCCTCTATAAACATATTCAAATACAATACATATCCACTACTATATTTCCCCCTTTGTTTTTACTTAAGTTTACAGTTATACAGATGTTTAAATACAATATATATCTTCTACTATATCACAGATGTTGCAAAAGCAGGGGAAAATGTTAAGGGGGAAGACACAACTTGGAGGGAAAGATGGGAGGAATATGGCATAGATACTTATTAAAAAAAAAAAAAAGAAAAAAATCTTGCCCAAAGTCAAAGCCATCAAAAGGCATGGCATGCCATCAAGTGCAGGCACATGCTGCAAAGATTCCTCTAGTGGTCCCCATTGAAATCGCAAGATTCCGTTTCCCTTCCCGAAAGGAAATTTCATTTCCTTTCGGGAAGGGAAACGGAATCTTGCGAACCCAAAAAGAAAGGCTTACAAACACTCTGGAAAGGAGATAGGATCAAGTGAAATGCAATTGAAAAAAACCCCAAAAACTCCAGAAAATTGGGAGATGTGTTGTCCTCAAAAACTGCTCTGTGAGGAAATGAGCTGCAGTGCAAAGGACCAAAGGAGGCCAAAACTAAGCAGAGAGATGTTGCAAAAGCAGGGGGAAAAGTTAAGGAGGAAGACACAACGTGGAGGGGAAGATATGAGGGACATGGTATGGACACTATAAAAAAAAAAAAAAAAAATTCTTGCCCAAAATCAAAGCCATCAACTGCAGGCCATATGCCACCAAATGCAGGCCCATGCAGCAAAGCTTGGAAAATGGATCCCTGCTTAAGGCCAAAACAGATAAGAAGGACTTACAAACACACTGGAATGGAGACAACATGAAAGGAATATCATTTGGAGGAGAAAAAAAAAAATTTTGGGAAATTTGGGAAATGTAGTGACTACAATGAGATGGACCAGGATTTTATCAAGTGCAGGGAAAAGGACCAAAAGAGGGTAAAACAAGAGCTCACAGATGTTGCAAAAACAGGGGAAAATGTTAAGGGGGAAGACACAACTTGGAGGGAAAGATGGGAGGAATATGGCATAGATACTTTTTAAAAAAAAAAAAAAGAAAAAAATCTTGCCCAAAGTCAAAGCCATCAAAAGGCATGGCATGCCATCAAGTGCAGGCACATGCTGCAAAGATTCCTCTAGCGGTCCCCATTGAAATCGCAAGATTCCGTTTCCCTTCCCGAAAGGAAATTTCATTTCCTTTCGGGAAGGGAAACGGAATCTTGCGAACCCAAAAAGAAAGGCTTACAAACACTCTGGAAAGGAGATAGGATCAAATGAAATGCAATTGAAAAAAACCCCAAAAACTCCAGAAAATTGGGAGATGTGTTGTCCTCAAAAACTGCTCTGTGAGGAAATGAGCTGCAGTGCAAAGGACCAAAGGAGGCCAAAACTAAGCAGAGAGATGTTGCAAAAGCAGGGGGAAAAGTTAAGGAGGAAGACACAACGTGGAGGGGAAGATATGAGGGACATGGCATGGACACTTAAAAAAAAAAAAATAAAAAAAAATTCTTGCCCAAAATCAAAGCCATCAAGTGCAGGCCATATGCCACCAAATGCAGGCCCATGCAGCAAAGCTTGGAAAATGGATCCCTGCTTAAGGCCAAAACAGATAAGAAGGACTTACAAACACACTGGAATGGAGATACCATGAAAGGAATATCATTTGGAGGAGAAAAAAAAGAAATTTGGGAAATTTGGGAAATGTAGTGACTACAAGGAGATGGACCAGGATTTTATCAAGTGCAGGGAAAAGGACCAAAAGAGGGTAAAACAAGAGCTCACAGATGTTGCAAAAACAGGGGAAAATGTTAAGGGGGAAGACACAACTTGGAGGGAAAGATGGGAGGAATATGGCATAGATACTTATTAAAAAAAAAAAAGAAAGAAAAAAAACTTGCCCAAAGTCAAAGCCATCAAAAGGCATGGCATGCCATCAAGTGCAGGCACATGCTGCAAAGATTCCTCTAGTGGTCCCCATTGAAATCGCAAGATTCCGTTTCCCTTCCCGAAAGGAAAAGAAATTTCCTTTCGGGAAGGGAAACGGAATCTTGCGAACCCAAAAAGAAAGGCTTACAAACACTCTGGAAAGGAGATAGGATCAAGTGAAATGCAATTGAAAAAAACCCCAAAAACTCCAGAAAATTGGGAGATGTGTTGTCCTCAAAAACTGCTCTGTGAGGAAATGAGCTGCAGTGCAAAGGACCAAAGGAGGCCAAAACTAAGCAGAGAGATGTTGCAAAAGCAGGGGGAAAAGTTAAGGAGGAAGACACAACGTGGAGGGGAAGATATGAGGGACATGGTATGGACACTATAAAAAAAAAAAAAAAAAATTCTTGCCCAAAATCAAAGCCATCAAGTGCAGGCCATATGCCACCAAATGCAGGCCCATGCAGCAAAGCTTGGAAAATGGATCCCTGCTTAAGGCCAAAACAGATAAGAAGGACTTACAAACACACTGGAATGGAGACAACATGAAAGGAATATCATTTGGAGGAGAAAAAAAAAAATTTTGGGAAATTTGGGAAATGTAGTGACTACAATGAGATGGACCAGGATTTTATCAAGTGCAGGGAAAAGGACCAAAAGAGGGTAAAACAAGAGCTCACAGATGTTGCAAAAACAGGGGAAAATGTTAAGGGGGAAGACACAACTTGGAGGGAAAGATGGGAGGAATATGGCATAGATACTTATTAAAAAAAAAAAAAAGAAAAAAATCTTGCCCAAAGTCAAAGCCATCAAAAGGCATGGCATGCCATCAAGTGCAGGCACATGCTGCAAAGATTCCTCTAGCGGTCCCCATTGAAATCGCAAGATTCCGTTTCCCTTCCCGAAAGGAAATTTCATTTCCTTTCGGGAAGGGAAACGGAATCTTGCGAACCCAAAAAGAAAGGCTTACAAACACTCTGGAAAGGAGATAGGATCAAATGAAATGCAATTGAAAAAAACCCCAAAAACTCCAGAAAATTGGGAGATGTGTTGTCCTCAAAAACTGCTCTGTGAGGAAATGAGCTGCAGTGCAAAGGACCAAAGGAGGCCAAAACTAAGCAGAGAGATGTTGCAAAAGCAGGGGGAAAAGTTAAGGAGGAAGACACAACGTGGAGGGGAAGATATGAGGGACATGGCATGGACACTATAAAAAAAAAAAAAAAATTCTTGCCCAAAATCAAAGCCATCAAGTGCAGGCCATATGCCACCAAATGCAGGCCCATGCAGCAAAGCTTGGAAAATGGATCCCTGCTTAAGGCCAAAACAGATAAGAAGGACTTACAAACACACTGGAATGGAGACAACATGAAAGGAATTGCATTTGGAGGAGAAAAAAAAGAAATTTGGGAAATTTGGGAAATGTAGTGACTACAAGGAGATGGACCAGGATTTTATCAAGTGCAGGGAAAAGGACCAAAGGAGGGTAAAACAAGAGCTCACAGATGTTGCAAAAGCAGGGGAAAAAGTTAAGGAGGAAGACACATCTTGCAGGGGAAGATATGAGAGACATGGCATGGACACTATAAAAAAAAAAAAAAAAAGAAAAAAATCTTGCCCAAAGTCAAAGCCATCAAAAGGCATGGCATGCCATCAAGTGCAGGCACATGCTGCAAAGATTCCTCTAGTGGTCCCCATTGAAATCGCAAGATTCCGTTTCCCTTCCCGAAAGGAAATTTCATGTCCTTTCGGGAAGGGAAACGGAATCTTGCGAACCAAAAAAGAAAGGCTTACAAACACTCTGGAAAGGAGATAGGATCAAATGAAATGCAATTGAAAAAAACCCCAAAAACTCCAGAAAATTGGGAGATGTGTTGTCCTCAAAAACTGCTCTGTGAGGAAATGAGCTGCAGTGCAAAGGACCAAAGGAGGCCAAAACTAAGCAGAGAGATGTTGCAAAAGCAGGGGGAAAAGTTAAGGAGGAAGACACAACGTGGAGGGGAAGATATGAGGGACATGGCATGGACACTTAAAAAAAAAAAAAAAAAAATTCTTGCCCAAAATCAAAGCCATCAAGTGCAGGCCATATGCCACCAAATGCAGGCCCATGCAGCAAAGCTTGGAAAATGGATCCCCGCTTAAGGCCAAAACAGATAAGAAGGACTTACAAACACACTGGAATGGAGATACCATGAAAGGAATTGCATTTGGAGGAGAAAAAAAAAAAAATTTGTGAAATTTGGGAAATGTAGTGACTACAAGGAGATGGACCAGGATTTTATCAAGTGCAGGGAAAAGGACCAAAAGAGGGTAAAACAAGAGCTCACAGATGTTGCAAAAGCAGGGGAAAATGTTAAGGGGGAAGACACAACTTGGAGGGAAAGATGGGAGGAATATGGCATAGATACTTATTAAAAAAAAAAAAAAAGAAAAATATCTTGCCCAAAGTCAAAGCCATCAAAAGGCATGGCATGCCATCAAGTGCAGGCACATGCTGCAAAGATTCCTCTAGTGGTCCCCATTGAAATCGCAAGATTCCGTTTCCCTTCCCGAAAGGAAATTTCATTTCCTTTCGGGAAGGGAAACGGAATCTTGCGAACCCAAAAAGAAAGGCTTACAAACACTCTGGAAAGGAGATAGGATCAAATGAAATGCAATTGAAAAAACCCCAAAAACTCCAGAAAATTGGGAGATGTGTTGTCCTCAAAAACTGCTCTGTGAGGAAATGAGCTGCAGTGCAAAGGACCAAAGGAGGCCAAAACTAAGCAGAGAGATGTTGCAAAAGCAGGGGGAAAAGTTAAGGAGGAAGACACAACGTGGAGGGGAAGATATGAGGGACATGGCATGGACACTTAAAAAAAAAAAAAAAAAAATTCTTGCCCAAAATCAAAGCCATCAAGTGCAGGCCATATGCCACCAAATGCAGGCCCATGCAGCAAAGCTTGGAAAACGGATCCCTGCTTAAGGCCAAAACAGATAAGAAGGACTTACAAACACACTGGAATGGAGACAACATGAAAGGAATTGCATTTGGAGGAGAAAAAAAAAAATTTGGGAAATTTGGGAAATGTAGTGACTACAAGGAGATGGACCAGGATTTTATCAAGTGCAGGGAAAAGGACCAAAAGAGGGTAAAACAAGAGCTCACAGATGTTGTAAAAGCAGGGGAAAAAGTTAAGGAGGAAGACACATCTTGCAGGGGAAGATATGAGAGACATGGCATGGACACTATTAAAAAAAAAAAAAAAAAGTAAAAAATCTTGCCCAAAATCAAAGCCATCAAGTGCAGGCCATATGCCACCAAATGCAGGCCCATGCAGCAAAGCTTGGAAAATGGATCCCCGCTTAAGGCCAAAACAGATAAGAAGGACTTACAAACACACTGGAATGGAGATACCATGAAAGGAATTGCATTTGGAGGAGAAAAAAAAAAAAATTTGGGAAATTTGGGAAATGTAGTGACTACAAGGAGATGGAGCAGGATTTTATCAAGTGCAGGGAAAAGGACCAAAAGAGGGTAAAACAAGAGCTCACAGATGTTGCAAAAGCAGGGGAAAATGTTAAGGGGGAAGACACAACTTGGAGGGAAAGATGGGAGGAATATGGCATAGATACTTATTAAAAAAAAAAAAAAAGAAAAATATCTTGCCCAAAGTCAAAGCCATCAAAAGGCATGGCATGCCATCGATGTGCAGGCAGATGCTGCAAAGATTCCTCTAGTGGTCCCCATTGAAATCGCAAGATTCCGTTTCCCTTCCCGAAAGGAAATTTCATTTCCTTTCGGGAAGGGAAACGGAATCTTGCGAACCCAAAAAGAAAGGCTTACAAACACTCTGGAAAGGAGATAGGATCAAATGAAATGCAATTGAAAAAAACCCCAAAAACTCCAGAAAATTGGGAGATGTGTTGTCCTCAAAAACTGCTCTGTGAGGAAATGAGCTGCAGTGCAAAGGACCAAAGGAGGCCAAAACTAAGCAGAGAGATGTTGCAAAAGCAGGGGGAAAAGTTAAGGAGGAAGACACAACGTGGAGGGGAAGATATGAGGGACATGGCATGGACACTTAAAAAAAAAAAAAAAAAAAAATTCTTGCCCAAAATCAAAGCCATCAAGTGCAGGCCATATGCCACCAAATGCAGGCCCATGCAGCAAAGCTTGGAAAATGGATCCCTGCTTAAGGCCAAAACAGATAAGAAGGACTTACAAACACACTGGAATGGAGATACCATGAAAGGAATTTCATTTGGAGGAGAAAAAAAAAAAAATTGGGGAAATTTTGGAAATGTAGTGACTACAAGGAGATGGACCAGGATTTTATCAAGTGCAGGGAAAAGGACCAAAAGAGGGTAAAACAAGAGCTCACAGATGTTGCAAAAGCAGAGGAAAAAGTTAAGCAGGAAGACACAACTTGCAGGGGAAGATATGAGAGACATGGCATGGACACTATAAAAAAAAAAAAAAAAGGTAAAAAATCTTGCCCAAAGTCAAAGCCATCAAATGCAGGCCATATGCCACCAAATGCAGGCCCATGCAGCAAAGCTTGGAAAATGGATCCCTGCTTAAGGCCAAAACAGATAAGAAGGACTTACAAACACACTGGAATGGAGACAACATGAAAGGAATTGCATTTGGAGGAGAAAAAAAAAATTTTTGGGAAATTTGGGAAATGTAGTGACTACAAGGAGATGGACCAGGATTTTATCAAGTGCAGGGAAAAGGACCAAAAGAGGGTAAAACAAGAGCTCACAGATGTTGCAAAATCAGGGGAAAATGTTAAGGGGGAAGACACAACTTGGAGGGAAAGATGGGAGGAATATGGCATAGATACTTATTAAAAAAAAAAAAAAGAAAAAAATCTTACCCAAAGTCAAAGCCATCAAATGCAGGCCATATGCCACCAAATGCAGGCCCATGCAGCAAAGCTTGGAAAATGGATCCCTGCTTAAGGCCAAAACAGATAAGAAGGACTTACAAACACACTGGAATGGAGATACCATGAAAGGAATTGCATTTGGAGGAGAAAAAAAAAAAAAATTTGGGAAATTTGGGAAATGTAGTGACTACAAGGAGATGGACCAGGATTTTATCAAGTGCAGGGAAAAGGACCAAAAGAGGGTAAAACAAGAGCTCACAGATGTTGCAAAAACAGGGGAAAATGTTAAGGGGGAAGACACAACTTGGAGGGAAAGATGGGAGGAATATGGCATAGATACTTATTAAAAAAAAAAAAAAAGAAAAAAATCTTGCCCAAAGTCAAAGCCATCAAAAGGCATGGCATGCCATCAAGTGCAGGCACATGCTGCAAAGATTCCTCTAGTGGTCCCCATTGAAATCGCAAGATTCCGTTTCCCTTCCCGAAAGGAAATTTCATTTCCTTTCGGGAAGGGAAACGGAATCTTGCGAACCCAAAAAGAAAGGCTTACAAACACTCTGGAAAGGAGATAGGATCAAATGAAATGCAATTGAAAAAAACCCCAAAAACTCCAGAAAATTGGGAGATGTGTTGTCCTCAAAAACTGCTCTGTGAGGAAATGAGCTGCAGTGCAAAGGACCAAAGGAGGCCAAAACTAAGCAGAGAGATGTTGCAAAAGCAGGGGGAAAAGTTAAGGAGGAAGACACAACGTGGAGGGGAAGATATGAGGGACATGGCATGGACACTTAAAAAAAAAAAAAAAAAATTCTTGCCCAAAATCAAAGCCATCAAGTGCAGGCCATATGCCACCAAATGCAGGCCCATGCAGCAAAGCTTGGAAAATGGATCCCTGCTTAAGGCCAAAACAGATAAGAAGGACTTACAAACACACTGGAATGGAGATACCATGAAAGGAATTTCATTTGGAGGAGAAAAAAAAAAAAATTGGGGAAATTTGGGAAATGTAGTGACTACAAGGAGATGGACCAGGATTTTATCAAGTGCAGGGAAAAGGACCAAAAGAGGGTAAAACAAGAGCTCACAGATGTTGCAAAAGCAGGGGAAAAAGTTAAGCAGGAAGACACATCTTGCCATCTTGCAGGGGAAGATATGAGAGACATGGCATGGACACTATAAAAAAAAAAAAAAAAGGTAAAAAATCTTGCCCAAAGTCAAAGCCATCAAATGCAGGCCATGTGCCACCAAATGCAGGCCCATGCAGCAAAGCTTGGAAAATGGATCCCTGCTTAAGGCCAAAACAGATAAGAAGGACTTACAAACACACTGGAATGGAGACAACATGAAAGGAATTGCATTTGGAGGAGAAAAAAAAAATTTTTGGGAAATTTGGGAAATGTAGTGACTACAAGGAGATGGACCAGGATTTTATCAAGTGCAGGGAAAAGGACCAAAAGAGGGTAAAACAAGAGCTCACAGATGTTGCAAAAACAGGGGAAAATGTTAAGGGGGAAGACACAACTTGGAGGGAAAGATGGGAGGAATATGGCATAGATACTTATTAAAAAAAAAAAAAAGAAAAAAATCTTACCCAAAGTCAAAGCCATCAAATGCAGGCCATATGCCACCAAATGCAGGCCCATGCAGCAAAGCTTGGAAAATGGATCCCTGCTTAAGGCCAAAACAGATAAGAAGGACTTACAAACACACTGGAATGGAGATACCATGAAAGGAATTGCATTTGGAGGAGAAAAAAAAAAAAAATTTGGGAAATTTGGGAAATGTAGTGACTACAAGGAGATGGACCAGGATTTTATCAAGTGCAGGGAAAAGGACCAAAAGAGGGTAAAACAAGAGCTCACAGATGTTGCAAAAACAGGGGAAAATGTTAAGGGGGAAGACACAACTTGGAGGGAAAGATGGGAGGAATATGGCATAGATACTTATTAAAAAAAAAAAAAAAGAAAAAAATCTTGCCCAAAGTCAAAGCCATCAAAAGGCATGGCATGCCATCAAGTGCAGGCACATGCTGCAAAGATTCCTCTAGTGGTCCCCATTGAAATCGCAAGATTCCGTTTCCCTTCCCGAAAGGAAATTTCATTTCCTTTCGGGAAGGGAAACGGAATCTTGCGAACCCAAAAAGAAAGGCTTACAAACACTCTGGAAAGGAGATAGGATCAAATGAAATGCAATTGAAAAAAACCCCAAAAACTCCAGAAAATTGGGAGATGTGTTGTCCTCAAAAACTGCTCTGTGAGGAAATGAGCTGCAGTGCAAAGGACCAAAGGAGGCCAAAACTAAGCAGAGAGATGTTGCAAAAGCAGGGGGAAAAGTTAAGGAGGAAGACACAACGTGGAGGGGAAGATATGAGGGACATGGCATGGACACTTAAAAAAAAAAAAAAAAAATTCTTGCCCAAAATCAAAGCCATCAAGTGCAGGCCATATGCCACCAAATGCAGGCCCATGCAGCAAAGCTTGGAAAATGGATCCCTGCTTAAGGCCAAAACAGATAAGAAGGACTTACAAACACACTGGAATGGAGATACCATGAAAGGAATTTCATTTGGAGGAGAAAAAAAAAAAAATTGGGGAAATTTGGGAAATGTAGTGACTACAAGGAGATGGACCAGGATTTTATCAAGTGCAGGGAAAAGGACCAAAAGAGGGTAAAACAAGAGCTCACAGATGTTGCAAAAGCAGGGGAAAAAGTTAAGCAGGAAGACACATCTTGCCATCTTGCAGGGGAAGATATGAGAGACATGGCATGGACACTATAAAAAAAAAAAAAAAAGGTAAAAAATCTTGCCCAAAGTCAAAGCCATCAAATGCAGGCCATGTGCCACCAAATGCAGGCCCATGCAGCAAAGCTTGGAAAATGGATCCCTGCTTAAGGCCAAAACAGATAAGAAGGACTTACAAACACACTGGAATGGAGACAACATGAAAGGAATTGCATTTGGAGGAGAAAAAAAAAATTTTTGGGAAATTTGGGAAATGTAGTGACTACAAGGAGATGGACCAGGATTTTATCAAGTGCAGGGAAAAGGACGAAAAGAGGGTAAAACAAGATCTCAAAGATGTTGCAAAAACAGGGGGAAATGTTAAGGGGGAAGACACAACTTGGAGGGAAAGATGGGAGGAATATGGCATAGATACTTATTAAAAAAAAAAAAAAGAAAAAAATCTTGCCCAAAGTCAAAGCCATCAAAAGGCATGGCATGCCATCAAGTGCAGGCACATGCTGCAAAGATTCCTCTAGTGGTCCCCATTGAAATCGCAAGATTCCGTTTCCCTTCCCGAAAGGAAATTTAATTTCCTTTCGGGAAGGGAAACGGAATTTGCGAACCCAAAAAGAAAGGCTTACAAACACTCTGGAAAGGAGATAGGATCAAATGAAATGCAATTGAAAAAAACCCCAAAAACTCCAGAAAATTGGGAGAAGTGTTGTCCTCAAAAACTGCTCTGTGAGGAAATGAGCTGCAGTGCAAAGGACCAAAGGAGGCCAAAACTAAGCAGAGAGATGTTGCAAAAGCAGGGGGAAAAGGTAAGGAGGAAGACACAACGTGGAGGGGAAGATATGAGGGACATGGCATGGACACTTAAAAAAAAAAAAAAAAAAAAATTCTTGCCCAAAATCAAAGCCATCAAGTGCAGGCCATATGCCACCAAATGCAGGCCCATGCAGCAAAGCTTGGAAAATGGATCCCTGCTTAAGGCCAAAACAGATAAGAAGGACTTACAAACACACTGGAATGGAGACAACATGAAAGGAATTGCATTTGGAGGAGAAAAAAAAAAAATTTTGGGAAATTTGGGAAATGTAGTGACTACAAGGAGATGGACCAGGATTTTATCAAGTGCAGGGAAAAGGACCAAAAGAGGGTAAAACAAGAGCTCACAGATGTTGCAAAAGCAGGGGAAAAAGTTAAGCAGGAAGACACATCTTGCACGGGAAGATATGACAGACATGGCATGGACACTATAAAAAAAAAAAAAAAAAGGTAAAAAATCTTGCCCAAAGTCAAAGCCATCAAATGCAGGACATATGCCAGCAAATGCAGGCCCATGCAGCAAAGCTTGGAAAATGGATCCCTGCTTAAGGCCAAAACAGATAAGAAGGACTTACAAACACACTGGAATGGAGACAACATGAAAGGAATTGCATTTGGAGGAGAAAAAAAAAATTTTTGGGAAATTTGGGAAATGTAGTGACTACAAGGAGATGGACCAGGATTTTATCAAGTGCAGGGAAAAGGACCAAAAGAGGGTAAAACAAGAGCTCAAAGATGTTGCAAAAACAGGGGAAAATGTTAAGGGCGAAGACACAACTTGGAGGGAAAGATGGGAGGAATATGGCATAGATACTTATTAAAAAAAAAAAAAAGAAAAAAATCTTGCCCAAAGTCAAAGCCATCAAAAGGCATGGCATGCCATCAAGTGCAGGCACATGCTGCAAAGATTCCTCTAGTGGTCCCCATTGAAATCGCAAGATTCCGTTTCCCTTCCCGAAAGGAAATTTCATTTCCTTTCGGGAAGGGAAACGGAATCTTGCGAACCCAAAAAGAAAGGCTTACAAACACTCTGGAAAGGAGATAGGATCAAATGAAATGCAATTGAAAAAAACCCCAAAAACTCCAGAAAATTGGGAGATGTGTTGTCCTCAAAAACTGCTCTGGGAGGAAATGAGCTGCAGTGCAAAGGACCAAAGGAGGCCAAAACTAAGCAGAGAGATGTTGCAAAAGCAGGGGGAAAAGTTAAGGAGGAAGACACAACGTGGAGGGGAAGATATGAGGGACATGGCATGGACACTTAAAAAAAAAAAAAAAAAAAATTCTTGCCCAAAATCAAAGCCATCAAGTGCAGGCCATATGCCACCAAATGCAGGCCCATGCAGCAAAGCTTGGAAAATGGATCCCTGCTTAAGCCAAAACAGATAAGAAGGACTTACAAACACACTGGCATGGAGACAACATGAAAGGAATTGCATTTGGAGGAGAAAAAAAAAAAAATTGGGAAATTTGGGAAATGTACTGACTACAAGGAGATGGACCAGGATTTTATCAAGTGCAGGGAAAAGGACCAAAAGAGGGTAAAACAAGAGCTCACAGATGTTGCAAAAGCAGGGGAAAACGTTAAGCAGGAAGACACAACTTGCAGGGGAAGATATGAGAGACATGGCATGGACACTATAAAAAAAAAAAAAAAGAAAAAAATCTTGCCCAAATTCAAAGCCATCAAATGCAGGCCATATGCCACCAAATGCAGGCCCATGCAGCAAAGCTTGGAAAATGGATCCCTGCTTAAGGCCAAAACAGATAAGAAGGACTTACAAACACACTGGAATGGAGACACCATGAAAGGAATATCATTTGGAGGAGAAAAAAAAAAATTTGGGAAATTTGGGAAATGTAGTGACTACAAGGAGATGGACCAGGATTTTATCAAGTGCAGGGAAAAGGACCAAAAGAGGGTAAAACAAGAGCTCACAGATGTTGCAAAAACAGGGGAAAATGTTAAGCAGGAAGACACAACTTGGAGGGAAAGATGGGAGGAATATGGCATAGATACTTATTAACAAAAAAAAAAAGAAAAAAATCTTGCCCAAAGTCAAAGCCATCAAAAGGCATGGCATGCCATCAAGTGCAGGCACATGCTGCAAAGATTCCTCTAGTGGTCCCCATTGAAATCGCAAGATTCCGTTTCCCTTCCCGAAAGGAAATTTCCTTTCCTTTCGGGAAGGGAAACGGAATCTTGCGAACCCAAAAAGAAAGGCTTACAAACACTCTGGAAAGGAGATAGGATCAAATGAAATGCAATTGAAAAAAACCCCAAAAACTCCAGAAAATTGGGAGATGTGTTGTCCTCAAAAACTGCTCTGTGAGGAAATGAGCTGCAGTGCAAAGGACCAAAGGAGGCCAAAACTAAGCAGAGAGATGTTGCAAAAGCAGGGGGAAAAGTTAAGGAGGAAGACACAACGTGGAGGGGAAGATATGAGGGACATGGCATGGACACTTAAAAAAAAAAAAAAAAAAAAATTCTTGCCCAAAATCAAAGCCATCAAGTGCAGGCCATATGCCACCAAATGCAGGCCCATGCAGCAAAGCTTGGAAAATGGATCCCTGCTTAAGGCCAAAACAGATAAGAAGGACTTACAAACACACTGGAATGGAGACAACATGAAAGGAATTGCATTTGGAGGAGAAAAAAAAAATTGGGGAAATTTGGGAAATGTAGTGACTACAAGGAGATGGACCAGGATTTTATCAAGTGCAGGGAAAAGGACCAAAGGAGGGTAAAACAAGAGCTCACAGATGTTGCAAAAGCAGGGGAAAATGTTAAGGGGGAAGACACAACTTGGAGGGAAAGATGGGAGGAATATGGCATAGATACTTATTAAAAAAAAAAAAAAAAGAAAAAAATCTTGCCCAAAGTCAAAGCCATCAAAAGGCATGGCATGCCATCAAGTGCCGGCACATGCTGCAAAGATTCCTCTAGTGGTCCCCATTGAAATCGCAAGATTCCGTTTCCCTTCCCGAAAGGAAATTTAATTTCCTTTCGGGAAGGGAAACGGAATCTTGCGAACCCAAAAAGAAAGGCTTACAAACACTCTGGAAAGGAGATAGGATCAAATGAAATGCAATTGAAAAAAACCCCAAAAACTCCAGAAAATTGGGAGATGTGTTGTCCTCAAAAACTGCTCTGTGAGGAAATGAGCTGCAGTGCAAAGGACCAAAGGAGGCCAAAACTAAGCAGAGAGATGTTGCAAAAGCAGGGGGAAAAGTTAAGGAGGAAGACACAACGTGGAGGGGAAGATATGAGGGACATGGCATGGACACTTAAAAAAAAAAAAAAAAAATTCTTGCCAAAAATCAAAGCCATCAAGTGCAGGCCATATGCCACCAAATGCAGGCCCATGCAGCAAAGCTTGGAAAATGGATCCCTGCTTAAGGCCAAAAGAGATAAGAAGGACTTACAAACACACGGGAATGGAGACAACATGAAAGGAATTGCATTTGGAGGAGAAAAAAAAAATTTGGGAAATTTGGGAAATGTAGTGACTACAAGGAGATGGACCAGGATTTTATCAAGTGCAGGGAAAAGGACCAAAAGAGGGTAAAACAAGAGCTCACAGATGTTGCAAAAGCAGGGGAAAAAGTTAAGGAGGAAGACACATCTTGCAGGGGAAGATATGAGACACATGGCATGGACACTATAAAAAAAAAAAAAAAGTAAAAAATCTTGCCCAAAGTCAAAGCCATCAAATGCAGGCCATATGCCACCAAATGCAGGCCCATGCAGCAAAGCTTGGAAAATGGATCCCTGCTTAAGGCCAAAACAGATAAGAAGGACTTACAAACACACTGGAATGGAGACAACATGAAAGGAATTGCATTTGGAGGAGAAAAAAAAAATTTTTGGGAAATTTGGGAAATGTAGTGACTACAAGGAGATGGACCAGGATTTTATCAAGTGCAGGGAAAAGGACCAAAAGAGGGTAAAACAAGAGCTCAAAGATGTTGCAAAAACAGGGGAAAATGTTAAGGGGGAAGACACAACTTGGAGGGAAAGATGTGAGGAATATGGCATAGATACTTATTAAAAAAAAAAAAAAGAAAAAAATCTTACCCAAAGTCAAAGCCATCAAATGCAGGCCATATGCCACCAAATGCAGGCCCATGCAGCAAAGCTTGGAAAATGGATCCCTGCTTAAGGCCAAAACAGATAAGAAGGACTTACAAACACACTGGAATTGAGACAACATGAAAGGAATTGCATTTGGAGGAGAAAAAAAAAAAATTTTGGGAAATTTGGGAAATGTAGTGACTACAAGGAGATGGACCAGGATTTTATCAAGTGCAGGGAAAAGGACCAAAAGAGGGTAAAACAAGAGCTCACAGATGTTGCAAAAACAGGGGAAAATGTTAAGGGGGAAGACACAACTTGGAGGGAAAGATGGGAGGAATATGGCATACATACTTATTAAAAAAAAAAAAAAGAAAAAAATCTGGCCCAAAGTCAAAGCCATCAAAAGGCATGGCATGCCATCAAGTGCAGGCACATGCTGCAAAGATTCCTCTAGTGGTCCCCATTGAAATCGCAAGATTCCGTTTCCCTTCCCGAAAGGAAATTTCATTTCCTCTCGGGAAGGGAAACGGAATCTTGCGAACCCAAAAAGAAAGGCTTACAAACACTCTGGAAAGGAGATAGGATCAAATGAAATGCAATTGAAAAAAGCCCCAAAAACTCCAGAAAATTGGGAGAAGTGTTGTCCTCAAAAACTGCTCTGTGAGGAAATGAGCTGCAGTGCAAAGGACCAAAGGAGGCCAAAACTAAGCAGAGAGATGTTGCAAAAGCAGGGGGAAAAGGTAAGGAGGAAGACAGAACGTGGAGGGGAAGATATGAGGGACATGGCATGGACACTTAAAAAAAAAAAAAAAAAAAATTCTTACCCAAAATCAAAGCCATCAAGTGCAGGCCATATGCCACCAAATGCAGGCCCATGCAGCAAAGCTTGGAAAATGGATCCCTGCTTAAGGCCAAAACAGATAAGAAGGACTTACAAACACACTGGAATGGAGACAACATGAAAGGAATTGCATTTGGAGGAAAAAAAAAAAAAAATTTGGGAAATTTGGGAAATGTAGTGACTACAAGGAGATGGACCAGGATTTTATCAAGTGCAGGGAAAAGGACCAAAAGAGGGTAAAACAAGAGCTCACAGATGTTGCAAAAGCAGGGGAAAAAGTTAAGCAGGAAGACACATCTTGCCATCTTGCAGGGGAAGATATGAGAGACATGGCATGGACACTATTAAAAAAAAATAAAAAAAGTAAAAAATCTTGCCCAAAGTCAAAGCCATCAAATGCAGGCCATATGCCGCCAAATGCAGGCCCATGCAGCAAAGCTTGGAAAATGGATCCCTGCTTAAGGCCAAAACAGATAAGAAGGACTTACAAACACACTGGAATGGAGATACCATGAAAGGAATTGCATTTGGAGGAGAAAAAAAAAAAAAATTTGGGAAATTTGGGAAATGTAGTGACTACAAGGAGATGGACCAGGATTTTATCAAGTGCAGGGAAAAGGACCAAAAGAGGGTAAAACAAGAGCTCACAGATGTTGCAAAAACAGGGGAAAATGTTAAGGGGGAAGACACAACTTGGAGGGAAAGATGGAAGGAATATGGCATAGATACTTATTAAAAAAAAAAAAAAGAAAAAAATCTTGCCCAAAGTCAAAGCCATCAAAAGGCATGGCATGCCATCAAGTGCAGGCACATGCTGCAAAGATTCCTCTAGTGGTCCCCATTGAAATCGCAAGATTCCGTTTCCCTTCCCGAAAGGAAATGAAATTTCCTTTCGGGAAGGGAAACGGAATCTTGCGAACCCAAAAAGAAAGGCTTACAAACACTCTGGAAAGGAGATAGGATCAAATGAAATGCAATTGAAAAAAACCCCAAAAACTCCAGAAAATTGGGAGATGTGTTGTCCTCAAAAACTGCTCTGTGAGGAAATGAGCTGCAGTGCAAAGGACCAAAGGAGGCCAAAACTAAGCAGAGAGATGTTGCAAAAGCAGGGGGAAAAGTTAAGGAGGAAGACACAACGTGGAGGGGAAGATATGAGGGACATGGCATGGACACTTAAAAAAAAAAAAAAAAAAAAAAATTCTTGCCCAAAATCAAAGCCATCAAGTGCAGGCCATATGCCACCAAATGCAGGCCCATGCAGCAAAGCTTGGAAAATGGATCCCTGCTTAAGGCCAAAACAGATAAGAAGGACTTACAAACACACTGGAATGGAGATACCATGAAAGGAATATCATTTGGAGGAGAAAAAAAAAAAATTTGGGAAATTTGGGAAATGTAGTGACTACAAGGAGATGGACCAGGATTTTATCAAGTGCAGGGAAAAGGACCAAAAGAGGGTAAAACAAGAGCTCACAGATGTTGCAAAAACAGGGGAAAATGTTAAGGGGGAAGACACAACTTGGAGGGAAAGATGGGAGGAATATGGCATAGATACTTATTAAAAAAAAAAAACAAAGAAAAAACTCTTGCCCAAAGTCCAAGCCATCAAAAGGCATGGCATGCCATCAAGTGCAGGCACATGCTGCAAAGATTCCTCTAGTGGTCCCCATTGAAATCGCAAGATTCCGTTTCCCTTCCCGAAAGGAAATTTCATTTCCTTTCGGGAAGGGAAACGGAATCTTGCGAACCCAAAAAGAAAGGCTTACAAACACTCTGGAAAGGAGATAGGATCAAATGAAATGCAATTGAAAAAAACCCCAAAAACTCCAGAAAATTGGGAGATGTGTTGTCCTCAAAAACTGCTCTGTGAGGAAATGAGCTGCAGTGCAAAGGACCAAAGGAGGCCAAAACTAAGCAGAGAGATGTTGCAAAAGCAGGGGGAAAAGTTAAGGAGGAAGACACAACGTGGAGGGGAAGATATGAGGGACATGGCATGGACACTTAAAAAAAAAAAAAAAAAATTCTTGCCCAAAATCAAAGCCATCAAGTGCAGGCCATATGCCACCAAATGCAGGCCCATGCAGCAAAGCTTGGAAAATGGATCCCTGCTTAAGGCCAAAACAGATAAGAAGGACTTACAAACACACTGGAATGGAGATACCATGAAAGGAATTTCATTTGGAGGAGAAAAAAAAAAAAATTGGGGAAATTTGGGAAATGTAGTGACTACAAGGAGATGGACCAGGATTTTATCAAGTGCAGGGAAAAGGACCAAAAGAGGGTAAAACAAGAGCTCACAGATGTTGCAAAAGCAGGGGAAAAAGTTAAGCAGGAAGACACATCTTGCCATCTTGCAGGGGAAGATATGAGAGACATGGCATGGACACTATAAAAAAAAAAAAAAAAGGTAAAAAATCTTGCCCAAAGTCAAAGCCATCAAATGCAGGCCATGTGCCACCAAATGCAGGCCCATGCAGCAAAGCTTGGAAAATGGATCCCTGCTTAAGGCCAAAACAGATAAGAAGGACTTACAAACACACTGGAATGGAGACACCATGAAAGGAATTGCATTTGGAGGAGAAAAAAAAAATTTTTGGGAAATTTGGGAAATGTAGTGACTACAAGGAGATGGACCAGGATTTTATCAAGTGCAGGGAAAAGGACGAAAAGAGGGTAAAACAAGATCTCAAAGATGTTGCAAAAACAGGGGGAAATGTTAAGGGGGAAGACACAACTTGGAGGGAAAGATGGGAGGAATATGGCATAGATACTTATTTAAAAAAAAAAAAAAGAAAAAAATCTTGCCCAAAGTCAAAGCCATCAAAAGGCATGGCATGCCATCAAGTGCAGGCACATGCTGCAAAGATTCCTCTAGTGGTCCCCATTGAAATCGCAAGATTCCGTTTCCCTTCCCGAAAGGAAATTTCATTTCCTTTCGGGAAGGGAAACGGAATTTGCGAACCCAAAAAGAAAGGCTTACAAACACTCTGGAAAGGAGATAGGATCAAATGAAATGCAATTGAAAAAAGCCCCAAAAACTCCAGAAAATTGGGAGAAGTGTTGTCCTCAAAAACTGCTCTGTGAGGAAATGAGCTGCAGTGCAAAGGACCAAAGGAGGCCAAAACTAAGCAGAGAGATGTTGCAAAAGCAGGGGGAAAAGGTAAGGAGGAAGACACAACGTGGAGGGGAAGATATGAGGGACATGGCATGGACACTTAAAAAAAAAAAAAAAAAAAATTCTTACCCAAAATCAAAGCCATCAAGTGCAGGCCATATGCCACCAAATGCAGGCCCATGCAGCAAAGCTTGGAAAATGGATCCCTGCTTAAGGCCAAAACAGATAAGAAGGACTTACAAACACACTGGAATGGAGACAACATGAAAGGAATTGCATTTGGAGGAGAAAAAAAAAAAATTTTGGGAAATTTGGGAAATGTAGTGACTACAAGGAGATGGACCAGGATTTTATCAAGTGCAGGGAAAAGGACCAAAAGAGGGTAAAACAAGAGCTCACAGATGTTGCAAAAGCAGGGGAAAAAGTTAAGCAGGAAGACACAACTTGCAGGGGAAGATATGACAGACATGGCATGGACACTATAAAAAAAAAAAAAAAAATGTAAAAAATCTTGCCCAAAGTCAAAGCCATCAAATGCAGGACATATGCCAGCAAATGCAGGCCCATGCAGCAAAGCTTGGAAAATGGATCCCTGCTTAAGGCCAAAACAGATAAGAAGGACTTACAAACACACTGGAATGGAGACACCATGAAAGGAATATCATTTGGAGGAGAAAAAAAAAAATTTGGGAAATTTGGGAAATGTAGTGACTACAAGGAGATGGACCAGGATTTTATCAAGTGCAGGGAAAAGGACCAAAAGAGGGTAAAACAAGAGCTCACAGATGTTGCAAAAACAGGGGAAAATGTTAAGCAGGAAGACACAACTTGGAGGGAAAGATGGGAGGAATATGGCATAGATACTTATTAACAAAAAAAAAAAGAAAAAAATCTTGCCCAAAGTCAAAGCCATCAAAAGGCATGGCATGCCATCAAGTGCAGGCACATGCTGCAAAGATTCCTCTAGTGGTCCCCATTGAAATCGCAAGATTCCGTTTCCCTTCCCGAAAGGAAATTTCCTTTCCTTTCGGGAAGGGAAACGGAATCTTGCGAACCCAAAAAGAAAGGCTTACAAACACTCTGGAAAGGAGATAGGATCAAATGAAATGCAATTGAAAAAAACCCCAAAAACTCCAGAAAATTGGGAGATGTGTTGTCCTCAAAAACTGCTCTGTGAGGAAATGAGCTGCAGTGCAAAGGACCAAAGGAGGCCAAAACTAAGCAGAGAGATGTTGCAAAAGCAGGGGGAAAAGTTAAGGAGGAAGACACAACGTGGAGGGGATAATATGAGGGACATGGCATGGACACTTAAAAAAAAAAAAAAAAAAAAATTCTTGCCCAAAATCAAAGCCATCAAGTGCAGGCCATATGCCACCAAATGCAGGCCCATGCAGCAAAGCTTGGAAAATGGATCCCTGCTTAAGGCCAAAACAGATAAGAAGGACTTACAAACACACTGGAATGGAGACAACATGAAAGGAATTGCATTTGGAGGAGAAAAAAAACAATTTGGGAAATTTGGGAAATGTAGTGACTACAAGGAGATGGACCAGGATTTTATCAAGTGCAGGGAAAAGGACCAAAAGAGGGTAAAACAAGAGCTCACAGATGTTGCAAAAGCAGGGGAAAATGTTAAGGGGGAAGACACAACTTGGAGGGAAAGATGGGAGGAATATGGCATAGATACTTATTAAAAAAAAAAAAAAAAAGAAAAAAATCTTGCCCAAAGTCAAAGCCATCAAAAGGCATGGCATGCCATCAAGTGCCGGCACATGCTGCAAAGATTCCTCTAGTGGTCCCCATTGAAATCTCAAGATTCCGTTTCCCTTCCCGAAAGGAAATTTAATTTCCTTTCGGGAAGGGAAACGGAATCTTGCGAACCCAAAAAGAAAGGCTTACAAACACTCTGGAAAGGAGATAGGATCAAATGAAATGCAATTGAAAAAAACCCCAAAAACTCCAGAAAATTGGGAGATGTGTTGTCCTCAAAAACTGCTCTGTGAGGAAATGAGCTGCAGTGCAAAGGACCAAAGGAGGCCAAAACTAAGCAGAGAGATGTTGCAAAAGCAGGGGGAAAAGTTAAGGAGGAAGACACAACGTGGAGGGGAAGATATGAGGGACATGGCATGGACACTTAAAAAAAAAAAAAAAAAATTCTTGCCAAAAATCAAAGCCATCAAGTGCAGGCCATATGCCACCAAATGCAGGCCCATGCAGCAAAGCTTGGAAAATGGATCCCTGCTTAAGGCCAAAAGAGATAAGAAGGACTTACAAACACACGGGAATGGAGACAACATGAAAGGAATTGCATTTGGAGGAGAAAAAAAAAATTTGGGAAATTTGGGAAATGTAGTGACTACAAGGAGATGGACCAGGATTTTATCAAGTGCAGGGAAAAAGACCAAAAGAGGGTAAAACAAGAGCTCACAGATGTTGCAAAAGCAGGGGAAAAAGTTAAGGAGGAAGACACATCTTGCAGGGGAAGATATGAGACACATGGCATGGACACTATAAAAAAAAAAAAAAAGTAAAAAATCTTGCCCAAAGTCAAAGCCATCAAATGCAGGCCATATGCCACCAAATGCAGGCGTATGCAGCAAAGCTTGGAAAATGGATCCCTGCTTAAGGCCAAAACAGATGAGAAGGACTTACAAACACACCGGAATGGAGATACCATGAAAGGAATATCATTTGGAGGAGAAAAAAAAAAATTTTGGGAAATTTGGGAAATGTAGTGACTACAAGGAGATGGACCAGGATTTTATCAAGTGCAGGGAAAAGGACCAAAAGAGGGTAAAACAAGAGCTCACAGATGTTGCAAAAACAGGGGAAAATGTTAAGGGGGAAGACACAACTTGGAGGGAAAGATGGGAGGAATATGGCATAGATACTTATTAAAAAAAAAAAAAAAAGAAAAAAATCTTGCCCAAAGTCAAAGCCATCAAAAGGCATGGCATGCCATCAAGTGCAGGCACATGCTGCAAAGATTCCTCTAGTGGTCCCCATTGAAATCGCAAGATTCCGTTTCCCTTCCCGAAAGGAAATGAAATTTCCTTTCGGGAAGGGAAACGGAATCTTGCGGACGCAAAAAGAAAGGCTTACAAACACTCTGGAAAGGAGATAAGATCAAATGAAATGCAATTGAAAAAAACCCCAAAAACTCCAGAAAATTGGGAGATGTGTTGTCCTCAAAAACTGCTCTGTGAGGAAATGAGCTGCAGTGCAAAGGACCAAAGGAGGCCAAAACTAAGCAGAGAGATGTTGCAAAAGCAGGGGGAAAAGTTAAGGAGGAAGACACAACGTGGAGGGGAAGATATGAGGGACATGGCATGGACACTATAAAAAAAAAAAAAAAAAGTAAAAAATCTTGCCCAAAGTCAAAGCCGTCAAATGCAGGCCATATGCCACCAAATGCAGGCCCATGCAGCAAAGCTTGGAAAATGGATCCCTGCTTAAGGCCAAAACAGATAAGAAGGACTTACAAACACACTGGAATGGAGACAACATGAAAGGAATTGCATTTGGAGGAGAAAAAAAAAAAATTTGGGAAATTTGGGAAATGTAGTGACTACAAGGTGATGGACCAGGATTTTATCAAGTGCAGGGAAAAGGACGAAAAGAGGGTAAAACAAGAGCTCACAGATGTTGCAAAAGCAGGGGAAAAAGTTAAGCAGGAAGACACATCTTGCAGGGGAAGATATGAGAGACATGGCATGGACACTATAAAAAAAAAAAAAAAAGTAAAAAATCTTGCCCAAAGTCAAACGCATCAAATGCAGGCCATATGCCACCAAATGCAGACCCATGCAGCAAAGCTTGGAAAATGGATCCCTGCTTAAGGCCAAAACAGATAAGAAGGACTTACAAACACACTGGAATGGAGATACAATGAAAGAAATATCATTTGGAGGAGAAAAAAAAAAATTTTGGGAAATTTGGGAAATGTAGTGACTACAAGGAGATGGACCAGGATTTTATCAAGTGCAGGGAAAAGGACCAAAAGAGGGTAAAACAAGAGCTCACAGATGTTGCAAAAGCAGGGGAAAAAGTTAAGCAGGAAGACACATCTTGCAGGGGAAGATATGAGAGACATGGCATGGACACTATAAAAAAAAAAAAAAAAGTAAAAAATCTTGCCCAAAGTCAAAGCCATCAAATGCAGGCCATATGCCACCAAATGCAGGCCCATGCAGCAAAGCTTGGAAAATGGATCCCTGCTTAAGGCCAAAACAGATAAGAAGGACTTACAAACACACTGGAATGGAGACAACATGAAAGGAATTGCATTTGGAGGAGAAAAAAAAAAAAATTGGGAAATTTGGGAAATGTAGTGACTACAAGGAGATGGACCAGGATTTTATCAAGTGCAGGGAAAAGGACGAAAAGAGGGTAAAACAAGAGCTCACAGATGTTGCAAAAGCAGGGGAAAATGTTAAGGGGGAAGACACAACTTGGAGGGAAAGATGGGAGGAATATGGCATAGATACTTATTAAAAAAAAAAAAAAAAGAAAAAAATCTTGCCCAAAGTCAAAGCCATCAAAAGGCATGGCATGCCATCAAGTGCCGGCACATGCTGCAAAGATTCCTCTAGTGGTCCCCATTGAAATCGCAAGATTCCGTTTCCCTTCCCGAAAGGAAATTTAATTTCCTTTCGGGAAGGGAAACGGAATCTTGCGAACCCAAAAAGAAAGGCTTACAAACACTCTGGAAAGGAGATAGGATCAAATGAAATGCAATTGAAAAAAACCCCAAAAACTCCAGAAAATTGGGAGATGTGTTGTCCTCAAAAACTGCTCTGTGAGGAAATGAGCTGCAGTGCAAAGGACCAAAGGAGGCCAAAACTAAGCAGAGAGATGTTGCAAAAGCAGGGGGAAAAGTTAAGGAGGAAGACACAACGTGGAGGGGAAGATATGAGGGACATGGCATGGACACTTAAAAAAAAAAAAAAAAAAATTCTTGCCAAAAATCAAAGCCATCAAGTGCAGGCCATATGCCACCAAATGCAGGCCCATGCAGCAAAGCTTGGAAAATGGATCCCTGCTTAAGGCCAAAAGAGATAAGAAGGACTTACAAACACACGGGAATGGAGACAACATGAAAGGAATTGCATTTGGAGGAGAAAAAAAAAATTTGGGAAATTTGGGAAATGTAGTGACTACAAGGAGATGGACCAGGATTTTATCAAGTGCAGGGAAAAGGACCAAAAGAGGGTAAAACAAGAGCTCACAGATGTTGCAAAAGCAGGGGAAAAAGTTAAGCAGGAAGACACATCTTGCAGGGGAAGATATGAGAGACATGGCATGGACATTATAAAAAAAAAAAAAAAAGAAAAAAATCTTGCCCAAAGTCAAAGCCATCAAAAGGCATGGCATGCCATCAAGTGCAGGCACATGCTGCAAAGATTCCTCTAGTGGTCCCCATTGAAATCGCAAGATTCCGTTTCCCTTCCCAAAAGGAAATTTCATTTCCTTTCGGGAAGGGAAACGGAATCTTGCGAACCCAAAAAGAAAGGCTCACAAACACTCTGGAAAGGAGATAGGATCAAATGAAATGCAATTGAAAAAAACCCCAAAAACTCCAGAAAATTGGGAGATGTGTTGTCCTCAAAAACTGCTCTGTGAGGAAATGAGCTGCAGTGCAAAGGACCAAAGGAGGCCAAAACTAAGCAGAGAGATGTTGCAAAAGCAGGGGGAAAAGTTAAGGAGGAAGACACAACGTGGAGGGGAAGATATGAGGGACATGGCATGTACACTTAAAAAAAAAAAAAAAAAAAATTCTTGCCCAAAATCAAAGCCATCAAGTGCAGGCCATATGCCACCAAATGCAGGCCCATGCAGCAAAGCTTGGAAAATGGATCCCTGCTTAAGGCCAAAACAGATAAGAAGGACTTACAAACACACTGGAATGGAGACAACATGAAAGGAATTGCATTTGGAGGAGAAAAAAAAAATTTTGGTAAATTTGGGAAATGTAGTGACTACAAGGAGATGGACCAGGATTTTATCAAGTGCAGGGAAAAGGACCAAAAGAGGGTAAAACAAGAGCTCACAGATGTTGCAAAAGCAGGGGAAAAAGTTAAGCAGGAAGACACATCTTGCAGGGGAAGATATGAGAGACATGGCATGGACATTATAAAAAAAAAAAAAAAAGTAAAAAATCTTGCCCAAAGTCAAAGCCATCAAATGCAGGCCATATGCCACCAAATGCAGGCCCATGCAGCAAAGCTTGGAAAATGGATCCCTGCTTAAGGCCAAAACAGATAAGAAGGACTTACAAACACACTGGAATGGAGACAACATGAAAGGAATTGCATTTGGAGGAGAAAAAAAAAAAAATTGGGAAATTTGGGAAATGTAGTGACTACAAGGAGATGGACCAGGATTTTATCAAGTGCAGGGAAAAGGACGAAAAGAGGGTAAAACAAGAGCTCACAGATGTTGCAAAAGCAGGGGAAAATGTTAAGGGGGAAGACACAACTTGGAGGGAAAGATGGGAGGAATATGGCATAGATACTTATTAAAAAAAAAAAAAAAAGAAAAAAATCTTGCCCAAAGTCAAAGCCATCAAAAGGCATGGCATGCCATCAAGTGCCGGCACATGCTGCAAAGATTCCTCTAGTGGTCCCCATTGAAATCGCAAGATTCCGTTTCCCTTCCCGAAAGGAAATTTAATTTCCTTTCGGGAAGGGAAACGGAATCTTGAGAACCCAAAAAGAAAGGCTTACAAACACTCTGGAAAGGAGATAGGATCAAATGAAATGCAATTGAAAAAAACCCCAAAAACTCCAGAAAATTGGGAGATGTGTTGTCCTCAAAAACTGCTCTGTGAGGAAATGAGCTGCAGTGCAAAGGACCAAAGGAGGCCAAAACTAAGCAGAGAGATGTTGCAAAAGCAGGGGGAAAAGTTAAGGAGGAAGACACAACGTGGAGGGGAAGATATGAGGGACATGGCATGGACACTATAAAAAAAAAAAAAAAAAGTAAAAAATCTTGCCCAAAGTCAAAGCCGTCAAATGCAGGCCATATGCCACCAAATGCAGGCCCATGCAGCAAAGCTTGGAAAATGGATCCCTGCTTAAGGCCAAAACAGATAAGAAGGACTTACAAACACACTGGAATGGAGACAACATGAAAGGAATATCATTTGGAGGAGAAAAAAAAAAATTTTGGGAAATTTGGGAAATGTAGTGACTACAAGGAGATGGACCAGGATTTTATCAAGTGCAGGGAAAAGGACCAAAAGAGGGTAAAACAAGAGCTCACAGATATTGCAAAAGCCGGGGAAAATGTTAAGGGGGAAGACACAACTTGGAGGGAAAGATGGGAGGAATATGGCATAGATACTTATTAAAAAAAAAAAAAAGAAAAAAATCTTGCCCAAAGTCAAAGCCATCAAAAGGCATGGCATGCCATCAAGTGCAGGCACATGCTGCAAAGATTCCTCTAGTGGTCCCCATTGAAATCGCAAGATTCCGTTTCCCTTCCCGAAAGGAAATTTCATTTCCTTTCGGGAAGGGAAACGGAATCTTGCGAACCCAAAAACAAAGGCTCACAAACACTCTGGAAAGGAGATAGGATCAAATGAAATGCAATTGAAAAAAACCCCAAAAACTCCAGAAAATTGGGAGATGTGTTGTCCTCAAAAACTGCTCTGTGAGGAAATGAGCTGCAGTGCAAAGGACCAAAGGAGGCCAAAACTAAGCAGAGAGATGTTGCAAAAGCAGGGGGAAAAGTTAAGGAGGAAGACACAACGTGGAGGGGAAGATATGAGGGACATGGCATGTACACTTAAAAAAAAAAAAAAAAAAAATTCTTGCCCAAAATCAAAGCCATCAAGTGCAGGCCATATGCCACCAAATGCAGGCCCATGCAGCAAAGCTTGGAAAATGGATCCCTGCTTAAGGCCAAAACAGATAAGAAGGACTTACAAACACACTGGAATGGAGACAACATGAAAGGAATTGCATTTGGAGGAGAAAAAAAAATTTTGGTAAATTTGGGAAATGTAGTGACTACAAGGAGATGGACCAGGATTTTATCAAGTGCAGGGAAAAGGACCAAAAGAGGGTAAAACAAGAGCTCACAGATGTTGCAAAAGCAGGGGAAAAAGTTAAGCAGGAAGACACATCTTGCAGGGGAAGATATGAGAGACATGGCATGGACATTATAAAAAAAAAAAAAAAAGGAAAAAATCTTGCCCAAAGTCAAAGCCATCAAATGCAGGCCATATGCCACCAAATGCAGGCCCATGCAGCAAAGCTTGGAAAATGGATCCCTGCTTAAGGCCAAAACAGATAAGAAGGACTTACAAACACACTGGAATGGAGACAACATGAAAGGAATTGCATTTGGAGGAGAAAAAAAAAAAAATTGGGAAATTTGGGAAATGTAGTGACTACAAGGAGATGGACCAGGATTTTATCAAGTGCAGGGAAAAGGACGAAAAGAGGGTAAAACAAGAGCTCACAGATGTTGCAAAAGCAGGGGAAAATGTTAAGGGGGAAGACACAACTTGGAGGGAAAGATGGGAGGAATATGGCATAGATACTTATTAAAAAAAAAAAAAAAAGAAAAAAATCTTGCCCAAAGTCAAAGCCATCAAAAGGCATGGCATGCCATCAAGTGCCGGCACATGCTGCAAAGATTCCTCTAGTGGTCCCCATTGAAATCGCAAGATTCCGTTTCCCTTCCCGAAAGGAAATTTAATTTCCTTTCGGGAAGGGAAACGGAATCTTGCGAACCCAAAAAGAAAGGCTTACAAACACTCTGGAAAGGAGATAGGATCAAATGAAATGCAATTGAAAAAAACCCCAAAAACTCCAGAAAATTGGGAGATGTGTTGTCCTCAAAAACTGCTCTGTGAGGAAATGAGCTGCAGTGCAAAGGACCAAAGGAGGCCAAAACTAAGCAGAGAGATGTTGCAAAAGCAGGGGGAAAAGTTAAGGAGGAAGACACAACGTGGAGGGGAAGATATGAGGGACATGGCATGGACACTTAAAAAAAAAAAAAAAAAAATTCTTGCCAAAAATCAAAGCCATCAAGTGCAGGCCATATGCCACCAAATGCAGGCCCATGCAGCAAAGCTTGGAAAATGGATCCCTGCTTAAGGCCAAAAGAGATAAGAAGGACTTACAAACACACGGGAATGGAGACAACATGAAAGGAATTGCATTTGGAGGAGAAAAAAAAAATTTGGGAAATTTGGGAAATGTAGTGACTACAAGGAGATGGACCAGGATTTTATCAAGTGCAGGGAAAAGGACCAAAAGAGGGTAAAACAAGAGCTCACAGATGTTGCAAAAGCAGGGGAAAAAGTTAAGGAGGAAGACACATCTTGCAGGGGAAGATATGAGACACATGGCATGGACACTATAAAAAAAAAAAAAAAAGTAAAAAATCTTGCCCAAAGTCAAAGCCATCAAATGCAGGCCATATGCCACCAAATGCAGGCGTATGCAGCAAAGCTTGGAAAATGGATCCCTGCTTAAGGCCAAAACAGATGAGAAGGACTTACAAACACACCGGAATGGAGATACCATGAAAGGAATATCATTTGGAGGAGAAAAAAAAAATTTTGGGAAATTTGGGAAATGTAGTGACTACAAGGAGATGGACCAGGATTTTATCAAGTGCAGGGAAAAGGACCAAAAGAGGGTAAAACAAGAGCTCACAGATGTTGCAAAAACAGGGGAAAATGTTAAGGGGGAAGACACAACTTGGAGGGAAAGATGGGAGGAATATGGCATAGATACTTATTAAAAAAAAAAAAAAAGAAAAAAATCTTGCCCAAAGTCAAAGCCATCAAAAGGCATGGCATGCCATCAAGTGCAGGCACATGCTGCAAAGATTCCTCTAGTGGTCCCCATTGAAATCGCAAGATTCCGTTTCCCTTCCCGAAAGGAAATGAAATTTCCTTTCGGGAAGGGAAACGGAATCTTGCGGACGGAAAAAGAAAGGCTTACAAACACTCTGGAAAGGAGATAGGATCAAATGAAATGCAATTGAAAAAGACCCCAAAAACTCCAGAAAATTGGGAGATGTGTTGTCCTCAAAAACTGCTCTGTGAGGAAATGAGCTGCAGTGCAAAGGACCAAAGGAGGCCAAAACTAAGCAGAGAGATGTTGCAAAAGCAGGGGGAAAAGTTAAGGAGGAAGACACAACGTGGAGGGGAAGATATGAGGGACATGGCATGGACACTTAAAAAAAAAAAAAAAAAAAAAAAATTCTTGCCAAAAATCAAAGCCATCAAGTGCAGGCCATATGCCACCAAATGCAGGCCCATGCAGCAAAGCTTGGAAAATGGATCCCTGCTTAAGGCCAAAAGAGATAAGAAGGACTTACAAACACACGGGAATGGAGACAACATGAAAGGAATTGCATTTGGAGGAGAAAAAAAAAATTTGGGAAATTTGGGAAATGTAGTGACTACAAGGAGATGGACCAGGATTTTATCAAGTGCAGGGAAAAGGACCAAAAGAGGGTAAAACAAGAGCTCACAGATGTTGCAAAAGCAGGGGAAAAAGTTAAGGAGGAAGACACATCTTGCAGGGGAAGATATGAGACACATGGCATGGACACTATAAAAAAAAAAAAAAAGTAAAAAATCTTGCCCAAAGTCAAAGCCATCAAATGCAGGCCATATGCCACCAAATGCAGGCGTATGCAGCAAAGCTTGGAAAATGGATCCCTGCTTAAGGCCAAAACAGATGAGAAGGACTTACAAACACACCGGAATGGAGATACCATGAAAGGAATATCATTTGGAGGAGAAAAAAAAAAATTTTGGGAAATTTGGGAAATGTAGTGACTACAAGGTGATGGACCAGGATTTTATCAAGTGCAGGGAAAAGGACCAAAAGAGGGTAAAACAAGAGCTCACAGATGTTGCAAAAACAGGGGAAAATGTTAAGGGGGAAGACACAACTTGGAGGGAAAGATGGGAGGAATATGGCATAGATACTTATTAAAAAAAAAAAAAAAGAAAAAAATCTTGCCCAAAGTCAAAGCCATCAAAAGGCATGGCATGCCATCAAGTGCAGGCACATGCTGCAAAGATTCCTCTAGTGGTCCCCATTGAAATCGCAAGATTCCGTTTCCCTTCCCAAAAGGAAATGAAATTTCCTTTCGGGAAGGGAAACGGAATCTTGCGGACGGAAAAAGAAAGGCTTACAAACACTCTGGAAAGGAGATAGGATCAAATGAAATGCAATTGAAAAAAACCCCAAAAACTCCAGAAAATTGGGAGATGTGTTGTCCTCAAAAACTGCTCTGTGAGGAAATGAGCTGCAGTGCAAAGGACCAAAGGAGGCCAAAACTAAGCAGAGAGATGTTGCAAAAGCAGGGGGAAAAGTTAAGGAGGAAGACACAACGTGGAGGGGAAGATATGAGGGACATGGCATGGACACTTAAAAAAAAAAAAAAAAAAATTCTTGCCAAAAATCAAAGCCATCAAGTGCAGGCCATATGCCACCAAATGCAGGCCCATGCAGCAAAGCTTGGAAAATGGATCCCTGCTTAAGGCCAAAAGAGATAAGAAGGACTTACAAACACACTGGAATGGAGACAACATGAAAGGAATATCATTTGGAGGAGAAAAAAAAAAATTTTGGGAAATTTGGGAAATGTAGTGACTACAAGGAGATGGACCAGGATTTTATCAAGTGCAGGGAAAAGGACCAAAAGAGGGTAAAACAAGAGCTCACAGATATTGCAAAAGCCGGGGAAAATGTTAAGGGGGAAGACACAACTTGGAGGGAAAGATGGGAAGAATATGGCATAGATACTTATTAAAAAAAAAAAAAAGAAAAAAATCTTGCCCAAAGTCAAAGCCATCAAAAGGCATGGCATGCCATCATGTGCAGGCACATGCTGCAAAGATTCCTCCAGTGGTCCCCATTGAAATCGCAAGATTCCGTTTCCCTTCCCGAAAGGAAATTTCATTTCCTTTCGGGAAGGGAAACGGAATCTTGCGAACCCAAAAAGAAAGGCTCACAAACACTCTGGAAAGGAGATAGGATCAAATGAAATGCAATTGAAAAAAACCCCAAAAACTCCAGAAAATTGGGAGATGTGTTGTCCTCAAAAACTGCTCTGTGAGGAAATGAGCTGCAGTGCAAAGGACCAAAGGAGGCCAAAACTAAGCAGAGAGATGTTGCAAAAGCAGGGGGAAAAGTTAAGGAGGAAGACACAACGTGGAGGGGAAGATATGAGGGACATGGCATGGACACTTAAAAAAAAAAAAAAAAAAAATTCTTGCCCAAAATCAAAGCCATCAAGTGCAGGCCATGTGCCACCAAATGCAGGCCCATGCAGCAAAGCTTGGAAAATGGATCCCTGCTTAAGGCCAAAACAGATAAGAAGGACTTACAAACACACTGGAATGGAGACAACATGAAAGGAATTGCATTTGGAGGAGAAAAAAAAAATTTTGGTAAATTTGGGAAATGTAGTGACTACAAGGAGATGGACCAGGATTTTATCAAGTGCAGGGAAAAGGACGAAAAGAGGGTAAAACAAGAGCTCACAGATGTTGCAAAAGCAGGGGAAAAAGTTAAGCAGGAAGACACATCTTGCAGGGGAAGATATGAGACACATGGCATGGACACTATAAAAAAAAAAAAAAAAAAGTAAAAACTCTTGCCCAAAGTCAAAGCCATCAAATGCAGGCCATATGCCACCAAATGCAGGCCCATGCAGCAAAGCTTGGAAAATGGATCCCTGCTTAAGGCCAAAACAGATAAGAAGGACTTACAAACACACTGGAATGGAGACAACATGAAAGGAATTTCATTTGGAGGAGAAAAAAAAAATTTTTGGGAAATTTGGGAAATGTAGTGACTACAAGGAGATGGACCAGGATTTTATCAAGTGCAGGGAAAAGGACCAAAAGAGGGTAAAACAAGAGCTCACAGATGTTGGAAAAGCAGGGGAAAAAGTTAAGGAGGAAGACAAATCTTGCAGGGGAAGATATGAGAGACATGTCGTGGACACTGTAAAAAAAAAAAAAAAATAAAAAATCTTGCCCAAAGTCAAAGCCATCAAATGCAGGCCATATGCCACCAAATGCAGGCCAATGCAGCAAAGCTTGGAAAATGGATCCCTGCTTAAGGCCAAAACAGATAAGAAGGACTTACAAACACACTGGAATGGAGGTACCATGAAAGGAATATCATTTGGAGGAGAAAAAAAAAAAATTTGGGAAATGTGGGAAATGTAGTGACTACAAGGAGATGGACCAGGATTTTATCAAGTGCAGGGAAAAGGACCAAAAGAGGGTAAAACAAGAGCTCACAGATGTTGCAAAAACAGGGGAAAATGTTAAGGGGGAAGACACAACTTGTAGGGAAGGATGGGAGGAATATGGCATAGATACTTATTAAAAAAAAAAAAAAAAGAAAAAAATCTTGCCCAAAGTCAAAGCCATCAAAAGGCATGGCATGCCATCAAGTGCAGGCACATGCTGCAAAGATTCCTCTAGTGGTCCCCATTGAAATCGCAAGATTCCGTTTCCCTTCCCGAAAGGAAATTTCCTTTCCTTTCGGGAAGGGAAACCGAATCTTGCGAACCCAAAAAGAAAGGCTTACAAACACTCTGGAAAGGAGATAGGATCAAATGAAATGCAATTGAAAAAAACCCCAAAAACTCCAGAAAATTGGGAGATGTGTTGTCCTCAAAAACTGCTCTGTGAGGAAATGAGCTGCAGTGCAAAGGACCAAAGGAGGCCAAAACTAAGCAGAGAGATGTTGCAAAAGCAGGGGAAAAAGTTAAGGAGGAAGACACAACGTGGAGGGGAAGATATGAGGGACATGGCATGGACACTTAAAAAAAAAAAAAAAAATTCTTGCCCAAAATCAAAGCCATCAAGTGCAGGCCATATGCCACCAAATGCAGGCCCATGCAGCAAAGCTTGGAGAATGGATCCCTGCTTAAGGCCAAAACAGATAAGAAGGACTTACAAACACACTGGAATGGAGACAACATGAAAGGAATTGCATTTGGAGGAGAAAAAAAAAAAATTTGGGAAATTTGGGAAATGTAGTGACTACAAGGAGATGGACCAGGATTTTATCAAGTGCAGGGAAAAGGACCAAAAGAGGGTAAAACAAGAGCTCACAGATGTTGCAAAAGCAGGGGAAAAAGTTAAGCAGGAAGACACATCTTGCAGGGGAAGATATGAGACACATGGCATGGACACTATAAAAAAAAAAAAAAAAAAGTAAAAACTCTTGCCCAAAGTCAAAGCCATCAAATGCAGGCCATGTGCCACCAAATGCAGGCCCATGCAGCAAAGCTTGGAAAATGGATCCCTGCTTAAGGCCAAAACAGATAAGAAGGACTTACAAACACACTGGAATGGAGACAACATGAAAGGAATTGCATTTGGAGGAGAAAAAAAAAAATTTTGGGAAATTTGGGAAATGTAGTGACTACAAGGAGATGGACCAGGATTTTATCAAGTGCAGGGAAAAGGACCAAAAGAGGGTAAAACAAGAGCTCACAGATGTTGGAAAAGCAGGGGAAAAAGTTAAGGAGGAAGACAAATCTTGCAGGGGAAGATATGAGAGACATGGCGTGGACACTATAAAAAAAAAAAAAAAGTAAAAAAACTTGCCCAAAGTCAAAGCCATCAAATGCAGGCCATATGCCACCAAATGCAGGCCCATGCAGCAAAGCTTGGAAAATGGATCCCTGCTTAAGGCCAAAACAGATAAGAAGGACTTACACACACACTGGAATGGAGATACCATGAAAGGAATATCATTTGGAGGAGAAAAAAAAAAAATTTGGGAAATGTGGGAAATGTAGTGACTACAAGGAGATGGACCAGGATTTTATCAAGTGCAGGGAAAAGGACCAAAAGAGGGTAAAACAAGAGCTCACAGATGTTGCAAAAACAGGGGAAAATGTTAAGGGGGAAGACACAACTTGTAGGGAAGGATGGGAGGAATATGGCATAGATACTTATTAAAAAAAAAAAAAAAAGAAAAAAATCTTGCCCAAAGTCAAAGCCATCAAAAGGCATGGCATGCCATCAAGTGCAGGCACATGCTGCAAAGATTCCTCTAGTGGTCCCCATTGAAATCGCAAGATTCCGTTTCCCTTCCCGAAAGGAAATTTCCTTTCCTTTCGGGAAGGGAAACGGAATCTTGCGAACCCAAAAAGAAAGGCTTACAAACACTCTGGAAAGGAGATAGGATCAAATGAAATGCAATTGAAAAAAAACCCAAAAACTCCAGAAAATTGGGAGATGTGTTGTCCTCAAAAACTGCTCTGTGAGGAAATGAGCTGCAGTGCAAAGGACCAAAGGAGGCCAAAACTAAGCAGAGAGATGTTGCAAAAGCAGGGGGAAAAGTTAAGGAGGAAGACACGACGTGGAGGGGAAGATATGAGGGACATGGCATGGACACTTAAAAAAAAAAAAAAAAAAATTCTTGCCCAAAATCAAAGCCATCAAGTGCAGGCCATATGCCACCAAATGCAGGCCCATGCAGCAAAGCTTGGAAAATGCATCCCTGCTTAAGGCCAAAACAGATAAGAAGGACTTACAAACACACTGGAATGGAGATACCATGAAAGGAATATCATTTGGAGGAGAAAAAAAAAAAATTTGAGAAATGTGGGAAATGTAGTGACTACAAGGAGATGGACCAGGATTTTATCAAGTGCAGGGAAAAGGACCAAAAGAGGGTAAAACAAGAGCTCACAGATGTTGCAAAAACAGGGGAAAATGTTAAGGGGGAAGACACAACTTGGAGGGAAAGATGGGAGGAATATGGCATAGATACTTATTAAAAAAAAAAAAAAGAAAAAAATCTTGCCCAAAGTCAAAGCCATCAAAAGGCATGGCATGCCATCAAGTGCAGGCACATGCTGCAAAGATTCCTCTAGTGGTCCCCATTGAAATCGCAAGATTCCGTTTCCCTTCCCGAAAGGAAATTTCATTTCCTTTCGGGAAGGGAAACGGAATCTTGCGAACCCAAAAAGAAAGGCTTACAAACACTCTGGAAAGGAGATAGGATCAAATGAAATGCAATTGAAAAAAAACCCCAAAAACTCCAGAAAACTGGGAGATGTGTTGTCCTCAAAAACTGCTCTGTGAGGAAATGAGCTGCAGTGCAAAGGACCAAAGGAGGCCAAAACTAAGCAGAGAGATGTTGCAAAAGCAGGGGGAAAAGTTAAGGAGGAAGACACAACGTGGAGGGGAAGATATGAGGGACATGGCATGGACACTTAAAAAAAAAAAAAAAAAAAAAATTCTTGCCCAAAATCAAAGCCATCAAGTGCAGGCCATATGCCACCAAATGCAGGCCCATGCAGCAAAGCTTGGAAAATGGATCCCTGCTTAAGGCCAAAACAGATAAGAAGGACTTACAAACACACTGGAATGGAGACAACATGAAAGGAATTGCATTTGGAGGAGAAAAAAAAGAAAAAATTTGGGAAATTTGGGAAATGTAGTGACTACAAGGTGATGGACCAGGATTTTATCAAGTGCAGGGAAAAGGACGAAAAGAGGGTAAAACAAGAGCTCACAGATGTTGCAAAATCAGGGGAAAAAGTTAAGCAGGAAGACACATCTTGCAGGGGAAGATATGAGAGACATGGCATGGACACTATAAAAAAAAAAAAAAAAGGAAAAAATCTTGCCCAAAGTCAAACGCATCAAATGCAGGCCATATGCCACCAAATGCAGACCCATGCAGCAAAGCTTGGAAAATGGATCCCTGCTTAAGGCCAAAACAGATAAGAAGGACTTACAAACACACTGGAATGGAGATACAATGAAAGAAATATCATTTGGAGGAGAAAAAAAAAAATTTGGGGAAATTTGGGAAATGTAGTGACTACAAGGAGATGGACCAGGATTTTATCAAGTGCAGGGAAAAGGACGAAAAGAGGGTAAAACAAGAGCTCACAGATGTTGCAAAAGCAGGGGAAAATGTTAAGGGGGAAGACACAACTTGGAGGGAAAGATGGGAGGAATATGGCATAGATACTTATTAAAAAAAAAAAAAAAAGAAAAAAATCTTGCCCAAAGTCAAAGCCATCAAAAGGCATGGCATGCCATCAAGTGCCGGCACATGCTGCAAAGATTCCTCTAGTGGTCCCCATTGAAATCGCAAGATTCCGTTTCCCTTCCCGAAAGGAAATTTCATTTCCTTTCGGGAAGGGAAACGGAATCTTGCGAACCCAAAAAGAAAGGCTTACAAACACTCTGGAAAGGAGATAGGATCAAATGAAATGCAATTGAAAAAAACCCCAAAAACTCCAGAAAATTGGGAGATGTGTTGTCCTCAAAAACTGCTCTGTGAGGAAATGAGCTGCAGTGCAAAGGACCAAAGGAGGCCAAAACTAAGCAGAGAGATGTTGCAAAAGCAGGGGGAAAAGTTAAGGAGGAAGACACAACGTGGAGGGGAAGATATGAGGGACATGGCATGGACACTTAAAAAAAAAAAAAAAAAAATTCTTGCCAAAAATCAAAGCCATCAAGTGCAGGCCATATGCCACCAAATGCAGGCCCATGCAGCAAAGCTTGGAAAATGGATCCCTGCTTAAGGCCAAAAGAGATAAGAAGGACTTACAAACACACGGGAATGGAGACAACATGAAAGGAATTGCATTTGGAGGAGAAAAAAAAAATTTGGGAAATTTGGGAAATGTAGTGACTACAAGGAGATGGACCAGGATTTTATCAAGTGCAGGGAAAAGGACCAAAAGAGGGTAAAACAAGAGCTCACAGATGTTGCAAAAGCAGGGGAAAAAGTTAAGGAGGAAGACACATCTTGCAGGGGAAGATATGAGACACATGGCATGGACACTATAAAAAAAAAAAAAAAAGTAAAAAATCTTGCCCAAAGTCAAAGCCATCAAATGCAGGCCATATGCCACCAAATGCAGGCGTATGCAGCAAAGCTTGGAAAATGGATCCCTGCTTAAGGCCAAAACAGATGAGAAGGACTTACAAACACACCGGAATGGAGATACCATGAAAGGAATATCATTTGGAGGAGAAAAAAAAAATTTTGGGAAATTTGGGAAATGTAGTGACTACAAGGAGATGGACCAGGATTTTATCAAGTGCAGGGAAAAGGACCAAAAGAGGGTAAAACAAGAGCTCACAGATGTTGCAAAAACAGGGGAAAATGTTAAGGGGGAAGACACAACTTGGAGGGAAAGATGGGAGGAATATGGCATAGATACTTATTAAAAAAAAAAAAAAAGAAAAAAATCTTGCCCAAAGTCAAAGCCATCAAAAGGCATGGCATGCCATCAAGTGCAGGCACATGCTGCAAAGATTCCTCTAGTGGTCCCCATTGAAATCGCAAGATTCCGTTTCCCTTCCCGAAAGGAAATGAAATTTCCTTTCGGGAAGGGAAACGGAATCTTGCGGACGGAAAAAGAAAGGCTTACAAACACTCTGGAAAGGAGATAGGATCAAATGAAATGCAATTGAAAAAGACCCCAAAAACTCCAGAAAATTGGGAGATGTGTTGTCCTCAAAAACTGCTCTGTGAGGAAATGAGCTGCAGTGCAAAGGACCAAAGGAGGCCAAAACTAAGCAGAGAGATGTTGCAAAAGCAGGGGGAAAAGTTAAGGAGGAAGACACAACGTGGAGGGGAAGATATGAGGGACATGGCATGGACACTTAAAAAAAAAAAAAAAAAAAAAAAATTCTTGCCAAAAATCAAAGCCATCAAGTGCAGGCCATATGCCACCAAATGCAGGCCCATGCAGCAAAGCTTGGAAAATGGATCCCTGCTTAAGGCCAAAAGAGATAAGAAGGACTTACAAACACACGGGAATGGAGACAACATGAAAGGAATTGCATTTGGAGGAGAAAAAAAAAATTTGGGAAATTTGGGAAATGTAGTGACTACAAGGAGATGGACCAGGATTTTATCAAGTGCAGGGAAAAGGACCAAAAGAGGGTAAAACAAGAGCTCACAGATGTTGCAAAAGCAGGGGAAAAAGTTAAGCAGGAAGACACATCTTGCAGGGGAAGATATGAGACACATGGCATGGACACTATAAAAAAAAAAAAAAAAAAGTAAAAACTCTTGCCCAAAGTCAAAGCCATCAAATGCAGGCCATATGCCACCAAATGCAGGCCCATGCAGCAAAGCTTGGAAAATGGATCCCTGCTTAAGGCCAAAACAGATAAGAAGGACTTACAAACACACTGGAATGGAGACAACATGAAAGGAATTGCATTTGGAGGAGAAAAAAAAAATTTTTGGGAAATTTGGGAAATGTAGTGACTACAAGGAGATGGACCAGGATTTTATCAAGTGCAGGGAAAAGGACCAAAAGAGGGTAAAACAAGAGCTCACAGATGTTGGAAAAGCAGGGGAAAAAGTTAAGGAGGAAGACAAATCTTGCAGGGGAAGATATGAGAGACATGTCGTGGACACTGTAAAAAAAAAAAAAAAATAAAAAATCTTGCCCAAAGTCAAAGCCATCAAATGCAGGCCATATGCCACCAAATGCAGGCCAATGCAGCAAAGCTTGGAAAATGGATCCCTGCTTAAGGCCAAAACAGATAAGAAGGACTTACAAACACACTGGAATGGAGGTACCATGAAAGGAATATCATTTGGAGGAGAAAAAAAAAAAATTTGGGAAATGTGGGAAATGTAGTGACTACAAGGAGATGGACCAGGATTTTATCAAGTGCAGGGAAAAGGACCAAAAGAGGGTAAAACAAGAGCTCACAGATGTTGCAAAAACAGGGGAAAATGTTAAGGGGGAAGACACAACTTGTAGGGAAGGATGGGAGGAATATGGCATAGATACTTATTAAAAAAAAAAAAAAAAGAAAAAAATCTTGCCCAAAGTCAAAGCCATCAAAAGGCATGGCATGCCATCAAGTGCAGGCACATGCTGCAAAGATTCCTCTAGTGGTCCCCATTGAAATCGCAAGATTCCGTTTCCCTTCCCGAAAGGAAATTTCCTTTCCTTTCGGGAAGGGAAACCGAATCTTGCGAACCCAAAAAGAAAGGCTTACAAACACTCTGGAAAGGAGATAGGATCAAATGAAATGCAATTGAAAAAAACCCCAAAAACTCCAGAAAATTGGGAGATGTGTTGTCCTCAAAAACTGCTCTGTGAGGAAATGAGCTGCAGTGCAAAGGACCAAAGGAGGCCAAAACTAAGCAGAGAGATGTTGCAAAAGCAGGGGAAAAAGTTAAGGAGGAAGACACAACGTGGAGGGGAAGATATGAGGGACATGGCATGGACACTTAAAAAAAAAAAAAAAAATTCTTGCCCAAAATCAAAGCCATCAAGTGCAGGCCATATGCCACCAAATGCAGGCCCATGCAGCAAAGCTTGGAAAATGGATCCCTGCTTAAGGCCAAAACAGATAAGAAGGACTTACAAACACACTGGAATGGAGACAACATGAAAGGAATTGCATTTGGAGGAGAAAAAAAAAAAAATTGGGAAATTTGGGAAATGTAGTGACTACAAGGAGATGGACCAGGATTTTATCAAGTGCAGGGAAAAGGACCAAAAGAGGGTAAAACAAGAGCTCACAGATGTTGCAAAAGCAGGGGAAAAAGTTAAGCAGGAAGACACATCTTGCAGGGGAAGATATGAGACACATGGCATGGACACTATAAAAAAAAAAAAAAAAAAGTAAAAACTCTTGCCCAAAGTCAAAGCCATCAAATGCAGGCCATGTGCCACCAAATGCAGGCCCATGCAGCAAAGCTTGGAAAATGGATCCCTGCTTAAGGCCAAAACAGATAAGAAGGACTTACAAACACACTGGAATGGAGACAACATGAAAGGAATTGCATTTGGAGGAGAAAAAAAAAAATTTTGGGAAATTTGGGAAATGTAGTGACTACAAGGAGATGGACCAGGATTTTATCAAGTGCAGGGAAAAGGACCAAAAGAGGGTAAAACAAGAGCTCACAGATGTTGGAAAAGCAGGGGAAAAAGTTAAGGAGGAAGACAAATCTTGCAGGGGAAGATATGAGAGACATGGCGTGGACACTATAAAAAAAAAAAAAAAGTAAAAAAACTTGCCCAAAGTCAAAGCCATCAAATGCAGGCCATATGCCACCAAATGCAGGCCCATGCAGCAAAGCTTGGAAAATGGATCCCTGCTTAAGGCCAAAACAGATAAGAAGGACTTACACACACACTGGAATGGAGATACCATGAAAGGAATATCATTTGGAGGAGAAAAAAAAAAAATTTGGGAAATGTGGGAAATGTAGTGACTACAAGGAGATGGACCAGGATTTTATCAAGTGCAGGGAAAAGGACCAAAAGAGGGTAAAACAAGAGCTCACAGATGTTGCAAAAACAGGGGAAAATGTTAAGGGGGAAGACACAACTTGTAGGGAAGGATGGGAGGAATATGGCATAGATACTTATTAAAAAAAAAAAAAAAAGAAAAAAATCTTGCCCAAAGTCAAAGCCATCAAAAGGCATGGCATGCCATCAAGTGCAGGCACATGCTGCAAAGATTCCTCTAGTGGTCCCCATTGAAATCGCAAGATTCCGTTTCCCTTCCCGAAAGGAAATTTCCTTTCCTTTCGGGAAGGGAAACGGAATCTTGCGAACCCAAAAAGAAAGGCTTACAAACACTCTGGAAAGGAGATAGGATCAAATGAAATGCAATTGAAAAAAAACCCAAAAACTCCAGAAAATTGGGAGATGTGTTGTCCTCAAAAACTGCTCTGTGAGGAAATGAGCTGCAGTGCAAAGGACCAAAGGAGGCCAAAACTAAGCAGAGAGATGTTGCAAAAGCAGGGGGAAAAGTTAAGGAGGAAGACACGACGTGGAGGGGAAGATATGAGGGACATGGCATGGACACTTAAAAAAAAAAAAAAAAAAATTCTTGCCCAAAATCAAAGCCATCAAGTGCAGGCCATATGCCACCAAATGCAGGCCCATGCAGCAAAGCTTGGAAAATGCATCCCTGCTTAAGGCCAAAACAGATAAGAAGGACTTACAAACACACTGGAATGGAGATACCATGAAAGGAATATCATTTGGAGGAGAAAAAAAAAAAATTTGAGAAATGTGGGAAATGTAGTGACTACAAGGAGATGGACCAGGATTTTATCAAGTGCAGGGAAAAGGACCAAAAGAGGGTAAAACAAGAGCTCACAGATGTTGCAAAAACAGGGGAAAATGTTAAGGGGGAAGACACAACTTGGAGGGAAAGATGGGAGGAATATGGCATAGATACTTATTAAAAAAAAAAAAAAGAAAAAAATCTTGCCCAAAGTCAAAGCCATCAAAAGGCATGGCATGCCATCAAGTGCAGGCACATGCTGCAAAGATTCCTCTAGTGGTCCCCATTGAAATCGCAAGATTCCGTTTCCCTTCCCGAAAGGAAATTTCATTTCCTTTCGGGAAGGGAAACGGAATCTTGCGAACCCAAAAAGAAAGGCTTACAAACACTCTGGAAAGGAGATAGGATCAAATGAAATGCAATTGAAAAAAAACCCCAAAAACTCCAGAAAACTGGGAGATGTGTTGTCCTCAAAAACTGCTCTGTGAGGAAATGAGCTGCAGTGCAAAGGACCAAAGGAGGCCAAAACTAAGCAGAGAGATGTTGCAAAAGCAGGGGGAAAAGTTAAGGAGGAAGACACAACGTGGAGGGGAAGATATGAGGGACATGGCATGGACACTTAAAAAAAAAAAAAAAAAAAATTCTTGCCCAAAATCAAAGCCATCAAGTGCAGGCCATATGCCACCAAATGCAGGCCCATGCAGCAAAGCTTGGAAAATGGATCCCTGCTTAAGGCCAAAACAGATAAGAAGGACTTACAAACACACTGGAATGGAGACAACATGAAAGGAATTGCATTTGGAGGAGAAAAAAAAGAAAAAATTTGGGAAATTTGGGAAATGTAGTGACTACAAGGTGATGGACCAGGATTTTATCAAGTGCAGGGAAAAGGACGAAAAGAGGGTAAAACAAGAGCTCACAGATGTTGCAAAATCAGGGGAAAAAGTTAAGCAGGAAGACACATCTTGCAGGGGAAGATATGAGAGACATGGCATGGACACTATAAAAAAAAAAAAAAAAGTAAAAAATCTTGCCCAAAGTCAAACGCATCAAATGCAGGCCATATGCCACCAAATGCAGACCCATGCAGCAAAGCTTGGAAAATGGATCCCTGCCTAAGGCCAAAACAGATAAGAAGGACTTACAAACACACTGGAATGGAGATACAATGAAAGAAATATCATTTGGAGGAGAAAAAAAAAAATTTGGGGAAATTTGGGAAATGTAGTGACTACAAGGAGATGGACCAGGATTTTATCAAGTGCAGGGAAAAGGACCAAAAGAGGGTAAAACAAGAGCTCACAGATGTTGCAAAAGCAGGGGAAAAAGTTAAGCAGGAAGACACATCTTGCAGGGGAAGATATGAGAGACATGGCATGGACACTATAAAAAAAAAAAAGTAAAAAATCTTGCCCAAAGTCAAAGCCATCAAATGCAGGCCATATGCCACCAAATGCAGGCCCATGCAGCAAAGCTTGGAAAATGGATCCCTGCTTAAGGCCAAAACAGATAAGAAGGACTTACAAACACACTGGAATGGAGACAACATGAAAGGAATTGCATTTGGAGGAGAAAAAAAAAAAAATTGGGAAATTTGGGAAATGTAGTGACTACAAGGAGATGGACCAGGATTTTATCAAGTGCAGGGAAAAGGACCAAAAGAGGGTAAAACAAGAGCTCACAGATGTTGCAAAAACAGGGGAAAATGTTAAGGGGGAAGACACAACTTGGAGGGAAAGATGGGAGGAATATGGCATAGATACTTATTAAAAAAAAAAAAAAAGAAAAAAATCTTGCCCAAAGTCAAAGCCATCAAAAGGCATGGCATGCCATCAAGTGCAGGCACATGCTGCAAAGATTCCTCTAGTGGTCCCCATTGAAATCGCAAGATTCCGTTTCCCTTCCCAAAAGGAAATGAAATTTCCTTTCGGGAAGGGAAACGGAATCTTGCGGACGGAAAAAGAAAGGCTTACAAACACTCTGGAAAGGAGATAGGATCAAATGAAATGCAATTGAAAAAAACCCCAAAAACTCCAGAAAATTGGGAGATGTGTTGTCCTCAAAAACTGCTCTGTGAGGAAATGAGCTGCAGTGCAAAGGACCAAAGGAGGCCAAAACTAAGCAGAGAGATGTTGCAAAAGCAGGGGGAAAAGTTAAGGAGGAAGACACAACGTGGAGGGGAAGATATGAGGGACATGGCATGGACACTATAAAAAAAAAAAAAAAAAGTAAAAAATCTTGCCCAAAGTCAAAGCCGTCAAATGCAGGCCATATGCCACCAAATGCAGGCCCATGCAGCAAAGCTTGGAAAATGGATCCCTGCTTAAGGCCAAAACAGATAAGAAGGACTTACAAACACACTGGAATGGAGACAACATGAAAGGAATTGCATTTGGAGGAGAAAAAAAAAAAAATTGGGAAATTTGGGAAATGTAGTGACTACAAGGAGATGGACCAGGATTTTATCAAGTGCAGGGAAAAGGACGAAAAGAGGGTAAAACAAGAGCTCACAGATGTTGCAAAAGCAGGGGAAAATGTTAAGGGGGAAGACACAACTTGGAGGGAAAGATGGGAGGAATATGGCATAGATACTTATTAAAAAAAAAAAAAAAAGAAAAAAATCTTGCCCAAAGTCAAAGCCATCAAAAGGCATGGCATGCCATCAAGTGCCGGCACATGCTGCAAAGATTCCTCTAGTGGTCCCCATTGAAATCGCAAGATTCCGTTTCCCTTCCCGAAAGGAAATTTAATTTCCTTTCGGGAAGGGAAACGGAATCTTGCGAACCCAAAAAGAAAGGCTTACAAACACTCTGGAAAGGAGATAGGATCAAATGAAATGCAATTGAAAAAAACCCCAAAAACTCCAGAAAATTGGGAGATGTGTTGTCCTCAAAAACTGCTCTGTGAGGAAATGAGCTGCAGTGCAAAGGACCAAAGGAGGCCAAAACTAAGCAGAGAGATGTTGCAAAAGCAGGGGGAAAAGTTAAGGAGGAAGACACAACGTGGAGGGGAAGATATGAGGGACATGGCATGGACACTTAAAAAAAAAAAAAAAAAAATTCTTGCCAAAAATCAAAGCCATCAACTGCAGGCCATATGCCACCAAATGCAGGCCCATGCAGCAAAGCTTGGAAAATGGATCCCTGCTTAAGGCCAAAAGAGATAAGAAGGACTTACAAACACACGGGAATGGAGACAACATGAAAGGAATTGCATTTGGAGGAGAAAAAAAAAATTTGGGAAATTTGGGAAATGTAGTGACTACAAGGAGATGGACCAGGATTTTATCAAGTGCAGGGAAAAGGACCAAAAGAGGGTAAAACAAGAGCTCACAGATGTTGCAAAAGCAGGGGAAAAAGTTAAGGAGGAAGACACATCTTGCAGGGGAAGATATGAGAGACATGGCATGGACACTATAAAAAAAAAAAAAAAAGTAAAAAATCTTGCCCAAAGTCAAAGCCATCAAATGCAGGCCATATGCCACCAAATGCAGGCCCATGCAGCAAAGCTTGGAAAATGGATCCCTGCTTAAGGCCAAAACAGATGAGAAGGACTTACAAACACACCGGAATGGAGATACCATGAAAGGAATATCATTTGGAGGAGAAAAAAAAAAATTTTGGGAAATTTGGGAAATGTAGTGACTACAAGGAGATGGACCAGGATTTTATCAAGTGCAGGGAAAAGGACCAAAAGAGGGTAAAACAAGAGCTCACAGATGTTGCAAAAACAGGGGAAAATGTTAAGGGGGAAGACACAACTTGGAGGGAAAGATGGGAGGAATATGGCATAGATACTTATTAAAAAAAAAAAAAAAGAAAAAAATCTTGCCCAAAGTCAAAGCCATCAAAAGGCATGGCATGCCATCAAGTGCAGGCACATGCTGCAAAGATTCCTCTAGTGGTCCCCATTGAAATCGCAAGATTCCGTTTCCCTTCCCAAAAGGAAATGAAATTTCCTTTCGGGAAGGGAAACGGAATCTTGCGGACGGAAAAAGAAAGGCTTACAAACACTCTGGAAAGGAGATAGGATCAAATGAAATGCAATTGAAAAAAACCCCAAAAACTCCAGAAAATTGGGAGATGTGTTGTCCTCAAAAACTGCTCTGTGAGGAAATGAGCTGCAGTGCAAAGGACCAAAGGAGGCCAAAACTAAGCAGAGAGATGTTGCAAAAGCAGGGGGAAAAGTTAAGGAGGAAGACACAACGTGGAGGGGAAGATATGAGGGACATGGCATGGACACTATAAAAAAAAAAAAAAAAAGTAAAAAATCTTGCCCAAAGTCAAAGCCGTCAAATGCAGGCCATATGCCACCAAATGCAGGCCCATGCAGCAAAGCTTGGAAAATGGATCCCTGCTTAAGGCCAAAACAGATAAGAAGGACTTACAAACACACTGGAATGGAGACAACATGAAAGGAATATCATTTGGAGGAGAAAAAAAAAAATTTTGGGAAATTTGGGAAATGTAGTGACTACAAGGAGATGGACCAGGATTTTATCAAGTGCAGGGAAAAGGACCAAAAGAGGGTAAAACAAGAGCTCACAGATATTGCAAAAGCCGGGGAAAATGTTAAGGGGGAAGACACAACTTGGAGGGAAAGATGGGAGGAATATGGCATAGATACTTATTAAAAAAAAAAAAAAGAAAAAAATCTTGCCCAAAGTCAAAGCCATCAAAAGGCATGGCATGCCATCAAGTGCAGGCACATGCTGCAAAGATTCCTCTAGTGGTCCCCATTGAAATCGCAAGATTCCGTTTCCCTTCCCGAAAGGAAATTTCATTTCCTTTCGGGAAGGGAAACGGAATCTTGCGAACCCAAAAAGAAAGGCTCACAAACACTCTGGAAAGGAGATAGGATCAAATGAAATGCAATTGAAAAAAACCCCAAAAACTCCAGAAAATTGGGAGATGTGTTGTCCTGAAAAACTGCTCTGTGAGGAAATGAGCTGCAGTGCAAAGGACCAAAGGAGGCCAAAACTAAGCAGAGAGATGTTGCAAAAGCAGGGGGAAAAGTTAAGGAGGAAGACACAACGTGGAGGGGAAGATATGAGGGACATGGCATGGACACTTAAAAAAAAAAAAAAAAAATTCTTGCCCAAAATCAAAGCCATCAAGTGCAGGCCATATGCCACCAAATGCAGGCCCATGCAGCAAAGCTTGGAAAATGGATCCCTGCTTAAGGCCAAAACAGATAAGAAGGACTTACAAACACACTGGAATGGAGACAACATGAAAGGAATTGCATTTGGAGGATAAAAAAAAAATTTTGGTAAATTTGGGAAATGTAGTGACTACAAGGAGATGGACCAGGATTTTATCAAGTGCAGGGAAAAGGACGAAAAGAGGGTAAAACAAGAGCTCACAGATGTTGCAAAAGCAGGGGAAAAAGTTAAGCAGGAAGACACATCTTGCAGGGGAAGATATGAGAGACATGGCATGGACACTATAAAAAAAAAAAAAAAGTAAAAAATCTTGCCCAAAGTCAAAGCCATCAAATGCAGGCCATATGCCACCAAATGCAGGCCAATGCAGCAAAGCCTGGAAAATGGATCCCTGCTTAAGGCCAAAACAGATAAGAAGGACTTACAAACACACTGGAATGGAGATACCATGAAAGGAATATCATTTGGAGGAGAAAAAAAAAAAATTTGGGAAATTTGGGAAATGTAGTGACTACAAGGAGATGGACCAGGATTTTATCAAGTGCAGGGAAAAGGACCAAAAGAGGGTAAAACAAGAGCTCACAGATGTTGCAAAAACAGGGGAAAATGTTAAGGGGGAAGACACAACTTGTAGGGAAGGATGGGAGGAATATGGCATAGATACTTATTAAAAAAAAAAAAAAAAGAAAAAAATCTTGCCCAAAGTCAAAGCCATCAAAAGGCATGGCATGCCATCAAGTGCAGGCACATGCTGCAAAGATTCCTCTAGTGGTCCCCATTGAAATCGCAAGATTCCGTTTCCCTTCCCGAAAGGAAATTTCCTTTCCTTTCGGGAAGGGAAACGGAATCTTGCGAACCCAAAAAGAAAGGCTTACAAACACTCTGGAAAGGAGATAGGATCAAATGAAATGCAATTGAAAAAAACCCCAAAAACTCCAGAAAATTGGGAGATGTGTTGTCCTCAAAAACTGCTCTGTGAGGAAATGAGCTGCAGTGCAAAGGACCAAAGGAGGCCAAAACTAAGCAGAGAGATGTTGCAAAAGCAGGGGAAAAAGTTAAGGAGGAAGACACAACGTGGAGGGGAAGATATGAGGGACATGGCATGGACACTTAAAAAAAAAAAAAAAAATTCTTGCCCAAAATCAAAGCCATCAAGTGCAGGCCATATGCCACCAAATGCAGGCCCATGCAGCAAAGCTTGGAAAATGGATCCCTGCTTAAGGCCAAAACAGATAAGAAGGACTTACAAACACACTGGAATGGAGACAACATGAAAGGAATTGCATTTGGAGGAGAAAAAAAAAAAATTTGGGAAATTTGGGAAATGTAGTGACTACAAGGAGATGGACCAGGATTTTATCAAGTGCAGGGAAAAGGACCAAAAGAGGGTAAAACAAGAGCTCACAGATGTTGCAAAAACAGGGGAAAAAGTTAAGGAGGAAGACACATCTTGCAGGGGAAGATATGAGACACATGGCATGGACACTATAAAAAAAAAAAAAAAAAGTAAAAACTCTTGCCCAAAGTCAAAGCCATCAAATGCAGGCCATGTGCCACCAAATGCAGGCCCATGCAGCAAAGCTTGGAAAATGGATCCCTGCTTAAGGCCAAAACAGATAAGAAGGACTTACAAACACACTGGAATGGAGACAACATGAAAGGAATTGCATTTGGAGGAGAAAAAAAAAAATTTTGGGAAATTTGGGAAATGTAGTGACTACAAGGAGATGGACCAGGATTTTATCAAGTGCAGGGAAAAGGACCAAAAGAGGGTAAAACAAGAGCTCACAGATGTTGGAAAAGCAGGGGAAAAAGTTAAGGAGGAAGACAAATCTTGCAGGGGAAGATATGAGAGACATGGCGTGGACACTATAAAAAAAAAAAAAAAAAAGTAAAAAAACTTGCCCAAAGTCAAAGCCATCAAATGCAGGCCATATGCCACCAAATGCAGGCCCATGCAGCAAAGCTTGGAAAATGGATCCCTGCTTAAGGCCAAAACAGATAAGAAGGACTTACAAACACACTGGAATGGAGATACCATGAAAGGAATATCATTTGGAGGAGAAAAAAAAAAAATTTGGGAAATGTGGGAAATGTAGTGACTACAAGGAGATGGACCAGGATTTTATCAAGTGCAGGGAAAAGGACCAAAAGAGGGTAAAACAAGAGCTCACAGATGTTGCAAAAACAGGGGAAAATGTTAAGGGGGAAGACACAACTTGGAGGGAAGGATGGGAGGAATATGGCATAGATACTTATTAAAAAAAAAAAAAAAAGAAAAAAATCTTGCCCAAAGTCAAAGCCATCAAAAGGCATGGCATGCCATCAAGTGCAGGCACATGCTGCAAAGATTCCTCTAGTGGTCCCCATTGAAATCGCAAGATTCCGTTTCCCTTCCCGAAAGGAAATTTCCTTTCCTTTCGGGAAGGGAAACGGAATCTTGCGAACCCAAAAAGAAAGGCTTACAAACACTCTGGAAAGGAGATAGGATCAAATGAAATGCAATTGAAAAAAAACCCAAAAACTCCAGAAAATTGGGAGATGTGTTGTCCTCAAAAACTGCTCTGTGAGGAAATGAGCTGCAGTGCAAAGGACCAAAGGAGGCCAAAACTAAGCAGAGAGATGTTGCAAAAGCAGGGGGAAAAGTTAAGGAGGAAGACACGACGTGGAGGGGAAGATATGAGGGACATGGCATGGACACTTAAAAAAAAAAAAAAAAAAATTCTTGCCCAAAATCAAAGCCATCAAGTGCAGGCCATATGCCACCAAATGCAGGCCCATGCAGCAAAGCTTGGAAAATGCATCCCTGCTTAAGGCCAAAACAGATAAGAAGGACTTACAAACACACTGGAATGGAGATACCATGAAAGGAATATCATTTGGAGGAGAAAAAAAAAAAATTTGAGAAATGTGGGAAATGTAGTGACTACAAGGAGATGGACCAGGATTTTATCAAGTGCAGGGAAAAGGACCAAAAGAGGGTAAAACAAGAGCTCACAGATGTTGCAAAAACAGGGGAAAATGTTAAGGGGGAAGACACAACTTGGAGGGAAAGATGGGAGGAATATGGCATAGATACTTATTAAAAAAAAAAAAAAAGAAAAAAATCTTGCCCAAAGTCAAAGCCATCAAAAGGCATGGCATGCCATCAAGTGCAGGCACATGCTGCAAAGATTCCTCTAGTGGTCCCCATTGAAATCGCAAGATTCCGTTTCCCTTCCCGAAAGGAAATTTCATTTCCTTTCGGGAAGGGAAACGGAATCTTGCGAACCCAAAAAGAAAGGCTTACAAACACTCTGGAAAGGAGATAGGATCAAATGAAATGCAATTGAAAAAAAACCCCAAAAACTCCAGAAAATTGGGAGATGTGTTGTCCTCAAAAACTGCTCTGTGAGGAAATGAGCTGCAGTGCAAAGGACCAAAGGAGGCCAAAACTAAGCAGAGAGATGTTGCAAAAGCAGGGGGAAAAGTTAAGGAGGAAGACACAACGTGGAGGGGAAGATATGAGGGACATGGCATGGACACTATAAAAAAAAAAAAAAAAAGTAAAAAATCTTGCCCAAAGTCAAAGCCGTCAAATGCAGGCCATATGCCACCAAATGCAGGCCCATGCAGCAAAGCTTGGAAAATGGATCCCTGCTTAAGGCCAAAACAGATAAGAAGGACTTACAAACACACTGGAATGGAGACAACATGAAAGGAATATCATTTGGAGGAGAAAAAAAAAAATTTTGGGAAATTTGGGAAATGTAGTGACTACAAGGAGATGGACCAGGATTTTATCAAGTGCAGGGAAAAGGACCAAAAGAGGGTAAAACAAGAGCTCACAGATATTGCAAAAGCCGGGGAAAATGTTAAGGGGGAAGACACAACTTGGAGGGAAAGATGGGAGGAATATGGCATAGATACTTATTAAAAAAAAAAAAAAGAAAAAAATCTTGCCCAAAGTCAAAGCCATCAAAAGGCATGGCATGCCATCAAGTGCAGGCACATGCTGCAAAGATTCCTCTAGTGGTCCCCATTGAAATCGCAAGATTCCGTTTCCCTTCCCGAAAGGAAATTTCATTTCCTTTCGGGAAGGGAAACGGAATCTTGCGAACCCAAAAAGAAAGGCTCACAAACACTCTGGAAAGGAGATAGGATCAAATGAAATGCAATTGAAAAAAACCCCAAAAACTCCAGAAAATTGGGAGATGTGTTGTCCTGAAAAACTGCTCTGTGAGGAAATGAGCTGCAGTGCAAAGGACCAAAGGAGGCCAAAACTAAGCAGAGAGATGTTGCAAAAGCAGGGGGAAAAGTTAAGGAGGAAGACACAACGTGGAGGGGAAGATATGAGGGACATGGCATGGACACTTAAAAAAAAAAAAAAAAAATTCTTGCCCAAAATCAAAGCCATCAAGTGCAGGCCATATGCCACCAAATGCAGGCCCATGCAGCAAAGCTTGGAAAATGGATCCCTGCTTAAGGCCAAAACAGATAAGAAGGACTTACAAACACACTGGAATGGAGACAACATGAAAGGAATTGCATTTGGAGGATAAAAAAAAAATTTTGGTAAATTTGGGAAATGTAGTGACTACAAGGAGATGGACCAGGATTTTATCAAGTGCAGGGAAAAGGACGAAAAGAGGGTAAAACAAGAGCTCACAGATGTTGCAAAAGCAGGGGAAAAAGTTAAGCAGGAAGACACATCTTGCAGGGGAAGATATGAGAGACATGGCATGGACACTATAAAAAAAAAAAAAAAGTAAAAAATCTTGCCCAAAGTCAAAGCCATCAAATGCAGGCCATATGCCACCAAATGCAGGCCAATGCAGCAAAGCCTGGAAAATGGATCCCTGCTTAAGGCCAAAACAGATAAGAAGGACTTACAAACACACTGGAATGGAGATACCATGAAAGGAATATCATTTGGAGGAGAAAAAAAAAAAATTTGGGAAATTTGGGAAATGTAGTGACTACAAGGAGATGGACCAGGATTTTATCAAGTGCAGGGAAAAGGACCAAAAGAGGGTAAAACAAGAGCTCACAGATGTTGCAAAAACAGGGGAAAATGTTAAGGGGGAAGACACAACTTGTAGGGAAGGATGGGAGGAATATGGCATAGATACTTATTAAAAAAAAAAAAAAAAGAAAAAAATCTTGCCCAAAGTCAAAGCCATCAAAAGGCATGGCATGCCATCAAGTGCAGGCACATGCTGCAAAGATTCCTCTAGTGGTCCCCATTGAAATCGCAAGATTCCGTTTCCCTTCCCGAAAGGAAATTTCCTTTCCTTTCGGGAAGGGAAACGGAATCTTGCGAACCCAAAAAGAAAGGCTTACAAACACTCTGGAAAGGAGATAGGATCAAATGAAATGCAATTGAAAAAAACCCCAAAAACTCCAGAAAATTGGGAGATGTGTTGTCCTCAAAAACTGCTCTGTGAGGAAATGAGCTGCAGTGCAAAGGACCAAAGGAGGCCAAAACTAAGCAGAGAGATGTTGCAAAAGCAGGGGAAAAAGTTAAGGAGGAAGACACAACGTGGAGGGGAAGATATGAGGGACATGGCATGGACACTTAAAAAAAAAAAAAAAAATTCTTGCCCAAAATCAAAGCCATCAAGTGCAGGCCATATGCCACCAAATGCAGGCCCATGCAGCAAAGCTTGGAAAATGGATCCCTGCTTAAGGCCAAAACAGATAAGAAGGACTTACAAACACACTGGAATGGAGACAACATGAAAGGAATTGCATTTGGAGGAGAAAAAAAAAAAATTTGGGAAATTTGGGAAATGTAGTGACTACAAGGAGATGGACCAGGATTTTATCAAGTGCAGGGAAAAGGACCAAAAGAGGGTAAAACAAGAGCTCACAGATGTTGCAAAAACAGGGGAAAAAGTTAAGGAGGAAGACACATCTTGCAGGGGAAGATATGAGACACATGGCATGGACACTATAAAAAAAAAAAAAAAAAGTAAAAACTCTTGCCCAAAGTCAAAGCCATCAAATGCAGGCCATGTGCCACCAAATGCAGGCCCATGCAGCAAAGCTTGGAAAATGGATCCCTGCTTAAGGCCAAAACAGATAAGAAGGACTTACAAACACACTGGAATGGAGACAACATGAAAGGAATTGCATTTGGAGGAGAAAAAAAAAAATTTTGGGAAATTTGGGAAATGTAGTGACTACAAGGAGATGGACCAGGATTTTATCAAGTGCAGGGAAAAGGACCAAAAGAGGGTAAAACAAGAGCTCACAGATGTTGGAAAAGCAGGGGAAAAAGTTAAGGAGGAAGACAAATCTTGCAGGGGAAGATATGAGAGACATGGCGTGGACACTATAAAAAAAAAAAAAAAAAAGTAAAAAAACTTGCCCAAAGTCAAAGCCATCAAATGCAGGCCATATGCCACCAAATGCAGGCCCATGCAGCAAAGCTTGGAAAATGGATCCCTGCTTAAGGCCAAAACAGATAAGAAGGACTTACAAACACACTGGAATGGAGATACCATGAAAGGAATATCATTTGGAGGAGAAAAAAAAAAAATTTGGGAAATGTGGGAAATGTAGTGACTACAAGGAGATGGACCAGGATTTTATCAAGTGCAGGGAAAAGGACCAAAAGAGGGTAAAACAAGAGCTCACAGATGTTGCAAAAACAGGGGAAAATGTTAAGGGGGAAGACACAACTTGGAGGGAAGGATGGGAGGAATATGGCATAGATACTTATTAAAAAAAAAAAAAAAAGAAAAAAATCTTGCCCAAAGTCAAAGCCATCAAAAGGCATGGCATGCCATCAAGTGCAGGCACATGCTGCAAAGATTCCTCTAGTGGTCCCCATTGAAATCGCAAGATTCCGTTTCCCTTCCCGAAAGGAAATTTCCTTTCCTTTCGGGAAGGGAAACGGAATCTTGCGAACCCAAAAAGAAAGGCTTACAAACACTCTGGAAAGGAGATAGGATCAAATGAAATGCAATTGAAAAAAAACCCAAAAACTCCAGAAAATTGGGAGATGTGTTGTCCTCAAAAACTGCTCTGTGAGGAAATGAGCTGCAGTGCAAAGGACCAAAGGAGGCCAAAACTAAGCAGAGAGATGTTGCAAAAGCAGGGGGAAAAGTTAAGGAGGAAGACACGACGTGGAGGGGAAGATATGAGGGACATGGCATGGACACTTAAAAAAAAAAAAAAAAAAATTCTTGCCCAAAATCAAAGCCATCAAGTGCAGGCCATATGCCACCAAATGCAGGCCCATGCAGCAAAGCTTGGAAAATGCATCCCTGCTTAAGGCCAAAACAGATAAGAAGGACTTACAAACACACTGGAATGGAGATACCATGAAAGGAATATCATTTGGAGGAGAAAAAAAAAAAATTTGAGAAATGTGGGAAATGTAGTGACTACAAGGAGATGGACCAGGATTTTATCAAGTGCAGGGAAAAGGACCAAAAGAGGGTAAAACAAGAGCTCACAGATGTTGCAAAAACAGGGGAAAATGTTAAGGGGGAAGACACAACTTGGAGGGAAAGATGGGAGGAATATGGCATAGATACTTATTAAAAAAAAAAAAAAAGAAAAAAATCTTGCCCAAAGTCAAAGCCATCAAAAGGCATGGCATGCCATCAAGTGCAGGCACATGCTGCAAAGATTCCTCTAGTGGTCCCCATTGAAATCGCAAGATTCCGTTTCCCTTCCCGAAAGGAAATTTCATTTCCTTTCGGGAAGGGAAACGGAATCTTGCGAACCCAAAAAGAAAGGCTTACAAACACTCTGGAAAGGAGATAGGATCAAATGAAATGCAATTGAAAAAAAACCCCAAAAACTCCAGAAAATTGGGAGATGTGTTGTCCTCAAAAACTGCTCTGTGAGGAAATGAGCTGCAGTGCAAAGGACCAAAGGAGGCCAAAACTAAGCAGAGAGATGTTGCAAAAGCAGGGGGAAAAGTTAAGGAGGAAGACACGACGTGGAGGGGAAGATATGAGGGACATGGCATGGACACTTAAAAAAAAAAAAAAAAAAAATTCTTGCCCAAAATCAAAGCCATCAAGTGCAGGCCATATGCCACCAAATGCAGGCCCATGCAGCAAAGCTTGGAAAATGGATCCCTGCTTAAGGCCAAAACAGATAAGAAGGACTTACAAACACACTGGAATGGAGACAACATGAAAGGAATTGCATTTGGAGGAGAAAAAAAAGAAAAAATTTGGGAAATTTGGGAAATGTAGTGACTACAAGGAGATGGACCAGGATTTTATCAAGTGCAGGGAAAAGGACCAAAAGAGGGTAAAACAAGAGCTCACAGATGTTGCAAAAGCAGGGGAAAAAGTTAAGCAGGAAGACGCATCTTGCAGGGGAAGATATGAGAGACATGGCATGGACACTATAAAAAAAAAAAAAAAGGTAAAAACTCTTGCCCAAAGTCAAAGCCATCAAATGAAGGCCATATGCCACCAAATGCAGGCCCATGCAGCAAAGCTTGGAAAATGGATCCCTGCTTAAGGCCAAAACAGATAAGAAGGACTTACAAACACACTGGAATGGAGATACCATGAAAGGAATATCATTTGGAGGAGAAAAAAAAAAATTTTTGGGAAATTTGGGAAATGTAGTGACTACAAGGAGATGGACCAGGATTTTATCAAGTGCAGGGAAAAGGACCAAAAGAGGGTAAAACAAGAGCTCACAGATGTTGCAAAAACAGGGGAAAATGTTAAGGGGGAAGACACAACTTGGAGGGAAAGATGGGAGGAATATGGCATAGATACTTATTAAAAAAAAAAAAAAGAAAAAAATCTTGCCCAAAGTCAAAGCCATCAAAAGGCATGGCATGCCATCAAGTGCAGGCACATGCTGCAAAGATTCCTCTAGTGGTCCCCATTGAAATCGCAAGATTCCGTTTCCCTTCCCGAAAGGAAATTACATTTCCTTTCGGGAAGGGAAACGGAATCTTGCGAACCCAAAAAGAAAGGCTTACAAACACTCTGGAAAGGAGATAGGATCAAATGAAATGCAATTGAAAAAAACCCCAAAAACTCCAGAAAATTGGGAGATGTGTTGTCCTCAAAAACTGCTCTGTGAGGAAATGAGCTGCAGTGCAAAGGACCAAAGGAGGCCAAAACTAAGCAGAGAGATGTTGCAAAAGCAGGGGGAAAAGTTAAGGAGGAAGACACAACGTGGAGGGGAAGATATGAGGGACATGGCATGGACACTTAAAAAAAAAAAAAAAAAAATTCTTGCCAAAAATCAAAGCCATCAAGTGCAGGCCATATGCCACCAAATGCAGGCCCATGCAGCAAAGCTTGGAAAATGGATCCCTGCTTAAGGCCAAAACAGATAAGAAGGACTTACAAACACACTGGAATGGAGACAACATGAAAGGAATTGCATTTGGAGGAGAAAAAAAAAATTTTGGTAAATTTCGGAAATGTAGTGACTACAAGGAGATGGACCAGGATTTTATCAAGTGCAGGGAAAAGGACGAAAAGAGGGTAAAACAAGAGCTCACAGATGTTGCAAAAACAGGGGAAAATGTTAAGGGGGAAGACACAACTTGGAGGGAAAGATGGGAGGAATATGGCATAGATACTTATTAAAAAAAAAAAAAAGAAAAAAATCTTGCCCAAAGTCAAAGCCATCAAAAGGCATGGCATGCCATCAAGTGCAGGCACATGCTGCAAAGATTCCTCTAGTGGTCCCCATTGAAATCGCAAGATTCCGTTTCCCTTCCCGAAAGGAAATTTCATTTCCTTTCGGGAAGGGAAACGGAATCTTGCGAACCCAAAAAGAAAGGCTTACAAACACTCTGGAAAGGAGATAGGATCAAATGAAATGCAATTGAAAAAAAACCCCAAAAACTCCAGAAAACTGGGAGATGTGTTGTCCTCAAAAACTGCTCTGTGAGGAAATGAGCTGCAGTGCAAAGGACCAAAGGAGGCCAAAACTAAGCAGAGAGATGTTGCAAAAGCAGGGGGAAAAGTTAAGGAGGAAGACACAACGTGGAGGGGAAGATATGAGGGACATGGCATGGACACTTAAAAAAAAAAAAAAAAAAAAAATTCTTGCCCAAAATCAAAGCCATCAAGTGCAGGCCATATGCCACCAAATGCAGGCCCATGCAGCAAAGCTTGGAAAATGGATCCCTGCTTAAGGCCAAAACAGATAAGAAGGACTTACAAACACACTGGAATGGAGACAACATGAAAGGAATTGCATTTGGAGGAGAAAAAAAAGAAAAAATTTGGGAAATTTGGGAAATGTAGTGACTACAAGGTGATGGACCAGGATTTTATCAAGTGCAGGGAAAAGGACGAAAAGAGGGTAAAACAAGAGCTCACAGATGTTGCAAAATCAGGGGAAAAAGTTAAGCAGGAAGACACATCTTGCAGGGGAAGATATGAGAGACATGGCATGGACACTATAAAAAAAAAAAAAAAAGTAAAAAATCTTGCCCAAAGTCAAACGCATCAAATGCAGGCCATATGCCACCAAATGCAGACCCATGCAGCAAAGCTTGGAAAATGGATCCCTGCTTAAGGCCAAAACAGATAAGAAGGACTTACAAACACACTGGAATGGAGATACAATGAAAGAAATATCATTTGGAGGAGAAAAAAAAAAATTTGGGGAAATTTGGGAAATGTAGTGACTACAAGGAGATGGACCAGGATTTTATCAAGTGCAGGGAAAAGGACCAAAAGAGGGTAAAACAAGAGCTCACAGATGTTGCAAAAGCAGGGGAAAAAGTTAAGCAGGAAGACACATCTTGCAGGGGAAGATATGAGAGACATGGCATGGACACTATAAAAAAAAAAAAAAAAGTAATAAATCTTGCCCAAAGTCAAAGCCATCAAATGCAGGCCATATGCCACCAAATGCAGGCCCATGCAGCAAAGCTTGGAAAATGGATCCCTGCTTAAGGCCAAAACAGATAAGAAGGACTTACAAACACACTGGAATGGAGACAACATGAAAGGAATTGCATTTGGAGGAGAAAAAAAAAAAAATTGGGAAATTTGGGAAATGTAGTGACTACAAGGAGATGGACCAGGATTTTATCAAGTGCAGGGAAAAGGACCAAAAGAGGGTAAAACAAGAGCTCACAGATGTTGCAAAAACAGGGGAAAATGTTAAGGGGGAAGACACAACTTGGAGGGAAGGATGGGAGGAATATGGCATAGATACTTATTAAAAAAAAAAAAAAAAGAAAAAAATCTTGCCCAAAGTCAAAGCCATCAAAAGGCATGGCATGCCATCAAGTGCAGGCACATGCTGCAAAGATTCCTCTAGTGGTCCCCATTGAAATCGCAAGATTCCGTTTCCCTTCCCGAAAGGAAATTTCCTTTCCTTTCGGGAAGGGAAACGGAATCTTGCGAACCCAAAAAGAAAGGCTTACAAACACTCTGGAAAGGAGATAGGATCAAATGAAATGCAATTGAAAAAAAACCCAAAAACTCCAGAAAATTGGGAGATGTGTTGTCCTCAAAAACTGCTCTGTGAGGAAATGAGCTGCAGTGCAAAGGACCAAAGGAGGCCAAAACTAAGCAGAGAGATGTTGCAAAAGCAGGGGGAAAAGTTAAGGAGGAAGACACGACGTGGAGGGGAAGATATGAGGGACATGGCATGGACACTTAAAAAAAAAAAAAAAAAAATTCTTGCCCAAAATCAAAGCCATCAAGTGCAGGCCATATGCCACCAAATGCAGGCCCATGCAGCAAAGCTTGGAAAATGCATCCCTGCTTAAGGCCAAAACAGATAAGAAGGACTTACAAACACACTGGAATGGAGATACCATGAAAGGAATATCATTTGGAGGAGAAAAAAAAAAAATTTGAGAAATGTGGGAAATGTAGTGACTACAAGGAGATGGACCAGGATTTTATCAAGTGCAGGGAAAAGGACCAAAAGAGGGTAAAACAAGAGCTCACAGATGTTGCAAAAACAGGGGAAAATGTTAAGGGGGAAGACACAACTTGGAGGGAAAGATGGGAGGAATATGGCATAGATACTTATTAAAAAAAAAAAAAAAGAAAAAACTCTTGCCCAAAGTCAAAGCCATCAAAAGGCATGGCATGCCATCAAGTGCAGGCACATGCTGCAAAGATTCCTCTAGTGGTCCCCATTGAAATCGCAAGATTCCGTTTCCCTTCCCGAAAGGAAATTTCATTTCCTTTCGGGAAGGGAAACGGAATCTTGCGAACCCAAAAAGAAAGGCTTACAAACACTCTGGAAAGGAGATAGGATCAAATGAAATGCAATTGAAAAAAAACCCCAAAAACTCCAGAAAATTGGGAGATGTGTTGTCCTCAAAAACTGCTCTGTGAGGAAATGAGCTGCAGTGCAAAGGACCAAAGGAGGCCAAAACTAAGCAGAGAGATGTTGCAAAAGCAGGGGGAAAAGTTAAGGAGGAAGACACAACGTGGAGGGGAAGATATGAGGGACATGGCATGGACACTTAAAAAAAAAAAAAAAAAAAATTCTTGCCCAAAATCAAAGCCATCAAGTGCAGGCCATATGCCACCAAATGCAGGCCCATGCAGCAAAGCTTGGAAAATGGATCCCTGCTTAAGGCCAAAACAGATAAGAAGGACTTACAAACACACTGGAATGGAGACAACATGAAAGGAATTGCATTTGGAGGAGAAAAAAAAGAAAAAATTTAGGAAATTTGGGAAATGTAGTGACTACAAGGTGATGGACCAGGATTTTATCAAGTGCAGGGAAAAGGACCAAAAGAGGGTAAAACAAGAGCTCACAGATGTTGCAAAAGCAGGGGAAAAAGTTAAGCAGGAAGACACATCTTGCAGGGGAAGATATGAGAGACATGGCATGGACACTATAAAAAAAAAAAAAAAAGTAAAAAATCTTGCCCAAAGTCAAACGCATCAAATGCAGGCCATATGCCACCAAATGCAGACCCATGCAGCAAAGCTTGGAAAATGGATCCCTGCCTAAGGCCAAAACAGATAAGAAGGACTTACAAACACACTGGAATGGAGATACAATGAAAGAAATATCATTTGGAGGAGAAAAAAAAAAATTTGGGGAAATTTGGGAAATGTAGTGACTACAAGGAGATGGACCAGGATTTTATCAAGTGCAGGGAAAAGGACCAAAAGAGGGTAAAACAAGAGCTCACAGATGTTGCAAAAGCAGGGGAAAAAGTTAAGCAGGAAGACACATCTTGCAGGGGAAGATATGAGAGACATGGCATGGACACTATAAAAAAAAAAAAGTAAAAAATCTTGCCCAAAGTCAAAGCCATCAAATGCAGGCCATATGCCACCAAATGCAGGCCCATGCAGCAAAGCTTGGAAAATGGATCCCTGCTTAAGGCCAAAACAGATAAGAAGGACTTACAAACACACTGGAATGGAGACAACATGAAAGGAATTGCATTTGGAGGAGAAAAAAAAAAAAATTGGGAAATTTGGGAAATGTAGTGACTACAAGGAGATGGACCAGGATTTTATCAAGTGCAGGGAAAAGGACCAAAAGAGGGTAAAACAAGAGCTCACAGATGTTGCAAAAACAGGGGAAAATGTTAAGGGGGAAGACACAACTTGGAGGGAAAGATGGGAGGAATATGGCATAGATACTTATTAAAAAAAAAAAAAAAGAAAAAAATCTTGCCCAAAGTCAAAGCCATCAAAAGGCATGGCATGCCATCAAGTGCAGGCACATGCTGCAAAGATTCCTCTAGTGGTCCCCATTGAAATCGCAAGATTCCGTTTCCCTTCCCAAAAGGAAATGAAATTTCCTTTCGGGAAGGGAAACGGAATCTTGCGGACGGAAAAAGAAAGGCTTACAAACACTCTGGAAAGGAGATAGGATCAAATGAAATGCAATTGAAAAAAACCCCAAAAACTCCAGAAAATTGGGAGATGTGTTGTCCTCAAAAACTGCTCTGTGAGGAAATGAGCTGCAGTGCAAAGGACCAAAGGAGGCCAAAACTAAGCAGAGAGATGTTGCAAAAGCAGGGGGAAAAGTTAAGGAGGAAGACACAACGTGGAGGGGAAGATATGAGGGACATGGCATGGACACTATAAAAAAAAAAAAAAAAAGTAAAAAATCTTGCCCAAAGTCAAAGCCGTCAAATGCAGGCCATATGCCACCAAATGCAGGCCCATGCAGCAAAGCTTGGAAAATGGATCCCTGCTTAAGGCCAAAACAGATAAGAAGGACTTACAAACACACTGGAATGGAGACAACATGAAAGGAATTGCATTTGGAGGAGAAAAAAAAAAAAATTGGGAAATTTGGGAAATGTAGTGACTACAAGGAGATGGACCAGGATTTTATCAAGTGCAGGGAAAAGGACGAAAAGAGGGTAAAACAAGAGCTCACAGATGTTGCAAAAGCAGGGGAAAATGTTAAGGGGGAAGACACAACTTGGAGGGAAAGATGGGAGGAATATGGCATAGATACTTATTAAAAAAAAAAAAAAAAGAAAAAAATCTTGCCCAAAGTCAAAGCCATCAAAAGGCATGGCATGCCATCAAGTGCCGGCACATGCTGCAAAGATTCCTCTAGTGGTCCCCATTGAAATCGCAAGATTCCGTTTCCCTTCCCGAAAGGAAATTTAATTTCCTTTCGGGAAGGGAAACGGAATCTTGCGAACCCAAAAAGAAAGGCTTACAAACACTCTGGAAAGGAGATAGGATCAAATGAAATGCAATTGAAAAAAACCCCAAAAACTCCAGAAAATTGGGAGATGTGTTGTCCTCAAAAACTGCTCTGTGAGGAAATGAGCTGCAGTGCAAAGGACCAAAGGAGGCCAAAACTAAGCAGAGAGATGTTGCAAAAGCAGGGGGAAAAGTTAAGGAGGAAGACACAACGTGGAGGGGAAGATATGAGGGACATGGCATGGACACTTAAAAAAAAAAAAAAAAAAATTCTTGCCAAAAATCAAAGCCATCAACTGCAGGCCATATGCCACCAAATGCAGGCCCATGCAGCAAAGCTTGGAAAATGGATCCCTGCTTAAGGCCAAAAGAGATAAGAAGGACTTACAAACACACGGGAATGGAGACAACATGAAAGGAATTGCATTTGGAGGAGAAAAAAAAAATTTGGGAAATTTGGGAAATGTAGTGACTACAAGGAGATGGACCAGGATTTTATCAAGTGCAGGGAAAAGGACCAAAAGAGGGTAAAACAAGAGCTCACAGATGTTGCAAAAGCAGGGGAAAAAGTTAAGGAGGAAGACACATCTTGCAGGGGAAGATATGAGACACATGGCATGGACACTATAAAAAAAAAAAAAAAAGTAAAAAATCTTGCCCAAAGTCAAAGCCATCAAATGCAGGCCATATGCCACCAAATGCAGGCCCATGCAGCAAAGCTTGGAAAATGGATCCCTGCTTAAGGCCAAAACAGATAAGAAGGACTTACAAACACACTGGAATGGAGACAACATGAAAGGAATATCATTTGGAGGAGAAAAAAAAAAATTTTGGGAAATTTGGGAAATGTAGTGACTACAAGGAGATGGACCAGGATTTTATCAAGTGCAGGGAAAAGGACCAAAAGAGGGTAAAACAAGAGCTCACAGATATTGCAAAAGCCGGGGAAAATGTTAAGGGGGAAGACACAACTTGGAGGGAAAGATGGGAGGAATATGGCATAGATACTTATTAAAAAAAAAAAAAAGAAAAAAATCTTGCCCAAAGTCAAAGCCATCAAAAGGCATGGCATGCCATCAAGTGCAGGCACATGCTGCAAAGATTCCTCTAGTGGTCCCCATTGAAATCGCAAGATTCCGTTTCCCTTCCCGAAAGGAAATTTCATTTCCTTTCGGGAAGGGAAACGGAATCTTGCGAACCCAAAAAGAAAGGCTCACAAACACTCTGGAAAGGAGATAGGATCAAATGAAATGCAATTGAAAAAAACCCCAAAAACTCCAGAAAATTGGGAGATGTGTTGTCCTGAAAAACTGCTCTGTGAGGAAATGAGCTGCAGTGCAAAGGACCAAAGGAGGCCAAAACTAAGCAGAGAGATGTTGCAAAAGCAGGGGGAAAAGTTAAGGAGGAAGACACAACGTGGAGGGGAAGATATGAGGGACATGGCATGGACACTTAAAAAAAAAAAAAAAAAAAATTCTTGCCCAAAATCAAAGCCATCAAGTGCAGGCCATATGCCACCAAATGCAGGCCCATGCAGCAAAGCTTGGAAAATGGATCCCTGCTTAAGGCCAAAACAGATAAGAAGGACTTACAAACACACTGGAATGGAGACAACATGAAAGGAATTGCATTTGGAGGATAAAAAAAAAATTTTGGTAAATTTGGGAAATGTAGTGACTACAAGGAGATGGACCAGGATTTTATCAAGTGCAGGGAAAAGGACGAAAAGAGGGTAAAACAAGAGCTCACAGATGTTGCAAAAGCAGGGGAAAAAGTTAAGCAGGAAGACACATCTTGCAGGGGAAGATATGAGAGACATGGCATGGACACTATAAAAAAAAAAAAAAAGTAAAAAATCTTGCCCAAAGTCAAAGCCATCAAATGCAGGCCATATGCCACCAAATGCAGGCCAATGCAGCAAAGCCTGGAAAATGGATCCCTGCTTAAGGCCAAAACAGATAAGAAGGACTTACAAACACACTGGAATGGAGATACCATGAAAGGAATATCATTTGGAGGAGAAAAAAAAAAAATTTGGGAAATTTGGGAAATGTAGTGACTACAAGGAGATGGACCAGGATTTTATCAAGTGCAGGGAAAAGGACCAAAAGAGGGTAAAACAAGAGCTCACAGATGTTGCAAAAACAGGGGAAAATGTTAAGGGGGAAGACACAACTTGTAGGGAAGGATGGGAGGAATATGGCATAGATACTTATTAAAAAAAAAAAAAAAAGAAAAAAATCTTGCCCAAAGTCAAAGCCATCAAAAGGCATGGCATGCCATCAAGTGCAGGCACATGCTGCAAAGATTCCTCTAGTGGTCCCCATTGAAATCGCAAGATTCCGTTTCCCTTCCCGAAAGGAAATTTCCTTTCCTTTCGGGAAGGGAAACGGAATCTTGCGAACCCAAAAAGAAAGGCTTACAAACACTCTGGAAAGGAGATAGGATCAAATGAAATGCAATTGAAAAAAACCCCAAAAACTCCAGAAAATTGGGAGATGTGTTGTCCTCAAAAACTGCTCTGTGAGGAAATGAGCTGCAGTGCAAAGGACCAAAGGAGGCCAAAACTAAGCAGAGAGATGTTGCAAAAGCAGGGGAAAAAGTTAAGGAGGAAGACACAACGTGGAGGGGAAGATATGAGGGACATGGCATGGACACTTAAAAAAAAAAAAAAAAATTCTTGCCCAAAATCAAAGCCATCAAGTGCAGGCCATATGCCACCAAATGCAGGCCCATGCAGCAAAGCTTGGAAAATGGATCCCTGCTTAAGGCCAAAACAGATAAGAAGGACTTACAAACACACTGGAATGGAGACAACATGAAAGGAATTGCATTTGGAGGAGAAAAAAAAAAAATTTGGGAAATTTGGGAAATGTAGTGACTACAAGGAGATGGACCAGGATTTTATCAAGTGCAGGGAAAAGGACCAAAAGAGGGTAAAACAAGAGCTCACAGATGTTGCAAAAACAGGGGAAAAAGTTAAGGAGGAAGACACATCTTGCAGGGGAAGATATGAGACACATGGCATGGACACTATAAAAAAAAAAAAAAAAAGTAAAAACTCTTGCCCAAAGTCAAAGCCATCAAATGCAGGCCATGTGCCACCAAATGCAGGCCCATGTAGCAAAGCTTGGAAAATGGATCCCTGCTTAAGGCCAAAACAGATAAGAAGGACTTACAAACACACTGGAATGGAGACAACATGAAAGGAATTGCATTTGGAGGAGAAAAAAAAAAATTTTGGGAAATTTGGGAAATGTAGTGACTACAAGGAGATGGACCAGGATTTTATCAAGTGCAGGGAAAAGGACCAAAAGAGGGTAAAACAAGAGCTCACAGATGTTGGAAAAGCAGGGGAAAAAGTTAAGGAGGAAGACAAATCTTGCAGGGGAAGATATGAGAGACATGGCGTGGACACTATAAAAAAAAAAAAAAAAAGTAAAAAAACTTGCCCAAAGTCAAAGCCATCAAATGCAGGCCATATGCCACCAAATGCAGGCCCATGCAGCAAAGCTTGGAAAATGGATCCCTGCTTAAGGCCAAAACAGATAAGAAGGACTTACAAACACACTGGAATGGAGATACCATGAAAGGAATATCATTTGGAGGAGAAAAAAAAAAAATTTGGGAAATGTGGGAAATGTAGTGACTACAAGGAGATGGACCAGGATTTTATCAAGTGCAGGGAAAAGGACCAAAAGAGGGTAAAACAAGAGCTCACAGATGTTGCAAAAACAGGGGAAAATGTTAAGGGGGAAGACACAACTTGGAGGGAAGGATGGGAGGAATATGGCATAGATACTTATTAAAAAAAAAAAAAAAAGAAAAAAATCTTGCCCAAAGTCAAAGCCATCAAAAGGCATGGCATGCCATCAAGTGCAGGCACATGCTGCAAAGATTCCTCTAGTGGTCCCCATTGAAATCGCAAGATTCCGTTTCCCTTCCCGAAAGGAAATTTCCTTTCCTTTCGGGAAGGGAAACGGAATCTTGCGAACCCAAAAAGAAAGGCTTACAAACACTCTGGAAAGGAGATAGGATCAAATGAAATGCAATTGAAAAAAAACCCAAAAACTCCAGAAAATTGGGAGATGTGTTGTCCTCAAAAACTGCTCTGTGAGGAAATGAGCTGCAGTGCAAAGGACCAAAGGAGGCCAAAACTAAGCAGAGAGATGTTGCAAAAGCAGGGGGAAAAGTTAAGGAGGAAGACACGACGTGGAGGGGAAGATATGAGGGACATGGCATGGACACTTAAAAAAAAAAAAAAAAAAATTCTTGCCCAAAATCAAAGCCATCAAGTGCAGGCCATATGCCACCAAATGCAGGCCCATGCAGCAAAGCTTGGAAAATGCATCCCTGCTTAAGGCCAAAACAGATAAGAAGGACTTACAAACACACTGGAATGGAGATACCATGAAAGGAATATCATTTGGAGGAGAAAAAAAAAAAATTTGAGAAATGTGGGAAATGTAGTGACTACAAGGAGATGGACCAGGATTTTATCAAGTGCAGGGAAAAGGACCAAAAGAGGGTAAAACAAGAGCTCACAGATGTTGCAAAAACAGGGGAAAATGTTAAGGGGGAAGACACAACTTGGAGGGAAAGATGGGAGGAATATGGCATAGATACTTATTAAAAAAAAAAAAAAAGAAAAAAATCTTGCCCAAAGTCAAAGCCATCAAAAGGCATGGCATGCCATCAAGTGCAGGCACATGCTGCAAAGATTCCTCTAGTGGTCCCCATTGAAATCGCAAGATTCCGTTTCCCTTCCCGAAAGGAAATTTCATTTCCTTTCGGGAAGGGAAACGGAATCTTGCGAACCCAAAAAGAAAGGCTTACAAACACTCTGGAAAGGAGATAGGATCAAATGAAATGCAATTGAAAAAAAACCCCAAAAACTCCAGAAAATTGGGAGATGTGTTGTCCTCAAAAACTGCTCTGTGAGGAAATGAGCTGCAGTGCAAAGGACCAAAGGAGGCCAAAACTAAGCAGAGAGATGTTGCAAAAGCAGGGGGAAAAGTTAAGGAGGAAGACACGACGTGGAGGGGAAGATATGAGGGACATGGCATGGACACTTAAAAAAAAAAAAAAAAAAAATTCTTGCCCAAAATCAAAGCCATCAAGTGCAGGCCATATGCCACCAAATGCAGGCCCATGCAGCAAAGCTTGGAAAATGGATCCCTGCTTAAGGCCAAAACAGATAAGAAGGACTTACAAACACACTGGAATGGAGACAACATGAAAGGAATTGCATTTGGAGGAGAAAAAAAAGAAAAAATTTGGGAAATTTGGGAAATGTAGTGACTACAAGGAGATGGACCAGGATTTTATCAAGTGCAGGGAAAAGGACCAAAAGAGGGTAAAACAAGAGCTCACAGATGTTGCAAAAGCAGGGGAAAAAGTTAAGCAGGAAGACGCATCTTGCAGGGGAAGATATGAGAGACATGGCATGGACACTATAAAAAAAAAAAAAAAGGTAAAAACTCTTGCCCAAAGTCAAAGCCATCAAATGAAGGCCATATGCCACCAAATGCAGGCCCATGCAGCAAAGCTTGGAAAATGGATCCCTGCTTAAGGCCAAAACAGATAAGAAGGACTTACAAACACACTGGAATGGAGATACCATGAAAGGAATATCATTTGGAGGAGAAAAAAAAAAATTTTTGGGAAATTTGGGAAATGTAGTGACTACAAGGAGATGGACCAGGATTTTATCAAGTGCAGGGAAAAGGACCAAAAGAGGGTAAAACAAGAGCTCACAGATGTTGCAAAAACAGGGGAAAATGTTAAGGGGGAAGACACAACTTGGAGGGAAAGATGGGAGGAATATGGCATAGATACTTATTAAAAAAAAAAAAAAGAAAAAAATCTTGCCCAAAGTCAAAGCCATCAAAAGGCATGGCATGCCATCAAGTGCAGGCACATGCTGCAAAGATTCCTCTAGTGGTCCCCATTGAAATCGCAAGATTCCGTTTCCCTTCCCGAAAGGAAATTACATTTCCTTTCGGGAAGGGAAACGGAATCTTGCGAACCCAAAAAGAAAGGCTTACAAACACTCTGGAAAGGAGATAGGATCAAATGAAATGCAATTGAAAAAAACCCCAAAAACTCCAGAAAATTGGGAGATGTGTTGTCCTCAAAAACTGCTCTGTGAGGAAATGAGCTGCAGTGCAAAGGACCAAAGGAGGCCAAAACTAAGCAGAGAGATGTTGCAAAAGCAGGGGGAAAAGTTAAGGAGGAAGACACAACGTGGAGGGGAAGATATGAGGGACATGGCATGGACACTTAAAAAAAAAAAAAAAAAAATTCTTGCCAAAAATCAAAGCCATCAAGTGCAGGCCATATGCCACCAAATGCAGGCCCATGCAGCAAAGCTTGGAAAATGGATCCCTGCTTAAGGCCAAAACAGATAAGAAGGACTTACAAACACACTGGAATGGAGACAACATGAAAGGAATTGCATTTGGAGGAGAAAAAAAAAATTTTGGTAAATTTGGGAAATGTAGTGACTACAAGGAGATGGACCAGGATTTTATCAAGTGCAGGGAAAAGGACCAAAAGAGGGTAAAACAAGAGCTCACAGATGTTGCAAAAGCAGGGGAAAAAGTTAAGCAGGAAGACACATCTTGCAGGGGAAGATATGAGGGACATGGCATGGACACTTAAAAAAAAAAAAAAAAAAATTCTTGCCCAAAATCAAAGCCATCAAGTGCAGGCCATATGCCACCAAATGCAGGCCCATGCAGCAAAGCTTGGAAAATGGATCCCTGCTTAAGGCCAAAACAGATAAGAAGGACTTACAAACACACTGGAATGGAGACAACATGAAAGGAATTGCATTTGGAGGAGAAAAAAATAAAAATTGGGAAATTTGGGAAATGTAGTGACTACAAGGAGATGGACCAGGATTTTATCAAGTGCAGGGAAAAGGACCAAAAGAGGGTAAAACAAGAGCTCACAGATGTTGCAAAAACAGGGGAAAATGTTAAGGGGAAGACACAACTTGGAGGGAAAGATGGGAGGAATACGGCATAGATACTTATTAAAAAAAAAAAAAAGAAAAAAATCTTGCCCAAAGTCAAAGCCATCAAAAGGCATGGCATGCCATCAAGTGCAGGCACATGCTGCAAAGATTCCTCTAGTGGTCCCCATTGAAATCGCAAGATTCCGTTTCCCTTCCCGAAAGGAAATTTCATTTCCTTTCGGGAAGGGAAACGGAATCTTGCGAACCCAAAAAGAAAGGCTTACAAACACTCTGGAAAGGAGATAGGATCAAATGAAATGCAATTGAAAAAAACCCCAAAAACTCCAGAAAATTGGGAGATGTGTTGTCCTCAAAAACTGCTCTGTGAGGAAATGAGCTGCAGTGCAAAGGACCAAAGGAGGCCAAAACTAAGCAGAGAGATGTTGCAAAAGCAGGGGGAAAAGTTAAGGAGGAAGACACAACGTGGAGGGGAAGATATGAGGGACATGGCATGGACACTTAAAAAAAAAAAAAAAATAAAAAATTCTTGCCCAAAATCAAAGCCATCAAGTGCAGGCCATATGCCACCAAATGCAGGCCCATGCAGCAAAGCTTGGAAAATGGATCCCTGCTTAAGGCCAAAACAGATAAGAAGGACTTACAAACACACTGGAATGGAGACAACATGAAAGGAATTGCATTTGGAGGAGAAAAAAAAAAAAATTTGGGAAATTTGGGAAATGTAGTGACTACAAGGAGATGGACCAGGATTTTATCAAGTGCAGGGAAAAGGACCAAAAGAGGGTAAAACAAGAGCTCACAGATGTTGCAAAAGCAGGGGGAAAAGTTAAGGAGGAAGACACGACGTGGAGGGGAAGATATGAGGGACATGGCATGGACACTTAAAAAAAAAAAAAAAAAAAATTCTTGCCCAAAATCAAAGCCATCAAGTGCAGTCCATATGCCACCAAATGCAGGCCCATGCAGCAAAGCTTGGAAAATGCATCCCTGCTTAAGGCCAAAACAGATAAGAAGGACTTACAAACACACTGGAATGGAGATACCATGAAAGGAATATCATTTGGAGGAGAAAAAAAAAAAATTTGGGAAATGTGGGAAATGTAGTGACTACAAGGAGATGGACCAGGATTTTATCAAGTGCAGGGAAAAGGACCAAAAGAGGGTAAAACAAGAGCTCACAGATGTTGCAAAAACAGGGGAAAATGTTAAGGGGGAAGACACAACTTGGAGGGAAAGATGGGAGGAATATGGCATAGATACTTATTAAAAAAAAAAAAAAAGAAAAAAATCTTGCCCAAAGTCAAAGCCATCAAAAGGCATGGCATGCCATCAAGTGCAGGCACATGCTGCAAAGATTCCTCTAGTGGTCCCCATTGAAATCGCAAGATTCCGTTTCCCTTCCCGAAAGGAAATTTCATTTCCTTTCGGGAAGGGAAACGGAATCTTGCGAACCCAAAAAGAAAGGCTTACAAACACTCTGGAAAGGAGATAGGATCAAATGAAATGCAATTGAAAAAAAACCCCAAAAACTCCAGAAAATTGGGAGATGTGTTTTCCTCAAAAACTGCTCTGTGAGGAAATGAGCTGCAGTGCAAAGGACCAAAGGAGGCCAAAACTAAGCAGAGAGATGTTGCAAAAGCAGGGGGAAAAGTTAAGGAGGAAGACACAACGTGGAGGGGAAGATATGAGGGACATGGCATGGACACTTAAAAAAAAAAAAAAAAAAAATTCTTGCCCAAAATCAAAGCCATCAAGTGCAGGCCATATGCCACCAAATGCAGGCCCATGCAGCAAAGCTTGGAAAATGGATCCCTGCTTAAGGCCAAAACAGATAAGAAGGACTTACAAACACACTGGAATGGAGACAACATGAAAGGAATTGCATTTGGAGGAGAAAAAAAAAAAAATTTGGGAAATGTGGGAAATGTAGTGACTACAAGGAGATGGACCAGGATTTTATCAAGTGCAGGGAAAAGGACCAAAAGAGGGTAAAACAAGAGCTCACAGATGTTGCAAAAGCAGGGGAAAAAGTTAAGCAGGAAGACACATCTTGCAGGGGAAGATATGAGAGACATGGCATGGACACTATAAAAAAAAAAAAAAAAAGGTAAAAACTCTTGCCCAAAGTCAAAGCCATCAAATGCAGGCCATATGCCACCAAATGCAGGCCCATGCAGCAAAGCTTGGAAAATGGATCCCTGCTTAAGGCCAAAACAGATAAGAAGGACTTACAAACACACTGGAATGGAGATACCATGAAAGGAATATCATTTGGAGGAGAAAAAAAAAAATTTTTGGGAAATTTGGGAAATGTAGTGACTACAAGGAGATGGACCAGGATTTTATCAAGTGCAGGGAAAAGGACCAAAAGAGGGTAAAACAAGAGCTCACAGATGTTGCAAAAACAGGGGAAAATGTTAAGGGGGAAAACACAACTTGGAGGGAAAGATGGGAGGAATATGGCATAGATACTTATTAAAAAAAAAAAAAAAAGAAAAAAATCTTGCCCAAAGTCAAAGCCATCAAAAGGCATGGCATGCCATCAAGTGCAGGCACATGCTGCAAAGATTCCTCTAGTGGTCCCCATTGAAATCGCAAGATTCCGTTTCCCTTCCCGAAAGGAAATTTCATTTCCTTTCGGGAAGGGAAACGGAATCTTGCGAACCCAAAAAGAAAGGCTTACAAACACTCTGGAAAGGAGATAGGATCAAATGAAATGCAATTGAAAAAAACCCCAAAAACTCCAGAAAATTGGGAGATGTCTTGTCCTCAAAAACTGCTCTGTGAGGAAATGAGCTGCAGTGCAAAGGACCAAAGGAGGCCAAAACTAAGCAGAGAGATGTTGCAAAAGCAGGGGGAAAAGTTAAGGAGGAAGACACAACGTGGAGGGGAAGATATGAGGGACATGGCATGGACACTTAAAAAAAAAAAAAAAAATAAAAAATTCTTGCCCAAAATCAAAGCCATCAAGTGCAGGCCATATGCCACCAAATGCAGGCCCATGCAGCAAAGCTTGGAAAATGGATCCCTGCTTAAGGCCAAAACAGATAAGAAGGACTTACAAACACACTGGAATGGAGACAACATGAAAGGAATTGCATTTGGAGGAGAAAAAAAAAAAAATTTGGGAAATTTGGGAAATGTAGTGACTACAAGGAGATGGACCAGGATTTTATCAAGTGCAGGGAAAAGGACCAAAAGAGGGTAAAACAAGAGCTCACAGATGTTGCAAAAGCAGGGGGAAAAGTTAAGGAGGAAGACACGACGTGGAGGGGAAGATATGAGGGACATGGCATGGACACTTAAAAAAAAAAAAAAAAAATTCTTGCCCAAAATCAAAGCCATCAAGTGCAGTCCATATGCCACCAAATGCAGGCCCATGGAGCAAAGCTTGGAAAATGCATCCCTGCTTAAGGCCAAAACAGATAAGAAGGACTTACAAACACACTGGAATGGAGATACCATGAAAGGAATATCATTTGGAGGAGAAAAAAAAAAAATTTGGGAAATGTGGGAAATGTAGTGACTACAAGGAGATGGACCAGGATTTTATCAAGTGCAGGGAAAAGGACCAAAAGAGGGTAAAACAAGAGCTCACAGATGTTGCAAAAACAGGGGAAAATGTTAAGGGGGAAGACACAACTTGGAGGGAAAGATGGGAGGAATATGACATAGATACTTATTAAAAAAAAAAAAAAAAGAAAAAAATCTTGCCCAAAGTCAAAGCCATCAAAAGGCATGGCATGCCATCAAGTGCAGGCACATGCTGCAAAGATTCCTCTAGTGGTCCCCATTGAAATCGCAAGATTCCGTTTCCCTTCCCGAAAGGAAATGAAATTTCCTTTCAGGAAGGGAAACGGAATCTTGCGAACCCAAAAAGAAAGGCTTACAAACACTCTGGAAAGGAGATAGGATCAAATGAAATGCAATTGAAAAAAAACCCCAAAAACTCCAGAAAATTGGGAGATGTGTTGTCCTCAAAAACTGCTCTGTGAGGAAATGAGCTGCAGTGCAAAGGACCAAAGGAGGCCAAAACTAAGCAGAGAGATGTTGCAAAAGCAGGGGGAAAAGTTAAGGAGGAAGACACAACGTGGAGGGGAAGATATGAGGGACATGGCATGGACACTTAAAAAAAAAAAAAAAAAAATTCTTGCCCAAAATCAAAGCCATCAAGTGCAGGCCATATGCCACCAAATGCAGGCCCATGCAGCAAAGCTTGGAAAATGGATCCCTGCTTAAGGCCAAAACAGATAAGAAGGACTTACAAACACACTGGAATGGAGACAACATGAAAGGAATTGCATTTGGAGGAGAAAAAAAAAAAAATTTGGGAAATGTGGGAAATGTAGTGACTACAAGGAGATGGACCAGGATTTTATCAAGTGCAGGGAAAAGGACCAAAAGAGGGTAAAACAAGAGCTCACAGATGTTGCAAAAGCAGGGGAAAAAGTTAAGCAGGAAGACACATCTTGCAGGGGAAGATATGAGAGACATGGCATGGACACTATAAAAAAAAAAAAAAAAAGGTAAAAAATCTTGCCCAAAATCAAAGCCATCAAGTGCAGGCCATATGCCACCAAATGCAGGCCCATGCAGCAAAGCTTGGAAAATGCATCCCTGCTTAAGGCCAAAACAGATAAGAAGGACTTACAAACACACTGGAATGGAGACAACATGAAAGGAATTGCATTTGGAGGAGAAAAAAAAAAATTTGGGAAATTTGGGAAATGTAGTGACTACAAGGAGATGGACCAGGATTTTATCAAGTGCAGGGAAAAGGACCAAAAGAGGGTAAAACAAGAGCTCACAGATGTTGCAAAAACAGGGGAAAATGTTAAGGGGGAAGACACAACTTGGAGGGAAAGATGGGAGGAATATGGCATAGATACTTATTAAAAAAAAAAAAAGAAAAAAATCTTGCCCAAAGTCAAAGCCATCAAAAGGCATGGCATGCCATCAAGTGCAGGCACATGCTGCAAAGATTCCTCTAGTGGTCCCCATTGAAATCGCAAGATTCCGTTTCCCTTCCCGAAAGGAAATTTCATTTCCTTTCGGGAAGGGAAACGGAATCTTGCGAACCCAAAAAGAAAGGCTTACAAACACTCTGGAAAGGAGATAGGATCAAATGAAATGCAATTGAAAAAAACCCCAAAAACTCCAGAAAATTGGGAGATGTGTTGTCCTCAAAAACTGCTCTGTGAGGAAATGAGCTGCAGTGCAAAGGACCAAAGGAGGCCAAAACTAAGCAGAGAGATGTTGCAAAAGCAGGGGGAAAAGTTAAGGAGGAAGACACGACGTGGAGGGGAAGATATGAGGGACATGGCATGGACACTTAAAAAAAAAAAAAAAAAAATTCTTGCCCAAAATCAAAGCCATCAAGTGCAGTCCATATGCCACCAAATGCAGGCCCATGCAGCAAAGCTTGGAAAATGCATCCCTGCTTAAGGCCAAAACAGATAAGAAGGACTTACAAACACACTGGAATGGAGATACCATGAAAGGAATATCATTTGGAGGAGAAAAAAAAAAATTTGGGAAATGTGGGAAATGTAGTGACTACAAGGAGATGGACCAGGATTTTATCAAGTGCAGGGAAAAGGACCAAAAGAGGGTAAAACAAGAGCTCACAGATGTTGCAAAAACAGGGGAAAATGTTAAGGGGGAAGACACAACTTGGAGGGAAAGATGGGAGGAATATGGCATAGATACTTATTAAAAAAAAAAAAAAAAAAAAAAATCTTGCCCAAAGTCAAAGCCATCAAAAGGCATGGCATGCCATCAAGTGCAGGCACATGCTGCAAAGATTCCTCTAGTGGTCCCCATTGAAATCGCAAGATTCCGTTTCCCTTCCCGAAAGGAAATGAAATTTCCTTTCGGGAAGGGAAACGGAATCTTGCGAACCCAAAAAGAAAGGCTTACAAACACTCTGGAAAGGAGATAGGATCAAATGAAATGCAATTGAAAAAAAACCCCAAAAACTCCAGAAAATTGGGAGATGTGTTGTCCTCAAAAACTGCTCTGTGAGGAAATGAGCTGCAGTGCAAAGGACCAAAGGAGGCCAAAACTAAGCAGAGAGATGTTGCAAAAGCAGGGGGAAAAGTTAAGGAGGAAGACACAACGTGGAGGGGAAGATATGAGGGACATGGCATGGACACTTAAAAAAAAAAAAAAAAAAAATTCTTGCCCAAAATCAAAGCCATCAAGTGCAGGCCATATGCCACCAAATGCAGGCCCATGCAGCAAAGCTTGGAAAATGGATCCCTGCTTAAGGCCAAAACAGATAAGAAGGACTTACAAACACACTGGAATGGAGACAACATGAAAGGAATTGCATTTGGAGGAGAAAAAAAAAAAAATTTGGGAAATGTGGGAAATGTAGTGACTACAAGGAGATGGACCAGGATTTTATCAAGTGCAGGGAAAAGGACCAAAAGAGGGTAAAACAAGAGCTCACAGATGTTGCAAAAGCAGGGGAAAAAGTTAAGCAGGAAGACACATCTTGCAGGGGAAGATATGAGAGACATGGCATGGACACTATAAAAAAAAAAAAAAAAAGGTAAAAACTCTTGCCCAAAGTCAAAGCCATCAAATGCAGGCCATATGCCACCAAATGCAGGCCCATGCAGCAAAGCTTGGAAAATGGATCCCTGCTTAAGGCCAAAACAGATAAGAAGGACTTACAAACACACTGGAATGGAGATACCATGAAAGGAATATCATTTGGAGGAGAAAAAAAAAAATTTTTGGGAAATTTGGGAAATGTAGTGACTACAAGGAGATGGACCAGGATTTTATCAAGTGCAGGGAAAAGGACCAAAAGAGGGTAAAACAAGAGCTCACAGATGTTGCAAAAACAGGGGAAAATGTTAAGGGGGAAAACACAACTTGGAGGGAAAGATGGGAGGAATATGGCATAGATACTTATTAAAAAAAAAAAAAAAAGAAAAAAATCTTGCCCAAAGTCAAAGCCATCAAAAGGCATGGCATGCCATCAAGTGCAGGCACATGCTGCAAAGATTCCTCTAGTGGTCCCCATTGAAATCGCAAGATTCCGTTTCCCTTCCCGAAAGGAAATTTCATTTCCTTTCGGGAAGGGAAACGGAATCTTGCGAACCCAAAAAGAAAGGCTTACAAACACTCTGGAAAGGAGATAGGATCAAATGAAATGCAATTGAAAAAAACCCCAAAAACTCCAGAAAATTGGGAGATGTCTTGTCCTCAAAAACTGCTCTGTGAGGAAATGAGCTGCAGTGCAAAGGACCAAAGGAGGCCAAAACTAAGCAGAGAGATGTTGCAAAAGCAGGGGGAAAAGTTAAGGAGGAAGACACAACGTGGAGGGGAAGATATGAGGGACATGGCATGGACACTTAAAAAAAAAAAAAAAAATAAAAAATTCTTGCCCAAAATCAAAGCCATCAAGTGCAGGCCATATGCCACCAAATGCAGGCCCATGCAGCAAAGCTTGGAAAATGGATCCCTGCTTAAGGCCAAAACAGATAAGAAGGACTTACAAACACACTGGAATGGAGACAACATGAAAGGAATTGCATTTGGAGGAGAAAAAAAAAAAAATTTGGGAAATTTGGGAAATGTAGTGACTACAAGGAGATGGACCAGGATTTTATCAAGTGCAGGGAAAAGGACCAAAAGAGGGTAAAACAAGAGCTCACAGATGTTGCAAAAGCAGGGGGAAAAGTTAAGGAGGAAGACACGACGTGGAGGGGAAGATATGAGGGACATGGCATGGACACTTAAAAAAAAAAAAAAAAAATTCTTGCCCAAAATCAAAGCCATCAAGTGCAGTCCATATGCCACCAAATGCAGGCCCATGGAGCAAAGCTTGGAAAATGCATCCCTGCTTAAGGCCAAAACAGATAAGAAGGACTTACAAACACACTGGAATGGAGATACCATGAAAGGAATATCATTTGGAGGAGAAAAAAAAAAAATTTGGGAAATGTGGGAAATGTAGTGACTACAAGGAGATGGACCAGGATTTTATCAAGTGCAGGGAAAAGGACCAAAAGAGGGTAAAACAAGAGCTCACAGATGTTGCAAAAACAGGGGAAAATGTTAAGGGGGAAGACACAACTTGGAGGGAAAGATGGGAGGAATATGACATAGATACTTATTAAAAAAAAAAAAAAAAGAAAAAAATCTTGCCCAAAGTCAAAGCCATCAAAAGGCATGGCATGCCATCAAGTGCAGGCACATGCTGCAAAGATTCCTCTAGTGGTCCCCATTGAAATCGCAAGATTCCGTTTCCCTTCCCGAAAGGAAATGAAATTTCCTTTCAGGAAGGGAAACGGAATCTTGCGAACCCAAAAAGAAAGGCTTACAAACACTCTGGAAAGGAGATAGGATCAAATGAAATGCAATTGAAAAAAAACCCCAAAAACTCCAGAAAATTGGGAGATGTGTTGTCCTCAAAAACTGCTCTGTGAGGAAATGAGCTGCAGTGCAAAGGACCAAAGGAGGCCAAAACTAAGCAGAGAGATGTTGCAAAAGCAGGGGGAAAAGTTAAGGAGGAAGACACAACGTGGAGGGGAAGATATGAGGGACATGGCATGGACACTTAAAAAAAAAAAAAAAAAAATTCTTGCCCAAAATCAAAGCCATCAAGTGCAGGCCATATGCCACCAAATGCAGGCCCATGCAGCAAAGCTTGGAAAATGGATCCCTGCTTAAGGCCAAAACAGATAAGAAGGACTTACAAACACACTGGAATGGAGACAACATGAAAGGAATTGCATTTGGAGGAGAAAAAAAAAAAAATTTGGGAAATGTGGGAAATGTAGTGACTACAAGGAGATGGACCAGGATTTTATCAAGTGCAGGGAAAAGGACCAAAAGAGGGTAAAACAAGAGCTCACAGATGTTGCAAAAGCAGGGGAAAAAGTTAAGCAGGAAGACACATCTTGCAGGGGAAGATATGAGAGACATGGCATGGACACTATAAAAAAAAAAAAAAAAAGGTAAAAAATCTTGCCCAAAATCAAAGCCATCAAGTGCAGGCCATATGCCACCAAATGCAGGCCCATGCAGCAAAGCTTGGAAAATGCATCCCTGCTTAAGGCCAAAACAGATAAGAAGGACTTACAAACACACTGGAATGGAGACAACATGAAAGGAATTGCATTTGGAGGAGAAAAAAAAAAATTTGGGAAATTTGGGAAATGTAGTGACTACAAGGAGATGGACCAGGATTTTATCAAGTGCAGGGAAAAGGACCAAAAGAGGGTAAAACAAGAGCTCACAGATGTTGCAAAAACAGGGGAAAATGTTAAGGGGGAAGACACAACTTGGAGGGAAAGATGGGAGGAATATGGCATAGATACTTATTAAAAAAAAAAAAAGAAAAAAATCTTGCCCAAAGTCAAAGCCATCAAAAGGCATGGCATGCCATCAAGTGCAGGCACATGCTGCAAAGATTCCTCTAGTGGTCCCCATTGAAATCGCAAGATTCCGTTTCCCTTCCCGAAAGGAAATTTCATTTCCTTTCGGGAAGGGAAACGGAATCTTGCGAACCCAAAAAGAAAGGCTTACAAACACTCTGGAAAGGAGATAGGATCAAATGAAATGCAATTGAAAAAAACCCCAAAAACTCCAGAAAATTGGGAGATGTGTTGTCCTCAAAAACTGCTCTGTGAGGAAATGAGCTGCAGTGCAAAGGACCAAAGGAGGCCAAAACTAAGCAGAGAGATGTTGCAAAAGCAGGGGGAAAAGTTAAGGAGGAAGACACGACGTGGAGGGGAAGATATGAGGGACATGGCATGGACACTTAAAAAAAAAAAAAAAAAAATTCTTGCCCAAAATCAAAGCCATCAAGTGCAGTCCATATGCCACCAAATGCAGGCCCATGCAGCAAAGCTTGGAAAATGCATCCCTGCTTAAGGCCAAAACAGATAAGAAGGACTTACAAACACACTGGAATGGAGATACCATGAAAGGAATATCATTTGGAGGAGAAAAAAAAAAATTTGGGAAATGTGGGAAATGTAGTGACTACAAGGAGATGGACCAGGATTTTATCAAGTGCAGGGAAAAGGACCAAAAGAGGGTAAAACAAGAGCTCACAGATGTTGCAAAAACAGGGGAAAATGTTAAGGGGGAAGACACAACTTGGAGGGAAAGATGGGAGGAATATGGCATAGATACTTATTAAAAAAAAAAAAAAAAAAAAAAATCTTGCCCAAAGTCAAAGCCATCAAAAGGCATGGCATGCCATCAAGTGCAGGCACATGCTGCAAAGATTCCTCTAGTGGTCCCCATTGAAATCGCAAGATTCCGTTTCCCTTCCCGAAAGGAAATGAAATTTCCTTTCGGGAAGGGAAACGGAATCTTGCGAACCCAAAAAGAAAGGCTTACAAACACTCTGGAAAGGAGATAGGATCAAATGAAATGCAATTGAAAAAAAACCCCAAAAACTCCAGAAAATTGGGAGATGTGTTGTCCTCAAAAACTGCTCTGTGAGGAAATGAGCTGCAGTGCAAAGGACCAAAGGAGGCCAAAACTAAGCAGAGAGATGTTGCAAAAGCAGGGGGAAAAGTTAAGGAGGAAGACACAACGTGGAGGGGAAGATATGAGGGACATGGCATGGACACTTAAAAAAAAAAAAAAAAAAAATTCTTGCCCAAAATCAAAGCCATCAAGTGCAGGCCATATGCCACCAAATGCAGGCCCATGCAGCAAAGCTTGGAAAATGGATCCCTGCTTAAGGCCAAAACAGATAAGAAGGACTTACAAACACACTGGAATGGAGACAACATGAAAGGAATTGCATTTGGAGGAGAAAAAAAAAAAAATTTGGGAAATGTGGGAAATGTAGTGACTACAAGGAGATGGACCAGGATTTTATCAAGTGCAGGGAAAAGGACCAAAAGAGGGTAAAACAAGAGCTCACAGATGTTGCAAAAGCAGGGGAAAAAGTTAAGCAGGAAGACACATCTTGCAGGGGAAGATATGAGAGACATGGCATGGACACTATAAAAAAAAAAAAAAAAAGGTAAAAAATCTTGCCCAGAATCAAAGCCATCAAGTGCAGGCCATATGCCACCAAATGCAGGCCCATGCAGCAAAGCGTGGAAAATGCATCCCTGCTTAAGGCCAAAACAGATAAGAAGGACTTACAAACACACTGGAATGGAGATACCATGAAAGGAATATCATTTGGAGGAGAAAAAAAAAAATTTGGGAAATGTGGGAAATGTAGTGACTACAAGGAGATGGACCAGGATTTTATCAAGTGCAGGGAAAAGGACCAAAAGAGGGTAAAACAAGAGCTCACAGATGTTGCAAAAACAGGGGAAAATGTTAAGGGGGAAGACACAACTTGGAGGGAAAGATGGGAGGAATATGGCATAGATACTTATTAAAAAAAAAAAAAAAGAAAAAAATCTTGCCCAAAGTCAAAGCCATCAAAAGGCATGGCATGCCATCAAGTGCAGGCACATGCTGCAAAGATTCCTCTAGTGGTCCCCATTGAAATCGCAAGATTCCGTTTCCCTTCCCGAAAGGAAATTTCCTTTCCTTTCGGGAAGGGAAACGGAATCTTGCGAACCCAAAAAGAAAGGCTTACAAACACTCTGGAAAGGAGATAGGATCAAATGAAATGCAATTGAAAAAAACCCCAAAAACTCCAGAAAATTGGGAGATGTGTTGTCCTCAAAAACTGCTCTGTGAGGAAATGAGCTGCAGTGCAAAGGACCAAAGGAGGCCAAAACTAAGCAGAGAGATGTTGCAAAAGCAGGGGGAAAAGTTAAGGAGGAAGACACAACGTGGAGGGGAAGATATGAGGGACATGGCATGGACACTTAAAAAAAAAAAAAAAAAAAAATTCTTGCCCAAAATCAAAGCCATCAAGTGCAGGCCATATGCCACCAAATGCAGGCCCATGCAGCAAAGCTTGGAAAATGGATCCCTGCTTAAGGCCAAAACAGATAAGAAGGACTTACAAACACACTGGAATGGAGACAACATGAAAGGAATTGCATTTGGAGGAGAAAAAAAAAAAAATTTGGGAAATTTGGGAAATGTAGTGACTACAAGGAGATGGACCAGGATTTTATCAAGTGCAGGGAAAAGGACCAAAAGAGGGTAAAACAAGAGCTCACAGATGTTGCAAAAGCAGGGGAAAAAGTTAAGGAGGAAGACACATGTTGCAGGGGAAGATATGAGAGACATGGCATGGACACTATAAAAAAAAAATAAAAAAAGTAAAAAATCTTGCCCAAAGTCAAAGCCATCAAATGCAGGCCATATGCCACCAAATGCAGGCCCATGCAGCAAAGCTTGGAAAATGGATCCCTGCTTAAGGCCAAAACAGATAAGAAGGACTTACAAACACACTGGAATGGAGACAACATGAAACGAATTGCATTTGGAGGAGAAAAAAATAAAAATTGGGAAATTTGGGAAATGTAGTGACTACAAGGAGATGGACCAGGATTTTATCAAGTGCAGGGAAAAGGACCAAAAGAGGGTAAAACAAGAGCTCACAGATGTTGCAAAAACAGGGGAAAATGTTAAGGGGAAGACACAACTTGGAGGGAAAGATGGGAGGAATACGGCATAGATACTTATTAAAAAAAAAAAAAAGAAAAAAATCTTGCCCAAAGTCAAAGCCATCAAAAGGCATGGCATGCCATCAAGTGCAGGCACATGCTGCAAAGATTCCTCTAGTGGTCCCCATTGAAATCGCAAGATTCCGTTTCCCTTCCCGAAAGGAAATTTCATTTCCTTTCGGGAAGGGAAACGGAATCTTGCGAACCCAAAAAGAAAGGCTTACAAACACTCTGGAAAGGAGATAGGATCAAATGAAATGCAATTGAAAAAAACCCCAAAAACTCCAGAAAATTGGGAGATGTGTTGTCCTCAAAAACTGCTCTGTGAGGAAATGAGCTGCAGTGCAAAGGACCAAAGGAGGCCAAAACTAAGCAGAGAGATGTTGCAAAAGCAGGGGGAAAAGTTAAGGAGGAAGACACGACGTGGAGGGGAAGATATGAGGGACATGGCATGGACACTTAAAAAAAAAAAATAAATAAAAAATTCTTGCCCAAAATCAAAGCCATCAAGTGCAGGCCATATGCCACCAAATGCAGGCCCATGCAGCAAAGCTTGGAAAATGGATCCCTGCTTAAGGCCAAAACAGATAAGAAGGACTTACAAACACACTGGAATGGAGACAACATGAAAGGAATTGCATTTGGAGGAGAAAAAAAAAAAAATTTGGGAAATTTGGGAAATGTAGTGACTACAAGGAGATGGACCAGGATTTTATCAAGTGCAGGGAAAAGGACCAAAAGAGGGTAAAACAAGAGCTCACAGATGTTGCAAAAGCAGGGGAAAAAGTTAAGGAGGAAGACACATCTTGCAGGGGAAGATATGAGAGACATGGCATGGACACTATAAAAAAAAAAAAAAAAAGGTAAAAAATCTTGCCCAAAATCAAAGCCATCAAGTGCAGGCCATATGCCACCAAATGCAGGCCCATGCAGCAAAGCTTGGAAAATGCATCCCTGCTTAAGGCCAAAACAGATAAGAAGGACTTACAAACACACTGGAATGGAGACAACATGAAAGGAATTGCATTTGGAGGAGAAAAAAAAAAATTTGGGAAATTTGGGAAATGTAGTGACTACAAGGAGATGGACCAGGATTTTATCAAGTGCAGGGAAAAGGACCAAAAGAGGGTAAAACAAGAGCTCACAGATGTTGCAAAAACAGGGGAAAATGTTAAGGGGGAAGACACAACTTGGAGGGAAAGATGGGAGGAATATGGCATAGATACTTATTAAAAAAAAAAAAAGAAAAAAATCTTGCCCAAAGTCAAAGCCATCAAAAGGCATGGCATGCCATCAAGTGCAGGCACATGCTGCAAAGATTCCTCTAGTGGTCCCCATTGAAATCGCAAGATTCCGTTTCCCTTCCCGAAAGGAAATTTCATTTCCTTTCGGGAAGGGAAACGGAATCTTGCGAACCCAAAAAGAAAGGCTTACAAACACTCTGGAAAGGAGATAGGATCAAATGAAATGCAATTGAAAAAAACCCCAAAAACTCCAGAAAATTGGGAGATGTGTTGTCCTCAAAAACTGCTCTGTGAGGAAATGAGCTGCAGTGCAAAGGACCAAAGGAGGCCAAAACTAAGCAGAGAGATGTTGCAAAAGCAGGGGGAAAAGTTAAGGAGGAAGACACGACGTGGAGGGGAAGATATGAGGGACATGGCATGGACACTTAAAAAAAAAAAAAAAAAAATTCTTGCCCAAAATCAAAGCCATCAAGTGCAGTCCATATGCCACCAAATGCAGGCCCATGCAGCAAAGCTTGGAAAATGCATCCCTGCTTAAGGCCAAAACAGATAAGAAGGACTTACAAACACACTGGAATGGAGATACCATGAAAGGAATATCATTTGGAGGAGAAAAAAAAAAAATTTGGGAAATGTGGGAAATGTAGTGACTACAAGGAGATGGACCAGGATTTTATCAAGTGCAGGGAAAAGGACCAAAAGAGGGTAAAACAAGAGCTCACAGATGTTGCAAAAACAGGGGAAAATGTTAAGGGGGAAGACACAACTTGGAGGGAAAGATGGGAGGAATATGGCATAGATACTTATTAAAAAAAAAAAAAAAAAAAAAAAATCTTGCCCAAAGTCAAAGCCATCAAAAGGCATGGCATGCCATCAAGTGCAGGCACATGCTGCAAAGATTCCTCTAGTGGTCCCCATTGAAATCGCAAGATTCCGTTTCCCTTCCCGAAAGGAAATGAAATTTCCTTTCGGGAAGGGAAACGGAATCTTGCGAACCCAAAAAGAAAGGCTTACAAACACTCTGGAAAGGAGATAGGATCAAATGAAATGCAATTGAAAAAAAACCCCAAAAACTCCAGAAAATTGGGAGATGTGTTGTCCTCAAAAACTGCTCTGTGAGGAAATGAGCTGCAGTGCAAAGGACCAAAGGAGGCCAAAACTAAGCAGAGAGATGTTGCAAAAGCAGGGGGAAAAGTTAAGGAGGAAGACACAACGTGGAGGGGAAGATATGAGGGACATGGCATGGACACTTAAAAAAAAAAAAAAAAAAATTCTTGCCCAAAATCAAAGCCATCAAGTGCAGGCCATATGCCACCAAATGCAGGCCCATGCAGCAAAGCTTGGAAAATGGATCCCTGCTTAAGGCCAAAACAGATAAGAAGGACTTACAAACACACTGGAATGGAGACAACATGAAAGGAATTGCATTTGGAGGAGAAAAAAAAAAAAATTTGGGAAATGTGGGAAATGTAGTGACTACAAGGAGATGGACCAGGATTTTATCAAGTGCAGGGAAAAGGACCAAAAGAGGGTAAAACAAGAGCTCACAGATGTTGCAAAAGCAGGGGAAAAAGTTAAGCAGGAAGACACATCTTGCAGGGGAAGATATGAGAGACATGGCATGGACACTATAAAAAAAAAAAAAAAAAGGTAAAAAATCTTGCCCAGAATCAAAGCCATCAAGTGCAGGCCATATGCCACCAAATGCAGGCCCATGCAGCAAAGCTTGGAAAATGCATCCCTGCTTAAGGCCAAAACAGATAAGAAGGACTTACAAACACACTGGAATGGAGATACCATGAAAGGAATATCATTTGGAGGAGAAAAAAAAAAAATTTGGGAAATGTGGGAAATGTAGTGACTACAAGGAGATGGACCAGGATTTTATCAAGTGCAGGGAAAAGGACCAAAAGAGGGTAAAACAAGAGCTCACAGATGTTGCAAAAACAGGGGAAAATGTTAAGGGGGAAGACACAACTTGGAGGGAAAGATGGGAGGAATATGGCATAGATACTTATTAAAAAAAAAAAAAAAGAAAAAAATCTTGCCCAAAGTCAAAGCCATCAAAAGGCATGGCATGCCATCAAGTGCAGGCACATGCTGCAAAGATTCCTCTAGTGGTCCCCATTGAAATCGCAAGATTCCGTTTCCCTTCCCGAAAGGAAATTTCATTTCCTTTCGGGAAGGGAAACGGAATCTTGCGAACCCAAAAAGAAAGGCTTACAAACACTCTGGAAAGGAGATAGGATCAAATGAAATGCAATTGAAAAAAACCCCAAAAACTCCAGAAAATTGGGAGATGTGTTGTCCTCAAAAACTGCTCTGTGAGGAAATGAGCTGCAGTGCAAAGGACCAAAGGAGGCCAAAACTAAGCAGAGAGATGTTGCAAAAGCAGGGGGAAAAGTTAAGGAGGAAGACACAACGTGGAGGGGAAGATATGAGGGACATGGCATGGACACTTAAAAAAAAAAAAAAAAAAAATTCTTGCCCAAAATCAAAGCCATCAAGTGCAGGCCATATGCCACCAAATGCAGGCCCATGCAGCAAAGCTTGGAAAATGGATCCCTGCTTAAGGCCAAAACAGATAAGAAGGACTTACAAACACACTGGAATGGAGACAACATGAAAGGAATTGCATTTGGAGGAGAAAAAAAAAAATTTGGGAAATTTGGGAAATGTAGTGACTACAAGGAGATGGACCAGGATTTTATCAAGTGCAGGGAAAAGGACCAAAAGAGGGTAAAACAAGAGCTCACAGATGTTGCAAAAACAGGGGAAAATGTTAAGGGGGAAGACACAACTTGGAGGGAAAGATGGGAGGAATATGGCATAGATACTTATTAAAAAAAAAAAAAAAGAAAAAAATCTTGCCCAAAGTCAAAGCCATCAAAAGGCATGGCATGCCATCAAGTGCAGGCACATGCTGCAAAGATTCCTCTAGTGGTCCCCATTGAAATCGCAAGATTCCGTTTCCCTTCCCGAAAGGAAATGAAATTTCCTTTCGGGAAGGGAAACGGAATCTTGCGAACCCAAAAAGAAAGGCTTACAAACACTCTGGAAAGGAGATAGGATCAAATGAAATGCAATTGAAAAAAACCCCAAAAACTCCAGAAAATTGGGAGATGTGTTGTCCTCAAAAACTGCTCTGTGAGGAAATGAGCTGCAGTGCAAAGGACCAAAGGAGGCCAAAACTAAGCAGAGAGATGTTGCAAAAGCAGGGGGAAAAGTTAAGGAGGAAGACACGATGTGGAGGGGAAGATATGAGGGACATGGCATGGACATTTAAAAAAAAAAAAAAAAAATTCTTGCCCAAAATCAAAGCCATCAAGTGCAGGCCATATGCCACCAAATGCAGGCCCATGCAGCAAAGCTTGGAAAATGGATCCCTGCTTAAGGCCAAAACAGATAAGAAGGACTTACAAACACACTGGAATGGAGATACCATGAAAGGAATATCATTTGGAGGAGAAAAAAAAAAAATTTTGGGAAATTTGGGAAATGTAGTGACTACAAGGAGATGGACCAGGATTTTATCAAGTGCAGGGAAAAGGACCAAAAGAGGGTAAAACAAGAGCTCACAGATGTTGCAAAAACAGGGGAAAATGTTAAGGGGGAAGACACAACTTGGAGGGAAAGATGGGAGGAATATGGCATAGATACTTATTAAAAAAAAAAAAAAAGAAAAAAATCTTGCCCAAAGTCAAAGCCATCAAAAGGCATGGCATGCCATCAAGTGCAGGCACATGCTGCAAAGATTCCTCTAGTGGTCCCCATTGAAATCGCAAGATTCCGTTTCCCTTCCCGAAAGGGAATTTCATTTCCTTTCGAGAAGGGAAACGGAATCTTGCGAACCCAAAAAGAAAGGCTTACAAACACTCTGGAAAGGAGATAGGATCAAATGAAATGCAATTGAAAAAAACCCCAAAAACTCCAGAAAATTGGGAGATGTCTTGTCCTCAAAAACTGCTCTGTGAGGAAATGAGCTGCAGTGCAAAGGACCAAAGGAGGCCAAAACTAAGCAGAGAGATGTTGCAAAAGCAGGGGGAAAAGTTAAGGAGGAAGACACGACGTGGAGGGGAAGATATGAGGGACATGGCATGGACACTTAAAAAAAAAAAAAAAAAATTCTTGCCCAAAATCAAAGCCATCAAGTGCAGGCCATATGCCACCAAATGCAGGCCCATGCAGCAAAGCTTGGAAAATGGATCCCTGCTTAAGGCCAAAACAGATAAGAAGGACTTACAAACACACTGGAATGGAGATACCATGAAAGGAATATCATTTGGAGGAGAAAAAAAAAAAATTTGGGAAATGTGGGAAATGTAGTGACTACAAGGAGATGGACCAGGATTTTATCAAGTGCAGGGAAAAGGACCAAAAGAGGGTAAAACAAGAGCTCACAGATGTTGCAAAAACAGGGGAAAAGGTTAAGGGGGAAGACACAACTTGGAGGGAAAGATGGGAGGAATATGGCATAGATACTTATTAAAAAAAAAAAAAAGAAAAAAATCTTGCCCAAAGTCAAAGCCATCAAAAGGCATGGCATGCCATCAAGTGCAGGCACATGCTGCAAAGATTCCTCTAGTGGTCCCCATTGAAATCGCAAGATTCCGTTTCCCTTCCCGAAAGGAAATTTCATTTCCTTTCGGGAAGGGAAACGGAATCTTGCGAACCCAAAAAGAAAGGCTTACAAACACTCTGGAAAGGAGATAGGATCAAATGAAATGCAATTGAAAAAAACCCCAAAAACTCCAGAAAATTGGGAGATGTGTTGTCCTCAAAAACTGCTCTGTGAGAAATGAGCTGCAGTGCAAAGGACCAAAGGAGGCCAAAACTAAGCAGAGAGATGTTGCAAAAGCAGGGGGAAAAGCTAAGGAGGAAGACACGACGTGGAGGGGAAGATATGAGGGACATGGCATGGACACTTAAAAAAAAAAAAAAAAAAAATTCTTGCCCAAAATCAAAGCCATCAAGTGCAGGCCATATGCCACCAAATGCAGGCCCATGCAGCAAAGCTTGGAAAATGGATCCCTGCTTAAGGCCAAAACAGATAAGAAGGACTTACAAACACACTGGAATGGAGACAACATGAAAGGAATTGCATTTGGAGGAGAAAAAAAAAAAAATTTGGGAAATTTGGGAAATGTAGTGACTACAAGGAGATGGACCAGGATTTTATCAAGTGCAGGGAAAAGGACCAAAAGAGGGTAAAACAAGAGCTCACAGATGTTGCAAAAGCAGGGGAAAAAGTTAAGCAGGAAGACACATCTTGCAGGGGAAGATGGGAGGAATATGGCATAGATACTTATTAAAAAAAAAAAAAAGAAAAAAATCTTGCCCAAAGTCAAAGCCATCAAAAGGCATGGCATGCCATCAAGTGCAGGCACATGCTGCAAAGATTCCTCTAGTGGTCCCCATTGAAATCGCAAGATTCCGTTTCCCTTCCCGAAAGGAAATTTCATTTCCTTTCGGGAAGGGAAACGGAATCTTGCGAACCCAAAAAGAAAGGCTTACAAACACTCTGGAAAGGAGATAGGATCAAATGAAATGCAATTGAAAAAAACCCCAAAAACTCCAGAAAATTGGGAGATGTCTTGTCCTCAAAAACTGCTCTGTGAGGAAATGAGCTGCAGTGCAAAGGACCAAAGGAGGCCAAAACTAAGCAGAGAGATGTTGCAAAAGCAGGGGGAAAAGTTAAGGAGGAAGACACGACATGGAGGGGAAGATATGAGGGACATGGCATGGACACTTAAAAAAAAAAAAAAAAAAAAAATTCTTGCCCAAAATCAAAGCCATCAAGTGCAGGCCATATGCCACCAAATGCAGGCCCATGCAGCAAAGCTTGGAAAATGGATCCCTGCTTAAGGCCAAAACAGATAAGAAGGACTTACAAACACACTGGAATGGAGACAACATGAAAGGAATATCATTTGGAGGAGAAAAAAAAAAAATTTGGGAAATTTGGGAAATGTAGTGACTACAAGGAGATGGACCAGGATTTTATCAAGTGCAGGGAAAAGGACCAAAAGAGGGTAAAACAAGAGCTCACAGATGTTGCAAAAACAGGGGAAAATGTTAAGGGGGAAGACACAACTTGGAGGGAAAGATGGGAGGAATATGGCATAGATACTTATTAAAAAAAAAAAAAGAAAAAAATCTTGCCCAATGTGAAAGCCATCAAAAGGCATGGCATGCCATCAAGTGCAGGCACATGCTGCAAAGATTCCTCTAGTGGTCCCCATTGAAATCGAAAGATTCCGTTTCTCTTCCAGAAAGGAAATTTCATTGCCTTTCGGGAAGGGAGACGGAATCTTGCGAACCCAAAAAGAAAGGCTTAGAAACACTCTGGAAAGGAGATAGGATCAAATGAAATGCAATTGAAAAAAACCCCAAAAACTCCAGAAAATTGGGAGATGTGTTGTCCTCAAAAACTGCTCTGTGAGGAAATGAGCTGCAGTGCAAAGGACCAAAGGAGGCCAAAACTAAGCAGAGAGATGTTGCAAAAGCAGGGGGAAAAGTTAAGGAGGAAGACACGACGTGTAGGGGAAGATATGAGGGACATGGCATGGACACTTAAAAAAAAAAAAAAGAAAATTCTTGCCCAAAATCAAAGCCATCAAGTGCAGGCCATATGCCACCAAATGCAGGCCCATGCAGCAAAGCTTGGAAAATGGATCCCTGCTTAAGGCCAAAACAGATAAGAAGGACTTACAAACACACTGGAATGGAGACAACATGAAAGGAATTGCATTTGGAGGAGAAAAAAAAAAAAATTTGGGAAATGTGGGAAATGTAGTGACTACAAGGAGATGGACCAGGATTTTATCAAGTGCAGGGAAAAGGACCAAAAGAGGGTAAAACAAGAGCTCACAGATGTTGCAAAAGCAGGGGAAAAAGTTAAGCAGGAAGACACATCTTGCAGGGGAAGATATGAGAGACATGGCATGGACACTATAAAAAAAAAAAAAAAGGTAAAAACTCTTGCCCAAAGTCAAAGCCATCAAATGAAGGCCATATGCCACCAAATGCAGGCCCATGCAGCAAAGCTTGGAAAATGGATCCCTGCTTAAGGCCAAAACAGATAAGAAGGACTTACAAACACACTGGAATGGAGATACCATGAAAGGAATATCATTTGGAGGAGAAAAAAAAAAATTTTTGGGAAATTTGGGAAATGTAGTGACTACAAGGAGATGGACCAGGATTTTATCAAGTGCAGGGAAAAGGACCAAAAGAGGGTAAAACAAGAGCTCACAGATGTTGCAAAAACAGGGGAAAATGTTAAGGGGGAAAACACAACTTGGAGGGAAAGATGGGAGGAATATGGCATAGATACTTATTAAAAAAAAAAAAAAAGAAAAAAATCTTGCCCAAAGTCAAAGCCATCAAAAGGCATGGCATGCCATCAAGTGCAGGCACATGCTGCAAAGATTCCTCTAGTGGTCCCCATTGAAATCGCAAGATTCCGTTTCCCTTCCCGAAAGGAAATTTCATTTCCTTTCGGGAAGGGAAACGGAATCTTGCGAACCCAAAAAGAAAGGCTTACAAACACTCTGGAAAGGAGATAGGATCAAATGAAATGCAATTGAAAAAAACCCCAAAAACTCCAGAAAATTGGGAGATGTCTTGTCCTCAAAAACTGCTCTGTGAGGAAATGAGCTGCAGTGCAAAGGACCAAAGGAGCCCAAAACTAAGCAGAGAGATGTTGCAAAAGCAGGGGGAAAAGTTAAGGAGGAAGACACAACGTGGAGGGGAAGATATGAGGGACATGGCATGGACACTTAAAAAAAAAAAAAAAAAAATTCTTGCCCAAAATCAAAGCCATCAAGTGCAGGCCATATGCCACCAAATGCAGGCCCATGCAGCAAAGCTTGGAAAATGGATCCCTGCTTAAGGCCAAAACAGATAAGAAGGACTTACAAACACACTGGAATGGAGACAACATGAAAGGAATTGCATTTGGAGGAGAAAAAAAAAAAAATTTGGGAAATTTGGGAAATGTAGTGACTACAAGGAGATGGACCAGGATTTTATCAAGTGCAGGGAAAAGGACCAAAAGAGGGTAAAACAAGAGCTCACAGATGTTGCAAAAGCAGGGGGAAAAGTTAAGGAGGAAGACACGACGTGGAGGGGATGATATGAGGGACATGGCATGGACACTTAAAAAAAAAAAAAAAAAAAATTCTTGCCCAAAATCAAAGCCATCAAGTGCAGTCCATATGCCACCAAATGCCGGCCCATGCAGCAAAGCTTGGAAAATGCATCCCTGCTTAAGGCCAAAACAGATAAGAAGGACTTACAAACACACTGGAATGGAGATACCATGAAAGGAATATCATTTGGAGGAGAAAAAAAAAAAATTTGGGAAATGTGGGAAATGTAGTGACTACAAGGAGATGGACCAGGATTTTATCAAGTGCAGGGAAAAGGACCAAAAGAGGGTAAAACAAGAGCTCACAGATGTTGCAAAAACAGGGGAAAATGTTAAGGGGGAAGACACAACTTGGAGGGAAAGATGGGAGGAATATGGCATAGATACTTATTAAAAAAAAAAAAAAAGAAAAAAATCTTGCCCAAAGTCAAAGCCATCAAAAGGCATGGCATGCCATCAAGTGCAGGCACATGCTGCAAAGATTCCTCTAGTGGTCCCCATTGAAATCGCAAGATTCCGTTTCCCTTCCCGAAAGGAAATGAAATTTCATTTCCTTTCGGGAAGGGAAACGGAATCTTGCGAACCCAAAAAGAAAGGCTTACAAACACTCTGGAAAGGAGATAGGATCAAATGAAATGCAATTGAAAAAAAACCCCAAAAACTCCAGAAAATTGGGAGATGTGTTGTCCTCAAAAACTGCTCTGTGAGGAAATGAGCTGCAGTGCAAAGGACCAAAGGAGGCCAAAACTAAGCAGAGAGATGTTGCAAAAGCAGGGGGAAAAGTTAAGGAGGAAGACACAACGTGGAGGGGAAGATATGAGGGACATGGCATGGACACTTAAAAAAAAAAAATAAAAAAATTCTTGCCCAAAATCAAAGCCATCAAGTGCAGGCCATATGCCACCAAATGCAGGCCCATGCAGCAAAGCTTGGAAAATGGATCCCTGCTTAAGGCCAAAACAGATAAGAAGGACTTACAAACACACTGGAATGGAGACAACATGAAAGGAATTGCATTTGGAGGAGAAAAAAAAAAAAATTTGGGAAATGTGGGAAATGTAGTGACTACAAGGAGATGGACCAGGATTTTATCAAGTGCAGGGAAAAGGACCAAAAGAGGGTAAAAAAAGAGCTCACAGATGTTGCAAAAGCAGGGGAAAAAGTTAAGCAGGAAGACACATCTTGCAGGGGAAGATATGAGAGACATGGCATGGACACTATAAAAAAAAAAAAAAAAAGGTAAAAACTCTTGCCCAAAGTCAAAGCCATCAAATGAAGGCCATATGCCACCAAATGCAGGCCCATGCAGCAAAGCTTGGAAAATGGATCCCTGCTTAAGGCCAAAACAGATAAGAAGGACTTACAAACACACTGGAATGGAGATACCATGAAAGGAATTGCATTTGGAGGAGAAAAAAAAAAATTTTTGGGAAATTTGGGAAATGTAGTGACTACAAGGAGATGGACCAGGATTTTATCAAGTGCAGGGAAAAGGACCAAAAGAGGGTAAAACAAGAGCTCACAGATGTTGCAAAAACAGGGGAAAATGTTAAGGGGGAAAACACAACTTGGAGGGAAAGATGGGAGGAATATGGCATAGATACTTATTAAAAAAAAAAAAAAAGAAAAAAATCTTGCCCAAAGTCAAAGCCATCAAAAGGCATGGCATGCCATCAAGTGCAGGCACATGCTGCAAAGATTCCTCTAGTGGTCCCCATTGAAATCGCAAGATTCCGTTTCCCTTCCCGAAAGGAAATTTCATTTCCTTTCGGGAAGGGAAACGGAATCTTGCGAACCCAAAAAGAAAGGCTTACAAACACTCTGGAAAGGAGATAGGATCAAATGAAATGCAATTGAAAAAAACCACAAAAACTCCAGAAAATTGGGAGATGTGTTGTCCTCAAAAACTGCTCTGTGAGGAAATGAGCTGCAGTGCAAAGGACCAAAGGAGCCCAAAACTAAGCAGAGAGATGTTGCAAAAGCAGGGGGAAAAGTTAAGGAGGAAGACACGACGTGGAGGGGAAGATATGAGGGACATGGCATGGACACTTAAAAAAAAAAAAAAAAAATTCTTGCCCAAAATCAAAGCCATCAAGTGCAGGCCATATGCCACCAAATGCAGGCCCATGCAGCAAAGCTTGGAAAATGCATCCCTGCTTAAGGCCAAAACAGATAAGAAGGACTTACAAACACACTGGAATGGAGATACCATGAAAGGAATTGCATTTGGAGGAGAAAAAAAAAAAATTTGGGAAATGTGGGAAATGTAGTGACTACAAGGTGATGGACCAGGATTTTATCAAGTGCAGGGAAAAGGACCAAAAGAGGGTAAAACAAGAGCTCACAGATGTTGCAAAAACAGGGGAAAATGTTAAGGGGGAAGACACAACTTGGAGGGAAAGATGGGAGGAATATGGCATAGATACTTATTAAAAAAAAAAAAAAAGAAAAAAATCTTGCCCAAAGTCAAAGCCATCAAAAGGCATGGCATGCCATCAAGTGCAGGCACATGCTGCAAAGATTCCTCTAGTGGTCCCCATTGAAATCGCAAGATTCCGTTTCCCTTCCCGAAAGGAAATTTCATTTCCTTTCGGGAAGGGAAACGGAATCTTGTGAACCCAAAAAGAAAGGCTTACAAACACTCTGGAAAGGAGATAGGATCAAATGAAATGCAATTGAAAAAAACCCCAAAAACTCCAGAAAATTGGGAGATGTGTTGTCCTCAAAAACTGCTCTGTGAGGAAATGAGCTGCAGTGCAAAGGACCAAAGGAGGCCAAAACTAAGCAGAGAGATGTTGGAAAAGCAGGGGGAAAAGTTAAGGAGGAAGACACAACGTGGAGGGGAAGATATGAGGGACATGGCATGGACACTTAAAAAAAAAAAAAAAAAGAAAATTCTTGCCCAAAATCAAAGACATCAAGTGCAGGCCATATGCCACCAAATGCAGGCCCATGCAGAAAAGCTTGGAAAATGGATCCCTGCTTAAGGCCAAAACAGATAAGAAGGACTTACAAACACACTGGAGTGGAGACAACATGAAAGGAATTGCATTTGGAGGAGAAAAAAAAAAAATTTGGGAAATTTGGGAAATGTAGTGACTACAAGGAGATGGACCAGGATTTTATCAAGTGCAGGGAAAAGGACCAAAAGAGGGTAAAACAAGAGCTCACAGATGTTGCAAAAACAGGGGAAAATGTTAAGGGGGAAGACACAACTTGGAGGGAAAGATGGGAGGAATATGGCATAGATCCTTATTAAAAAAAAAAAAAGAAAAAAATCTTGCCCAATGTGAAAGCCATCAAAAGGCATGGCATGCCATCAAGTGCAGGCACATGCTGCAAAGATTCCTCTAGTGGTCCCCATTGAAATCGAAAGATTCCGTTTCTCTTCCAGAAAGGAAATTTCATTTCCTTTCGGGAAGGGAAACGGAATCTTGCGAACCCAAAAAGAAAGGCTTACAAACACTCTGGAAAGGAGATAGGATCAAATGAAATGCAATTGAAAAAAACCCCAAAAACTCCAGAAAATTGGGAGATGTGTTGTCCTCAAAAACTGCTCTGTGAGGAAATGAGCTGCAGTGCAAAGGACCAAAGGAGGCCAAAACTAAGCAGAGAGATGTTGCAAAAGCAGGGGGTAAAGTTAAGGAGGAAGACACGACATGGAGGGGAAGATATGAGGGACATGGCATGGACACTTAAAAAAAAAAAAAAAAAAAAAATTCTTGCCCAAAATCAAAGACATCAAGTGCAGGCCATATGCCACCAAATGCAGGCCCATGCAGCAAAGCTTGGAAAATGGATCCCTGCTTAAGGCCAAAACAGATAAGAAGGACTTACAAACACACTGGAATGGAGACAACATGAAAGGAGTTGCATTTGGAGGAGAAAAAAAAAAATTTTGGGAAATTTGGGAAATGTAGTGACTACAAGGAGATGGACCAGGATTTTATCAAGTGCAGGGAAAAGGACCAAAAGAGGGTAAAACAAGAGCTCACAGATGTTGCAAAAGCAGGGGAAAAAGTTAAGCAGGAAGACACATCTTGCAGGGGAAGATATGAGAGACATGGCATGGACACTATAAAAAAAAAAAAAAAAGGTAAAAAATCTTGCCCAAAGTCAAAGCCATCAAATGCAGGCCATATGCCACCAAATGCAGGCCCATGCAGCAAAGCTTGGAAAATGGATCCCTGCTTAAGGCCAAAACAGATAAGAAGGACTTACAAACACACTGGAATGGAGACAACATGAAAGGAATTGCATTTGGAGGAGAAAAAAAAAAAATTTGGGAAATTTGGGAAATGTAGTGACTACAAGGAGATGGACCAGGATTTTATCAAGTGCAGGGAAAAGGACCAAAAGAGGGTAAAACAAGAGCTCACAGATGTTGCAAAAACAGGGGAAAATGTTAAGGGGGAAGACACAACTTGGAGGGAAAGATGGGAGGAATATGGCATAGATACTTATTAAAAAAAAAAAAAAAGAAAAAAATCTTGCCCAAAGTCAAAGCCATCAAAAGGCATGGCATGCCATCAAGTGCAGGCACATGCTGCAAAGATTCCTCTAGTGGTCCCCATTGAAATCGCAAGATTCCGTTTCCCTTCCCGAAAGGAAATTTCATTTCCTTTCGGGAAGGGAAACGGAATCTTGCGAACCCAAAAAGAAAGGCTTACAAACACTCTGGAAAGGAGATAGGATCAAATGAAATGCAATTGAAAAAAACCCCAAAAACTCCAGAAAATTGGGAGATGTGTTGTCCTCAAAAACTGCTCTGTGAGGAAATGAGCTGCAGTGCAAAGGACCAAAGGAGGCCAAAACTAAGCAGAGAGATGTTGCAAAAGCAGGGGGAAAAGCTAAGGAGGAAGACACGATGTGGAGGGGAAGATATGAGGGACATGGCATGGACATTTAAAAAAAAAAAAAAAAAATTCTTGCCCAAAATCAAAGCCATCAAGTGCAGGCCATATGCCACCAAATGCAGGCCCATGCAGCAAAGCTTGGAAAATGGATCCCTGCTTAAGGCCAAAACAGATAAGAAGGACTTACAAACACACTGGAATGGAGATACCATGAAAGGAATATCATTTGGAGGAGAAAAAAAAAAAATTTTGGGAAATTTGGGAAATGTAGTGACTACAAGGAGATGGACCAGGATTTTATCAAGTGCAGGGAAAAGGACCAAAAGAGGGTAAAACAAGAGCTCACAGATGTTGCAAAAACAGGGGAAAATGTTAAGGGGGAAGACACAACTTGGAGGGAAAGATGGGAGGAATATGGCATAGATACTTATTAAAAAAAAAAAAAAAGAAAAAAATCTTGCCCAAAGTCAAAGCCATCAAAAGGCATGGCATGCCATCAAGTGCAGGCACATGCTGCAAAGATTCCTCTAGTGGTCCCCATTGAAATCGCAAGATTCCGTTTCCCTTCCCGAAAGGGAATTTCATTTCCTTTCGGGAAGGGAAACGGAATCTTGCGAACCCAAAAAGAAAGGCTTACAAACACTCTGGAAAGGAGATAGGATCAAATGAAATGCAATTGAAAAAAACCCCAAAAACTCCAGAAAATTGGGAGATGTGTTGTCCTCAAAAACTGCTCTGTGAGAAATGAGCTGCAGTGCAAAGGACCAAAGGAGGCCAAAACTAAGCAGAGAGATGTTGCAAAAGCAGGGGGAAAAGCTAAGGAGGAAGACACGACGTGGAGGGGAAGATATGAGGGACATGGCATGGACACTTAAAAAAAAAAAAAAAAAAAATTCTTGCCCAAAATCAAAGCCATCAAGTGCAGGCCATATGCCACCAAATGCAGGCCCATGCAGCAAAGCTTGGAAAATGGATCCCTGCTTAAGGCCAAAACAGATAAGAAGGACTTACAAACACACTGGAATGGAGACAACATGAAAGGAATTGCATTTGGAGGAGAAAAAAAAAAAAATTTGGGAAATTTGGGAAATGTAGTGACTACAAGGAGATGGACCAGGATTTTATCAAGTGCAGGGAAAAGGACCAAAAGAGGGTAAAACAAGAGCTCACAGATGTTGCAAAAGCAGGGGAAAAAGTTAAGCAGGAAGACACATCATGCAGGGGAAGATGGGAGGAATATGGCATAGATACTTATTAAAAAAAAAAAAAAGAAAAAAATCTTGCCCAAAGTCAAAGCCATCAAAAGGCATGGCATGCCATCAAGTGCAGGCACATGCTGCAAAGATTCCTCTAGTGGTCCCCATTGAAATCGCAAGATTCCGTTTCCCTTCCCGAAAGGAAATTTCATTTCCTTTCGGGAAGGGAAACGGAATCTTGCGGACGCAAAAAGAAAGGCTTACAAACACTCTGGAAAGGAGATAGGATCAAATGAAATGCAATTGAAAAAAACCCCAAAAACTCCAGAAAATTGGGAGATGTGTTGTCCTCAAAAACTGCTCTGTGAGGAAATGAGCTGCAGTGCAAAGGACCAAAGGAGGCCAAAACTAAGCAGAGAGATGTTGCAAAAGCAGGGGGAAAAGTTAAGGAGGAAGACACGACATGGAGGGGAAGATATGAGGGACATGGCATGGACACTTAAACAAAAAAAAAAAAAAAAAATTCTTGCCCAAAATCAAAGCCATCAAGTGCAGGCCATATGCCACCAAATGCAGGCCCATGCAGCAAAGCTTGGAAAATGGATCCCTGCTTAAGGCCAAAACAGATAAGAAGGACTTACAAACACACTGGAATGGAGACAACATGAAAGGAATATCATTTGGAGGAGAAAAAAAAAAAATTTGGGAAATTTGGGAAATGTAGTGACTACAAGGAGATGGACCAGGATTTTATCAAGTGCAGGGAAAAGGACCAAAAGAGGGTAAAACAAGAGCTCACAGATGTTGCAAAAACAGGGGAAAATGTTAAGGGGGAAGACACAACTTGGAGGGAAAGATGGGAGGAATATGGCATAGATACTTATTAAAAAAAAAAAAAGAAAAAAATCTTGCCCAATGTGAAAGCCATCAAAAGGCATGGCATGCCATCAAGTGCAGGCACATGCTGCAAAGATTCCTCTAGTGGTCCCCATTGAAATCGCAAGATTCCGTTTCCCTTCCCGAAAGGAAATGAAATTTCCTTTCGGGAAGGGAAACGGAATCTTGCGAACCCAAAAAGAAAGGCTTACAAACACTCTGGAAAGGAGATAGGATCAAATGAAATGCAATTGAAAAAAACCCCAAAAACTCCAGAAAATTGGGAGATGTGTTGTCCTCAAAAACTGCTCTGTGAGGAAATGAGCTGCAGTGCAAAGGACCAAAGGAGGCCAAAACTAAGCAGAGAGATGTTGCAAAAGCAGGGGGAAAAGTTAAGGAGGAAGACACAACGTGGAGGGGAAGATATGAGGGACATGGCATGGACACTTAAAAAAAAAAAAAAAAAAATTCTTGCCCAAAATCAAAGCCATCAAGTGCAGGCCATATGCCACCAAATGCAGGCCCATGCAGCAAAGCTTGGAAAATGGATCCCTGCTTAAGGCCAAAACAGATAAGAAGGACTTACAAACACACTGGAATGGAGACAACATGAAAGGAATTGCATTTGGAGGAGAAAAAAAAAAAATTTGGGAAATGTGGGAAATGTAGTGACTACAAGGAGATGGACCAGGATTTTATCAAGTGCAGGGAAAAGGACCAAAAGAGGGTAAAACAAGAGCTCACAGATGTTGCAAAAACAGGGGAAAATGTTAAGGGGGAAGACACAACTTGGAGGGAAAGATGGGAGGAATATGGCATAGATACTTATTAAAAAAAAAAAAAGAAAAAAATCTTGCCCAATGTGAAAGCCATCAAAAGGCATGGCATGCCATCAAGTGCAGGCACATGCTGCAAAGATTCCTCTAGTGGTCCCCATTGAAATCGAAAGATTCCGTTTCTCTTCCAGAAAGGAAATTTCATTTCCTTTCGGGAAGGGAAACGGAATCTTGCGAACCCAAAAAGAAAGGCTTACAAACACTCTGGAAAGGAGATAGGATCAAATGAAATGCAATTGAAAAAAACCCCAAAAACTCCAGAAAATTGGGAGATGTGTTGTCCTCAAAAACTGCTCTGTGAGGAAATGAGCTGCAGTGCAAAGGACCAAAGGAGGCCAAAACTAAGCAGAGAGATGTTGCAAAAGCAGGGGGAAAAGCTAAGGAGGAAGACACGACGTGGAGGGGAAGATATGAGGGACATGGCATGGACACTTAAAAAAAAAAAAAAAAAAATTCTTGCCCAAAATCAAAGCCATCAAGTGCAGGCCATATGCCACCAAATGCAGGCCCATGCAGCAAAGCTTGGAAAATGGATCCCTGCTTAAGGCCAAAACAGATAAGAAGGACTTACAAACACACTGGAATGGAGATACCATGAAAGGAATATCATTTGGAGGAGAAAAAAAAAAAATTTGGGAAATTTGGGAAATGTAGTGACTACAAGGAGATGGACCAGGATTTTATCAAGTGCAGGGAAAAGGACCAAAAGAGGGTAAAACAAGAGCTCACAGATGTTGCAAAAACAGGGGAAAATGTTAAGGGGGAAGACACAACTTGGAGGGAAAGATGGGAGGAATATGGCATAGATACTTATTAAAAAAAAAAAAAAAGAAAAAAATCTTGCCCAAAGTCAAAGCCATCAAAAGGCATGGCATGCCATCAAGTGCAGGCACATGCTGCAAAGATTCCTCTAGTGGTCCCCATTGAAATCGCAAGATTCCGTTTCCCTTCCCGAAAGGAAATTTCATTTCCTTTCGGGAAGGGAAACGGAATCTTGCGAACCCAAAAAGAAAGGCTTACAAACACTCTGGAAAGGAGATAGGATCAAATGAAATGCAATTGAAAAAAACCCCAAAAACTCCAGAAAATTGGGAGATGTGTTGTCCTCAAAAACTGCTCTGTGAGAAATGAGCTGCAGTGCAAAGGACCAAAGGAGGCCAAAACTAAGCAGAGAGATGTTGCAAAAGCAGGGGGAAAAGCTAAGGAGGAAGACACGACGTGGAGGGGAAGATATGAGGGACATGGCATGGACACTTATGAAAAAAAAAAAAAAAAATTCTTGCCCAAAATCAAAGCCATCAAGTGCAGGCCATATGCCACCAAATGCAGGCCCATGCAGCAAAGCTTGGAAAATGGATCCCTGCTTAAGGCCAAAACAGATAAGAAGGACTTACAAACACACTGGAATGGAGACAACATGAAAGGAATTGCATTTGGAGGAGAAAAAAAAAAAAATTTGGGAAATTTGGGAAATGTAGTGACTACAAGGAGATGGACCAGGATTTTATCAAGTGCAGGGAAAAGGACCAAAAGAGGGTAAAACAAGAGCTCACAGATGTTGCAAAAGCAGGGGAAAAAGTTAAGCAGGAAGACACATCTTGCAGGGGAAGATGGGAGGAATATGGCATAGATACTTATTAAAAAAAAAAAAAAGAAAAAAATCTTGCCCAAAGTCAAAGCCATCAAATGCAGGCCATATGCCACCAAATGCAGGCTCATGCAGCAAAGCTTGGAAAATGGATCCCTGCTTAAGGCCAAAACAGATAAGAAGGACTTACAAACACACTGGAATGGAGACAACATGAAAGGAATGCATTTGGAGGAGAAAAAAAAAAAAAATTTGGGAAATTTGGGAAATGTAGTGACTACAAGGAGATGGACCAGGATTTTATCAAGTGCAGGGAAAAGGACCAAAAGAGGGTAAAACAAGAGCTCACAGATGTTGCAAAAACAGGGGAAAAAGTTAAGCAGGAAGACACATCTTGCAGGGGAAGATATGAGAGACATGGCATGGACACTATAAAAAAAAAAAAAACAGGTAAAAAATCTTGCCCAAAGTCAAAGCCATCAAATGCAGGCCATATGCCACCAAATGCAGGCCCATGCAGCAAAGCTTGGAAAATGGATCCCTGCTTAAGGCCAAAACAGATAAGAAGGACTTACAAACACACTGGAATGGAGACATCATGAAAGGAATATCATTTGGAGGAGAAAAAAAAAAATTTGGGAAATTTGGGAAATGTAGTGACTACAAGGAGATGGACCAGGATTTTATCAAGTGCAGGGAAAAGGACCAAAAGAGGGTAAAACAAGAGCTCACAGATGTTGCAAAAACTGGGGAAAATGTTAAGGGGGAAGACACAACTTGGAGGGAAAGATGGGAGGAATATGGCATAGATACTTATTAAAAAAAAAAAAAAGAAAAAAATCTTGCCCAAAGTCAAAGCCATCAAAAGGCATGGCATGCCATCAAGTGCAGGCACATGCTGCAAAGATTCCTCTAGTGGTCCCCATTGAAATCGCAAGATTCCGTTTCCCTTCCCGAAAGGAAATTTCATTTCCTTTCGGGAAGGGAAACGGAATCTTGCGAACCCAAAAAGAAAGGCTTACAAACACTCTGGAAAGGAGATAGGATCAAATGAAATGCAATTGAAAAAAACCCCAAAAACTCCAGAAAATTGGGAGATGTGTTGTCCTCAAAAACTGCTCTGTGAGGAAATGAGCTGCAGTGCAAAGGACCAAAGGAGGCCAAAACTAAGCAGAGAGATGTTGCAAAAGCAGGGGGAAAAGCTAAGGAGGAAGACACGACGTGGAGGGGAAGATATGAGGGACATGGCATGGACACTTAAAAAAAAAAAAAAAAAAATTCTTGCCCAAAATCAAAGCCATCAAGTGCAGGCCATATGCCACCAAATGCAGGCCCATGCAGCAAAGCTTGGAAAATGCATCCCTGCTTAAGGCCAAAACAGATAAGAAGGACTTACAAACACACTGGAATGGAGATACCATGAAAGGAATATCATTTGGAGGAGAAAAAAAAAAAATTTGGGAAATGTGGGAAATGTAGTGACTACAAGGAGATGGACCAGGATTTTATCAAGTGCAGGGAAAGGGACCAAAAGAGGGTAAAACAAGAGCTCACAGATGTTGCAAAAACAGGGGAAAATGTTAAGGGGGAAGACACAACTTGGAGGGAAAGATGGGAGGAATATGGCATAGATACTTATTAAAAAAAAAAAAAAGAAAAAAATCTTGCCCAAAGTCAAAGCCATCAAAAGGCATGGCATGCCATCAAGTGCAGGCACATGCTGCAAAGATTCCTCTAGTGGTCCCCATTGAAATCGCAAGATTCCGTTTCCCTTCCCGAAAGGAAATGAAATTTCCTTTCGGGAAGGGAAACGGAATCTTGCGAACCCAAAAAGAAAGGCTTACAAACACTCTGGAAAGGAGATAGGATCAAATGAAATGCAATTGAAAAAACCCCAAAAACTCCAGAAAATTGGGAGATGTGTTGTCCTCAAAAACTGCTCTGCGAGGAAATGAGCTGCAGTGCAAAGGACCAAAGGAGGCCAAAACTAAGCAGAGAGATGTTGCAAAAGCAGGGGGAAAAGTTAAGGAGGAAGACACGACGTGGAGGGGAAGATATGAGGAACATGGCATGGACACTTAAAAAAAAAAAAAAAAAAAATTCTTGCCCAAAATCAAAGCCATCAAGTGCAGGCCATATGCCACCAAATGCAGGCCCATGCAGCAAAGCTTGGAAAATGGATCCCTGCTTAAGGCCAAAACAGATAAGAAGGACTTACAAACACACTGGAATGGAGACAACATGAAAGGAATTGCATTTGGAGGAGAAAAAAAAAATTTTGGGAAATTTGGGAAATGTAGTGACTACAAGGAGATGGACCAGGATTTTATCAAGTGCAGGGAAAAGGACCAAAAGAGGGTAAAACAAGAGCTCACAGATGTTGCAAAAGCAGGGGAAAAAGTTAAGCAGGAAGACACATCTTGCAGGGGAAGATATGAGAGACATGGCATGGACACTATAAAAAAAAAAAAAAAAAGGTAAAAAATCTTGCCCAAAGTCAAAGCCATCAAATGCAGGCCATATGCCACCAAATGCAGGCCCATGCAGCAAAGCTTGGAAAATGGATCCCTGCTTAAGGCCAAAACAGATAAGAAGGACTTACAAACACACTGGAATGGAGACAACATGAAAGGAATTGCATTTGGAGGAGAAAAAAAAAAATTTTTGGGAAATTTGGGAAATGTAGTGACTACAAGGAGATGGACCAGGATTTTATCAAGTGCAGGGAAAAGGACCAAAAGAGGGTAAAACAAGAGCTCAGAGATGTTGCAAAAACAGGGGAAAATGTTAAGGGGGAAGACACATCTTGCAGGGGAAGATATGAGAGACATGGCATGGACACTATAAAAAAAAAAAAAAAAAAGTAAAAAATCTTGCCCAAAGTCAAAGCCATCAAATGCAGGCCATATGCCACCAAATGCAGGCCCATGCAGCAAAGCTTGGAAAATGGATCCCTGCTTAAGGCCAAACAGATAAGAAGGACTTACAAACACACTGGAATGGAGATACCATGAAAGCAATATCATTTGGAGGAGAAAAAAAAAAAATTTGGGAAATGTGGGAAATGTACTGACTACAAGGAGATGGACCAGGATTTTATCAAGTGCAGGGAAAAGGACCAAAAGAGGGTAAAACAAGAGCTCACAGATGTTGCAAAAACAGGGGAAAATGTTAAGGGGGAAGACACAACTTGGAGGGAAAGATGGGAGGAATATGGCATAGATACTTATTAAAACAAAAAAAAGAAAAAAATCTTGCCCAATGTGAAAGCCATCAAAAGGCATGGCATGCCATCAAGTGCAGGCACATGCTGCAAAGATTCCTCTAGTGGTCCCCATTGAAATCGCATGATTCCGTTTCCCTTCCCGAAAGGAAATTTCATTTCCTTTCGGGAAGGGAAACGGAATCTTGCGAACCCAAAAAGAAAGGCTTACAAACACTCTGGAAAGGAGATAGGATCAAATGAAATGCAATTGAAAAAAACCCCAAAAACTCCAGAAAATTGGGAGATGTGTTGTCCTCAAAAACTGCTCTGTGAGGAAATGAGCTGCAGTGCAAAGGACCAAAGGAGGCCAAAACTAAGCAGAGAGATGTTGCAAAAGAACGGGGAAAAGTTAAGGAGGAAGACACAACGTGGAGGGGAAGATATGAGGGACATGGCATGGACACTTAAAAAAAAATTCTTGCCCAAAATCAAAGCCATCAAGTGCAGGCCATATGCCACCAAATGCAGGCCCATGCAGCAAAGCTTGGAAAATGGATCCCTGCTTAAGGCCAAAACAGATAAGAAGGACTTAGAAACACACTGGAATGGAGACAACATGAAAGGAATGCATTTGGAGGAGAAAAAAAAAAAAAATTTGGGAAATTTGGGAAATGTAGTGACTACAAGGAGATGGACCAGGATTTTATCAAGTGCAGGGAAAAGGACCAAAAGAGGGTAAAACAAGAGCTCACAGATGTTGCAAAAACAGGGGAAAAAGTTAAGCAGGAAGACACATCTTGCAGGGGAAGATATGAGAGACATGGCATGGACACTATAAAAAAAAAAAAAAAGAAAAAAATCTTGCCCAAAGTCAAAGCCATCAAATGCAGGCCATATGCCACCAAATGCAGGCCCATGCAGCAAAGCTTGGAAAATGGATCCCTGCTTAAGGCCAAAACAGATAAGAAGGACTTACAAACACACTGGAATGGAGATACCATGAAAGGAATTGCATTTGGAGGAGAAAAAAAAAATTTGGAAAATTTGGGAAATGTAGTGACTACAAGGAGATGGACCAGGATTTTATCAAGTGCAGGGAAAAGGACCAAAAGAGGGTAAAACAAGAGCTCACAGATGTTGCAAAAACAGGGGAAAATGTTAAGGGGGAAGACACAACTTGGAGGGAAAGATGGGAGGAATATGGCATAGATACTTATTAAAAAAAAAAAAAAGAAAAAAATCTTGCCCAAAGTCAAAGCCATCAAAAGGCATGGCATGCCATCAAGTGCAGGCACATGCTGCAAAGATTCCTCTAGTGGTCCCCATTGAAATCGCAAGATTCCGTTTCCCTTCCCGAAAGGAAATTTCATTTCCTTTCGGGAAGGGAAACGGAATCTTGCGAACCCAAAAAGAAAGGCTTACAAACACTCTGGAAAGGAGATAGGATCAAATGAAATGCAATTGAAAAAAACCCCAAAAACTCCAGAAAATTGGGAGATGTGTTGTCCTCAAAAACTGCTCTGTGAGGAAATGAGCTGCAGTGCAAAGGACCAAAGGAGGCCAAAACTAAGCAGAGAGATGTTGCAAAAGCAGGGGGAAAAGCTAAGGAGGAAGACACGACGTGGAGGGGAAGATATGAGGGACATGGCATGGACACTTAAAAAAAAAAAAAAAAAATTCTTGCCCAAAATCAAAGCCATCAAGTGCAGGCCATATGCCACCAAATGCAGGCCCATGCAGCAAAGCTTGGAAAATGGATCCCTGCTTAAGGCCAAAACAGATAAGAAGGACTTACAAACACACTGGAATGGAGATACCATGAAAGGAATATCATTTGGAGGAGAAAAAAAAAAAATTTGGGAAATGTGGGAAATGTAGTGACTACAAGGAGATGGACCAGGATTTTATCAAGTGCAGGGAAAAGGACCAAAAGAGGGTAAAACAAGAGCTCACAGATGTTGCAAAAACAGGGGAAAATGTTAAGGGGGAAGACACAACTTGGAGGGAAAGATGGGAGGAATATGGCATAGATACTTATTAAAAAAAAAAAAAAAGAAAAAAATCTTGCCCAAAGTCAAAGCCATCAAAAGGCATGGCATGCCATCAAGTGCAGGCACATGCTGCAAAGATTCCTCTAGTGGTCCCCATTGAAATCGCAAGATTCCGTTTCCCTTCCCGAAAGGAAATGAAATTTCCTTTCGGGAAGGGAAACGGAATCTTGCGAACCCAAAAAGAAAGGCTTACAAACACTCTGGAAAGGAAATAGGATCAAATGAAATGCAATTGAAAAAAACCCCAAAAACTCCAGAAAATTGGGAGATGTGTTGTCCTCAAAAACTGCTCTGCGAGGAAATGAGCTGCAGTGCAAAGGACCAAAGGAGGCCAAAACTAAGCAGAGAGATGTTGCAAAAGCAGGGGGAAAAGTTAAGGAGGAAGACACGACGTGGAGGGGAAGATATGAGAGACATGGCATGGACACTTAAAAAAAAAAAAAAAAAAATTCTTGCCCAAAATCAAAGCCATCAAGTGCAGGCCATATGCCACCAAATGCAGGCCCATGCAGCAAAGCTTGGAAAATGGATCCCTGCTTAAGGCCAAAACAGATAAGAAGGACTTACAAACACACTGGAATGGAGACAACATGAAAGGAATTGCATTTGGAGGAGAAAAAAAAAAATTTTGGGAAATTTGGGAAATGTAGTGACTACAAGGAGATGGACCAGGATTTTATCAAGTGCAGGAAAAAGGACCAAAAGAGGGTAAAACAAGAGCTCACAGATGTTGCAAAAGCAGGGGAAAAAGTTAAGCAGGAAGACACATCTTGCAGGGGAAGATATGAGAGACATGGCATGGACACTATAAAAAAAAAAAAAAAAAGGTAAAAAATCTTGCCCAAAGTCAAAGCCATCAAATGCAGGCCATATGCCACCAAATGCAGGCCCATGCAGCAAAGCTTGGAAAATGGATCCCTGCTTAAGGCCAAAACAGATAAGAAGGACTTACAAACACACTGGAATGGAGACAACATGAAAGGAATTGCATTTGGAGGAGAAAAAAAAAAATTTTTGGGAAGTTTGGGAAATGTAGTGACTACAAGGAGATGGACCAGGATTTTATCAAGTGCAGGGAAAAGGACCAAAAGAGGGTAAAACAAGAGCTCACAGATGTTGCAAAAACAGGGGAAAATGTTAAGGGGGAAGACACAACTTGGAGGGAAAGATGGGAGGAATATGGCATAGATACTTATTAAAAAAAAAAAAAAAGAAAAAAATCTTGCCCAAAGTCAAAGCCATCAAAAGGCATGGCATGCCATCAAGTGCAGGCACATGCTGCAAAGATTCCTCTAGTGGTCCCCATTGAAATCGCAAGATTCCGTTTCCCTTCCCGAAAGGAAATTTCATTTCCTTTCGGGAAGGGAAACGGAATCTTGCGAACCCAAAAAGAAAGGCTTACAAACACTCTGGAAAGGAGATAGGATCAAATGAAATGCAATTGAAAAAAACCCCAAAAACTCCAGAAAATTGGGAGATGTGTTGTCCTCAAAAACTGCTCTGTGAGGAAATGAGCTGCAGTGCAAAGGACCAAAGGAGGCCAAAACTAAGCAGAGAGATGTTGCAAAAGCAGGGGGAAAAGCTAAGGAGGAAGACACGACGTGGAGGGGAAGATATGAGGGACATGGCATGGACACTTAAAAAAAAAAAAAAAAAAATTCTTGCCCAAAATCAAAGCCATCAAGTGCAGGCCATATGCCACCAAATGCAGGCCCATGCAGCAAAGCTTGGAAAATGCATCCCTGCTTAAGGCCAAAACAGATAAGAAGGACTTACAAACACACTGGAATGGAGATACCATGAAAGGAATATCATTTGGAGGAGAAAAAAAAAAAATTTGGGAAATGTGGGAAATGTAGTGACTACAAGGAGATGGACCAGGATTTTATCAAGTGCAGGGAAAAGGACCAAAAGAGGGTAAAACAAGAGCTCACAGATGTTGCAAAAACAGGGGAAAATGTTAAGGGGGAAGACACAACTTGGAGGGAAAGATGGGAGGAATATGGCATAGATACTTATTAAAAAAAAAAAAAAAGAAAAAAATCTTGCCCAAAGTCAAAGCCATCAAAAGGCATGGCATGCCATCAAGTGCAGGCACATGCTGCAAAGATTCCTCTAGTGGTCCCCATTGAAATCGCAAGATTCCGTTTCCCTTCCCGAAAGGAAATGAAATTTCCTTTCGGGAAGGGAAACGGAATCTTGCGAACCCAAAAAGAAAGGCTTACAAACACTCTGGAAAGGAGATAGGATCAAATGAAATGCAATTGAAAAAAACCCCAAAAACTCCAGAAAATTGGGAGATGTGTTGTCCTCAAAAACTGCTCTGCGAGGAAATGAGCTGCAGTGCAAAGGACCAAAGGAGGCCAAAACTAAGCAGAGAGATGTTGCAAAAGCAGGGGGAAAAGTTAAGGAGGAAGACACGACGTGGAGGGGAAGATATGAGGAACATGGCATGGACACTTAAAAAAAAAAAAAAAAAAAATTCTTGCCCAAAATCAAAGCCATCAAGTGCAGGCCATATGCCACCAAATGCAGGCCCATGCAGCAAAGCTTGGAAAATGGATCCCTGCTTAAGGCCAAAACAGATAAGAAGGACTTACAAACACACTGGAATGGAGACAACATGAAAGGAATTGCATTTGGAGGAGAAAAAAAAAAATTTTGGGAAATTTGGGAAATGTAGTGACTACAAGGAGATGGACCAGGATTTTATCAAGTGCAGGGAAAAGGACCAAAAGAGGGTAAAACAAGAGCTCAGAGATGTTGCAAAAACAGGGGAAAATGTTAAGGGGGAAGACACATCTTGCAGGGGAAGATATGAGAGACATGGCATGGACACTATAAAAAAAAAAAAAAAAAAGTAAAAAATCTTGCCCAAAGTCAAAGCCATCAAATGCAGGCCATATGCCACCAAATGCAGGCCCATGCAGCAAAGCTTGGAAAATGGATCCCTGCTTAAGGCCAAACAGATAAGAAGGACTTACAAACACACTGGAATGGAGATACCATGAAAGCAATATCATTTGGAGGAGAAAAAAAAAAAATTTGGGAAATGTGGGAAATGTACTGACTACAAGGAGATGGACCAGGATTTTATCAAGTGCAGGGAAAAGGACCAAAAGAGGGTAAAACAAGAGCTCACAGATGTTGCAAAAACAGGGGAAAATGTTAAGGGGGAAGACACAACTTGGAGGGAAAGATGGGAGGAATATGGCATAGATACTTATTAAAACAAAAAAAAGAAAAAAATCTTGCCCAATGTGAAAGCCATCAAAAGGCATGGCATGCCATCAAGTGCAGGCACATGCTGCAAAGATTCCTCTAGTGGTCCCCATTGAAATCGCATGATTCCGTTTCCCTTCCCGAAAGGAAATTTCATTTCCTTTCGGGAAGGGAAACGGAATCTTGCGAACCCAAAAAGAAAGGCTTACAAACACTCTGGAAAGGAGATAGGATCAAATGAAATGCAATTGAAAAAAACCCCAAAAACTCCAGAAAATTGGGAGATGTGTTGTCCTCAAAAACTGCTCTGTGAGGAAATGAGCTGCAGTGCAAAGGACCAAAGGAGGCCAAAACTAAGCAGAGAGATGTTGCAAAAGAACGGGGAAAAGTTAAGGAGGAAGACACAACGTGGAGGGGAAGATATGAGGGACATGGCATGGACACTTAAAAAAAAATTCTTGCCCAAAATCAAAGCCATCAAGTGCAGGCCATATGCCACCAAATGCAGGCCCATGCAGCAAAGCTTGGAAAATGGATCCCTGCTTAAGGCCAAAACAGATAAGAAGGACTTAGAAACACACTGGAATGGAGACAACATGAAAGGAATGCATTTGGAGGAGAAAAAAAAAAAAAATTTGGGAAATTTGGGAAATGTAGTGACTACAAGGAGATGGACCAGGATTTTATCAAGTGCAGGGAAAAGGACCAAAAGAGGGTAAAACAAGAGCTCACAGATGTTGCAAAAACAGGGGAAAAAGTTAAGCAGGAAGACACATCTTGCAGGGGAAGATATGAGAGACATGGCATGGACACTATAAAAAAAAAAAAAAAGAAAAAAATCTTGCCCAAAGTCAAAGCCATCAAATGCAGGCCATATGCCACCAAATGCAGGCCCATGCAGCAAAGCTTGGAAAATGGATCCCTGCTTAAGGCCAAAACAGATAAGAAGGACTTACAAACACACTGGAATGGAGATACCATGAAAGGAATTGCATTTGGAGGAGAAAAAAAAAATTTGGAAAATTTGGGAAATGTAGTGACTACAAGGAGATGGACCAGGATTTTATCAAGTGCAGGGAAAAGGACCAAAAGAGGGTAAAACAAGAGCTCACAGATGTTGCAAAAACAGGGGAAAATGTTAAGGGGGAAGACACAACTTGGAGGGAAAGATGGGAGGAATATGGCATAGATACTTATTAAAAAAAAAAAAAAGAAAAAAATCTTGCCCAAAGTCAAAGCCATCAAAAGGCATGGCATGCCATCAAGTGCAGGCACATGCTGCAAAGATTCCTCTAGTGGTCCCCATTGAAATCGCAAGATTCCGTTTCCCTTCCCGAAAGGAAATTTCATTTCCTTTCGGGAAGGGAAACGGAATCTTGCGAACCCAAAAAGAAAGGCTTACAAACACTCTGGAAAGGAGATAGGATCAAATGAAATGCAATTGAAAAAAACCCCAAAAACTCCAGAAAATTGGGAGATGTGTTGTCCTCAAAAACTGCTCTGTGAGGAAATGAGCTGCAGTGCAAAGGACCAAAGGAGGCCAAAACTAAGCAGAGAGATGTTGCAAAAGCAGGGGGAAAAGCTAAGGAGGAAGACACGACGTGGAGGGGAAGATATGAGGGACATGGCATGGACACTTAAAAAAAAAAAAAAAAAATTCTTGCCCAAAATCAAAGCCATCAAGTGCAGGCCATATGCCACCAAATGCAGGCCCATGCAGCAAAGCTTGGAAAATGGATCCCTGCTTAAGGCCAAAACAGATAAGAAGGACTTACAAACACACTGGAATGGAGATACCATGAAAGGAATATCATTTGGAGGAGAAAAAAAAAAAATTTGGGAAATGTGGGAAATGTAGTGACTACAAGGAGATGGACCAGGATTTTATCAAGTGCAGGGAAAAGGACCAAAAGAGGGTAAAACAAGAGCTCACAGATGTTGCAAAAACAGGGGAAAATGTTAAGGGGGAAGACACAACTTGGAGGGAAAGATGGGAGGAATATGGCATAGATACTTATTAAAAAAAAAAAAAAAGAAAAAAATCTTGCCCAAAGTCAAAGCCATCAAAAGGCATGGCATGCCATCAAGTGCAGGCACATGCTGCAAAGATTCCTCTAGTGGTCCCCATTGAAATCGCAAGATTCCGTTTCCCTTCCCGAAAGGAAATGAAATTTCCTTTCGGGAAGGGAAACGGAATCTTGCGAACCCAAAAAGAAAGGCTTACAAACACTCTGGAAAGGAAATAGGATCAAATGAAATGCAATTGAAAAAAACCCCAAAAACTCCAGAAAATTGGGAGATGTGTTGTCCTCAAAAACTGCTCTGCGAGGAAATGAGCTGCAGTGCAAAGGACCAAAGGAGGCCAAAACTAAGCAGAGAGATGTTGCAAAAGCAGGGGGAAAAGTTAAGGAGGAAGACACGACGTGGAGGGGAAGATATGAGAGACATGGCATGGACACTTAAAAAAAAAAAAAAAAAAAATTCTTGCCCAAAATCAAAGCCATCAAGTGCAGGCCATATGCCACCAAATGCAGGCCCATGCAGCAAAGCTTGGAAAATGGATCCCTGCTTAAGGCCAAAACAGATAAGAAGGACTTACAAACACACTGGAATGGAGACAACATGAAAGGAATTGCATTTGGAGGAGAAAAAAAAAAATTTTGGGAAATTTGGGAAATGTAGTGACTACAAGGAGATGGACCAGGATTTTATCAAGTGCAGGAAAAAGGACCAAAAGAGGGTAAAACAAGAGCTCACAGATGTTGCAAAAGCAGGGGAAAAAGTTAAGCAGGAAGACACATCTTGCAGGGGAAGATATGAGAGACATGGCATGGACACTATAAAAAAAAAAAAAAAAAGGTAAAAAATCTTGCCCAAAGTCAAAGCCATCAAATGCAGGCCATATGCCACCAAATGCAGGCCCATGCAGCAAAGCTTGGAAAATGGATCCCTGCTTAAGGCCAAAACAGATAAGAAGGACTTACAAACACACTGGAATGGAGACAACATGAAAGGAATTGCATTTGGAGGAGAAAAAAAAAAATTTTTGGGAAGTTTGGGAAATGTAGTGACTACAAGGAGATGGACCAGGATTTTATCAAGTGCAGGGAAAAGGACCAAAAGAGGGTAAAACAAGAGCTCACAGATGTTGCAAAAACAGGGGAAAATGTTAAGGGGGAAGACACAACTTGGAGGGAAAGATGGGAGGAATATGGCATAGATACTTATTAAAAAAAAAAAAAAAGAAAAAAATCTTGCCCAAAGTCAAAGCCATCAAAAGGCATGGCATGCCATCAAGTGCAGGCACATGCTGCAAAGATTCCTCTAGTGGTCCCCATTGAAATCGCAAGATTCCGTTTCCCTTCCCGAAAGGAAATTTCATTTCCTTTCGGGAAGGGAAACGGAATCTTGCGAACCCAAAAAGAAAGGCTTACAAACACTCTGGAAAGGAGATAGGATCAAATGAAATGCAATTGAAAAAAACCCCAAAAACTCCAGAAAATTGGGAGATGTGTTGTCCTCAAAAACTGCTCTGTGAGGAAATGAGCTGCAGTGCAAAGGACCAAAGGAGGCCAAAACTAAGCAGAGAGATGTTGCAAAAGCAGGGGGAAAAGCTAAGGAGGAAGACACGACGTGGAGGGGAAGATATGAGGGACATGGCATGGACACTTAAAAAAAAAAAAAAAAAAATTCTTGCCCAAAATCAAAGCCATCAAGTGCAGGCCATATGCCACCAAATGCAGGCCCATGCAGCAAAGCTTGGAAAATGCATCCCTGCTTAAGGCCAAAACAGATAAGAAGGACTTACAAACACACTGGAATGGAGATACCATGAAAGGAATATCATTTGGAGGAGAAAAAAAAAAAATTTGGGAAATGTGGGAAATGTAGTGACTACAAGGAGATGGACCAGGATTTTATCAAGTGCAGGGAAAAGGACCAAAAGAGGGTAAAACAAGAGCTCACAGATGTTGCAAAAACAGGGGAAAATGTTAAGGGGGAAGACACAACTTGGAGGGAAAGATGGGAGGAATATGGCATAGATACTTATTAAAAAAAAAAAAAAAGAAAAAAATCTTGCCCAAAGTCAAAGCCATCAAAAGGCATGGCATGCCATCAAGTGCAGGCACATGCTGCAAAGATTCCTCTAGTGGTCCCCATTGAAATCGCAAGATTCCGTTTCCCTTCCCGAAAGGAAATGAAATTTCCTTTCGGGAAGGGAAACGGAATCTTGCGAACCCAAAAAGAAAGGCTTACAAACACTCTGGAAAGGAGATAGGATCAAATGAAATGCAATTGAAAAAAACCCCAAAAACTCCAGAAAATTGGGAGATGTGTTGTCCTCAAAAACTGCTCTGCGAGGAAATGAGCTGCAGTGCAAAGGACCAAAGGAGGCCAAAACTAAGCAGAGAGATGTTGCAAAAGCAGGGGGAAAAGTTAAGGAGGAAGACACGACGTGGAGGGGAAGATATGAGGAACATGGCATGGACACTTAAAAAAAAAAAAAAAAAAAATTCTTGCCCAAAATCAAAGCCATCAAGTGCAGGCCATATGCCACCAAATGCAGGCCCATGCAGCAAAGCTTGGAAAATGGATCCCTGCTTAAGGCCAAAACAGATAAGAAGGACTTACAAACACACTGGAATGGAGACAACATGAAAGGAATTGCATTTGGAGGAGAAAAAAAAAAATTTTGGGAAATTTGGGAAATGTAGTGACTACAAGGAGATGGACCAGGATTTTATCAAGTGCAGGGAAAAGGACCAAAAGAGGGTAAAACAAGAGCTCACAGATGTTGCAAAAGCAGGGGAAAAAGTTAAGCAGGAAGACACATCTTGCAGGGGAAGATATGAGAGACATGGCATGGACACTATAAAAAAAAAAAAAAAAAGGTAAAAAATCTTGCCCAAAGTCAAAGCCATCAAATGCAGGCCATATGCCACCAAATGCAGGCCCATGCAGCAAAGCTTGGAAAATGGATCCCTGCTTAAGGCCAAAACAGATAAGAAGGACTTACAAACACACTGGAATGGAGACAACATGAAAGGAATTGCATTTGGAGGAGAAAAAAAAAAATTTTTGGGAAATTTGGGAAATGTAGTGACTACAAGGAGATGGACCAGGATTTTATCAAGTGCAGGGAAAAGGACCAAAAGAGGGTAAAACAAGAGCTCACAGATGTTGCAAAAACAGGGGAAAATGTTAAGGGGGAAGACACATCTTGCAGGGGAAGATATGAGAGACATGGCATGGACACTATAAAAAAAAAAAAAAAAAAGTAAAAAATCTTGCCCAAAGTCAAAGCCATCAAATGCAGGCCATATGCCACCAAATGCAGGCCCATGCAGCAAAGCTTGGAAAATGGATCCCTGCTTAAGGCCAAACAGATAAGAAGGACTTACAAACACACTGGAATGGAGATACCATGAAAGCAATATCATTTGGAGGAGAAAAAAAAAAAATTTGGGAAATGTGGGAAATGTAGTGACTACAAGGAGATGGACCAGGATTTTATCAAGTGCAGGGAAAAGGACCAAAAGAGGGTAAAACAAGAGCTCACAGATGTTGCAAAAACAGGGGAAAATGTTAAGGGGGAAGACACAACTTGGAGGGAAAGCTGGGAGGAATATGGCATAGATACTTATTAAAAAAAAAGAAAAAGAAAAAAATCTTGCCCAAAGTCAAAGCCATCAAAAGGCATGGCATGCCATCAAGTGCAGGCACATGCTGCAAAGATTCCTCTAGTGGTCCCCATTGAAATCGCAAGATTCCGTTTCCCTTCCCGAAAGGAAATGAAATTTCCTTTCGGGAAGGGAAACGGAATCTTGCGAACCCAAAAAGAAAGGCTTACAAACACTCTGGAAAGGAGATAGGATCAAATGAAATGCAATTGAAAAAAACCCCAAAAACTCCAGAAAATTGGGAGATGTGTTGTCCTCAAAAACTGCTCTGTGAGGAAATGAGCTGCAGTGCAAAGGACCAAAGGAGGCCAAAACTAAGCAGAGAGATGTTGCAAAAGCAGGGGGAAAAGTTAAGGAGGAAGACACGACGTGGAGGGGAAGATATGAGGGACATGGCATGGACACTATTAAAAAAAAAAAAAAAATTCTTGCCCAAAATCAAAGCCATCAAGTGCAGGCCATATGCCACCAAATGCAGGCCCATGCAGCAAAGCTTGGAAAATGGATCCCTGCTTAAGGCCAAAACAGATAAGAAGGACTTACAAACACACTGGAATGGAGACAACATGCAAGGAATATCATTTGGAGGAGAAAAAAAAAAAAATTGGGAAATTTGGGAAATGTAGTGACTACAAGGAGATGGACCAGGATTTTATCAAGTGCAGGGAAAAGGACCAAAATAGGGTAAAACAAGAGCTCACAGATGTTGCAAAAGCAGGGGAAAAAGTTAAGCAGGAAGACACATCTTGCAGGGGAAGATATGAGAGACATGGCATGGACATTATAAAAAAAAAAAAAAAAAGGTAAAAAATCTTGCCCAAAGTCAAAGCCATCAAATGCAGGCCATATGCCACCAAATGCAGGCCCATGCAGCAAAGCTTGGAAAATGGATCCCTGCTTAAGGCCAAAACAGATAAGAAGGACTTACAAACACACTGGAATGGAGACAACATGAAAGGAATATCATTTGGAGGAGAAAAAAAGAAATTTCGGAAATTTGGGAAATGTAGTGACTACAAGGAGATGGACCAGGATTTTATCAAGTGCAGGGAAAAGGACCAAAAGAGGGTAAAACAAGAGCTCACAGATGTTGCAAAAACAGGGGAAAATGTTAAAGGGGAAGACACAACTTGGAGGGAAAGATGGGAGGAATATGGCATAGATACTTATTAAAAAAAAAAAAAAGAAAAAAATCTTGCCCAAAGTCAAAGCCATCAAAAGGCATGGCATGCCATCAAGTGCAGGCACATGCTGCAAAGATTCCTCTAGTGGTCCCCATTGAAATCGCAAGATTCCGTTTCCCTTCCCGAAAGGAAATTTCATTTCCTTTCGGGAAGGGAAACGGAATCTTGCGAACCCAAAAAGAAAGGCTTACAAACACTCTGGAAAGGAGATAGGATCAAATGAAATACATTTGAAAAAAACCCCAAAAACTCCAGAAAATTGGGAGATGTGTTGTCCTCAAAAACTGCTCTGTGAGGAAATGAGCTGCAGTGCAAAGGAACAAAGGAGGCCAAAACTAAGCAGAGAGATGTTGCAAAACCAGGGGGAAAAGTGAAGGAGGAAGACACGACGTGGAGGGGAAGATATGAGGGACATGGCATGGACACTTAAAAAAAAAAAAAAAAAATTCTTGCCCAAAATCAAAGCCATCAAGTGCAGGCCATATGCCACCAAATACAGGCCCATGCAGCAAAGCTTGGAAAATGGATCCCTGCTTAAGGCCAAAACTGATAAGAAGGACTTACAAACACACTGGAATGGAGACAACATGAAAGGAATATCATTTGGAGGAGAAAAAAAAAAAATTTGGGAAATTTGGGAAATGTAGTGACTACAAGGAGATGGACCAGGATTTTATCAAGTGCAGGGAAAAGGACCAAAAGAGGGTAAAACAAGAGCTCACAGATGTTGCAAAAACAGGGGAAAATGTTAAGGGGGAAGACACAACTTGGAGGGAAAGATGGGAGGAATATGGCATAGATACTTATTAAAAAAAAAGAAAAAGAAAAAAATCTTGCCCAAAGTCAAAGCCATCAAAAGGCATGGCATGCCATCAAGTGCAGGCACATGCTGCAAAGATTCCTCTAGTGGTCCCCATTGAAATCGCAAGATTCCGTTTCCCTTCCCGAAAGGAAATTTCATTTCCTTTCGGGAAGGGAAACGGAATCTTGCGAACCCAAAAAGAAAGGCTTACAAATACTCTGGAAAGGAGATAGGATCAAATGAAATGCAATTGAAAAAAACCCCAAAAACTCCAGAAAATTGGGAGATGTGTTGTCCTCAAAAACTGCTCTGTGAGGAAATGAGCTGCAGTGCAAAGGACCAAAGGAGGCCAAAACTAAGCAGAGAGATGTTGCAAAAGCAGGGGGAAAAGTTAAGGTGGAAGACACGACGTGGAGGGGAAGATATGAGGGACATGGCATGGACACTTAAAAAAAAAAAAAAAAAATTCTTGCCCAAAATCAAAGCCATCAAGTGCAGGCCATATGCCACCAAATGCAGGCCCATGCAGCAAAGCTTGGAAAATGGATCCCTGCTTAAGGCCAAAACAGATAAGAAGGACTTACAAACACACTGGAATGGAGATACCATGAAAGGAATATCATTTGGAGGAGAAAAAAAAAAAATTTGGGAAATTTGGGAAATGTAGTGACTACAAGGAGATGGACCAGGATTTTATCAAGTGCAGGGAAAAGGACCAAAAGAGGGTAAAACAAGAGCTCACAAATGTTGCAAAAGCAGGGGAAAAAGTTAAGGAGGAAGACACATCTTGCAGGGGAAGATATGAGAGACATGGCATGGACACTATAAAAAAAAAAAAAAAAAAAAAAGTAAAAAATCTTGCCCAAAGTCAAAGCCATCAAATGCAGGCCATATGCCACCAAATGCAGGCCCATGCAGCAAAGCTTGGAAAATGGATCCCTGCTTAAGGCCAAAACAGATAAGAAGGACTTACAAACACACTGGAATGGAGACAACATGAAAGGAATATCATTTGGAGGAGAAAAAAAAAAATTTGGGAAATTTGGGAAATGTAGTGACTACAAGGAGATGGACCAGGATTTTATCAAGTGCAGGGAAAAGGACCAAAAGAGGGTAAAACAAGAGCTCACAGATGTTGCAAAAACAGGGGAAAATGTTAAAGGGGAAGACACAACTTGGAGGGAAAGATGGGAGGAATATGGCATAGATACTTATTAAAAAAAAAAAAAAGAAAAAAATCTTGCCCAAAGTCAAAGCCATCAAAAGGCATGGCATGCCATCAAGTGCAGGCACATGCTGCAAAGATTCCTCTAGTGGTCCCCATTGAAATCGCAAGATTCCGTTTCCCTTCCCGAAAGGAAATTTCATTTCCTTTCGGGAAGGGAAACGGAATCTTGCGAACCCAAAAAGAAAGGCTTACAAACACTCTGGAAAGGAGATAGGATCAAATGAAATACATTTGAAAAAAACCCCAAAAACTCCAGAAAATTGGGAGATGTGTTGTCCTCAAAAACTGCTCTGCGAGGAAATGAGCTGCAGTGCAAAGGACCAAAGGAGGCCAAAACTAAGCAGAGAGATGTTGCAAAAGCAGGGGGAAAAGTTAAGGAGGAAGACACGACGTGGAGGGGAAGATATGAGGAACATGGCATGGACACTTAAAAAAAAAAAAAAAAAAAATTCTTGCCCAAAATCAAAGCCATCAAGTGCAGGCCATATGCCACCAAATGCAGGCCCATGCAGCAAAGCTTGGAAAATGGATCCCTGCTTAAGGCCAAAACAGATAAGAAGGACTTACAAACACACTGGAATGGAGACAACATGAAAGGAATTGCATTTGGAGGAGAAAAAAAAAAATTTTGGGAAATTTGGGAAATGTAGTGACTACAAGGAGATGGACCAGGATTTTATCAAGTGCAGGGAAAAGGACCAAAAGAGGGTAAAACAAGAGCTCACAGATGTTGCAAAAGCAGGGGAAAAAGTTAAGCAGGAAGACACATCTTGCAGGGGAAGATATGAGAGACATGGCATGGACACTATAAAAAAAAAAAAAAAAAGGTAAAAAATCTTGCCCAAAGTCAAAGCCATCAAATGCAGGCCATATGCCACCAAATGCAGGCCCATGCAGCAAAGCTTGGAAAATGGATCCCTGCTTAAGGCCAAAACAGATAAGAAGGACTTACAAACACACTGGAATGGAGACAACATGAAAGGAATTGCATTTGGAGGAGAAAAAAAAAAATTTTTGGGAAATTTGGGAAATGTAGTGACTACAAGGAGATGGACCAGGATTTTATCAAGTGCAGGGAAAAGGACCAAAAGAGGGTAAAACAAGAGCTCACAGATGTTGCAAAAACAGGGGAAAATGTTAAGGGGGAAGACACATCTTGCAGGGGAAGATATGAGAGACATGGCATGGACACTATAAAAAAAAAAAAAAAAAAGTAAAAAATCTTGCCCAAAGTCAAAGCCATCAAATGCAGGCCATATGCCACCAAATGCAGGCCCATGCAGCAAAGCTTGGAAAATGGATCCCTGCTTAAGGCCAAACAGATAAGAAGGACTTACAAACACACTGGAATGGAGATACCATGAAAGCAATATCATTTGGAGGAGAAAAAAAAAAAATTTGGGAAATGTGGGAAATGTAGTGACTACAAGGAGATGGACCAGGATTTTATCAAGTGCAGGGAAAAGGACCAAAAGAGGGTAAAACAAGAGCTCACAGATGTTGCAAAAACAGGGGAAAATGTTAAGGGGGAAGACACAACTTGGAGGGAAAGCTGGGAGGAATATGGCATAGATACTTATTAAAAAAAAAGAAAAAGAAAAAAATCTTGCCCAAAGTCAAAGCCATCAAAAGGCATGGCATGCCATCAAGTGCAGGCACATGCTGCAAAGATTCCTCTAGTGGTCCCCATTGAAATCGCAAGATTCCGTTTCCCTTCCCGAAAGGAAATGAAATTTCCTTTCGGGAAGGGAAACGGAATCTTGCGAACCCAAAAAGAAAGGCTTACAAACACTCTGGAAAGGAGATAGGATCAAATGAAATGCAATTGAAAAAAACCCCAAAAACTCCAGAAAATTGGGAGATGTGTTGTCCTCAAAAACTGCTCTGTGAGGAAATGAGCTGCAGTGCAAAGGACCAAAGGAGGCCAAAACTAAGCAGAGAGATGTTGCAAAAGCAGGGGGAAAAGTTAAGGAGGAAGACACGACGTGGAGGGGAAGATATGAGGGACATGGCATGGACACTATTAAAAAAAAAAAAAAAATTCTTGCCCAAAATCAAAGCCATCAAGTGCAGGCCATATGCCACCAAATGCAGGCCCATGCAGCAAAGCTTGGAAAATGGATCCCTGCTTAAGGCCAAAACAGATAAGAAGGACTTACAAACACACTGGAATGGAGACAACATGCAAGGAATATCATTTGGAGGAGAAAAAAAAAAAAATTGGGAAATTTGGGAAATGTAGTGACTACAAGGAGATGGACCAGGATTTTATCAAGTGCAGGGAAAAGGACCAAAATAGGGTAAAACAAGAGCTCACAGATGTTGCAAAAGCAGGGGAAAAAGTTAAGCAGGAAGACACATCTTGCAGGGGAAGATATGAGAGACATGGCATGGACATTATAAAAAAAAAAAAAAAAAGGTAAAAAATCTTGCCCAAAGTCAAAGCCATCAAATGCAGGCCATATGCCACCAAATGCAGGCCCATGCAGCAAAGCTTGGAAAATGGATCCCTGCTTAAGGCCAAAACAGATAAGAAGGACTTACAAACACACTGGAATGGAGACAACATGAAAGGAATATCATTTGGAGGAGAAAAAAAGAAATTTCGGAAATTTGGGAAATGTAGTGACTACAAGGAGATGGACCAGGATTTTATCAAGTGCAGGGAAAAGGACCAAAAGAGGGTAAAACAAGAGCTCACAGATGTTGCAAAAACAGGGGAAAATGTTAAAGGGGAAGACACAACTTGGAGGGAAAGATGGGAGGAATATGGCATAGATACTTATTAAAAAAAAAAAAAAGAAAAAAATCTTGCCCAAAGTCAAAGCCATCAAAAGGCATGGCATGCCATCAAGTGCAGGCACATGCTGCAAAGATTCCTCTAGTGGTCCCCATTGAAATCGCAAGATTCCGTTTCCCTTCCCGAAAGGAAATTTCATTTCCTTTCGGGAAGGGAAACGGAATCTTGCGAACCCAAAAAGAAAGGCTTACAAACACTCTGGAAAGGAGATAGGATCAAATGAAATACATTTGAAAAAAACCCCAAAAACTCCAGAAAATTGGGAGATGTGTTGTCCTCAAAAACTGCTCTGTGAGGAAATGAGCTGCAGTGCAAAGGAACAAAGGAGGCCAAAACTAAGCAGAGAGATGTTGCAAAACCAGGGGGAAAAGTGAAGGAGGAAGACACGACGTGGAGGGGAAGATATGAGGGACATGGCATGGACACTTAAAAAAAAAAAAAAAAAATTCTTGCCCAAAATCAAAGCCATCAAGTGCAGGCCATATGCCACCAAATACAGGCCCATGCAGCAAAGCTTGGAAAATGGATCCCTGCTTAAGGCCAAAACTGATAAGAAGGACTTACAAACACACTGGAATGGAGACAACATGAAAGGAATATCATTTGGAGGAGAAAAAAAAAAAATTTGGGAAATTTGGGAAATGTAGTGACTACAAGGAGATGGACCAGGATTTTATCAAGTGCAGGGAAAAGGACCAAAAGAGGGTAAAACAAGAGCTCACAGATGTTGCAAAAACAGGGGAAAATGTTAAGGGGGAAGACACAACTTGGAGGGAAAGATGGGAGGAATATGGCATAGATACTTATTAAAAAAAAAGAAAAAGAAAAAAATCTTGCCCAAAGTCAAAGCCATCAAAAGGCATGGCATGCCATCAAGTGCAGGCACATGCTGCAAAGATTCCTCTAGTGGTCCCCATTGAAATCGCAAGATTCCGTTTCCCTTCCCGAAAGGAAATTTCATTTCCTTTCGGGAAGGGAAACGGAATCTTGCGAACCCAAAAAGAAAGGCTTACAAATACTCTGGAAAGGAGATAGGATCAAATGAAATGCAATTGAAAAAAACCCCAAAAACTCCAGAAAATTGGGAGATGTGTTGTCCTCAAAAACTGCTCTGTGAGGAAATGAGCTGCAGTGCAAAGGACCAAAGGAGGCCAAAACTAAGCAGAGAGATGTTGCAAAAGCAGGGGGAAAAGTTAAGGTGGAAGACACGACGTGGAGGGGAAGATATGAGGGACATGGCATGGACACTTAAAAAAAAAAAAAAAAAATTCTTGCCCAAAATCAAAGCCATCAAGTGCAGGCCATATGCCACCAAATGCAGGCCCATGCAGCAAAGCTTGGAAAATGGATCCCTGCTTAAGGCCAAAACAGATAAGAAGGACTTACAAACACACTGGAATGGAGATACCATGAAAGGAATATCATTTGGAGGAGAAAAAAAAAAAATTTGGGAAATTTGGGAAATGTAGTGACTACAAGGAGATGGACCAGGATTTTATCAAGTGCAGGGAAAAGGACCAAAAGAGGGTAAAACAAGAGCTCACAAATGTTGCAAAAGCAGGGGAAAAAGTTAAGGAGGAAGACACATCTTGCAGGGGAAGATATGAGAGACATGGCATGGACACTATAAAAAAAAAAAAAAAAAAAAAAGTAAAAAATCTTGCCCAAAGTCAAAGCCATCAAATGCAGGCCATATGCCACCAAATGCAGGCCCATGCAGCAAAGCTTGGAAAATGGATCCCTGCTTAAGGCCAAAACAGATAAGAAGGACTTACAAACACACTGGAATGGAGACAACATGAAAGGAATATCATTTGGAGGAGAAAAAAAAAAATTTGGGAAATTTGGGAAATGTAGTGACTACAAGGAGATGGACCAGGATTTTATCAAGTGCAGGGAAAAGGACCAAAAGAGGGTAAAACAAGAGCTCACAGATGTTGCAAAAACAGGGGAAAATGTTAAAGGGGAAGACACAACTTGGAGGGAAAGATGGGAGGAATATGGCATAGATACTTATTAAAAAAAAAAAAAAGAAAAAAATCTTGCCCAAAGTCAAAGCCATCAAAAGGCATGGCATGCCATCAAGTGCAGGCACATGCTGCAAAGATTCCTCTAGTGGTCCCCATTGAAATCGCAAGATTCCGTTTCCCTTCCCGAAAGGAAATTTCATTTCCTTTCGGGAAGGGAAACGGAATCTTGCGAACCCAAAAAGAAAGGCTTACAAACACTCTGGAAAGGAGATAGGATCAAATGAAATACATTTGAAAAAAACCCCAAAAACTCCAGAAAATTGGGAGATGTGTTGTCCTCAAAAACTGCTCTGTGAGGAAATGAGCTGCAGTGCAAAGGAACAAAGGAGGCCAAAACTAAGCAGAGAGATGTTGCAAAACCAGGGGGAAAAGTGAAGGAGGAAGACACGACGTGGAGGGGAAGATATGAGGGACATGGCATGGACACTTAAAAAAAAAAAAAAAAATTCTTGCCCAAAATCAAAGCCATCAAGTGCAGGCCATATGCCACCAAATACAGGCCCATGCAGCAAAGCTTGGAAAATGGATCCCTGCTTAAGGCCAAAACTGATAAGAAGGACTTACAAACACACTGGAATGGAGACAACATGAAAGGAATTGCATTTGGAGGAGAAAAAAAAAAATTTGGAAAATTTGGGAAATGTAGTGACTACAAGGAGATGGACCAGGATTTTATCAAGTGCAGGGAAAAGGACCAAAAGAGGGTAAAACAAGAGCTCACAGATGTTGCAAAAACAGGGGAAAAAGTTAAGGAGGAAGACACATCTTGCAGGGGAAGATATGAGAGACATGGCATGGACACTATAAAAAAAAAAAAAAAAAAGGTAAAAAATCTTGCCCAAAGTCAAAGCCATCAAATGCAGGCCATATGCCACCAAATGCAGGCCCATGCAGCAAAGCTTGGAAAATGGATCCCTGCTTAAGGCCAAAACAGATAAGAAGGACTTACAAACACACTGGAATGGAGATACCATGAAAGGAATATCATTTGGAGGAGAAAAAAAAAAATTTGGGAAATTTGGGAAATGTAGTGACTACAAGGAGATGGACCAGGATTTTATCAAGTGCAGGGAAAAGGACCAAAAGAGGGTAAAACAAGAGCTCACAGATGTTGCAAAAACAGGGGAAAATGTTAAGGGGGAAGACACAACTTGGAGGGAAAGATGGGAGGAATATGGCATAGATACTTATTAAAAAAAAAAAAAAAGAAAAAAATCTTGCCCAAAGTCAAAGCCATCAAAAGGCATGGCATGCCATCAAGTGCAGGCACATGCTGCAAAGATTCCTCTAGTGGTCCCCATTGAAATCGCAAGATTCCGTTTCCCTTCCCGAAAGGAAATTTCATTTCCTTTCGGGAAGGGAAACGGAATCTTGCGAACCCAAAAAGAAAGGCTTACAAACACTCTGGAAAGGAGATAGGATCAAATGAAATACATTTGAAAAAAACCCCAAAAACTCCAGAAAATTGGGAGATGTGTTGTCCTCAAAAACTGCTCTGTGAGGAAATGAGCTGCAGTGCAAAGGAACAAAGGAGGCCAAAACTAAGCAGAGAGATGTTGCAAAACCAGGGGGAAAAGTGAAGGAGGAAGACACGACGTGGAGGGGAAGATATGAGGGACATGGCATGGACACTTAAAAAAAAAAAAAAAAAATTCTTGCCCAAAATCAAAGCCATCAAGTGCAGGCCATATGCCACCAAATACAGGCCCATGCAGCAAAGCTTGGAAAATGGATCCCTGCTTAAGGCCAAAACTGATAAGAAGGACTTACAAACACACTGGAATGGAGACAACATGAAAGGAATATCATTTGGAGGAGAAAAAAAAAAAATTTGGGAAATTTGGGAAATGTAGTGACTACAAGGAGATGGACCAGGATTTTATCAAGTGCAGGGAAAAGGACCAAAAGAGGGTAAAACAAGAGCTCACAGATGTTGCAAAAACAGGGGAAAATGTTAAGGGGGAAGACACAACTTGGAGGGAAAGATGGGAGGAATATGGCATAGATACTTATTAAAAAAAAAGAAAAAGAAAAAAATCTTGCCCAAAGTCAAAGCCATCAAAAGGCATGGCATGCCATCAAGTGCAGGCACATGCTGCAAAGATTCCTCTAGTGGTCCCCATTGAAATCGCAAGATTCCGTTTCCCTTCCCGAAAGGAAATTTCATTTCCTTTCGGGAAGGGAAACGGAATCTTGCGAACCCAAAAAGAAAGGCTTACAAATACTCTGGAAAGGAGATAGGATCAAATGAAATGCAATTGAAAAAAACCCCAAAAACTCCAGAAAATTGGGAGATGTGTTGTCCTCAAAAACTGCTCTGTGAGGAAATGAGCTGCAGTGCAAAGGACCAAAGGAGGCCAAAACTAAGCAGAGAGATGTTGCAAAAGCAGGGGGAAAAGTTAAGGTGGAAGACACGACGTGGAGGGGAAGATATGAGGGACATGGCATGGACACTTAAAAAAAAAAAAAAAAAAATTCTTGCCCAAAATCAAAGCCATCAAGTGCAGGCCATATGCCACCAAATGCAGGCCCATGCAGCAAAGCTTGGAAAATGGATCCCTGCTTAAGGCCAAAACAGATAAGAAGGACTTACAAACACACTGGAATGGAGATACCATGAAAGGAATATCATTTGGAGGAGAAAAAAAAAAAATTTGGGAAATATGGGAAATGTAGTGACTACAAGGAGATGGACCAGGATTTTATCAAGTGCAGGGAAAAGGACCAAAAGAGGGTAAAACAAGAGCTCACAGATGTTGCAAAAGCAGGGGAAAAAGTTAAGGAGGAAGACACATCTTGCAGGGGAAGATATGAGAGACATGGCATGGACACTATAAAAAAAAAAAAAAAAAAAAAAGTAAAAAATCTTGCCCAAAGTCAAAGCCATCAAATGCAGGCCATATGCCACCAAATGCAGGCCCATGCAGCAAAGCTTGGAAAATGGATCCCTGCTTAAGGCCAAAACAGATAAGAAGGACTTACAAACACACTGGAATGGAGACAACATGAAAGGAATATCATTTGGAGGAGAAAAAAAAAAATTTGGGAAATTTGGGAAATGTAGTGACTACAAGGAGATGGACCAGGATTTTATCAAGTGCAGGGAAAAGGACCAAAAGAGGGTAAAACAAGAGCTCACAGATGTTGCAAAAACAGGGGAAAATGTTAAAGGGGAAGACACAACTTGGAGGGAAAGATGGGAGGAATATGGCATAGATACTTATTAAAAAAAAAAAAAAGAAAAAAATCTTGCCCAAAGTCAAAGCCATCAAAAGGCATGGCATGCCATCAAGTGCAGGCACATGCTGCAAAGATTCCTCTAGTGGTCCCCATTGAAATCGCAAGATTCCGTTTCCCTTCCCGAAAGGAAATTTCATTTCCTTTCGGGAAGGGAAACGGAATCTTGCGAACCCAAAAAGAAAGGCTTACAAACACTCTGGAAAGGAGATAGGATCAAATGAAATACATTTGAAAAAAACCCCAAAAACTCCAGAAAATTGGGAGATGTGTTGTCCTCAAAAACTGCTCTGTGAGGAAATGAGCTGCAGTGCAAAGGAACAAAGGAGGCCAAAACTAAGCAGAGAGATGTTGCAAAACCAGGGGGAAAAGTGAAGGAGGAAGACACGACGTGGAGGGGAAGATATGAGGGACATGGCATGGACACTTAAAAAAAAAAAAAAAAATTCTTGCCCAAAATCAAAGCCATCAAGTGCAGGCCATATGCCACCAAATACAGGCCCATGCAGCAAAGCTTGGAAAATGGATCCCTGCTTAAGGCCAAAACTGATAAGAAGGACTTAGAAACAGACTGGAATGGAGACAACATGAAAGGAATTGCATTTGGAGGAGAAAAGAAAAAATTTGGAAAATTTGGGAAATGTAGTGACTACAAGGAGATGGACCAGGATTTTATCAAGTGCAGGGAAAAGGACCAAAAGAGGGTAAAACAAGAGCTCACAGATGTTGCAAAAACAGGGGAAAAAGTTAAGGAGGAAGACACATCTTGCAGGGGAAGATATGAGAGACATGGCATGGACACTATAAAAAAAAAAAAAAAAAAGGTAAAAAATCTTGCCCAAAGTCAAAGCCATCAAATGCAGGCCATATGCCACCAAATGCAGGCCCATGCAGCAAAGCTTGGAAAATGGATCCCTGCTTAAGGCCAAAACAGATAAGAAGGACTTACAAACACACTGGAATGGAGATACCATGAAAGGAATATCATTTGGAGGAGAAAAAAAAAAATTTGGGAAATTTGGGAAATGTAGTGACTACAAGGAGATGGACCAGGATTTTATCAAGTGCAGGGAAAAGGACCAAAAGAGGGTAAAACAAGAGCTCACAGATGTTGCAAAAACAGGGGAAAATGTTAAGGGGGAAGACACAACTTGGAGGGAAAGATGGGAGGAATATGGCATAGATACTTATTAAAAAAAAAAAAAAAGAAAAAAATCTTGCCCAAAGTCAAAGCCATCAAAAGGCATGGCATGCCATCAAGTGCAGGCACATGCTGCAAAGATTCCTCTAGTGGTCCCCATTGAAATCGCAAGATTCCGTTTCCCTTCCCGAAAGGAAATTTCCTTTCCTTTCGGGAAGGGAAACGGAATCTTGCGAACCCAAAAAGAAAGGCTTACAAATACTCTGGAAAGGAGATAGGATCAAATGAAATGCAATTGAAAAAAACCCCAAAAACTCCAGAAAATTGGGAGATGTGTTGTCCTCAAAAACTGCTCTGTGAGGAAATGAGCTGCAGTGCAAAGGACCAAAGGAGGCCAAAACTAAGCAGAGAGATGTTGCAAAAGCAGGGGGAAAAGTTAAGGTGGAAGACACGACGTGGAGGGGAAGATATGAGGGACATGGCATGGACACTTAAAAAAAAAAAAAAAAAAAATTCTTGCCCAAAATCAAAGCCATCAAGTGCAGGCCATATGCCACCAAATGCAGGCCCATGCAGCAAAGCTTGGAAAATGGATCCCTGCTTAAGGCCAAAACAGATAAGAAGGACTTACAAACACACTGGAATGGAGATACCATGAAAGGAATATCATTTGGAGGAGAAAAAAAAAAAATTTGGGAAATATGGGAAATGTAGTGACTACAAGGAGATGGACCAGGATTTTATCAAGTGCAGGGAAAAGGACCAAAAGAGGGTAAAACAAGAGCTCACAGATGTTGCAAAAGCAGGGGAAAAAGTTAAGGAGGAAGACACATCTTGCAGGGGAAGATATGAGAGACATGGCATGGACACTATAAAAAAAAAAAAAAAAAAAAAGTAAAAAATCTTGCCCAAAGTCAAAGCCATCAAATGCAGGCCATATGCCACCAAATGCAGGCCCATGCAGCAAAGCTTGGAAAATGGATCCCTGCTTAAGGCCAAAACAGATAAGAAGGACTTACAAACACACTGGAATGGAGACAACATGAAAGGAATATCATTTGGAGGAGAAAAAAAAAAAATTTGGGAATTTGGGAAATGTAGTGACTACAAGGAGATGGACCAGGATTTTATCAAGTGCAGGGAAAAGGACCAAAAGAGGGTAAAACAAGAGCTCACAGATGTTGCAAAAACAGGGGAAAATGTTAAGGGGGAAGACACAACTTGGAGGGAAAGATGGGAGGAATATGGCATAGATACTTATTAAAAAAAAAAAAAAAGAAAAAAATCTTGCCCAAAGTCAAAGCCATCAAAAGGCATGGCATGCCATCAAGTGCAGGCACATGCTGCAAAGATTCCTCTAGTGGTCCCCATTGAAATCGCAAGATTCCGTTTCCCTTCCCGAAAGGAAATTTCATTTCCTTTCGGGAAGGGAAACGGAATCTTGCGAACCCAAAAAGAAAGGCTTACAAACACTCTGGAAAGGAGATAGGATCAAATGAAATGCAATTGAAAAAAACCCCAAAAACTCCAGAAAATTGGGAGATGTGTTGTCCTCAAAAACTGCTCTGTGAGGAAATGAGCTGCAGTGCAAAGGACCAAAGGAGGCCAAAACTAAGCAGAGAGATGTTGCAAAAGCAGGGGGAAAAGTTAAGGAGGAAGACACAACGTGGAGGGGAAGATATGAGGGACATGGCATGGACACTTAAAAAAAAAAAAAAATTCTTGCCCAAAATCAAAGCCATCAAGTGCAGGCCATATGCCACCAAATGCAGGCCCATGCAGCAAAGCTTGGAAAATGGATCCCTGCTTAAGGCCAAAACAGATAAGAAGGACTTACAAACACACTGGAATGGAGATACCATGAAAGGAATATCATTTGGAGGAGAAAAAAAAAAAATTTGGGAAATTTGGGAAATGTAGTGACTACAAGGAGATGGACCAGGATTTTATCAAGTGCAGGGAAAAGGACCAAAAGAGGGTAAAACAAGAGCTCACAGATGTTGCAAAAACAGGGGAAAATGTTAAGGGGGAAGACACAACTTGGAGGGAAAGATGGGAGGAATATGGCATAGATACTTATTAAAAAAAAAAAATAAAGAAAAAATCTTGCCCAAAGTCAAAGCCATCAAAAGGCATGGCATGCCATCAAGTGCAGGCACATGCTGCAAAGATTCCTCTAGTGGTCCCCATTGAAATCGCAAGATTCCGTTTCCCTTCCCGAAAGGAAATTTCATTTCCTTTCGGGAAGGGAAACGGAATATTGCGAACCCAAAAAGAAAGGCTTACAAACACTTTGGAAAGGAGATAGGATCAAATGAAATGCAATTGAAAAAAACCCCAAAAACTCCAGAAAATTGGGAGATGTGTTGTCCTCAAAAACCGCTCTGTGAGGAAATGAGCTGCAGTGCAAAGGACCAAAGGAGGCCAAAACTAAGCAGAGAGATGTTGCAAAAGCAGGGGGAAAAGTGAAGCAGGAAGACACAACGTGGAGGGGAAGATATGAGGGACATGGCATGGACACTTAAAAAAAAAAAAAAAAAAAAATTCTTGCCCAAAATCAAAGCCATCAAGTGCAGGCCATATGCCACCAAATGCAGGCCCATGCAGCAAAGCTTGGAAAATGGATCCCTGCTTAAGGCCAAAACAGATAAGAAGGACTTACAAACACACTGGAATGGAGATACCATGAAAGGAATATCATTTGGAGGAGAAAAAAAAAAAATTTGGGAAATTTGGGAAATGTAGTGACTACAAGGAGATGGACCAGGATTTTATCAAGTGCAGGGAAAAGGACCAAAAGAGGGTAAAACAAGAGCTCACAAATGTTGCAAAAGCAGGGGAAAAAGTTAAGGAGGAAGACACATCTTGCAGGGGAAGATATGAGAGACATGGCATGGACACTATAAAAAAAAAAAAAAAAAAAAAAAGTAAAAAATCTTGCCCAAAGTCAAAGCCATCAAATGCAGGCCATATGCCACCAAATGCAAGCCCATGCAGCAAAGCTTGGAAAATGGATCCCTGCTTAAGGCCAAAACAGATAAGAAGGACTTACAAACACACTGGAATGGAGACAACATGAAAGGAATTGCATTTGGAGGAGAAAAAAAAAAAATTTGGGAAATTTGGGAAATGTAGTGACTACAAGGAGATGGACCAGGATTTTATCAAGTGCAGGGAAAAGGACCAAAAGAGGGTAAAACAAGAGCTCACAGATGTTGCAAAAACAGGGGAAAATGTTAAGGGGGAAGACACAACTTGGAGGGAAAGATGGGAGGAATATGGCATAGATACTTATTAAAAAAAAAAAAAAGAAAAAAATCTTGCCCAAAGTCAAAGCCATCAAAAGGCATGGCATGCCATCAAGTGCAGGCACATGCTGCAAAGATTCCTCTAGTGGTCCCCATTGAAATCGCAAGATTCCGTTTCCCTTCCCGAAAGGAAATTTCATTTCCTTTCGGGAAGGGAAACGGAATCTTGCGAACCCAAAAAGAAAGGCTTACAAACACTCTGGAAAGGAGATAGGATCAAATGAAATGCAATTGAAAAAGACCCCAAAAACTCCAGAAAATTGGGAGATGTGTTGTCCTCAAAAACTGCTCTGTGAGGAAATGAGCTGCAGTGCAAAGGACCAAAGGAGGCCAAAACTAAGCAGAGAGATGTTGCAAAAGCAGGGGGAAAAGTTAAGGAGGAAGACACAACGTGGAGGGGAAGATATGAGGGACATGGCATGGACACTTAAAAAAAAAAAAAAAATTCTTGCCCAAAATCAAAGCCATCAAGTGCAGGCCATATGCCACCAAATGCAGGCCCATGCAGCAAAGCTTGGAAAATGGATCCCTGCTTAAGGCCAAAACAGATAAGAAGGACTTACAAACACACTGGAATGGAGATACCATGAAAGGAATATCATTTGGAGGAGAAAAAAAAAAAATTTGGGAAATTTGGGAAATGTAGTGACTACAAGGAGATGGACCAGGATTTTATCAAGTGCAGGGAAAAGGACCAAAAGAGGGTAAAACAAGAGCTCACAGATGTTGCAAAAACAGGGGAAAATGTTAAGGGGGAAGACACAACTTGGAGGGAACGATGGGAGGAATATGGCATAGATACTTATTAAAAAAAAAAAAAAAGAAAAAAATCTTGCCCAAAGTCAAAGCCATCAAAAGGCATGGCATGCCATCAAGTGCAGGCACATGCTGCAAAGATTCCTCTAGTGGTCCCCATTGAAATCGCAAGATTCCGTTTCCCTTCCCGAAAGGAAATTTCATTTCCTTTCGGGAAGGGAAACGGAATATTGCGAACCCAAAAAGAAAGGCTTACAAACACTTTGGAAAGGAGATAGGATCAAATGAAATGCAATTGAAAAAAACCCCAAAAACTCCAGAAAATTGGGAGATGTGTTGTCCTCAAAAACCGCTCTGTGAGGAAATGAGCTGCAGTGCAAAGGACCAAAGGAGGCCAAAACTAAGCAGAGAGATGTTGCAAAAGCAGGGGGAAAAGTGAAGCAGGAAGACACAACGTGGAGGGGAAGATATGAGGGACATGGCATGGACACTTAAAAAAAAAAAAATAAAAAATTCTTGCCCAAAATCAAAGCCATCAAGTGCAGGCCATATGCCACCAAATGCAGGCCCATGCAGCAAAGCTTGGAAAATGGATCCCTGCTTAAGGCCAAAACAGATAAGAAGGACTTACAAACACACTGGAATGGAGATACCATGAAAGGAATATCATTTGGAGGAGAAAAAAAAAAAATTTGGGAAATTTGGGAAATGTAGTGACTACAAGGAGATGGACCAGGATTTTATCAAGTGCAGGGAAAAGGACCAAAAGAGGGTAAAACAAGAGCTCACAAATGTTGCAAAAGCAGGGGAAAAAGTTAAGGAGGAAGACACATCTTGCAGGGGAAGATATGAGAGACATGGCATGGACACTATAAAAAAAAAAAAAAAAAAAAAAAGTAAAAAATCTTGCCCAAAGTCAAAGCCATCAAATGCAGGCCATATGCCACCAAATGCAAGCCCATGCAGCAAAGCTTGGAAAATGGATCCCTGCTTAAGGCCAAAACAGATAAGAAGGACTTACAAACACACTGGAATGGAGACAACATGAAAGGAATTGCATTTGGAGGAGAAAAAAAAAAAATTTGGGAAATTTGGGAAATGTAGTGACTACAAGGAGATGGACCAGGATTTTATCAAGTGCAGGGAAAAGGACCAAAAGAGGGTAAAACAAGAGCTCACAGATGTTGCAAAAACAGGGGAAAATGTTAAGGGGGAAGACACAACTTGGAGGGAAAGATGGGAGGAATATGGCATAGATACTTATTAAAAAAAAAAAAAAGAAAAAAATCTTGCCCAAAGTCAAAGCCATCAAAAGGCATGGCATGCCATCAAGTGCAGGCACATGCTGCAAAGATTCCTCTAGTGGTCCCCATTGAAATCGCAAGATTCCGTTTCCCTTCCCGAAAGGAAATTTCATTTCCTTTCGGGAAGGGAAACGGAATCTTGCGAACCCAAAAAGAAAGGCTTACAAACACTCTGGAAAGGAGATAGGATCAAATGAAATGCAATTGAAAAAGACCCCAAAAACTCCAGAAAATTGGGAGATGTGTTGTCCTCAAAAACTGCTCTGTGAGGAAATGAGCTGCAGTGCAAAGGACCAAAGGAGGCCAAAACTAAGCAGAGAGATGTTGCAAAAGCAGGGGGAAAAGTTAAGGAGGAAGACACAACGTGGAGGGGAAGATATGAGGGACATGGCATGGACACTTAAAAAAAAAAAAAAAATTCTTGCCCAAAATCAAAGCCATCAAGTGCAGGCCATATGCCACCAAATGCAGGCCCATGCAGCAAAGCTTGGAAAATGGATCCCTGCTTAAGGCCAAAACAGATAAGAAGGACTTACAAACACACTGGAATGGAGATACCATGAAAGGAATATCATTTGGAGGAGAAAAAAAAAAAATTTGGGAAATTTGGGAAATGTAGTGACTACAAGGAGATGGACCAGGATTTTATCAAGTGCAGGGAAAAGGACCAAAAGAGGGTAAAACAAGAGCTCACAGATGTTGCAAAAACAGGGGAAAATGTTAAGGGGGAAGACACAACTTGGAGGGAACGATGGGAGGAATATGGCATAGATACTTATTAAAAAAAAAAAAAAAGAAAAAAATCTTGCCCAAAGTCAAAGCCATCAAAAGGCATGGCATGCCATCAAGTGCAGGCACATGCTGCAAAGATTCCTCTAGTGGTCCCCATTGAAATCGCAAGATTCCGTTTCCCTTCCCGAAAGGAAATTTCATTTCCTTTCGGGAAGGGAAACGGAATATTGCGAACCCAAAAAGAAAGGCTTACAAACACTTTGGAAAGGAGATAGGATCAAATGAAATGCAATTGAAAAAAACCCCAAAAACTCCAGAAAATTGGGAGATGTGTTGTCCTCAAAAACCGCTCTGTGAGGAAATGAGCTGCAGTGCAAAGGACCAAAGGAGGCCAAAACTAAGCAGAGAGATGTTGCAAAAGCAGGGGGAAAAGTGAAGCAGGAAGACACAACGTGGAGGGGAAGATATGAGGGACATGGCATGGACACTTAAAAAAAAAAAAATAAAAAATTCTTGCCCAAAATCAAAGCCATCAAGTGCAGGCCATATGCCACCAAATGCAGGCCCATGCAGCAAAGCTTGGAAAATGGATCCCTGCTTAAGGCCAAAACAGATAAGAAGGACTTACAAACACACTGGAATGGAGATACCATGAAAGGAATATCATTTGGAGGAGAAAAAAAAAAAATTTGGGAAATTTGGGAAATGTAGTGACTACAAGGAGATGGACCAGGATTTTATCAAGTGCAGGGAAAAGGACCAAAAGAGGGTAAAACAAGAGCTCACAAATGTTGCAAAAGCAGGGGAAAAAGTTAAGGAGGAAGACACATCTTGCAGGGGAAGATATGAGAGACATGGCATGGACACTATAAAAAAAAAAAAAAAAAAAAAAAAGTAAAAAATCTTGCCCAAAGTCAAAGCCATCAAATGCAGGCCATATGCCACCAAATGCAAGCCCATGCAGCAAAGCTTGGAAAATGGATCCCTGCTTAAGGCCAAAACAGATAAGAAGGACTTACAAACACACTGGAATGGAGACAACATGAAAGGAATATCATTTGGAGGAGAAAAAAAAAAAATTTGGGAAATTTGGGAAATGTAGTGACTACAAGGAGATGGACCAGGATTTTATCAAGTGCAGGGAAAAGGACCAAAAGAGGGTAAAACAAGAGCTCAGAGATGTTGCAAAAACAGGAGAATATGTTAAGGGGGAAGACACAACTTGGAGGGAAAGATGGAAGGAATATGGCATAGATACTTATTAAAAAAAAAAAAAAAGAAAAAAATCTTGCCCAAAGTCAAAGCCATCAAAAGGCATGGCATGCCATCAAGTGCAGGCACATGCTGCAAAGATTCCTCTAGTGGTCCCCATTGAAATCGCAAGATTCCGTTTCCCTTCCCAAAAGGAAATTTCATTTCCTTTCGGGAAGGGAAACGGAATCTTGCGAACCCAAAAAGAAAGGCTTACAAACACTTTGGAAAGGAGATAGGATCAAATGAAATGCAATTGAAAAAAACCCCAAAAACTCCAGAAAATTGGGAGATGTGTTGTCCTCAAAAACTGCTCTGTGAGGAAATGAGCTGCAGTGCAAAGGACCAAAGGAGGCCAAAACTAAGCAGAGAGATGTTGCAAAAGCAGGGGGAAAAGTTAAGGAGGAAGACACAACGTGGAGGGGAAGATATGAGGGACATGGCATGGACACTTAAAAAAAAAAAAAAAAAAAATTCTTGCCCAAAATCAAAGCCATCAAGTGCAGGCCATATGCCACCAAATGCAGGCCCATGCAGCAAAGCTTGGAAAATGGATCCCTGCTTAAGGCCAAAACAGATAAGAAGGACTTACAAACACACTGGAATGGAGACAACATGAAAGGAATTGCATTTGGAGGAGAAAAAAAAAAATTTGGGAAATTTGGGAAATGTAGTGACTACAAGGAGATGGACCAGGGTTTTATCAAGTGCAGGGAAAAGGACCAAAAGAGGGTAAAACAAGAGCTCACAGATGTTGCAAAAACAGGGGAAAATGTTAAGGGGGAAGACACAACTTGGAGGGAAAGATGGGAGGAATATGGCATAGATACTTATTAAAAAAAAAAAAAAAAGAAAAAAATCTTGCCCAAAGTCAAAGCCATCAAAAGGCATGGCATGCCATCAAGTGCAGGCACATGCTGCAAAGATTCCTCTAGTGGTCCCCATTGAAATCCAAGATTCCGTTTCCCTTCCCGAAAGGAAATTTCCCGAAATTTCATTTCCTTTCGGGAAGGGAAACGGAATCTTGAGAACCCAAAAAGAAAGGCTTACAAACACTCTGGAAAGGAGATAGGATCAAATGAAATGCAATTGAAAAAAACCCCAAAAACTCCAGAAAATTGGGAGATGTGTTGTCCTCAAAAACCGCTCTGTGAGGAAATGAGCTGCAGTGCAAAGGACCAAAGGAGGCCAAAACTAAGCAGAGAGATGTTGCAAAAGCAGGGGGAAAAGTTAAGCAGGAAGACACGACGTGGAGGGGAAGATATGAGGGACATGGCATGGACACTTAAAAAAAAAAAAAAAAAATTCTTGCCCAAAATCAAAGCCATCAAGTGCAGGCCATATGCCACCAAATGCAGGCCCATGCAGCAAAGCTTGGAAAATGGATCCCTGCTTAAGGCCAAAACAGATAAGAAGGACTTACAAACACACTGGAATGGAGACAACATGAAAGGAATTGCATTTGGAGGAGAAAAAAAAAAATTTGGGAAATTTGGGAAATGTAGTGACTACAAGGAGATGGACCAGGATTTTATCAAGTGCAGGGAAAAGGACCAAAAGAGGGTAAAACAAGAGCTCACAGATGTTGCAAAAGCAGGGGAAAAAGTTAAGGAGGAAGACACATCTTGCAGGGGAAGATATGAGAGACATGGCATGGACACTATAAAAAAAAAAAAAAAAGTAAAAAATCTTGCCCAAAGTCAAAGCCATCAAATGCAGGCCATATGCCACCAAATGCAGGCCCATGCAGCAAAGCTTGGAAAATGGATCCCTGCTTAAGGCCAAAACAGATAAGAAGGACTTACAAACACACTGGAATTTAGACAACATGAAAGGAATTGCATTTGGAGGAGAAAAAAAAAAAATTTGGGAAATTTGGGAAATGTAGTGACTACAAGGAGATGGACCAGGGTTTTATCAAGTGCAGGGAAAAGGACCAAAAGAGGGTAAAACAAGAGCTCACAGATGTTGCAAAAACAGGGGAAAATGTTAAGGGGGAAGACACAACTTGGAGGGAAAGATGGGAGGAATATGGCATAGATACTTATTAAAAAAAAAAAAGAAAAAAATCTTGCCCAAAGACAAAGCCATCAAAAGGCATGGCATGCCATCAAGTGCAGGCACATGCTGCAAAGATTCCTCTAGTGGTCCCCATTGAAATCGCAAGATTCCGTTTCCCTTCCCGAAAGGAAATTTAATTTCCTTTCGGGAAGGGAAACGGAATCTTGCGAACCCAAAAAGAAAGGCTTACAAACACTCTGGAAAGGAGATAGGATCAAATGAAATGCAATTGAAAAAAACCCCAAAAACTCCAGAAAATTGGGAGATGTGTTGTCCTCAAAAACTGCTCTGTGAGGAAATGAGCTGCAGTGCAAAGGACCAAAGGAGGCCAAAACTAAGCAGAGAGATGTTGCAAAAGCAGGGGGAAAAGTTAAGGAGGAAGACACAACGTGGAGGGGAAGATATGAGGGACATGGCATGGACACTATTAAAAAAAAAAAAAAAATTCTTGCCCAAAATCAAAGCCATCAAATGCAGGCCATATGCCACCAAATGCAGGCCCATGCAGCAAAGCTTGGAAAATGGATCCCTGCTTAAGGCCAAAACAGATAAGAAGGACTTACAAACACACTGGAATGGAGACAACATGAAAGGAATTGCATTTGGAGGAGAAAAAAAAAAAATGTGGGAAATTTGGGAAATGTAGTGACTACAAGGAGATGAACCAGGATTTTATCAAGTGCAGGGAAAAGGACCAAAAGAGGGTAAAACAAGAGCTCACAGATGTTGCAAAAGCAGGGGAAAAACTTAAGCAGGAAGACACATCTTGCAGGGGAAGATATGAGAGACATGGCATGGACACTATAAAAAAAAAAAAAAAAAAAAGGTAAGAAATCTTGCCCAAAGTCAAAGCCATCAAATGCAGGCCATATGCCACCAAATGCAGGCCCATGCAGCAAAGCTTGGAAAATGGATCCCTGCTTAAGGCCAAAACAGATAAGAAGGACTTACAAACACACTGGAATGGAGACAACATGAAAGGAATTGCATTTGGAGGAGAAAAAAAAAAAATTTGGGAAATTTGGGAAATGTAGTGACTACAAGGAGATGGACCATGATTTTATCAAGTGCAGGGAAAAGGACCAAAAGAGGGTAAAACAAGAGCTCACAGATGTTGCAAAAGCAGGGGAAAAAGTTAAGCAGGAAGACACATCTTGCAGGGGAAGATATGAGAGACATGGCATGGACACTATAAAAAAAAAAAAAAAAAGGTAAAAAATCTTGCCCAAAATCAAAGCCATCAAATGCAGGCCATATGCCACCAAATGCAGGCCCATGCAGCAAAGCTTGGAAAATGGATCCCTGCTTAAGGCCAAAACAGATAAGAAGGACTTACAAACACACTGGAATGGAGACAACATGAAAGGAATTGCATTTGGAGGAGAAAAAAAAAAATTTGGGAAATTTGGGAAATGTAGTGACTACAAGGAGATGGACCAGGGTTTTATCAAGTGCAGGGAAAAGGACCAAAAGAGGGTAAAACAAGAGCTCACAGATGTTGCAAAAACAGGGGAAAATGTTAAGGGGGAAGACACAACTTGGAGGGAAAGATGGGAGGAATATGGCATAGATACTTATTAAAAAAAAAAAAAAAGAAAAAAATCTTGCCCAAAGTCAAAGCCATCAAAAGGCATGGCATGCCATCAAGTGCAGGCACATGCTGCAAAGATTCCTCTAGTGGTCCCCATTGAAATCGCAAGATTCCGTTTCCCTTCCCGAAAGGAAATGAAATTTCCTTTCGGGAAGGGAAAAGGAATCTTGCGAACCCAAAAAGAAAGGCTTACAAACACTCTGGAAAGGAGATAGGATCAAATGAAATGCAATTGAAAAAGACCCCAAAAACTCCAGAAAATTGGGAGATGTGTTGTCCTCAAAAACTGCTCTGTGAGGAAATGAGCTGCAGTGCAAAGGACCAAAGGAGGCCAAAACTAAGCAGAGAGATGTTGCAAAAGCAGGGGGAAAAGTTAAGGAGGAAGACACAACGTGGAGGGGAAGATATGAGGGACATGGCATGTACACTTAAAAAAAAAAAAAAAAAAATTCTTGCCCAAAATCAAAGCCATCAAGTGCAGGCCATATGCCACCAAATGCAGGCCCATGCAGCAAAGCTTGGAAAATGGATCCCTGCTTAAGGCCAAAACAGATAAGAAGGACTTAGAAACACACTGGAATGGAGACAACATGAAAGGAATTGCATTTGGAGGAGAAAAAAAAAAAAATTTGGGAAATTTGGGAAATGTAGTGACTACAAGGAGATGGACCAGGATTTTATCAAGTGCAGGAAAAAGGACCAAAAGAGGGTAAAACAAGAGCTCACAGATGTTGCAAAAGCAGGGGAAAAAGTTAAGGAGGAAGACACATCTTGCAGGGGAAGATATGAGAGACATGGCATGGACAGTATTAAAAAAAAAAAAAAAGTAAAAAATCTTGCCCAAAGTCAAAGCCATCAAATGCAGGCCATATGCCACCAAATGCAGGCCCATGCAGCAAAGCTTGGAAAATGGATCCCTGCTTAAGGCCAAAACAGATAAGAAGGACTTACAAACACACTGGAATGGAGACAACATGAAAGGAATTGCATTTGGAGGAGAAAAAAAAAAATTTTGGGAAATTTGGGAAATGTAGTGACTACAAGGAGATGGACCAGGATTTTATCAAGTGCAGGGAAAAGGACCAAAAGAGGGTAAAACAAGAGCTCACAGATGTTGCAAAAGCAGGGGAAAAAGTTAAGCAGGAAGACACATCTTGCAGGGGAAGATATGAGAGACATGGCATGGACACTATAAAAAAAAAAAAAAAAAAAAGGTAAGAAATCTTGCCCAAAGTCAAAGCCATCAAATGCAGGCCATATGCCACCAAATGCAGGCCCATGCAGCAAAGCTTGGAAAATGGATCCCTGCTTAAGGCCAAAACAGATAAGAAGGACTTACAAACACACTGGAATGGAGACAACATGAAAGGAATATCATTTGGAGGAGAAAAAAAAAAAATTTGGGAAATTTGGGAAATGTAGTGACTACAAGGAGATGGACCATGATTTTATCAAGTGCAGGGAAAAGGACCAAAAGAGGGTAAAACAAGAGCTCACAGATGTTGCAAAAGCAGGGGAAAAAGTTAAGCAGGAAGACACATCTTGCAGGGGAAGATATGAGAGACATGGCATGGACACTATAAAAAAAAAAAAAAAAGTTAAAAAATCTTGCCCAAAATCAAAGCCATCAAATGCAGGCCTTATGCCACCAAATGCAGGCCCATGCAGCAAAGCTTGGAAAATGGATCCCTGCTTAAGGCCAAAACAGATAAGAAGGACTTACAAACACACTGGAATGGAGACAACATGAAAGGAATATCATTTGGAGGAGAAAAAAAAAAAATTTGGGAAAAGTGGGAAATGTAGTGACTACAAGGAGATGGACCAGGATTTTATCAAGTGCAGGGAAAAGGACCAAAAGAGGGTAAAACAAGAGCTCACAGATGTTGCAAAAACAGGGGAAAATGTTAAGGGGGAAGACACAACTTGGAGGGAAAGATGGGAGGAATATGGCATAGATACTTATTAAAAAAAAAAAAAAAGAAAAAAATCTTGCCCAAAGACAAAGCCATCAAAAGGCATGGCATGCCATCAAGTGCAGGCACATGCTGCAAAGATTCCTCTAGTGGTCCCCATTGAAATCGCAAGATTCCGTTTCCCTTCCCGAAAGGAAATTTCATTTCCTTTCGGGAAGGGAAACGGAATCTTGCGAACCCAAAAAGAAAGGCTTACAAACACTCTGGAAAGGAGATAGGATCAAATGAAATGCAATTGAAAAAAACCCCAAAAACTCCAGAAAATTGGGAGATGTGTTGTCCTCAAAAACCGCTCTGTGAGGAAATGAGCTGCAGTGCAAAGGACCAAAGGAGGCCAAAACTAAGCAGAGAGATGTTGCAAAAGCAGGGGGAAAAGTTAAGGAGGAAGACACATCTTGCAGGGGAAGATATGAGAGACATGGCATGGACACTATAAAAAAAAAAAAAAAGTAAAAAATCTTGCCCAAAATCAAAGCCATCAAGTGCAGGCCATATGCCACCAAATGCAGGCCCATGCAGCAAAGCTTGGAAAATGGATCCCTGCTTAAGGCCAAAACAGATAAGAAGGACTTACAAACACACTGGAATGGAGACAACATGAAAGGAATTGCATTTGGAGGAGAAAAATAAAATTGGGTAAATTTGGCTACTGTAGTGACTACAAGGAGATGGACCAGGATTTTATCAAGTGCAGGGAAAAGGACCAAAAGAGGGTAAAACAAGAGCTCACAGATGTTGGAAAAGCAGGGGAAAAAGTTAAGCAGGAAGACACATCTTGCAGGGGAAGATATGAGAGACATGGCATGGACACTATAAAAAAAAAAAAAAAAAGTAAAAAATCTTGCCCAAAGTCAAAGCCATCAAATGCAGGCCATATGCCACCAAATGCAGGCCCATGCAGCAAAGCTTGGAAAATGGATCCCTGCTTAAGGCCAAAACAGATAAGAAGGACTTACAAACACACTGGAATGGAGATACCATGAAAGGAATATCATTTGGAGGAGAAAAAAAAAAATTTTGGGAAATTTGGGAAATGTAGTGACTACAAGGAGATGGACCAGGATTTTATCAAGTGCAGGGAAAAGGACCAAAAGAGGGTAAAACAAGAGCTCACAGATGTTGCAAAAACAGGGGAAAACGTTAGGCGGGAAGACAAAACTTGGAGGGAAAGATGGGAGGAATATGGCATAGATACTTATTAAAAAAAAAAAAAAAAGAAAAATATCTTGCCCAAAGTCAAAACCATCAAAAGGCATGGCATGCCATCAAGTGCAGGCACATGCTGCAAAGATTCCTCTAGTGGTCCCCATTGAAATCGCAAGATTCCGTTTCCCTTCCCGAAAGGAAATGAAATTTCCTTTCGGGAAGGGAAACGGAATCTTGCGAACCCAAAAAGAAAGGCTTACAAACACTTTGGAAAGGAGATAGGATCAAATGAAATGCAATTGAAAAAGACCCCAAAAACTCCAGAAAATTGGGAGATGTGTTGTCCTCAAAAACTGCTCTGTGAGGAAATGAGCTGCAGTGCAAAGGACCAAAGGAGGCCAAAACTAAGCAGAGAGATGTTGCAAAAGCAGGGGGAAAAGTTAAGGAGGAAGACACAACGTGGAGGGGAAGATATGAGGGACATGGCATGGACACTTAAAAAAAAAAAAAAAAAATTCTTGCCCAAAATCAAAGCCATCAAGTGCAGGCCATATGCCACCAAATGCAGGCCCATGCAGCAAAGCTTGGAAAATGGATCCCTGCTTAAGGCCAAAACAGATAAGAAGGACTTACAAACACACTGGAATGGAGACAACATGAAAGGAATTGCATTTGGAGGAGAAAAAAAAAAAATTTGGGAAATGTGGGAAATGTAGTGACTACAAGGAGATGGACCAGGATTTTATCAAGTGCAGGGAAAAGGACCAAAAGAGGGTAAAACAAGAGCTCACAGATGTTGCAAAAGCAGGGGAAAAAGTTAAGGAGGAAGACACATCTTGCAGGGGAAGATATGAGAGACATGGCATGGACAGTATTAAAAAAAAAAAAAAAGTAAAAAATCTTGCCCAAAGTCAAAGCCATCAAATGCAGGCCATATGCCACCAAATGCAGGCCCATGCAGCAAAGCTTGGAAAATGGATCCCTGCTTAAGGCCAAAACAGATAAGAAGGACTTACAAACACACTGGAATGGAGACAACATGAAAGGAATTGCATTTGGAGGAGAAAAAAAAAAATTTTGGGAAATTTGGGAAATGTAGTGACTACAAGGAGATGGACCAGGATTTTATCAAGTGCAGGGAAAAGGACCAAAAGAGGGTAAAACAAGAGCTCACAGATGTTGCAAAAGCAGGGGAAAAAGTTAAGCAGGAAGACACATCTTGCAGGGGAAGATATGAGAGACATGGCATGGACACTATAAAAAAAAAAAAAAAAAAAAGGTAAGAAATCTTGCCCAAAGTCAAAGCCATCAAATGCAGGCCATATGCCACCAAATGCAGGCCCATGCAGCAAAGCTTGGAAAATGGATCCCTGCTTAAGGCCAAAACAGATAAGAAGGACTTACAAACACACTGGAATGGAGACAACATGAAAGGAATATCATTTGGAGGAGAAAAAAAAAAAATTTGGGAAATTTGGGAAATGTAGTGACTACAAGGAGATGGACCATGATTTTATCAAGTGCAGGGAAAAGGACCAAAAGAGGGTAAAACAAGAGCTCACAGATGTTGCAAAAGCAGGGGAAAAAGTTAACAGATAAGAAGGACTTACAAACACACTGGAATGGAGACAACATGAAAGGAATATCATTTGGAGGAGAAAAAAAAAAAAATTTGGGAAAAGTGGGAAATGTAGTGACTACAAGGAGATGGACCAGGATTTTATCAAGTGCAGGGAAAAGGACCAAAAGAGGGTAAAACAAGAGCTCACAGATGTTGCAAAAACAGGGGAAAATGTTAAGGGGGAAGACACAACTTGGAGGGAAAGATGGGAGGAATATGGCATACATACTTATTAAAAAAAAAAAAAAAGAAAAAAATCTTGCCCAAAGACAAAGCCATCAAAAGGCATGGCATGCCATCAAGTGCAGGCACATGCTGCAAAGATTCCTCTAGTGGTCCCCATTGAAATCGCAAGATTCCGTTTCCCTTCCCGAAAGGAAATTTCATTTCCTTTCGGGAAGGGAAACGGAATCTTGCGAACCCAAAAAGAAAGGCTTACAAACACTCTGGAAAGGAGATAGGATCAAATGAAATGCAATTGAAAAAAACCCCAAAAACTCCAGAAAATTGGGAGATGTGTTGTCCTCAAAAACCGCTCTGTGAGGAAATGAGCTGCAGTGCAAAGGACCAAAGGAGGCCAAAACTAAGCAGAGAGATGTTGCAAAAGCAGGGGGAAAAGTTAAGGAGGAAGACACATCTTGCAGGGGAAGATATGAGAGACATGGCATGGACACTATAAAAAAAAAAAAAAAGTAAAAAATCTTGCCCAAAATCAAAGCCATCAAGTGCAGGCCATATGCCACCAAATGCAGGCCCATGCAGCAAAGCTTGGAAAATGGATCCCTGCTTAAGGCCAAAACAGATAAGAAGGACTTACAAACACACTGGAATGGAGACAACATGAAAGGAATTGCATTTGGAGGAGAAAAATAAAATTGGGTAAATTTGGCTACTGTAGTGACTACAAGGAGATGGACCAGGATTTTATCAAGTGCAGGGAAAAGGACCAAAAGAGGGTAAAACAAGAGCTCACAGATGTTGCAAAAGCAGGGGAAAAAGTTAAGCAGGAAGACACATCTTGCAGGGGAAGATATGAGAGACATGGCATGGACACTATAAAAAAAAAAAAAAAAAGGTAAAAAATCTTGCCCAAAATCAAAGCCATCAAATGCAGGCCTTATGCCACCAAATGCAGGCCCATGCAGCAAAGCTTGGAAAATGGATCCCTGCTTAAGGCCAAAACAGATAAGAAGGACTTACAAACACACTGGAATGGAGACAACATGAAAGGAATATCATTTGGAGGAGAAAAAAAAAAAAATTTGGGAAAAGTGGGAAATGTAGTGACTACAAGGAGATGGACCAGGATTTTATCAAGTGCAGGGAAAAGGACCAAAAGAGGGTAAAACAAGAGCTCACAGATGTTGCAAAAACAGGGGAAAATGTTAAGGGGGAAGACACAACTTGGAGGGAAAGATGGGAGGAATATGGCATAGATACTTATTAAAAAAAAAAAAAAAGAAAAAAATCTTGCCCAAAGACAAAGCCATCAAAAGGCATGGCATGCCATCAAGTGCAGGCACATGCTGCAAAGATTCCTCTAGTGGTCCCCATTGAAATCGCAAGATTCCGTTTCCCTTCCCGAAAGGAAATTTCATTTCCTTTCGGGAAGGGAAACGGAATCTTGCGAACCCAAAAAGAAAGGCTTACAAACACTCTGGAAAGGAGATAGGATCAAATGAAATGCAATTGAAAAAAACGCCAAAAACTCCAGAAAATTGGGAGATGTGTTGTCCTCAAAAACCGCTCTGTGAGGAAATGAGCTGCAGTGCAAAGGACCAAAGGAGGCCAAAACTAAGCAGAGAGATGTTGCAAAAGCAGGGGGAAAAGTTAAGGAGGAAGACACATCTTGCAGGGGAAGATATGAGAGACATGGCATGGACACTATAAAAAAAAAAAAAAAAGTAAAAAATCTTGCCCAAAATCAAAGCCATCAAATGCAGGCCATATGCCACCAAATGCAGGCCCATGCAGCAAAGCTTGGAAAATGGATCCCTGCTTAAGGCCAAAACAGATAAGAAGGACTTACAAACACACTGGAATGGAGACAACATGAAAGGAATTGCATTTGGAGGAGAAAAATAAAATTGGGTAAATTTGGCTAATGTAGTGACTACAAGGAGATGGACCAGGATTTTATCAAGTGCAGGGAAAAGGACCAAAAGAGGGTAAAACAAGAGCTCACAGATGTTGCAAAAGCAGGGGAAAAAGTTAAGCAGGAAGACACATCTTGCAGGGGAAGATATGAGAGACATGGCATGGACACTATAAAAAAAAAAAAAAAAAGTAAAAAATCTTGCCCAAAGTCAAAGCCATCAAATGCAGGCCATATGCCACCAAATGCAGGCCCATGCAGCAAAGCTTGGAAAATGGATCCCTGCTTAAGGCCAAAACAGATAAGAAGGACTTACAAACACACTGGAATGGAGATACCATGAAAGGAATATCATTTGGAGGAGAAAAAAAAAAATTTTGGGAAATTTGGGAAATGTAGTGACTACAAGGAGATGGACCAGGATTTTATCAAGTGCAGGGAAAAGGACCAAAAGAGGGTAAAACAAGAGCTCACAGATGTTGCAAAAACAGGGGAAAACGTTAGGCGGGAAGACAAAACTTGGAGGGAAAGATGGGAGGAATATGGCATAGATACTTATTAAAAAAAAAAAAAAAAGAAAAATATCTTGCCCAAAGTCAAAACCATCAAAAGGCATGGCATGCCATCAAGTGCAGGCACATGCTGCAAAGATTCCTCTAGTGGTCCCCATTGAAATCGCAAGATTCCGTTTCCCTTCCCGAAAGGAAATTTCATTTCCTTTCGGGAAGGGAAACGGAATCTTGCGAACCCAAAAAGAAAGGCTTACAAACACTTTGGAAAGGAGATAGGATCAAATGAAATGCAATTGAAAAAGACCCCAAAAACTCCAGAAAATTGGGAGATGTGTTGTCCTCAAAAACTGCTCTGTGAGGAAATGAGCTGCAGTGCAAAGGACCAAAGGAGGCCAAAACTAAGCAGAGAGATGTTGCAAAAGCAGGGGGAAAAGTTAAGGAGGAAGACACAACGTGGAGGGGAAGATATGAGGGACATGGCATGGACACTATTAAAAAAAAAAAAAAAAATTCTTGCCCAAAATCAAAGCCATCAAATGCAGGCCATATGCCACCAAATGCAGGCCCATGCAGCAAAGCTTGGAAAATGGATCCCTGCTTAAGGCCAAAACAGATAAGAAGGACTTACAAACACACTGGAATGGAGACAACATGAAAGGAATTGCATTTGGAGGAGAAAAAAAAAAAATTTGGGAAATTTGGGAAATGTAGTGACTACAAGGAGATGGACCAGGATTTTATCAAGTGCAGGGAAAAGGACCAAAAGAGGGTAAAACAAGAGCTCACAGATGTTGCAAAAGCAGGGGAAAAAGTTAAGCAGGAAGACACATCTTGCAGGGGAAGATATGAGAGACATGGCATGGACACTATTAAAAAAAAAAAAAAAAAAAGGTAAGAAATCTTGCCCAAAGTCAAAGCCATCAAATGCAGGCCATATGCCACCAAATGCAGGCCCATGCAGCAAAGCTTGGAAAATGGATCCCTGCTTAAGGCCAAAACAGATAAGAAGGACTTACAAACACACTGGAATGGAGACAACATGAAAGGAATTGCATTTGGAGGAGAAAAAAAAAAAAATTGGGAAATTTGGGAAATGTAGTGACTACAAGGAGATGGACCAGGATTTTATCAAGTGCAGGGAAAAGGACCAAAAGAGGGTAAAACAAGAGCTCACAGATGTTGCAAAAACAGGGGAAAATGTTAAGCAGGAAGACACAACTTGGAGGGAAAGATGGGAGGAATATGGCATAGATACTTATTAAAAAAAAAAAAAAAGAAAAAAATCTTGCCCAAAGTCAAAGCCATCAAAAGGCATGGCATGCCATCAAGTGCAGGCACATGCTGCAAAGATTCCTCTAGTGGTCCCCATTGAAATCGCAAGATTCCGTTTCCCTTCCCGAAAGGAAATTTCATTTCCTTTCGGGAAGGGAAACGGAATCTTGCGAACCCAAAAAGAAAGGCTTACAAACACTTTGGAAAGGAGATAGGATCAAATGAAATGCAATTGAAAAAGACCCCAAAAACTCCAGAAAATTGGGAGATGTGTTGTCCTCAAAAACTGCTCTGTGAGGAAATGAGCTGCAGTGCAAAGGACCAAAGGAGGCCAAAACTAAGCAGAGAGATGTTGCAAAAGCAGGGGGAAAAGTTAAGGAGGAAGACACAACGTGGAGGGGAAGATATGAGGGACATGGCATGGACACTATTAAAAAAAAAAAAAAAAATTCTTGCCCAAAATCAAAGCCATCAAATGCAGGCCATATGCCACCACATGCAGGCCCATGCAGCAAAGCTTGGAAAATGGATCCCTGCTTAAGGCCAAAACAGATAAGAAGGACTTACAAACACACTGGAATGGAGACAACATGAAAGGAATTGCATTTGGAGGAGAAAAAAAAAAAATTTGGGAAATTTGGGAAATGTAGTGACTACAAGGAGATGGACCAGGATTTTATCAAGTGCAGGGAAAAGGACCAAAAGAGGGTAAAACAAGAGCTCACAGATGTTGCAAAAGCAGGGGAAAAAGTTAAGCAGGAAGACACATCTTGCAGGGGAAGATATGAGAGACATGGCATGGACACTATAAAAAAAAAAAAAAAAAGGTAAAAAATCTTGCCCAAAATCAAAGCCATCAAATGCAGGCCATATGCCACCAAATGCAGGCCCATGCAGCAAAGCTTGGAAAATGGATCCCTGCTTAAGGCCAAAACAGATAAGAAGGACTTACAAACACACTGGAATGGAGACAACATGAAAGGAATTGCATTTGGAGGAGAAAAAAAAAAAAATTGGGAAATTTGGGAAATGTAGTGACTACAAGGAGATGGACCAGGATTTTATCAAGTGCAGGGAAAAGGACCAAAAGAGGGTAAAACAAGAGCTCACAGATGTTGCAAAAACAGGGGAAAATGTTAAGCAGGAAGACACAACTTGGAGGGAAAGATGGGAGGAATATGGCATAGATACTTATTAAAAAAAAAAAAAAAGAAAAAAATCTTGCCCAAAGTCAAAGCCATCAAAAGGCATGGCATGCCATCAAGTGCAGGCACATGCTGCAAAGATTCCTCTAGTGGTCCCCATTGAAATCGCAAGATTCCGTTTCCCTTCCCGAAAGGAAATTTCATTTCCTTTCGGGAAGGGAAACGGAATCTTGCGAACCCAAAAAGAAAGGCTTACAAACACTTTGGAAAGGAGATAGGATCAAATGAAATGCAATTGAAAAAGACCCCAAAAACTCCAGAAAATTGGGAGATGTGTTGTCCTCAAAAACTGCTCTGTGAGGAAATGAGCTGCAGTGCAAAGGACCAAAGGAGGCCAAAACTAAGCAGAGAGATGTTGCAAAAGCAGGGGGAAAAGTTAAGGAGGAAGACACAACGTGGAGGGGAAGATATGAGGGACATGGCATGGACACTTAAAAAAAAAAAAAAAAAAATTCTTGCCCAAAATCAAAGCCATCAAGTGCAGGCCATATGCCACCAAATGCAGGCCCATGCAGCAAAGCTTGGAAAATGGATCCCTGCTTAAGGCCAAAACAGATAAGAAGGACTTAGAAACACACTGGAATGGAGACAACATGAAAGGAATTGCATTTGGAGGAGAAAAAAAAAAATTTGGGAAATTTGGGAAATGTAGTGACTACAAGGAGATGGACCAGGATTTTATCAAGTGCAGGGAAAAGGACCAAAAGAGGGTAAAACAAGAGCTCACAGATGTTGCAAAAGCAGGGGAAAAAGTTAAGCAGGAAGACACATCTTGCAGGGGAAGATATGAGAGACATGGCATGGACACTATAAAAAAAAAAAAAAAAAGGTAAAAAATCTTGCCCAAAATCAAAGCCATCAAATGCAGGCCATATGCCACCAAATGCAGGCCCATGCAGCAAAGCTTGGAAAATGGATCCCTGCTTAAGGCCAAAACAGATAAGAAGGACTTACAAACACACTGGAATGGAGACAACATGAAAGGAATTGCATTTGGAGGAGAAAAAAAAAATTTGGGAAATTTGGGAAATGTAGTGACTACAAGGAGATGGACCAGGGTTTTATCAAGTGCAGGGAAAAGGACCAAAAGAGGGTAAAACAAGAGCTCACAGATGTTGCAAAAACAGGGGAAAATGTTAAGGGGGAAGACACAACTTGGAGGGAAAGATGGGAGGAATATGGCATAGATACTTATTAAAAAAAAAAAAAAAGAAAAAAATCTTGCCCAAAGTCAAAACCATCAAAAGGCATGGCATGCCATCAAGTGCAGGCACATGCTGCAAAGATTCCTCTAGTGGTCCCCATTGAAATCGCAAGATTCCGTTTCCCTTCCCGAAAGGAAATTTCATTTCCTTTCGGGAAGGGAAACGGAATCTTGCGAACCCAAAAAGAAAGGCTTACAAACACTTTGGAAAGGAGATAGGATCAAATGAAATGCAATTGAAAAAGACCCCAAAAACTCCAGAAAATTGGGAGATGTGTTGTCCTCAAAAACTGCTCTGTGAGGAAATGAGCTGCAGTGCAAAGGACCAAAGGAGGCCAAAACTAAGCAGAGAGATGTTGCAAAAGCAGGGGGAAAAGTTAAGGAGGAAGACACAACGTGGAGGGGAAGATATGAGGGACATGGCATGTACACTTAAAAAAAAAAAAAAAAAAATTCTTGCCCAAAATCAAAGCCATCAAGTGCAGGCCATATGCCACCAAATGCAGGCCCATGCAGCAAAGCTTGGAAAATGGATCCCTGCTTAAGGCCAAAACAGATAAGAAGGACTTAGAAACACACTGGAATGGAGACAACATGAAAGGAATTGCATTTGGAGGAGAAAAAAAAAAATTTGGGAAATTTGGGAAATGTAGTGACTACAAGGAGATGGACCAGGATTTTATCAAGTGCAGGGAAAAGGACCAAAAGAGGGTAAAACAAGAGCTCACAGATGTTGCAAAAGCAGGGGAAAAAGTTAAGCAGGAAGACACATCTTGCAGGGGAAGATATGAGAGACATGGCATGGACACTATAAAAAAAAAAAAAAAAAGGTAAAAAATCTTGCCCAAAGTCAGAGCCATCAAATGCAGGCCATATGCCACCAAATGCAGGCCCATGCAGCAAAGCTTGGAAAATGGATCCCTGCTTAAGGCCAAAACAGATAAGAAGGACTTACAAACACACTGGAATGGAGACAACATGAAAGGAATTGCATTTGGAGGAGAAAAAAAAAAAATTTGGGAAATTTGGGAAATGTAGTGACTACAAGGAGATGGACCAGGATTTTATCAAGTGCAGGGAAAAGGACCAAAAGAGGGTAAAACAAGAGCTCACAGATGTTGCAAAAGCAGGGGAAAAAGTTAAGCAGGAAGACACATCTTGCAGGGGAAGATATGAGAGACATGGCATGGACACTATAAAAAAAAAAAAAAAAAAAGGTAAGAAATCTTGCCCAAAGTCAAAGCCATCAAATGGAGGCCATATGCCACCAAATGCAGGCCCATGCAGCAAAGCTTGGAAAATGGATCCCTGCTTAAGGCCAAAACAGATAAGAAGGACTTACAAACACACTGGAATGGAGACAACATGAAAGGAATTGCATTTGGAGGAGAAAAAAAAAAATTTGGGAAATTTGGGAAATGTAGTGACTACAAGGAGATGGACCAGGATTTTATCAAGTGCAGGGAAAAGGACCAAAAGAGGGTAAAACAAGAGCTCACAGATGTTGCAAAAACAGGGGAAAATGTTAAGGGGGAAGACACAACTTGGAGGGAAAGATGGGAGGAATATGGCATAGATACTTATTAAAAAAAAAAAAAAAGAAAAAAATCTTGCCCAAAGTCAAAGCCATCAAAAGGCATGGCATGCCATCAAGTGCAGGCACATGCTGCAAAGATTCCTCTAGTGGTCCCCATTGAAATCGCAAGATTCCGTTTCCCTTCCCGAAAGGAAATGAAATTTCCTTTCGGGAAGGGAAACGGAATCTTGCGAACCCAAAAAGAAAGGCTTACAAACACTTTGGAAAGGAGATAGGATCAAATGAAATGCAATTGAAAAAGACCCCAAAAACTCCAGAAAATTGGGAGATGTGTTGTCCTCAAAAACTGCTCTGTGAGGAAATGAGCTGCAGTGCAAAGGACCAAAGGAGGCCAAAACTAAGCAGAGAGATGTTGCAAAAGCAGGGGGAAAAGTTAAGGAGGAAGACACAACGTGGAGGGGAAGATATGAGGGACATGGCATGTACACTTAAAAAAAAAAAAAAAAAAATTCTTGCCCAAAATCAAAGCCATCAAGTGCAGGCCATATGCCACCAAATGCAGGCCCATGCAGCAAAGCTTGGAAAATGGATCCCTGCTTAAGGCCAAAACAGATAAGAAGGACTTAGAAACACACTGGAATGGAGACAACATGAAAGGAATTGCATTTGGAGGAGAAAAAAAAAAATTTGGGAAATTTGGGAAATGTAGTGACTACAAGGAGATGGACCAGGATTTTATCAAGTGCAGGGAAAAGGACCAAAAGAGGGTAAAACAAGAGCTCACAGATGTTGCAAAAGCAGGGGAAAAAGTTAAGGAGGAAGACACATCTTGCAGGGGAAGATATGAGAGACATGGCATGGACACTATAAAAAAAAAAAAAAAAAGGTAAAAAATCTTGCCCAAAGTCAAAGCCATCAAATGCAGGCCATATGCCACCAAATGCAGGCCCATGCAGCAAAGCTTGGAAAATGGATCCCTGCTTAAGGCCAAAACAGATAAGAAGGACTTACAAACACACTGGAATGGAGATACCATGAAAGGAATATCATTTGGAGGAGAAAAAAAAAAATTTGGGAAATTTGGGAAATGTAGTGACTACAAGGAGATGGACCAGGATTTTATCAAGTGCAGGGAAAAGGACCAAAAGAGGGTAAAACAAGAGCTCACAGATGTTGCAAAAACAGGGGAAAATGTTAAGCAGGAAGACACAACTTGGAGGGAAAGATGGGAGGAATATGGCATAGATACTTATTAAAAAAAAAAAAAAGAAAAAAATCTTGCCCAAAGTCAAAGCCATCAAAAGGCATGGCATGCCATCAAGTGCAGGCACATGCTGCAAAGATTCCTCTAGTGGTCCCCATTGAAATCGCAAGATTCCGTTTCCCTTCCCGAAAGGAAATGAAATTTCCTTTCGGGAAGGGAAACGGAATCTTGCGAACCCAAAAAGAAAGGCTTAGAAACACTCTGGAAAGGAGATAGGATCAAATGAAATGCAATTGAAAAAAACCCCAAAAACTCCAGAAAATTGGGAGATGTGTTGTCCTGAAAAACTGCTCTGTGAGCAAATGAGCTGCAGTGCAAAGGACCAAAGGAGGCCAAAACTAAGCAGAGAGATGTTGCAAAAGCAGGGGGAAAAGTTAAGGAGGAAGACACAACGTGGAGGGGAAGATATGAGGGACATGGCATGGACACTTAAAAAAAAAAAAAAAAAAATTCTTGCCCAAAATCAAAGCCATCAAGTGCAGGCCATATGCCCCCAAATGCAGGCCCATGCAGCAAAGCTTGGAAAATGGATCCCTGCTTAAGGCCAAAACAGATAAGAAGTACTTACAAACACACTGGAATGGAGACAACATGAAAGGAATTGCATTTGGAGGAGAAAAAAAAAAAATTTGGGAAATTTGGGAAATGTAGTGACTACAAGGAGATGGACCAGGATTTTATCAAGTGCAGGGAAACGGACCAAAAGAGGGTAAAACAAGAGCTCACAGATGTTGCAAAAGCAGGGGAAAAAGTTAAGGAGGAAGACACATCTTGCAGGTGAAGATATGAGAGACATGGCATGGACACTTAAAAAAAAAAAAAAAAAAGTAAAAAATCTTGCCCAAAGTCAAAGCCATCAAATGCAGGCCATATGCCACCAAATGCAGGCCCATGCAGCAAAGCTTGGAAAATGGATCCCTGCTTAAGGCCAAAACAGATAAGAAGGACTTACAAACACACTGGAATGGAGATACCATGAAAGGAATATCATTTGGAGGAGAAAAAACAAAAATTTGGGAAATTTGGGAAATGTAGTGACTACAAGGAGATGGAGCAGGATTTTATCAAGTGCAGGGAAAAGGACCAAAAGAGGGTAAAACAAGAGCTCACCGATGTTGCAAAAACAGGGGAAAATGTTAAGGGGGAAGACACAACTTGGAGGGAAAGATGGGAGGAATATGGCATAGATACTTATTAAAAAAAAAAAAAAGAAAAAAATCTTGCCCAAAGTCAAAGCCATCAAAAGGCATGGCATGCCATCAAGTGCAGGCACATGCTGCAAAGATTCCTCTAGTGGTCCCCATTGAAATCGCAAGATTCCGTTTCCCTTCCCGAAAGGAAATTTCATTTCCTTTCGGGAAGGGAAACGGAATCTTGCGAACCCAAAAAGAAAGGCTTACAAACACTCTGGAAAGGAGATAGGATCAAATGAAATGCAATTGAAAAAAACCCCAAAAACTCCAGAAAATTGGGAGATGTGTTGTCCTCAAAAACTGCTCTGTGAGGAAATGAGCTGCAGTGCAAAGGACCAAAGGAGGCCAAAACTAAGCAGAGAGATGTTGCAAAAGCAGGGGGAAAAGTTAAGGAGGAAGACACAACGTGGAGGGGAAGATATGAGGGACATGGCATGGACACTTAAAAAAAAAAAATTCTTGCCCAAAATCAAAGCCATCAAGTGCAGGCCATATGCCACCAAATGCAGGCCCATGCAGCAAAGCTTGGAAAATGGATCCCTGCTGAAGGCCAAAACAGATAAGAAGGACTTACAAACACACTGGAATGGAGACAACATGAAAGGAATTGCATTTGGAGGAGAAAAAAAAAAAATTTGGGAAATTTGGGAAATGTAGTGACTACAAGGAGATGGACCAGGATTTTATCAAGTGCAGGGAAAAGGACCAAAAGAGGGTAAAACAAGAGCTCACAGATGTTGCAAAAGCAGGGGAAAAAGTTAAGCAGGAAGACACATCTTGCAGGGGAAGATATGAGAGACATGGGATGGACACTATAAAAAAAAATAAAAAAAGAAAAAAATCTTGCCCAAAGTCAAAGCCATCAAATGCAGGCCATATGCCACCAAATGCAGGCCCATGCAGCAAAGCTTGGAAAATGGATCCCTGCTTAAGGCCAAAACAGATAAGAAGGACTTACAAACACACTGGAATGGAGACAACATGAAAGGAATTGCATTTGGAGGAGAAAAAAAAAAAATTTGGGAAATTTGGGAAATGTAGTGACTACAAGGAGATGGACCAGGATTTTATCAAGTGCAGGGAAAAGGACCAAAAGAGGGTAAAACAAGAGCTCACAGATGTTGCAAAAGCAGGGGAAAAAGTTAAGCAGGAAGACACAACTTGGAGGGAAAGATGGGAGGAATATGGCATAGATACTTATTAAAAAAAAAAAAAAGAAAAAAATCTTGCCCAAAGTCAAAGCCATCAAAAGGCATGGCATGCCATCAAGTGCAGGCACATGCTGCAAAGATTCCTCTAGTGGTCCCCATTGAAATCGCAAGATTCCGTTTCCCTTCCCGAAAGGAAATGAAATTTCCTTTCGGGAAGGGAAACGGAATCTTGCGAACCCAAAAAGAAAGGCTTACAAACACTCTGGAAAGGAGATAGGATCAAATGAAATGCAATTGAAAAAAACCCCAAAAACTCCAGAAAATTGGGAGATGTGTTGTCCTCAAAAACTGCTCTGTGAGGAAATGAGCTGCAGTGCAAAGGACCAAAGGAGGCCAAAACTAAGCAGAGAGATGTTGCAAAAGCAGGGGGAAAAGTTAAGGAGGAAGACACAACGTGGAGGGGAAGATATGAGGGACATGGCATGGACACTTAAAAAAAAAAAAAAAAAAAAATTCTTGCCCAAAATCAAAGCCATCAAGTGCAGGCCATATGCCACCAAATGCAGGCCCATGCAGCAAAGCTTGGAAAATGGATCCCTGCTTAAGGCCAAAACAGATAAGAAGGACTTACAAACACACTGGAATGGAGACAACATGAAAGGAATTGCATTTGGAGGAGAAAAAAAAAAAATTTGGGAAAAGTGGGAAATGTAGTGACTACAAGGAGATGGACCAGGATTTTATCAAGTGCAGGGAAAAGGACCAAAAGAGGGTAAAACAAGAGCTCACAGATGTTGCAAAAGCAGGGGAAAAAGTTAAGGAGGAAGACACATCTTGCAGGGGAAGATATGAGAGACATGGCATGGACACTATAAAAAAAAGAAAAAAAAGGAAAAAATCTTGCCCAAAGTCAAAGCCATCAAATGCAGGCCATATGCCACCAAATGCAGGCCCATGCAGCAAAGCTTGGAAAATGGATCCCTGCTTAAGGCCAAAACAGATAAGAAGGACTTACAAACACACTGGAATGGAGATACCATGAAAGGAATATCATTTGGAGGAGAAAAAAAAAATTTTGGGAAATTTGGGAAATGTAGTGACTACAAGGAGATGGACCAGGATTTTACCAAGTGCAGGGAAAAGGACCAAAAGAGGGAAAAACAAGAGCTCACAGATGTTGCAAAAGCAGGGGAAAAATTTAAGGAGGAAGACACATCTTGCAGGGGAAGATATGAGAGACATGGCATGGACACTATAAAAAAAAAAAAAAAAAGTAAAAAATCTTGCCCAAAGTCAAAGCCATCAAATGCAGGCCATATGCCACCAAATGAAGGCCCATGCAGCAAAGCTTGGAAAATGGATCCCTGCTTAAGGCCAAAACAGATAAGAAGGACTTACAAACACACTGGAATGGAGATACCATGAAAGGAATATCATTTGGAGGAGAAAAAAAAAATTTTGGGAAATTTGGGAAATGTAGTGACTACAAGGAGATGGACCAGGATTTTACCAAGTGCAGGGAAAAGGACCAAAAGAGGGAAAAACAAGAGCTCACAGATGTTGCAAAAGCAGGGGAAAAATTTAAGGAGGAAGACACATCTTGCAGGGGAAGATATGAGAGACATGGCATGGACACTATAAAAAAAAAAAAAAAAGTAAAAAATCTTGCCCAAAGTCAAAGCCATCAAATGCAGGCCATATGCCACCAAATGCAGGCCCATGCAGCAAAGCTTGGAAAATGGATCCCTGCTTAAGGCCAAAATAGATAAGAAGGACTTACAAACACACTGGAATGGAGACAACATGAAAGGAATATCATTTGGAGGAGAAAAAAAAAATTTGGGAAATTTGGGAAATGTAGTGACTACAAGGAGATGGACCAGGATTTTATCAAGTGCAGGGAAAAGGACCAAAAGAGGGTAAAACAAGAGCTCACAGATGTTGCAAAAACAGGGGAAAATGTTAAGGGGGAAGACACAACTTGGAGGGAAAGCTGGGAGGAATATGGCATAGATACTTATTAAAAAAAAAGAAAAAGAAAAAAATCTTGCCCAAAGTCAAAGCCATCAAAAGGCATGGCATGCCATCAAGTGCAGGCACATGCTGCAAAGATTCCTCTAGTGGTCCCCATTGAAATCGCAAGATTCCGTTTCCCTTCCCGAAAGGAAATTTCATTTCCTTTCGGGAAGGGAAACGGAATCTTGCGAACCCAAAAAGAAAGGCTTACAAACACTCTGGAAAGGAGATAGGATCAAATGAAATGCAATTGAAAAAAACCCCAAAAACTCCAGAAAATTGGGAGATGTGTTGTCCTCAAAAACTGCTCTGTGAGGAAATGAGCTGCAGTGCAAAGGACCAAAGGAGGCCAAAACTAAGCAGAGAGATGTTGCAAAAGCAGGGGGAAAAGTTAAGGAGGAAGACACAACGTGGAGGGGAAGATATGAGGGACATGGCATGGACACTTAAAAAAAAAAAAAAAAAATTCTTGCCCAAAATCAAAACCATCAAGTGCAGGCCATATGCCACCAAATGCAGGCCCATGCAGCAAAGCTTGGAAAATGGATCCCTGCTGAAGGCCAAAACAGATAAGAAGGACTTACAAACACACTGGAATGGAGACAACATGAAAGGAATTGCATTTGGAGGAGAAAAAAAAAAAATTTGGGAAATTTGGGAAATGTAGTGACTACAAGGAGATGGACCAGGATTTTATCAAGTGCAGGGAAAAGGACCAAAAGAGGGTAAAACAAGAGCTCACAGATGTTGCAAAAGCAGGGGAAAAAGTTAAGCAGGAAGACACATCTTGCAGGGGAAGATATGAGAGACATGGCATGGACACTATTAAAAAAAAAAAAAAAGTAAAAAATCTTGCCCAAAGTCAAAGCCATCAAATGCAGGCCATATGCCACCAAATGCAGGCCCATGCAGCAAAGCTTGGAAAATGGATCCCTGCTTAAGGCCAAAATAGATAAGAAGGACTTACAAACACACTGGAATGAAAGGAATATCATTTGGAGGAGAAAAAAAAAATTTGGGAAATTTGGGAAATGTAGTGACTACAAGGAGATGGACCAGGATTTTATCAAGTGCAGGGAAAAGGACCAAAAGAGGGTAAAACAAGAGCTCACAGATGTTGCAAAAACAGGGGAAAATGTTAAGGGGGAAGACACAACTTGGAGGGAAAGATGGGAGGAATATGGCATAGATACTTATTAAAAAAAAAAAAAAAAGAAAAAATCATGCCCAAAGTCAACGCCATCAAAAGGCATGGCATGCCATCAAGTGCAGGCACATGCTGCAAAGATTCCTCTAGTGGTCCCCATTGAAATCGCAAGATTCCGTTTCCCTTCCCGAAAGGAAATTTCATTTCCTTTCGGGAAGGGAAACGGAATCTTGCGAACCCAAAAAGAAAGGCTTACAAACACTCTGGAAAGGAGATAGGATCAAATGAAATGCAATTGAAAAAAACCCCAAAAACTCCAGAAAATTGGGAGATGTGTTGTCCTCAAAAACTGCTCTGTGAGGAAATGAGCTGCAGTGCAAAGGACCAAAGGAGGCCAAAACTAAGCAGAGAGATGTTGCAAAAGCAGGGGAAAAAGTTAAGGAGGAAGACACAACGTGGAGGGGAAGATATGAGGGACATGGCATGGACACTTAAAAAAAAAAAAAAAAAATTCTTGCCCAAAATCAAAACCATCAAGTGCAGGCCATATGCCACCAAATGCAGGCCCATGCAGCAAAGCTTGGAAAATGGATCCCTGCTGAAGGCCAAAACAGATAAGAAGGACTTACAAACACACTGGAATGGAGACAACATGAAAGGAATTGCATTTGGAGGAGAAAAAAAAAAATTTGGGAAATTTAGGAAATGTAGTGACTACAAGGAGATGGACCAGGATTTTATCAAGTGCAGGGAAAAGGACCAAAAGAGGGTAAAACAAGAGCTCACAGATGTTGCAAAAGCCGGGGAAAATGTTAAGGGGGAAGACACAACTTGGAGGGAAAGATGGGAGGAATATGGCATAGATACTTATTAAAAAAAAAAAAAAAGAAAAAATCATGCCCAAAGTCAAAGCCATCAAAAGGCATGGCATGCCATCAAGTGCAGGCACATGCTGCAAAGATTCCTCTAGTGGTCCCCATTGAAATCGCAAGATTCCGTTTCCCTTCCCGAAAGGAAATTTCATTTCCTTTCGGGAAGGGAAACGGAATCTTGCGAACCCAAAAAGAAAGGCTTACAAACACTCTGGAAAGGAGATAGGATCAAATGAAATGCAATTGAAAAAAACCCCAAAAACTCCAGAAAATTGGGAGATGTGTTGTCCTCAAAAACTGCTCTGTGAGGAAATGAGCTGCAGTGCAAAGGACCAAAGGAGGCCAAAACTAAGCAGAGAGATGTTGCAAAAGCAGGGGGAAAAGTTAAGGAGGAAGACACAACGTGGAGGGGAAGATATGAGGGACATGGCATGGACACTTAAAAAAAAAAAAAAAAAATTCTTGCCCAAAATCAAAGCCATCAAGTGCAGGCCATATGCCACCAAATGCAGGCCCATGCAGCAAAGCTTGGAAAATGGATCCCTGCTTAAGGCCAAAACAGATAAGAAGGACTTACAAACACACTGGAATGGAGACAACATGAAAGGAATTGCATTAGGAGGAGAAAAAAAAAAAACTGGGGAAATTTGGGAAATGTAGTGACTACAAGGAGATGGACCAGGATTTTATCAAGTGCAGGGAAAAGGACCAAAAGAGGGTAAAACAAGAGCTCACAGATGTTGCAAAAGCAGGGGAAAAATTTAAGGAGGAAGACACATCTTGCAGGGGAAGATATGAGAGACATGGCATGGACACGATAAAAAAAAAAAAAAAAAGGTAAGAAATCTTGCCCAAAGTCAAAGCCATCAAATGCAGGCCATATGCCACCAAATGCAGGCACATGCAGCAAAGCTTGGAAAATGGATCCCTGCTTAAGGCCAAAACAGATAAGAAGGACTTACAAACACACTGGAATGGAGACAACATGAAAGGAATATCATTTGGAGGAGAAAAAAGAAAATTTGGAAAATTTGGGAAATGCAGTGACTACAAGGAGATGGACCAGGATTTTATCAAGTGCAGGGAAAAGGACCAAAAGAGGGTAAAACAAGAGCTCACAGATGTTGCAAAAACAGGGGAAAATGTTAAGGGGGAAGACACAACTTGGAGGGAAAGATGGGAGGAATATGGCATGGACAATATAAAAAAAAAAAAAAAAAGTAAAAAATCTTGGCCAAAGTCAAAGCCATCAAAAGCAGGCCATATGCCACCAAATGCAGGCCAATGCAGCAAAGCTTGGAAAATGGATCCCTGCTTAAGGCCAAAACAGATAAGAAGGACTTACAAACACACTGGAATGGAGATACCATGAAAGGAATTGCATTTGGAGGAGAAAAAAAAAAAATTTGGGAAATTTGGGAAATGTAGTGACTACAAGGAGATGGACCAGGATTTTATCAAGTGCAGGGAAAAGGACCAAAAGAGGGTAAAACAAGAGCTCACAGATGTTGCAAAAACAGGGGAAAATGTTAAGGGGGAAGACACAACTTGGAGGGAAAGATGGAAGGAATATGGCATGGACACTATAAAAAAAAAAAAAAAAAAGAAAAAAATCTTGCCCAAAGTCAAAGCCATCAAAAGGCATGGCATGCCATCAAGTGCAGGCACATGCTGCAAAGATTCCTCTAGTGGTCCCCATTGAAATCGCAAGATTCCGTTTCCCTTCCCGAAAGGAAATTTCATTTCCTTTCGGGAAGGGAAACGGAATCTTGCGAACCCAAAAAGAAAGGCTTACAAACACTCTGGAAAGGAGATAGGATCAAATGAAATGCAATTGAAAAAAACCCCAAAAACTCCAGAAAATTGGGAGATGTGTTGTCCTCAAAAACTGCTCTGTGAGGAAATGAGCTGCAGTGCAAAGGACCAAAGGAGGCCAAAACTAAGCAGAGAGATGTTGCAAAAGCAGGGGGAAAAGTTAAGGAGGAAGACACAACGTGGAGGGGAAGATATGAGGGACATGGCATGGACACTTAAAAAAAAAAAAAAAAAATTCTTGCCCAAAATCAAAGCCATCAAGTGCAGGCCATATGCCACCAAATGCAGGCCCATGCAGCAAAGCTTGGAAAATGGATCCCTGCTTAAGGCCAAAACAGATAAGAAGGACTTACAAACACACTGGAATGGAGATACCATGAAAGGAATATCATTTGGAGGAGAAAAAAAAAAAATTTCGGAAATTTGGGAAATGTAGTGACTACAAGGAGATGGACCAGGATTTTATCAAGTGCAGGGAAAAGGACCAAAAGAGGGTAAAACAAGAGCTCACAGATGTTGCAAAAACAGGGGAAAATGTTAAGGGGGAAGACACAACTTGGAGGGAAAGATGGGAGGAATATGGCATAGATACTTCTTAACAAAAAAAAAAAAGAAAAAAATCTTGCCCAAAGTCAAAGCCATCAAAAGGCATGGCATGCCATCAAGTGCAGGCACATGCTGCAAAGATTCCTCTAGTGGTCCCCATTGCAATCGCAAGATTCCGTTTCCCTTCCCGAAAGGAAATTTCATTTCCTTTCGGGAAGGGAAACGGAATCTTGCGAACCCAAAAAGAAAGGCTTACAAACACTCTGGAAAGGAGATAGGATCAAATGAAATGCAATTGAAAAAAACCCCAAAAACTCCAGAAAATTGGGAGATGTGTTGTCCTCAAAAACTGCTCTGTGAGGAAATGAGCTGCAGTGCAAAGGACCAAAGGAGGCCAAAACTAAGCAGAGAGATGTTGCAAAAGCAGGGGGAAAAGTTAAGGAGGAAGACACAACGTGGAGGGGAAGATATGAGGGACATGGCATGGACACTTAAAAAAAAAAAAAAAAAATTCTTGCCCAAAATCAAAGCCATCAAGTGCAGGCCATATGCCACCAAATGCAGGCCCATGCAGCAAAGCTTGGAAAATGGATCCCTGCTTAAGGCCAAAACAGATAAGAAGGACTTACAAACACACTGGAATGGAGATACCATGAAAGGAATATCATTTGGAGGAGAAAAAAAAAAAATTTCGGAAATTTGGGAAATGTAGTGACTACAAGGAGATGGACCAGGATTTTATCAAGTGCAGGGAAAAGGACCAAAAGAGGGTAAAACAAGAGCTCACAGATGTTGCAAAAACAGGGGAAAATGTTAAGGGGGAAGACACAACTTGGAGGGAAAGATGGGAGGAATATGGCATAGATACTTCTTAACAAAAAAAAAAAGAAAAAAATCTTGCCCAAAGTCAAAGCCATCAAAAGGCATGGCATGCCATCAAGTGCAGGCACATGCTGCAAAGATTCCTCTAGTGGTCCCCATTGCAATCGCAAGATTCCGTTTCCCTTCCCGAAAGGAAATTTCATTTCCTTTCGGGAAGGGAAACGGAATCTTGCGAACCCAAAAAGAAAGGCTTACAAACACTCTGGAAAGGAGATAGGATCAAATGAAATGCAATTGAAAAAAACCCCAAAAACTCCAGAAAATTGGGAGATGTGTTGTCCTCAAAAACTGCTCTGTGAGGAAATGAGCTGCAGTGCAAAGGACCAAAGGAGGCCAAAACTAAGCAGAGAGATGTTGCAAAAGCAGGGGGAAAAGTTAAGGAGGAAGACACAACGTGGAGGGGAAGATATGAGGGACATGGCATGGACACTTAAAAAAAAAAAAAAAAAATTCTTGCCCAAAATCAAAGCCATCAAGTGCAGGCCATATGCCACCAAATGCAGGCCCATGCAGCAAAGCTTGGAAAATGGATCCCTGCTTAAGGCCAAAACAGATAAGAAGGACTTACAAACACACTGGAATGGAGACAACATGAAAGGAATATCATTTGGAGGAGAAAAAAAAAAAAAATTTGGGAAAAGTGGGAAACGTAGTGACTACAAGGAGATGGACCAGGATTTTATCAAGTGCAGGGAAAAGGACCAAAAGAGGGTAAAACAAGAGCTCACAGATGTTGCAAAAACAGGGGAAAATGTTAAGGGGGAAGACACAACTTGGAGGGAAAGATGGGAGGAATATGGCATGGACACTATAAAAAAAAAAAAAAAGTAAAAAATCTTGGCCAAAGTCAAAGCCATCAAAAGCAGGCCATATGCCACCAAATGCAGGCCAATGCAGCAAAGCTTGGAAAATGGATCCCTGCTTAAGGCCAAAACAGATAAGAAGGACTTACAAACACACTGGAATGGAGATACCATGAAAGGAATATCATTTGGAGGAGAAAAAAAAAAAATTTGGGAAATTTGGGAAATGTAGTGACTACAAGGAGATGGACCAGGATTTTATCAAGTGCAGGGAAAAGGACCAAAAGAGGGTAAAACAAGAGCTCACAGATGTTGCAAAAACAGGGGAAAATGTTAAGGGGGAAGACACAACTTGGAGGGAAAGATGGGAGGAATATGGCATAGATACTTCTTAACAAAAAAAAAAAAGAAAAAAATCTTGCCCAAAGTCAAAGCCATCAAAAGGCATGGCATGCCATCAAGTGCAGGCACATGCTGCAAAGATTCCTCTAGTGGTCCCCATTGCAATCGCAAGATTCCGTTTCCCTTCCCGAAAGGAAATTTCATTTCCTTTCGGGAAGGGAAACGGAATCTTGCGAACCCAAAAAGAAAGGCTTACAAACACTCTGGAAAGGAGATAGGATCAAATGAAATGCAATTGAAAAAAACCCCAAAAACTCCAGGAAATTGGGAGATGTGTTGTCCTCAAAAACTGCTCTGTGAGGAAATGAGCTTCAGTGCAAAGGACCAAAGGAGGCCAAAACTAAGCAGAGAGATGTTGCAAAAGCAGGGGGAAAAGTTAAGGAGGAAGACACAACGTGGAGGGGAAGATATGAGGGACATGGCATGGACACTTAAAAAAAAAAAAAAAAAATTCTTGCCCAAAATCAAAGCCATCAAGTGCAGGCCATATGCCACCAAATGCAGGCCCATGCAGCAAAGCTTGGAAAATGGATCCCTGCTTAAGGCCAAAACAGATAAGAAGGACTTACAAACACACTGGAATGGAGATACCATGAAAGGAATATCATTTGGAGGAGAAAAAAAAAAAATTTCGGAAATTTGGGAAATGTAGTGACTACAAGGAGATGGACCAGGATTTTATCAAGTGCAGGGAAAAGGACCAAAAGAGGGTAAAACAAGAGCTCACAGATGTTGCAAAAACAGGGGAAAATGTTAAGGGGGAAGACACAACTTGGAGGGAAAGATGGGAGGAATATGGCATAGATACTTCTTAACAAAAAAAAAAAAGAAAAAAATCTTGCCCAAAGTCAAAGCCATCAAAAGGCATGGCATGCCATCAAGTGCAGGCACATGCTGCAAAGATTCCTCTAGTGGTCCCCATTGCAATCGCAAGATTCCGTTTCCCTTCCCGAAAGGAAATTTCATTTCCTTTCGGGAAGGGAAACGGAATCTTGCGAACCCAAAAAGAAAGGCTTACAAACACTCTGGAAAGGAGATAGGATCAAATGAAATGCAATTGAAAAAAACCCCAAAAACTCCAGAAAATTGGGAGATGTGTTGTCCTCAAAAACTGCTCTGTGAGGAAATGAGCTGCAGTGCAAAGGACCAAAGGAGGCCAAAACTAAGCAGAGAGATGTTGCAAAAGCAGGGGGAAAAGTTAAGGAGGAAGACACAACGTGGAGGGGAAGATATGAGGGACATGGCATGGACACTTAAAAAAAAAAAAAAAAAATTCTTGCCCAAAATCAAAGCCATCAAGTGCAGGCCATATGCCACCAAATGCAGGCCCATGCAGCAAAGCTTGGAAAATGGATCCCTGCTTAAGGCCAAAACAGATAAGAAGGACTTACAAACACACTGGAATGGAGACAACATGAAAGGAATATCATTTGGAGGAGAAAAAAAAAAAAATTTGGGAAAAGTGGGAAATGTAGTGACTACAAGGAGATGGACCAGGATTTTATCAAGTGCAGGGAAAAGGACCAAAAGAGGGTAAAACAAGAGCTCACAGATGTTGCAAAAACAGGGGAAAATGTTAAGGGGGAAGACACAACTTGGAGGGAAAGATGGGAGGAATATGGCATGGACACTATAAAAAAAAAAAAAAAGTAAAAAATCTTGCCCAAAGTCAAAGCCATCAAAAGCAGGCCATATGCCACCAAATGCAGGCCAATGCAGCAAAGCTTGGAAAATGGATCCCTGCTTAAGGCCAAAACAGATAAGAAGGACTTACAAACACACTGGAATGGAGATACCATGAAAGGAATTGCATTTGGAGGAGAAAAAAAAAAAATTTGGGAAATTTGGGAAATATAGTGACTACAAGGAGATGGACCAGGATTTTATCAAGTGCAGGGAAAAGGACCAAAAGAGGGTAAAACAAGAGCTCACAGATGTTGCAAAAACAGGGGAAAATGTTAAGGAGGAAGACACAACTTGGAGGGAAAGATGGGAGGAATATGGCATAGATAATTATTAAAAAAAAAAAAAAGAAAAAAATCTTGCCCAAAGTCAAAGCCATCAAAAGGCATGGCATGCCATCAAGTGCAGGCACATGCTGCAAAGATTCCTCTAGTGGTCCCCATTGAAATCGCAAGATTCCGTTTCCCTTCCCGAAAGGAAATTTCATTTCCTTTCGGGAAGGGAAACGGAATCTTGCGAACCCAACAAGAAAGGCTTACAAACACTCTGGAAAGGAGATAGGATCAAATGAAATGCAATTGAAAAAAACCCCAAAAACTCCAGAAAATTGGGAGATGTGTTGTCCTCAAAAACTGCTCTGTGAGGAAATGAGCTGCAGTGCAAAGGACCAAAGGAGGCCAAAACTAAGCAGAGAGATGTTGCAAAAGCAGGGGGAAAAGTTAAGGAGGAAGACACAACGTGGAGGGGAAGATATGAGGGACATGGCATGGACACTTAAAAAAAAAAAAAAAAAAAATTCTTGCCCAAAATCAAAGCCATCAAGTGCAGGCCATATGCCACCAAATGCAGGCCCATGCAGCAAAGCTTGGAAAATGGATCCCTGCTTAAGGCCAAAACAGATAAGAAGGACTTACAAACACACTGGAATGGAGACAACATAAAAGGAATATCATTTGGAGGAGAAAAAAAAAAAATTTGGGAAATTTGGGAAATGTAGTGACTACAAGGAGATGGACCAGGATTTTATCAAGTGCAGGGAAAAGGACCAAAAGAGGGTAAAACAAGAGCTCACAGATGTTGCAAAAACAGGGGAAAATGTTAAGGGGGAAGACACAACTTGGAGGGAAAGATGGGAGGAATATGGCATGGACACTATAAAAAAAAACAAAAAAGTAAAAAATCTTGGCCAAAGTCAAAGCCATCAAAAGCAGGCCATATGCCACCAAATGCAGGCCCATGCAGCAAAGCTTGGAAAATGGATCCCTGCTTAAGGCCAAAACAGATAAGAAGGACTTACAAACACACTGGAATGGAGACAACATGAAAGGAATTGCATTTGGAGGAGAAAAAAAAAAATTTGGGAAATTTGGGAAATGTAGTGACTACAAGGAGATGGACCAGGATTTTATCAAGTGCAGGGAAAAGGACCAAAAGAGGGTAAAACAAGAGCTCACAGATGTTGCAAAAACAGGGGAAAATGTTAAGGGGGAAGACACAACTTGGAGGGAAAGATGGGAGGAATATGGCATAGATACTTATTAACAAAAAAAAAAAAAGAAAAAAATCTTGCCCAAAGTCAAAGCCATCAAAAGGCATGGCATGCCATCAAGTGCAGGCACATGCTGCAAAGATTCCTCTAGTGGTCCCCATTGAAATCGCAAGATTCCGTTTCCCTTCCCGAAAGGAAATTTCATTTCCTTTCGGGAAGGGAAACGGAATCTTGCGAACCCAAAAAGAAAGGCTTACAAACACTCTGGAAAGGAGATAGGATCAAATGAAATGCAATTGAAAAAAACCCCAAAAACTCCAGAAAATTGGGAGATGTGTTGTCCTCAAAAACTGCTCTGTGAGGAAATGAGCTGCAGTGCAAAGGACCAAAGGAGGCCAAAACTAAGCAGAGAGATGTTGCAAAAGCAGGGGGAAAAGTTAAGGAGGAAGACACAACGTGGAGGGGAAGATATGAGGGACATGGCATGGACACTTAAAAAAAAAAAAAAAAAAATTCTTGCCCAAAATCAAAGCCATCAAGTGCAGGCCATATGCCACCAAATGCAGGCCCATGCAGCAAAGCTTGGAAAATGGATCCCTGCTGAAGGCCAAAACAGATAAGAAGGACTTACAAACACACTGGAATGGAGACAACATGAAAGGAATATCATTTGGAGGAGAAAAAAAAAAAAATTTGGGAAATTTGGGAAATGTAGTGACTACAAGGAGATGGACCAGGATTTTATCAAGTGCAGGGAAAAGGACCAAAAGAGGGTAAAACAAGAGCTCACAGATGTTGCAAAAACAGGGGAAAATGTTAAGGGGGAAGACACAACTTGGAGGGAAAGATGGGAGGAATATGGCATGGACACTATAAAAAAAAACAAAAAAGTAAAAAATCTTGGCCAAAGTCAAAGCCATCAAAAGCAGGCCATATGCCACCAAATGCAGGCCAATGCAGCAAAGCTTGGAAAATGGATCCCTGCTTAAGGCCAAAACAGATAAGAAGGACTTACAAACACACTGGAATGGAGATACCATGAAAGGAATTGCATTTGGAGGAGAAAAAAAAAAATTTGGGAAATTTGGGAAATGTAGTGACTACAAGGAGATGGACCAGGATTTTATCAAGTGCAGGGAAAAGGACCAAAAGAGGGTAAAACAAGAGCTCACAGATGTTGCAAAAACAGGGGAAAATGTTAAGGGGGAAGACACAACTTGGAGGGAAAGATGGGAGGAATATGGCATAGATACTTATTAACAAAAAAAAAATAAGAAAAAACTCTTGCCCAAAGTCCAAGCCATCAAAAGGCATGGCATGCCATCAAGTGCAGGCACATGCTGCAAAGATTCCTCTAGTGGTCCCCATTGAAATCGCAAGATTCCAAACGGAATCTTGCGAACCCAAAAAGAAAGGCTTACAAACACTCTGGAAAGGAGATAGGATCAAATGAAATGCAATTGAAAAAAACCCCAAAAACTCCAGAAAATTGGGAGATGTGTTGTCCTCAAAAACTGCTCTGTGAGGAAATGAGCTGCAGTGCAAAGGACCAAAGGAGGCCAAAACTAAGCAGAGAGATGTTGCAAAAGCAGGGGGAAAAGTTAAGGAGGAAGACACAACGTGGAGGGGAAGATATGAGGGACATGGCATGGACACTTAAAAAAAAAAAAAAAAAATTCTTGCCCAAAATCAAAGCCATCAAGTGCAGGCCATATGCCACCAAATGCAGGCCCATGCAGCAAAGCTTGGAAAATGGATCCCTGCTTAAGGCCAAAACAGATAAGAAGGACTTACAAACACACTGGAATGGAGACAACATGAAAGGAATATCATTTGGAGGAGAAAAAAAAAAAAATTTGGGAAAAGTGGGAAATGTAGTGACTACAAGGAGATGGACCAGGATTTTATCAAGTGCAGGGAAAAGGACCAAAAGAGGGTAAAACAAGAGCTCACAGATGTTGCAAAAACAGGGGAAAATGTTAAGGGGGAAGACACAACTTGGAGGGAAAGATGGGAGGAATATGGCATGGACACTATAAAAAAAAAAAAAAAGTAAAAAATCTTGGCCAAAGTCAAAGCCATCAAAAGCAGGCCATATGCCACCAAATGCAGGCCAATGCAGCAAAGCTTGGAAAATGGATCCCTGCTTAAGGCCAAAACAGATAAGAAGGACTTACAAACACACTGGAATGGAGATACCATGAAAGGAATTGCATTTGGAGGAGAAAAAAAAAAAATTTGGGAAATTTGGGAAATATAGTGACTACAAGGAGATGGACCAGGATTTTATCAAGTGCAGGGAAAAGGACCAAAAGAGGGTAAAACAAGAGCTCACAGATGTTGCAAAAACAGGGGAAAATGTTAAGGGGGAAGACACAACTTGGAGGGAAAGATGGAAGGAATATGGCATGGACACTATAAAAAAAAAAAAAAAAAGAAAAAAATCTTGCCCAAAGTCAAAGCCATCAAAAGGCATGGCATGCCATCAAGTGCAGGCACATGCTTCAAAGATTCCTCTAGTGGTCCCCATTGAAATCGCAAGATTCCGTTTCCCTTCCCGAAAGGAAATTTCATTTCCTTTCAGGAAGGGAAACGGAATCTTGCGAACCCAAAAAGAAAGGCTTACAAACACTCTGGAAAGGAGATAGGATCAAATGAAATGCAATTGAAAAAAACCCCAAAAACTCCAGAAAATTGGGAGATGTGTTGTCCTCAAAAACTGCTCTGTGAGGAAATGAGCTGCAGTGCAAAGGACCAAAGGAGGCCAAAACTAAGCAGAGAGATGTTGCAAAAGCAGGGGGAAAAGTTAAGGAGGAAGACACAACGTGGAGGGGAAGATATGAGGGACATGGCATGTACACTTAAAAAAAAAAAAAAAAAAAATTCTTGCCCAAAATCAAAGCCATCAAGTGCAGGCCATATGCCACCAAATGCAGGCCCATGCAGCAAAGCTTGGAAAATGGATCCCTGCTTAAGGCCAAAACAGATAAGAAGGACTTACAAACACACTGGAATGGAGACAACATGAAAGGAATATCATTTGGAGGAGAAAAAACAAAAATTTGGGAAATTTGGGAAATGTAGTGACTACAAGGAGATGGACCAGGATTTTATCAAGTGCAGGGAAAAGGACCAAAAGAGGGTAAAACAAGAGCTCACAGATGTTGCAAAAACAGGGGAAAATGTTAAGGGGGAAGACACAACTTGGAGGGAAAGATGGGAGGAATATGGCATAGATACTTATTAACAAAAAAAAAAAAAGAAAAAAATCTTGCCCAAAGTCAAAGCCATCAAAAGGCATGGCATGCCATCAAGTGCAGGCACATGCTGCAAAGATTCCTCTAGTGGTCCCCATTGAAATCGCAAGATTCCGTTTCCCTTCCCGAAAGGAAATTTCATTTCCTTTCGGGAAGGGAAACGGAATCTTGCGAACCCAAAAAGAAAGGCTTACAAACACTCTGGAAAGGAGATAGGATCAAATGAAATGCAATTGAAAAAAACCCCAAAAACTCCAGAAAATTGGGAGATGTGTTGTCCTCAAAAACTGCTCTGTGAGGAAATGAGCTGCAGTGCAAAGGACCAAAGGAGGCCAAAACTAAGCAGAGAGATGTTGCAAAAGCAGGGGGAAAAGTTAAGGAGGAAGACACAACGTGGAGGGGAAGATATGAGGGACATGGCATGGACACTTAAAAAAAAAAAAAAAAAAAATTCTTGCCCAAAATCAAAGCCATCAAGTGCAGGCCATATGCCACCAAATGCAGGCCCATGCAGCAAAGCTTGGAAAATGGATCCCTGCTTAAGGCCAAAACAGATAAGAAGGACTTACAAACACACTGGAATGGAGACAACATGAAAGGAATATCATTTGGAGGAGAAAAAAAAAAAAATTTGGGAAATTTGGGAAATGTAGTGACTACAAGGAGATGGACCAGGATTTTATCAAGTGCAGGGAAAAGGACCAAAAGAGGGTAAAACAAGAGCTCACAGATGTTGCAAAAACAGGGGAAAATGTTAAGGGGGAAGACACAACTTGGAGGGAAAGATGGGAGGAATATGGCATGGACACTATAAAAAAAAACAAAAAAGTAAAAAATCTTGGCCAAAGTCAAAGCCATCAAAAGCAGGCCATATGCCACCAAATGCAGGCCAATGCAGCAAAGCTTGGAAAATGGATCCCTGCTTAAGGCCAAAACAGATAAGAAGGACTTACAAACACACTGGAATGGAGATACCATGAAAGGAATTGCATTTGGAGGAGAAAAAAAAAAATTTGGGAAATTTGGGAAATGTAGTGACTACAAGGAGATGGACCAGGATTTTATCAAGTGCAGGGAAAAGGACCAAAAGAGGGTAAAACAAGAGCTCACAGATGTTGCAAAAACAGGGGAAAATGTTAAGGGGGAAGACACAACTTGGAGGGAAAGATGGAAGGAATATGGCATGGACACTATAAAAAAAAAAAAAAAAGAAAAAAATCTTGCCCAAAGTCAAAGCCATCAAAAGGCATGGCATGCCATCAAGTGCAGGCACATGCTGCAAAGATTCCTCTAGTGGTCCCCATTGAAATCGCAAGATTCCAAACGGAATCTTGCGAACCCAAAAAGAAAGGCTTACAAACACTCTGGAAAGGAGATAGGATCAAATGAAATGCAATTGAAAAAAACCCCAAAAACTCCAGAAAATTGGGAGATGTGTTGTCCTCAAAAACTGCTCTGTGAGGAAATGAGCTGCAGTGCAAAGGACCAAAGGAGGCCAAAACTAAGCAGAGAGATGTTGCAAAAGCAGGGGGAAAAGTTAAGGAGGAAGACACAACGTGGAGGGGAAGATATGAGGGACATGGCATGGACACTTAAAAAAAAAAAAAAAAAATTCTTGCCCAAAATCAAAGCCATCAAGTGCAGGCCATATGCCACCAAATGCAGGCCCATGCAGCAAAGCTTGGAAAATGGATCCCTGCTTAAGGCCAAAACAGATAAGAAGGACTTACAAACACACTGGAATGGAGACAACATGAAAGGAATATCATTTGGAGGAGAAAATAAAAAAAATTTGGGAAATTTGGGAAATGTAGTGACTACAAGGAGATGGACCAGGATTTTATCAAGTGCAGGGAAAAGGACCAAAAGAGGGTAAAACAAGAGCTCACAGATGTTGCAAAAACAGGGGAAAATGTTAAGGGGGAAGACACAACTTGGAGGGAAAGATGGGAGGAATATGGCATAGATACTTATTAACAAAAAAAAAAAAAGAAAAAAATCTTGCCCAAAGTCAAAGCCATCAAAAGGCATGGCATGCCATCAAGTGCAGGCACATGCTGCAAAGATTCCTCTAGTGGTCCCCATTGAAATCGCAAGATTCCGTTTCCCTTCCCGAAAGGAAATTTCATTTCCTTTCGGGAAGGGAAACGGAATCTTGCGAACCCAAAAAGAAAGGCTTACAAACACTCTGGAAAGGAGATAGGATCAAATGAAATGCAATTGAAAAAAACCCCAAAAACTCCAGAAAATTGGGAGATGTGTTGTCCTCAAAAACTGCTCTGTGAGGAAATGAGCTGCAGTGCAAAGGACCAAAGGAGGCCAAAACTAAGCAGAGAGATGTTGCAAAAGCAGGGGGAAAAGTTAAGGAGGAAGACACAACGTGGAGGGGAAGATATGAGGGACATGGCATGGACACTTAAAAAAAAAAAAAAAAAATTCTTGCCCAAAATCAAAGCCATCAAGTGCAGGCCATATGCCACCAAATGCAGGCCCATGCAGCAAAGCTTGGAAAATGGATCCCTGCTTAAGGCCAAAACAGATAAGAAGGACTTACAAACACACTGGAATGGAGACAACATGAAAGGAATATCATTTGGAGGAGAAAAAAAAAAAAATTTGGGAAATTTGGGAAATGTAGTGACTACAAGGAGATGGACCAGGATTTTATCAAGTGCAGGGAAAAGGACCAAAAGAGGGTAAAACAAGAGCTCACAGATGTTGCAAAAACAGGGGAAAATGTTAAGGGGGAAGACACAACTTGGAGGGAAAGATGGGAGGAATATGGCATGGACACTATAAAAAAAAAAAAAAAGTAAAAAATCTTGGCCAAAGTCAAAGCCATCAAAAGCAGGCCATATGCCACCAAATGCAGGCCAATGCAGCAAAGCTTGGAAAATGGATCCCTGCTTAAGGCCAAAACAGATAAGAAGGACTTACAAACACACTGGAATGGAGATACCATGAAAGGAATTGCATTTGGAGGAGAAAAAAAAAATTTGGGAAATTTGGGAAATGTAGTGACTACAAGGAGATGGACCAGGATTTTATCAAGTGCAGGGAAAAGGACCAAAAGAGGGTAAAACAAGAGCTCACAGATGTTGCAAAAACAGGGGAAAATGTTAAGGGGGAAGACACAACTTGGAGGGAAAGATGGAAGGAATATGGCATGGACACTATAAAAAAAAAAAAAAAAGAAAAAAATCTTGCCCAAAGTCAAAGCCATCAAAAGGCATGGCATGCCATCAAGTGCAGGCACATGCTGCAAAGATTCCTCTAGTGGTCCCCATTGAAATCGCAAGATTCCGTTTCCCTTCCCGAAAGGAAATTTCATTTCCTTTCGGGAAGGGAAACGGAATCTTGCGAACCCAAAAAGAAAGGCTTACAAACACTCTGGAAAGGAGATAGGATCAAATGAAATGCAATTGAAAAAAACCCCAAAAACTCCAGAAAATTGGGAGATGTGTTGTCCTCAAAAACTGCTCTGTGAGGAAATGAGCTGCAGTGCAAAGGACCAAAGGAGGCCAAAACTAAGCAGAGAGATGTTGCAAAAGCAGGGGGAAAAGTTAAGGAGGAAGACACAACGTGGAGGGGAATATATGAGGGACATGGCATGGACACTTAAAAAAAAAAAAAAAAAAATTCTTGCCCAAAATCAAAGCCATCAAGTGCAGGCCATATGCCACCAAATGCAGGCCCATGCAGCAAAGCTTGGAAAATATATCCCTGCTTAAGGCCAAAACAGATAAGAAGGACTTACAAACACACTGGAATGGAGACAACATGAAAGGAATATCATTTGGAGGAGAAAAAAAAAAAAATTTGGGAAATTTGGGAAATGTAGTGACTACAAGGAGATGGACCAGGATTTTATCAAGTGCAGGGAAAAGGACCAAAAGAGGGTAAAACAAGAGCTCACAGATGTTGCAAAAACAGGGGAAAATGTTAAGGGGGAAGACACAACTTGGAGGGAAAGATGGGAGGAATATGGCATGGACACTATAAAAAAAAACAAAAAAGTAAAAAATCTTGGCCAAAGTCAAAGCCATCAAAAGCAGGCCATATGCCACCAAATGCAGGCCCATGCAGCAAAGCTTGGAAAATGGATCCCTGCTTAAGGCCAAAACAGATAAGAAGGACTTACAAACACACTGGAATGGAGATACCATGAAAGGAATTGCATTTGGAGGAGAAAAAAAAAAATTTGGGAAATTTGGGAAATGTAGTGACTACAAGGAGATGGACCAGGATTTTATCAAGTGCAGGGAAAAGGACCAAAAGAGGGTAAAACAAGAGCTCACAGATGTTGCAAAAACAGGGGAAAATGTTAAGGGGGAAGACACAACTTGGAGGGAAAGATGGAAGGAATATGGCATGGACACTATAAAAAAAAAAAAAAAAGAAAAAAATCTTGCCCAAAGTCAAAGCCATCAAAAGGCATGGCATGCCATCAAGTGCAGGCACATGCTGCAAAGATTCCTCTAGTGGTCCCCATTGAAATCGCAAGATTCCGTTTCCCTTCCCGAAAGGAAATTTCATTTCCTTTCGGGAAGGGAAACGGAATCTTGCGAACCCAAAAAGAAAGGCTTACAAACACTCTGGAAAGGAGATAGGATCAAATGAAATGCAATTGAAAAAAACCCCAAAAACTCCAGAAAATTGGGAGATGTGTTGTCCTCAAAAACTGCTCTGTGAGGAAATGAGCTGCAGTGCAAAGGACCAAAGGAGGCCAAAACTAAGCAGAGAGATGTTGCAAAAGCAGGGGGAAAAGTTAAGGAGGAAGACACAACGTGGAGGGGAATATATGAGGGACATGGCATGGACACTTAAAAAAAAAAAAAAAAAATTCTTGCCCAAAATCAAAGCCATCAAGTGCAGGCCATATGCCACCAAATGCAGGCCCATGCAGCAAAGCTTGGAAAATGGATCCCTGCTTAAGGCCAAAACAGATAAGAAGGACTTACAAACACACTGGAATGGAGACAACATGAAAGGAATATCATTTGGAGGAGAAAAAAAAAAAAATTTGGGAAATTTGGGAAATGTAGTGACTACAAGGAGATGGACCAGGATTTTATCAAGTGCAGGGAAAAGGACCAAAAGAGGGTAAAACAAGAGCTCACAGATGTTGCAAAAACAGGGGAAAATGTTAAGGGGGAAGACACAACTTGGAGGGAAAGATGGGAGGAATATGGCATGGACACTATAAAAAAAAACAAAAAAGTAAAAAATCTTGGCCAAAGTCAAAGCCATCAAAAGCAGGCCATATGCCACCAAATGCAGGCCCATGCAGCAAAGCTTGGAAAATGGATCCCTGCTTAAGGCCAAAACAGATAAGAAGGACTTACAAACACACTGGAATGGAGATACCATGAAAGGAATTGCATTTGGAGGAGAAAAAAAAAAATTTGGGAAATTTGGGAAATGTAGTGACTACAAGGAGATGGACCAGGATTTTATCAAGTGCAGGGAAAAGGACCAAAAGAGGGTAAAACAAGAGCTCACAGATGTTGCAAAAACAGGGGAAAATGTTAAGGGGGAAGACACAACTTGGAGGGAAAGATGGGAGGAATATGGCATAGATACTTATTAAAAAAAAAAAAAAAGAAAAAAATCTTGCCCAAAGTCAAAGCCATCAAAAGGCATGGCATGCCATCAAGTGCAGGCACATGCTGCACAGATTCCTCTAGTGGTCCCCATTGAAATCGCAAGATTCCAAACGGAATCTTGCGAACCCAAAAAGAAAGGCTTACAAACACTCTGGAAAGGAGATAGGATCAAATGAAATGCAATTGAAAAAAACCCCAAAAACTCCAGAAAATTGGGAGATGTGTTGTCCTCAAAAACTGCTCTGTGAGGAAATGAGCTGCAGTGCAAAGGACCAAAGGAGGCCAAAACTAAGCAGAGAGATGTTGCAAAAGCAGGGGGAAAAGTTAAGGAGGAAGACACAACGTGGAGGGGAAGATATGAGGGACATGGCATGGACACTTAAAAAAAAAAAAAAAAAAATTCTTGCCCAAAATCAAAGCCATCAAGTGCAGGCCATATGCCACCAAATGCAGGCCCATGCAGCAAAGCTTGGAAAATGGATCCCTGCTTAAGGCCAAAACAGATAAGAAGGACTTACAAACACACTGGAATGGAGACAACATGAAAGGAATATCATTTGGAGGAGAAAATAAAAAAAATTTGGGAAATTTGGGAAATGTAGTGACTACAAGGAGATGGACCAGGATTTTATCAAGTGCAGGGAAAAGGACCAAAAGAGGGTAAAACAAGAGCTCACAGATGTTGCAAAAACAGGGGAAAATGTTAAGGGGGAAGACACAACTTGGAGGGAAAGATGGGAGGAATATGGCATGGACACTATAAAAAAAAAAAAAAAGTAAAAAATCTTGGCCAAAGTCAAAGCCATCAAAAGCAGGCCATATGCCACCAAATGCAGGCCAATGCAGCAAAGCTTGGAAAATGGATCCCTGCTTAAGGCCAAAACAGATAAGAAGGACTTACAAACACACTGGAATGGAGATACCATGAAAGGAATTGCATTTGGAGGAGAAAAAAAAAATTTGGGAAATTTGGGAAATGTAGTGACTACAAGGAGATGGACCAGGATTTTATCAAGTGCAGGGAAAAGGACCAAAAGAGGGTAAAACAAGAGCTCACAGATGTTGCAAAAACAGGGGAAAATGTTAAGGGGGAAGACACAACTTGGAGGGAAAGATGGAAGGAATATGGCATGGACACTATAAAAAAAAAAAAAAAAGAAAAAAATCTTGCCCAAAGTCAAAGCCATCAAAAGGCATGGCATGCCATCAAGTGCAGGCACATGCTGCAAAGATTCCTCTAGTGGTCCCCATTGAAATCGCAAGATTCCGTTTCCCTTCCCGAAAGGAAATTTCATTTCCTTTCGGGAAGGGAAACGGAATCTTGCGAACCCAAAAAGAAAGGCTTACAAACACTCTGGAAAGGAGATAGGATCAAATGAAATGCAATTGAAAAAAACCCCAAAAACTCCAGGAAATTGGGAGATGTGTTGTCCTCAAAAACTGCTCTGTGAGGAAATGAGCTGCAGTGCAAAGGACCAAAGGAGGCCAAAACTAAGCAGAGAGATGTTGCAAAAGCAGGGGGAAAAGTTAAGGAGGAAGACACAACGTGGAGGGGAAGATATGAGGGACATGGCATGGACACTTAAAAAAAAAAAAAAAAAAATTCTTGCCCAAAATCAAAGCCATCAAGTGCAGGCCATATGCCACCAAATGCAGGCCCATGCAGCAAAGCTTGGAAAATGGATCCCTGCTTAAGGCCAAAACAGATAAGAAGGACTTACAAACACACTGGAATGGAGATACCATGAAAGGAATATCATTTGGAGGAGAAAAAAAAAAAATTTGGGAAATTTGGGAAATGTAGTGACTACAAGGAGATGGACCAGGATTTTATCAAGTGCAGGGAAAAGGACCAAAAGAGGGTAAAACAAGAGCTCACAGATGTTGCAAAAACAGGGGAAAATGTTAAGGGGGAAGACACAACTTGGAGGGAAAGATGGGAGGAATATGGCATGGACACTATAAAAAAAAAAAAAAAAGTAAAAAATCTTGGCCAAAGTCAAAGCCATCAAAAGCAGGCCATATGCCACCAAATGCAGGCCAATGCAGCAAAGCTTGGAAAATGGATCCCTGCTTAAGGCCAAAACAGATAAGAAGGACTTACAAACACACTGGAATGGAGATACCATGAAAGGAATTGCATTTGGAGGAGAAAAAAAAAAAATTTGGGAAATTTGGGAAATGTAGTGACTACAAGGAGATGGACCAGGATTTTATCAAGTGCAGGGAAAAGGACCAAAAGAGGGTAAAACAAGAGCTCACAGATGTTGCAAAAACAGGGGAAAATGTTAAGGGGGAAGACACAACTTGGAGGGAAAGATGGAAGGAATATGGCATGGACACTATAAAAAAAAAAAAAAAAGAAAAAAATCTTGCCCAAAGTCAAAGCCATCAAAAGGCATGGCATGCCATCAAGTGCAGGCACATGCTGCAAAGATTCCTCTAGTGGTCCCCATTGAAATCGCAAGATTCCGTTTCCCTTCCCGAAAGGAAATTTCATTTCCTTTCGGGAAGGGAAACGGAATCTTGCGAACCCAAAAAGAAAGGCTTACAAACACTCTGGAAAGGAGATAGGATCAAATGAAATGCAATTGAAAAAAACCCCAAAAACTCCAGAAAATTGGGAGATGTGTTGTCCTCAAAAACTGCTCTGTGAGGAAATGAGCTGCAGTGCAAAGGACCAAAGGAGGCCAAAAATAAGCAGAGAGATGTTGCAAAAGCAGGGGGAAAAGTTAAGGAGGAAGACACAACGTGGAGGGGAAGATATGAGGGACATGGCATGGACACTTAAAAAAAAAAAAAAAAGTTCTTGCCCAAAATCAAAGCCATCAAGTGCAGGCCATATGCCACCAAATGCAGGCCCATGCAGCAAAGCTTGGAAAATGGATCCCTGCTTAAGGCCAAAACAGATAAGAAGGACTTACAAACACACTGGAATGGAGATACCATGAAAGGAATTGCATTTGGAGGAGAAAAAAAAAAATTTGGGAAATTTGGGAAATGTAGTGACTACAAGGAGATGGACCAGGATTTTATCAAGTGCAGGGAAAAGGACCAAAAGAGGGTAAAACAAGAGCTCACAGATGTTGCAAAAACAGGGGAAAATGTTAAGGGGGAAGACACAACTTGGAGGGAAAGATGGGAGGAATATGGCATAGATACTTATTAACAAAAAAAAAAAAAAGAAAAAAATCTTGCCCAAAGTCAAAGCCATCAAAAGGCATGGCATGCCATCAAGTGCAGGCACATGCTGCAAAGATTCCTCTAGTGGTCCCCATTGAAATCGCAAGATTCCGTTTCCCTTCCCGAAAGGAAATTTCATTTCCTTTCGGGAAGGGAAACGGAATCTTGCGAACCCAAAAAGAAAGGCTTACAAACACTCTGGAAAGGAGATAGGATCAAATGAAATGCAATTGAAAAAAACCCCAAAAACTCCAGAAAATTGGGAGATGTGTTGTCCTCAAAAACTGCTCTGTGAGGAAATGAGCTGCAGTGCAAAGGACCAAAGGAGGCCAAAACTAAGCAGAGAGATGTTGCAAAAGCAGGGGGAAAAGTTAAGGAGGAAGACACAACGTGGAGGGGAAGATATGAGGGACATGGCATGGACACTTAAAAAAAAAAAAAAAAAAAATTCTTGCCCAAAATCAAAGCCATCAAGTGCAGGCCATATGCCACCAAATGCAGGCCCATGCAGCAAAGCTTGGAAAATGGATCCCTGCTTAAGGCCAAAACAGATAAGAAGGACTTACAAACACACTGGAATGGAGACAACATGAAAGGAATATCATTTGGAGGAGAAAAAAAAAAAAATTTGGGAAATTTGGGAAATGTAGTGACTACAAGGAGATGGACCAGGATTTTATCAAGTGCAGGGAAAAGGACCAAAAGAGGGTAAAACAAGAGCTCACAGATGTTGCAAAAACAGGGGAAAATGTTAAGGGGGAAGACACAACTTGGAGGGAAAGATGGGAGGAATATGGCATGGACACTATAAAAAAAAACAAAAAAGTAAAAAATCTTGGCCAAAGTCAAAGCCATCAAAAGCAGGCCATATGCCACCAAATGCAGGCCAATGCAGCAAAGCTTGGAAAATGGATCCCTGCTTAAGGCCAAAACAGATAAGAAGGACTTACAAACACACTGGAATGGAGATACCATGAAAGGAATTGCATTTGGAGGAGAAAAAAAAAAATTTGGGAAATTTGGGAAATGTAGTGACTACAAGGAGATGGACCAGGATTTTATCAAGTGCAGGGAAAAGGACCAAAAGAGGGTAAAACAAGAGCTCACAGATGTTGCAAAAACAGGGGAAAATGTTAAGGGGGAAGACACAACTTGGAGGGAAAGATGGGAGGAATATGGCATAGATACTTATTAAAAAAAAAAAAAAAGAAAAAAATCTTGCCCAAAGTCAAAGCCATCAAAAGGCATGGCATGCCATCAAGTGCAGGCACATGCTGCAAAGATTCCTCTAGTGGTCCCCATTGCAATCGCAAGATTCCGTTTCCCTTCCCGAAAGGAAATTTCATTTCCTTTCGGGAAGGGAAACGGAATCTTGCGAACCCAACAAGAAAGGCTTACAAACACTCTGGAAAGGAGATAGGATCAAATGAAATGCAATTGAAAAAAACCCCAAAAACTCCAGAAAATTGGGAGATGTGTTGTCCTCAAAAACTGATCTGTGAGGAAATGAGCTGCAGTGCAAAGGACCAAAGGAGGCCAAAACTAAGCAGAGAGATGTTGCAAAAGCAAAAGCAGGGGGAAAAGTTAAGGAGGAAGACACAACGTGGAGGGGAAGATATGAGGGACATGGCATGGACACTTAAAAAAAAAAAAAAAAAAATTCTTGCCCAAAATCAAAGCCATCAAGTGCAGGCCATATGCCACCAAATGCAGGCCCATGCAGCAAAGCTTGGAAAATGGATTCCTGCTTAAGGCCAAAACAGATAAGAAGGACTCACAAACACACTGGAATGGAGATACCATGAAAGGAATATCATTTGGAGGAGAAAAAAAAAAAATTTGGGAAATTTGGGAAATGTAGTGACTACAAGGAGATGGACCAGGATTTTATCAAGTGCAGGGAAAAGGACCAAAAGAGGGTAAAACAAGAGCTCACAGATGTTGCAAAAACAGGGGAAAATGTTAAGGGGGAAGACACAACTTGGAGGGAAAGATGGGAGGAATATGGCATAGATACTTATTAAAAAAAAAAAAAAAGAAAAAAATCTTGCCCAAAGTCAAAGCCATCAAAAGGCATGGCATGCCATCAAGTGCAGGCACATGCTGCAAAGATTCCTCTAGTGGTCCCCATTGAAATCGCAAGATTCCGTTTCCCTTCCCGAAAGGAAATGAAATTTCCTTTCGGGAAGGGAAACGGAATCTTGCGAACCCAAAAAGAAAGGCTTACAAACACTCTGGAAAGGAGATAGGATCAAATGAAATGCAATTGAAAAAAACCCCAAAAACTCCAGAAAATTGGGAGATGTGTTGTCCTCAAAAACTGCTCTGTGAGGAAATGAGGTGCAGTGCAAAGGACCAAAGGAGGCCAAAACTAAGCAGAGAGATGTTGCAAAAGCAAAAGCAGGGGGAAAAGTTAAGGAGGAAGACACAACGTGGAGGGGAAGATATGAGGGACATGGCATGGACACTTAAAAAAAAAAAAAAAAAATTCTTGCCCAAAATCAAAGCCATCAAGTGCAGGCCATATGCCACCAAATGCAGGCCCATGCAGCAAAGCTTGGAAAATGGATCCCTGCTTAAGGCCAAAACAGATAAGAAGGACTTACAAACACACTGGAATGGAGATACCATGAAAGGAATATCATTTGGAGGAGAAAAAAAAAAAATTTGGGAAATTTGGGAAATGTAGTGACTACAAGGAGATGGACCAGGATTTTATCAAGTGCAGGGAAAAGGACCAAAAGAGGGTAAAACAAGAGCTCACAGATGTTGCAAAAACAGGGGAAAATGTTAAGGGGGAAGACACAACTTGGAGGGAAAGATGGAAGGAATATGGCATGGACACTATAAAAAAAAAAAAAAAAGAAAAAAATCTTGCCCAAAGTCAAAGCCATCAAAAGGCATGGCATGCCATCAAGTGCAGGCACATGCTGCAAAGATTCCTCTAGTGGTCCCCATTGAAATCGCAAGATTCCGTTTCCCTTCCCGAAAGGAAATTTCATTTCCTTTCGGGAAGGGAAACGGAATCTTGCGAACCCAAAAAGAAAGGCTTACAAACACTCTGGAAAGGAGATAGGATCAAATGAAATGCAATTGAAAAAAACCCCAAAAACTCCAGAAAATTGGGAGATGTGTTGTCCTCAAAAACTGCTCTGTGAGGAAATGAGCTGCAGTGCAAAGGACCAAAGGAGGCCAAAAATAAGCAGAGAGATGTTGCAAAAGCAGGGGGAAAAGTTAAGGAGGAAGACACAACGTGGAGGGGAAGATATGAGGGACATGGCATGGACACTTAAAAAAAAAAAAAAAAGTTCTTGCCCAAAATCAAAGCCATCAAGTGCAGGCCATATGCCACCAAATGCAGGCCCATGCAGCAAAGCTTGGAAAATGGATCCCTGCTTAAGGCCAAAACAGATAAGAAGGACTTACAAACACACTGGAATGGAGATACCATGAAAGGAATTGCATTTGGAGGAGAAAAAAAAAAATTTGGGAAATTTGGGAAATGTAGTGACTACAAGGAGATGGACCAGGATTTTATCAAGTGCAGGGAAAAGGACCAAAAGAGGGTAAAACAAGAGCTCACAGATGTTGCAAAAACAGGGGAAAATGTTAAGGGGGAAGACACAACTTGGAGGGAAAGATGGGAGGAATATGGCATAGATACTTATTAACAAAAAAAAAAAAAAGAAAAAAATCTTGCCCAAAGTCAAAGCCATCAAAAGGCATGGCATGCCATCAAGTGCAGGCACATGCTGCAAAGATTCCTCTAGTGGTCCCCATTGAAATCGCAAGATTCCGTTTCCCTTCCCGAAAGGAAATTTCATTTCCTTTCGGGAAGGGAAACGGAATCTTGCGAACCCAAAAAGAAAGGCTTACAAACACTCTGGAAAGGAGATAGGATCAAATGAAATGCAATTGAAAAAAACCCCAAAAACTCCAGAAAATTGGGAGATGTGTTGTCCTCAAAAACTGCTCTGTGAGGAAATGAGCTGCAGTGCAAAGGACCAAAGGAGGCCAAAACTAAGCAGAGAGATGTTGCAAAAGCAGGGGGAAAAGTTAAGGAGGAAGACACAACGTGGAGGGGAAGATATGAGGGACATGGCATGGACACTTAAAAAAAAAAAAAAAAAAAATTCTTGCCCAAAATCAAAGCCATCAAGTGCAGGCCATATGCCACCAAATGCAGGCCCATGCAGCAAAGCTTGGAAAATGGATCCCTGCTTAAGGCCAAAACAGATAAGAAGGACTTACAAACACACTGGAATGGAGACAACATGAAAGGAATATCATTTGGAGGAGAAAAAAAAAAAAATTTGGGAAATTTGGGAAATGTAGTGACTACAAGGAGATGGACCAGGATTTTATCAAGTGCAGGGAAAAGGACCAAAAGAGGGTAAAACAAGAGCTCACAGATGTTGCAAAAACAGGGGAAAATGTTAAGGGGGAAGACACAACTTGGAGGGAAAGATGGGAGGAATATGGCATGGACACTATAAAAAAAAACAAAAAAGTAAAAAATCTTGGCCAAAGTCAAAGCCATCAAAAGCAGGCCATATGCCACCAAATGCAGGCCAATGCAGCAAAGCTTGGAAAATGGATCCCTGCTTAAGGCCAAAACAGATAAGAAGGACTTACAAACACACTGGAATGGAGATACCATGAAAGGAATTGCATTTGGAGGAGAAAAAAAAAAATTTGGGAAATTTGGGAAATGTAGTGACTACAAGGAGATGGACCAGGATTTTATCAAGTGCAGGGAAAAGGACCAAAAGAGGGTAAAACAAGAGCTCACAGATGTTGCAAAAACAGGGGAAAATGTTAAGGGGGAAGACACAACTTGGAGGGAAAGATGGGAGGAATATGGCATAGATACTTATTAAAAAAAAAAAAAAAGAAAAAAATCTTGCCCAAAGTCAAAGCCATCAAAAGGCATGGCATGCCATCAAGTGCAGGCACATGCTGCAAAGATTCCTCTAGTGGTCCCCATTGCAATCGCAAGATTCCGTTTCCCTTCCCGAAAGGAAATTTCATTTCCTTTCGGGAAGGGAAACGGAATCTTGCGAACCCAACAAGAAAGGCTTACAAACACTCTGGAAAGGAGATAGGATCAAATGAAATGCAATTGAAAAAAACCCCAAAAACTCCAGAAAATTGGGAGATGTGTTGTCCTCAAAAACTGATCTGTGAGGAAATGAGCTGCAGTGCAAAGGACCAAAGGAGGCCAAAACTAAGCAGAGAGATGTTGCAAAAGCAAAAGCAGGGGGAAAAGTTAAGGAGGAAGACACAACGTGGAGGGGAAGATATGAGGGACATGGCATGGACACTTAAAAAAAAAAAAAAAAAAATTCTTGCCCAAAATCAAAGCCATCAAGTGCAGGCCATATGCCACCAAATGCAGGCCCATGCAGCAAAGCTTGGAAAATGGATTCCTGCTTAAGGCCAAAACAGATAAGAAGGACTCACAAACACACTGGAATGGAGATACCATGAAAGGAATATCATTTGGAGGAGAAAAAAAAAAAATTTGGGAAATTTGGGAAATGTAGTGACTACAAGGAGATGGACCAGGATTTTATCAAGTGCAGGGAAAAGGACCAAAAGAGGGTAAAACAAGAGCTCACAGATGTTGCAAAAACAGGGGAAAATGTTAAGGGGGAAGACACAACTTGGAGGGAAAGATGGGAGGAATATGGCATAGATACTTATTAAAAAAAAAAAAAAAGAAAAAAATCTTGCCCAAAGTCAAAGCCATCAAAAGGCATGGCATGCCATCAAGTGCAGGCACATGCTGCAAAGATTCCTCTAGTGGTCCCCATTGAAATCGCAAGATTCCGTTTCCCTTCCCGAAAGGAAATGAAATTTCCTTTCGGGAAGGGAAACGGAATCTTGCGAACCCAAAAAGAAAGGCTTACAAACACTCTGGAAAGGAGATAGGATCAAATGAAATGCAATTGAAAAAAACCCCAAAAACTCCAGAAAATTGGGAGATGTGTTGTCCTCAAAAACTGCTCTGTGAGGAAATGAGGTGCAGTGCAAAGGACCAAAGGAGGCCAAAACTAAGCAGAGAGATGTTGCAAAAGCAAAAGCAGGGGGAAAAGTTAAGGAGGAAGACACAACGTGGAGGGGAAGATATGAGGGACATGGCATGGACACTTAAAAAAAAAAAAAAAAAATTCTTGCCCAAAATCAAAGCCATCAAGTGCAGGCCATATGCCACCAAATGCAGGCCCATGCAGCAAAGCTTGGAAAATGGATCCCTGCTTAAGGCCAAAACAGATAAGAAGGACTTACAAACACACTGGAATGGAGATACCATGAAAGGAATATCATTTGGAGGAGAAAAAAAAAAAATTTGGGAAATTTGGGAAATGTAGTGACTACAAGGAGATGGACCAGGATTTTATCAAGTGCAGGGAAAAGGACCAAAAGAGGGTAAAACAAGAGCTCACAGATGTTGCAAAAACAGGGGAAAATGTTAAGGGGGAAGACACAACTTGGAGGGAAAGATGGGAGGAATATGGCATGGACACTATAAAAAAAAAAAAAAAGTAAAAAATCTTGGCCAAAGTCAAAGCCATCAAAAGCAGGCCATATGCCACCAAATGCAGGCCAATGCAGCAAAGCTTGGAAAATGGATCCCTGCTTAAGGCCAAAACAGATAAGAAGGACTTACAAACACACTGGAATGGAGATACCATGAAAGGAATTGCATTTGGAGGAGAAAAAAAAAATTTGGGAAATTTGGGAAATGTAGTGACTACAAGGAGATGGACCAGGATTTTATCAAGTGCAGGGAAAAGGACCAAAAGAGGGTAAAACAAGAGCTCACAGATGTTGCAAAAACAGGGGAAAATGTTAAGGGGGAAGACACAACTTGGAGGGAAAGATGGAAGGAATATGGCATGGACACTATAAAAAAAAAAAAAAAAAGAAAAAAATCTTGCCCAAAGTCAAAGCCATCAAAAGGCATGGCATGCCATCAAGTGCAGGCACATGCTGCAAAGATTCCTCTAGTGGTCCCCATTGAAATCGCAAGATTCCCTTTCCCTTCCCGAAAGGAAATTTCATTTCCTTTCGGGAAGGGAAACGGAATCTTGCGAACCCAAAAAGAAAGGCTTACAAACACTCTGGAAAGGAGATAGGATCAAATGAAATGCAATTGAAAAAAACCCCAAAAACTCCAGAAAATTGGGAGATGTGTTGTCCTCAAAAACTGCTCTGTGAGGAAATGAGCTGCAGTGCAAAGGACCAAAGGAGGCCAAAACTAAGCAGAGAGATGTTGCAAAAGCAGGGGGAAAAGTTAAGGAGGAAGATACAACGTGGAGGGGAAGATATGAGGGACATGGCATGGACACTTAAAAAAAAAAAAAAAAAATTCTCGCCCAAAATCAAAGCCATCAAGTGCAGGCCATATGCCACCAAATGCAGGCCCATGCAGCAAAGCTTGGAAAATGGATCCCTGCTTAAGGCCAAAACAGATAAGAAGGACTTACAAACACACTGGAATGGAGATACCATGAAAGGAATATCATTTGGAGAAGAAAAAAAAAAAATTTGGGAAATTTGGGAAATGTAGTGACTACAAGGAGATGGACCAGGATTTTATCAAGTGCAGGGAAAAGGACCAAAAGAGGGTAAAACAAGAGCTCACAGATGTTGCAAAAACAGGGGAAAATGTTAAGGGGGAAGACACAACTTGGAGGGAAAGATGGGAGGAATATGGCATAGATACTTATTAAAAAAAAAAAAAAGAAAAAAATCTTGCCCAAAGTCAAAGCCATCAAAAGGCATGGCATGCCATCAAGTGCAGGCACATGCTGCAAAGATTCCTCTAGTGGTCCCCATTGAAATCGCAAGATTCCGTTTCCCTTCCCGAAAGGAAATTTCATTTCCTTTCGGGAAGGGAAACGGAATCTTGCGAACCCAAAAAGAAAGGCTTACAAACACTCTGGAAAGGAGATAGGATCAAATGAAATGCAATTGAAAAAAACCCCAAAAACTCCAGAAAATTGGGAGATGTGTTGTCCTCAAAAACTGCTCTGTGAGGAAATGAGCTGCAGTGCAAAGGACCAAAGGAGGCCAAAACTAAGCAGAGAGATGTTGCAAAAGCAGGGGGAAAAGTTAAGGAGGAAGACACAACGTGGAGGGGAAGATATGAGGGACATGGCATGGACACTTAAAAAAAAAAAAAAAAAAATTCTTGCCCAAAATCAAAGCCATCAAGTGCAGGCCATATGCCACCAAATGCAGGCCCATGCAGCAAAGCTTGGAAAATGGATCCCTGCTTAAGGCCAAAACAGATCAGAAGGACTCACAAACACACTGGAATAGAGATACCATGAAAGGAATATCATTTGGAGGAGAAAAATAAAAATTTGGGAAATTTGGGAAATGTAGTGACTACAAGGAGATGGACCAGGATTTTATCAAGTGCAGGGAAAAGGACCAAAAGAGGGTAAAACAAGAGCTCACAGATGTTGCAAAAACAGGGCAAAATGTTAAGGGGGAAGACACAACTTGGAGGGAAAGATGGGAGGAATATGGCATAGATACTTATTAAAAAAAAAAAAAAGAAAAAAATCTTGGCCAAAGTCAAAGCCATCAAAAGCAGGCCATATGCCACCAAATGCAGGCCAATGCAGCAAAGCTTGGAAAATGGATCCCTGCTTAAGGCCAAAACAGATAAGAAGGACTTACAAACACACTGGAATGGAGATACCATGAAAGGAATTGCATTTGGAGGAGAAAAAAAAAAATTTGGGAAATTTGGGAAATGTAGTGACTACAAGGAGATGGACCAGGATTTTATCAAGTGCAGGGAAAAGGACCAAAAGAGGGTAAAACAAGAGCTCACAGATGTTGCAAAAACAGGGGAAAATGTTAAGGGGGAAGACACAACTTGGAGGGAAAGATGGGAGGAATATGGCATAGATACTTATTAAAAAAAAAAAAAAAGAAAAAAATCTTGCCCAAAGTCAAAGCCATCAAAAGGCATGGCATGCCATCAAGTGCAGGCACATGCTGCAAAGATTCCTCTAGTGGTCCCCATTGAAATCGCAAATTCCGTTTCCCTTCCCGAAAGGAAATTTCATTTCCTTTCGGGAAGGGAAACGGAATCTTGCGAACCCAAAAAGAAAGGCTTACAAACACTCTGGAAAGGAGATAGGATCAAATGAAATGCAATTGAAAAAAACCCCAAAAACTCCAGAAAATTGGGAGATGTGTTGTCCTCAAAAACTGCTCTGGGAGGAAATGAGCTGCAGTGCAAAGGACCAAAGGAGGCCAAAACTAAGCAGAGAGATTTTGCAAAAGCAGGGAGGAAAGTTAAGGAGGAAGACACAACGTGGAGGGGAAGATATGAGGGACATGGCATGGACACTTAAAAAAAAAAAAAAATAAATAAATTCTTGCCCAAAATCAAAGCCATCAAGTGCAGGCCATATGCCACCAAATGCAGGCCCATGCAGCAAAGCTTGGAAAATGGATTCCTGCTTAAGGCCAAAACAGATAAGAAGGACTCACAAACACACTGGAATGGAGATACCATGAAAGGAATATCATTTGGAGGAGAAAAAAAAAAATTTGGGAAATTTGGGAAATGTAGTGACTACAAGGAGATGGACCAGGATTTTATCAAGTGCCGGGAAAAGGACCAAAAGAGGGTAAAACAAGAGCTCACAGATGTTGCAAAAACAGGGGAAAATGTTAAGGGGGAAGACACAACTTGGAGGGAAAGATGGGAGGAATATGGCATAGATACTTATTAAAAAAAAAAAAAAAGAAAAAAATCTTGCCCAAAGTCAAAGCCATCAAAAGGCATGGCATGCCATCAAGTGCAGGCACATGCTGCAAAGATTCCTCTAGTGGTCCCCATTGAAATCGCAAGATTCCGTTTCCCTTCCCGAAAGGAAATTTCATTTCCTTTCGGGAAGGGAAACGGAATCTTGCGAACCCAAAAAGAAAGGCTTACAAACACTCTGGAAAGGAGATAGGATCAAATGAAATGCAATTGAAAAAAACCCCAAAAACTCCAGAAAATTGGGAGATGTGTTGTCCTCAAAAACTGCTCTGGGAGGAAATGAGCTGCAGTGCAAAGGACCAAAGGAGGCCAAAACTAAGCAGAGAGATGTTGCAAAAGCAGGGGGAAAAGTTAAGGAGGAAGACACAACGTGGAGGGGAAGATATGAGGGACATGGCATGGACACTTAAAAAAAAAAAAAAAAAAATTCTTGCCCAAAATCAAAGCCATCAAGTGCAGGCCATATGCCACCAAATGCAGGCCCATGCAGCAAAGCTTGGAAAATGGATCCCTGCTTAAGGCCAAAACAGATAAGAAGGACTTACAAACACACTGGAATGGAGATACCATGAAAGGAATTGCATTTGGAGGAGAAAAAAAAAAAATTTGGGAAATTTGGGAAATGTAGTGACTACAAGGAGATGGACCAGGATTTTATCAAGTGCAGGGAAAAGGACCAAAAGAGGGTAAAACAAGAGCTCACAGATGTTGCAAAAACAGGGGAAAATGTTAAGGGGGAAGACACAACGTGGAGGGGAAGATATGAGGGACATGGCATGGACACTGAAAAAAAAACAAAAAAAATTCTTGCCCAAAATCAAAGCCATCAAGTGCAGGCCATATGCCACCAAATGCAGGCCCATGCAGCAAAGCTTGGAAAATGGATCCCTGCTTAAGGCCAAAACAGATAAGAAGGACTTACAAACACACTGGAATGGAGATACCATGAAAGGAATATCATTTGGAGGAGAAAAAAAAAAATTTGGGAAATTTGGGAAATGTAGTGACTACAAGGAGATGGACCAGGATTTTATCAAGTGCAGGGAAAAGGACCAAAAAGGGTAAAACAAGAGCTCACAGATGTTGCAAAAACAGGGGAAAATGTTAAGGGGGAAGACACAACTTGGAGGGAAAGATGGAAGGAATATGGCATAGATACTTATTAAAAAAAAAAAAAAAAGAAAAAAATCTTGCCCAAAGTCAAAGCCATCAAAAGGCATGGCATGCCATCAAGTGCAGGCACATGCTGCAAAGATTCCTCTAGTGGTCCCCATTGAAATCGCAAGATTCCGTTTCCCTTCCCGAAAGGAAATTTCATTTCCTTTCGGGAAGGGAAACGGAATCTTGCGAACCCAAAAAGAAAGGCTTACAAACACTCTGGAAAGGAGATAGGATCAAATGAAATGCAATTGAAAAAAACCCCAAAAACTCCAGAAAATTGGGAGATGTGTTGTCCTCAAAAACTGCTCTGTGAGGAAATGAGCTGCAGTGCAAAGGACCAAAGGAGGCCAAAACTAAGCAGAGAGATGTTGCAAAAGCAGGGGGAAAAGTTAAGGAGGAAGACACAACGTGGAGGGGAATATATGAGGGACATGGCATGGACACTTAAAAAAAAAAAAAAAAAAATTCTTGCCCAAAATCAAAGCCATCAAGTGCAGGCCATATGCCACCAAATGCAGGCCCATGCAGCAAAGCTTGGAAAATGGATCCCTGCTTAAGGCCAAAACAGATAAGAAGGACTTACAAACACACTGGAATGGAGACAACATGAAAGGAATATCATTTGGAGGAGAAAAAAAAAAAAATTTGGGAAATTTGGGAAATGTAGTGACTACAAGGAGATGGACCAGGATTTTATCAAGTGCAGGGAAAAGGACCAAAAGAGGGTAAAACAAGAGCTCACAGATGTTGCAAAAACAGGGGAAAATGTTAAGGGGGAAGACACAACTTGGAGGGAAAGATGGGAGGAATATGGCATGGACACTATAAAAAAAAACAAAAAAGTAAAAAATCTTGGCCAAAGTCAAAGCCATCAAAAGCAGGCCATATGCCACCAAATGCAGGCCCATGCAGCAAAGCTTGGAAAATGGATCCCTGCTTAAGGCCAAAACAGATAAGAAGGACTTACAAACACACTGGAATGGAGATACCATGAAAGGAATTGCATTTGGAGGAGAAAAAAAAAAATTTGGGAAATTTGGGAAATGTAGTGACTACAAGGAGATGGACCAGGATTTTATCAAGTGCAGGGAAAAGGACCAAAAGAGGGTAAAACAAGAGCTCACAGATGTTGCAAAAACAGGGGAAAATGTTAAGGGGGAAGACACAACTTGGAGGGAAAGATGGGAGGAATATGGCATAGATACTTATTAAAAAAAAAAAAAAAGAAAAAAATCTTGCCCAAAGTCAAAGCCATCAAAAGGCATGGCATGCCATCAAGTGCAGGCACATGCTGCAAAGATTCCTCTAGTGGTCCCCATTGAAATCGCAAGATTCCAAACGGAATCTTGCGAACCCAAAAAGAAAGGCTTACAAACACTCTGGAAAGGAGATAGGATCAAATGAAATGCAATTGAAAAAAACCCCAAAAACTCCAGAAAATTGGGAGATGTGTTGTCCTCAAAAACTGCTCTGTGAGGAAATGAGCTGCAGTGCAAAGGACCAAAGGAGGCCAAAACTAAGCAGAGAGATGTTGCAAAAGCAGGGGGAAAAGTTAAGGAGGAAGACACAACGTGGAGGGGAAGATATGAGGGACATGGCATGGACACTTAAAAAAAAAAAAAAAAAAATTCTTGCCCAAAATCAAAGCCATCAAGTGCAGGCCATATGCCACCAAATGCAGGCCCATGCAGCAAAGCTTGGAAAATGGATCCCTGCTTAAGGCCAAAACAGATAAGAAGGACTTACAAACACACTGGAATGGAGACAACATGAAAGGAATATCATTTGGAGGAGAAAATAAAAAAAATTTGGGAAATTTGGGAAATGTAGTGACTACAAGGAGATGGACCAGGATTTTATCAAGTGCAGGGAAAAGGACCAAAAGAGGGTAAAACAAGAGCTCACAGATGTTGCAAAAACAGGGGAAAATGTTAAGGGGGAAGACACAACTTGGAGGGAAAGATGGGAGGAATATGGCATAGATACTTATTAACAAAAAAAAAAAAAGAAAAAAATCTTGCCCAAAGTCAAAGCCATCAAAAGGCATGGCATGCCATCAAGTGCAGGCACATGCTGCAAAGATTCCTCTAGTGGTCCCCATTGAAATCGCAAGATTCCGTTTCCCTTCCCGAAAGGAAATTTCATTTCCTTTCGGGAAGGGAAACGGAATCTTGCGAACCCAAAAAGAAAGGCTTACAAACACTCTGGAAAGGAGATAGGATCAAATGAAATGCAATTGAAAAAAACCCCAAAAACTCCAGAAAATTGGGAGATGTGTTGTCCTCAAAAACTGCTCTGTGAGGAAATGAGCTGCAGTGCAAAGGACCAAAGGAGGCCAAAACTAAGCAGAGAGATGTTGCAAAAGCAGGGGGAAAAGTTAAGGAGGAAGACACAACGTGGAGGGGAAGATATGAGGGACATGGCATGGACACTTAAAAAAAAAAAAAAAAAATTCTTGCCCAAAATCAAAGCCATCAAGTGCAGGCCATATGCCACCAAATGCAGGCCCATGCAGCAAAGCTTGGAAAATGGATCCCTGCTTAAGGCCAAAACAGATAAGAAGGACTTACAAACACACTGGAATGGAGACAACATGAAAGGAATATCATTTGGAGGAGAAAAAAAAAAAAATTTGGGAAATTTGGGAAATGTAGTGACTACAAGGAGATGGACCAGGATTTTATCAAGTGCAGGGAAAAGGACCAAAAGAGGGTAAAACAAGAGCTCACAGATGTTGCAAAAACAGGGGAAAATGTTAAGGGGGAAGACACAACGTGGAGGGGAAGATATGAGGGACATGGCATGGACACTGAAAAAAAAACAAAAAAAATTCTTGCCCAAAATCAAAGCCATCAAGTGCAGGCCATATGCCACCAAATGCAGGCCCATGCAGCAAAGCTTGGAAAATGGATCCCTGCTTAAGGCCAAAACAGATAAGAAGGACTTACAAACACACTGGAATGGAGATACCATGAAAGGAATATCATTTGGAGGAGAAAAAAAAAAATTTGGGAAATTTGGGAAATGTAGTGACTACAAGGAGATGGACCAGGATTTTATCAAGTGCAGGGAAAAGGACCAAAAAGGGTAAAACAAGAGCTCACAGATGTTGCAAAAACAGGGGAAAATGTTAAGGGGGAAGACACAACTTGGAGGGAAAGATGGAAGGAATATGGCATAGATACTTATTAAAAAAAAAAAAAAAAGAAAAAAATCTTGCCCAAAGTCAAAGCCATCAAAAGGCATGGCATGCCATCAAGTGCAGGCACATGCTGCAAAGATTCCTCTAGTGGTCCCCATTGAAATCGCAAGATTCCGTTTCCCTTCCCGAAAGGAAATTTCATTTCCTTTCGGGAAGGGAAACGGAATCTTGCGAACCCAAAAAGAAAGGCTTACAAACACTCTGGAAAGGAGATAGGATCAAATGAAATGCAATTGAAAAAAACCCCAAAAACTCCAGAAAATTGGGAGATGTGTTGTCCTCAAAAACTGCTCTGTGAGGAAATGAGCTGCAGTGCAAAGGACCAAAGGAGGCCAAAACTAAGCAGAGAGATGTTGCAAAAGCAGGGGGAAAAGTTAAGGAGGAAGACACAACGTGGAGGGGAAGATATGAGGGACATGGCATGGACACTTAAAAAAAAAAAAAAAAAAATTCTTGCCCAAAATCAAAGCCATCAAGTGCAGGCCATATGCCACCAAATGCAGGCCCATGCAGCAAAGCTTGGAAAATGGATCCCTGCTTAAGGCCAAAACAGATCAGAAGGACTCACAAACACACTGGAATAGAGATACCATGAAAGGAATATCATTTGGAGGAGAAAAATAAAAATTTGGGAAATTTGGGAAATGTAGTGACTACAAGGAGATGGACCAGGATTTTATCAAGTGCAGGGAAAAGGACCAAAAGAGGGTAAAACAAGAGCTCACAGATGTTGCAAAAACAGGGGAAAATGTTAAGGGGGAAGACACAACTTGGAGGGAAAGATGGGAGGAATATGGCATGGACACTATAAAAAAAAAAAAAAAGTAAAAAATCTTGGCCAAAGTCAAAGCCATCAAAAGCAGGCCATATGCCACCAAATGCAGGCCAATGCAGCAAAGCTTGGAAAATGGATCCCTGCTTAAGGCCAAAACAGATAAGAAGGACTTACAAACACACTGGAATGGAGATACCATGAAAGGAATTGCATTTGGAGGAGAAAAAAAAAAAATTTGGGAAATTTGGGAAATGTAGTGACTACAAGGAGATGGACCAGGATTTTATCAAGTGCAGGGAAAAGGACCAAAAGAGGGTAAAACAAGAGCTCACAGATGTTGCAAAAACAGGGGAAAATGTTAAGGGGGAAGACACAACTTGGAGGGAAAGATGGAAGGAATATGGCATGGACACTATAAAAAAAAAAAAAAAAAGAAAAAAATCTTGCCCAAAGTCAAAGCCATGAAAAGGCATGGCATGCCATCAAGTGCAGGCACATGCTGCAAAGATTCCTCTAGTGGTCCCCATTGAAATCGCAAGATTCCGTTTCCCTTCCCGAAAGGAAATTTCATTTCCTTTCGGGAAGGGAAACGGAATCTTGCGAACCCAAAAAGAAAGGCTTACAAACACTCTGGAAAGGAGATAGGATCAAATGAAATGCAATTGAAAAAAACCCCAAAAACTCCAGAAAATTGGGAGATGTGTTGTCCTCAAAAACTGCTCTGTGAGGAAATGAGCTGCAGTGCAAAGGACCAAAGGAGGCCAAAACTAAGCAGAGAGATGTTGCAAAAGCAGGGGGAAAAGTTAAGGAGGAAGACACAACGTGGAGGGGAAGATATGAGGGACATGGCATGGACACTTAAAAAAAAAAAAAAAAATTCTTGCCCAAAATCAAAGCCATCAAGTGCAGGCCATATGCCACCAAATGCAGGCCCATGCAGCAAAGCTTGGAAAATGGATCCCTGCTTAAGGCCAAAACAGATAAGAAGGACTTACAAACACACTGGAATGGAGATACCATGAAAGGAATATCATTTGGAGGAGAAAAAAAAAAAATTTGGGAAATTTGGGAAATGTAGTGACTACAAGGAGATGGACCAGGATTTTATCAAGTGCAGGGAAAAGGACCAAAAGAGGGTAAAACAAGAGCTCACAGATGTTGCAAAAACAGGGGAAAATGTTAAGGGGGAAGACACAACTTGGAGGGAAAGATGGGAGGAATATGGCATAGATACTTAATAAAGAAAAAAAAAAAGAAAAAAATCTTGCCCAAAGTCAAAGCCATCAAAAGGCATGGCATGCCATCAAGTGCAGGCACATGCTGCAAAGATTCCTCTAGTGGTCCCCATTGAAATCGCAAGATTCCGTTTCCCTTTCCGAAAGGGAATTTCATTTCCTTTCGGGAAGGGAAACGGAATCTTGCGAACCCAAAAAGAAAGGCTTACAAACACTCTGGAAAGGAGATAGGATCAAATGAAATGCAATTGAAAAAAACCCCAAAAACTCCAGAAAATTGGGAGATGTGTTGTCCTCAAAAACTGCTCTGTGAGGAAATGAGCTGCAGTGCAAAGGACCAAAGGAGGCCAAAACTAAGCAGAGAGATGTTGCAAAAGCAGGGGGAAAAGTTAAGGAGGAAGACACAACGTGGAGGGGAAGATATGAGGGACATGGCATGGACACTTAAAAAAAAAAAAAAAAAATTCTCGCCCAAAATCAAAGCCATCAAGTGCAGGCCATATGCCACCAAATGCAGGCCCATGCAGCAAAGCTTGGAAAATGGATCCCTGCTTAAGGCCAAAACAGATAAGAAGGACTTACAAACACACCGGAATGGAGACAACATGAAAGGAATATCATTTGGAGGAGAAAAAAAAAAAATTTGGGAAATTTGGGAAATGTAGTGACTACAAGGAGATGGACCAGGATTTTATCAAGTGCAGGGAAAAGGACCAAAAGAGGGTAAAACAAGAGCTCACAGATGTTGCAAAAACAGGGCAAAATGTTAAGGGGGAAGACACAACTTGGAGGGAAAGATGGGAGGAATATGGCATAGATACTTATTAAAAAAAAAAAAAAGAAAAAAATCTTGCCCAAAGTCAAAGCCATCAAAAGGCATGGCATGCCATCAAGTGCAGGCACATGCTGCAAAGATTCCTCTAGTGGTCCCCATTGAAATCGCAAGATTCCGTTTCCCTTCCCGAAAGGAAATTTCATTTCCTTTCGGGAAGGGAAACGGAATCTTGCGAACCCAAAAAGAAAGGCTTACAAACACTCTGGAAAGGAGATAGGATCAAATGAAATGCAATTGAAAAAAACCCCAAAAACTCCAGAAAATTGGGAGATGTGTTGTCCTCAAAAACTGCTCTGTGAGGAAATGAGCTGCAGTGCAAAGGACCAAAGGAGGCCAAAACTAAGCAGAGAGATGTTGCAAAAGCAGGGGGAAAAGTTAAGGAGGAAGACACAACGGGGAGGGGAAGATATGAGGGACATGGCATGGACACTTAAAAAAAAAAAAAAAAAAAAAATTCTTGCCCAAAATCAAAGCCATCAAGTGCAGGCCATATGCCACCAAATGCAGGCCCATGCAGCAAAGCTTGGAAAATGGTTCCCTGCTTAAGGCCAAAACAGATAAGAAGGACTTACAAACACACTGGAATGGAGATACCATGAAAGGAATATCATTTGGAGGAGAAAAAAAAAAAATTTCGGAAATTTCGGAAATGTAGTGACTACAAGGAAATGGACCAGGATTTTATCAAGTGCAGGGAAAAGGACCAAAAGAGGGTAAAACAAGAGCTCACAGATGTTGCAAAAACAGGGGAAAATGTTAAGGGGGAAGACACAACTTGGAGGGAAAGATGGAAGGAATATAGCATAGATACTTATTAAAAAAAAAAAAAAAAGAAAAAAATCTTGCCCAAAGTCAAAGCCATCAAAAGGCATGGCATGCCATCAAGTGCAGGCACATGCTGCAAAGATTCCTCTAGTGGTCCCCATTGAAATCGCAAGATTCCGTTTCCCTTCCCGAAAGGAAATTTCATTTCCTTTCGGGAAGGGAAACGGAATCTTGCGAACCCAAAAAGAAAGGCTTACAAACACTCTGGAAAGGAGATAGGATCAAATGAAATGCAATTGAAAAAAACCCCAAAAACTCCAGAAAATTGGGAGATGTGTTGTCCTCAAAAACTGCTCTGTGAGGAAATGAGCTGCAGTGCAAAGGACCAAAGGAGGCCAAAACTAAGCAGAGAGATGTTGCAAAAGCAGGGGGAAAAGTTAAGGAGGAAGACACAATGTGGAGGGGAAGATATGAGGGACATGGCATGGACACTTAAAAAAAAAAATAAAAAAAAATTCTTGCCCAAAATCAAAGCCATCAAGTGCAGGCCATATGCCACCAAATGCAGGCCCATGCAGCAAAGCTTGGAAAATGGATCCCTGCTTAAGGCCAAAACAGATAAGAAGGACTTACAAACACACTGGAATGGAGATACCATGAAAGGAATATCATTTGGAGGAGAAAAAAAAAAAATTTGGGAAATTTGGGAAATGTAGTGACTACAAGGAGATGGACCAGGATTTTATCAAGTGCAGGGAAAAGGACCAAAAGAGGGTAAAACAAGAGCTCACAGATGTTGCAAAAACAGGGGAAAATGTTAAGGGGGAAGACACAACTTGGAGGGAAAGATGGGAGGAATATGGCATGGACACTATAAAAAAAAAAAAAAAGTAAAAAATCTTGCCCAAAGTCAAAGCCATCAAAAGCAGGCCATATGCCACCAAATGCAGGCCAATGCAGCAAAGCTTGGAAAATGGATCCCTGCTTAAGGCCAAAACAGATAAGAAGGACTTACAAACACACTGGAATGGAGATACCATGAAAGGAATTGCATTTGGAGGAGAAAAAAAAAAATTTGGGAAATTTGGGAAATGTAGTGACTACAAGGAGATGGACCAGGATTTTATCAAGTGCAGGGAAAAGGACCAAAAGAGGGTAAAACAAGAGCTCACAGATGTTGCAAAAACAGGGGAAAATGTTAAGGGGGAAGACACAACTTGGAGGGAAAGATGGGAGGAATATGGCATAGATACTTATTAAAAAAAAAAAAAAAAAAATCTTGCCCAAAGTCAAAGCCATCAAAAGGCATGGCATGCCATCAAGTGCAGGCACATGCTGCAAAGATTCCTCTAGTGGTCCCCATTGAAATCGCAAGATTCCGTTTCCCTTCCCGAAAGGAAATTTCATTTCCTTTCGGGAAGGGAAACGGAATCTTGCGAACCCAAAAAGAAAGGCTTACAAACACTCTGGAAAGGAGATAGGATCAAATGAAATGCAATTGAAAAAAACCCCAAAAACTCCAGAAAATTGGGAGATGTGTTGTCCTCAAAAACTGCTCTGTGAGGAAATGAGCTGCAGTGCAAAGGACCAAAGGAGGCCAAAACTAAGCAGAGAGATGTTGCAAAAGCAGGGGGAAAAGTTAAGGAGGAAGACACAACGTGGAGGGGAAGATATGAGGGACATGGCATGGACACTTAAAAAAAAAAAAAAAAAAATTCTTGCCCAAAATCAAAGCCATCAAGTGCAGGCCATATGCCACCAAATGCAGGCCCATGCAGCAAAGCTTGGAAAATGGATCCCTGCTTAAGGCCAAAACAGATAAGAAGGACTCACAAACACACTGGAATGGAGATACCATGAAAGGAATATCATTTGGAGGAGAAAAATAAAAATTTGGGAAATTTGGGAAATGTAGTGACTACAAGGAGATGGACCAGGATTTTATCAAGTGCAGGGAAAAGGACCAAAAGAGGGTAAAACAAGAGCTCACAGATGTTGCAAAAACAGGGGAAAATGTTAAGGGGGAAGACACAACTTGGAGGGAAAGATGGGAGGAATATGGCATAGATACTTAATAAAGAAAAAAAAAAAGAAAAAAATCTTGCCCAAAGTCAAAGCCATCAAAAGGCATGGCATGCCATCAAGTGCAGGCACATGCTGCAAAGATTCCTCTAGTGGTCCCCATTGAAATCGCAAGATTCCGTTGCCCTTTCCGAAAGGGAATTTCATTTCCTTTCGGGAAGGGAAACGGAATCTTGCGAACCCAAAAAGAAAGGCTTACAAACACTCTGGAAAGGAGATAGGATCAAATGAAATGCAATTGAAAAAAACCCCAAAAACTCCAGAAAATTGGGAGATGTGTTGTCCTCAAAAACTGCTCTGGGAGGAAATGAGCTGCAGTGCAAAGGACCAAAGGAGGCCAAAACTAAGCAGAGAGATGTTGCAAAAGCAGGGGGAAAAGTTAAGGAGGAAGACACAACGTGGAGGGGAAGATATGAGGGACATGGCATGGACACTTAAAAAAAAAAAAAAAAAAAAAATTATTGCCCAAAATCAAAGCCATCAAGTGCAGGCCATATGCCACCAAATGCAGGCCCATGCAGCAAAGCTTGGAAAATGGATCCCTGCTTAAGGCCAAAACAGATAAGAAGGACTTACAAACACACTGGAATGGAGATACCATGAAAGGAATATCATTTGGAGGAGAAAAAAAAAAAATTTGGGAAATTTGGGAAATGTAGTGACTACAAGGAGATGGACCAGGATTTTATCAAGTGCAGGGAAAAGGACCAAAAGAGGGTAAAACAAGAGCTCACAGATGTTGCAAAAACAGGGGAAAATGTTAAGGGGGAAGACACAACTTGGAGGGAAAGATGGGAGGAATATGGCATGGACACTATAAAAAAAAAAAAAAAGTAAAAAATCTTGCCCAAAGTCAAAGCCATCAAAAGCAGGCCATATGCCACCAAATGCAGGCCAATGCAGCAAAGCTTGGAAAATGGATCCCTGCTTAAGGCCAAAACAGATAAGAAGGACTTACAAACACACTGGAATGGAGATACCATGAAAGGAATTGCATTTGGAGGAGAAAAAAAAAAATTTCGGAAATTTGGGAAATGTAGTGACTACAAGGAGATGGACCAGGATTTTATCAAGTGCAGGGAAAAGGACCAAAAGAGGGTAAAACAAGAGCTCACAGATGTTGCAAAAACAGGGGAAAATGTTAAGGGGGAAGACACAACTTGGAGGGAAAGATGGGAGGAATATGGCATAGATACTTATTAAAAAAAAAAAAAAAAAAAAAAATCTTGCCCAAAGTCAAAGCCATCAAAAGGCATGGCATGCCATCAAGTGCAGGCACATGCTGCAAAGATTCCTCTAGTGGTCCCCATTGAAATCGCAAGATTCCGTTTCCCTTCCCGAAAGGAAATTTCATTTCCTTTCGGGAAGGGAAACGGAATCTTGCGAACCCAAAAAGAAAGGCTTACAAACACTCTGGAAAGGAGATAGGATCAAATGAAATGCAATTGAAAAAAACCCCAAAAACTCCAGAAAATTGGGAGATGTGTTGTCCTCAAAAACTGCTCTGTGAGGAAATGAGCTGCAGTGCAAAGGACCAAAGGAGGCCAAAACTAAGCAGAGAGATGTTGCAAAAGCAGGGGGAAAAGTTAAGGAGGAAGACACAACGTGGAGGGGAAGATATGAGGGACATGGCATGGACACTTAAAAAAAAAAAAAAAAAAATTCTTGCCCAAAATCAAAGCCATCAAGTGCAGGCCATATGCCACCAAATGCAGGCCCATGCAGCAAAGCTTGGAAAATGGATCCCTGCTTAAGGCCAAAACAGATAAGAAGGACTCACAAACACACTGGAATGGAGATACCATGAAAGGAATATCATTTGGAGGAGAAAAATAAAAATTTGGGAAATTTGGGAAATGTAGTGACTACAAGGAGATGGACCAGGATTTTATCAAGTGCAGGGAAAAGGACCAAAAGAGGGTAAAACAAGAGCTCACAGATGTTGCAAAAACAGGGGAAAATGTTAAGGGGGAAGACACAACTTGGAGGGAAAGATGGGAGGAATATGGCATAGATACTTAATAAAGAAAAAAAAAAAGAAAAAAATCTTGCCCAAAGTCAAAGCCATCAAAAGGCATGGCATGCCATCAAGTGCAGGCACATGCTGCAAAGATTCCTCTAGTGGTCCCCATTGAAATCGCAAGATTCCGTTGCCCTTTCCGAAAGGGAATTTCATTTCCTTTCGGGAAGGGAAACGGAATCTTGCGAACCCAAAAAGAAAGGCTTACAAACACTCTGGAAAGGAGATAGGATCAAATGAAATGCAATTGAAAAAAACCCCAAAAACTCCAGAAAATTGGGAGATGTGTTGTCCTCAAAAACTGCTCTGGGAGGAAATGAGCTGCAGTGCAAAGGACCAAAGGAGGCCAAAACTAAGCAGAGAGATGTTGCAAAAGCAGGGGGAAAAGTTAAGGAGGAAGACACAACGTGGAGGGGAAGATATGAGGGACATGGCATGGACACTTAAAAAAAAAAAAAAAAAAAAAATTATTGCCCAAAATCAAAGCCATCAAGTGCAGGCCATATGCCACCAAATGCAGGCCCATGCAGCAAAGCTTGGAAAATGGATCCCTGCTTAAGGCCAAAACAGATAAGAAGGACTCACAAACACACTGGAATGGAGATACCATGAAAGGAATTGCATTTGGAGGAGAAAAAAAAAAAATTTGGGAAATTTGGGAAATGTAGTGACTACAAGGAGATGGACCAGGATTTTATCAAGTGCAGGGAAAAGGACCAAAAGAGGGTAAAACAAGAGCTCACAGATGTTGCAAAAACAGGGGAAAATGTTAAGGGGGAAGACACAACTTGGAGGGAAAGATGGAAGGAATATGGCATGGACACTATAAAAAAAAAAAAAAAAAGAAAAAAATCTTGCCCAAAGTCAAAGCCATCAAAAGGCATGGCATGCCATCAAGTGCAGGCACATGCTGCAAAGATTCCTCTAGTGGTCCCCATTGAAATCGCAAGATTCCGTTTCCCTTCCCGAAAGGAAATGAAATTTCCTTTCGGGAAGGGAAACGGAATCTTGCGAACCCAAAAAGAAAGGCTTACAAACACTCTGGAAAGGAGATAGGATCAAATGAAATGCAATTGAAAAAAACCCCAAAAACTCCAGAAAATTGGGAGATGTGTTGTCCTCAAAAACTGCTCTGTGAGGAAATGAGCTGCAGTGCAAAGGACCAAAGGAGGCCAAAACTAAGCAGAGAGATGTTGCAAAAGCAGGGGGAAAAGTTAAGGAGGAAGACACAACGTGGAGGGGAAGATATGAGGGACATGGCATGGACACTTAAAAAAAAAAAAAAAAAAAAAAATTCTTGCCCAAAATCAAAGCCATCAAGTGCAGGCCATATGCCACCAAATGCAGGCCCATGCAGCAAAGCTTGGAAAATGGATCCCTGCTTAAGGCCAAAACAGATAAGAAGGACTCACAAACACACTGGAATGGAGATACCATGAAAGGAATATCATTTGGAGGAGAAAAAAAAAAAATTTGGGAAATTTGGGAAATGTAGTGACTACAAGGAGATGGACCAGGATTTTATCAAGTGCAGGGAAAAGGACCAAAAGAGGGTAAAACAAGAGCTCACAGATGTTGCAAAAACAGGGGAAAATGTTAAGGGGGAAGACACAACTTGGAGGGAAAGATGGGAGGAATATGGCATGGACACTATAAAAAAAAAAAAAAAGTAAAAAATCTTGGCCAAAGTCAAAGCCATCAAAAGCAGGCCATATGCCACCAAATGCAGGCCAATGCAGCAAAGCTTGGAAAATGGATCCCTGCTTAAGGCCAAAACAGATAAGAAGGACTTACAAACACACTGGAATGGAGATACCATGAAAGGAATTGCATTTGGAGGAGAAAAAAAAAAAATTTGGGAAATTTGGGAAATGTAGTGACTACAAGGAGATGGACCAGGATTTTATCAAGTGCAGGGAAAAGGACCAAAAGAGGGTAAAACAAGAGCTCACAGATGTTGCAAAAACAGGGGAAAATGTTAAGGGGGAAGACACAACTTGGAGGGAAAGATGGAAGGAATATGGCATGGACACTATAAAAAAAAAAAAAAAAAGAAAAAAATCTTGCCCAAAGTCAAAGCCATCAAAAGGCATGGCATGCCATCAAGTGCAGGCACATGCTGCAAAGATTCCTCTAGTGGTCCCCATTGAAATCGCAAGATTCCGTTTCCCTTCCCGAAAGGAAATGAAATTTCCTTTCGGGAAGGGAAACGGAATCTTGAGAACCCAAAAAGAAAGGCTTACAAACACTCTGGAAAGGAGATAGGATCAAATGAAATGCAATTGAAAAAAACCCCAAAAACTCCAGAAAATTGGGAGATGTGTTGTCCTCAAAAACTGCTCTGTGAGGAAATGAGCTGCAGTGCAAAGGACCAAAGGAGGCCAAAACTAAGCAGAGAGATGTTGCAAAAGCAGGGGGAAAAGTTAAGGAGGAAGACACAACGTGGAGGGGAAGATATGAGGGACATGGCATGGACACTTAAAAAAAAAAAAAAAAAAATTCTTGCCCAAAATCAAAGCCATCAAGTGCAGGCCATATGCCACCAAATGCAGGCCCATGCAGCAAAGCTTGGAAAATGGATCCCTGCTTAAGGCCAAAACAGATAAGAAGGACTTACAAACACATTGGAATGGAGATACCATGAAAGGAATATCATTTGGAGAAGAAAAAAAAAAAATTTGGGAAATTTGGGAAATGTAGTGACTACAAGGAGATGGACCAGGATTTTATCAAGTGCAGGGAAAAGGACCAAAAGAGGGTAAAACAAGAGATCACAGATGTTGCAAAAACAGGGGAAAATGTTAAGGGGGAAGACACAACTTGGAGGGAAAGATGGGAGGAATATGGCATAGATACTTATTAAAAAAAAAAAAAAGAAAAAAATCTTGCCCAAAGTCAAAGCCATCAAAAGGCATGGCATGCCATCAAGTGCAGGCACATGCTGCAAAGATTCCTCTAGTGGTCCCCATTGAAATCGCAAGATTCCGTTTCCCTTCCCGAAAGGAAATTTCATTTCCTTTCGGGAAGGGAAACGGAATCTTGCGAACCCAAAAAGAAAGGCTTACAAACACTCTGGAAAGGAGATAGGATCAAATGAAATGCAATTGAAAAAAACCCCAAAAACTCCAGAAAATTGGGAGATGTGTTGTCCTCAAAAACTGCTCTGTGAGGAAATGAGCTGCAATGCAAAGGACCAAAGGAGGCCAAAACTAAGCAGAGAGATGTTGCAAAAGCAGGGGGAAAAGTTAAGGAGGAAGACACAACGTGGAGGGGAAGATATGAGGGACATGGCATGGACACTTAAAAAAAAAAAAAAAAAAAAATTCTTGCCCAAAATCAAAGCCATCAAGTGCAGGCCATATGCCACCAAATGCAGGCCCATGCAGCAAAGCTTGGAAAATGGATCCCTGCTTAAGGCCAAAACAGATAAGAAGGACTTACAAACACACTGGAATGGAGACAACATGAAAGGAATTGCATTTGGAGGAGAAAAAAAAAAAATTTGGGAAATTTGGGAAATGTAGTGACTACAAGGAGATGGACCAGGATTTTATCAAGTGCAGGGAAAAGGACCAAAAGAGGGTAAAACAAGAGCTCACAGATGTTGCAAAAACAGGGGAAAATGTTAAGGGGGAAGACACAACTTGGAGGGAAAGATGGGAGGAATATGGCATAGATACTTATTAAAAAAAAAAAAAAAGAAAAAAATCTTGCCCAAAGTCAAAGCCATCAAAAGGCATGGCATGCCATCAAGTGCAGGCACATGCTGCAAAGATTCCTCTAGTGGTCCCCATTGAAATCGCAAGATTCCGTTTCCCTTCCCGAAAGGAAATGAAATTTCCTTTCGGGAAGGGAAACGGAATCTTGCGAACCCAAAAAGAAAGGCTTACAAACACTCTGGAAAGGAGATAGGATCAAATGAAATGCAATTGAAAAAAACCCCAAAAACTCCAGAAAATTGGGAGATGTGTTGTCCTCAAAAACTGCTCTGTGAGGAAATGAGCTGCAGTGCAAAGGACCAAAGGAGGCCAAAACTAAGCAGAGAGATGTTGCAAAAGCAGGGGGAAAAGTTAAGGAGGAAGACACAACGTGGAGGGGAAGATATGAGGGACATGGCATGGACACTTAAAAAAAAAAAAAAAAAAAATTCTTGCCCAAAATCAAAGCCATCAAGTGCAGGCCATATGCCACCAAATGCAGGCCCATGCAGCAAAGCTTGGAAAATGGATCCCTGCTTAAGGCCAAAACAGATAAGAAGGACTTACAAACACACTGGAATGGAGATACCATGAAAGGAATATCATTTGGAGGAGAAAAAAAAAAAAATTTGGGAAATTTGGGAAATGTAGTGACTACAAGGAGATGGACCAGGATTTTATCAAGTGCAGGGAAAAGGACCAAAAGAGGGTAAAACAAGAGCTCACAGATGTTGCAAAAACAGGGGAAAATGTTAAGGGGGAAGACACAACTTGGAGGGAAAGATGGGAGGAATATGGCATGGACACTATAAAAAAAAAAAAAAAGTAAAAAATCTTGGCCAAAGTCAAAGCCATCAAAAGCAGGCCATATGCCACCAAATGCAGGCCAATGCAGGAAAGCTTGGAAAATGGATCCCTGCTTAAGGCCAAAACAGATAAGAAGGACTTACAAACACACTGGAATGGAGATACCATGAAAGGAATTGCATTTGGAGGAGAAAAAAAAAAAATTTGGGAAATTTGGGAAATGTAGTGACTACAAGGAGATGGACCAGGATTTTATCAAGTGCAGGGAAAAGGACCAAAAGAGGGTAAAACAAGAGCTCACAGATGTTGCAAAAACAGGGGAAAATGTTAAGGGGGAAGACACAACTTGGAGGGAAAGATGGAAGGAATATGGCATGGACACTATAAAAAAAAAAAAAAAAAGAAAAAAATCTTGCCCAAAGTCAAAGCCATCAAAAGGCATGGCATGCCATCAAGTGCAGGCACATGCTGCAAATATTCCTCTAGTGGTCCCCATTGAAATCGCAAGATTCCGTTTCCCTTCCCGAAAGGAAATGAAATTTCCTTTCGGGAAGGGAAACGGAATCTTGCGAACCCAAAAAGAAAGGCTTACAAACACTCTGGAAAGGAGATAGGATCAAATGAAATGCAATTGAAAAAAACCCCAAAAACTCCAGAAAATTGGGAGATGTGTTGTCCTCAAAAACTGCTCTGTGAGGAAATGAGCTGCAGTGCAAAGGACCAAAGGAGGCCAAAACTAAGCAGAGAGATGTTGCAAAAGCAGGGGGAAAAGTTAAGGAGGAAGACACAACGTGGAGGGGAAGATATGAGGGACATGGCATGGACACTTAAAAAAAAAAAAAAAAAAAAATTCTTGCCCAAAATCAAAGCCATCAAGTGCAGGCCATATGCCACCAAATGCAGGCCCATGCAGCAAAGCTTGCAAAATGGATCCCTGCTTAAGGCCAAAACAGATAAGAAGGACTTACAAACACACTGGAATGGAGATACCATGAAAGGAATATCATTTGGAGGAGAAAAAAAAAAAATTTGGGAAATTTGGGAAATGTAGTGACTACAAGGAGATGGACCAGGATTTTATCAAGTGCAGGGAAAAGGACCAAAAGAGGGTAAAACAAGAGCTCACAGATGTTGCAAAAACAGGGGAAAATGTTAAGGGGGAAGACACAACTTGGAGGGAAAGATGGGAGGAATATGGCATGGACACTATAAAAAAAAAAAAAAAAGTAAAAAATCTTGGCCAAAGTCAAAGCCATCAAAAGCAGGCCATATGCCACCAAATGCAGGCCAATGCAGCAAAGCTTGGAAAATGGATCCCTGCTTAAGGCCAAAACAGATAAGAAGGACTTACAAACACACTGGAATGGAGATACCATGAAAGGAATTGCATTTGGAGGAGAAAAAAAAAAAATTTGGGAAATTTGGGAAATGTAGTGACTACAAGGAGATGGACCAGGATTTTATCAAGTGCAGGGAAAAGGACCAAAAGAGGGTAAAACAAGAGCTCACAGATGTTGCAAAAACAGGGGAAAATGTTAAGGGGGAAGACACAACTTGGAGGGAAAGATGGGAGGAATATGGCATAGATACTTATTAACAAAAAAAAAAAAGAAAAAAATCTTGCCCAAAGTCAAAGCCATCAAAAGGCATGGCATGCCATCAAGTGCAGGCACATGCTGCAAAGATTCCTCTAGTGGTCCCTATTGAAATCGCAAGATTCCGTTTCCCTTCCCGAAAGGAAATTTCATTTCCTTTCGGGAAGGGAAACGGAATCTTGCGAACCCAAAAAGAAAGGCTTACAAACACTCTGGAAAGGAGATAGGATCAAATGAAATGCAATTGAAAAAAACCCCAAAAACTCCAGAAAATTGGGAGATGTGTTGTCCTCAAAAACTGCTCTGTGAGGAAATGAGCTGCAGTGCAAAGGACCAAAGGAGGCCAAAACTAAGCAGAGAGATGTTGCAAAAGCAGGGGGAAAAGTTAAGGAGGAAGACACAACGTGGAGGGGAAGATATGAGGGACATGGCATGGACACTTAAAAAAAAAAAAAAAAAAAAAATTCTTGCCCAAAATCAAAGCCATCAAGTGCAGGCCATATGCCACCAAATGCAGGCCCATGCAGCAAAGCTTGGAAAATGGATCCCTGCTTAAGGCCAAAACAGATAAGAAGGACTTACAAACACACTGGAATGGAGATACCATGAAAGGAATATCATTTGGAAGAGAAAAAAAAAAAATTTCGGAAATTTGGGAAATGTAGTGACTACAAGGAGATGGACCAGGATTTTATCAAGTGCAGGGAAAAGGACCAAAAGAGGGTAAAACAAGAGCTCACAGATGTTGCAAAAACAGGGGAAAATGTTAAGGGGGAAGACACAACTTGGAGGGAAAGATGGAAGGAATATGGCATGGACACTATAAAAAAAAAAAAAAAAAGAAAAAAATCTTGCCCAAAGTCAAAGCCATCAAAAGGCATGGCATGCCATCAAGTGCAGGCACATGCTGCAAAGATTCCTCTAGTGGTCCCCATTGAAATCGCAAGATTCCGTTTCCCTTCCCGAAAGGAAATGAAATTTCCTTTCGGGAAGGGAAACGGAATCTTGCGAACCCAAAAAGAAAGGCTTACAAACACTCTGGAAAGGAGATAGGATCAAATGAAATGCAATTGAAAAAACCCCAAAAACTCCAGAAAATTGGGAGATGTGTTGTCCTCAAAAACTGCTCTGTGAGGAAATGAGCTGCAGTGCAAAGGACCAAAGGAGGCCAAAACTAAGCAGAGAGATGTTGCAAAAGCAGGGGGAAAAGTTAAGGAGGAAGACACAACGGGGAGGGGAAGATATGAGGGACATGGCATGGACACTTAAAAAAAAAAAAAAAAAAATTCTTGCCCAAAATCAAAGCCATCAAGTGCAGGCCATATGCCACCAAATGCAGGCCCATGCAGCAAAGCTTGGAAAATGGATCCCTGCTTAAGGCCAAAACAGATAAGAAGGACTTACAAACACACTGGAATGGAGATACCATGAAAGGAATATCATTTGGAGGAGAAAAAAAAAAAATTTGGGAAATTTGGGAAATGTAGTGACTACAAGGAGATGGACCAGGATTTTATCAAGTGCAGGGAAAAGGACCAAAAGAGGGTAAAACAAGAGCTCACAGATGTTGCAAAAACAGGGGAAAATGTTAAGGGGGAAGACACAACTTGGAGGGAAAGATGGGAGGAATATGGCATAGATACTTATTAAAAAAAAAAAAAGAAAAAAATCTTGCCCAAAGTCAAAGCCATCAAAAGGCATGGCATGCCATCAAGTGCAGGCACATGCTGCAAAGATTCCTCTAGTGGTCCCCATTGAAATCGCAAGATTCCGTTTCCCTTCCCGAAAGGAAATTTCATTTCCTTTCGGGAAGGGAAACGGAATCTTGCGAACCCAAAAAGAAAGGCTTACAAACACTCTGGAAAGGAGATAGGATCAAATGAAATGCAATTGAAAAAAACCCCAAAAACTCCAGAAAATTGGGAGATGTGTTGTCCTCAAAAACTGCTCTGTGAGGAAATGAGCTGCAGTGCAAAGGACCAAAGGAGGCCAAAACTAAGCAGAGAGATGTTGCAAAAGCAGGGGGAAAAGTTAAGGAGGAAGACACAACGTGGAGGGGAAGATATGAGGGACATGGCATGGACACTTAAAAAAAAAAAAAAAAAAAAATTCTTGCCCAAAATCAAAGCCATCAAGTGCAGGCCATATGCCACCAAATGCAGGCCCATGCAGCAAAGCTTGGAAAATGGATCCCTGCTTAAGGCCAAAACAGATAAGAAGGACTTACAAACACACTGGAATGGAGATACCATGAAAGGAATATCATTTGGAGGAGAAAAAAAAAAAATTTCGGAAATTTGGGAAATGTAGTGACTACAAGGAGATGGACCAGGATTTTATCAAGTGCAGGGAAAAGGACCAAAAGAGGGTAAAACAAGAGCTCACAGATGTTGCAAAAACAGGGCAAAATGTTAAGGGGGAAGACACAACTTGGAGGGAAAGATGGGAGGAATATGGCATGGACACTATAAAAAAAAAAAAAAAGTAAAAAATCTTGGCCAAAGTCAAAGCCATCAAAAGCAGGCCATATGCCACCAAATGCAGGCCAATGCAGCAAAGCTTGGAAAATGGATCCCTGCTTAAGGCCAAAACAGATAAGAAGGACTTACAAACACACTGGAATGGAGATACCATGAAAGGAATTGCATTTGGAGGAGAAAAAAAAAAAATTTGGGAAATTTGGGAAATGTAGTGACTACAAGGAGATGGACCAGGATTTTATCAAGTGCAGGGAAAAGGACCAAAAGAGGGTAAAACAAGAGCTCACAGATGTTGCAAAAACAGGGGAAAATGTTAAGGGGGAAGACACAACTTGGAGGGAAAGATGGGAGGAATATGGCATAGATACTTATTAAAAAAAAAAAAAAGAAAAAAATCTTGCCCAAAGTCAAAGCCATCAAAAGGCATGGCATGCCATCAAGTGCAGGCACATGCTGCAAAGATTCCTCTAGTGGTCCCCATTGAAATCGCAAGATTCCGTTTCCCTTCCCGAAAGGAAATTTCATTTCCTTTCGGGAAGGGAAACGGAATCTTGCGAACCCAAAAAGAAAGGCTTACAAACACTCTGGAAAGGAGATAGGATCAAATGAAATGCAATTGAAAAAAACCCCAAAAACTCCAGAAAATTGGGAGATGTGTTGTCCTCAAAAACTGCTCTGTGAGGAAATGAGCTGCAGTGCAAAGGACCAAAGGAGGCCAAAACTCAGCAGAGAGATTTTGCAAAAGCAGGGAGGAAAGTTAAGGAGGAAGACACAACGTGGAGGGGAAGATATGAGGGACATGGCATGGACACTATAAAAAAAAAAAAAAAGTAAAAAATCTTGGCCAAAGTCAAAGCCATCAAAAGCAGGCCATATGCCACCAAATGCAGGCCAATGCAGCAAAGCTTGGAAAATGGATCCCTGCTTAAGGCCAAAACAGATAAGAAGGACTTACAAACACACTGGAATGGAGATACCATGAAAGGAATTGCATTTGGAGGAGAAAAAAAAAAAATTTGGGAAATTTGGGAAATGTAGTGACTACAAGGAGATGGACCAGGATTTTATCAAGTGCAGGGAAAAGGACCAAAAGAGGGTAAAACAAGAGCTCACAGATGTTGCAAAAACAGGGGAAAATGTTAAGGGGGAAGACACAACTTGGAGGGAAAGATGGAAGGAATATGGCATGGACACTATAAAAAAAAAAAAAAAAGAAAAAAATCTTGCCCAAAGTCAAAGCCATCAAAAGGCATGGCATGCCATCAAGTGCAGGCACATGCTGCAAAGATTCCTCTAGTGGTCCCCATTGAAATCGCAAGATTCCGTTTCCCTTCCCGAAAGGAAATTTCATTTCCTTTCGGGAAGGGAAACGGAATCTTGCGAACCCAAAAAGAAAGGCTTACAAACACTCTGGAAAGGAGATAGGATCAAATGAAATGCAATGGAAAAAAACCCCAAAAACTCCAGAAAATTGGGAGATGTGTTGTCCTCAAAAACTGCTCTGTGAGGAAATGAGCTGCAGTGCAAAGGACCAAAGGAGGCCAAAACTAAGCAGAGAGATTTTGCAAAAGCAGGGAGGAAAGTTAAGGAGGAAGACACAACGTGGAGGGGAAGATATGAGGGACATGGCATGGACACTTAAAAAAAAAAAAAAAAAAAAAATTCTTCCCAAAATCAAAGCCATCAAGTGCAGGCCATATGCCACCAAATGCAGGCCCATGCAGCAAAGCTTGGAAAATGGATCCCTGCTTAAGGCCAAAACAGATAAGAAGGACTTACAAACACACTGGAATGGAGATACCATGAAAGGAATATCATTTGGAGGAGAAAAAACAAAAATTTGGGAAATTTGGGAAATGTAGTGACTACAAGGAGATGGACCAGGATTTTATCAAGTGCAGGGAAAAGGACCAAAAGAGGGTAAAACAAGAGCTCACAGATGTTGCAAAAACAGGGGAAAATGTTAAGGGGGAAGACACAACTTGGAGGGAAAGATGGGAGGAATATGGCATGGACACTATAAAAAAAAAAAAAAGTAAAAAATCTTGCCCAAAGTCAAAGCCATCAAAAGGCATGGCATGCCATCAAGTGCAGGCACATGCTGCAAAGATTCCTCTAGTGGTCCCCATTGCAATCGCAAGATTCCGTTTCCCTTCCCGAAAGGAAATTTCATTTCCTTTCGGGAAGGGAAACGGAATCTTGCGAACCCAAAAAGAAAGGCTTACAAACACTCTGGAAAGGAGATAGGATCAAATGAAATGCAATTGAAAAAAACCCCAAAAACTCCAGAAAATTGGGAGATGTGTTGTCCTCAAAAACTGCTCTGTGAGGAAATGAGCTGCAGTGCAAAGGACCAAAGGAGGCCAAAACTAAGCAGAGAGATTTTGCAAAAGCAGGGAGGAAAGTTAAGGAGGAAGACACAACGTGGAGGGGAAGATATGAGGGACATGGCATGGACACTTAAAAAAAAAAAAAAAAAAAAAATTCTTCCCAAAATCAAAGCCATCAAGTGCAGGCCATATGCCACCAAATGCAGGCCCATGCAGCAAAGCTTGGAAAATGGATCCCTGCTTAAGGCCAAAACAGATAAGAAGGACTTACAAACACACTGGAATGGAGATACCATGAAAGGAATTGCATTTGGAAAAGAAAAAAAAAAATTTGTGAAATTTGGGAAATGTAGTGACTACAAGGAGATGGACCAGGATTTTATCAAGTGCAGGGAAAAGGACCAAAAGAGGGTAAAACAAGAGCTCACAGATGTTGCAAAAACAGGGGAAAATGTTAAGGGGGAAGACACAACTTGGAGGGAAAGATGGAAGGAATATGGCATGGACACTATAAAAAAAAAAAAAAAAAGAAAAAAATCTTGCCCAAAGTCAAAGCCATCAAAAGGCATGGCATGCCATCAAGTGCAGGCACATGCTGCAAAGATTCCTCTAGTGGTCCCCATTGAAATCGCAAGATTCCGTTTCCCTTCCCGAAAGGGAATTTCATTTCCTTTCGGGAAGGGAAACGGAATCTTGCGAACCCAAAAAGAAAGGCTTACAAACACTCTGGAAAGGAGATAGGATCAAATGAAATGCAATTGAAAAAAACCCCAAAAACTCCAGAAAATTGGGAGATGTGTTGTCCTCAAAAACTGCTCTGTGAGGAAATGAGCTGCAGTGCAAAGGACCAAAGGAGGCCAAAACTAAGCAGAGAGATGTTGCAAAAGCAGGGGGAAAAGTTAAGGAGGAAGACACAACGTGGAGGGGAAGATATGAGGGACATGGCATGGACACTTAAAAAAAAAAAAAAAAAAATTCTTGCCCAAAATCAAAGCCATCAAGTGCAGGCCATATGCCACCAAATGCAGGCCCATGCAGCAAAGCTTGGAAAATGGATCCCTGCTTAAGGCCAAAACAGATAAGAAGGACTTACAAACACACTGGAATGGAGATACCATGAAAGGAATTGCATTTGGAGGAGAAAAAAAAAAATTTGGGAAATTTGGGAAATGTAGTGACTACAAGGAGATGGACCAGGATTTTATCAAGTGCAGGGAAAAGGACCAAAAGAGGGTAAAACAAGAGCTCACAGATGTTGCAAAAACAGGGGAAAATGTTAAGGGGGAAGACACAACTTGGAGGGAAAGATGGGAGGAATATGGCATAGATACTTATTAAAAAAAAAAAAAAGAAAAAAATCTTGCCCAAAGTCAAAGCCATCAAAAGGCATGGCATGCCATCAAGTGCAGGCACATGCTGCAAAGATTCCTCTAGTGGTCCCCATTGAAATCGCAAGATTCCGTTTCCCTTCCCGAAAGGGAATTTCATTTCCTTTCGGGAAGGGAAACGGAATCTTGCGAACCCAAAAAGAAAGGCTTACAAACACTCTGGAAAGGAGATAGGATCAAATGAAATGCAATTGAAAAAAACCCCAAAAACTCCAGAAAATTGGGAGATGTGTTGTCCTCAAAAACTGCTCTGGGAGGAAATGAGCTGCAGTGCAAAGGACCAAAGGAGGCCAAAACTAAGCAGAGAGATGTTGCAAAAGCAGGGGGAAAAGTTAAGGAGGAAGACACAACGTGGAGGGGAAGATATGAGGGACATGGCATGGACACTTAAAAAAAAAAAAAAAAAATTCTTGCCCAAAATCAAAGCCATCAAGTGCAGGCCATATGCCACCAAATGCAGGCCCATGCAGCAAAGCTTGGAAAATGGATCCCTGCTTAAGGCCAAAACAGATAAGAAGGACTTACAAACACACTGGAATGGAGACAACATGAAAGGAATTGCATTTGGAGGAGAAAAAAAAAAAAATTTGGGAAATTTGGGAAATGTAGTGACTACAAGGAGATGGACCAGGATTTTATCAAGTGCAGGGAAAAGGACCAAAAGAGGGTAAAACAAGAGCTCACAGATGTTGCAAAAACAGGGGAAAATGTTAAGGGGGAAGACACAACTTGGAGGGAAAGATGGGAAAAATATGGCATGGACACTATAAAAAAAAAAAAAAAAGTAAAAAATCTTGGCCAAAGTCAAAGCCATCAAAAGCAGGCCATATGCCACCAAATGCAGGCCAATGCAGCAAAGCTTGGAAAATGGATCCCTGCTTAAGGCCAAAACAGATAAGAAGGACTTACAAACACACTGGAATGGAGATACCATGAAAGGAATTGCATTTGGAGGAGAAAAAAAAAAAATTTGGGAAATTTGGGAAATGTAGTGACTACAAGGAGATGGACCAGGATTTTATCAAGTGCAGGGAAAAGGACCAAAAGAGGGTAAAACAAGAGCTCACAGATGTTGCAAAAACAGGGGAAAATGTTAAGGGGGAAGACACAACTTGGAGGGAAAGATGGGAGGAATATGGCATGGACACTATAAAAAAAAAAAAAAAAGTAAAAAATCTTGCCCAAAGTCAAAGCCATCAAAAGGCATGGCATGCCATCAAGTGCAGGCACATGCTGCAAAGATTCCTCTAGTGGTCCCCATTGCAATCGCAAGATTCCGTTTCCCTTCCCGAAAGGAAATTTCATTTCCTTTCGGGAAGGGAAACGGAATCTTGCGAACCCAAAAAGAAAGGCTTACAAACACTCTGGAAAGGAGATAGGATCAAATGAAATGCAATTGAAAAAAACCCCAAAAACTCCAGAAAATTGGGAGATGTGTTGTCCTCAAAAACTGCTCTGTGAGGAAATGAGCTGCAGTGCAAAGGACCAAAGGAGGCCAAAACTAAGCAGAGAGATGTTGCAAAAGCAGGGGGAAAAGTTAAGGAGGAAGACACAACGTGGAGGGGAAGATATGAGGGACATGGCATGGACACTTAAAAAAAAAAAAAAAAAAAAAAATTCTTGCCCAAAATCAAAGCCATCAAGTGCAGGCCATATGCCACCAAATGCAGGCCCATGCAGCAAAGCTTGGAAAATGGATCCCTGCTTAAGGCCAAAACAGATAAGAAGGACTTACAAACACACTGGAATGGAGATACCATGAAAGGAATTGCATTTGGAAAAGAAAAAAAAAAATTTGGGAAATTTGGGAAATGTAGTGACTACAAGGAGATGGACCAGGATTTTATCAAGTGCAGGGAAAAGGACCAAAAGAGGGTAAAACAAGAGCTCACAGATGTTGCAAAAACAGGGGAAAATGTTAAGGGGGAAGACACAACTTGGAGGGAAAGATGGAAGGAATATGGCATGGACACTATAAAAAAAAAAAAAAAAGAAAAAAATCTTGCCCAAAGTCAAAGCCATCAAAAGGCATGGCATGCCATCAAGTGCAGGCACATGCTGCAAAGATTCCTCTAGTGGTCCCCATTGAAATCGCAAGATTCCGTTTCCCTTCCCGAAAGGAAATTTCATTTCCTTTCGGGAAGGGAAACGGAATCTTGCGAACCCAAAAAGAAAGGCTTACAAACACTCTGGAAAGGAGATAGGATCAAATGAAATGCAATTGAAAAAAACCCCAAAAACTCCAGAAAATTGGGAGATGTGTTGTCCTCAAAAACTGCTCTGTGAGGAAATGAGCTGCAGTGCAAAGGACCAAAGGAGGCCAAAACTAAGCAGAGAGATGTTGCAAAAGCAGGGGGAAAAGTTAAGGAGGAAGACACAACGTGGAGGGGAAGATATGAGGGACATGGCATGGACACTTAAAAAAAAAAAAAAAAAAATTCTTGCCCAAAATCAAAGCCATCAAGTGCAGGCCATATGCCACCAAATGCAGGCCCATGCAGCAAAGCTTGGAAAATGGATCCCTGCTTAAGGCCAAAACAGATAAGAAGGACTTACAAACACACTGGAATGGAGACAACATGAAAGGAATATCATTTGGAGGAGAAAAAAAAAAAAATTTGGGAAATTTGGGAAATGTAGTGACTACAAGGAGATGGACCAGGATTTTATCAAGTGCAGGGAAAAGGACCAAAAGAGGGTAAAACAAGAGCTCACAGATGTTGCAAAAACAGGGGAAAATGTTAAGGGGGAAGACACAACTTGGAGGGAAAGATGGGAGGAATATGGCATAGATACTTATTAAAAAAAAAAAAAAGAAAAAAATCTTGCCCAAAGTCAAAGCCATCAAAAGGCATGGCATGCCATCAAGTGCAGGCACATGCTGCAAAGATTCCTCTAGTGGTCCCCATTGCAATCGCAAGATTCCGTTTCCCTTCCCGAAAGGAAATTTCATTTCCTTTCGGGAAGGGAAACGGAATCTTGCGAACCCAAAAAGAAAGGCTTACAAACACTCTGGAAAGGAGATAGGATCAAATGAAATGCAATTGAAAAAAACCCCAAAAACTCCAGAAAATTGGGAGATGTGTTGTCCTCAAAAACTGCTCTGGGAGGAAATGAGCTGCAGTGCAAAGGACCAAAGGAGGCCAAAACTAAGCAGAGAGATGTTGCAAAAGCAGGGGGAAAAGTTAAGGAGGAAGACACAACGTGGAGGGGAAGATATGAGGGACATGGCATGGACACTTAAAAAAAAAAAAAAAAAAGAAAAAAATCTTGCCCAAAGTCAAAGCCATCAAAAGGCATGGCATGCCATCAAGTGCAGGCACATGCTGCAAAGATTCCTCTAGTGGTCCCCATTGAAATCGCAAGATTCCGTTTCCCTTCCCGAAAGGGAATTTCATTTCCTTTCGGGAAGGGAAACGGAATCTTGCGAACCCAAAAAGAAAGGCTTACAAACACTCTGGAAAGGAGATAGGATCAAATGAAATGCAATTGAAAAAAACCCCAAAAACTCCAGAAAATTGGGAGATGTGTTGTCCTCAAAAACTGCTCTGGGAGGAAATGAGCTGCAGTGCAAAGGACCAAAGGAGGCCAAAACTAAGCAGAGAGATGTTGCAAAAGCAGGGGGAAAAGTTAAGGAGGAAGACACAACGTGGAGGGGAAGATATGAGGGACATGGCATGGACACTTAAAAAAAAAAAAAAAAAATTCTTGCCCAAAATCAAAGCCATCAAGTGCAGGCCATATGCCACCAAATGCAGGCCCATGCAGCAAAGCTTGGAAAATGGATCCCTGCTTAAGGCCAAAACAGATAAGAAGGACTTACAAACACACTGGAATGGAGACAACATGAAAGGAATTGCATTTGGAGGAGAAAAAAAAAAAATTTGGGAAATTTGGGAAATGTAGTGACTACAAGGAGATGGACCAGGATTTTATCAAGTGCAGGGAAAAGGACCAAAAGAGGGTAAAACAAGAGCTCACAGATGTTGCAAAAACAGGGGAAAATGTTAAGGGGGAAGACACAACTTGGAGGGAAAGATGGGAGGAATATGGCATAGATACTTATTAAAAAAAAAAAAAAGAAAAAAATCTTGCCCAAAGTCAAAGCCATCAAAAGGCATGGCATGCCATCAAGTGCAGGCACATGCTGCAAAGATTCCTCTAGTGGTCCCCATTGAAATCGCAAGATTCCGTTTCCCTTCCCGAAAGGAAATGAAATTTCCTTTCGGGAAGGGAAACGGAATCTTGCGAACCCAAAAAGAAAGGCTTACAAACACTCTGGAAAGGAGATAGGATCAAATGAAATGCAATTGAAAAAAACCCCAAAAACTCCAGAAAATTGGGAGATGTGTTGTCCTCAAAAACTGCTCTGTGAGGAAATGAGCTGCAGTGCAAAGGACCAAAGGAGGCCAAAAGTAAGCAGAGAGATTTTGCAAAAGCAGGGAGGAAAGTTAAGGAGGAAGACACAACGTGGAGGTGAAGATATGAGGGACACGGCATGGACACTTAAAAAAAAAAAAAAAAAAAAAATTCTTGCCCAAAATCAAAGCCATCAAGTGCAGGCCATATGCCACCAAATGCAGGCCCATGCAGCAAAGCTTGGAAAATGGATCCCTGCTTAAGGCCAAAACAGATAAGAAGGACTCACAAACACACTGGAATGGAGATACCATGAAAGGAATATGGAGGAGAAAAAAAAAAAATTTGGGAAATTTGGGAAATGTAGTGACTACAAGGAGATGGACCAGGATTTTATCAAGTGCAGGGAAAAGGACCAAAAGAGGGTAAAACAAGAGCTCACAGATGTTGCAAAAACAGGGGAAAATGTTAAGGGGGAAGACACAACTTGGAGGGAAAGATGGGAGGAATATGGCATAGATACTTATTAAAAAAAAAAAAAAAGAAAAAAATCTTGCCCAAAGTCAAAGCCATCAAAAGGCATGGCATGCCATCAAGTGCAGGCACATGCTGCAAAGATTCCTCTAGTGGTCCCCATTGCAATCGCAAGATTCCGTTTCCCTTCCCGAAAGGAAATTTCATTTCCTTTCGGGAAGGGAAACGGAATCTTGCGAACCCAAAAAGAAAGGCTTACAAACACTCTGGAAAGGAGATAGGATCAAATGAAATGCAATTGAAAAAAACCCCAAAAACTCCAGAAAATTGGGAGATGTGTTGTCCTCAAAAACTGCTCTGTGAGGAAATGAGCTGCAGTGCAAAGGACCAAAGGAGGCCAAAACTAAGCAGAGAGATGTTGCAAAAGCAGGGGGAAAAGTTAAGGAGGAAGACACAACGTGGAGGGGAAGATATGAGGGACATGGCATGGACACTTAAAAAAAAAAAAAAAAAAAAAATTCTTGCCCAAAATCAAAGCCATCAAGTGCAGGCCATATGCCACCAAATGCAGGCCCATGCAGCAAAGCTTGGAAAATGGATCCCTGCTTAAGGCCAAAACAGATAAGAAGGACTTACAAACACACTGGAATGGAGATACCATGAAAGGAATTGCATTTGGAGGAGAAAAAAAAAAATTTGTGAAATTTGGGAAATGTAGTGACTACAAGGAGATGGACCAGGATTTTATCAAGTGCAGGGAAAAGGACCAAAAGAGGGTAAAACAAGAGCTCACAGATGTTGCAAAAACAGGGGAAAATGTTAAGGGGGAAGACACAACTTGGAGGGAAAGATGGAAGGAATATGGCATGGACACTATAAAAAAAAAAAAAAAAAGAAAAAAATCTTGCCCAAAGTCAAAGCCATCAAAAGGCATGGCATGCCATCAAGTGCAGGCACATGCTGCAAAGATTCCTCTAGTGGTCCCCATTGAAATCGCAAGATTCCGTTTCCCTTCCCGAAAGGGAATTTCATTTCCTTTCGGGAAGGGAAACGGAATCTTGCGAACCCAAAAAGAAAGGCTTACAAACACTCTGGAAAGGAGATAGGATCAAATGAAATGCAATTGAAAAAAACCCCAAAAACTCCAGAAAATTGGGAGATGTGTTGTCCTCAAAAACTGCTCTGTGAGGAAATGAGCTGCAGTGCAAAGGACCAAAGGAGGCCAAAACTAAGCAGAGAGATGTTGCAAAAGCAGGGGGAAAAGTTAAGGAGGAAGACACAACGTGGAGGGGAAGATATGAGGGACATGGCATGGACACTTAAAAAAAAAAAAAAAAAAATTCTTGCCCAAAATCAAAGCCATCAAGTGCAGGCCATATGCCACCAAATGCAGGCCCATGCAGCAAAGCTTGGAAAATGGATCCCTGCTTAAGGCCAAAACAGATAAGAAGGACTTACAAACACACTGGAATGGAGACAACATGAAAAAAATTGCATTTGGAGGAGAAAAAAAAAAAAATTTGGGAAATGTAGTGACTACAAGGAGATGGACCAGGATTTTATCAAGTGCAGGGAAAAGGACCAAAAGAGGGTAAAACAAGAGCTCACAGATGTTGCAAAAACAGGGGAAAATGTTAAGGGGGAAGACACAACTTGGAGGGAAAGATGGAAGGAATATGGCATGGACACTATTAAAAAAAAAAAAAAAAGAAAAAAATCTTGCCCAAAGTCAAAGCCATCAAAAGGCATGGCATGCCATCAAGTGCAGGCACATGCTGCAAAGATTCCTCTAGTGGTCCCCATTGAAATCGCAAGATTCCGTTTCCCTTCCCGAAAGGAAATGAAATTTCCTTTCGGGAAGGGAAACGGAATCTTGCGAACCCAAAAAGAAAGGCTTACAAACACTCTGGAAAGGAGATAGGATCAAATGAAATGCAATTGAAAAAAACCCCAAAAACTCCAGAAAATTGGGAGATGTGTTGTCCTCAAAAACTGCTCTGTGAGGAAATGAGCTGCAGTGCAAAGGACCAAAGGAGGCCAAAACTAAGCAGAGAGATTGTGCAAAAGCAGGGAGGAAAGTTAAGGAGGAAGACACAACGTGGAGGGGAAGATATGAGGGACATGGCATGGACACTAAAAAAAAAAAAAAAAAAAAAAATTCTTGCCCAAAATCAAAGCCATCAAGTGCAGGCCATATGCCACCAAATGCAGGCCCATGCAGCAAAGCTTGGAAAATGGATCCCTGCTTAAGGCCAAAACAGATAAGAAGGACTTACAAACACACTGGAATGGAGATACCATGAAAGGAATTGCATTTGGAGGAGAAAAAAAAAAATTTGTGAAATTTGGGAAATGTAGTGACTACAAGGAGATGGACCAGGATTTTATCAAGTGCAGGGAAAAGGACCAAAAGAGGGTAAAACAAGAGCTCACAGATGTTGCAAAAACAGGGGAAAATGTTAAGGGGGAAGACACAACTTGGAGGGAAAGATGGAAGGAATATGGCATGGACACTTAAAAAAAAAAAAAAAAAGAAAAAAATCTTGCCCAAAGTCAAAGCCATCAAAAGGCATGGCATGCCATCAAGTGCAGGCACATGCTGCAAAGATTCCTCTAGTGGTCCCCATTGAAATCGCAAGATTCCGTTTCCCTTCCCGAAAGGGAATTTCATTTCCTTTCGGGAAGGGAAACGGAATCTTGCGAACCCAAAAAGAAAGGCTTACAAACACTCTGGAAAGGAGATAGGATCAAATGAAATGCAATTGAAAAAAACCCCAAAAACTCCAGAAAATTGGGAGATGTGTTGTCCTCAAAAACTGCTCTGTGAGGAAATGAGCTGCAGTGCAAAGGACCAAAGGAGGCCAAAACTAAGCAGAGAGATGTTGCAAAAGCAGGGGGAAAAGTTAAGGAGGAAGACACAACGTGGAGGGGAAGATATGAGGGACATGGCATGGACACTTAAAAAAAAAAAAAAAAAAATTCTTGCCCAAAATCAAAGCCATCAAGTGCAGGCCATATGCCACCAAATGCAGGCCCATGCAGCAAAGCTTGGAAAATGGATCCCTGCTTAAGGCCAAAACAGATAAGAAGGACTTACAAACACACTGGAATGGAGACAACATGAAAGGAATTGCATTTGGAGGAGAAAAAAAAAAAAATTTGGGAAATTTGGGAAATGTAGTGACTACAAGGAGATGGACCAGGATTTTATCAAGTGCAGGGAAAAGGACCAAAAGAGGGTAAAACAAGAGCTCACAGATGTTGCAAAAACAGGGGAAAATGTTAAGGGGGAAGACACAACTTGGAGGGAAAGATGGAAGGAATATGGCATGGACACTATAAAAAAAAAAAAAAAAGAAAAAACTCTTGCCCAAAGTCAAAGCCATCAAAAGGCATGGCATGCCATCAAGTGCAGGCACATGCTGCAAAGATTCCTCTAGTGGTCCCCATTGCAATCGCAAGATTCCGTTTCCCTTCCCGAAAGGAAATTTCATTTCCTTTCGGGAAGGGAAACGGAATCTTGCGAACCCAAAAAGAAAGGCTTACAAACACTCTGGAAAGGAGATAGGATCAAATGAAATGCAATTGAAAAAAACCCCAAAAACTCCAGAAAATTGGGAGATGTGTTGTCCTCAAAAACTGCTCTGTGAGGAAATGAGCTGCAGTGCAAAGGACCAAAGGAGGCCAAAACTAAGCAGAGAGATGTTGCAAAAGCAGGGGGGAAAGTTAAGGAGGAAGACACAACGTGGAGGGGAAGATATGAGGGACATGGCATGGACACTTAAAAAAAAAAAAAAAAAAAATTCTTGCCCAAAATCAAAGCCATCAAGTGCAGGCCATATGCCACCAAATGCAGGCCCATGCAGCAAAGCTTGGAAAATGGATCCCTGCTTAAGGCCAAAACAGATAAGAAGGACTTACAAACACACTGGAATGGAGATACCATGAAAGGAATATCATTTGGAGGAGAAAAAAAAAAATTTGGGAAATTTGGGAAATGTAGTGACTACAAGGAGATGGACCATGATTTTATCAAGTGCAGGGAAAAGGACCAAAAGAGGGTAAAACAAGAGCTCACAGATGTTGCAAAAACAGGGGAAAATGTTAAGGGGGAAGACACAACTTGGAGGGAAAGATGGGAGGAATATGGCATAGATACTTATTAAAAAAAAAAAAAAGAAAAAAATCTTGCCCAAAGTCAAAGCCATCAAAAGGCATGGCATGCCATCAAGTGCAGGCACATGCTGCAAAGATTCCTCTAGTGGTCCCCATTGAAATCGCAAGATTCCGTTTCCCTTCCCGAAAGGAAATTTCATTTCATTTCGGGAAGGGAAACGGAATCTTGCGAACCCAAAAAGAAAGGCTTACAAACACTCTGGAAAGGAGATAGGATCAAATGAAATGCAATTGAAAAAAACCCCAAAAACTCCAGAAAATTGGGAGATGTGTTGTCCTCAAAAACTGCTCTGGGAGGAAATGAGCTGCAGTGCAAAGGACCAAAGGAGGCCAAAACTAAGCAGAGAGATTGTGCAAAAGCAGGGAGGAAAGTTAAGGAGGAAGACACAACGTGGAGGGGAAGATATGAGGGACATGGCATGGACACTAAAAAAAAAAAAAAAAAAAAAATTCTTGCCCAAAATCAAAGCCATCAAGTGCAGGCCATATGCCACCAAATGCAGGCCCATGCAGCAAAGCTTGGAAAATGGATCCCTGCTTAAGGCCAAAACAGATAAGAAGGACTCACAAACACACTGGAATGGAGATACCATGAAAGGAATTGCATTTGGAGGAGAAAAAAAAAAAATTTGGGAAATTTGGGAAATGTAGTGACTACAAGGAGATGGACCAGGATTTTATCAAGTGCAGGGAAAAGGACCAAAAGAGGGTAAAACAAGAGCTCACAGATGTTGCAAAAACAGGGGAAAATGTTAAGGGGGAAGACACAACTTGGAGGGAAAGATGGGAGGAATATGGCATAGATACTTATTAAAAAAAAAAAAAAGAAAAAAATCTTGCCCAAAGTCAAAGCCATCAAAAGGCATGGCATGCCATCAAGTGCAGGCACATGCTGCAAAGATTCCTCTAGTGGTCCCCATTGAAATCGCAAGATTCCGTTTCCCTTCCCGAAAGGGAATTTCATTTCCTTTCGGGAAGGGAAACGGAATCTTGCGAACCCAAAAAGAAAGGCTTACAAACACTCTGGAAAGGAGATAGGATCAAATGAAATGCAATTGAAAAAAACCCCAAAAACTCCAGAAAATTGGGAGATGTGTTGTCCTCAAAAACTGCTCTGGGAGGAAATGAGCTGCAGTGCAAAGGACCAAAGGAGGCCAAAACTAAGCAGAGAGATGTTGCAAAAGCAGGGGGAAAAGTTAAGGAGGAAGACACAACGTGGAGGGGAAGATATGAGGGACATGGCATGGACACTTAAAAAAAAAAAAAAAAAAATTCTTGCCCAAAATCAAAGCCATCAAGTGCAGGCCATATGCCACCAAATGCAGGCCCATGCAGCAAAGCTTGCAAAATGGATCCCTGCTTAAGGCCAAAACAGATAAGAAGGACTTACAAACACACTGGAATGGAGACAACATGAAAGGAATTGCATTTGGAGGAGAAAAAAAAAAAATTTGGGAAATTTGGGAAATGTAGTGACTACAAGGAGATGGACCAGGATTTTATCAAGTGCAGGGAAAAGGACCAAAAGAGGGTAAAACAAGAGCTCACAGATGTTGCAAAAACAGGGGAAAATGTTAAGGGGGAAGACACAACTTGGAGGGAAAGATGGGAGGAATATGGCATGGACACTATAAAAAAAAAAAAAAAAGTAAAAAATCTTGGCCAAAGTCAAAGCCATCAAAAGCAGGCCATATGCCACCAAATGCAGGCCAATGCAGCAAAGCTTGGAAAATGGATCCCTGCTTAAGGCCAAAACAGATAAGAAGGACTTACAAACACACTGGAATGGAGATACCATGAAAGGAATTGCATTTGGAGGAGAAAAAAAAAAAATTTGGGAAATTTGGGAAATGTAGTGACTACAAGGAGATGGACCAGGATTTTATCAAGTGCAGGGAAAAGGACCAAAAGAGGGTAAAACAAGAGCTTACAGATGTTGCAAAAACAGGGGAAAATGTTAAGGGGGAAGACACAACTTGGAGGGAAAGATGGAAGGAATATGGCATGGACACTATAAAAAAAAAAAAAAAAGAAAAAAATCTTGCCCAAAGTCAAAGCCATCAAAAGGCATGGCATGCCATCAAGTGCAGGCACATGCTGCAAAGATTCCTCTAGTGGTCCCCATTGAAATCGCAAGATTCCGTTTCCCTTCCCGAAAGGAAATTTCATTTCCTTTCGGGAAGGGAAACGGAATCTTGCGAACCCAAAAAGAAAGGCTTACAAACACTCTGGAAAGGAGATAGGATCAAATGAAATGCAATTGAAAAAAACCCCAAAAACTCCAGAAAATTGGGAGATGTGTTGTCCTCAAAAACTGCTCTGTGAGGAAATGAGCTGCAGTGCAAAGGACCAAAGGAGGCCAAAACTAAGCAGAGAGATGTTGCAAAAGCAGGGGGAAAAGTTAAGGAGGAAGACACAACGTGGAGGGGAAGATATGAGGGACATGGCATGGACACTTAAAAAAAAAAAAAAAAAAAAAAAATTCTTGCCCAAAATCAAAGCCATCAAGTGCAGGCCATATGCCACCAAATGCAGGCCCATGCAGCAAAGCTTGGAAAATGGATCCCTGCTTAAGGCCAAAACAGATAAGAAGGACTCACAAACACACTGGAATGGAGATACCATGAAAGGAATATCATTTGGAGGAGAAAAAAAAAAAATTTGGGAAATTTGGGAAATGTAGTGACTACAAGGAGATGGACCAGGATTTTATCAAGTGCAGGGAAAAGGACCAAAAGAGGGTAAAACAAGAGCTCACAGATGTTGCAAAAACAGGGGAAAATGTTAAGGGGGAAGACACAACTTGGAGGGAAAGATGGGAGGAATATGGCATAGATACTTATTAAAAAAAAAAAAAAAGAAAAAAATCTTGCCCAAAGTCAAAGCCATCAAAAGGCATGGCATGCCATCAAGTGCAGGCACATGCTGCAAAGATTCCTCTAGTGGTCCCCATTGCAATCGCAAGATTCCGTTTCCCTTCCCGAAAGGAAATTTCATTTCCTTTCGGGAAGGGAAACGGAATCTTGCGAACCCAAAAAGAAAGGCTTACAAACACTCTGGAAAGGAGATAGGATCAAATGAAATGCAATTGAAAAAAACCCCAAAAACTCCAGAAAATTGGGAGATGTGTTGTCCTCAAAAACTGCTCTGGGAGGAAATGAGCTGCAGTGCAAAGGACCAAAGGAGGCCAAAACTAAGCAGAGAGATGTTGCAAAAGCAGGGGGAAAAGTTAAGGAGGAAGACACAACGTGGAGGGGAAGATATGAGGGACATGGCATGGACACTTAAAAAAAAAAAAAAAAAAAAAAAATTCTTGCCCAAAATCAAAGCCATCAAGTGCAGGCCATATGCCACCAAATGCAGGCCCATGCAGCAAAGCTTGGAAAATGGATCCCTGCTTAAGGCCAAAACAGATAAGAAGGACTTACAAACACACTGGAATGGAGATACCATGAAAGGAATTGCATTTGGAGGAGAAAAAAAAAAATTTGTGAAATTTGGGAAATGTAGTGACTACAAGGAGATGGACCAGGATTTTATCAAGTGCAGGGAAAAGGACCAAAAGAGGGTAAAACAAGAGCTCACAGATGTTGCAAAAACAGGGGAAAATGTTAAGGGGGAAGACACAACTTGGAGGGAAAAATGGAAGGAATATCGCATGGACACTATAAAAAAAAAAAAAAAAAAGAAAAAAATCTTGCCCAAAGTCAAAGCCATCAAAAGGCATGGCATGCCATCAAGTGCAGGCACATGCTGCAAAGATTCCTCTAGTGGTCCCCATTGAAATCGCAAGATTCCGTTTCCCTTCCCGAAAGGAAATTTCATTTCATTTCGGGAAGGGAAACGGAATCTTGCGAACCCAAAAAGAAAGGCTTACAAACACTCTGGAAAGGAGATAGGATCAAATGAAATGCAATTGAAAAAAACCCCAAAAACTCCAGAAAATTGGGAGATGTGTTGTCCTCAAAAACTGCTCTGTGAGGAAATGAGCTGCAGTGCAAAGGACCAAAGGAGGCCAAAACTAAGCAGAGAGATTGTGCAAAAGCAGGGAGGAAAGTTAAGGAGGAAGACACAACGTGGAGGGGAAGATATGAGGGACATGGCATGGACACTAAAAAAAAAAAAAAAAAAAAAATTCTTGCCCAAAATCAAAGCCATCAAGTGCAGGCCATATGCCACCAAATGCAGGCCCATGCAGCAAAGCTTGGAAAATGGATCCCTGCTTAAGGCCAAAACAGATAAGAAGGACTCACAAACACACTGGAATGGAGATACCATGAAAGGAATTGCATTTGGAGGAGAAAAAAAAAAAATTTGGGAAATTTGGGAAATGTAGTGACTACAAGGAGATGGACCAGGATTTTATCAAGTGCAGGGAAAAGGACCAAAAGAGGGTAAAACAAGAGCTCACAGATGTTGCAAAAACAGGGGAAAATGTTAAGGGGGAAGACACAACTTGGAGGGAAAGATGGGAGGAATATGGCATAGATACTTATTAAAAAAAAAAAAAAAGAAAAAAATCTTGCCCAAAGTCAAAGCCATCAAAAGGCATGGCATGCCATCAAGTGCAGGCACATGCTGCAAAGATTCCTCTAGTGGTCCCCATTGAAATCGCAAGATTCCGTTTCCCTTCCCGAAAGGGAATTTCATTTCCTTTCGGGAAGGGAAACGGAATCTTGCGAACCCAAAAAGAAAGGCTTACAAACACTCTGGAAAGGAGATAGGATCAAATGAAATGCAATTGAAAAAAACCCCAAAAACTCCAGAAAATTGGGAGATGTGTTGTCCTCAAAAACTGCTCTGGGAGGAAATGAGCTGCAGTGCAAAGGACCAAAGGAGGCCAAAACTAAGCAGAGAGATGTTGCAAAAGCAGGGGGAAAAGTTAAGGAGGAAGACACAACGTGGAGGGGAAGATATGAGGGACATGGCATGGACACTTAAAAAAAAAAAAAAAAAAATTCTTGCCCAAAATCAAAGCCATCAAGTGCAGGCCATATGCCACCAAATGCAGGCCCATGCAGCAAAGCTTGCAAAATGGATCCCTGCTTAAGGCCAAAACAGATAAGAAGGACTTACAAACACACTGGAATGGAGACAACATGAAAGGAATTGCATTTGGAGGAGAAAAAAAAAAAATTTGGGAAATTTGGGAAATGTAGTGACTACAAGGAGATGGACCAGGATTTTATCAAGTGCAGGGAAAAGGACCAAAAGAGGGTAAAACAAGAGCTCACAGATGTTGCAAAAACAGGGGAAAATGTTAAGGGGGAAGACACAACTTGGAGGGAAAGATGGAAGGAATATGGCATAGATACTTAATAAAAAAAAAAAAAAAGAAAAAAATCTTGCCCAAAGTCAAAGCCATCAAAAGGCATGGCATGCCATCAAGTGCAGGCACATGCTGCAAAGATTCCTCTAGTGGTCCCCATTGAAATCGCAAGATTCCGTTTCCCTTCCCGAAAGGAAATGAAATTTCCTTTCGGGAAGGGAAACGGAATCTTGCGAACCCAAAAAGAAAGGCTTACAAACACTCTGGAAAGGAGATAGGATCAAATGAAATGCAATTGAAAAAAACCCCAAAAACTCCAGAAAATTGGGAGATGTGTTGTCCTCAAAAACTGCTCTGTGAGGAAATGAGCTGCAGTGCAAAGGACCAAAGGAGGCCAAAACTAAGCAGAGAGATGTTGCAAAAGCAGGGGGAAAAGTTAAGGAGGAAGACACAACGTGGAGGGGAAGATATGAGGGACATGGCATGGACACTTAAAAAAAAAAAAAAAAAATTCTTGCCCAAAATCAAAGCCATCAAGTGCAGGCCATATGCCACCAAATGCAGGCCCATGCAGCAAAGCTTGCAAAATGGATCCCTGCTTAAGGCCAAAACAGATAAGAAGGACTTACAAACACACTGGAATGGAGACAACATGAAAGGAATTGCATTTGGAGGAGAAAAAAAAAAAATTTGGGAAATTTGGGAAATGTAGTGACTACAAGGAGATGGACCAGGATTTTATCAAGTGCAGGGAAAAGGACCAAAAGAGGGTAAAACAAGAGCTCACAGATGTTGCAAAAACAGGGGAAAATGTTAAGGGGGAAGACACAACTTGGAGGGAAAGATGGAAGGAATATGGCATGGACACTATAAAAAAAAAAAAAAAAGAAAAAAATCTTGCCCAAAGTCAAAGCCATCAAAAGGCATGGCATGCCATCAAGTGCAGGCACATGCTGCAAAGATTCCTCTAGTGGTCCCCATTGAAATCGCAAGATTCCGTTTCCCTTCTCGAAAGGAAATTTCATTTCCTTTCGGGAAGAGAAACGGAATCTTGCGAACCCAAAAAGAAAGGCTTACAAACACTCTGGAAAGGAGATAGGATCAAATGAAATGCAATTGAAAAAAACCCCAAAAACTCCAGAAAATTGGGAGATGTGTTGTCCTCAAAAACTGCTCTGTGAGGAAATGAGCTGCAGTGCAAAGGACCAAAGGAGGCCAAAACTAAGCAGAGAGATGTTGCAAAAGCAGGGGGAAAAGTTAAGGAGGAAGACACAACGTGGAGGGGAAGATATGAGGGACATGGCATGGACACTTAAAAAAAAAATAAAAAAAAATGCTTGCCCAAAATCAAAGCCATCAAGTGCAGGCCATATGCCACCAAATGCAGGCCCATGCAACAAAGCTTGGAAAATGGATCCCTGCTTAAGGCCAAAACAGATAAGAAGGACTTACAAACACACTGGAATGGAGACAACATGAAAGGAATTGCATTTGGAGGAGAAAAAAAATAATTTGGGGAAATTTGGGAAATGTAGTGACTACAAGGAGATGGACCAGGATTTTATCAAGTGCAGGGAAAAGGACCAAAAGAGGGTAAAACAAGAGCTCACAGATGTTGCAAAAACAGGGGAAAATGTTAAGGAGGATGACACAACTTGGAGGGAAAGATGGGAGGAATATGGCATAGATACTTAATAAAAAAAAAAAAAAAGAAAAAAATCTTGCCCAAAGTCAAAGCCATCAAAAGGCATGGCATGCCATCAAGTGCAGGCACATGCTGCAAAGATTCCTCTAGTGGTCCCCATTGAAATCGCAAGATTCCGTTTCCCTTCCCGAAAGGAAATGAAATTTCCTTTCGGGAAGGGAAACGGAATCTTGCGAACCCAAAAAGAAAGGCTTACAAACACTCTGGAAAGGAGATAGGATCAAATGAAATGCAATTGAAAAAAACCCCAAAAACTCCAGAAAATTGGGAGATGTGTTGTCCTCAAAAACTGCTCTGTGAGGAAATGAGCTGCAGTGCAAAGGACCAAAGGAGGCCAAAACTAAGCAGAGAGATGTTGCAAAAGCAGGGGGAAAAGTTAAGGAGGAAGACACAACGTGGAGGGGAAGATATGAGGGACATGGCATGGACACTTAAAAAAAAAAAAAAAAAATTCTTGCCCAAAATCAAAGCCATCAAGTGCAGGCCATATGCCACCAAATGCAGGCCCATGCAGCAAAGCTTGCAAAATGGATCCCTGCTTAAGGCCAAAACAGATAAGAAGGACTTACAAACACACTGGAATGGAGATACCATGAAAGGAATTGCATTTGGAGGAGAAAAAAAAAAAAATTTGGGAAATTTGGGAAATGTAGTGACTACAAGGAGATGGACCAGGATTTTATCAAGTGCAGGGAAAAGGACCAAAAGAGGGTAAAACAAGAGCTCACAGATGTTGCAAAAACAGGGGAAAATGTTAAGGGGGAAGACACAACTTGGAGGGAAAGATGGGAGGAATATGGCATAGATACTTATTAAAAAAAAAAAAAAGAAAAAATCTTGCCCAAAGTCAAAGCCATCAAAAGGCATGGCATGCCATCAAGTGCAGGCACATGCTGCAAAGATTCCTCTAGTGGTCCCCATTGAAATCGCAAGATTCCGTTTCCCTTCCCGAAAGGAAATTTCATTTCCTTTCGGGAAGGGAAACGGAATCTTGCGAACCCAAAAAGAAAGGCTTACAAACACTCTGGAAAGGAGATAGGATCAAATGAAATGCAATTGAAAAAAACCCCAAAAACTCCAGAAAATTGGGAGATGTGTTGTCCTCAAAAACTGCTCTGTGAGGAAATGAGCTGCAGTGCAAAGGACCAAAGGAGGCCAAAACTAAGCAGAGAGATTTTGCAAAAGCAGGGAGGAAAGTTAAGGAGGAAGACACAACGTGGAGGGGAAGATATGAGGGACATGGCATGGACACTTAAAAAAAAAAAAAAAAAAAAATTCTTGCCCAAAATCAAAGCCATCAAGTGCAGGCCATATGCCACCAAATGCAGGCCCATGCAGCAAAGCTTGGAAAATGGATCCCTGCTTAAGGCCAAAACAGATAAGAAGGACTCACAAACACACTGGAATGGAGATACCATGAAAGGAATATCATTTGGAGGAGAAAAAACAAAAATTTGGGAAATTTGGGAAATGTAGTGACTACAAGGAGATGGACCAGGATTTTATCAAGTGCAGGGAAAAGGACCAAAAGAGGGTAAAACAAGAGCTCACAGATGTTGCAAAAACAGGGGAAAATGTTAAGGGGGAAGACACAACTTGGAGGGAAAGATGGGAGGAATATGGCATGGACACTATAAAAAAAAAAAGAAAAGTAAAAAATCTTGGCCAAAGTCAAAGCCATCAAAAGCAGGCCATATGCCACCAAATGCAGGCCAATGCAGCAAAGCTTGGAAAATGGATCCCTGCTTAAGGCCAAAACAGATAAGAAGGACTTACAAACACACTGGAATGGAGACAACATGAAAGGAATTGCATTTGGAGGAGAAAAAAAAAAAATTTGGGAAATTTGGGAAATGTAGTGACTACAAGGAGATGGACCAGGATTTTATCAAGTGCAGGGAAAAGGACCAAAAGAGGGTAAAACAAGAGCTCACAGATGTTGCAAAAACAGGGGAAAATGTTAAGGGGGAAGACACAACTTGGAGGGAAAGATGGAAGGAATATGGCATGGACACTATAAAAAAAAAAAAAAAAGAAAAAAATCTTGCCCAAAGTCAAAGCCATCAAAAGGCATGGCATGCCATCAAGTGCAGGCACATGCTGCAAAGATTCCTCTAGTGGTCCCCATTGAAATCGCAAGATTCCGTTTCCCTTCCCGAAAGGAAATTTCATTTCCTTTCGGGAAGGGAAACGGAATCTTGCGAACCCAAAAAGAAAGGCTTACAAACACTCTGGAAAGGAGATAGGATCAAATGAAATGCAATTGAAAAAAACCCCAAAAACTCCAGAAAATTGGGAGATGTGTTGTCCTCAAAAACTGCTCTGTGAGGAAATGAGCTGCAGTGCAAAGGACCAAAGGAGGCCAAAACTAAGCAGAGAGATTTTGCAAAAGCAGGGAGGAAAGTTAAGGAGGAAGACACAACGTGGAGGGGAAGATATGAGGGACATGGCATGGACACTTAAAAAAAAAAAAAAAAAAAAAAAATTCTTGCCCAAAATCAAAGCCATCAAGTGCAGGCCATATGCCACCAAATGCAGGCCCATGCAGCAAAGCTTGGAAAATGGATCCCTGCTTAAGGCCAAAACAGATAAGAAGGACTCACAAACACACTGGAATGGAGATACCATGAAAGGAATATCATTTGGAGGAGAAAAAAAAAAAATTTGGGAAATTTGGGAAATGTAGTGACTACAAGGAGATGGACCAGGATTTTATCAAGTGCAGGGAAAAGGACCAAAAGAGGGTAAAACAAGAGCTCACAGATGTTGCAAAAACAGGGGAAAATGTTAAGGGGGAAGACACAACTTGGAGGGAAAGATGGGAGGAATATGGCATAGATACTTATTAAAAAAAAAAAAAAAGAAAAAAATCTTGCCCAAAGTCAAAGCCATCAAAAGGCATGGCATGCCATCAAGTGCAGGCACATGCTGCAAAGATTCCTCTAGTGGTCCCCATTGCAATCGCAAGATTCCGTTTCCCTTCCCGAAAGGAAATTTCATTTCCTTTCGGGAAGGGAAACGGAATCTTGCGAACCCAAAAAGAAAGGCTTACAAACACTCTGGAAAGCAGATAGGATCAAATGAAATGCAATTGAAAAAAACCCCAAAAACTCCAGAAAATTGGGAGATGTGTTGTCCTCAAAAACTGCTCTGGGAGGAAATGAGCTGCAGTGCAAAGGACCAAAGGAGGCCAAAACTAAGCAGAGAGATGTTGCAAAAGCAGGGGGAAAAGTTAAGGAGGAAGACACAACGTGGAGGGGAAGATATGAGGGACATGGCATGGACACTTAAAAAAAAAAAAAAAAAAAAAAAATTCTTGCCCAAAATCAAAGCCATCAAGTGCAGGCCATATGCCACCAAATGCAGGCCCATGCAGCAAAGCTTGGAAAATGGATCCCTGCTTAAGGCCAAAACAGATAAGAAGGACTTACAAACACACTGGAATGGAGATACCATGAAAGGAATTGCATTTGGAGGAGAAAAAAAAAATTTGTGAAATTTGGGAAATGTAGTGACTACAAGGAGATGGACCAGGATTTTATCAAGTGCAGGGAAAAGGACCAAAAGAGGGTAAAACAAGAGCTCACAGATGTTGCAAAAACAGGGGAAAATGTTAAGGGGGAAGACACAACTTGGAGGGAAAGATGGGAGGAATATGGCATAGATACTTAATAAAAAAAAAAAAAAAGAAAAAAATCTTGCCCAAAGTCAAAGCCATCAAAAGGCATGGCATGCCATCAAGTGCAGGCACATGCTGCAAAGATTCCTCTAGTGGTCCCCATTGAAATCGCAAGATTCCGTTTCCCTTCCCGAAAGGAAATGAAATTTCCTTTCGGGAAGGGAAATGAAATTTCCTTTCGGGAAGGGAAACGGAATCTTGCGAACCCAAAAAGAAAGGCTTACAAACACTCTGGAAAGGAGATAGGATCAAATGAAATGCAATTGAAAAAAACCCCAAAAACTCCAGAAAATTGGGAGATGTGTTGTCCTCAAAAACTGCTCTGTGAGGAAATGAGCTGCAGTGCAAAGGACCAAAGGAGGCCAAAACTAAGCAGAGAGATGTTGCAAAAGCAGGGGGAAAAGTTAAGGAGGAAGACACAACGTGGAGGGGAAGATATGAGGGACATGGCATGGACACTTAAAAAAAAAAAAAAAAAATTCTTGCCCAAAATCAAAGCCATCAAGTGCAGGCCATATGCCACCAAATGCAGGCCCATGCAGCAAAGCTTGGAAAATGGATCCCTGCTTAAGGCCAAAACAGATAAGAAGGACTCACAAACACACTGGAATGGAGATACCATGAAAGGAATATCATTTGGAGGAGAAAAAAAAAAAATTTGGGAAATTTGGGAAATGTAGTGACTACAAAGAGATGGACCAGGATTTTATCAAGTGCAGGGAAAAGGACCAAAAGAGGGTAAAACAAGAGCTCACAGATGTTGCAAAAACAGGGGAAAATGTTAAGGGGGAAGACACAACTTGGAGGGAAAGATGGGAGGAATATGGCATAGATACTTATTAAAAAAAAAAAAAAAGAAAAAAATCTTGCCCAAAGTCAAAGCCATCAAAAGGCATGGCATGCCATCAAGTGCAGGCACATGCTGCAAAGATTCCTCTAGTGGTCCCCATTGCAATCGCAAGATTCCGTTTCCCTTCCCGAAAGGAAATTTCATTTCCTTTCGGGAAGGGAAACGGAATCTTGCGAACCCAAAAAGAAAGGCTTACAAACACTCTGGAAAGGAGATAGGATCAAATGAAATGCAATTGAAAAAAACCCCAAAAACTCCAGAAAATTGGGAGATGTGTTGTCCTCAAAAACTGCTCTGTGAGGAAATGAGCTGCAGTGCAAAGGACCAAAGGAGGCCAAAACTAAGCAGAGAGATGTTGCAAAAGCAGGGGGAAAAGTTAAGGAGGAAGACACAACGTGGAGGGGAAGATATGAGGGACATGGCATGGACACTTAAAAAAAAAAAAAAAAAATTCTTGCCCAAAATCAAAGCCATCAAGTGCAGGCCATATGCCACCAAATGCAGGCCCATGCAGCAAAGCTTGGAAAATGGATCCCTGCTTAAGGCCAAAACAGATAAGAAGGACTCACAAACACACTGGAATGGAGATACCATGAAAGGAATTGCATTTGGAGGAGAAAAAAAAAAAATTTGGGAAATTTGGGAAATGTAGTGACTACAAAGAGATGGACCAGGATTTTATCAAGTGCAGGGAAAAGGACCAAAAGAGGGTAAAACAAGAGCTCACAGATGTTGCAAAAACAGGGGAAAATGTTAAGGGGGAAGACACAACTTGGAGGGAAAGATGGGAGGAATATGGCATAGATACTTATTAAAAAAAAAAAAAAAGAAAAAAATCTTGCCCAAAGTCAAAGCCATCAAAAGGCATGGCATGCCATCAAGTGCAGGCACATGCTGCAAAGATTCCTCTAGTGGTCCCCATTGAAATCGCAAGATTCCGTTTCCCTTCCCGAAAGGAAATGAAATTTCCTTTCGGGAAGGGAAACGGAATCTTGCGAACCCAAAAAGAAAGGCTTACAAACACTCTGGAAAGGAGATAGGATCAAATGAAATGCAATTGAAAAAAACCCCAAAAACTCCAGAAAATTGGGAGATGTGTTGTCCTCAAAAACTGCTCTGGGAGGAAATGAGCTGCAGTGCAAAGGACCAAAGGAGGCCAAAACTAAGCAGAGAGATGTTGCAAAAGCAGGGGGAAAAGTTAAGGAGGAAGACACAACGTGGAGGGGAAGATATGAGGGACATGGCATGGACACTTAAAAAAAAAAAAAAAAAATTCTTGCCCAAAATCAAAGCCATCAAGTGCAGGCCATATGCCACCAAATGCAGGCCCATGCAGCAAAGCTTGCAAAATGGATCCCTGCTTAAGGCCAAAACAGATAAGAAGGACTTACAAACACACTGGAATGGAGACAACATGAAAGGAATTGCATTTGGAGGAGAAAAAAAAAAAAATTTGGGAAATTTGGGAAATGTAGTGACTACAAGGAGATGGACCAGGATTTTATCAAGTGCAGGGAAAAGGACCAAAAGAGGGTAAAACAAGAGCTCACAGATGTTGCAAAAACAGGGGAAAATGTTAAGGGGGAAGACACAACTTGGAGGGAAAGATGGGAGGAATATGGCATGGACACTATAAAAAAAAAAAAAAAAGTAAAAAATCTTGCCCAAAGTCAAAGCCATCAAAAGGCATGGCATGCCATCAAGTGCAGGCACATGCTGCAAAGATTCCTCTAGTGGTCCCCATTGCAATCGCAAGATTCCGTTTCCCTTCCCGAAAGGAAATTTCATTTCCTTTCGGGAAGGGAAACGGAATCTTGTGAACCCAAAAAGAAAGGCTTACAAACACTCTGGAAAGGAGATAGGATCAAATGAAATGCAATTGAAAAAAACCCCAAAAACTCCAGAAAATTGGGAGATGTGTTGTCCTCAAAAACTGCTCTGGGAGGAAATGAGCTGCAGTGCAAAGGACCAAAGGAGGCCAAAACTAAGCAGAGAGATGTTGCAAAAGCAGGGGGAAAAGTTAAGGAGGAAGACACAACGTGGAGGGGAAGATATGAGGGACATGGCATGGACACTTAAAAAAAAAAAAAAAAAAAAAAATTCTTGCCCAAAATCAAAGCCATCAAGTGCAGGCCATATGCCACCAAATGCAGGCCCATGCAGCAAAGCTTGGAAAATGGATCCCTGCTTAAGGCCAAAACAGATAAGAAGGACTTACAAACACACTGGAATGGAGACAACATGAAAGGAATATCATTTGGAGGAGAAAAAAAAAAAAATTTGGGAAATTTGGGAAATGTAGTGACTACAAGGAGATGGACCAGGATTTTATCAAGTGCAGGGAAAAGGACCAAAAGAGGGTAAAACAAGAGCTCACAGATGTTGCAAAAACAGGGGAAAATGTTAAGGGGGAAGACACAACTTGGAGGGAAAGATGGAAGGAATATGGCATGGACACTATAAAAAAAAAAAAAAAAGAAAAAAATCTTGCCCAAAGTCAAAGCCATCAAAAGGCATGGCATGCCATCAAGTGCAGGCACATGCTGCAAAGATTCCTCTAGTGGTCCCCATTGAAATCGCAAGATTCCGTTTCCCTTCCCGAAAGGAAATTTCATTTCCTTTCGGGAAGGGAAACGGAATCTTGCGAACCCAAAAAGAAAGGCTTACAAACACTCTGGAAAGGAGATAGGATCAAATGAAATGCAATTGAAAAAAACCCCAAAAACTCCAGAAAATTGGGAGATGTGTTGTCCTCAAAAACTGCTCTGTGAGGAAATGAGCTGCAGTGCAAAGGACCAAAGGAGGCCAAAACTAAGCAGAGAGATGTTGCAAAAGCAGGGGGAAAAGTTAAGGAGGAAGACACAACGTGGAGGGGAAGATATGAGGGACATGGCATGGACACTTAAAAAAAAAAAAAAAAAAAAATTCTTGCCCAAAATCAAAGCCATCAAGTGCAGGCCATATGCCACCAAATGCAGGCCCATGCAGCAAAGCTTGGAAAATGGATCCCTGCTTAAGGCCAAAACAGATAAGAAGGACTTACAAACACACTGGAATGGAGATACCATGAAAGGAATTGCATTTGGAGGAGAAAAAAAAAAAATTTGGGAAATTTGGGAAATGTAGTGACTACAAGGAGATGGACCAGGATTTTATCAAGTGCAGGGAAAAGGACCAAAAGAGGGTAAAACAAGAGCTCACAGATGTTGCAAAAACAGGGGAAAATGTTAAGGGGGAAGACACAACTTGGAGGGAAAGATGGGAGGAATATGGCATAGATACTTATTAAAAAAAAAAAAAAAGAAAAAAATCTTGCCCAAAGTCAAAGCCATCAAAAGGCATGGCATGCCATCAAGTGCAGGCACATGCTGCAAAGATTCCTCTAGTGGTCCCCATTGAAATCGCAAGATTCCGTTTCCCTTCCCGAAAGGAAATTTCATTTCCTTTCGGGAAGGGAAACGGAATCTTGCGAACCCAAAAAGAAAGGCTTACAAACACTCTGGAAAGGAGATAGGATCAAATGAAATGCAATTGAAAAAAACCCCAAAAACTCCAGAAAATTGGGAGATGTGTTGTCCTCAAAAACTGCTCTGTGAGGAAATGAGCCGCAGTGCAAAGGACCAAAGGAGGCCAAAACTAAGCAGAGAGATGTTGCAAAAGCAGGGGGAAAAGTTAAGGAGGAAGACACAACGTGGAGGGGAAGATATGAGGGACATGGCATGGACACTTAAAAAAAAAAAAAAAAAATTCTTGCCCAAAATCAAAGCCATCAAGTGCAGGCCATATGCCACCAAATGCAGGCCCATGCAGCAAAGCTTGGAAAATGGATCCCTGCTTAAGGCCAAAACAGATAAGAAGGACTTACAAACACACTGGAATGGAGACAACATGAAAGGAATTGCATTTGGAGGAGAAAAAAAAAATTTGCGAAATTTGGGAAATGTAGTGACTACAAGGAGATGGACCAGGATTTTATCAAGTGCAGGGAAAAGGACCAAAAGAGGGTAAAACAAGAGCTCACAGATGTTGCAAAAACAGGGGAAAATGTTAAGGGGGAAGACACAACTTGGAGGGAAAGATGGGAGGAATATGGCATGGACACTATAAAAAAAAAAAAAAAAAGTAAAAAATCTTGGCCAAAGTCAAAGCCATCAAAAGCAGGCCATATGCCACCAAATGCAGGCCAATGCAGCAAAGCTTGGAAAATGGATCCCTGCTTAAGGCCAAAACAGATAAGAAGGACTCACAAACACACTGGAATGGAGATACCATGAAAGGAATTGCATTTGGAGGAGAAAAAAAAAAATTTGGGAAATTTGGGAAATGTAGTGACTACAAGGAGATGGACCAGGATTTTATCAAGTGCAGGGAAAAGGACCAAAAGAGGGTAAAACAAGAGCTCACAGATGTTGCAAAAACAGGGGAACATGTTAAGGGGGAAGACACAACTTGGAGGGAAAGATGGAAGGAATATGGCATAGATACTTATTAAAAAAAAAAAAAAGAAAAAATCTTGCCCAAAGTCAAAGCCATCAAAAGGCATGGCATGCCATCAAGTGCAGGCACATGCTGCAAAGATTACTCTAGTGGTCCCCATTGAAATCGCAAGATTCCGTTTCCCTTCCCGAAAGGAAATTTCATTTCCTTTCGGGAAGGGAAACGGAATCTTGCGAACCCAAAAAGAAAGGCTTACAAACACTCTGGAAAGGAGATAGGATCAAATGAAATGCAATTGAAAAAAACCCCAAAAACTCCAGAAAATTGGGAGATGTGTTGTCCTCAAAAACTGCTCTGGGAGGAAATGAGCTGCAGTGCAAAGGACCAAAGGAGGCCAAAACTAAGCAGAGAGATGTTGCAAAAGCAGGGGGAAAAGTTAAGGAGGAAGACACAACGTGGAGGGGAAGATATGAGGGACATGGCATGGACACTTAAAAAAAAAAAAAAAAAAATTCTTGCCCAAAATCAAAGCCATCAAGTGCAGGCCATATGCCACCAAATGCAGGCCCATGCAGCAAAGCTTGGAAAATGGATCCCTGCTTAAGGCCAAAACAGATAAGAAGGACTTACAAACACACTGGAATGGAGACAACATGAAAGGAATATCATTTGGAGGAGAAAAAAAAAAAAATTTGGGAAATTTGGGAAATGTAGTGACTACAAGGAGATGGACCAGGATTTTATCAAGTGCAGGGAAAAGGACCAAAAGAGGGTAAAACAAGAGCTCACAGATGTTGCAAAAACAGGGGAAAATGTTAAGGGGGAAGACACAACTTGGAGGGAAAGATGGGAGGAATATGGCATAGATACTTATTAACAAAAAAAAAAAAAAGAAAAAAATCTTGCCCAAAGTCAAAGCCATCAAAAGGCATGGCATGCCATCAAGTGCAGGCACATGCTGCAAAGATTCCTCTAGTGGTCCCCATTGCAATCGCAAGATTCCGTTTCCCTTCCCGAAAGGAAATTTCATTTCCTTTCGGGAAGGGAAACGGAATCTTGCGAACCCAAAAAGAAAGGCTTACAAACACTCTGGAAAGGAGATAGGATCAAATGAAATGCAATTGAAAAAAACCCCAAAAACTCCAGAAAATTGGGAGATGTGTTGTCCTCAAAAACTGCTCTGGGAGGAAATGAGCTGCAGTGCAAAGGACCAAAGGAGGCCAAAACTAAGCAGAGAGATGTTGCAAAAGCAGGGGGAAAAGTTAAGGAGGAAGACACAACGTGGAGGGGAAGATATGAGGGACATGGCATGGACATTTAAAAAAAAAAAAAAAAAAGAAAAAAATCTTGCCCAAAGTCAAAGCCATCAAAAGGCATGGCATGCCATCAAGTGCAGGCACATGCTGCAAAGATTCCTCTAGTGGTCCCCATTGAAATCGCAAGATTCCGTTTCCCTTCCCGAAAGGAAATTTCATTTCCTTTCGGGAAGGGAAACGGAATCTTGCGAACCCAAAAAGAAAGGCTTACAAACACTCTGGAAAGGAGATAGGATCAAATGAAATGCAATTGAAAAAAACCCCAAAAACTCCAGAAAATTGGGAGATGTGTTGTCCTCAAAAACTGCTCTGTGAGGAAATGAGCTGCAGTGCAAAGGACCAAAGGAGGCCAAAACTAAGCAGAGAGATGTTGCAAAAGCAGGGGGAAAAGTTAAGGAGGAAGACACAACGTGGAGGGGAAGATATGAGGGACATGGCATGGACACTTAAAAAAAAAAAAAAAAAATTCTTGCCCAAAATCAAAGCCATCAAGTGCAGGCCATATGCCACCAAATGCAGGCCCATGCAGCAAAGCTTGGAAAATGGATCCCTGCTTAAGGCCAAAACAGATAAGAAGGACTTACAAACACACTGGAATGGAGACAACATGAAAGGAATTGCATTTGGAGGAGAAAAAAAAAATTTGCGAAATTTGGGAAATGTAGTGACTACAAGGAGATGGACCAGGATTTTATCAAGTGCAGGGAAAAGGACCAAAAGAGGGTAAAACAAGAGCTCACAGATGTTGCAAAAACAGGGGAAAATGTTAAGGGGGAAGACACAACTTGGAGGGAAAGATGGGAGGAATATGGCATGGACACTATAAAAAAAAAAAAAAAAAGTAAAAAATCTTGGCCAAAGTCAAAGCCATCAAAAGCAGGCCATATGCCACCAAATGCAGGCCAATGCAGCAAAGCTTGGAAAATGGATCCCTGCTTAAGGCCAAAACAGATAAGAAGGACTCACAAACACACTGGAATGGAGATACCATGAAAGGAATTGCATTTGGAGGAGAAAAAAAAAAATTTGGGAAATTTGGGAAATGTAGTGACTACAAGGAGATGGACCAGGATTTTATCAAGTGCAGGGAAAAGGACCAAAAGAGGGTAAAACAAGAGCTCACAGATGTTGCAAAAACAGGGGAACATGTTAAGGGGGAAGACACAACTTGGAGGGAAAGATGGAAGGAATATGGCATAGATACTTATTAAAAAAAAAATAAAAGAAAAAATCTTGCCCAAAGTCAAAGCCATCAAAAGGCATGGCATGCCATCAAGTGCAGGCACATGCTGCAAAGATTCCTCTAGTGGTCCCCATTGAAATCGCAAGATTCCGTTTCCCTTCCCGAAAGGAAATTTCATTTCCTTTCGGGAAGGGAAACGGAATCTTGCGAACCCAAAAAGAAAGGCTTACAAACACTCTGGAAAGGAGATAGGATCAAATGAAATGCAATTGAAAAAAACCCCAAAAACTCCAGAAAATTGGGAGATGTGTTGTCCTCAAAAACTGCTCTGTGAGGAAATGAGCTGCAGTGCAAAGGACCAAAGGAGGCCAAAACTAAGCAGAGAGATGTTGCAAAAGCAGGGGGAAAAGTTAAGGAGGAAGACACAACGTGGAGGGGAAGATATGAGGGACATGGCATGGACACTTAAAAAAAAAAAAAAAAAAATTCTTGCCCAAAATCAAAGCCATCAAGTGCAGGCCATATGCCACCAAATGAGGGCCCATGCAGCAAAGCTTGGAAAATGGATCCCTGCTTAAGGCCAAAACAGATAAGAAGGACTTACAAACACACTGGAATGGAGACAACATGAAAGGAATATCATTTGGAGGAGAAAAAAAAAAAAATTTGGGAAATTTGGGAAATGTAGTGACTACAAGGAGATGGACCAGGATTTTATCAAGTGCAGGGAAAAGGACCAAAAGAGGGTAAAACAAGAGCTCACAGATGTTGCAAAAACAGGGGAAAATGTTAAGGGGGAAGACACAACTTGGAGGGAAAGATGGGAGGAATATGGCATAGATACTTATTAACAAAAAAAAAAAAAAGAAAAAAATCTTGCCCAAAGTCAAAGCCATCAAAAGGCATGGCATGCCATCAAGTGCAGGCACATGCTGCAAAGATTCCTCTAGTGGTCCCCATTGCAATCGCAAGATTCCGTTTCCCTTCCCGAAAGGAAATTTCATTTCCTTTCGGGAAGGGAAACGGAATCTTGCGAACCCAAAAAGAAAGGCTTACAAACACTCTGGAAAGGAGATAGGATCAAATGAAATGCAATTGAAAAAAACCCCAAAAACTCCAGAAAATTGGGAGATGTGTTGTCCTCAAAAACTGCTCTGTGAGGAAATGAGCTGCAGTGCAAAGGACCAAAGGAGGCCAAAACTAAGCAGAGAGATGTTGCAAAAGCAGGGGGAAAAGTTAAGGAGGAAGACACAACGTGGAGGGGAAGATATGAGGGACATGGCATGGACACTTAAAAAAAAAAAAAAAAAAAAAAAAAATCTTGCCCAAAGTCAAAGCCATCAAAAGGCATGGCATGCCATCAAGTGCAGGCACATGCTGCAAAGATTCCTCTAGTGGTCCCCATTGAAATCGCAAGATTCCGTTTCCCTTCCCGAAAGGAAATTTCATTTCCTTTCGGGAAGGGAAACGGAATCTTGCGAACCCAAAAAGAAAGGCTTACAAACACTCTGGAAAGGAGATAGGATCAAATGAAATGCAATTGAAAAAAACCCCAAAAACTCCAGAAAATTGGGAGATGTGTTGTCCTCAAAAACTGCTCTGTGAGGAAATGAGCTGCAGTGCAAAGGACCAAAGGAGGCCAAAACTAAGCAGAGAGATGTTGCAAAAGCAGGGGGAAAAGTTAAGGAGGAAGACACAACGTGGAGGGGAAGATATGAGGGACATGGCATGGACACTTAAAAAAAAAAAAAAAAAATTCTTGCCCAAAATCAAAGCCATCAAGTGCAGGCCATATGCCACCAAATGCAGGCCAATGCAGCAAAGCTTGGAAAATGGATCCCTGCTTAAGGCCAAAACAGATAAGAAGGACTCACAAACACACTGGAATGGAGATACCATGAAAGGAATTGCATTTGGAGGAGAAAAAAAAAAATTTGGGAAATTTGGGAAATGTAGTGACTACAAGGAGATGGACCAGGATTTTATCAAGTGCAGGGAAAAGGACCAAAAGAGGGTAAAACAAGAGCTCACAGATGTTGCAAAAACAGGGGAACATGTTAAGGGGGAAGACACAACTTGGAGGGAAAGATGGGAGGAATATGGCATAGATACTTATTAAAAAAAAAAAAAAGAAAAAATCTTGCCCAAAGTCAAAGCCATCAAAAGGCATGGCATGCCATCAAGTGCAGGCACATGCTGCAAAGATTCCTCTAGTGGTCCCCATTGAAATCGCAAGATTCCGTTTCCCTTCCCGAAAGGAAATTTCATTTCCTTTCGGGAAGGGAAACGGAATCTTGCGAACCCAAAAAGAAAGGCTTACAAACACTCTGGAAAGGAGATAGGATCAAATGAAATGCAATTGAAAAAAACCCCAAAAACTCCAGAAAATTGGGAGATGTGTTGTCCTCAAAAACTGCTCTGTGAGGAAATGAGCTGCAGTGCAAAGGACCAAAGGAGGCCAAAACTAAGCAGAGAGATTGTGCAAAAGCAGGGAGGAAAGTTAAGGAGGAAGACACAACGTGGAGGGGAAGATATGAGGGACATGGCATGGACACTTAAAAAAAAAAAATAAAAAATTCTTGCCCAAAATCAAAGCCATCAAGTGCAGGCCATATGCCACCAAATGCAGGCCCATGCAGCAAAGCTTGGAAAATGGATCCCTGCTTAAGGCCAAAACAGATCAGAAGGACTCACAAACACACTGGAATGGAGATACCATGAAAGGAATTGCATTTGGAGGAGAAGAAAAAAAAATTTGGGAAATTTGGGAAATGTAGTGACTACAAGGAGATGGACCAGGATTTTATCAAGTGCAGGGAAAAGGACCAAAAGAGGGTAAAACAAGAGCTCACAGATGTTGCAAAAACAGGGGAAAATGTTAAGGGGGAAGACACAACTTGGAGGGAAAGATGGGAGGAATATGGCATGGACACTATAAAAAAAAAAAAAAAAGTAAAAAATCTTGCCCAAAGTCAAAGCCATCAAAAGGCATGGCATGCCATCAAGTGCAGGCACATGCTGCAAAGATTCCTCTAGTGGTCCCCATTGCAATCGCAAGATTCCGTTTCCCTTCCCGAAAGGAAATTTCATTTCCTTTCGGGAAGGTAAACGGAATCTTGTGAACCCAAAAAGAAAGGCTTACAAACACTCTGGAAAGGAGATAGGATCAAATGAAATGCAATTGAAAAAAACCCCAAAAACTCCAGAAAATTGGGAGATGTGTTGTCCTCAAAAACTGCTCTGGGAGGAAATGAGCTGCAGTGCAAAGGACCAAAGGAGGCCAAAACTAAGCAGAGAGATGTTGCAAAAGCAGGGGGAAAAGTTAAGGAGGAAGACACAACGTGGAGGGGAAGATATGAGGGACATGGCATGGACACTTAAAAAAAAAAAAAAAAAAGAAAAAAATCTTGCCCAAAGTCAAAGCCATCAAAAGGCATGGCATGCCATCAAGTGCAGGCACATGCTGCAAAGATTCCTCTAGTGGTCCCCATTGAAATCGCAAGATTCCGTTTCCCTTCCCGAAAGGAAATTTCATTTCCTTTCGGGAAGGGAAACGGAATCTTGCGAACCCAAAAAGAAAGGCTTACAAACACTCTGGAAAGGAGATAGGATCAAATGAAATGCAATTGAAAAAAACCCCAAAAACTCCAGAAAATTGGGAGATGTGTTGTCCTCAAAAACTGCTCTGTGAGGAAATGAGCTGCAGTGCAAAGGACCAAAGGAGGCCAAAACTAAGCAGAGAGATGTTGCAAAAGCAGGGGGAAAAGTTAAGGAGGAAGACACAACGTGGAGGGGAAGATATGAGGGACATGGCATGGACACTTAAAAAAAAAAAAAAAAAATTCTTGCCCAAAATCAAAGCCATCAAGTGCAGGCCATATGCCACCAAATGCAGGCCCATGCAGCAAAGCTTGGAAAATGGATCCCTGCTTAAGGCCAAAACAGATAAGAAGGACTTACAAACACACTGGAATGGAGACAACATGAAAGGAATTGCATTTGGAGGAGAAAAAAAAAAATTTGGGAAATTTGGGAAATGTAGTGACTACAAGGAGATGGACCAGGATTTTATCAAGTGCAGGGAAAAGGACCAAAAGAGGGTAAAACAAGAGCTCACAGATGTTGCAAAAACAGGGGAAAATGTTAAGGGGGAAGACACAACTTGGAGGGAAAGATGGGAGGAATATGGCATGGACACTATAAAAAAAAAAAAAAAAAGTAAAAAATCTTGGCCAAAGTCAAAGCCATCAAAAGCAGGCCATATGCCACCAAATGCAGGCCAATGCAGCAAAGCTTGGAAAATGGATCCCTGCTTAAGGCCAAAACAGATAAGAAGGACTCACAAACACACTGGAATGGAGATACCATGAAAGGAATTGCATTTGGAGGAGAAAAAAAAAAATTTGGGAAATTTGGGAAATGTAGTGACTACAAGGAGATGGACCAGGATTTTATCAAGTGCAGGGAAAAGGACCAAAAGAGGGTAAAACAAGAGCTCACAGATGTTGCAAAAACAGGGGAACATGTTAAGGGGGAAGACACAACTTGGAGGGAAAGATGGGAGGAATATGGCATAGATACTTATTAAAAAAAAAAAAAAGAAAAAATCTTGCCCAAAGTCAAAGCCATCAAAAGGCATGGCATGCCATCAAGTGCAGGCACATGCTGCAAAGATTCCTCTAGTGGTCCCCATTGAAATCGCAAGATTCCGTTTCCCTTCCCGAAAGGAAATTTCATTTCCTTTCGGGAAGGGAAACGGAATCTTGCGAACCCAAAAAGAAAGGCTTACAAACACTCTGGAAAGGAGATAGGATCAAATGAAATGCAATTGAAAAAAACCCCAAAAACTCCAGAAAATTGGGAGATGTGTTGTCCTCAAAAACTGCTCTGTGAGGAAATGAGCTGCAGTGCAAAGGACCAAAGGAGGCCAAAACTAAGCAGAGAGATTGTGCAAAAGCAGGGAGGAAAGTTAAGGAGGAAGACACAACGTGGAGGGGAAGATATGAGGGACATGGCATGGACACTTAAAAAAAAAAAAAAAAAAATTCTTGCCAAAAATCAAAGCCATCAAGTGCAGGCCATATGCCACCAAATGCAGGCCCATGCAGCAAAGCTTGGAAAATGGATCCCTGCTTAAGGCCAAAACAGATCAGAAGGACTCACAAACACACTGGAATGGAGATACCATGAAAGGAATTGCATTTGGAGGAGAAGAAAAAAAAATTTGGGAAATTTGGGAAATGTAGTGACTACAAGGAGATGGACCAGGATTTTATCAAGTGCAGGGAAAAGGACCAAAAGAGGGTAAAACAAGAGCTCACAGATGTTGCAAAAGCAGGGGAAAATGTTAAGGGGGAAGACACAACTTGGAGGGAAAGATGGGAGGAATATGGCATGGACACTATAAAAAAAAAAAAAAAAGTAAAAAATCTTGCCCAAAGTCAAAGCCATCAAAAGGCATGGCATGCCATCAAGTGCAGGCACATGCTGCAAAGATTCCTCTAGTGGTCCCCATTGCAATCGCAAGATTCCGTTTCCCTTCCCGAAAGGAAATTTCATTTCCTTTCGGGAAGGTAAACGGAATCTTGTGAACCCAAAAAGAAAGGCTTACAAACACTCTGGAAAGGAGATAGGATCAAATGAAATGCAATTGAAAAAAACCCCAAAAACTCCAGAAAATTGGGAGATGTGTTGTCCTCAAAAACTGCTCTGGGAGGAAATGAGCTGCAGTGCAAAGGACCAAAGGAGGCCAAAACTAAGCAGAGAGATGTTGCAAAAGCAGGGGGAAAAGTTAAGGAGGAAGACACAACGTGGAGGGGAAGATATGAGGGACATGGCATGGACACTTAAAAAAAAAAAAAAAAAAAAAAATTCTTGCCCAAAATCAAAGCCATCAAGTGCAGGCCATATGCCACCAAATGCAGGCCCATGCAGCAAAGCTTGGAAAATGGATCCCTGCTTAAGGCCAAAACAGATAAGAAGGACTTACAAACACACTGGAATGGAGACAACATGAAAGTAATATCATTTGGAGGAGAAAAAAAAAAAAATTTGGGAAATTTGGGAAATGTAGTGACTACAAGGAGATGGACCAGGATTTTATCAAGTGCAGGGAAAAGGACCAAAAGAGGGTAAAACAAGAGCTCACAGATGTTGCAAAAACAGGGGAAAATGTTAAGGGGGAAGACACAACTTGGAGGGAAAGATGGGAGGAATATGGCATAGATACTTATTAAAAAAAAAAAAAAAGAAAAAAATCTTGCCCAAAGTCAAAGCCATCAAAAGGCATGGCATGCCATCAAGTGCAGGCACATGCTGCAAAGATTCCTCTAGTGGTCCCCATTGAAATCGCAAGATTCCGTTTCCCTTCCCGAAAGGAAATTTCATTTCCTTTCGGGAAGGGAAACGGAATCTTGCGAACCCAAAAAGAAAGGCTTACAAACACTCTGGAAAGGAGATAGGATCAAATGAAATGCAATTGAAAAAAACCCCAAAAACTCCAGAAAATTGGGAGATGTGTTGTCCTCAAAAACTGCTCTGTGAGGAAATGAGCTGCAGTGCAAAGGACCAAAGGAGGCCAAAACTAAGCAGAGAGATTGTGCAAAAGCAGGGAGGAAAGTTAAGGAGGAAGACACAACGTGGAGGGGAAGATATGAGGGACATGGCATGGACACTAAAAAAAAAAAAAAAAAAAAAAATTCTTGCCCAAAATCAAAGCCATCAAGTGCAGGCCATATGCCACCAAATGCAGGCCCATGCAGCAAAGCTTGGAAAATGGATCCCTGCTTAAGGCCAAAACAGATAAGAAGGACTCACAAACACACTGGAATGGAGATACCATGAAAGGAATTGCATTTGGAGGAGAAAAAAAAAAAATTTGGGAAATTTGGGAAATGTAGTGACTACAAGGAGATGGACCAGGATTTTATCAAGTGCAGGGAAAAGGACCAAAAGAGGGTAAAACAAGAGCTCACAGATGTTGCAAAAACAGGGGAAAATGTTAAGGGGGAAGACACAACTTGGAGGGAAAGATGGGAGGAATATGGCATAGATACTTATTAAAAAAAAAAAAAAAGAAAAAAATCTTGCCCAAAGTCAAAGCCATCAAAAGGCATGGCATGCCATCAAGTGCAGGCACATGCTGCAAAGATTCCTCTAGTGGTCCCCATTGCAATCGCAAGATTCCGTTTCCCTTCCCGAAAGGAAATTTCATTTCCTTTCGGGAAGGGAAACGGAATCTTGCGAACCCAAAAAGAAAGGCTTACAAACACTCTGGAAAGGAGATAGGATCAAATGAAATGCAATTGAAAAAAACCCCAAAAACTCCAGAAAATTGGGAGATGTGTTGTCCTCAAAAACTGCTCTGTGAGGAAATGAGCTGCAGTGCAAAGGACCAAAGGAGGCCAAAACTAAGCAGAGAGATGTTGCAAAAGCAGGGGGAAAAGTTAAGGAGGAAGACACAACGTGGAGGGGAAGATATGAGGGACATGGCATGGACACTTAAAAAAAAAAAAAAAAAATTCTTGCCCAAAATCAAAGCCATCAAGTGCAGGCCATATGCCACCAAATGCAGGCCCATGCAGCAAAGCTTGGAAAATGGATCCCTGCTTAAGGCCAAAACAGATAAGAAGGACTTACAAACACACTGGAATGGAGACAACATGAAAGGAATTGCATTTGGAGGAGAAAAAAAAAATTTGCGAAATTTGGGAAATGTAGTGACTACAAGGAGATGGACCAGGATTTTATCAAGTGCAGGGAAAAGGACCAAAAGAGGGTAAAACAAGAGCTCACAGATGTTGCAAAAACAGGGGAAAATGTTAAGGGGGAAGACACAACTTGGAGGGAAAGATGGGAGGAATATGGCATGGACACTATAAAAAAAAAAAAAAAAAGTAAAAAATCTTGGCCAAAGTCAAAGCCATCAAAAGCAGGCCATATGCCACCAAATGCAGGCCAATGCAGCAAAGCTTGGAAAATGGATCCCTGCTTAAGGCCAAAACAGATAAGAAGGACTCACAAACACACTGGAATGGAGATACCATGAAAGGAATTGCATTTGGAGGAGAAAAAAAAAAATTTGGGAAATTTGGGAAATGTAGTGACTACAAGGAGATGGACCAGGATTTTATCAAGTGCAGGGAAAAGGACCAAAAGAGGGTAAAACAAGAGCTCACAGATGTTGCAAAAACAGGGGAACATGTTAAGGGGGAAGACACAACTTGGAGGGAAAGATGGAAGGAATATGGCATAGATACTTATTAAAAAAAAAAAAAAGAAAAAATCTTGCCCAAAGTCAAAGCCATCAAAAGGCATGGCATGCCATCAAGTGCAGGCACATGCTGCAAAGATTCCTCTAGTGGTCCCCATTGAAATCGCAAGATTCCGTTTCCCTTCCCGAAAGGAAATTTCATTTCCTTTCGGGAAGGGAAACGGAATCTTGCGAACCCAAAAAGAAAGGCTTACAAACACTCTGGAAAGGAGATAGGATCAAATGAAATGCAATTGAAAAAAACCCCAAAAACTCCAGAAAATTGGGAGATGTGTTGTCCTCAAAAACTGCTCTGTGAGGAAATGAGCTGCAGTGCAAAGGACCAAAGGAGGCCAAAACTAAGCAGAGAGATGTTGCAAAAGCAGGGGGAAAAGTTAAGGAGGAAGACACAACGTGGAGGGGAAGATATGAGGGACATGGCATGGACACTTAAAAAAAAAAAAAAAAAAATTCTTGCCCAAAATCAAAGCCATCAAGTGCAGGCCATATGCCACCAAATGCAGGCCCATGCAGCAAAGCTTGGAAAATGGATCCCTGCTTAAGGCCAAAACAGATAAGAAGGACTTACAAACACACTGGAATGGAGACAACATGAAAGGAATATCATTTGGAGGAGAAAAAAAAAAAAATTTGGGAAATTTGGGAAATGTAGTGACTACAAGGAGATGGACCAGGATTTTATCAAGTGCAGGGAAAAGGACCAAAAGAGGGTAAAACAAGAGCTCACAGATGTTGCAAAAACAGGGGAAAATGTTAAGGGGGAAGACACAACTTGGAGGGAAAGATGGGAGGAATATGGCATAGATACTTATTAAAAAAAAAAAAAAGAAAAAAATCTTGCCCAAAGTCAAAGCCATCAAAAGGCATGGCATGCCATCAAGTGCAGGCACATGCTGCAAAGATTCCTCTAGTGGTCCCCATTGCAATCGCAAGATTCCGTTTCCCTTCCCGAAAGGAAATTTCATTTCCTTTCGGGAAGGGAAACGGAATCTTGCGAACCCAAAAAGAAAGGCTTACAAACACTCTGGAAAGGAGATAGGATCAAATGAAATGCAATTGAAAAAAACCCCAAAAACTCCAGAAAATTGGGAGATGTGTTGTCCTCAAAAACTGCTCTGGGAGGAAATGAGCTGCAGTGCAAAGGACCAAAGGAGGCCAAAACTAAGCAGAGAGATGTTGCAAAAGCAGGGGGAAAAGTTAAGGAGGAAGACACAACGTGGAGGGGAAGATATGAGGGACATGGCATGGACACTTAAAAAAAAAAAAAAAAAATTCTTGCCCAAAATCAAAGCCATCAAGTGCAGGCCATATGCCACCAAATGCAGGCCCATGCAGCAAAGCTTGGAAAATGGATCCCTGCTTAAGGCCAAAACAGATAAGAAGGACTTACAAACACACTGGAATGGAGACAACATGAAAGGAATTGCATTTGGAGGAGAAAAAAAAAAATTTGGGAAATTTGGGAAATGTAGTGACTACAAGGAGATGGACCAGGATTTTATCAAGTGCAGGGAAAAGGACCAAAAGAGGGTAAAACAAGAGCTCACAGATGTTGCAAAAACAGGGGAAAATGTTAAGGGGGAAGACACAACTTGGAGGGAAAGATGGGAGGAATATGGCATGGACACTATAAAAAAAAAAAAAAAAAGTAAAAAATCTTGGCCAAAGTCAAAGCCATCAAAAGCAGGCCATATGCCACCAAATGCAGGCCAATGCAGCAAAGCTTGGAAAATGGATCCCTGCTTAAGGCCAAAACAGATAAGAAGGACTCACAAACACACTGGAATGGAGATACCATGAAAGGAATTGCATTTGGAGGAGAAAAAAAAAAATTTGGGAAATTTGGGAAATGTAGTGACTACAAGGAGATGGACCAGGATTTTATCAAGTGCAGGGAAAAGGACCAAAAGAGGGTAAAACAAGAGCTCACAGATGTTGCAAAAACAGGGGAACATGTTAAGGGGGAAGACACAACTTGGAGGGAAAGATGGGAGGAATATGGCATAGATACTTATTAAAAAAAAAAAAAAGAAAAAATCTTGCCCAAAGTCAAAGCCATCAAAAGGCATGGCATGCCATCAAGTGCAGGCACATGCTGCAAAGATTCCTCTAGTGGTCCCCATTGAAATCGCAAGATTCCGTTTCCCTTCCCGAAAGGAAATTTCATTTCCTTTCGGGAAGGGAAACGGAATCTTGCGAACCCAAAAAGAAAGGCTTACAAACACTCTGGAAAGGAGATAGGATCAAATGAAATGCAATTGAAAAAAACCCCAAAAACTCCAGAAAATTGGGAGATGTGTTGTCCTCAAAAACTGCTCTGGGAGGAAATGAGCTGCAGTGCAAAGGACCAAAGGAGGCCAAAACTAAGCAGAGAGATTGTGCAAAAGCAGGGAGGAAAGTTAAGGAGGAAGACACAACGTGGAGGGGAAGATATGAGGGACATGGCATGGACACTTAAAAAAAAAAAATAAAAAATTCTTGCCCAAAATCAAAGCCATCAAGTGCAGGCCATATGCCACCAAATGCAGGCCCATGCAGCAAAGCTTGGAAAATGGATCCCTGCTTAAGGCCAAAACAGATCAGAAGGACTCACAAACACACTGGAATGGAGATACCATGAAAGGAATTGCATTTGGAGGAGAAGAAAAAAAAATTTGGGAAATTTGGGAAATGTAGTGACTACAAGGAGATGGACCAGGATTTTATCAAGTGCAGGGAAAAGGACCAAAAGAGGGTAAAACAAGAGCTCACAGATGTTGCAAAAACAGGGGAAAATGTTAAGGGGGAAGACACAACTTGGAGGGAAAGATGGGAGGAATATGGCATGGACACTATAAAAAAAAAAAAAAAAGTAAAAAATCTTGCCCAAAGTCAAAGCCATCAAAAGGCATGGCATGCCATCAAGTGCAGGCACATGCTGCAAAGATTCCTCTAGTGGTCCCCATTGCAATCGCAAGATTCCGTTTCCCTTCCCGAAAGGAAATTTCATTTCCTTTTGGGAAGGTAAACGGAATCTTGTGAACCCAAAAAGAAAGGCTTACAAACACTCTGGAAAGGAGATAGGATCAAATGAAATGCAATTGAAAAAAACCCCAAAAACTCCAGAAAATTGGGAGATGTGTTGTCCTCAAAAACTGCTCTGGGAGGAAATGAGCTGCAGTGCAAAGGACCAAAGGAGGCCAAAACTAAGCAGAGAGATGTTGCAAAAGCAGGGGGAAAAGTTAAGGAGGAAGACACAACGTGGAGGGGAAGATATGAGGGACATGGCATGGACACTTAAAAAAAAAAATAAAAAAAAAAATTCTTGCCCAAAATCAAAGCCATCAAGTGCAGGCCATATGCCACCAAATGCAGGCCCATGCAGCAAAGCTTGGAAAATGGATCCCTGCTTAAGGCCAAAACAGATAAGAAGGACTTACAAACACACTGGAATGGAGACAACATGAAAGTAATATCATTTGGAGGAGAAAAAAAAAAAAATTTGGGAAATTTGGGAAATGTAGTGACTACAAGGAGATGGACCAGGATTTTATCAAGTGCAGGGAAAAGGACCAAAAGAGGGTAAAACAAGAGCTCACAGATGTTGCAAAAACAGGGGAAAATGTTAAGGGGGAAGACACAACTTGGAGGGAAAGATGGGAGGAATATGGCATAGATACTTATTAAAAAAAAAAAAAAAGAAAAAAATCTTGCCCAAAGTCAAAGCCATCAAAAGGCATGGCATGCCATCAAGTGCAGGCACATGCTGCAAAGATTCCTCTAGTGGTCCCCATTGAAATCGCAAGATTCCGTTTCCCTTCCCGAAAGGAAATTTCATTTCCTTTCGGGAAGGGAAACGGAATCTTGCGAACCCAAAAAGAAAGGCTTACAAACACTCTGGAAAGGAGATAGGATCAAATGAAATGCAATTGAAAAAAACCCCAAAAACTCCAGAAAATTGGGAGATGTGTTGTCCTCAAAAACTGCTCTGTGAGGAAATGAGCTGCAGTGCAAAGGACCAAAGGAGGCCAAAACTAAGCAGAGAGATTGTGCAAAAGCAGGGAGGAAAGTTAAGGAGGAAGACACAACGTGGAGGGGAAGATATGAGGGACATGGCATGGACACTAAAAAAAAAAAAAAAAAAAAAAATTCTTGCCCAAAATCAAAGCCATCAAGTGCAGGCCATATGCCACCAAATGCAGGCCCATGCAGCAAAGCTTGGAAAATGGATCCCTGCTTAAGGCCAAAACAGATAAGAAGGACTCACAAACACACTGGAATGGAGATACCATGAAAGGAATTGCATTTGGAGGAGAAAAAAAAAAAATTTGGGAAATTTGGGAAATGTAGTGACTACAAGGAGATGGACCAGGATTTTATCAAGTGCAGGGAAAAGGACCAAAAGAGGGTAAAACAAGAGCTCACAGATGTTGCAAAAACAGGGGAAAATGTTAAGGGGGAAGACACAACTTGGAGGGAAAGATGGGAGGAATATGGCATAGATACTTATTAAAAAAAAAAAAAAAGAAAAAAATCTTGCCCAAAGTCAAAGCCATCAAAAGGCATGGCATGCCATCAAGTGCAGGCACATGCTGCAAAGATTCCTCTAGTGGTCCCCATTGCAATCGCAAGATTCCGTTTCCCTTCCCGAAAGGAAATTTCATTTCCTTTCGGGAAGGGAAACGGAATCTTGCGAACCCAAAAAGAAAGGCTTACAAACACTCTGGAAAGGAGATAGGATCAAATGAAATGCAATTGAAAAAAACCCCAAAAACTCCAGAAAATTGGGAGATGTGTTGTCCTCAAAAACTGCTCTGTGAGGAAATGAGCTGCAGTGCAAAGGACCAAAGGAGGCCAAAACTAAGCAGAGAGATGTTGCAAAAGCAGGGGGAAAAGTTAAGGAGGAAGACACAACGTGGAGGGGAAGATATGAGGGACATGGCATGGACACTTAAAAAAAAAAAAAAAAAATTCTTGCCCAAAATCAAAGCCATCAAGTGCAGGCCATATGCCACCAAATGCAGGCCCATGCAGCAAAGCTTGGAAAATGGATCCCTGCTTAAGGCCAAAACAGATAAGAAGGACTTACAAACACACTGGAATGGAGACAACATGAAAGGAATTGCATTTGGAGGAGAAAAAAAAAATTTGCGAAATTTGGGAAATGTAGTGACTACAAGGAGATGGACCAGGATTTTATCAAGTGCAGGGAAAAGGACGAAAAGAGGGTAAAACAAGAGCTCACAGATGTTGCAAAAGCAGGGGAAAATGTTAAGGGGGAAGACACAACTTGGAGGGAAAGATGGGAGGAATATGGCATGGACACTATAAAAAAAAAAAAAAAAAGTAAAAAATCTTGGCCAAAGTCAAAGCCATCAAAAGCAGGCCATATGCCACCAAATGCAGGCCAATGCAGCAAAGCTTGGAAAATGGATCCCTGCTTAAGGCCAAAACAGATAAGAAGGACTCACAAACACACTGGAATGGAGATACCATGAAAGGAATTGCATTTGGAGGAGAAAAAAAAAAATTTGGGAAATTTGGGAAATGTAGTGACTACAAGGAGATGGACCAGGATTTTATCAAGTGCAGGGAAAAGGACCAAAAGAGGGTAAAACAAGAGCTCACAGATGTTGCAAAAACAGGGGAACATGTTAAGGGGGAAGACACAACTTGGAGGGAAAGATGGGAGGAATATGGCATAGATACTTATTAAAAAAAAAAAAAGAAAAAATCTTGCCCAAAGTCAAAGCCATCAAAAGGCATGGCATGCCATCAAGTGCAGGCACATGCTGCAAAGATTCCTCTAGTGGTCCCCATTGAAATCGCAAGATTCCGTTTCCCTTCCCGAAAGGAAATTTCATTTCCTTTCGGGAAGGGAAACGGAATCTTGCGAACCCAAAAAGAAAGGCTTACAAACACTCTGGAAAGGAGATAGGATCAAATGAAATGCAATTGAAAAAAACCCCAAAAACTCCAGAAAATTGGGAGATGTGTTGTCCTCAAAAACTGCTCTGTGAGGAAATGAGCTGCAGTGCAAAGGACCAAAGGAGGCCAAAACTAAGCAGAGAGATGTTGCAAAAGCAGGGGGAAAAGTTAAGGAGGAAGACACAACGTGGAGGGGAAGATATGAGGGACATGGCATGGACACTTAAAAAAAAAAAAAAAAAAATTCTTGCCCAAAATCAAAGCCATCAAGTGCAGGCCATATGCCACCAAATGCAGGCCCATGCAGCAAAGCTTGGAAAATGGATCCCTGCTTAAGGCCAAAACAGATAAGAAGGACTTACAAACACACTGGAATGGAGACAACATGAAAGGAATATCATTTGGAGGAGAAAAAAAAAAAAATTTGGGAAATTTGGGAAATGTAGTGACTACAAGGAGATGGACCAGGATTTTATCAAGTGCAGGGAAAAGGACCAAAAGAGGGTAAAACAAGAGCTCACAGATGTTGCAAAAACAGGGGAAAATGTTAAGGGGGAAGACACAACTTGGAGGGAAAGATGGGAGGAATATGGCATAGATACTTATTAAAAAAAAAAAAAAAGAAAAAAATCTTGCCCAAAGTCAAAGCCATCAAAAGGCATGGCATGCCATCAAGTGCAGGCACATGCTGCAAAGATTCCTCTAGTGGTCCCCATTGAAATCGCAAGATTCCGTTTCCCTTCCCGAAAGGAAATTTCATTTCCTTTCGGGAAGGGAAACGGAATCTTGCGAACCCAAAAAGAAAGGCTTACAAACACTCTGGAAAGGAGATAGGATCAAATGAAATGCAATTGAAAAAAACCCCAAAAACTCCAGAAAATTGGGAGATGTGTTGTCCTCAAAAACTGCTCTGTGAGGAAATGAGCTGCAGTGCAAAGGACCAAAGGAGGCCAAAACTAAGCAGAGAGATTGTGCAAAAGCAGGGAGGAAAGTTAAGGAGGAAGACACAACGTGGAGGGGAAGATATGAGGGACATGGCATGGACACTAAAAAAAAAAAAAAAAAAAAAAATTCTTGCCCAAAATCAAAGCCATCAAGTGCAGGCCATATGCCACCAAATGCAGGCCCATGCAGCAAAGCTTGGAAAATGGATCCCTGCTTAAGGCCAAAACAGATAAGAAGGACTCACAAACACACTGGAATGGAGATACCATGAAAGGAATTGCATTTGGAGGAGAAAAAAAAAAAATTTGGGAAATTTGGGAAATGTAGTGACTACAAGGAGATGGACCAGGATTTTATCAAGTGCAGGGAAAAGGACCAAAAGAGGGTAAAACAAGAGCTCACAGATGTTGCAAAAACAGGGGAAAATGTTAAGGGGGAAGACACAACTTGGAGGGAAAGATGGGAGGAATATGGCATAGATACTTATTAAAAAAAAAAAAAAAGAAAAAAATCTTGCCCAAAGTCAAAGCCATCAAAAGGCATGGCATGCCATCAAGTGCAGGCACATGCTGCAAAGATTCCTCTAGTGGTCCCCATTGCAATCGCAAGATTCCGTTTCCCTTCCCGAAAGGAAATTTCATTTCCTTTCGGGAAGGGAAACGGAATCTTGCGAACCCAAAAAGAAAGGCTTACAAACACTCTGGAAAGGAGATAGGATCAAATGAAATGCAATTGAAAAAAACCCCAAAAACTCCAGAAAATTGGGAGATGTGTTGTCCTCAAAAACTGCTCTGTGAGGAAATGAGCTGCAGTGCAAAGGACCAAAGGAGGCCAAAACTAAGCAGAGAGATGTTGCAAAAGCAGGGGGAAAAGTTAAGGAGGAAGACACAACGTGGAGGGGAAGATATGAGGGACATGGCATGGACACTTAAAAAAAAAAAAAAAAAATTCTTGCCCAAAATCAAAGCCATCAAGTGCAGGCCATATGCCACCAAATGCAGGCCCATGCAGCAAAGCTTGCAAAATGGATCCCTGCTTAAGGCCAAAACAGATAAGAAGGACTTACAAACACACTGGAATGGAGACAACATGAAAGGAATTGCATTTGGAGGAGAAAAAAAAAATTTGCGAAATTTGGGAAATGTAGTGACTACAAGGAGATGGACCAGGATTTTATCAAGTGCAGGGAAAAGGACCAAAAGAGGGTAAAACAAGAGCTCACAGATGTTGCAAAAACAGGGGAAAATGTTAAGGGGGAAGACACAACTTGGAGGGAAAGATGGGAGGAATATGGCATGGACACTATAAAAAAAAAAAAAAAAAGTAAAAAATCTTGGCCAAAGTCAAAGCCATCAAAAGCAGGCCATATGCCACCAAATGCAGGCCAATGCAGCAAAGCTTGGAAAATGGATCCCTGCTTAAGGCCAAAACAGATAAGAAGGACTCACAAACACACTGGAATGGAGATACCATGAAAGGAATTGCATTTGGAGGAGAAAAAAAAAAATTTGGGAAATTTGGGAAATGTAGTGACTACAAGGAGATGGACCAGGATTTTATCAAGTGCAGGGAAAAGGACCAAAAGAGGGTAAAACAAGAGCTCACAGATGTTGCAAAAACAGGGGAACATGTTAAGGGGGAAGACACAACTTGGAGGGAAAGATGGGAGGAATATGGCATAGATACTTATTAAAAAAAAAAAAAAGAAAAAATCTTGCCCAAAGTCAAAGCCATCAAAAGGCATGGCATGCCATCAAGTGCAGGCACATGCTGCAAAGATTCCTCTAGTGGTCCCCATTGAAATCGCAAGATTCCGTTTCCCTTCCCGAAAGGAAATTTCATTTCCTTTCGGGAAGGGAAACGGAATCTTGCGAACCCAAAAAGAAAGGCTTACAAACACTCTGGAAAGGAGATAGGATCAAATGAAATGCAATTGAAAAAAACCCCAAAAACTCCAGAAAATTGGGAGATGTGTTGTCCTCAAAAACTGCTCTGTGAGGAAATGAGCTGCAGTGCAAAGGACCAAAGGAGGCCAAAACTAAGCAGAGAGATGTTGCAAAAGCAGGGGGAAAAGTTAAGGAGGAAGACACAACGTGGAGGGGAAGATATGAGGGACATGGCATGGACACTTAAAAAAAAAAAAAAAAAAATTCTTGCCCAAAATCAAAGCCATCAAGTGCAGGCCATATGCCACCAAATGCAGGCCCATGCAGCAAAGCTTGGAAAATGGATCCCTGCTTAAGGCCAAAACAGATAAGAAGGACTTACAAACACACTGGAATGGAGACAACATGAAAGGAATATCATTTGGAGGAGAAAAAAAAAAAAATTTGGGAAATTTGGGAAATGTAGTGACTACAAGGAGATGGACCAGGATTTTATCAAGTGCAGGGAAAAGGACCAAAAGAGGGTAAAACAAGAGCTCACAGATGTTGCAAAAACAGGGGAAAATGTTAAGGGGGAAGACACAACTTGGAGGGAAAGATGGGAGGAATATGGCATAGATACTTATTAAAAAAAAAAAAAAGAAAAAAATCTTGCCCAAAGTCAAAGCCATCAAAAGGCATGGCATGCCATCAAGTGCAGGCACATGCTGCAAAGATTCCTCTAGTGGTCCCCATTGCAATCGCAAGATTCCGTTTCCCTTCCCGAAAGGAAATTTCATTTCCTTTCGGGAAGGGAAACGGAATCTTGCGAACCCAAAAAGAAAGGCTTACAAACACTCTGGAAAGGAGATAGGATCAAATGAAATGCAATTGAAAAAAACCCCAAAAACTCCAGAAAATTGGGAGATGTGTTGTCCTCAAAAACTGCTCTGGGAGGAAATGAGCTGCAGTGCAAAGGACCAAAGGAGGCCAAAACTAAGCAGAGAGATGTTGCAAAAGCAGGGGGAAAAGTTAAGGAGGAAGACACAACGTGGAGGGGAAGATATGAGGGACATGGCATGGACACTTAAAAAAAAAAAAAAAAAAGAAAAAAATCTTGCCCAAAGTCAAAGCCATCAAAAGGCATGGCATGCCATCAAGTGCAGGCACATGCTGCAAAGATTCCTCTAGTGGTCCCCATTGAAATCGCAAGATTCCGTTTCCCTTCCCGAAAGGAAATTTCATTTCCTTTCGGGAAGGGAAACGGAATCTTGCGAACCCAAAAAGAAAGGCTTACAAACACTCTGGAAAGGAGATAGGATCAAATGAAATGCAATTGAAAAAAACCCCAAAAACTCCAGAAAATTGGGAGATGTGTTGTCCTCAAAAACTGCTCTGTGAGGAAATGAGCTGCAGTGCAAAGGACCAAAGGAGGCCAAAACTAAGCAGAGAGATGTTGCAAAAGCAGGGGGAAAAGTTAAGGAGGAAGACACAACGTGGAGGGGAAGATATGAGGGACATGGCATGGACACTTAAAAAAAAAAAAAAAAAATTCTTGCCCAAAATCAAAGCCATCAAGTGCAGGCCATATGCCACCAAATGCAGGCCCATGCAGCAAAGCTTGGAAAATGGATCCCTGCTTAAGGCCAAAACAGATAAGAAGGACTTACAAACACACTGGAATGGAGACAACATGAAAGGAATTGCATTTGGAGGAGAAAAAAAAAAATTTGGGAAATTTGGGAAATATAGTGACTACAAGGAGATGGACCAGGATTTTATCAAGTGCAGGGAAAAGGACCAAAAGAGGGTAAAACAAGAGCTCACAGATGTTGCAAAAACAGGGGAAAATGTTAAGGGGGAAGACACAAGTTGGAGGGAAAGATGGGAGGAATGTGGCATGGACACTATAAAAAAAAAAAAAAAAAGTAAAAAATCTTGGCCAAAGTCAAAGCCATCAAAAGCAGGCCATATGCCACCAAATGCAGGCCAATGCAGCAAAGCTTGGAAAATGGATCCCTGCTTAAGGCCAAAACAGATAAGAAGGACTCACAAACACACTGGAATGGAGATACCATGAAATTAATTGCATTTGGAGGAGAAAAAAAAAAATTTGGGAAATTTGGGAAATGTAGTGACTACAAGGAGATGGACCAGGATTTTATCAAGTGCAGGGAAAAGGACCAAAAGAGGGTAAAACAAGAGCTCACAGATGTTGCAAAAACAGGGGAACATGTTAAGGGGGAAGACACAACTTGGAGGGAAAGATGGGAGGAATATGGCATAGATACTTATTAAAAAAAAAAAAAAGAAAAAATCTTGCCCAAAGTCAAAGCCATCAAAAGGCATGGCATGCCATCAAGTGCAGGCACATGCTGCAAAGATTCCTCTAGTGGTCCCCATTGAAATCGCAAGATTCCGTTTCCCTTCCCGAAAGGAAATTTCATTTCCTTTCGGGAAGGGAAACGGAATCTTGCGAACCCAAAAAGAAAGGCTTACAAACACTCTGGAAAGGAGATAGGATCAAATGAAATGCAATTGAAAAAAACCCCAAAAACTCCAGAAAATTGGGAGATGTGTTGTCCTCAAAAACTGCTCTGTGAGGAAATGAGCTGCAGTGCAAAGGACCAAAGGAGGCCAAAACTAAGCAGAGAGATTGTGCAAAAGCAGGGAGGAAAGTTAAGGAGGAAGACACAACGTGGAGGGGAAGATATGAGGGACATGGCATGGACACTTAAAAAAAAAAAATAAAAAATTCTTGCCCAAAATCAAAGCCATCAAGTGCAGGCCATATGCCACCAAATGCAGGCCCATGCAGCAAAGCTTGGAAAATGGATCCCTGCTTAAGGCCAAAACAGATCAGAAGGACTCACAAACACACTGGAATGGAGATACCATGAAAGGAATTGCATTTGGAGGAGAAGAAAAAAAAATTTGGGAAATTTGGGAAATGTAGTGACTACAAGGAGATGGACCAGGATTTTATCAAGTGCAGGGAAAAGGACCAAAAGAGGGTAAAACAAGAGCTCACAGATGTTGCAAAAACAGGGGAAAATGTTAAGGGGGAAGACACAACTTGGAGGGAAAGATGGGAGGAATATGGCATAGATACTTATTAAAAAAAAAAAAAAAGAAAAAAATCTTGCCCAAAGACAAAGCCATCAAAAGGCATGGCATGCCATCAAGTGCAGGCACATGCTGCAAAGATTCCTCTAGTGGTCCCCATTGAAATCGCAAGATTCCGTTTCCCTTCCCGAAAGGGAATTTCATTTCCTTTCGGGAAGGGAAACGGAATCTTGCGAACCCAAAAAGAAAGGCTTACAAACACTCTGGAAAGGAGATAGGATCAAATGAAATGCAATTGAAAAAAACCCCAAAAACTCCAGAAAATTGGGAGATGTGTTGTCCTCAAAAACTGCTCTGTGAGGAAATGAGCTGCAGTGCAAAGGACCAAAGGAGGCCAAAACTAAGCAGAGAGATGTTGCAAAAGCAGGGGGAAAAGTTAAGGAGGAAGACACAACGTGGAGGGGAAGATATGAGGGACATGGCATGGACACTTAAAAAAAAAAAAAAAAAAAAATTCTTGCCCAAAATCAAAGCCATCAAGTGCAGGCCATATGCCACCAAATGCAGGCCCATGCAGCAAAGCTTGGAAAATGGATCCCTGCTTAAGGCCAAAACAGATAAGAAGGACTTACAAACACACTGGAATGGAGATACCATGAAAGGAATATCATTTGGAGGAGAAAAAAAAAAAATTTGGGAAATTTGGGAAATGTAGTGACTACAAGGAGATGGACCAGGATTTTATCAAGTGCAGGGAAAAGGACCAAAAGAGGGTAAAACAAGAGCTCACAGATGTTGCAAAAACAGGGGAAAATGTTAAGGGGGAAGACACAACTTGGAGGGAAAGATGGGAGGAATATGGCATGGACACTATAAAAAAAAAAAAAGTAAAAAATCTTGGCCAAAGTCAAAGCCATCAAAAGCAGGCCATATGCCACCAAATGCAGGCCCATGCAGCAAAGCTTGGAAAATGGATCCCTGCTTAAGGCCAAAACAGATAAGAAGGACTTACAAACACACAGGAATGGAGATACCATGAAAGGAATTGCATTTGGAGGAGAAAAAAAAAAATTTGGGAAATTTGGGAAATGTACTGGCTACAAGGAGATGGACCAGGATTTTATCAAGTGCAGGGAAAAGGACCAAAAGAGGGTAAAACAAGAGCTCACAGATGTTGCAAAAACAGGGGAAAATGTTAAGGGGGAAGACACAACTTGGAGGGAAAGATGGGAGGAATATGGCATAGATACTTATTAAAAAAAAAAAAAAAAAGAAAAAAATCTTGCCCAAAGTCAAAGCCATCAAAAGGCATGGCATGCCATCAAGTGCAGGCACATGCTGCAAAGATTCCTCTAGTGGTCCCCATTGAAATCGCAAGATTCCGTTTCCCTTCCCGAAAGGAAATTTCATTTCCTTTCGGGAAGGGAAACGGAATCTTGCGAACCCAAAAAGAAAGGCTTACAAACACTATTGAAAGGAGATAGGATCAAATGAAATGCAATTGAAAAAAACCCCAAAAACTCCAGAAAATTGGGAGATGTGTTGTCCTCAAAAACTGCTCTGTGAGGAAATGAGCTGCAGTGCAAAGGACCAAAGGAGGCCAAAACTAAGCAGAGAGATGTTGCAAAAGCAGGGGGAAAAGTTAAGGAGGAAGACACAACGTGGAGGGGAAGATATGAGGGACATGGCATGGACACTTAAAAAAAAAAAAAAAAAATTCTTGCCCAAAATCAAAGCCATCAAGTGCAGGCCATATGCCACCAAATGCAGGCCAATGCAGCAAAGCTTGGAAAATGGATCCCTGCTTAAGGCCAAAACAGATAAGAAGGACTTACAAACACACTGGAATGGAGATACCATGAAAGGAATTGCATTTGGAGGAGAAAAAAAAAAAATTTGGGAAATTTGGGAAATGTAGTGACTACAAGGAGATGGACCAGGATTTTATCAAGTGCAGGGAAAAGGACCAAAAGAGGGTAAAACAAGAGCTCACAGATGTTGCAAAAACAGGGGAAAATGTTAAGGGGGAAGACACAACTTGGAGGGAAAGATGGGAGGAATATGGCATGGACACTATAAAAAAAAAAAAAAAGTAAAAAATCTTGGCCAAAGTCAAAGCCATCAAAAGCAGGCCATATGCCACCAAATGCAGGCCCATGCAGCAAAGCTTGGAAAATGGATCCCTGCTTAAGGCCAAAACAGATAAGAAGGACTTACAAACACACTGGAATGGAGATACCATGAAAGGAATTGCATTTGGAGGAGAAAAAAAAAAAATTTGGGAAATTTGGGAAATGTAGTGGCTACAAGGAGATGGACCAGGATTTTATCAAGTGCAGGGAAAAGGACCAAAAGAGGGTAAAACAAGAGCTCACAGATGTTGCAAAAACAGGGGAAAATGTTAAGGGGGAAGACACAACTTGGAGGGAAAGATGGAGGGAATATGGCATGGACACTATTAAAAAAAAAAAAAAGAAAAAAATCTTGCCCAAAGTCAAAGCCATCAAAAGGCATGGCATGCCATCAAGTGCAGGCACATGCTGCAAAGATTCCTCTAGTGGTCCCCATTGAAATCGCAAGATTCCGTTTCCCTTCCCGAAAGGAAATTTCATTTCCTTTCGGGAAGGGAAACGGAATCTTGCGAACCCAAAAAGAAAGGCTTACAAACACTCTGGAAAGGAGATAGGATCAAATGAAATGCAATTGAAAAAAACCCCAAAAACTCCAGAAAATTGGGAGATGTGTTGTCCTCAAAAACTGCTCTGTGAGGAAATGAGCTGCAGTGCAAAGGACCAAAGGAGGCCAAAACTAAGCAGAGAGATGTTGCAAAAGCAGGGGGAAAAGTTAAGGAGGAAGACACAACGTGGAGGGGAAGATATGAGGGACATGGCATGGACACTTAAAAAAAAAAAAAAAAAAATTCTTGCCAAAAATCAAAGCCATCAAGTGCAGGCCATATGCCACCAAATGCAGGCCCATGCAACAAAGCTTGGAAAATGGATCCCTGCTTAAGGCCAAAACAGATAAGAAGGACTCACAAACACACTGGAATGGAGATACCATGAAAGGAATATCATTTGGAGGAGAAAAAAAAAAATTTGGGAAATTTGGGAAATGTAGTGACTACAAGGAGATGGACCAGGATTTTATCAAGTGCAGGGAAAAGGACCAAAAGAGGGTAAAACAAGAGCTCACAGATGTTGCAAAAACAGGGGAAAATGTTAAGGGGGAAGACACAACTTGGAGGGAAAGATGGGAGGAATATGGCATGGACACTATTAAAAAAAAAAAAAAAGTAAAAAATCGTGGCCAAAGTCAAAGCCATCAAAAGCAGGCCATATGCCACCAAATGCAGGCCAATGCAGCAAAGCTTGGAAAATGGATCCCTGCTTAAGGCCAAAACAGATAAGAAGGACTTACAAACACACTGGAATGGAGATACCATGAAAGGAATTGCATTTGGAGGAGAAAAAAAAAAAATTTGGGAAATTTGGGAAATGTAGTGACTACAAGGAGATGGACCAGGATTTTATCAAGTGCAGGGAAAAGGACCAAAAGAGGGTAAAACAAGAGCTCACAGATGTTGCAAAAACAGGGGAAAATGTTAAGGGGGAAGACACAACATGGAGGGAAAGACGGGAGGAATATGGCATGGACACTATAAAAAAAAAAAAAAAAAGTAAAAAATCTTGGCCAAAGTCAAAGCCATCAAAAGCAGGCCATATGCCACCAAATGCAGGCCAATGCAGCAAAGCTTGGAAAATGGATCCCTGCTTAAGGCCAAAACAGATAAGAAGGACTTACAAACACACTGGAATGGAGATACCATGAAAGGAATTGCATTTGGAGGAGAAAAAAAAAAAATTTGGGAAATTTGGGAAATGTAGTGACTACAAGGAGATGGACCAGGATTTTATCAAGTGCAGGGAAAAGGACCAAAAGAGGGTAAAACAAGAGCTCACAGATGTTGCAAAAACAGGGGAAAATGTTAAGGGGGAAGACACAACTTGGAGGGAAAGATGGGAGGAATATGGCATAGATACTTATTAAAAAAAAAAAAAAAAAGAAAAAAATCTTGCCCAAAGTCAAAGCCATCAAAAGGCATGGCATGCCATCAAGTGCAGGCACATGCTGCAAAGATTCCTCTAGTGGTCCCCATTGAAATCGCAAGATTCCGTTTCCCTTCCCGAAAGGAAATGAAATTTCCTTTCGGGAAGGGAAACGGAATCTTGCGAACCCAAAAAGAAAGGCTTACAAACACTCTGGAAAGGAGATAGGATCAAATGAAATGCAATTGAAAAAAACCCCAAAAACTCCAGAAAATTGGGAGATGTGTTGTCCTCAAAAACTGCTCTGTGAGGAAATGAGCTGCAGTGCAAAGGACCAAAGGAGGCCAAAACTAAGCAGAGAGATTTTGCAAAAGCAGGGGGAAAAGTTAAGGAGGAAGACACAACGTGGAGGGGAAGATATGAGGGACATGGCATGGACACTTAAAAAAAAAAAAAAAAAAAAATTCTTGCCCAAAATCAAAGCCATCAAGTGCAGGCCATATGCCACCAAATGCAGGCCCATGCAGCAAAGCTTGGAAAATGGATCCCTGCTTAAGGCCAAAACAGATAAGAAGGACTTACAAACACACTGGAATGGAGATACCATGAAAGGAATATCATTTGGAGGAGAAAAAAAAAAAATTTGGGAAATTTGGGAAATGTAGTGACTACAAGGAGATGGACCAGGATTTTATCAAGTGCAGGGAAAAGGACCAAAAGAGGGTAAAACAAGAGCTCACAGATGTTGCAAAAACAGGGGAAAATGTTAAGGGGGAAGACACAACTTGGAGGGAAAGATGGGAGGAATATGGCATGGACACTATAAAAAAAAAAAAAAAAAGTAAAAAATCTTGGCCAAAGTCAAAGCCATCAAAAGCAGGCCATATGCCACCAAATGCAGGCCAATGCAGCAAAGCTTGGAAAATGGATCCCTGCTTAAGGCCAAAACAGATAAGAAGGACTTACAAACACACTGGAATGGAGACAACATGAAAGGAATTGCATTTGGAGGAGAAAAAAAAAAAATTTGGGAAATTTGGGAAATGTAGTGACTACAAGGAGATGGACCAGGATTTTATCAAGTGCAGGGAAAAGGACCAAAAGAGGGTAAAACAAGAGCTCACAGATGTTGCAAAAACAGGGGAAAATGTTAAGGGGGAAGACACAACTTGGAGGGAAAGATGGGAGGAATATGGCATAGATACTTATTAAAAAAAAAAAAAAGAAAAAAATCTTGCCCAAAGTCAAAGCCATCAAAAGGCATGGCATGCCATCAAGTGCAGGCACATGCTGCAAAGATTCCTCTAGTGGTCCCCATTGAAATCGCAAGATTCCGTTTCCCTTCCCGAAAGGAAATTTCATTTCATTTCGGGAAGGGAAACGGAATCTTGCGAACCCAAAAAGAAAGGCTTACAAACACTCTGGAAAGGAGATAGGATCAAATGAAATGCAATTGAAAAAAACCCCAAAAACTCCAGAAAATTGGGAGATGTGTTGTCCTCAAAAACTGCTCTGTGAGGAAATGAGCTGCAGTGCAAAGGACCAAAGGAGGCCAAAACTAAGCAGAGAGATGTTGCAAAAGCAGGGGGAAAAGTTAAGGAGGAAGACACAACGTGGAGGGGAAGATATGAGGGACATGGCATGGACACTTAAAAAAAAAAAAAAAATTCTTGCCCAAAATCAAAGCCATCAAGTGCAGGCCATATGCCACCAAATGCAGGCCCATGCAGCAAAGCTTGGAAAATGGATCCCTGCTTAAGGCCAAAACAGATAAGAAGGACTTACAAACACACTGGAATGGAGATACCATGAAAGGAATATCATTTGGAGGAGAAAAAAAAAAAATTTGGGAAATTTGGGAAATGTAGTGACTACAAGGAGATGGACCAGGATTTTATCAAGTGCAGGGAAAAGGACCAAAAGAGGGTAAAACAAGAGCTCACAGATGTTGCAAAAACAGGGGAAAATGTTAAGGGGGAAGACACAACTTGGAGGGAAAGATGGGAGGAATATGGCATGGACAATATAAAAAAAAAAAAAAAAGTAAAAAATCTTGGCCAAAGTCAAAGCCATCAAAAGCAGGCCATATGCCACCAAATGCAGGCCAATGCAGCAAAGCTTGGAAAATGGATCCCTGCTTAAGGCCAAAACAGATAAGAAGGACTTACAAACACACTGGAATGGAGACAACATGAAAGGAATTGCATTTGGAGGAGAAAAAAAAAAAATTTGGGAAATTTGGGAAATGTAGTGACTACAAGGAGATGGACCAGGATTTTATCAAGTGCAGGGAAAAGGACCAAAAGAGGGTAAAACAAGAGCTCACAGATGTTGCAAAAACAGGGGAAAATGTTAAGGGGGAAGACACAACTTGGAGGGAAAGATGGAAGGAATATGGCATGGACACTATAAAAAAAAAAAAAAAAAGAAAAAAATCTTGCCCAAAGTCAAAGCCATCAAAAGGCATGGCATGCCATCAAGTGCAGGCACATGCTGCAAAGATTCCTCTAGTGGTCCCCATTGAAATCGCAAGATTCCGTTTCCCTTCCCGAAAGGAAATTTCATTTCCTTTCGGGAAGGGAAACGGAATCTTGCGAACCCAAAAAGAAAGGCTTACAAACACTCTGGAAAGGAGATAGGATCAAATGAAATGCAATTGGAAAAAACCCCTAAAACTCCAGAAAATTGGGAGATGTGTTGTCCTCAAAAACTGCTCTGTGAGGAAATGAGCTGCAGTGCAAAGGACCAAAGGAGGCCAAAACTAAGCAGAGAGATGTTGCAAAAGCAGGGGGAAAAGTTAAGGAGGAAGACACAACGTGGAGGGGAAGATATGAGGGACATGGCATGGACACTTAAAAAAAAAATAAAAAAAAATGCTTGCCCAAAATCAAAGCCATCAAGTGCAGGCCATATGCCACCAAATGCAGGCCCATGCAACAAAGCTTGGAAAATGGATCCCTGCTTAAGGCCAAAACAGATAAGAAGGACTTACAAACACACTGGAATGGAGACAACATGAAAGGAATTGCATTTGGAGGAGAAAAAAAATAATTTGGGGAAATTTGGGAAATGTAGTGACTACAAGGAGATGGACCAGGATTTTATCAAGTGCAGGGAAAAGGACCAAAAGAGGGTAAAACAAGAGCTCACAGATGTTGCAAAAACAGGGGAAAATGTTAAGGAGGATGACACAACTTGGAGGGAAAGATGGGAGGAATATGGCATAGATACTTAATAAAAAAAAAAAAAAAGAAAAAAATCTTGCCCAAAGTCAAAGCCATCAAAAGGCATGGCATGCCATCAAGTGCAGGCACATGCTGCAAAGATTCCTCTAGTGGTCCCCATTGAAATCGCAAGATTCCGTTTCCCTTCCCGAAAGGAAATTTCATTTCCTTTCGGGAAGGGAAACGGAATCTTGCGAACCCAAAAAGAAAGGCTTACAAACACTCTGGAAAGGAGATAGGATCAAATGAAATGCAATTGAAAAAAACCCCAAAAACTCCAGAAAATTGGGAGATGTGTTGTCCTCAAAAACTGCTCTGTGAGGAAATGAGCTGCAGTGCAAAGGACCAAAGGAGGCCAAAACTAAGCAGAGAGATGTTGCAAAAGCAGGGGGAAAAGTTAAGCAGGAAGACACAACGTGGAGGGGAAGATATGAGGGACATGGCATGGACACTTTAAAAAAAAAAAAAAAAAAAAAAATTCTTGCCCAAAATCAAAGCCATCAAGTGCAGGCCATATGCCACCAAATGCAGGCCCATGCAGCAAAGCTTGCAAAATGGATCCCTGCTGAAGGCCAAAACAGATAAGAAGGACTTACAAACACACTGGAATGGAGACAACATGAAAGGAATTGCATTTGGAGGAGAAAAAAAAAAAATTTGGGAAATTTGGGAAATGTAGTGACTACAAGGAGATGGACCAGGATTTTATCAAGTGCAGGGAAAAGGACCAAAAGAGGGTAAAACAAGAGCTCACAGATGTTGCAAAAACAGGGGAAAAAGTTAAGGGGGAAGACACAACTTGGAGGGAAAGATGGGAGGAATATGGCATGGATACTATAAAAAAAAAAAAAAAAAGTAAAAAATCTTGGCCAAAGTCAAAGCCATCAAAAGCAGGCCATATGCCACCAAATGCAGGCCAATGCAGCAAAGCTTGGAAAATGGATCCCTGCTTAAGGCCAAAACAGATAAGAAGGACTTACAAACACACTGGAATGGAGATACCATGAAAGGAATTGCATTTGGAGGAGAAAAAAAAAAAATTTGGGAAATTTGGGAAATGTAGTGACTACAAGGAGATGGACCAGGATTTTATCAAGTGCAGGGAAAAGGACCAAAAGAGGGTAAAACAAGAGCTCACAGATGTTGCAAAAACAGGGGAAAATGTTAAGGGGGAAGACACAACTTGGAGGGAAAGATGGGAGGAATATGGCATAGATACTTATTAAAAAAAAAAAAAAGAAAAAAATCTTGCCCAAAGTCAAAGCCATCAAAAGGCATGGCATGCCATCAAGTGCAGGCACATGCTGCAAAGATTACTCTAGTGGTCCCCATTGAAATCGCAAGATTCCGTTTCCCTTCCCGAAAGGAAATGAAATTTCCTTTCGGGAAGGGAAACGGAATCTTGCGAACCCAAAAAGAAAGGCTTACAAACACTCTGGAAAGGAGATAGGATCAAATGAAATGCAATTGAAAAAAACCCCAAAAACTCCAGAAAATTGGGAGATGTGTTGTCCTCAAAAACTGCTCTGGGAGGAAATGAGCTGCAGTGCAAAGGACCAAAGGAGGCCAAAACTAAGCAGAGAGATGTTGCAAAAGCAGGGGGAAAAGTTAAGGAGGAAGACACGATGTGGAGGGGAAGATATGAGGGACATGGCATGGACACTTAAAAAAAAAAAAAAATTCTTGCCCAAAATCAAAGCCATCAAGTGCAGGCCATATGCCACCAAATGCAGGCCCATGCAGCAAAGCTTGCAAAATGGATCCCTGCTTAAGGCCAAAACAGATAAGAAGGACTTACAAACACACTGGAATGGAGACAACATGAAAGGAATTGCATTTGGAGGAGAAAAAAAAAATTTTGGGAAATTTGGGAAATGTAGTGACTACAAGGAGATGGACCAGGATTTTATCAAGTGCAGGGAAAAGGACCAAAAGAGGGTAAAACAAGAGCTCACAGATGTTGCAAAAACAGGGGAAAATGTTAAGGGGGAAGACACAACTTGGAGGGAAAGATGGGAGGAATATGGCATAGATACTTATTAAAAAAAAAAAAAAAGAAAAAAATCTTGCCCAAAGTCAAAGCCATCAAAAGGCATGGCATGCCATCAAGTGCAGGCACATGCTGCAAAGATTCCTCTAGTCGTCCCCATTGAAATCGCAAGATTCCGTTTCCCTTCCCGAAAGGAAATGAAATTTCCTTTCGGGAAGGGAAACGGAATCTTGCGAACCCAAAAAGAAAGGCTTACAAACACTCTGGAAAGGAGATAGGATCAAATGAAATGCAATTGGAAAAAACCCCTAAAACTCCAGAAAATTGGGAGATGTGTTGTCCTCAAAAACTGCTCTGTGAGGAAATGAGCTGCAGTGCAAAGGACCAAAGGAGGCCAAAACTAAGCAGAGAGATGTTGCAAAAGCAGGGGGAAAAGTTAAGGAGGAAGACACAACGTGGAGGGGAAGATATGAGGGACATGGCATGGACACTTAAAAAAAAAATAAAAAAAAATGCTTGCCCAAAATCAAAGCCATCAAGTGCAGGCCATATGCCACCAAATGCAGGCCCATGCAACAAAGCTTGGAAAATGGATCCCTGCTTAAGGCCAAAACAGATAAGAAGGACTTACAAACACACTGGAATGGAGACAACATGAAAGGAATTACATTTGGAGGAGAAAAAAAAAAAAATTTGGGAAAAGTGGGAAATGTAGTGACTACAAGGAGATGGACCAGGATTTTATCAAGTGCAGGGAAAAGGACCAAAAGAGGGTAAAACAAGAGCTCACAGATGTTGCAAAAACAGGGGAAAATGTTAAGGGGGAAGACACAACTTGGAGGGAAAGATGGGAGGAATACGGCATGGACACTATAAAAAAAAAAAAAAAAGTAAAAAATCTTGGCCAAAGTCAAAGCCATCAAAAAGCAGGCCATATGCCACCAAATGCAGGCCAATGCAGCAAAGCTTGGAAAATGGATCCCTGCTTAAGGCCAAAACAGATAAGAAGGACTTACAAACACACTGGAATGGAGATACCATGAAAGGAATTGCATTTGGAGGAGAAAAAAAAAAAATTTGGGAAATTTGGGAAATGTAGTGGCTACAAGGAGATGGACCAGGATTTTATCAAGTGCAGGGAAAAGGACCAAAAGAGGGTAAAACAAGAGCTCACAGATGTTGCAAAAACAGGGGAAAATGTTAAGGGGGAAGACACAACTTGGAGGGAAAGATGGGAGGAATATGGCATAGATACTTATTAAAAAAAAAAAAAAGAAAAAAATCTTGCCCAAAGTCAAAGCCATCAAAAGGCATGGCATGCCATCAAGTGCAGGCACATGCTGCAAAGATTCCTCTAGTGGTCCCCATTGAAATCGCAAGATTCCGTTTCCCTTCCCGAAAGGAAATTTCATTTCCTTTCGGGAAGGGAAACGGAATCTTGCGAACCCAAAAAGAAAGGCTTACAAACACTCTGGAAAGGAGATAGGATCAAATGAAATGCAATTGAAAAAAACCCCAAAAACTCCAGAAAATTGGGAGATGTGTTGTCCTCAAAAACTGCTCTGTGAGGAAATGAGCTGCAGTGCAAAGGACCAAAGGAGGCCAAAACTAAGCAGAGAGATTTTGCAAAAGCAGGGGGAAAAGTTAAGGAGGAAGACACAACGTGGAGGGGAAGATATGAGGGACATGGCATGGACACTTAAAAAAAAAAAAAAAAATTCTTGCCCAAAATCAAAGCCATCAAGTGCAGGCCATATGCCACCAAATGCAGGCCCATGCAGCAAAGCTTGGAAAATGGATCACTGCTTAAGGCCAAAACAGATAAGAAGGACTTACAAACACACTGGAATGGAGATACCATGAAAGGAATATCATTTGGAGGAGGAAAAAAAAAAATTTGGGAAATTTGGGAAATGTAGTGACTACAAGGAGATGGACCAGGATTTTATCAAGTGCAGGGAAAAAGACCAAAAGAGGGTAAAACAAGAGCTCACAGATGTTGCAAAAACAGGGGAAAATGTTAAGGGGGAAGACACAACTTGGAGGGAAAGATGGGAGGAATATGGCATAGATACTTATTAAAAAAAAAAAAAAAGAAAAAAATCTTGCCCAAAGTCAAAGCCATCAAAAGGCATGGCATGCCATCAAGTGCAGGCACATGCTGCAAAGATTCCTCTAGTGGTCCCCATTGAAATCGCAAGATTCCGTTTCCCTTCCCGAAAGGAAATTTCATTTCCTTTCGGGAAGGGAAACGGAATCTTGCGAACCCAAAAAGAAAGGCTTACAAACACTCTGGAAAGGAGATAGGATCAAATGAAATGCAATTGAAAAAAACCCCAAAAACTCCAGAAAATTGGGAGATGTGTTGTCCTCAAAAACTGCTCTGTGAGGAAATGAGCTGCAGTGCAAAGGACCAAAGGAGGCCAAAACTAAGCAGAGAGATGTTGCAAAAGCAGGGAGGAAAGTTAAGGAGGAAGACACAACGTGGAGGGGAAGATATGAGGGACATGGCATGGACACTTAAAAAAAAAAAAAAAGTAAAAATTCTTGCCCAAAATCAAAGCCATCAAGTGCAGGCCATATGCCACCAAATGCAGGCCCATGCAGCAAAGCTTGGAAAATGGATCCCTGCTTAAGGCCAAAACAGATAAGAAGGACTTACAAACACACTGGAATGGAGATACCATGAAAGGAATTGCATTTGGAGGAGAAAAAAAAAAAATTTGGGAAATTTGGGAAATGTAGTGACTACAAGGAGATGGACCAGGATTTTATCAAGTGCAGGGAAAAAGACCAAAAGAGGGTAAAACAAGAGCTCACAGATGTTGCAAAAACAGGGGAAAATGTTAAGGGGGAAGACACAACTTGGAGGGAAAGATGGGAGGAATATGGCATAGATACTTATTAAAAAAAAAAAAAAAGAAAAAAATCTTGCCCAAAGTCAAAGCCATCAAAAGGCATGGCATGCCATCAAGTGCAGGCACATGCTGCAAAGATTCCTCTAGTGGTCCCCATTGAAATCGCAAGATTCCGTTTCCCTTCCCGAAAGGAAATTTCATTTCCTTTCGGGAAGGGAAACGGAATCTTGCGAACCCAAAAAGAAAGGCTTACAAACACTCTGGAAAGGAGATAGGATCAAATGAAATGCAATTGAAAAAAACCCCAAAAACTCCAGAAAATTGGGAGATGTGTTGTCCTCAAAAACTGCTCTGTGAGGAAATGAGCTGCAGTGCAAAGGACCAAAGGAGGCCAAAACTAAGCAGAGAGATGTTGCAAAAGCAGGGGGAAAAGTTAAGGAGGAAGACACAACGTGGAGGGGAAGATATGAGGGACATGGCATGGACACTTAAAAAAAAAAAAAAAAAAAAATTCTTGCCCAAAATCAAAGCCATCAAGTGCAGGCCATATGCCACCAAATGCAGGCCCATGCAGCAAAGCTTGGAAAATGGATCCCTGCTTAAGGCCAAAACAGATAAGAAGGACTTACAAACACACTGGAATGGAGACAACATGAAAGGAATATCATTTGGAGGAGAAAAAAAAAAAATTTGGGAAATCGGGAAATTTGGGAAATGTAGTGACTACAAGGAGATGGACCAGGATTTTATCAAGTGCACGGAAAAGGACCAAAAGAGGGTAAAACAAGAGCTCACAGATGTTGCAAAAACAGGGGAAAATGTTAAGGGGGAAGACACAACTTGGAGGGAAAGATGGGAGGAATATGGCATGGATACTATAAAAAAAAAAAAAAAAAAAAGTAAAAAATCTTGGCCAAAGTCAAAGCCATCAAAAGCAGGCCATATGCCACCAAATGCAGGCCAATGCAGCAAAGCTTGGAAAATGGATCCCTGCTTAAGGCCAAAACAGATAAGAAGGACTTACAAACACACTGGAATGGAGATACCATGAAAGGAATTGCATTTGGAGGAGAAAAAAAAAAAATTTGGGAAATTTGGGAAATGTAGTGACTACAAGGAGATGGACCAGGATTTTATCAAGTGCAGGGAAAAGGACCAAAAGAGGGTAAAACAAGAGCTCACAGATGTTGCAAAAACAGGGGAAAATGTTAAGGGGGAAGACACAACTTGGAGGGAAAGATGGGAGGAATATGGCATAGATACTTATTAAAAAAAAAAAAAAAGAAAAAAATCTTGCCCAAAGTCAAAGCCATCAAAAGGCATGGCATGCCATCAAGTGCAGGCACATGCTGCAAAGATTCCTCTAGTGGTCCCCATTGAAATCGCAAGATTCCGTTTCCCTTCCCGAAAGGAAATGAAATTTCCTTTCGGGAAGGGAAACGGAATCTTGCGAACCCAAAAAGAAAGGCTTACAAACACTCTGGAAAGGAGATAGGATCAAATGAAATGCAATTGAAAAAAACCCCAAAAACTCCAGAAAATTGGGAGATGTGTTGTCCTCAAAAACTGCTCTGTGAGGAAATGAGCTGCAGTGCAAAGGACCAAAGGAGGCCAAAACTAAGCAGAGAGATGTTGCAAAAGCAGGGGGAAAAGTTAAGGAGGAAGACACAACGTGGAGGGGAAGATATGAGGGACATGGCATGGACACTTAAAAAAAAAAAAAAAAAAATTCTTGCCCAAAATCAAAGCCATCAAGTGCAGGCCATATGCCACCAAATGCAGGCCCATGCAGCAAAGCTTGGAAAATGGATCCCTGCTTAAGGCCAAAACAGATAAGAAGGACTCACAAACACACTGGAATGGAGATACCATGAAAGGAATATCATTTGGAGGAGAAAAAAAAAAAATTTGGGAAATTTGGGAAATGTAGTGACTACAAGGAGATGGACCAGGATTTTATCAAGTGCAGGGAAAAGGACCAAAAGAGGGTAAAACAAGAGCTCACAGATGTTGCAAAAACAGGGGAAAATGTTAAGGGGGAAGACACAACTTGGAGGGAAAGATGGGAGGAATATGGCATGGACACTATAAAAAAAAAAAAAAAAGTAAAAAATCGTGGCCAAAGTCAAAGCCATCAAAAGCAGGCCATATGCCACCAAATGCAGGCCAATGCAGCAAAGCTTGGAAAATGGATCCCTGCTTAAGGCCAAAACAGATAAGAAGGACTTACAAACACACTGGAATGGAGATACCATGAAAGGAATTGCATTTGGAGGAGAAAAAAAAAAAATTTGGGAAATTTGGGAAATGTAGTGACTACAAGGAGATGGACCAGGATTTTATCAAGTGCAGGGAAAAGGACCAAAAGAGGGTAAAACAAGAGCTCACAGATGTTGCAAAAACAGGGGAAAATGTTAAGGGGGAAGACACAACTTGGAGGGAAAGATGGGAGGAATATGGCATAGATACTTATTAAAAAAAAAAAAAAGAAAAAAATCTTGCCCAAAGTCAAAGCCATCAAAAGGCATGGCATGCCATCAAGTGCAGGCACATGCTGCAAAGATTCCTCTAGTGGTCCCCATTGAAATCGCAAGATTCCGTTTCCCTTCCCGAAAGGAAATTTCATTTCATTTCGGGAAGGGAAACGGAATCTTGCGAACCCAAAAAGAAAGGCTTACAAACACTCTGGAAAGGAGATAGGATCAAATGAAATGCAATTGAAAAAAACCCCAAAAACTCCAGAAAATTGGGAGATGTGTTGTCCTCAAAAACTGCTCTGTGAGGAAATGAGCTGCAGTGCAAAGGACCAAAGGAGGCCAAAACTAAGCAGAGAGATGTTGCAAAAGCAGGGGGAAAAGTTAAGGAGGAAGACACAACGTGGAGGGGAAGATATGAGGGACATGGCATGGACACTTAAAAAAAAAAAAAAAAATTCTTGCCCAAAATCAAAGCCATCAAGTGCAGGCCATATGCCACCAAATGCAGGCCCATGCAGCAAAGCTTGGAAAATGGATCCCTGCTTAAGGCCAAAACAGATAAGAAGGACTTACAAACACACTGGAATGGAGACAACATGAAAGGAATATCATTTGGAGGAGAAAAAAAAAAAATTTGGGAAATCGGGAAATTTGGGAAATGTAGTGACTACAAGGAGATGGACCAGGATTTTATCAAGTGCACGGAAAAGGACCAAAAGAGGGTAAAACAAGAGCTCACAGATGTTGCAAAAACAGGGGAAAATGTTAAGGGGGAAGACACAACTTGGAGGGAAAGATGGGAGGAATATGGCATGGATACTATAAAAAAAAAAAAAAAAAAAAGTAAAAAATCTTGGCCAAAGTCAAAGCCATCAAAAGCAGGCCATATGCCACCAAATGCAGGCCAATGCAGCAAAGCTTGGAAAATGGATCCCTGCTTAAGGCCAAAACAGATAAGAAGGACTTACAAACACACTGGAATGGAGATACCATGAAAGGAATTGCATTTGGAGGAGAAAAAAAAAAAATTTGGGAAATTTGGGAAATGTAGTGACTACAAGGAGATGGACCAGGATTTTATCAAGTGCAGGGAAAAGGACCAAAAGAGGGTAAAACAAGAGCTCACAGATGTTGCAAAAACAGGGGAAAATGTTAAGGGGGAAGACACAACTTGGAGGGAAAGATGGGAGGAATATGGCATAGATACTTATTAAAAAAAAAAAAAAAGAAAAAAATCTTGCCCAAAGTCAAAGCCATCAAAAGGCATGGCATGCCATCAAGTGCAGGCACATGCTGCAAAGATTCCTCTAGTGGTCCCCATTGAAATCGCAAGATTCCGTTTCCCTTCCCGAAAGGAAATGAAATTTCCTTTCGGGAAGGGAAACGGAATCTTGCGAACCCAAAAAGAAAGGCTTACAAACACTCTGGAAAGGAGATAGGATCAAATGAAATGCAATTGAAAAAAACCCCAAAAACTCCAGAAAATTGGGAGATGTGTTGTCCTCAAAAACTGCTCTGTGAGGAAATGAGCTGCAGTGCAAAGGACCAAAGGAGGCCAAAACTAAGCAGAGAGATGTTGCAAAAGCAGGGGGAAAAGTTAAGGAGGAAGACACAACGTGGAGGGGAAGATATGAGGGACATGGCATGGACACTTAAAAAAAAAAAAAAAAAAATTCTTGCCCAAAATCAAAGCCATCAAGTGCAGGCCATATGCCACCAAATGCAGGCCCATGCAGCAAAGCTTGGAAAATGGATCCCTGCTTAAGGCCAAAACAGATAAGAAGGACTCACAAACACACTGGAATGGAGATACCATGAAAGGAATATCATTTGGAGGAGAAAAAAAAAAAATTTGGGAAATTTGGGAAATGTAGTGACTACAAGGAGATGGACCAGGATTTTATCAAGTGCAGGGAAAAGGACCAAAAGAGGGTAAAACAAGAGCTCACAGATGTTGCAAAAACAGGGGAAAATGTTAAGGGGGAAGACACAACTTGGAGGGAAAGATGGGAGGAATATGGCATGGACACTATAAAAAAAAAAAAAAAAGTAAAAAATCGTGGCCAAAGTCAAAGCCATCAAAAGCAGGCCATATGCCACCAAATGCAGGCCAATGCAGCAAAGCTTGGAAAATGGATCCCTGCTTAAGGCCAAAACAGATAAGAAGGACTTACAAACACACTGGAATGGAGATACCATGAAAGGAATTGCATTTGGAGGAGAAAAAAAAAAAATTTGGGAAATTTGGGAAATGTAGTGACTACAAGGAGATGGACCAGGATTTTATCAAGTGCAGGGAAAAGGACCAAAAGAGGGTAAAACAAGAGCTCACAGATGTTGCAAAAACAGGGGAAAATGTTAAGGGGGAAGACACAACTTGGAGGGAAAGATGGAAGGAATATGGCATGGACACTATAAAAAAAAAAAAAAAAAGAAAAAAATCTTGCCCAAAGTCAAAGCCATCAAAAGGCATGGCATGCCATCAAGTGCAGGCACATGCTGCAAAGATTCCTCTAGTGGTCCCCATTGAAATCGCAAGATTCCGTTTCCCTTCCCGAAAGGAAATTTCATTTCCTTTCGGGAAGGGAAACGGAATCTTGCGAACCCAAAAAGAAAGGCTTACAAACACTCTGGAAAGGAGATAGGATCAAATGAAATGCAATTGGAAAAAACCCCTAAAACTCCAGAAAATTGGGAGATGTGTTGTCCTCAAAAACTGCTCTGTGAGGAAATGAGCTGCAGTGCAAAGGACCAAAGGAGGCCAAAACTAAGCAGAGAGATGTTGCAAAAGCAGGGGGAAAAGTTAAGGAGGAAGACACAACGTGGAGGGGAAGATATGAGGGACATGGCATGGACACTTAAAAAAAAAATAAAAAAAAATGCTTGCCCAAAATCAAAGCCATCAAGTGCAGGCCATATGCCACCAAATGCAGGCCCATGCAACAAAGCTTGGAAAATGGATCCCTGCTTAAGGCCAAAACAGATAAGAAGGACTTACAAACACACTGGAATGGAGACAACATGAAAGGAATTGCATTTGGAGGAGAAAAAAAATAATTTGGGGAAATTTGGGAAATGTAGTGACTACAAGGAGATGGACCAGGATTTTATCAAGTGCAGGGAAAAGGACCAAAAGAGGGTAAAACAAGAGCTCACAGATGTTGCAAAAACAGGGGAAAATGTTAAGGAGGATGACACAACTTGGAGGGAAAGATGGGAGGAATATGGCATAGATACTTAATAAAAAAAAAAAAAAAGAAAAAAATCTTGCCCAAAGTCAAAGCCATCAAAAGGCATGGCATGCCATCAAGTGCAGGCACATGCTGCAAAGATTCCTCTAGTGGTCCCCATTGAAATCGCAAGATTCCGTTTCCCTTCCCGAAAGGAAATTTCATTTCCTTTCGGGAAGGGAAACGGAATCTTGCGAACCCAAAAAGAAAGGCTTACAAACACTCTGGAAAGGAGATAGGATCAAATGAAATGCAATTGAAAAAAACCCCAAAAACTCCAGAAAATTGGGAGATGTGTTGTCCTCAAAAACTGCTCTGTGAGGAAATGAGCTGCAGTGCAAAGGACCAAAGGAGGCCAAAACTAAGCAGAGAGATGTTGCAAAAGCAGGGGGAAAAGTTAAGCAGGAAGACACAACGTGGAGGGGAAGATATGAGGGACATGGCATGGACACTTTAAAAAAAAAAAAAAAAAAAAAAATTCTTGCCCAAAATCAAAGCCATCAAGTGCAGGCCATATGCCACCAAATGCAGGCCCATGCAGCAAAGCTTGCAAAATGGATCCCTGCTGAAGGCCAAAACAGATAAGAAGGACTTACAAACACACTGGAATGGAGACAACATGAAAGGAATTGCATTTGGAGGAGAAAAAAAAAAAATTTGGGAAATTTGGGAAATGTAGTGACTACAAGGAGATGGACCAGGATTTTATCAAGTGCAGGGAAAAGGACCAAAAGAGGGTAAAACAAGAGCTCACAGATGTTGCAAAAACAGGGGAAAAAGTTAAGGGGGAAGACACAACTTGGAGGGAAAGATGGGAGGAATATGGCATGGATACTATAAAAAAAAAAAAAAAAAAGTAAAAAATCTTGGCCAAAGTCAAAGCCATCAAAAGCAGGCCATATGCCACCAAATGCAGGCCAATGCAGCAAAGCTTGGAAAATGGATCCCTGCTTAAGGCCAAAACAGATAAGAAGGACTTACAAACACACTGGAATGGAGATACCATGAAAGGAATTGCATTTGGAGGAGAAAAAAAAAAAATTTGGGAAATTTGGGAAATGTAGTGACTACAAGGAGATGGACCAGGATTTTATCAAGTGCAGGGAAAAGGACCAAAAGAGGGTAAAACAAGAGCTCACAGATGTTGCAAAAACAGGGGAAAATGTTAAGGGGGAAGACACAACTTGGAGGGAAAGATGGAAGGAATATGGCATGGACACTATAAAAAAAAAAAAAAAAAGAAAAAAATCTTGCCCAAAGTCAAAGCCATCAAAAGGCATGGCATGCCATCAAGTGCAGGCACATGCTGCAAAGATTCCTCTAGTGGTCCCCATTGAAATCGCAAGATTCCGTTTCCCTTCCCGAAAGGAAATTTCATTTCCTTTCGGGAAGGGAAACGGAATCTTGCGAACCCAAAAAGAAAGGCTTACAAACACTCTGGAAAGGAGATAGGATCAAATGAAATGCAATTGGAAAAAACCCCTAAAACTCCAGAAAATTGGGAGATGTGTTGTCCTCAAAAACTGCTCTGTGAGGAAATGAGCTGCAGTGCAAAGGACCAAAGGAGGCCAAAACTAAGCAGAGAGATGTTGCAAAAGCAGGGGGAAAAGTTAAGGAGGAAGACACAACGTGGAGGGGAAGATATGAGGGACATGGCATGGACACTTAAAAAAAAAATAAAAAAAAATGCTTGCCCAAAATCAAAGCCATCAAGTGCAGGCCATATGCCACCAAATGCAGGCCCATGCAACAAAGCTTGGAAAATGGATCCCTGCTTAAGGCCAAAACAGATAAGAAGGACTTACAAACACACTGGAATGGAGACAACATGAAAGGAATTGCATTTGGAGGAGAAAAAAAATAATTTGGGGAAATTTGGGAAATGTAGTGACTACAAGGAGATGGACCAGGATTTTATCAAGTGCAGGGAAAAGGACCAAAAGAGGGTAAAACAAGAGCTCACAGATGTTGCAAAAACAGGGGAAAATGTTAAGGAGGATGACACAACTTGGAGGGAAAGATGGGAGGAATATGGCATAGATACTTAATAAAAAAAAAAAAAAAGAAAAAAATCTTGCCCAAAGTCAAAGCCATCAAAAGGCATGGCATGCCATCAAGTGCAGGCACATGCTGCAAAGATTCCTCTAGTGGTCCCCATTGAAATCGCAAGATTCCGTTTCCCTTCCCGAAAGGAAATTTCATTTCCTTTCGGGAAGGGAAACGGAATCTTGCGAACCCAAAAAGAAAGGCTTACAAACACTCTGGAAAGGAGATAGGATCAAATGAAATGCAATTGAAAAAAACCCCAAAAACTCCAGAAAATTGGGAGATGTGTTGTCCTCAAAAACTGCTCTGTGAGGAAATGAGCTGCAGTGCAAAGGACCAAAGGAGGCCAAAACTAAGCAGAGAGATGTTGCAAAAGCAGGGGGAAAAGTTAAGCAGGAAGACACAACGTGGAGGGGAAGATATGAGGGACATGGCATGGACACTTTAAAAAAAAAAAAAAAAAAAAAAATTCTTGCCCAAAATCAAAGCCATCAAGTGCAGGCCATATGCCACCAAATGCAGGCCCATGCAGCAAAGCTTGCAAAATGGATCCCTGCTGAAGGCCAAAACAGATAAGAAGGACTTACAAACACACTGGAATGGAGACAACATGAAAGGAATTGCATTTGGAGGAGAAAAAAAAAAAATTTGGGAAATTTGGGAAATGTAGTGACTACAAGGAGATGGACCAGGATTTTATCAAGTGCAGGGAAAAGGACCAAAAGAGGGTAAAACAAGAGCTCACAGATGTTGCAAAAACAGGGGAAAAAGTTAAGGGGGAAGACACAACTTGGAGGGAAAGATGGGAGGAATATGGCATGGATACTATAAAAAAAAAAAAAAAAAAGTAAAAAATCTTGGCCAAAGTCAAAGCCATCAAAAGCAGGCCATATGCCACCAAATGCAGGCCAATGCAGCAAAGCTTGGAAAATGGATCCCTGCTTAAGGCCAAAACAGATAAGAAGGACTTACAAACACACTGGAATGGAGATACCATGAAAGGAATTGCATTTGGAGGAGAAAAAAAAAAAATTTGGGAAATTTGGGAAATGTAGTGACTACAAGGAGATGGACCAGGATTTTATCAAGTGCAGGGAAAAGGACCAAAAGAGGGTAAAACAAGAGCTCACAGATGTTGCAAAAACAGGGGAAAATGTTAAGGGGGAAGACACAACTTGGAGGGAAAGATGGGAGGAATATGGCATAGATACTTATTAAAAAAAAAAAAAAGAAAAAAATCTTGCCCAAAGTCAAAGCCATCAAAAGGCATGGCATGCCATCAAGTGCAGGCACATGCTGCAAAGATTACTCTAGTGGTCCCCATTGAAATCGCAAGATTCCGTTTCCCTTCCCGAAAGGAAATTTCATTTCCTTTCGGGAAGGGAAACGGAATCTTGCGAACCCAAAAAGAAAGGCTTACAAACACTCTGGAAAGGAGATAGGATCAAATGAAATGCAATTGGAAAAAACCCCTAAAACTCCAGAAAATTGGGAGATGTGTTGTCCTCAAAAACTGCTCTGTGAGGAAATGAGCTGCAGTGCAAAGGACCAAAGGAGGCCAAAACTAAGCAGAGAGATGTTGCAAAAGCAGGGGGAAAAGTTAAGGAGGAAGACACAACGTGGAGGGGAAGATATGAGGGACATGGCATGGACACTTAAAAAAAAAATAAAAAAAAATGCTTGCCCAAAATCAAAGCCATCAAGTGCAGGCCATATGCCACCAAATGCAGGCCCATGCAACAAAGCTTGGAAAATGGATCCCTGCTTAAGGCCAAAACAGATAAGAAGGACTTACAAACACACTGGAATGGAGACAACATGAAAGGAATTGCATTTGGAGGAGAAAAAAAATAATTTGGGGAAATTTGGGAAATGTAGTGACTACAAGGAGATGGACCAGGATTTTATCAAGTGCAGGGAAAAGGACCAAAAGAGGGTAAAACAAGAGCTCACAGATGTTGCAAAAACAGGGGAAAATGTTAAGGAGGATGACACAACTTGGAGGGAAAGATGGGAGGAATATGGCATAGATACTTAATAAAAAAAAAAAAAAAGAAAAAAATCTTGCCCAAAGTCAAAGCCATCAAAAGGCATGGCATGCCATCAAGTGCAGGCACATGCTGCAAAGATTCCTCTAGTGGTCCCCATTGAAATCGCAAGATTCCGTTTCCCTTCCCGAAAGGAAATTTCATTTCCTTTCGGGAAGGGAAACGGAATCTTGCGAACCCAAAAAGAAAGGCTTACAAACACTCTGGAAAGGAGATAGGATCAAATGAAATGCAATTGAAAAAAACCCCAAAAACTCCAGAAAATTGGGAGATGTGTTGTCCTCAAAAACTGCTCTGTGAGGAAATGAGCTGCAGTGCAAAGGACCAAAGGAGGCCAAAACTAAGCAGAGAGATGTTGCAAAAGCAGGGGGAAAAGTTAAGCAGGAAGACACAACGTGGAGGGGAAGATATGAGGGACATGGCATGGACACTTTAAAAAAAAAAAAAAAAAAAAAATTCTTGCCCAAAATCAAAGCCATCAAGTGCAGGCCATATGCCACCAAATGCAGGCCCATGCAGCAAAGCTTGCAAAATGGATCCCTGCTGAAGGCCAAAACAGATAAGAAGGACTTACAAACACACTGGAATGGAGACAACATGAAAGGAATTGCATTTGGAGGAGAAAAAAAAAAAATTTGGGAAATTTGGGAAATGTAGTGACTACAAGGAGATGGACCAGGATTTTATCAAGTGCAGGGAAAAGGACCAAAAGAGGGTAAAACAAGAGCTCACAGATGTTGCAAAAACAGGGGAAAAAGTTAAGGGGGAAGACACAACTTGGAGGGAAAGATGGGAGGAATATGGCATGGATACTATAAAAAAAAAAAAAAAAAAGTAAAAAATCTTGGCCAAAGTCAAAGCCATCAAAAGCAGGCCATATGCCACCAAATGCAGGCCAATGCAGCAAAGCTTGGAAAATGGATCCCTGCTTAAGGCCAAAACAGATAAGAAGGACTTACAAACACACTGGAATGGAGATACCATGAAAGGAATTGCATTTGGAGGAGAAAAAAAAAAAATTTGGGAAATTTGGGAAATGTAGTGACTACAAGGAGATGGACCAGGATTTTATCAAGTGCAGGGAAAAGGACCAAAAGAGGGTAAAACAAGAGCTCACAGATGTTGCAAAAACAGGGGAAAATGTTAAGGGGGAAGACACAACTTGGAGGGAAAGATGGGAGGAATATGGCATAGATACTTATTAAAAAAAAAAAAAAGAAAAAAATCTTGCCCAAAGTCAAAGCCATCAAAAGGCATGGCATGCCATCAAGTGCAGGCACATGCTGCAAAGATTCCTCTAGTGGTCCCCATTGAAATCGCAAGATTCCGTTTCCCTTCCCGAAAGGAAATTTCATTTCCTTTCGGGAAGGGAAACGGAATCTTGCGAACCCAAAAAGAAAGGCTTACAAACACTCTGGAAAGGAGATAGGATCAAATGAAATGCAATTGAAAAAAACCCCAAAAACTCCAGAAAATTGGGAGATGTGTTGTCCTCAAAAACTGCTCTGGGAGGAAATGAGCTGCAGTGCAAAGGACCAAAGGAGGCCAAAACTAAGCAGAGAGATGTTGCAAAAGCAGGGGGAAAAGTTAAGGAGGAAGACACGATGTGGAGGGGAAGATATGAGGGACATGGCATGGACACTTAAAAAAAAAAAAAAATTCTTGCCCAAAATCAAAGCCATCAAGTGCAGGCCATATGCCACCAAATGCAGGCCCATGCAGCAAAGCTTGCAAAATGGATCCCTGCTTAAGGCCAAAACAGATAAGAAGGACTTACAAACACACTGGAATGGAGACAACATGAAAGGAATTGCATTTGGAGGAGAAAAAAAAAATTTTGGGAAATTTGGGAAATGTAGTGACTACAAGGAGATGGACCAGGATTTTATCAAGTGCAGGGAAAAGGACCAAAAGAGGGTAAAACAAGAGCTCACAGATGTTGCAAAAACAGGGGAAAATGTTAAGGGGGAAGACACAACTTGGAGGGAAAGATGGGAGGAATATGGCATAGATACTTATTAAAAAAAAAAAAAAAGAAAAAAATCTTGCCCAAAGTCAAAGCCATCAAAAGGCATGGCATGCCATCAAGTGCAGGCACATGCTGCAAAGATTCCTCTAGTCGTCCCCATTGAAATCGCAAGATTCCGTTTCCCTTCCCGAAAGGAAATGAAATTTCCTTTCGGGAAGGGAAACGGAATCTTGCGAACCCAAAAAGAAAGGCTTACAAACACTCTGGAAAGGAGATAGGATCAAATGAAATGCAATTGGAAAAAACCCCTAAAACTCCAGAAAATTGGGAGATGTGTTGTCCTCAAAAACTGCTCTGTGAGGAAATGAGCTGCAGTGCAAAGGACCAAAGGAGGCCAAAACTAAGCAGAGAGATGTTGCAAAAGCAGGGGGAAAAGTTAAGGAGGAAGACACAACGTGGAGGGGAAGATATGAGGGACATGGCATGGACACTTAAAAAAAAAATAAAAAAAAATGCTTGCCCAAAATCAAAGCCATCAAGTGCAGGCCATATGCCACCAAATGCAGGCCCATGCAACAAAGCTTGGAAAATGGATCCCTGCTTAAGGCCAAAACAGATAAGAAGGACTTACAAACACACTGGAATGGAGACAACATGAAAGGAATTACATTTGGAGGAGAAAAAAAAAAAAATTTGGGAAAAGTGGGAAATGTAGTGACTACAAGGAGATGGACCAGGATTTTATCAAGTGCAGGGAAAAGGACCAAAAGAGGGTAAAACAAGAGCTCACAGATGTTGCAAAAACAGGGGAAAATGTTAAGGGGGAAGACACAACTTGGAGGGAAAGATGGGAGGAATACGGCATGGACACTATAAAAAAAAAAAAAAAAGTAAAAAATCTTGGCCAAAGTCAAAGCCATCAAAAGCAGGCCATATGCCACCAAATGCAGGCCAATGCAGCAAAGCTTGGAAAATGGATCCCTGCTTAAGGCCAAAACAGATAAGAAGGACTTACAAACACACTGGAATGGAGATACCATGAAAGGAATTGCATTTGGAGGAGAAAAAAAAAAAATTTGGGAAATTTGGGAAATGTAGTGGCTACAAGGAGATGGACCAGGATTTTATCAAGTGCAGGGAAAAGGACCAAAAGAGGGTAAAACAAGAGCTCACAGATGTTGCAAAAACAGGGGAAAATGTTAAGGGGGAAGACACAACTTGGAGGGAAAGATGGGAGGAATATGGCATAGATACTTATTAAAAAAAAAAAAAAGAAAAAAATCTTGCCCAAAGTCAAAGCCATCAAAAGGCATGGCATGCCATCAAGTGCAGGCACATGCTGCAAAGATTCCTCTAGTGGTCCCCATTGAAATCGCAAGATTCCGTTTCCCTTCCCGAAAGGAAATTTCATTTCCTTTCGGGAAGGGAAACGGAATCTTGCGAACCCAAAAAGAAAGGCTTACAAACACTCTGGAAAGGAGATAGGATCAAATGAAATGCAATTGAAAAAAACCCCAAAAACTCCAGAAAATTGGGAGATGTGTTGTCCTCAAAAACTGCTCTGTGAGGAAATGAGCTGCAGTGCAAAGGACCAAAGGAGGCCAAAACTAAGCAGAGAGATTTTGCAAAAGCAGGGGGAAAAGTTAAGGAGGAAGACACAACGTGGAGGGGAAGATATGAGGGACATGGCATGGACACTTAAAAAAAAAAAAAAAAAAAAAAAATTCTTGCCCAAAATCAAAGCCATCAAGTGCAGGCCATATGCCACCAAATGCAGGCCCATGCAGCAAAGCTTGGAAAATGGATCCCTGCTTAAGGCCAAAACAGATAAGAAGGACTTACAAACACACTGGAATGGAGACAACATGAAAGGAATATCATTTGGAGGAGAAAAAAAAAAAATTTCGGAAATTTGGGAAATGTAGTGACTACAAGGAGATGGACCAGGATTTTATCAAGTGCAGGGAAAAGGACCAAAAGAGGGTAAAACAAGAGCTCACAGATGTTGCAAAAACAGGGGAAAATGTTAAGGGGGAAGACACAACTTGGAGGGAAAGATGGGAGGAATATGGCATAGATACTTATTAAAAAAAAAAAAAAAGAAAATTCTTGCCCAAAGTCAAAGCCATCAAAAGGCATGGCATGCCATCAAGTGCAGGCACATGCAGCAAAGATTACTCTAGTGGTCCCCATTGAAATCGCAAGATTCCGTTTCCCTTCCCGAAAGGAAATTTCATTTCCTTTCGGGAAGGGAAACGGAATCTTGCGAACCCAAAAAGAAAGGCTTACAAACACTCTGGAAAGGAGATAGGATCAAATGAAATGCAATTGAAAAAAACCCCAAAAACTCCAGAAAATTGGGAGATGTGTTGTCCTCAAAAACTGCTCTGGGAGGAAATGAGCTGCAGTGCAAAGGACCAAAGGAGGCCAAAACTAAGCAGAGAGATGTTGCAAAAGCAGGGGGAAAAGTTAAGGAGGAAGACACAACGTGGAGGGGAAGATATGAGGGACATGGCATGGACACTTAAAAAAAAAAAAAAAAAAAAAATTCTTGCCCAAAATCAAAGCCATCAAGTGCAGGCCATATGCCACCAAATGCAGGCCCATGCAGCAAAGCTTGGAAAATGGATCCCTGCTTAAGGCCAAAACAGATAAGAAGGACTTACAAACACACTGGAATGGAGATACCATGAAAGGAATTGCATTTGGAGGAGAAAAAAAAAAATTTTGTGAAATTTGGGAAATGTAGTGACTACAAGGAGATGGACCAGGATTTTATCAAGTGCAGGGAAAAGGACCAAAAGAGGGTAAAACAAGAGCTCACAGATGTTGCAAAAACAGGGGAAAATGTTAAGGGGGAAGACACAACTTGGAGGGAAAGATGGAAGGAATATGGCATAGATACTTATTAAAAAAAAAAAAAAAGAAAAAAATCTTGCCCAAAGTCAAAGCCATCAAAAGGCATGGCATGCCATCAAGTGCAGGCACATGCTGCAAAGATTCCTCTAGTGGTCCCCATTGAAATCGCAAGATTCCGTTTCCCTTCCCGAAAGGAAATTTCATTTCCTTTCGGGAAGGGAAACGGAATCTTGCGAACCCAAAAAGAAAGGCTTACAAACACTCTGGAAAGGAGATAGGATCAAATGAAATGCAATTGAAAAAAACCCCAAAAACTCCAGAAAATTGGGAGATGTGTTGTCCTCAAAAACTGCTCTGTGAGGAAATGAGCTGCAGTGCAAAGGACCAAAGGAGGCCAAAACTAAGCAGAGAGATGTTGCAAAAGCAGGGAGGAAAGTTAAGGAGGAAGACACAACGTGGAGGGGAAGATATGAGGGACATGGCATGGACACTTAAAAAAAAAAAAAAAAATTCTTGCCCAAAATCAAAGCCATCAAGTGCAGGCCATATGCCACCAAATGCAGGCCCATGCAGCAAAGCTTGGAAAATGGATCACTGCTTAAGGCCAAAACAGATAAGAAGGACTTACAAACACACTGGAATGGAGATACCATGAAAGGAATATCATTTGGAGGAGGAAAAAAAAAAATTTGGGAAATTTGGGAAATGTAGTGACTACAAGGAGATGGACCAGGATTTTATCAAGTGCAGGGAAAAAGACCAAAAGAGGGTAAAACAAGAGCTCACAGATGTTGCAAAAACAGGGGAAAATGTTAAGGGGGAAGACACAACTTGGAGGGAAAGATGGGAGGAATATGGCATAGATACTTATTAAAAAAAAAAAAAAAGAAAAAAATCTTGCCCAAAGTCAAAGCCATCAAAAGGCATGGCATGCCATCAAGTGCAGGCACATGCTGCAAAGATTCCTCTAGTGGTCCCCATTGAAATCGCAAGATTCCGTTTCCCTTCCCGAAAGGAAATTTCATTTCCTTTCGGGAAGGGAAACGGAATCTTGCGAACCCAAAAAGAAAGGCTTACAAACACTCTGGAAAGGAGATAGGATCAAATGAAATGCAATTGAAAAAAACCCCAAAAACTCCAGAAAATTGGGAGATGTGTTGTCCTCAAAAACTGCTCTGTGAGGAAATGAGCTGCAGTGCAAAGGACCAAAGGAGGCCAAAACTAAGCAGAGAGATGTTGCAAAAGCAGGGAGGAAAGTTAAGGAGGAAGACACAACGTGGAGGGGAAGATATGAGGGACATGGCATGGACACTTAAAAAAAAAAAAAAAGTAAAAATTCTTGCCCAAAATCAAAGCCATCAAGTGCAGGCCATATGCCACCAAATGCAGGCCCATGCAGCAAAGCTTGGAAAATGGATCCCTGCTTAAGGCCAAAACAGATAAGAAGGACTTACAAACACACTGGAATGGAGATACCATGAAAGGAATTGCATTTGGAGGAGAAAAAAAAAAAATTTGGGAAATTTGGGAAATGTAGTGACTACAAGGAGATGGACCAGGATTTTATCAAGTGCAGGGAAAAAGACCAAAAGAGGGTAAAACAAGAGCTCACAGATGTTGCAAAAACAGGGGAAAATGTTAAGGGGGAAGACACAACTTGGAGGGAAAGATGGGAGGAATATGGCATAGATACTTATTAAAAAAAAAAAAAAAGAAAAAAATCTTGCCCAAAGTCAAAGCCATCAAAAGGCATGGCATGCCATCAAGTGCAGGCACATGCTGCAAAGATTCCTCTAGTGGTCCCCATTGAAATCGCAAGATTCCGTTTCCCTTCCCGAAAGGAAATTTCATTTCCTTTCGGGAAGGGAAACGGAATCTTGCGAACCCAAAAAGAAAGGCTTACAAACACTCTGGAAAGGAGATAGGATCAAATGAAATGCAATTGAAAAAAACCCCAAAAACTCCAGAAAATTGGGAGATGTGTTGTCCTCAAAAACTGCTCTGTGAGGAAATGAGCTGCAGTGCAAAGGACCAAAGGAGGCCAAAACTAAGCAGAGAGATGTTGCAAAAGCAGGGGGAAAAGTTAAGGAGGAAGACACAACGTGGAGGGGAAGATATGAGGGACATGGCATGGACACTTAAAAAAAAAAAAAAAAAAAATTCTTGCCCAAAATCAAAGCCATCAAGTGCAGGCCATATGCCACCAAATGCAGGCCCATGCAGCAAAGCTTGGAAAATGGATCCCTGCTTAAGGCCAAAACAGATAAGAAGGACTTACAAACACACTGGAATGGAGACAACATGAAAGGAATATCATTTGGAGGAGAAAAAAAAAAAATTTGGGAAATCGGGAAATTTGGGAAATGTAGTGACTACAAGGAGATGGACCAGGATTTTATCAAGTGCACGGAAAAGGACCAAAAGAGGGTAAAACAAGAGCTCACAGATGTTGCAAAAACAGGGGAAAATGTTAAGGGGGAAGACACAACTTGGAGGGAAAGATGGGAGGAATATGGCATGGATACTATAAAAAAAAAAAAAAAAAAAAGTAAAAAATCTTGGCCAAAGTCAAAGCCATCAAAAGCAGGCCATATGCCACCAAATGCAGGCCAATGCAGCAAAGCTTGGAAAATGGATCCCTGCTTAAGGCCAAAACAGATAAGAAGGACTTACAAACACACTGGAATGGAGATACCATGAAAGGAATTGCATTTGGAGGAGAAAAAAAAAAAATTTGGGAAATTTGGGAAATGTAGTGACTACAAGGAGATGGACCAGGATTTTATCAAGTGCAGGGAAAAGGACCAAAAGAGGGTAAAACAAGAGCTCACAGATGTTGCAAAAACAGGGGAAAATGTTAAGGGGGAAGACACAACTTGGAGGGAAAGATGGGAGGAATATGGCATAGATACTTATTAAAAAAAAAAAAAAAGAAAAAAATCTTGCCCAAAGTCAAAGCCATCAAAAGGCATGGCATGCCATCAAGTGCAGGCACATGCTGCAAAGATTCCTCTAGTGGTCCCCATTGAAATCGCAAGATTCCGTTTCCCTTCCCGAAAGGAAATGAAATTTCCTTTCGGGAAGGGAAACGGAATCTTGCGAACCCAAAAAGAAAGGCTTACAAACACTCTGGAAAGGAGATAGGATCAAATGAAATGCAATTGAAAAAAACCCCAAAAACTCCAGAAAATTGGGAGATGTGTTGTCCTCAAAAACTGCTCTGTGAGGAAATGAGCTGCAGTGCAAAGGACCAAAGGAGGCCAAAACTAAGCAGAGAGATGTTGCAAAAGCAGGGGGAAAAGTTAAGGAGGAAGACACAACGTGGAGGGGAAGATATGAGGGACATGGCATGGACACTTAAAAAAAAAAAAAAAAAAATTCTTGCCCAAAATCAAAGCCATCAAGTGCAGGCCATATGCCACCAAATGCAGGCCCATGCAGCAAAGCTTGGAAAATGGATCCCTGCTTAAGGCCAAAACAGATAAGAAGGACTCACAAACACACTGGAATGGAGATACCATGAAAGGAATATCATTTGGAGGAGAAAAAAAAAAAATTTGGGAAATTTGGGAAATGTAGTGACTACAAGGAGATGGACCAGGATTTTATCAAGTGCAGGGAAAAGGACCAAAAGAGGGTAAAACAAGAGCTCACAGATGTTGCAAAAACAGGGGAAAAAGTTAAGGGGGAAGACACAACTTGGAGGGAAAGATGGGAGGAATATGGCATGGATACTATAAAAAAAAAAAAAAAAAAGTAAAAAATCTTGGCCAAAGTCAAAGCCATCAAAAGCAGGCCATATGCCACCAAATGCAGGCCAATGCAGCAAAGCTTGGAAAATGGATCCCTGCTTAAGGCCAAAACAGATAAGAAGGACTTACAAACACACTGGAATGGAGATACCATGAAAGGAATTGCATTTGGAGGAGAAAAAAAAAAAATTTGGGAAATTTGGGAAATGTAGTGACTACAAGGAGATGGACCAGGATTTTATCAAGTGCAGGGAAAAGGACCAAAAGAGGGTAAAACAAGAGCTCACAGATGTTGCAAAAACAGGGGAAAATGTTAAGGGGGAAGACACAACTTGGAGGGAAAGATGGGAGGAATATGGCATAGATACTTATTAAAAAAAAAAAAAAGAAAAAAATCTTGCCCAAAGTCAAAGCCATCAAAAGGCATGGCATGCCATCAAGTGCAGGCACATGCTGCAAAGATTACTCTAGTGGTCCCCATTGAAATCGCAAGATTCCGTTTCCCTTCCCGAAAGGAAATGAAATTTCCTTTCGGGAAGGGAAACGGAATCTTGCGAACCCAAAAAGAAAGGCTTACAAACACTCTGGAAAGGAGATAGGATCAAATGAAATGCAATTGAAAAAAACCCCAAAAACTCCAGAAAATTGGGAGATGTGTTGTCCTCAAAAACTGCTCTGGGAGGAAATGAGCTGCAGTGCAAAGGACCAAAGGAGGCCAAAACTAAGCAGAGAGATGTTGCAAAAGCAGGGGGAAAAGTTAAGGAGGAAGACACGATGTGGAGGGGAAGATATGAGGGACATGGCATGGACACTTAAAAAAAAAAAAAAATTCTTGCCCAAAATCAAAGCCATCAAGTGCAGGCCATATGCCACCAAATGCAGGCCCATGCAGCAAAGCTTGCAAAATGGATCCCTGCTTAAGGCCAAAACAGATAAGAAGGACTTACAAACACACTGGAATGGAGACAACATGAAAGGAATTGCATTTGGAGGAGAAAAAAAAAATTTTGGGAAATTTGGGAAATGTAGTGACTACAAGGAGATGGACCAGGATTTTATCAAGTGCAGGGAAAAGGACCAAAAGAGGGTAAAACAAGAGCTCACAGATGTTGCAAAAACAGGGGAAAATGTTAAGGGGGAAGACACAACTTGGAGGGAAAGATGGGAGGAATATGGCATAGATACTTATTAAAAAAAAAAAAAAAGAAAAAAATCTTGCCCAAAGTCAAAGCCATCAAAAGGCATGGCATGCCATCAAGTGCAGGCACATGCTGCAAAGATTCCTCTAGTCGTCCCCATTGAAATCGCAAGATTCCGTTTCCCTTCCCGAAAGGAAATGAAATTTCCTTTCGGGAAGGGAAACGGAATCTTGCGAACCCAAAAAGAAAGGCTTACAAACACTCTGGAAAGGAGATAGGATCAAATGAAATGCAATTGGAAAAAACCCCTAAAACTCCAGAAAATTGGGAGATGTGTTGTCCTCAAAAACTGCTCTGTGAGGAAATGAGCTGCAGTGCAAAGGACCAAAGGAGGCCAAAACTAAGCAGAGAGATGTTGCAAAAGCAGGGGGAAAAGTTAAGGAGGAAGACACAACGTGGAGGGGAAGATATGAGGGACATGGCATGGACACTTAAAAAAAAAATAAAAAAAAATGCTTGCCCAAAATCAAAGCCATCAAGTGCAGGCCATATGCCACCAAATGCAGGCCCATGCAACAAAGCTTGGAAAATGGATCCCTGCTTAAGGCCAAAACAGATAAGAAGGACTTACAAACACACTGGAATGGAGACAACATGAAAGGAATTACATTTGGAGGAGAAAAAAAAAAAAATTTGGGAAAAGTGGGAAATGTAGTGACTACAAGGAGATGGACCAGGATTTTATCAAGTGCAGGGAAAAGGACCAAAAGAGGGTAAAACAAGAGCTCACAGATGTTGCAAAAACAGGGGAAAATGTTAAGGGGGAAGACACAACTTGGAGGGAAAGATGGGAGGAATACGGCATGGACACTATAAAAAAAAAAAAAAAAGTAAAAAATCTTGGCCAAAGTCAAAGCCATCAAAAGCAGGCCATATGCCACCAAATGCAGGCCAATGCAGCAAAGCTTGGAAAATGGATCCCTGCTTAAGGCCAAAACAGATAAGAAGGACTTACAAACACACTGGAATGGAGATACCATGAAAGGAATTGCATTTGGAGGAGAAAAAAAAAAAATTTGGGAAATTTGGGAAATGTAGTGGCTACAAGGAGATGGACCAGGATTTTATCAAGTGCAGGGAAAAGGACCAAAAGAGGGTAAAACAAGAGCTCACAGATGTTGCAAAAACAGGGGAAAATGTTAAGGGGGAAGACACAACTTGGAGGGAAAGATGGGAGGAATATGGCATAGATACTTATTAAAAAAAAAAAAAAAGAAAATTCTTGCCCAAAGTCAAAGCCATCAAAAGGCATGGCATGCCATCAAGTGCAGGCACATGCAGCAAAGATTACTCTAGTGGTCCCCATTGAAATCGCAAGATTCCGTTTCCCTTCCCGAAAGGAAATTTCATTTCCTTTCGGGAAGGGAAACGGAATCTTGCGAACCCAAAAAGAAAGGCTTACAAACACTCTGGAAAGGAGATAGGATCAAATGAAATGCAATTGAAAAAAACCCCAAAAACTCCAGAAAATTGGGAGATGTGTTGTCCTCAAAAACTGCTCTGGGAGGAAATGAGCTGCAGTGCAAAGGACCAAAGGAGGCCAAAACTAAGCAGAGAGATGTTGCAAAAGCAGGGGGAAAAGTTAAGGAGGAAGACACAACGTGGAGGGGAAGATATGAGGGACATGGCATGGACACTTAAAAAAAAAAAAAAAAAAAAAATTCTTGCCCAAAATCAAAGCCATCAAGTGCAGGCCATATGCCACCAAATGCAGGCCCATGCAGCAAAGCTTGGAAAATGGATCCCTGCTTAAGGCCAAAACAGATAAGAAGGACTTACAAACACACTGGAATGGAGATACCATGAAAGGAATTGCATTTGGAGGAGAAAAAAAAAAATTTTGTGAAATTTGGGAAATGTAGTGACTACAAGGAGATGGACCAGGATTTTATCAAGTGCAGGGAAAAGGACCAAAAGAGGGTAAAACAAGAGCTCACAGATGTTGCAAAAACAGGGGAAAATGTTAAGGGGGAAGACACAACTTGGAGGGAAAGATGGAAGGAATATGGCATAGATACTTATTAAAAAAAAAAAAAAAGAAAAAAATCTTGCCCAAAGTCAAAGCCATCAAAAGGCATGGCATGCCATCAAGTGCAGGCACATGCTGCAAAGATTCCTCTAGTGGTCCCCATTGAAATCGCAAGATTCCGTTTCCCTTCCCGAAAGGAAATTTCATTTCCTTTCGGGAAGGGAAACGGAATCTTGCGAACCCAAAAAGAAAGGCTTACAAACACTCTGGAAAGGAGATAGGATCAAATGAAATGCAATTGAAAAAAACCCCAAAAACTCCAGAAAATTGGGAGATGTGTTGTCCTCAAAAACTGCTCTGTGAGGAAATGAGCTGCAGTGCAAAGGACCAAAGGAGGCCAAAACTAAGCAGAGAGATGTTGCAAAAGCAGGGAGGAAAGTTAAGGAGGAAGACACAACGTGGAGGGGAAGATATGAGGGACATGGCATGGACACTTAAAAAAAAAAAAAAAAATTCTTGCCCAAAATCAAAGCCATCAAGTGCAGGCCATATGCCACCAAATGCAGGCCCATGCAGCAAAGCTTGGAAAATGGATCACTGCTTAAGGCCAAAACAGATAAGAAGGACTTACAAACACACTGGAATGGAGATACCATGAAAGGAATATCATTTGGAGGAGGAAAAAAAAAAATTTGGGAAATTTGGGAAATGTAGTGACTACAAGGAGATGGACCAGGATTTTATCAAGTGCAGGGAAAAAGACCAAAAGAGGGTAAAACAAGAGCTCACAGATGTTGCAAAAACAGGGGAAAATGTTAAGGGGGAAGACACAACTTGGAGGGAAAGATGGGAGGAATATGGCATAGATACTTATTAAAAAAAAAAAAAAAGAAAAAAATCTTGCCCAAAGTCAAAGCCATCAAAAGGCATGGCATGCCATCAAGTGCAGGCACATGCTGCAAAGATTCCTCTAGTGGTCCCCATTGAAATCGCAAGATTCCGTTTCCCTTCCCGAAAGGAAATTTCATTTCCTTTCGGGAAGGGAAACGGAATCTTGCGAACCCAAAAAGAAAGGCTTACAAACACTCTGGAAAGGAGATAGGATCAAATGAAATGCAATTGAAAAAAACCCCAAAAACTCCAGAAAATTGGGAGATGTGTTGTCCTCAAAAACTGCTCTGTGAGGAAATGAGCTGCAGTGCAAAGGACCAAAGGAGGCCAAAACTAAGCAGAGAGATGTTGCAAAAGCAGGGAGGAAAGTTAAGGAGGAAGACACAACGTGGAGGGGAAGATATGAGGGACATGGCATGGACACTTAAAAAAAAAAAAAAAGTAAAAATTCTTGCCCAAAATCAAAGCCATCAAGTGCAGGCCATATGCCACCAAATGCAGGCCCATGCAGCAAAGCTTGGAAAATGGATCCCTGCTTAAGGCCAAAACAGATAAGAAGGACTTACAAACACACTGGAATGGAGATACCATGAAAGGAATTGCATTTGGAGGAGAAAAAAAAAAAATTTGGGAAATTTGGGAAATGTAGTGACTACAAGGAGATGGACCAGGATTTTATCAAGTGCAGGGAAAAAGACCAAAAGAGGGTAAAACAAGAGCTCACAGATGTTGCAAAAACAGGGGAAAATGTTAAGGGGGAAGACACAACTTGGAGGGAAAGATGGGAGGAATATGGCATAGATACTTATTAAAAAAAAAAAAAAAGAAAAAAATCTTGCCCAAAGTCAAAGCCATCAAAAGGCATGGCATGCCATCAAGTGCAGGCACATGCTGCAAAGATTCCTCTAGTGGTCCCCATTGAAATCGCAAGATTCCGTTTCCCTTCCCGAAAGGAAATTTCATTTCCTTTCGGGAAGGGAAACGGAATCTTGCGAACCCAAAAAGAAAGGCTTACAAACACTCTGGAAAGGAGATAGGATCAAATGAAATGCAATTGAAAAAAACCCCAAAAACTCCAGAAAATTGGGAGATGTGTTGTCCTCAAAAACTGCTCTGTGAGGAAATGAGCTGCAGTGCAAAGGACCAAAGGAGGCCAAAACTAAGCAGAGAGATGTTGCAAAAGCAGGGGGAAAAGTTAAGGAGGAAGACACAACGTGGAGGGGAAGATATGAGGGACATGGCATGGACACTTAAAAAAAAAAAAAAAAAAAAATTCTTGCCCAAAATCAAAGCCATCAAGTGCAGGCCATATGCCACCAAATGCAGGCCCATGCAGCAAAGCTTGGAAAATGGATCCCTGCTTAAGGCCAAAACAGATAAGAAGGACTTACAAACACACTGGAATGGAGACAACATGAAAGGAATATCATTTGGAGGAGAAAAAAAAAAAATTTGGGAAATCGGGAAATTTGGGAAATGTAGTGACTACAAGGAGATGGACCAGGATTTTATCAAGTGCACGGAAAAGGACCAAAAGAGGGTAAAACAAGAGCTCACAGATGTTGCAAAAACAGGGGAAAATGTTAAGGGGGAAAACACAACTTGGAGGGAAAGATGGGAGGAATATGGCATGGATACTATAAAAAAAAAAAAAAAAAAAAGTAAAAAATCTTGGCCAAAGTCAAAGCCATCAAAAGCAGGCCATATGCCACCAAATGCAGGCCAATGCAGCAAAGCTTGGAAAATGGATCCCTGCTTAAGGCCAAAACAGATAAGAAGGACTTACAAACACACTGGAATGGAGATACCATGAAAGGAATTGCATTTGGAGGAGAAAAAAAAAAAATTTGGGAAATTTGGGAAATGTAGTGACTACAAGGAGATGGACCAGGATTTTATCAAGTGCAGGGAAAAGGACCAAAAGAGGGTAAAACAAGAGCTCACAGATGTTGCAAAAACAGGGGAAAATGTTAAGGGGGAAGACACAACTTGGAGGGAAAGATGGGAGGAATATGGCATAGATACTTATTAAAAAAAAAAAAAAAGTAAAAAATCTTGCCCAAAGTCAAAGCCATCAAAAGGCATGGCATGCCATCAAGTGCAGGCACATGCTGCAAAGATTCCTCTAGTGGTCCCCATTGAAATCGCAAGATTCCGTTTCCCTTCCCGAAAGGAAATGAAATTTCCTTTCGGGAAGGGAAACGGAATCTTGCGAACCCAAAAAGAAAGGCTTACAAACACTCTGGAAAGGAGATAGGATCAAATGAAATGCAATTGAAAAAAACCCCAAAAACTCCAGAAAATTGGGAGATGTGTTGTCCTCAAAAACTGCTCTGTGAGGAAATGAGCTGCAGTGCAAAGGACCAAAGGAGGCCAAAACTAAGCAGAGAGATGTTGCAAAAGCAGGGGGAAAAGTTAAGGAGGAAGACACAACGTGGAGGGGAAGATATGAGGGACATGGCATGGACACTTAAAAAAAAAAAAAAAAAAATTCTTGCCCAAAATCAAAGCCATCAAGTGCAGGCCATATGCCACCAAATGCAGGCCCATGCAGCAAAGCTTGGAAAATGGATCCCTGCTTAAGGCCAAAACAGATAAGAAGGACTCACAAACACACTGGAATGGAGATACCATGAAAGGAATATCATTTGGAGGAGAAAAAAAAAAAATTTGGGAAATTTGGGAAATGTAGTGACTACAAGGAGATGGACCAGGATTTTATCAAGTGCAGGGAAAAGGACCAAAAGAGGGTAAAACAAGAGCTCACAGATGTTGCAAAAACAGGGGAAAATGTTAAGGGGGAAGACACAACTTGGAGGGAAAGATGGGAGGAATATGGCATGGACACTATAAAAAAAAAAAAAAAAGTAAAAAATCGTGGCCAAAGTCAAAGCCATCAAAAGCAGGCCATATGCCACCAAATGCAGGCCAATGCAGCAAAGCTTGGAAAATGGATCCCTGCTTAAGGCCAAAACAGATAAGAAGGACTTACAAACACACTGGAATGGAGATACCATGAAAGGAATTGCATTTGGAGGAGAAAAAAAAAAAATTTGGGAAATTTGGGAAATGTAGTGACTACAAGGAGATGGACCAGGATTTTATCAAGTGCAGGGAAAAGGACCAAAAGAGGGTAAAACAAGAGCTCACAGATGTTGCAAAAACAGGGGAAAATGTTAAGGGGGAAGACACAACTTGGAGGGAAAGATGGAAGGAATATGGCATGGACAATATAAAAAAAAAAAAAAAGAAAAAAATCTTGCCCAAAGTCAAAGCCATCAAAAGGCATGGCATGCCATCAAGTGCAGGCACATGCTGCAAAGATTCCTCTAGTGGTCCCCATTGAAATCGCAAGATTCCGTTTCCCTTCCCGAAAGGGAATTTCATTTCCTTTCGGGAAGGAAAACGGAATCTTGCGAACCCAAAAAGAAAGGCTTACAAACACTCTGGAAAGGAGATAGGATCAAATGAAATGCAATTGAAAAAAACCCCAAAATCTCCAGAAAATTGGGAGATGTGTTGTCCTCAAAAACTGCTCTGTGAGGAAATGAGCTGCAGTGCAAAGGACCAAAGGAGGCCAAAACTAAGCAGAGAGATGTTGCAAAAGCAGGGGGAAAAGTTAAGGAGGAAGACACAACGTGGAGGGGAAGATATGAGGGACATGGCATGGACACTTAAAAAAAATAAAAAAAAAATTCTTGCCCAAAATCAAAGCCATCAAGTGCAGGCCATATGCCACCAAATGCAGGCCCATGCAGCAAAGCTTGGAAAATGGATCCCTGCTTAAGGCCAAAACAGATAAGAAGGACTTACAAACACACTGGAATGGAGATACCATGAAAGGAATATCATTTGGAGGAGAAAAAAAAAAAATTTGGGAAATTTGGGAAATGTAGTGACTACAAGGAGATGGACCAGGATTTTATCAAGTGCAGGGAAAAGGACCAAAAGAGGGTAAAACAAGAGCTCACAGATGTTGCAAAAACAGGGGAAAATGTTAAGGGGGAAGACACAACTTGGAGGGAAAGATGGGAGGAATATGGCATGGACACGATAAAAAAAAAAAAAAAAAAGTAAAAAATCTTGGCCAAAGTCAAAGCCATCAAAAGCAGGCCATATGCCACCAAATGCAGGCCAATGCAGCAAAGCTTGGAAAATGGATCCCTGCTTAAGGCCAAAACAGATAAGAAGGACTTACAAACACACTGGAATGGAGATACCATGAAAGGAATTGCATTTGGAGGAGAAAAAAAAAAAATTTGGGAAATTTGGGAAATGTAGTGACTACAAGGAGATGGACCAGGATTTTATCAAGTGCAGGGAAAAGGACCAAAAGAGGGTAAAACAAGAGCTCACAGATGTTGCAAAAACAGGGGAAAATGTTAAGGGGGAAGACACAACTTGGAGGGAAAGATGGGAGGAATATGGCATAGATACTTATTAAAAAAAAAAAAAAAGAAAAAAATCTTGCCCAAAGTCAAAGCCATCAAAAGGCATGGCATGCCATCAAGTGCAGGCACATGCTGCAAAGATTCCTCTAGTGGTCCCCATTGAAATCGCAAGATTCCGTTTCCCTTCCCGAAAGGAAATTTCATTTCCTTTCGGGAAGGGAAACGGAATCTTGCGAACCCAAAAAGAAAGGCTTACAAACACTCTGGAAAGGAGATAGGATCAAATGAAATGCAATTGAAAAAAACCCCAAAAACTCCAGAAAATTGGGAGATGTGTTGTCCTCAAAAACTGCTCTGTGAGGAAATGAGCTGCAGTGCAAAGGACCAAAGGAGGCCAAAACTAAGCAGAGAGATGTTGCAAAAGCAGGGGGAAAAGTTAAGGAGGAAGACACAACGTGGAGGGGAAGATATGAGGGACATGGCATGGACACTTAAAAAAAAAAAAAAAAAAAATTCTTGCCCAAAATCAAAGCCATCAAGTGCAGGCCATATGCCACCAAATGCAGGCCCATGCAGCAAAGCTTGGAAAATGGATCCCTGCTTAAGGCCAAAACAGATAAGAAGGACTTACAAACACACTGGAATGGAGACAACATGAAAGGAATATCATTTGGAGGAGAAAAAAAAAAAATTTGGGAAATCGGGAAATTTGGGAAATGTAGTGACTACAAGGAGATGGACCAGGATTTTATCAAGTGCACGGAAAAGGACCAAAAGAGGGTAAAACAAGAGCTCACAGATGTTGCAAAAACAGGGGAAAATGTTAAGGGGGAAGACACAACTTGGAGGGAAAGATGGGAGGAATATGGCATGGATACTATAAAAAAAAAAAAAAAAAAAAGTAAAAAATCTTGGCCAAAGTCAAAGCCATCAAAAGCAGGCCATATGCCACCAAATGCAGGCCAATGCAGCAAAGCTTGGAAAATGGATCCCTGCTTAAGGCCAAAACAGATAAGAAGGACTTACAAACACACTGGAATGGAGATACCATGAAAGGAATTGCATTTGGAGGAGAAAAAAAAAAAATTTGGGAAATTTGGGAAATGTAGTGACTACAAGGAGATGGACCAGGATTTTATCAAGTGCAGGGAAAAGGACCAAAAGAGGGTAAAACAAGAGCTCACAGATGTTGCAAAAACAGGGGAAAATGTTAAGGGGGAAGACACAACTTGGAGGGAAAGATGGGAGGAATATGGCATAGATACTTATTAAAAAAAAAAAAAAAGTAAAAAATCTTGCCCAAAGTCAAAGCCATCAAAAGGCATGGCATGCCATCAAGTGCAGGCACATGCTGCAAAGATTCCTCTAGTGGTCCCCATTGAAATCGCAAGATTCCGTTTCCCTTCCCGAAAGGAAATGAAATTTCCTTTCGGGAAGGGAAACGGAATCTTGCGAACCCAAAAAGAAAGGCTTACAAACACTCTGGAAAGGAGATAGGATCAAATGAAATGCAATTGAAAAAAACCCCAAAAACTCCAGAAAATTGGGAGATGTGTTGTCCTCAAAAACTGCTCTGTGAGGAAATGAGCTGCAGTGCAAAGGACCAAAGGAGGCCAAAACTAAGCAGAGAGATGTTGCAAAAGCAGGGGGAAAAGTTAAGGAGGAAGACACAACGTGGAGGGGAAGATATGAGGGACATGGCATGGACACTTAAAAAAAAAAAAAAAAAAATTCTTGCCCAAAATCAAAGCCATCAAGTGCAGGCCATATGCCACCAAATGCAGGCCCATGCAGCAAAGCTTGGAAAATGGATCCCTGCTTAAGGCCAAAACAGATAAGAAGGACTCACAAACACACTGGAATGGAGATACCATGAAAGGAATATCATTTGGAGGAGAAAAAAAAAAAATTTGGGAAATTTGGGAAATGTAGTGACTACAAGGAGATGGACCAGGATTTTATCAAGTGCAGGGAAAAGGACCAAAAGAGGGTAAAACAAGAGCTCACAGATGTTGCAAAAACAGGGGAAAATGTTAAGGGGGAAGACACAACTTGGAGGGAAAGATGGGAGGAATATGGCATGGACACTATAAAAAAAAAAAAAAAAGTAAAAAATCGTGGCCAAAGTCAAAGCCATCAAAAGCAGGCCATATGCCACCAAATGCAGGCCAATGCAGCAAAGCTTGGAAAATGGATCCCTGCTTAAGGCCAAAACAGATAAGAAGGACTTACAAACACACTGGAATGGAGATACCATGAAAGGAATTGCATTTGGAGGAGAAAAAAAAAAAATTTGGGAAATTTGGGAAATGTAGTGACTACAAGGAGATGGACCAGGATTTTATCAAGTGCAGGGAAAAGGACCAAAAGAGGGTAAAACAAGAGCTCACAGATGTTGCAAAAACAGGGGAAAATGTTAAGGGGGAAGACACAACTTGGAGGGAAAGATGGAAGGAATATGGCATGGACAATATAAAAAAAAAAAAAAAGAAAAAAATCTTGCCCAAAGTCAAAGCCATCAAAAGGCATGGCATGCCATCAAGTGCAGGCACATGCTGCAAAGATTCCTCTAGTGGTCCCCATTGAAATCGCAAGATTCCGTTTCCCTTCCCGAAAGGGAATTTCATTTCCTTTCGGGAAGGAAAACGGAATCTTGCGAACCCAAAAAGAAAGGCTTACAAACACTCTGGAAAGGAGATAGGATCAAATGAAATGCAATTGAAAAAAACCCCAAAATCTCCAGAAAATTGGGAGATGTGTTGTCCTCAAAAACTGCTCTGTGAGGAAATGAGCTGCAGTGCAAAGGACCAAAGGAGGCCAAAACTAAGCAGAGAGATGTTGCAAAAGCAGGGGGAAAAGTTAAGGAGGAAGACACAACGTGGAGGGGAAGATATGAGGGACATGGCATGGACACTTAAAAAAAATAAAAAAAAAATTCTTGCCCAAAATCAAAGCCATCAAGTGCAGGCCATATGCCACCAAATGCAGGCCCATGCAGCAAAGCTTGGAAAATGGATCCCTGCTTAAGGCCAAAACAGATAAGAAGGACTTACAAACACACTGGAATGGAGATACCATGAAAGGAATATCATTTGGAGGAGAAAAAAAAAAAATTTGGGAAATTTGGGAAATGTAGTGACTACAAGGAGATGGACCAGGATTTTATCAAGTGCAGGGAAAAGGACCAAAAGAGGGTAAAACAAGAGCTCACAGATGTTGCAAAAACAGGGGAAAATGTTAAGGGGGAAGACACAACTTGGAGGGAAAGATGGGAGGAATATGGCATGGACACGATAAAAAAAAAAAAAAAAAAAGTAAAAAATCTTGGCCAAAGTCAAAGCCATCAAAAGCAGGCCATATGCCACCAAATGCAGGCCAATGCAGCAAAGCTTGGAAAATGGATCCCTGCTTAAGGCCAAAACAGATAAGAAGGACTTACAAACACACTGGAATGGAGATACCATGAAAGGAATTGCATTTGGAGGAGAAAAAAAAAAAATTTGGGAAATTTGGGAAATGTAGTGACTACAAGGAGATGGACCAGGATTTTATCAAGTGCAGGGAAAAGGACCAAAAGAGGGTAAAACAAGAGCTCACAGATGTTGCAAAAACAGGGGAAAATGTTAAGGGGGAAGACACAACTTGGAGGGAAAGATGGGAGGAATATGGCATAGATACTTAATAAAAAAAAAAAAAAAGAAAAAAATCTTGCCCAAAGTCAAAGCCATCAAAAGGCATGGCATGCCATCAAGTGCAGGCACATGCTGCAAAGATTCCTCTAGTGGTCCCCATTGAAATCGCAAGATTCCGTTTCCCTTCCCGAAAGGAAATTTCATTTCCTTTCGGGAAGGGAAACGGAATCTTGCGAACCCAAAAAGAAAGGCCTACAAACACTCTGGAAAGGAGATAGGATCAAATGAAATGCAATTGAAAAAAACCCCAAAAACTCCAGAAAATTGGGAGATGTGTTGTCCTCAAAAACTGCTCTGTGAGGAAATGAGCTGCAGTGCAAAGGACCAAAGGAGGCCAAAACTAAGCAGAGAGATGTTGCAAAAGCAGGGGGAAAAGTTAAGGAGGAAGACACAACGTGGAGAAGAAGATATGAGGGACATGGCATGGACACTTAAAAAAAAAAAAAAAGTAAAAATTCTTGCCCAAAATCAAAGCCATCAAGTGCAGGCCATATGCCACCAAATGCAGGCCCATGCAGCAAAGCTTGGAAAATGGATCCCTGCTTAAGGCCAAAACAGATAAGAAGGACTTACAAACACACTGGAATGGAGATACCATGAAAGGAATATCATTTGGAGGAGGAAAAAAAAAAATTTGGGAAATTTGGGAAATGTAGTGACTACAAGGAGATGGACCAGGATTTTATCAAGTGCAGGGAAAAAGACCAAAAGAGGGTAAAACAAGAGCTCACAGATGTTGCAAAAACAGGGGAAAATGTTAAGGGGGAAGACACAACTTGGAGGGAAAGATGGGAGGAATATGGCATAGATACTTATTAAAAAAAAAAAAAAAGAAAAAAATCTTGCCCAAAGTCAAAGCCATCAAAAGGCATGGCATGCCATCAAGTGCAGGCACATGCTGCAAAGATTCCTCTAGTGGTCCCCATTGAAATCGCAAGATTCCGTTTCCCTTCCCGAAAGCAAATTTCATTTCCTTTCGGGAAGGGAAACGGAATCTTGCGAACCCAAAATGAAAGGCTTACAAACACTCTGGAAAGGAGATAGGATCAAATGAAATGCAATTGAAAAAAACCCCAAAAACTCCAGAAAATTGGGAGATGTGTTGTCCTCAAAAACTGCTCTGTGAGGAAATGAGCTGCAGTGCAAAGGACCAAAGGAGGCCAAAACTAAGCAGAGAGATGTTGCAAAAGCAGGGGGAAAAGTTAAGCAGGAAGACACAACGTGGAGGGGAAGATATGAGGGACATGGCATGTACAATTTAAAAAAAAAAAAAAAAAAAAAAATCTTGCCCAAAATCAAAGCCATCAAGTGCAGGCCATATGCCACCAAATGCAGGCCCATGCAGCAAAGCTTGGAAAATGGATCCCTGCTTAAGGCCAAAACAGATAAGAAGGACTTACAAACACACTGGAATGGAGACAACATGAAAGGAATTGCATTTGGAGGAGAAAAAAAAAAAATTTGGGAAATTTGGGAAATGTAGTGACTACAAGGAGATGGACCAGGATTTTATCAAGTGCAGGGAAAAGGACCAAAAGAGGGTAAAACAAGAGCTCACAGATGTTGCAAAAACAGGGGAAAAAGTTAAGGGGGAAGACACAACTTGGAGGGAAAGATGGGAGGAATATGGCATGGATACTATAAAAAAAAAAAAAAAGTAAAAAATCTTGGCCAAAGTCAAAGCCATCAAAAGCAGGCCATATGCCACCAAATGCAGGCCAATGCAGCAAAGCTTGGAAAATGGATCCCTGCTTAAGGCCAAAACAGATAAGAAGGACTTACAAACACACTGGAATGGAGATACCATGAAAGGAATTGCATTTGGAGGAGAAAAAAAAAAAATTTGGGAAATTTGGGAAATGTAGTGACTACAAGGAGATGGACCAGGATTTTATCAAGTGCAGGGAAAAGGACCAAAAGATGGTAAAACAAGAGCTCACAGATGTTGCAAAAACAGGGGAAAATGTTAAGGGGGAAGACACAACTTGGAGGGAAAGATGGGAGGAATATGGCATAGATACTTATTAAAAAAAAAAAAAAGAAAAAAATCTTGCCCAAAGTCAAAGCCATCAAAAGGCATGGCATGCCATCAAGTGCAGGCACATGCTGCAAAGATTCCTCTAGTGGTCCCCATTGAAATCGCAAGATTCCGTTTCCCTTCCCGAAAGGAAATTTCATTTCCTTTCGGGAAGGGAAACGGAATCTTGCGAACCCAAAAAGAAAGGCTTACAAACACTCTGGAAAGGAGATAGGATCAAATGAAATGCAATTGGAAAAAACCCCTAAAACTCCAGAAAATTGGGAGATGTGTTGTCCTCAAAAACTGCTCTGTGAGGAAATGAGCTGCAGTGCAAAGGACCAAAGGAGGCCAAAACTAAGCAGAGAGATGTTGCAAAAGCAGGGGGAAAAGTTAAGGAGGAAGACACAACGTGGAGGGGAAGATATGAGGGACATGGCATGGACACTTAAAAAAAAAATAAAAAAAAATGCTTGCCCAAAATCAAAGCCATCAAGTGCAGGCCATATGCCACCAAATGCAGGCCCATGCAACAAAGCTTGGAAAATGGATCCCTGCTTAAGGCCAAAACAGATAAGAAGGACTTACAAACACACTGGAATGGAGACAACATGAAAGGAATTGCATTTGGAGGAGAAAAAAAATAATTTGGGGAAATTTGGGAAATGTAGTGACTACAAGGAGATGGACCAGGATTTTATCAAGTGCAGGGAAAAGGACCAAAAGAGGGTAAAACAAGAGCTCACAGATGTTGCAAAAACAGGGGAAAATGTTAAGGAGGATGACACAACTTGGAGGGAAAGATGGGAGGAATATGGCATAGATACTTAATAAAAAAAAAAAAAAAGAAAAAAATCTTGCCCAAAGTCAAAGCCATCAAAAGGCATGGCATGCCATCAAGTGCAGGCACATGCTGCAAAGATTCCTCTAGTGGTCCCCATTGAAATCGCAAGATTCCGTTTCCCTTCCCGAAAGGAAATTTCATTTCCTTTCGGGAAGGGAAACGGAATCTTGCGAACCCAAAAAGAAAGGCTTACAAACACTCTGGAAAGGAGATAGGATCAAATGAAATGCAATTGAAAAAAACCCCAAAAACTCCAGAAAATTGGGAGATGTGTTGTCCTCAAAAACTGCTCTGTGAGGAAATGAGCTGCAGTGCAAAGGACCAAAGGAGGCCAAAACTAAGCAGAGAGATGTTGCAAAAGCAGGGGGAAAAGTTAAGCAGGAAGACACAACGTGGAGGGGAAGATATGAGGGACATGGCATGGACACTTTAAAAAAAAAAAAAAAAAAAAAAATTCTTGCCCAAAATCAAAGCCATCAAGTGCAGGCCATATGCCACCAAATGCAGGCCCATGCAGCAAAGCTTGGAAAATGGATCCCTGCTGAAGGCCAAAACAGATAAGAAGGACTTACAAACACACTGGAATGGAGACAACATGAAAGGAATTGCATTTGGAGGAGAAAAAAAAAAATTTGGGAAATTTGGGAAATGTAGTGACTACAAGGAGATGGACCAGGATTTTATCAAGTGCAGGGAAAAGGACCAAAAGAGGGTAAAACAAGAGCTCACAGATGTTGCAAAAACAGGGGAAAAAGTTAAGGGGGAAGACACAACTTGGAGGGAAAGATGGGAGGAATATGGCATGGATACTATAAAAAAAAAAAAAAAAAAGTAAAAAATCTTGGCCAAAGTCAAAGCCATCAAAAGCAGGCCATATGCCACCAAATGCAGGCCCATGCAGCAAAGCTTGGAAAATGGATCCCTGCTTAAGGCCAAAACAGATAAGAAGGACTTACAAACACACTGGAATGGAGATACCATGAAAGGAATTGCATTTGGAGGAGAAAAAAAAAAAATTTGGGAAATTTGGGAAATGTAGTGACTACAAGGAGATGGACCAGGATTTTATCAAGTGCAGGGAAAAGGACCAAAAGAGGGTAAAACAAGAGCTCACAGATGTTGCAAAAACAGGGGAAAATGTTAAGGGGGAAGACACAACTTGGAGGGAAAGATGGGAGGAATATGGCATAGATACTTATTAAAAAAAAAAAAAAGAAAAAAATCTTGCCCAAAGTCAAAGCCATCAAAAGGCATGGCATGCCATCAAGTGCAGGCACATGCTGCAAAGATTCCTCTAGTGGTCCCCATTGAAATCGCAAGATTCCGTTTCCCTTCCCGAAAGGAAATTTCATTTCCTTTCGGGAAGGGAAACGGAATCTTGCGAACCCAAAAAGAAAGGCTTACAAACACTCTGGAAAGGAGATAGGATCAAATGAAATGCAATTGAAAAAAACCCCAAAAACTCCAGAAAATTGGGAGATGTGTTGTCCTCAAAAACTGCTCTGGGAGGAAATGAGCTGCAGTGCAAAGGACCAAAGGAGGCCAAAACTAAGCAGAGAGATGTTGCAAAAGCAGGGGGAAAAGTTAAGGAGGAAGACACGATGTGGAGGGGAAGATATGAGGGACATGGCATGGACACTTAAAAAAAAAAAAAAATTCTTGCCCAAAATCAAAGCCATCAAGTGCAGGCCATATGCCACCAAATGCAGGCCCATGCAGCAAAGCTTGGAAAATGGATCCCTGCTTAAGGCCAAAACAGATAAGAAGGACTTACAAACACACTGGAATGGAGACAACATGAAAGGAATTGCATTTGGAGGAGAAAAAAAAAATTTTGGGAAATTTGGGAAATGTAGTGACTACAAGGAGATGGACCAGGATTTTATCAAGTGCAGGGAAAAGGACCAAAAGAGGGTAAAACAAGAGCTCACAGATGTTGCAAAAACAGGGGAAAATGTTAAGGGGGAAGACACAACTTGGAGGGAAAGATGGGAGGAATATGGCATAGATACTTATTAAAAAAAAAAAAAAAAGAAAAAAATCTTGCCCAAAGTCAAAGCCATCAAAAGGCATGGCATGCCATCAAGTGCAGGCACATGCTGCAAAGATTCCTCTAGTCGTCCCCATTGAAATCGCAAGATTCCGTTTCCCTTCCCGAAAGGAAATGAAATTTCCTTTCGGGAAGGGAAACGGAATCTTGCGAACCCAAAAAGAAAGGCTTACAAACACTCTGGAAAGGAGATAGGATCAAATGAAATGCAATTGGAAAAAACCCCTAAAACTCCAGAAAATTGGGAGATGTGTTGTCCTCAAAAACTGCTCTGTGAGGAAATGAGCTGCAGTGCAAAGGACCAAAGGAGGCCAAAACTAAGCAGAGAGATGTTGCAAAAGCAGGGGGAAAAGTTAAGGAGGAAGACACAACGTGGAGGGGAAGATATGAGGGACATGGCATGGACACTTAAAAAAAAAATAAAAAAAAATGCTTGCCCAAAATCAAAGCCATCAAGTGCAGGCCATATGCCACCAAATGCAGGCCCATGCAACAAAGCTTGGAAAATGGATCCCTGCTTAAGGCCAAAACAGATAAGAAGGACTTACAAACACACTGGAATGGAGATACCATGAAAGGAATATCATTTGGAGGAGAAAAAAAAAAAATTTGGGAAATTTGGGAAATGTAGCGACTACAAGGAGATGGACCAGGATTTTATCAAGTGCAGGGAAAAGGACCAAAAGAGGGTAAAACAAGAGCTCACAGATGTTGCAAAAACAGGGGAAAATGTTAAGGGGGAAGACAAAACCTGGAGGGAAAGATGGGAGGAATATGGCATGGACACTATAAAAAAAAAAAAAAAAAAGAAAAAAAATCTAGCCCAAAGTCAAAGCCATCAAAAGGCATGGCATGCCATCAAGTGCAGGCACATGCTGCAAAGATTCCTCTAGTGGTCCCCATTGAAATCGCAAGATTCCGTTTCCCTTCCCGAAAGGAAATGAAATTTCCTTTCGGGAAGGGAAACGGAATCTTGCGAACCCAAAAAGAAAGGCTTACAAACACTCTGGAAAGGAGATAGGATCAAATGAAATGCAATTGAAAACAACCCCAAAAACTCCAGAAAATTGGGAGATGTGTTGTCCTCAAAAACTGCTCTGTGAGGAAATGAGCTGCAGTGCAAAGGACCAAAGGAGGCCAAAAATAAGCAGAGAGATGTTGCAAAAGCAGGGGGAAAAGTTAAGGAGGAAGACACAACGTGGAGGGGAAGATATGAGGGACATGGCATGGACACTTAAAAAAAAAAAAAAAAAAATTCTTGCCCAAAATCAAAGCCATCAAGTGCAGGCCATATGCCACCAAATGCAGGCCCATGCAGCAAAGCTTGGAAAATGGATCCCTGCTTAAGGCCAAAACAGATAAGAAGGACTTACAAACACACTGGAATGGAGATACCATGAAAGGAATATCATTTGGAGGAGAAAAAAAAAAATTTGGGAAATTGGGAAATTTGGGAAATGTAGTGACTACAAGGAGATGGACCAGGATTTTATCAAGTGCAGGGAAAAGGACCAAAAGAGGGTAAAACAAGAGCTCACAGATGTTGCAAAAACAGGGGAAAATGTTAAGGGGGATGACATAACTTGGAGGGAAAGATGGGAGGAATATGGCATAGATACTTATTAAAAAAAAAAAAAAAGAAAAAAATCTTGCCCAAAGTCAAAGCCATCAAAAGGCATGGCATGCCATCAAGTGCAGGCACATGCTGCAAAGATTCCTCTAGTGGTCCCCATTGAAATCGCAAGATTCCGTTTCCATTCCCGAAAGGAAATTTCATTTCCTTTCGGGAAGGGAAACGGAATCTTGCGAACCCAAAATGAAAGGCTTACAAACACTCTGGAAAGGAGATAGGATCAAATGAAATGCAATTGAAAAAAACCCCAAAAACTCCAGAAAATTGGGAGATGTGTTGTCCTCAAAAACTGCTCTGTGAGGAAATGAGCTGCAGTGCAAAGGACCAAAGGAGGCCAAAACTAAGCAGAGAGATGTTGCAAAAGCAGGGGGAAAAGTTAAGCAGGAAGACACAACGTGGAGGGGAAGATATGAGGGACATGGCATGGACACTTTAAAAAAAAAAAAAAAAAAAAAATTCTTGCCCAAAATCAAAGCCATCAAGTGCAGGCCATATGCCACCAAATGCAGGCCCATGCAGCAAAGCTTGCAAAATGGATCCCTGCTTAAGGCCAAAACAGATAAGAAGGACTTACAAACACACTGGAATGGAGACAACATGAAAGGAATTGCATTTGGAGGAGAAAAAAAAAATTTTGGGAAATTTGGGAAATGTAGTGACTACAAGGAGATGGACCAGGATTTTATCAAGTGCAGGGAAAAGGACCAAAAGAGGGTAAAACAAGAGCTCACAGATGTTGCAAAAACAGGGGAAAATGTTAAGGGGGAAGACACAACTTGGAGGGAAAGATGGGAGGAATATGGCATGAACACTATAAAAAAAAAAAAAAAAAGAAAAAAATCTTGCCCAAAGTCAAAGCCATCAAAAGGCACGGCATGCCATCAAGTGCAGGCACATGCTGCAAAGATTCCTCTAGTGGTCCCCATTGAAATCGCAAGATTCCGTTTCCCTTCCCGAAAGGAAATGAAATTTCCTTTCGGGAAGGGAAACGGAATCTTGCGAACCCAAAAAGAAAGGCTTACAAACACTCTGGAAAGGAGATAGGATCAAATGAAATGCAATTGAAAAAAACCCCAAAAACTCCAGAAAATTGGGAGAAGTGTTGTCCTCAAAAACTGCTCTGTGAGGAAATGAGCTGCAGTGCAAAGGACCAAAGGAGGCCAAAAATAAGCAGAGAGATGTTGCAAAAGCAGGGGGAAAAGTTAAGGAGGAAGACACAACGTGGAGGGGAAGATATGAGGGACATGGCATGGACACTTAAAAAAAAAAAAAAAAAAATTCTTGCCCAAAATCAAAGCCATCAAGTGCAGGCCATATGCCACCAAATGCAGGCCCATGCAGCAAAGCTTGGAAAATGGATCCCTGCTTAAGGCCAAAACAGATAAGAAGGACTTACAAACACACTGGAATGGAGATACCATGAAAGGAATATCATTTGGAGGAGAAAAAAAAAAAATTTGGGAAATTTGGGAAATGTAGTGACTACAAGGAGATGGACCAGGATTTTATCAAGTGCAGGGAAAAGGACCAAAAGAGGGTAAAACAAGAGCTCACAGATGTTGCAAAAACAGGGGAAAATGTTAAGGGGGAAGACACAACTTGGAGGGAAAGATGGGAGGAATATGGCATAGATACTTATTAAAAAAAAAAAAAAGAAAAAAATCTTGCCCAAAGTCAAAGCCATCAAAAGGCATGGCATGCCATCAAGTGCAGGCACATGCTGCAAAGATTCCTCTAGTGGTCCCCATTGAAATCGCAAGATTCCGTTTCCCTTCCCGAAAGGAAATGAAATTTCCTTTCGGGAAGGGAAACGGAATTTTGCGAACCCAAAAAGAAAGGCTTACAAACACTCTGGAAAGGAGATAGGATCAAATGAAATGCAATTGAAAAAAACCCCAAAAACGCCAGAAAATTGGGAGATGTGTTGTCCTCAAAAACTGCTCTGTGAGGAAATGAGCTGCAGTGCAAAGGACCAAAGGAGGCCAAAACTAAGCAGAGAGATGTTGCAAAAGCAGGGGGAAAAGTTAAGGAGGAAGACACAACGTGGAGGGGAAGATATGAGGGACATGGCATGGACACTTAAAAAAAAAATAAAAAAAAATGCTTGCCCAAAATCAAAGCCATCAAGTGCAGGCCATATGCCACCAAATGCAGGCCCATGCAACAAAGCTTGGAAAATGGATCCCTGCTTAAGGCCAAAACAGATAAGAAGGACTTACAAACACACTGGAATGGAGACAACATGAAAGGAATTGCATTTGGAGGAGAAAAAAAAAAATTTGGGAAATTTGGGAAATGTAGTGACTACAAAGAGATGGACCAGGATTTTATCAAGTGCAGGGAAAAGGACCAAAAGAGGGTAAAACAAGAGCTCACAGATGTTGCAAAAGCATGGGGAAAACTTAAGCAGGAAGACTCATCTTGCAGGGGAAGATATGAGAGACATGGCGTGGACACTATAAAAAAAAAAAAAAGTAAAAAATCTTGCCCAAAATCAAAGCCATCAAGTGCAGGCCATATGCCACCAAATGCAGGCCCATGCAGCAAAGCTTGGAAAATGGATCCCTGCTTAAGGCCAAAACAGATAAGAAGGACTTACAAACACACTGGAATGGAGACAACATGAAAGGAATTGCATTTGGAGGAGAAAAAAAAAATTTTGGGAAATTTGGGAAATGTAGTGACTACAAGGAGATGGACCAGGATTTTATCAAGTGCAGGGAAAAGGACCAAAAGAGGGTAAAACAAGAGCTCACAGATGTTGCAAAAACAGGGGAAAATGTTAAGGGGGAAGACACAACTTGGAGGGAAAGATGGGAGGAATATGGCATGGACACTATAAAAAAAAAAAAAAAAAAGAAAAAAATCTTGCCCAAAGTCAAAGCCATCAAAAGGCATGGCATGCCATCAAGTGCAGGCACATGCTGCAAAGATTCCTCTAGTGGTCCCCATTGAAATCGCAAGATTCCGTTTCCCTTCCCGAAAGGAAATGAAATTTCCTTTCGGGAAGGGAAACGGAATCTTGCGAACCCAAAAAGAAAGGCTTACAAACACTCTGGAAAGGAGATAGGATCAAATGAAATACAATTGAAAAAAACCCCAAAAACTCCAGAAAATTGGGAGATGTGTTGTCCTCAAAAACTGCTCTGTGAGGAAATGAGCTGCAGTGCAAAGGACCAAAGGAGGCCAAAACTAAGCAGAGAGATGTTGCAAAAGCAGGGGGAAAAGTTAAGGAGGAAGACACAACGTGGAGGGGAAGATATGAGGGACATGGCATGGACACTTAAAAAAAAAAAAAAAAATTCTTGCCCAAAATCAAAGCCATCAAGTGCAGGCCATATGCCACCAAATGCAGGCCCATGCAGCAAAGCTTGGAAAATGGATCCCTGCTTAAGGCCAAAACAGATAAGAAGGACTTACAAACACACTGGAATGGAGACAACATGAAAGGAATTGCATTTGGAGGAGAAAAAAAAATAATTTGGGAAATTTGGGAAATGTAGTGACTACAAGGAGATGGACCAGGATTTTATCAAGTGCAGGGAAAAGGACCAAAAGAGGGTAAAACAAGAGCTCACAGATGTTGCAAAAGCAGGGGAAAAAGTTAAGCAGGAAGACACATCTTGCAGGGGAAGATATGAGAGACATGGCATGGACACTATAAAAAAAAAAAAAAAAGTAAAAAATCTTGCCCAAAGTCAAAGCCATCAAGTGCAGGCCATATGCCACCAAATGCAGGCCCATGCAGCAAAGCTTGGAAAATGGATCCCTGCTTAAGGCCAAAACAGATAAGAAGGACTTACAAACACACTGGAATGGAGACAACATGAAAGGAATATCATTTGGAGGAGAAAAAAAAAAAAATTTGGGAAATTTGGGAAATGTAGTGACTACAAGGAGATGGACCAGGATTTTCTCAAGTGCAGGGAAAAGGACCAAAAGAGGGTAAAACAAGAGCTCACAGATGTTGCAAAAACAGGGGAAAATGTTAAGGGGGAAGACACAACTTGGAGGGAAAGATGGAAGGAATATGGCATGGACACTAATAAAAAAAAAAAAAAGAAAGAAAAAAATCTTGCCCAAAGTCAAAGCCATCAAAAGGCATGGCATGCCATCAAGTGCAGGCACATGCTGCAAAGATTCCTCTAGTGGTCCCCATTGAAATCGCAAGATTCCGTTTCCCTTCCCGAAAGGAAATTTCATTTCCTTTCGGGAAGGGAAACGGAATCTTGCGAACCCAAAAAGAAAGGCTTACAAACACTCTGGAAAGGAGATAGGATCAAATGAAATGCAATTGAAAAAAACCCCAAAAACTCCAGAAAATTGGGAGAAGTGTTGTCCTCAAAAACTGCTCTGTGAGGAAATGAGCTGCAGTGCAAAGGACCAAAGGAGGCCAAAACTAAGCAGAGAGATGTTGCAAAAGCAGGGGGAAAAGTTAAGGAGGAAGACACAACGTGGAGGGGAAGATATGAGGGACATGGCATGGACACTTAAAAAAAAAAAAAAAAAAATTCTTGCCCAAAATCAAAGCCATCAAGTGCAGGCCATATGCCACCAAATGCAGGCCCATGCAGCAAAGCTTGCAAAATGGATCCCTGCTTAAGGCCAAAACAGATAAGAAGGACTTACAAACACACTGGAATGGAGATACCATGAAAGGAATATCATTTGGAGGAGAAAAAACAAAAATTTGGGAAATTTGGGAAATGTAGTGACTACAAGGAGATGGACCAGGATTTTATCAAGTGCAGGGAAAAGGACCAAAAGAGGGTAAAACAAGAGCTCACAGATGTTGCAAAAACAGGGGAAAATGTTAAGGGGGAAGACACAACTTGGAGGGAAAGATGGGAGGAATATGGCATAGATACTTAATAAAAAAAAAAAAAAAGAAAAAAATCTTGCCCAAAGTCAAAGCCATCAAAAGGCATGGCATGCCATCAAGTGCAGGCACATGCTGCAAAGATTCCTCTAGTGGTCCCCATTGAAATCGCAAGATTCCGTTTCCCTTCCCGAAAGCAAATTTCATTTCCTTTCGGGAAGGGAAACGGAATCTTGCGAACCCAAAAAGAAAGGCTTACAAACACTCTGGAAAGGAGATAGGATCAAATGAAATGCAATTGAAAAAAACCCCAAAAACTCCAGAAAATTGGGAGAAGTGTTGTCCTCAAAAACTGCTCTGTGAGGAAATGAGCTGCAGTGCAAAGGACCAAAGGAGGCCAAAAATAAGCAGAGAGATGTTGCAAAAGCAGGGGGAAAAGTTAAGGAGGAAGACACAACGTGGAGGGGAAGATATGAGGGACATGGCATGGACACTTAAAAAAAAAAAAAAAAAAAATTCTTGCCCAAAATCAAAGCCATCAAGTGCAGGCCATATGCCACCAAATGCAGGCCCATGCAGCAAAGCTTGGAAAATGGATCCCTGCTTAAGGCCAAAACAGATAAGAAGGACTTACAAACACACTGGAATGGAGATACCATGAAAGGAATATCATTTGGAGGAGAAAAAAAAAAAATTTGGGAAATTTGGGAAATGTAGTGACTACAAGGAGATGGACCAGGATTTTATCAAGTGCAGGGAAAAGGACCAAAAGAGGGTAAAACAAGAGCTCACAGATGTTGCAAAAACAGGGGAAAATGTTAAGGGGGAAGACACAACTTGGAGGGAAAGATGGGAGGAATATGGCATAGATACTTAATAAAAAAAAAAAAAAAGAAAAAAATCTTGCCCAAAGTCAAAGCCATCAAAAGGCATGGCATGCCATCAAGTGCAGGCACATGCTGCAAAGATTCCTCTAGTGGTCCCCATTGAAATCGCAAGATTCCGTTTCCCTTCCCGAAAGGAAATTTCATTTCCTTTCGGGAAGGGAAACGGAATCTTGCGAACCCAAAAAGAAAGGCTTACAAACACTCTGGAAAGGAGATAGGATCAAATGAAATGCAATTGAAAAAAACCCCAAAAACTCCAGAAAATTGGGAGATGTGTTGTCCTCAAAAACTGCTCTGTGAGGAAATGAGCTGCAGTGCAAAGGACCAAAGGAGGCCAAAACTAAGCAGAGAGATGTTGCAAAAGCAGGGGGAAAAGTTAAGGAGGAAGACACAACGTGGAGGGGAAGATATGAGGGACATGGCATGGACACTTAAAAAAAAATAAAAAAAAAAATTCTTGCCCAAAATCAAAGCCATCAAGTGCAGGCCATATGCCACCAAATGCAGGCCTATGCAGCAAAGCTTGCAAAATGGATCCCTGCTTAAGGCCAAAACAGATAAGAAGGACTTACAAACACACTGGAATGGAGATACCATGAAAGGAATATCATTTGGAGGAGAAAAAACAAAAATTTGGGAAATTTGGGAAATGTAGTGACTACAAGGAGATGGACCAGGATTTTATCAAGTGCAGGGAAAAGGACCAAAAGAGGGTAAAACAAGAGCTCACAGATGTTGCAAAAACAGGGGAAAATGTTAAGGGGGAAGACACAACTTGGAGGGAAAGATGGGAGGAATATGGCATAGATACTTATTAAAAAAAAAAAAAAAGAAAAAAATCTTGCCCAAAGTCAAAGCCATCAAAAGGCATGGCATGCCATCAAGTGCAGGCACATGCTGCAAAGATTCCTCTAGTGGTCCCCATTGAAATCGCAAGATTCCGTTTCCCTTCCCGAAAGGAAATGAAATTTCCTTTCGGGAAGGGAAACGGAATTTTGCGAACCCAAAAAGAAAGGCTTACAAACACTCTGGAAAGGAGATAGGATCAAATGAAATGCAATTGAAAAAAACCCCAAAAACGCCAGAAAATTGGGAGATGTGTTGTCCTCAAAAACTGCTCTGTGAGGAAATGAGCTGCAGTGCAAAGGACCAAAGGAGGCCAAAACTAAGCAGAGAGATGTTGCAAAAGCAGGGGGAAAAGTTAAGGAGGAAGACACAACGTGGAGGGGAAGATATGAGGGACATGGCATGGACATTTAAAAAAAAAATAAAAAAAAATGCTTGCCCAAAATCAAAGCCATCAAGTGCAGGCCATATGCCACCAAATGCAGGCCCATGCAGCAAAGCTTGCAAAATGGATCCCTGCTTAAGGCCAAAACAGATAAGAAGGACTTACAAACACACTGGAATGGAGACAACATGCAAGGAATTGCATTTGGAGGAGAAAAAAAAAATTTTGGGAAATTTGGGAAATGTAGTGACTACAAGGAGATGGACCAGGATTTTATCAAGTGCAGGGAAAAGGACCAAAAGAGGGTAAAACAAGAGCTCACAGATGTTGCAAAAGCAGGGGAAAAAGTTAAGGAGGAAGACACATCTTGCAGGGGAAGATATGAGAGACATGGCATGGACACTATAAAAAAAAAAAAAAAGTAAAAAATCTTGCCCAAAGTCAAAGCCATCAAATGCAGGCCATATGCCACCAAATGCAGGCCCATGCAGCAAAGCTTGGAAAATGGATCCCTGCTTAAGGCCAAAACAGATAAGAAGGACTTACAAACACACTGGAATGGAGACAACATGAAAGGAATTGCATTTGGAGGAGAAAAAAAAAAAATTTGGGAAATTTGGGAAATGTAGTGACTACAAGGAGATGGACCAGGATTTTATCAAGTGCAGGGAAAAGGACCAAAAGAGGGTAAAACAAGAGCTCACATGTTGTTCTTCTATTATTTCTCTAGAGTCCCATATTGTTATTAGATTGCTAAAGTCCATACCGCTCTGGTGTATTCTCATGGCTGCAGATCTTCACAGCATGGACTCCTTCTTCTCTATGCTGTTCTCTCAAGTCAGGGCTCCCCTAAGGCTCTCCCTGACTTGCTATCCCGCCCCCTTTTATCCTGGTCATCTTCATCGGTTACAGCTGCAGCCCAATTAAGGACATCGCAGCTGCAGCCCATCGAGGGCAACCAGGACCTCTGGGGCAAAGCCTCTATACAGATATTTAAATACAATACATATCTTCTACTCTATTTCCCCCTTTGTTTTTACTTAAGTTAACAGTTATACAGATGTTTAAATACAATACATTTTCTCATGACTCACAGGCCATGTTCAACACCCACATTCTCCCATGACTCACAGGCCAGGTATAACTGACATAGCGCCTTGCTCAAAGGCCATACTCTTTCACAGCTCCCTGACCCAAAGGCTATGTTCCATCACAGCTCTTGGCCGCAACAGCTCTCGGCCGCCACAGCTCTCAGCTGTCTTATCTTCTGCTAGCAACCACCGCAGCTCTTGGCTGCCACAGCTCTCAGCTGTCTTATGTTGTCGCAGCTCTTGGCCGCCACAGCTCTCAGCTGTCTTATGTTCTGTTAACTATCACGTCAGGGTCACCACTTGTTGTTCTTCTATTATTTCTAGAGTCCCATATTGTTGTTATTACATTTCTAAAGTCCATACCTCTCTGGCGTATTCTCATGGCCGCAGATCTGCACAGACTCCTACTTCGGCATGCCGTCCTCTATCAGGCCAGAGCTCCTCCAAGGCTGTCCCTGACTGGCTATCCCGCCCCCTTTTATCCCGGTCATCTTCATTGGTTACAGCTGCAGCCCAATTAAGGACATCGTGACTGCAGCCCATCAAGGGCAACCAGGACCTCTGGGGCAAAGCCTCTATACACATATTCAAATACAATACATATCCACTACTATATTTCCCCCTTTGTTTTTACTTAAGTTTACAGTTATACAGATGTTTAAATACAATACATATCTTCTACTATATCACAGATGTTGCAAAAGCAGGGGGAAAAGTTAAGGAGGAAGACACAACGTGGAGGGGAAGATATGAGGGACATGGCATGGACACTTAAAAAAAAAAAAAAAAGTAAAAAATCTTGCCCAAAGTCAAAGCCATCAAATGCAGGCCATATGCCACCAAATGCAGGCCCATGCAGCAAAGTTTGGAAAATGGATCCCTGCTGAAGGCCAAAACAGATAAGAAGGACTTACAAACACACTGGAATGGAGATACCATGAAAGGAATATCATTTGGAGGAGAAAAAAAAAAATTTGGGAAATTTGGGAAATGTAGTGACTACAAGGAGATGGACCAGGATTTTATCAAGTGCAGGGAAAAGGACCAAAAGAGGGTAAAACAAGAGCTCACAGATGTTGCAAAAACAGGGGAAAATGTTAAGGGGGAAGACACAACTTGGAGGGAAAGATGGGAGGAATATGGCATAGATACTTATTAAAAAAAAAAAAAAAAGAAAAAAATCTTGCCCAAAGTCAAAGCCATCAAAAGGCATGGCATGCCATGAAGTGCAGGCACATGCTGCAAAGATTCCTCTAGTGGTCCCCATTGAAATCGCAAGATTCCGTTTCCCTTCCCGAAAGGAAATGAAATTTCCTTTCGGGAAGGGAAACGGAATCTTGCGAACCCAAAAAGAAAGGCTTACAAACACTCTGGAAAGGAGATAGGATCAAATGAAATGCAATTGAAAAAAACCCCAAAAACTCCAGAAAATTGGGAGATGTGTTGTCCTCAAAAACTGCTCTGTGAGGAAATGAGCTGCAGTGCAAAGGACCAAAGGAGGCCAAAACTAAGCAGAGAGATGTTGCAAAAGCAGGGGGAAAAGTTAACGAGGAAGACACAACGTGGAGGGGAAGATACGAGGGACATGGCATGGACACTTAAAAAAAAAAAAAAAAAATTCTTGCCCAAAATCAAAGCCATCAAGTGCAGGCCATATGCCACCAAATGCAGGCCCATGCAGCAAAGCTTGCAAAATGGATCCCTGCTTAAGGCCAAAACAGATAAGAAGGACTTACAAACACACTGGAATGGAGACAACATGAAAGGAATTGCATTTGGAGGAGAAGAAAAAAAAATTTGGGAAATTTGGGAAATGTAGTGACTACAAGGAGATGGACCAGGAATTTATCAAGTGCAGGGAAAAGGACCAAAAGAGGGTAAAACAAGAGCTCACAGATGTTGCAAAAACTGAGGAAAATGTTAAGGGGGAAGACACAACTTGGAGGGAAAGATGGGAGGAATATGGCATAGATACTTATTAAAAAAAAAAAAAAAAGTATAAAATCTTGCCCAAAATCAAAGCCATCAAATGCAGGCCATATGCCACCAAATGCAGGCCCATGCAGCAAAGCTTGCAAAATGGATCCCTGCTTAAGGCCAAAACAGATAAGAAGGACTTACAATCACACTGGAATGGAGACAACATGCAAGGAATTGCATTTGGAGGAGAAAAAAAAAATTTTGGGAAATTTGGGAAATGTAGTGACTACAAGGAGATGGACCAGGATTTTATCAAGTGCAGGGAAAAGGACCAAAAGAGGGTAAAACAAGAGCTCACAGATGTTGCAAAAGCAGGGGAAAAAGTTAAGCAGGAAGACACATCTTGCAGGGGAAGATATGAGAGACATGGCATGGACACTAGAAAAAAAAAAAAAAAAGTAAAAAATCTTGCCCAAAGTCAAAGCCATCAAATGCAGGCCATATGCCACCAAATGCAGGCCCATGCAGCAAAGCTTGGAAAATGGATCCCTGCTTAAGGCCAAAACAGATAAGAAGGACTTACAAACACACTGGAATGGAGACAACATGAAAGGAATTGCATTTGGAGGAGAAAAAAAAAAAAATTTGGGAAATTTGGGAAATGTAGTGACTACAAGGAGATGGACCAGGATTTTATCAAGTGCAGGGAAAAGGACCAAAAGAGGGTAAAACAAGAGCTCACATGTTGTTCTTCTATTATTTCTCTAGAGTCCCATATTGTTATTAGATTGCTAAAGTCCATACCGCTCTGGTGTATTCTCATGGCTGCAGATCTTCACAGCATGGACTCCTTCTTCTCTATGCTGTTCTCTCAAGTCAGGGCTCCCCTAAGGCTCTCCCTGACTGGCTATCCCGCCCCCTTTTATCCTGGTCATCTTCATCGGTTACAGCTGCAGCCCAATTAAGGACATCGCAGCTGCAGCCCATCGAGGGCAACCAGGACCTCTGGGGCAAAGCCTCTATACAGATATTTAAATACAATACATATCTTCTACTCTATTTCCCCCTTTGTTTTTACTTAAGTTAACAGTTATACAGATGTTTAAATACAATACATTTTCTCATGACTCACAGGCCATGTTCAACACCCACATTCTCCCATGACTCACAGGCCAGGTATAACTGACATAGCGCCTTGCTCAAAGGCCATACTCTTTCACAGCTCCCTGACCCAAAGGCTATGTTCCATCACAGCTCTTGGCCGCAACAGCTCTCGGCCGCCACAGCTCTCAGCTGTCTTATCTTCTGCTAGCAACCACCGCAGCTCTTGGCTGCCACAGCTCTCAGCTGTCTTATGTTGTCGCAGCTCTTGGCCGCCACAGCTCTCAGCTGTCTTATGTTCTGTTAACTATCACGTCAGGGTCACCACTTGTTGTTCTTCTATTATTTCTAGAGTCCCATATTGTTGTTATTACATTTCTAAAGTCCATACCTCTCTGGCGTATTCTCATGGCCGCAGATCTGCACAGACTCCTACTTCGGCATGCCGTCCTCTATCAGGCCAGAGCTCCTCCAAGGCTGTCCCTGACTGGCTATCCCGCCCCCTTTTATCCCGGTCATCTTCATTGGTTACAGCTGCAGCCCAATTAAGGACATCGTGACTGCAGCCCATCAAGGGCAACCAGGACCTCTGGGGCAAAGCCTCTATACACATATTCAAATACAATACATATCCACTACTATATTTCCCCCTTTGTTTTTACTTAAGTTTACAGTTATACAGATGTTTAAATACAATACATATCTTCTACTATATCACAGATGTTGCAAAAGCAGGGGGAAAAGTTAAGGAGGAAGACACAACGTGGAGGGGAAGATATGAGGGACATGGCATGGACACTTAAAAAAAAAAAAAAAAGTAAAAAATCTTGCCCAAAGTCAAAGCCATCAAATGCAGGCCATATGCCACCAAATGCAGGCCCATGCAGCAAAGTTTGGAAAATGGATCCCTGCTGAAGGCCAAAACAGATAAGAAGGACTTACAAACACACTGGAATGGAGATACCATGAAAGGAATATCATTTGGAGGAGAAAAAAAAAAATTTGGGAAATTTGGGAAATGTAGTGACTACAAGGAGATGGACCAGGATTTTATCAAGTGCAGGGAAAAGGACCAAAAGAGGGTAAAACAAGAGCTCACAGATGTTGCAAAAACAGGGGAAAATGTTAAGGGGGAAGACACAACTTGGAGGGAAAGATGGGAGGAATATGGCATAGATACTTATTAAAAAAAAAAAAAAAAGAAAAAAATCTTGCCCAAAGTCAAAGCCATCAAAAGGCATGGCATGCCATGAAGTGCAGGCACATGCTGCAAAGATTCCTCTAGTGGTCCCCATTGAAATCGCAAGATTCCGTTTCCCTTCCCGAAAGGAAATGAAATTTCCTTTCGGGAAGGGAAACGGAATCTTGCGAACCCAAAAAGAAAGGCTTACAAACACTCTGGAAAGGAGATAGGATCAAATGAAATGCAATTGAAAAAAACCCCAAAAACTCCAGAAAATTGGGAGATGTGTTGTCCTCAAAAACTGCTCTGTGAGGAAATGAGCTGCAGTGCAAAGGACCAAAGGAGGCCAAAACTAAGCAGAGAGATGTTGCAAAAGCAGGGGGAAAAGTTAACGAGGAAGACACAACGTGGAGGGGAAGATACGAGGGACATGGCATGGACACTTAAAAAAAAAAAAAAAAAATTCTTGCCCAAAATCAAAGCCATCAAGTGCAGGCCATATGCCACCAAATGCAGGCCCATGCAGCAAAGCTTGCAAAATGGATCCCTGCTTAAGGCCAAAACAGATAAGAAGGACTTACAAACACACTGGAATGGAGACAACATGAAAGGAATTGCATTTGGAGGAGAAGAAAAAAAAATTTGGGAAATTTGGGAAATGTAGTGACTACAAGGAGATGGACCAGGAATTTATCAAGTGCAGGGAAAAGGACCAAAAGAGGGTAAAACAAGAGCTCACAGATGTTGCAAAAACTGAGGAAAATGTTAAGGGGGAAGACACAACTTGGAGGGAAAGATGGGAGGAATATGGCATAGATACTTATTAAAAAAAAAAAAAAAAGTATAAAATCTTGCCCAAAATCAAAGCCATCAAATGCAGGCCATATGCCACCAAATGCAGGCCCATGCAGCAAAGCTTGCAAAATGGATCCCTGCTTAAGGCCAAAACAGATAAGAAGGACTTACAAACACACTGGAATGGAGATACCATGAAAAGAATATCATTTGGAGGAGAAAAAAAAAAATTTGGGAAATTTGGGAAATGTAGTGACTACAAGGAGATGGACCAGGATTTTATCAAGTGCAGGGAAAAGGACCAAAAGAGGGTAAAACAAGAGCTCACAGATGTTGCAAAAGCAGGGGAAAAAGTTAAGGAGGAAGACACATCTTGCAGGGGAAGATATTAGAGACACGGCGTGGACACTATAAAAAAAAAAAAAAAGTAAAAAATCTTGCCCTAAGTCAAAGCCATCAAATGCAGGCCATATGCCACCAAATGCAGGCCCATGCAGCAAAGCTTGGAAAATGGATCCCTGCTTAAGGCCAAAACAGATAAGAAGGACTTACAAACACACTGGAATGGAGACAACATGCAAGGAATTGCATTTGGAGGAGAAAAAAAAATAAATTTGGGAAATTTGGGAAATGTAGTGACTACAAGGAGATGGACCAGGATTTTATCAAGTGCAGGGAAAAGGACCAAAAGAGGGTAAAACAAGAGCTCACAGATGTTGCAAAAACAGGGGAAAATGTTAAGGGGCAAGACACAACTTGGAGGGAAAGATGGGAGGAATATGGCATAGATACTTATTAAAAAAAAAAAAAAAAGAAAAAAATCTTGCCCAAAGTCAAAGCCATCAAAAGGCATGGCATGCCATCAAGTGCAGGCACATGCTGCAAAGATTCCTCTAGTGGTCCCCATTGAAATCGCAAGATTCCGTTTCCCTTCCCGAAAGGAAATTTCATTTCCTTTCGGGAAGGGAAACGGAATCTTGCGAACCCAAAAAGAAAGGCTTACAAACACTCTGGAAAGGAGATAGGATCAAATGAAATGCAATTGAAAAAAACCCCAAAAACTCCAGAAAATTGGGAGATGTGTTGTCCTCAAAAACTGCTCTGTGAGGAAATGAGCTGCAGTGCAAAGGACCAAAGGAGGCCAAAACTAAGCAGAGAGATGTTGCAAAAGCAGGGGGAAAAGTTAAGGAGGAAGACACAACGTGGAGGGGAAGATATGAGGGACATGGCATGGACACTTAAAAAAATAATTCTTACCCAAAATCAAAGCCATCAAGTGCAGGCCATATGCCACCAAATGCAGGCCCATGCAGCAAAGCTTGGAAAATGGATCCCTGCTTAAGGCCAAAACAGATAAGAAGGACTTACAAACACACTGGAATGGAGATACCATGAAAGGAATTGCATTTGGAGGAGAAAAAACAAAAATTTGGGAAATTTGGGAAATGTAGTGACTACAAGGAGATGGACCAGGATTTTATCAAGTGCAGGGAAAAGGACCAAAAGAGGGCAAAACAAGAGCTCACAGATGTTGCAAAAACAGGGGAAAATGTTAAGGGGGAAGACACAACTTGGAGGGAAAGTTTGGAGGAATATGGCATAGATACTTATTAAAAAAAAAAAAGAAAAAAATCTTGCCCAAAGTCAAAGCCATCAAAAGGCATGGCATGCCATCAAGTGCAGGCACATGCTGCAAAGATACCTCTAGTGGTCCCCATTGAAATCGCAAGATTCCGTTTCCCTTCCCGAAAGCAAATTTCATTTCCTTTCGGGAAGGGAAACGGAATCTTGCGAACCCAAAAAGAAAGGCTTAAAAACACTCTGGAAAGGAGATAGGATCAAATGAAATGCAATTGAAAACAACCCCTAAAACTCCAGAAAATTGGGAGATGTGTTGTCCTCAAAAACTGCTCTGTGAGGAAATGAGCTGCAGTGCAAAGGACCAAAGGAGGCCAAAACTAAGCAGAGAGATGTTGCAAAAGCAGGGGGAAAAGTTAAGGAGGAAGACACAACGTGGAGGGGAAGATATGAGGGACATGGCATGGACACTTAAAAAAAAAAAAAAAAAAATTCTTGCCCAAAATCAAAGCCATCAAGTGCAGGCCATATGCCACCAAATGCAGGCCCATGCAGCAAAGCTTGGAAAATGGATCCCTGCTTAAGGCCAAAACAGATAAGAAGGACTTACAAACACACTGGAATGGAGACAACATGATAGGAATTGCATTTGGAGGAAAAGAAAAAAAAATTTGGGAAATTTGGGAAATGTAGTGACTACAAGGAGATGGACCAGGATTTTATCAAGTGCAGGGAAAAGGACCAAAAGAGGGTAAAACAAGAGCTCACAGATGTTGCAAAAACAGGGGAAAAAGTTAAGGAGGAAGACACATCTTGCAGGGGAAGATATGAGAGACATGGCGTGGACACTATAAAAAAAAAAAAAAAGTAAAAATCTTGCCCTAAGTCAAAGCCATCAAATGCAGGCCATATGCCACCAAATGCAGGCCCATGCAGCAAATCTTGGAAAATGGATCCCTGCTGAAAGCCAAAACAGATAAGAAGGACTTACAAACACACTGGAATGGAGATACCATGAAAGGAATATCATTTGGAGGAGAAAAATAAAAATTTGGGAAATTTGGGAAATGTAGTGACTACAAGGAGATGGACCAGGATTTTATCAAGTGCAGGGAAAAGGACCAAAAGAGGGTAAAACAAGAGCTCACAGATGTTGCAAAAAGAGGAGAACATGTTAAGGGGGAAGACACATCTTGCAGGGGAAGATATGAGAGACATGGCATGGACACTATAAAAAAAAAAAAAAAGTAAAAAATCTCACCCAAAGTCAAAGCCATCAAAAGGCATGGCATGCCATCAAGTGCAGGCACATGCTGCAAAGATTCCTCTAGTGGTCCCCATTGAAATCGCAAGATTCCGTTTCCCTTCCCGAAAGGAAATTTCATTTCCTTTCGGGAAGGGAAACGGAATCTTGCGAACCCAAAAAGAAAGGCTTACAAACACTCTGGAAAGGAGATAGGATCAAATGAAATGCAATTGAAAAAAACCCCAAAAACTCCAGAAAATTGGGAGATGTGTTGTCCTCAAAAACTGCTCTGTGAGGAAATGAGCTGCAGTGCAAAGGACCAAAGGAGGCCAAAACTAAGCAGAGAGATGTTGCAAAAGCAGGGGGAAAAGTTAAGGAGGAAGACACAACGTGGAGGGGAAGATATGAGGGACATGGCATGGACACTTAAAAAAAAAAAAAAAAAATTCTTGCCCAAAATCAAAGCCATCAAGTGCAGGCCATATGCCACCAAATGCAGGCCCATGCAGCAAAACTTGCAAAATGGATCCCTGCTTAAGGCCAAAACAGATAAGAAGGACTTACAAACACACTGGAATGGAGACAACATGAAAGGAATTGCATTTGGAGGAGAAGAAAAAAAAATTTGGGAAATTTGGGAAATGTAGTGACTACAAGGAGATGGACCAGGATTTTATCAAGTGCAGGGAAAAAGACCAAAAGAGGGTAAAACAAGAGCTCACAGATGTTGCAAAAACTGGGGAAAATGTTAAGGGGGAAGACACAACTTGGAGGGAAAGATGGGAGGAATATGGCATAGATACTTATTAAAAAAAAAAAAAAAAGTATAAAATCTTGCCCAAAATCAAAGCCATCAAGTGCAGGCCATATGCCACCAAATGCAGGCCCATGCAGCAAAGCTTGCAAAATGGATCCCTGCTTAAGGCCAAAACAGATAAGAAGGACTTACAAACACACTGGAATGGAGATACCATGAAAAGAATATCATTTGGAGGAGAAAAAAAAAAATTTGGGAAATTTGGGAAATGTAGTGACTACAAGGAGATGGACCAGGATTTTATCAAGTGCAGGGAAAAGGACCAAAAGAGGGTAAAACAAGAGCTCACAGATGTTGCAAAAGCAGGGGAAAAAGTTAAGGAGGAAGACACATCTTGCAGGGGAAGATATTAGAGACACGGCGTGGACACTATAAAAAAAAAAAAAAAGTAAAAAATCTTGCCCTAAGTCAAAGCCATCAAATGCAGGCCATATGCCACCAAATGCAGGCCCATGCAGCAAAGCTTGGAAAATGGATCCCTGCTTAAGGCCAAAACAGATAAGAAGGACTTACAAACACACTGGAATGGAGACAACATGCAAGGAATTGCATTTGGAGGAGAAAAAAAAATAAATTTGGGAAATTTGGGAAATGTAGTGACTACAAGGAGATGGACCAGGATTTTATCAAGTGCAGGGAAAAGGACCAAAAGAGGGTAAAACAAGAGCTCACAGATGTTGCAAAAACAGGGGAAAATGTTAAGGGGCAAGACACAACTTGGAGGGAAAGATGGGAGGAATATGGCATAGATACTTATTAAAAAAAAAAAAAAAAGAAAAAAATCTTGCCCAAAGTCAAAGCCATCAAAAGGCATGGCATGCCATCAAGTGCAGGCACATGCTGCAAAGATTCCTCTAGTGGTCCCCATTGAAATCGCAAGATTCCGTTTCCCTTCCCGAAAGGAAATTTCATTTCCTTTCGGGAAGGGAAACGGAATCTTGCGAACCCAAAAAGAAAGGCTTACAAACACTCTGGAAAGGAGATAGGATCAAATGAAATGCAATTGAAAAAAACCCCAAAAACTCCAGAAAATTGGGAGATGTGTTGTCCTCAAAAACTGCTCTGTGAGGAAATGAGCTGCAGTGCAAAGGACCAAAGGAGGCCAAAACTAAGCAGAGAGATGTTACAAAAGCAGGGGGAAAAGTTAACGAGGAAGACACAACGTGGAGGGGAAGATATGAGGGACATGGCATGGACACTTAAAAAAAAAAAAAAAAAAATTCTTGCCCAAAATCAAAGCCATCAAGTGCAGGCCATATGCCACCAAATGCAGGCCCATGCAGCAAAGCTTGGAAAATGGATCCCTGCTTAAGGCCAAAACAGATAAGAAGGACTTACAAACACACTGGAATGGAGACAACATGAAAGGAATTGCATTTGGAGGAGAAGAAAAAAAAATTTGGGAAATTTGGGAAATGTAGTGACTACAAGGAGATGGACCAGGATTTTATCAAGTGCAGGGAAAAGGACCAAAAGAGGGTAAAACAAGAGCTCACAGATGTTGCAAAAACTGGGGAAAATGTTAAGGGGGAAGACACAACTTGGAGGGAAAGATGGGAGGAATATGGCATAGATACTTATTAAAAAAAAAAAAAAAGTATAAAATCTTGCCCAAAATCAAAGCCATCAAGTGCAGGCCATATGCCACCAAATGCAGGCCCATGCAGCAAAGCTTGGAAAATGGATCCCTGCTTAAGGCCAAAACAGATAAGAAGGACTTACAAACACACTGGAATGGAGACAACATGCAAGGAATTGCATTTGGAGGAGAAAAAAAAAAATTTTGGGAAATTTGGGAAATGTAGTGACTACAAGGAGATGGACCAGGATTTTATCAAGTGCAGGGAAAAGGACCAAAAGAGGGTAAAACAAGTGCTCACAGATGTTGCAAAAGCAGGGGAAAAAGTTAAGCAGGAAGACACATCTTGCAGGGGAAGATATGAGAGACATGGCATGGACACTATAAAAAAAAAAAAAAAGTAAAAAATCTTGCCCAAAATCAAAGCCATCAAGTGCAGGCCATATGCCACCAAATGCAGGCCCATGCAGCAAAGCTTGGAAAATGGATCCCTGCTTAAGGCCAAAACAGATAAGAAGGACTTACAAACACACTGGAATGGAGATACCATGAAAGGAATATCATTTGGAGAAGAAAAAAAAAAAATTTGGGAAATTTGGGAAATGCAGTGACTACAAGGAGATGGACCAGGATTTTATCAAGTGCAGGGAAAAGGACCAAAAGAGGGTAAAACAAGAGCTCACAGATGTTGCAAAAACAGGGGAAAATGTTAAGGGGGAAGACACAACTTGGAGGGAAAGATGGGAGGAATATGGCATAGATACTTAATAAAAAAAAAAAAAAAGAAAAAAATCTTGCCCAAAGTCAAAGCCATCAAAAGGCATGGCATGCCATCAAGTGCAGGCACATGCTGCAAAGATTCCTCTAGTGGTCCCCATTGAAATCGCAAGATTCCGTTTCCCTTCCCGAAAGGGAATTTCATTTCCTTTCGGGAAGGGAAACGGAATCTTGCGAACCCAAAAAGAAAGGCTTACAAACACTCTGGAAAGGAGATAGGATCAAATGAAATGCAATTGAAAAAAACCCCAAAAACTCCAGAAAATTGGGAGATGTGTTGTCCTCAAAAACTGCTCTGTGAGGAAATGAGCTGCAGTGCAAAGGACCAAAGGAGGCCAAAACTAAGCAGAGAGATGTTGCAAAAGCAGGGGGAAAAGTTAAGGAGGAAGACACAACGTGGAGGGGAAGATATGAGGGACATGGCATGCACACTTAAAAAAAAAAAAAAATTCTTGCCCAAAATCAAAGCCATCAAGTGCAGGCCATATGCCACCAAATGCAGGCCCATGCAGCAAAGCTTGGAAAATGGATCCCTGCTTAAGGCCAAAACAGATAAGAAGGACTTACAAACACACTGGAATGGAGATACCATGAAAGGAATATCATTTGGAGGAGAAAAAACAAAAATTTGGGAAATTTGGGAAATGTAGTGACTACAAGGAGATGGACCAGGATTTTATCAAGTGCAGGGAAAAGGACCAAAAGAGGGTAAAACAAGAGCTCACAGATGTTGCAAAAACAGGGGAAAATGTTAAGGGGGAAGACACAACTTGGAGGGAAAGTTTGGAGGAATATGGCATAGATACTTATTAAAAAAAAAAAAGAAAAAAATCTTGCCCAAAGTCAAAGCCATCAAAAGGCATGGCATGCCATCAAGTGCAGGCACATGCTGCAAAGATTCCTCTAGTGGTCCCCATTGAAATCGCAAGATTCCGTTTCCCTTCCCGAAAGGAAATTTCATTTCCTTTCGGGAAGGGAAACGGAATCTTGCGAACCCAAAAAGAAAGGCTTAAAAACACTCTGGAAAGGAGATAGGATCAAATGAAATGCAATTGAAAACAACCCCTAAAACTCCAGAAAATTGGGAGATGTGTTGTCCTCAAAAACTGCTCTGTGAGGAAATGAGCTGCAGTGCAAAGGACCAAAGGAGGCCAAAACTAAGCAGAGAGATGTTGCAAAAGCAGGGGGAAAAGTTAAGGAGGAAGACACAACGTGGAGGGGAAGATATGAGGGACATGGCATGGACACTTAAAAAAAAAATAAAAAAAAATGCTTGCCCAAAATCAAAGCCATCAAGTGCAGGCCATATGCCACCAAATGCAGGCCCATGCAGCAAAGCTTGCAAAATGGATCCCTGCTTAAGGCCAAAACAGATAAGAAGGACTTACAAACACACTGGAATGGAGACAACATGATAGGAATTGCATTTGGAGGAGAAGAAAAAAAAATTTAGGAAATTTGGGAAATGTAGTGACTACAAGGAGATGGACCAGGATTTTATCAAGTGCAGGGAAAAGGACCAAAAGAGGGTAAAACAAGAGCTCACAGATGTTGCAAAAGCAGGGGAAAAAGTTAAGGAGGAAGACACATCTTGCAGGGGAAGATATGAGAGACATGGCGTGGACACTATAAAAAAAAAAAAAAAGTAAAAAATCTGGCCCTAAGTCAAAGCCATCCAATGCAGGCCATATGCCACCAAATGCAGGCCCATGCAGCAAAGCTTGGAAAATGGATCCCTGCTGAAGGCCAAAACAGATAAGAAGGACTTACAAACACACTGGAATGGAGATACCATGAAAGGAATATCATTTGGAGGAGAAAAAAAAAAATTTGGGAAATTTGGGAAATGTAGTGACTACAAGGAGATGGACCAGGATTTTATCAAGTGCAGGGAAAAGGACCAAAAGAGGGTAAAACAAGAGCTCACAGATGTTGCAAAAACAGGGGAAAATGTTAAGGGGGAAGACACAACTTGGAGGGAAAGATTGGAGGAATATGGCATAGATACTTATTAAAAAAAAAAAAAAAAAGAAAAAAATCTTGCCCAAAGTCAAAGCCATCAAAAGGCATGGCATGCCATGAAATGCAGGCACATGCTGCAAAGATTCCTCTAGTGGTCCCCATTGAAATCGCAAGATTCCGTTTCCCTTCCCGAAAGGAAATTTCATTTCCTTTCGGGAAGGGAAAGGGAATCTTGCGAACCCAAAAAGAAAGGCTTACAAACACTCTGGAAAGGAGATAGGATCAAATGAAATGCAATTGAAAAAAACCCCAAAAACTCCAGAAAATTGGGAGATGTGTTGTCCTCAAAAACTGCTCTGTGAGGAAATGAGCTGCAGTGCAAAGGACCAAAGGAGGCCAAAACTAAGCAGAGAGATGTTGCAAAAGCAGGGGGAAAAGTTAAGGAGGAAGACACAACGTGGAGGGGAAGATATGAGGGACATGGCATGGACACTTAAAAAAAAAAAAAAAAAAAATTCTTGCCCAAAATCAAAGCCATCAAGTGCAGGCCATATGCCACCAAATGCAGGCCCATGCAGCAAAGCTTGGAAAATGGATCCCTGCTTAAGGCCAAAACAGATAAGAAGGACTTACAAACACACTGGAATGGAGACAACATGATAGGAATTGCATTTGGAGGAGAAAAAAAAAAAAATTTGGGAAATTTGGGAAATGTAGTGACTACAAGGAGATGGACCAGGATTTTATCAAGTGCAGGGAAAAGGACCAAAAGAGGGTAAAACAAGTGCTCACAGATGTTGCAAAAGCAGGGGAAAAAGTTAAGCAGGAAGACACATCTTGCAGGGGAAGATATGAGAGACATGGCATGGACACTATAAAAAAAAAAAAAAAGTAAAAAATCTTGCCCAAAATCAAAGCCATCAAGTGCAGGCCATATGCCACCAAATGCAGGCCCATGCAGCAAAGCTTGGAAAATGGATCCCTGCTTAAGGCCAAAACAGATAAGAAGGACTTACAAACACACTGGAATGGAGATACCATGAAAGGAATATCATTTGGAGAAGAAAAAAAAAAAATTTGGGAAATTTGGGAAATGTAGTGACTACAAGGAGATGGACCAGGATTTTATCAAGTGCAGGGAAAAGGACCAAAAGAGGGTAAAACAAGAGCTCACAGATGTTGCAAAAACAGGGGAAAAGTTAAGGAGGAAGACACAACGTGGAGGGGAAGATATGAGGGACATGGCATGGACACTTAAAAAAAAAAAAAAAAAAATTCTTGCCCAAAATCAAAGCCATCAAGTGCAGGCCATATGCCACCAAATGCAGGCCCATGCAGCAAAGCTTGGAAAATGGATCCCTGCTTAAGGCCAAAACAGATAAGAAGGACTTACAAACACACTGGAATGGAGACAACATGATAGGAATTGCATTTGGAGGAAAAGAAAAAAAAATTTGGGAAATTTGGGAAATGTAGTGACTACAAGGAGATGGACCAGGATTTTATCAAGTGCAGGGAAAAGGACCAAAAGAGGGTAAAACAAGAGCTCACAGATGTTGCAAAAACAGGGGAAAAAGTTAAGGAGGAAGACACATCTTGCAGGGGAAGATATGAGAGACATGGCGTGGACACTATAAAAAAAAAAAAAAAGTAAAAATCTTGCCCTAAGTCAAAGCCATCAAATGCAGGCCATATGCCACCAAATGCAGGCCCATGCAGCAAATCTTGGAAAATGGATCCCTGCTGAAAGCCAAAACAGATAAGAAGGACTTACAAACACACTGGAATGGAGATACCATGAAAGGAATATCATTTGGAGGAGAAAAATAAAAATTTGGGAAATTTGGGAAATGTAGTGACTACAAGGAGATGGACCAGGATTTTATCAAGTGCAGGGAAAAGGACCAAAAGAGGGTAAAACAAGAGCTCACAGATGTTGCAAAAAGAGGAGAACATGTTAAGGGGGAAGACACATCTTGCAGGGGAAGATATGAGAGACATGGCATGGACACTATAAAAAAAAAAAAAAAGTAAAAAATCTCACCCAAAGTCAAAGCCATCAAAAGGCATGGCATGCCATCAAGTGCAGGCACATGCTGCAAAGATTCCTCTAGTGGTCCCCATTGAAATCGCAAGATTCCGTTTCCCTTCCCGAAAGGAAATTTCATTTCCTTTCGGGAAGGGAAACGGAATCTTGCGAACCCAAAAAGAAAGGCTTACAAACACTCTGGAAAGGAGATAGGATCAAATGAAATGCAATTGAAAAAAACCCCAAAAACTCCAGAAAATTGGGAGATGTGTTGTCCTCAAAAACTGCTCTGTGAGGAAATGAGCTGCAGTGCAAAGGACCAAAGGAGGCCAAAACTAAGCAGAGAGATGTTGCAAAAGCAGGGGGAAAAGTTAAGGAGGAAGACACAACGTGGAGGGGAAGATATGAGGGACATGGCATGGACACTTAAAAAAAAAAAAAAAAAATTCTTGCCCAAAATCAAAGCCATCAAGTGCAGGCCATATGCCACCAAATGCAGGCCCATGCAGCAAAACTTGCAAAATGGATCCCTGCTTAAGGCCAAAACAGATAAGAAGGACTTACAAACACACTGGAATGGAGACAACATGAAAGGAATTGCATTTGGAGGAGAAGAAAAAAAAATTTGGGAAATTTGGGAAATGTAGTGACTACAAGGAGATGGACCAGGATTTTATCAAGTGCAGGGAAAAAGACCAAAAGAGGGTAAAACAAGAGCTCACAGATGTTGCAAAAACTGGGGAAAATGTTAAGGGGGAAGACACAACTTGGAGGGAAAGATGGGAGGAATATGGCATAGATACTTATTAAAAAAAAAAAAAAAAAGTATAAAATCTTGCCCAAAATCAAAGCCATCAAGTGCAGGCCATATGCCACCAAATGCAGGCCCATGCAGCAAAGCTTGCAAAATGGATCCCTGCTTAAGGCCAAAACAGATAAGAAGGACTTACAAACACACTGGAATGGAGATACCATGAAAAGAATATCATTTGGAGGAGAAAAAAAAAAATTTGGGAAATTTGGGAAATGTAGTGACTACAAGGAGATGGACCAGGATTTTATCAAGTGCAGGGAAAAGGACCAAAAGAGGGTAAAACAAGAGCTCACAGATGTTGCAAAAGCAGGGGAAAAAGTTAAGGAGGAAGACACATCTTGCAGGGGAAGATATTAGAGACACGGCGTGGACACTATAAAAAAAAAAAAAAAGTAAAAAATCTTGCCCTAAGTCAAAGCCATCAAATGCAGGCCATATGCCACCAAATGCAGGCCCATGCAGCAAAGCTTGGAAAATGGATCCCTGCTTAAGGCCAAAACAGATAAGAAGGACTTACAAACACACTGGAATGGAGACAACATGCAAGGAATTGCATTTGGAGGAGAAAAAAAAATAAATTTGGGAAATTTGGGAAATGTAGTGACTACAAGGAGATGGACCAGGATTTTATCAAGTGCAGGGAAAAGGACCAAAAGAGGGTAAAACAAGAGCTCACAGATGTTGCAAAAACAGGGGAAAATGTTAAGGGGCAAGACACAACTTGGAGGGAAAGATGGGAGGAATATGGCATAGATACTTATTAAAAAAAAAAAAAAAAGAAAAAAATCTTGCCCAAAGTCAAAGCCATCAAAAGGCATGGCATGCCATCAAGTGCAGGCACATGCTGCAAAGATTCCTCTAGTGGTCCCCATTGAAATCGCAAGATTCCGTTTCCCTTCCCGAAAGGAAATTTCATTTCCTTTCGGGAAGGGAAACGGAATCTTGCGAACCCAAAAAGAAAGGCTTACAAACACTCTGGAAAGGAGATAGGATCAAATGAAATGCAATTGAAAAAAACCCCAAAAACTCCAGAAAATTGGGAGATGTGTTGTCCTCAAAAACTGCTCTGTGAGGAAATGAGCTGCAGTGCAAAGGACCAAAGGAGGCCAAAACTAAGCAGAGAGATGTTACAAAAGCAGGGGGAAAAGTTAACGAGGAAGACACAACGTGGAGGGGAAGATATGAGGGACATGGCATGGACACTTAAAAAAAAAAAAAAAAAAATTCTTGCCCAAAATCAAAGCCATCAAGTGCAGGCCATATGCCACCAAATGCAGGCCCATGCAGCAAAGCTTGGAAAATGGATCCCTGCTTAAGGCCAAAACAGATAAGAAGGACTTACAAACACACTGGAATGGAGACAACATGAAAGGAATTGCATTTGGAGGAGAAGAAAAAAAAATTTGGGAAATTTGGGAAATGTAGTGACTACAAGGAGATGGACCAGGATTTTATCAAGTGCAGGGAAAAGGACCAAAAGAGGGTAAAACAAGAGCTCACAGATGTTGCAAAAACTGGGGAAAATGTTAAGGGGGAAGACACAACTTGGAGGGAAAGATGGGAGGAATATGGCATAGATACTTATTAAAAAAAAAAAAAAAGTATAAAATCTTGCCCAAAATCAAAGCCATCAAGTGCAGGCCATATGCCACCAAATGCAGGCCCATGCAGCAAAGCTTGGAAAATGGATCCCTGCTTAAGGCCAAAACAGATAAGAAGGACTTACAAACACACTGGAATGGAGACAACATGCAAGGAATTGCATTTGGAGGAGAAAAAAAAAAATTTTGGGAAATTTGGGAAATGTAGTGACTACAAGGAGATGGACCAGGATTTTATCAAGTGCAGGGAAAAGGACCAAAAGAGGGTAAAACAAGTGCTCACAGATGTTGCAAAAGCAGGGGAAAAAGTTAAGCAGGAAGACACATCTTGCAGGGGAAGATATGAGAGACATGGCATGGACACTATAAAAAAAAAAAAAAAGTAAAAAATCTTGCCCAAAATCAAAGCCATCAAGTGCAGGCCATATGCCACCAAATGCAGGCCCATGCAGCAAAGCTTGGAAAATGGATCCCTGCTTAAGGCCAAAACAGATAAGAAGGACTTACAAACACACTGGAATGGAGATACCATGAAAGGAATATCATTTGGAGAAGAAAAAAAAAAAATTTGGGAAATTTGGGAAATGCAGTGACTACAAGGAGATGGACCAGGATTTTATCAAGTGCAGGGAAAAGGACCAAAAGAGGGTAAAACAAGAGCTCACAGATGTTGCAAAAACAGGGGAAAATGTTAAGGGGGAAGACACAACTTGGAGGGAAAGATGGGAGGAATATGGCATAGATACTTAATAAAAAAAAAAAAAAAGAAAAAAATCTTGCCCAAAGTCAAAGCCATCAAAAGGCATGGCATGCCATCAAGTGCAGGCACATGCTGCAAAGATTCCTCTAGTGGTCCCCATTGAAATCGCAAGATTCCGTTTCCCTTCCCGAAAGGGAATTTCATTTCCTTTCGGGAAGGGAAACGGAATCTTGCGAACCCAAAAAGAAAGGCTTACAAACACTCTGGAAAGGAGATAGGATCAAATGAAATGCAATTGAAAAAAACCCCAAAAACTCCAGAAAATTGGGAGATGTGTTGTCCTCAAAAACTGCTCTGTGAGGAAATGAGCTGCAGTGCAAAGGACCAAAGGAGGCCAAAACTAAGCAGAGAGATGTTGCAAAAGCAGGGGGAAAAGTTAAGGAGGAAGACACAACGTGGAGGGGAAGATATGAGGGACATGGCATGCACACTTAAAAAAAAAAAAAAATTCTTGCCCAAAATCAAAGCCATCAAGTGCAGGCCATATGCCACCAAATGCAGGCCCATGCAGCAAAGCTTGGAAAATGGATCCCTGCTTAAGGCCAAAACAGATAAGAAGGACTTACAAACACACTGGAATGGAGATACCATGAAAGGAATATCATTTGGAGGAGAAAAAACAAAAATTTGGGAAATTTGGGAAATGTAGTGACTACAAGGAGATGGACCAGGATTTTATCAAGTGCAGGGAAAAGGACCAAAAGAGGGTAAAACAAGAGCTCACAGATGTTGCAAAAACAGGGGAAAATGTTAAGGGGGAAGACACAACTTGGAGGGAAAGTTTGGAGGAATATGGCATAGATACTTATTAAAAAAAAAAAAGAAAAAAATCTTGCCCAAAGTCAAAGCCATCAAAAGGCATGGCATGCCATCAAGTGCAGGCACATGCTGCAAAGATTCCTCTAGTGGTCCCCATTGAAATCGCAAGATTCCGTTTCCCTTCCCGAAAGGAAATTTCATTTCCTTTCGGGAAGGGAAACGGAATCTTGCGAACCCAAAAAGAAAGGCTTAAAAACACTCTGGAAAGGAGATAGGATCAAATGAAATGCAATTGAAAACAACCCCTAAAACTCCAGAAAATTGGGAGATGTGTTGTCCTCAAAAACTGCTCTGTGAGGAAATGAGCTGCAGTGCAAAGGACCAAAGGAGGCCAAAACTAAGCAGAGAGATGTTGCAAAAGCAGGGGGAAAAGTTAAGGAGGAAGACACAACGTGGAGGGGAAGATATGAGGGACATGGCATGGACACTTAAAAAAAAAATAAAAAAAAATGCTTGCCCAAAATCAAAGCCATCAAGTGCAGGCCATATGCCACCAAATGCAGGCCCATGCAGCAAAGCTTGCAAAATGGATCCCTGCTTAAGGCCAAAACAGATAAGAAGGACTTACAAACACACTGGAATGGAGACAACATGATAGGAATTGCATTTGGAGGAGAAGAAAAAAAAATTTAGGAAATTTGGGAAATGTAGTGACTACAAGGAGATGGACCAGGATTTTATCAAGTGCAGGGAAAAGGACCAAAAGAGGGTAAAACAAGAGCTCACAGATGTTGCAAAAGCAGGGGAAAAAGTTAAGGAGGAAGACACATCTTGCAGGGGAAGATATGAGAGACATGGCGTGGACACTATAAAAAAAAAAAAAAAGTAAAAAATCTGGCCCTAAGTCAAAGCCATCCAATGCAGGCCATATGCCACCAAATGCAGGCCCATGCAGCAAAGCTTGGAAAATGGATCCCTGCTGAAGGCCAAAACAGATAAGAAGGACTTACAAACACACTGGAATGGAGATACCATGAAAGGAATATCATTTGGAGGAGAAAAAAAAAAATTTGGGAAATTTGGGAAATGTAGTGACTACAAGGAGATGGACCAGGATTTTATCAAGTGCAGGGAAAAGGACCAAAAGAGGGTAAAACAAGAGCTCACAGATGTTGCAAAAACAGGGGAAAATGTTAAGGGGGAAGACACAACTTGGAGGGAAAGATTGGAGGAATATGGCATAGATACTTATTAAAAAAAAAAAAAAAAAGAAAAAAATCTTGCCCAAAGTCAAAGCCATCAAAAGGCATGGCATGCCATGAAATGCAGGCACATGCTGCAAAGATTCCTCTAGTGGTCCCCATTGAAATCGCAAGATTCCGTTTCCCTTCCCGAAAGGAAATTTCATTTCCTTTCGGGAAGGGAAACGGAATCTTGCGAACCCAAAAAGAAAGGCTTACAAACACTCTGGAAAGGAGATAGGATCAAATGAAATGCAATTGAAAAAAACCCCAAAAACTCCAGAAAATTGGGAGATGTGTTGTCCTCAAAAACTGCTCTGTGAGGAAATGAGCTGCAGTGCAAAGGACCAAAGGAGGCCAAAACTAAGCAGAGAGATGTTGCAAAAGCAGGGGGAAAAGTTAAGGAGGAAGACACAACGTGGAGGGGAAGATATGAGGGACATGGCATGGACACTTAAAAAAAAAAAAAAAAAAAATTCTTGCCCAAAATCAAAGCCATCAAGTGCAGGCCATATGCCACCAAATGCAGGCCCATGCAGCAAAGCTTGGAAAATGGATCCCTGCTTAAGGCCAAAACAGATAAGAAGGACTTACAAACACACTGGAATGGAGACAACATGATAGGAATTGCATTTGGAGGAGAAAAAAAAAAAAATTTGGGAAATTTGGGAAATGTAGTGACTACAAGGAGATGGACCAGGATTTTATCAAGTGCAGGGAAAAGGACCAAAAGAGGGTAAAACAAGTGCTCACAGATGTTGCAAAAGCAGGGGAAAAAGTTAAGCAGGAAGACACATCTTGCAGGGGAAGATATGAGAGACATGGCATGGACACTATAAAAAAAAAAAAAAAGTAAAAAATCTTGCCCAAAATCAAAGCCATCAAGTGCAGGCCATATGCCACCAAATGCAGGCCCATGCAGCAAAGCTTGGAAAATGGATCCCTGCTTAAGGCCAAAACAGATAAGAAGGACTTACAAACACACTGGAATGGAGATACCATGAAAGGAATATCATTTGGAGAAGAAAAAAAAAAAATTTGGGAAATTTGGGAAATGTAGTGACTACAAGGAGATGGACCAGGATTTTATCAAGTGCAGGGAAAAGGACCAAAAGAGGGTAAAACAAGAGCTCACAGATGTTGCAAAAACAGGGGAAAATGTTAAGGGGGAAGACACAACTTGGAGGGAAAGATGGGAGGAATATGGCATAGATACTTATTAAAAAAAAAAAAAAAAGAAAAAAATCTTGCCCAAAGTCAAAGCCATCAAAAGGCATGGCATGCCATGAAATGCAGGCACATGCTGCAAAGATTCCTCTAGTGGTCCCCATTGAAATCGCAAGATTCCGTTTCCCTTCCCGAAAGGAAATTTCATTTCCTTTCGGGAAGGGAAACGGAATCTTGCGAACCCAAAAAGAAAGGCTTACAAACACTCTGGAAAGGAGATAGGATCAAATGAAATGCAATTGAAAAAAACCCCAAAAACTCCAGAAAATTGGGAGATGTGTTGTCCTCAAAAACTGCTCTGTGAGGAAATGAGCTGCAGTGCAAAGGACCAAAGGAGGCCAAAACTAAGCAGAGAGATGTTGCAAAAGCAGGGGGAAAAGTTAAGGAGGAAGACACAACGTGGAGGGGAAGATATGAGGGACATGGCATGGACACTTAAAAAAAAAAAAAAAAAAATTCTTGCCCAAAATCAAAGCCATCAAGTGCAGGCCATATGCCACCAAATGCAGGCCCATGCAGCAAAGCTTGGAAAATGGATCCCTGCTTAAGGCCAAAACAGATAAGAAGGACTTACAAACACACTGGAATGGAGACAACATGATAGGAATTGCATTTGGAGGAAAAGAAAAAAAATTTGGGAAATTTGGGAAATGTAGTGACTACAAGGAGATGGACCAGGATTTTATCAAGTGCAGGGAAAAGGACCAAAAGAGGGTAAAACAAGAGCTCACAGATGTTGCAAAAACAGGGGAAAAAGTTAAGGAGGAAGACACATCTTGCAGGGGAAGATATGAGAGACATGGCGTGGACACTATAAAAAAAAAAAAAAAGTAAAAATCTTGCCCTAAGTCAAAGCCATCAAATGCAGGCCATATGCCACCAAATGCAGGCCCATGCAGCAAATCTTGGAAAATGGATCCCTGCTGAAAGCCAAAACAGATAAGAAGGACTTACAAACACACTGGAATGGAGATACCATGAAAGGAATATCATTTGGAGGAGAAAAAAAAAAATTTGGGAAATTTGGGAAATGTAGTGACTACAAGGAGATGGACCAGGATTTTATCAAGTGCAGGGAAAAGGACCAAAAGAGGGTAAAACAAGAGCTCACAGATGTTGCAAAAAGAGGAGAACATGTTAAGGGGGAAGACACATCTTGCAGGGGAAGATATGAGAGACATGGCATGGACACTATAAAAAAAAAAACAAAGTAAAAAATCTCACCCAAAGTCAAAGCCATCAAAAGGCATGGCATGCCATCAAGTGCAGGCACATGCTGCAAAGATTCCTCTAGTGGTCCCCATTGAAATCGCAAGATTCCGTTTCCCTTCCCGAAAGGAAATTTCATTTCCTTTCGGGAAGGGAAACGGAATCTTGCGAACCCAAAAAGAAAGGCTTACAAACACTCTGGAAAGGAGATAGGATCAAATGAAATGCAATTGAAAAAAACCCCAAAAACTCCAGAAAATTGGGAGATGTGTTGTCCTCAAAAACTGCTCTGTGAGGAAATGAGCTGCAGTGCAAAGGACCAAAGGAGGCCAAAACTAAGCAGAGAGATGTTGCAAAAGCAGGGGGAAAAGTTAAGGAGGAAGACACAACGTGGAGGGGAAGATATGAGGGACATGGCATGGACACTTAAAAAAAAAAAAAAAAAATTCTTGCCCAAAATCAAAGCCATCAAGTGCAGGCCATATGCCACCAAATGCAGGCCCATGCAGCAAAACTTGCAAAATGGATCCCTGCTTAAGGCCAAAACAGATAAGAAGGACTTACAAACACACTGGAATGGAGACAACATGAAAGGAATTGCATTTGGAGGAGAAGAAAAAAAAATTTGGGAAATTTGGGAAATGTAGTGACTACAAGGAGATGGACCAGGATTTTATCAAGTGCAGGGAAAAAGACCAAAAGAGGGTAAAACAAGAGCTCACAGATGTTGCAAAAACTGGGGAAAATGTTAAGGGGGAAGACACAACTTGGAGGGAAAGATGGGAGGAATATGGCATAGATACTTATTAAAAAAAAAAAAAAAAGTATAAAATCTTGCCCAAAATCAAAGCCATCAAGTGCAGGCCATATGCCACCAAATGCAGGCCCATGCAGCAAAGCTTGCAAAATGGATCCCTGCTTAAGGCCAAAACAGATAAGAAGGACTTACAAACACACTGGAATGGAGATACCATGAAAAGAATATCATTTGGAGGAGAAAAAAAAAAATTTGGGAAATTTGGGAAATGTAGTGACTACAAGGAGATGGACCAGGATTTTATCAAGTGCAGGGAAAAGGACCAAAAGAGGGTAAAACAAGAGCTCACAGATGTTGCAAAAGCAGGGGAAAAAGTTAAGGAGGAAGACACATCTTGCAGGGGAAGATATTAGAGACACGGCGTGGACACTATAAAAAAAAAAAAAAAGTAAAAAATCTTGCCCTAAGTCAAAGCCATCAAATGCAGGCCATATGCCACCAAATGCAGGCCCATGCAGCAAAGCTTGGAAAATGGATCCCTGCTTAAGGCCAAAACAGATAAGAAGGACTTACAAACACACTGGAATGGAGACAACATGCAAGGAATTGCATTTGGAGGAGAAAAAAAAATAAATTTGGGAAATTTGGGAAATGTAGTGACTACAAGGAGATGGACCAGGATTTTATCAAGTGCAGGGAAAAGGACCAAAAGAGGGTAAAACAAGAGCTCACAGATGTTGCAAAAACAGGGGAAAATGTTAAGGGGCAAGACACAACTTGGAGGGAAAGATGGGAGGAATATGGCATAGATACTTATTAAAAAAAAAAAAAAAAGAAAAAAATCTTGCCCAAAGTCAAAGCCATCAAAAGGCATGGCATGCCATCAAGTGCAGGCACATGCTGCAAAGATTCCTCTAGTGGTCCCCATTGAAATCGCAAGATTCCGTTTCCCTTCCCGAAAGGAAATTTCATTTCCTTTCGGGAAGGGAAACGGAATCTTGCGAACCCAAAAAGAAAGGCTTACAAACACTCCGGAAAGGAGATAGGATCAAATGAAATGCAATTGAAAAAAACCCCAAAAACTCCAGAAAATTGGGAGATGTGTTGTCCTCAAAAACTGCTCTGTGAGGAAATGAGCTGCAGTGCAAAGGACCAAAGGAGGCCAAAACTAAGCAGAGAGATGTTACAAAAGCAGGGGGAAAAGTTAACGAGGAAGACACAACGTGGAGGGGAAGATATGAGGGACATGGCATGGACACTTAAAAAAAAAAAAAAAAAATTCTTGCCCAAAATCAAAGCCATCAAGTGCAGGCCATATGCCACCAAATGCAGGCCCATGCAGCAAAGCTTGGAAAATGGATCCCTGCTTAAGGCCAAAACAGATAAGAAGGACTTACAAACACACTGGAATGGAGACAACATGAAAGGAATTGCATTTGGAGGAGAAGAAAAAAAAATTTGGGAAATTTGGGAAATGTAGTGACTACAAGGAGATGGACCAGGATTTTATCAAGTGCAGGGAAAAGGACCAAAAGAGGGTAAAACAAGAGCTCACAGATGTTGCAAAAACTGGGGAAAATGTTAAGGGGGAAGACACAACTTGGAGGGAAAGATGGGAGGAATATGGCATAGATACTTATTAAAAAAAAAAAAAAAGTATAAAATCTTGCCCAAAATCAAAGCCATCAAGTGCAGGCCATATGCCACCAAATGCAGGCCCATGCAGCAAAGCTTGGAAAATGGATCCCTGCTTAAGGCCAAAACAGATAAGAAGGACTTACAAACACACTGGAATGGAGACAACATGCAAGGAATTGCATTTGGAGGAGAAAAAAAAAAATTTTGGGAAATTTGGGAAATGTAGTGACTACAAGGAGATGGACCAGGATTTTATCAAGTGCAGGGAAAAGGACCAAAAGAGGGTAAAACAAGTGCTCACAGATGTTGCAAAAGCAGGGGAAAAAGTTAAGCAGGAAGACACATCTTGCAGGGGAAGATATGAGAGACATGGCATGGACACTATAAAAAAAAAAAAAAAGTAAAAAATCTTGCCCAAAATCAAAGCCATCAAGTGCAGGCCATATGCCACCAAATGCAGGCCCATGCAGCAAAGCTTGCAAAATGGATCCCTGCTTAAGGCCAAAACAGATAAGAAGGACTTACAAACACACTGGAATGGAGATACCATGAAAGGAATATCATTTGGAGAAGAAAAAAAAAAAATTTGGGAAATTTGGGAAATGCAGTGACTACAAGGAGATGGACCAGGATTTTATCAAGTGCAGGGAAAAGGACCAAAAGAGGGTAAAACAAGAGCTCACAGATGTTGCAAAAACAGGGGAAAATGTTAAGGGGGAAGACACAACTTGGAGGGAAAGATGGGAGGAATATGGCATAGATACTTAATAAAAAAAAAAAAAAAGAAAAAAATCTTGCCCAAAGTCAAAGCCATCAAAAGGCATGGCATGCCATCAAGTGCAGGCACATGCTGCAAAGATTCCTCTAGTGGTCCCCATTGAAATCGCAAGATTCCGTTTCCCTTCCCGAAAGGGAATTTCATTTCCTTTCGGGAAGGGAAACGGAATCTTGCGAACCCAAAAAGAAAGGCTTACAAACACTCTGGAAAGGAGATAGGATCAAATGAAATGCAATTGAAAAAAACCCCAAAAACTCCAGAAAATTGGGAGATGTGTTGTCCTCAAAAACTGCTCTGTGAGGAAATGAGCTGCAGTGCAAAGGACCAAAGGAGGCCAAAACTAAGCAGAGAGATGTTGCAAAAGCAGGGGGAAAAGTTAAGGAGGAAGACACAACGTGGAGGGGAAGATATGAGGGACATGGCATGCACACTTAAAAAAAAAAAAAAATTCTTGCCCAAAATCAAAGCCATCAAGTGCAGGCCATATGCCACCAAATGCAGGCCCATGCAGCAAAGCTTGGAAAATGGATCCCTGCTTAAGGCCAAAACAGATAAGAAGGACTTACAAACACACTGGAATGGAGATACCATGAAAGGAATTGCATTTGGAGGAGAAAAAAAAAAAATTTGGGAAATTTGGGAAATGTAGTGACTACAAGGAGATGGACCAGGATTTTATCAAGTGCAGGGAAAAGGACCAAAAGAGGGTAAAACAAGAGCTCACAGATGTTGCAAAAACAGGGGAAAATGTTAAGGGGGAAGACACAACTTGGAGGGAAAGTTTGGAGGAATATGGCATAGATACTTATTAAAAAAAAAAAAGAAAAAAATCTTGCCCAAAGTCAAAGCCATCAAAAGGCATGGCATGCCATCAAGTGCAGGCACATGCTGCAAAGATTCCTCTAGTGGTCCCCATTGAAATCGCAAGATTCCGTTTCCCTTCCCGAAAGGAAATTTCATTTCCTTTCGGGAAGGGAAATGGAATCTTGCGAACCCAAAAAGAAAGGCTTAAAAACACTCTGGAAAGGAGATAGGATCAAATGAAATGCAATTGAAAACAACCCCTAAAACTCCAGAAAATTGGGAGATGTGTTGTCCTCAAAAACTGCTCTGTGAGGAAATGAGCTGCAGTGCAAAGGACCAAAGGAGGCCAAAACTAAGCAGAGAGATGTTGCAAAAGCAGGGGGAAAAGTTAAGGAGGAAGACACAACGTGGAGGGGAAGATATGAGGGACATGGCATGGACACTTAAAAAAAAAAAAAAAAAAAAATTCTTGCCCAAAATCAAAGCCATCAAGTGCAGGCCATATGCCACCAAATGCAGGCCCATGCAGCAAAGCTTGCAAAATGGATCCCTGCTTAAGGCCAAAACAGATAAGAAGGACTTACAAACACACTGGAATGGAGACAACATGATAGGAATTGCATTTGGAGGAGAAGAAAAAAAAATTTAGGAAATTTGGGAAATGTAGTGACTACAAGGAGATGGACCAGGATTTTATCAAGTGCAGGGAAAAGGACCAAAAGAGGGTAAAACAAGAGCTCACAGATGTTGCAAAAGCAGGGGAAAAAGTTAAGGAGGAAGACACATCTTGCAGGGGAAGATATGAGAGACATGGCGTGGACACTATAAAAAAAAAAAAAAGTAAAAAATCTGGCCCTAAGTCAAAGCCATCCAATGCAGGCCATATGCCACCAAATGCAGGCCCATGCAGCAAAGCTTGGAAAATGGATCCCTGCTGAAGGCCAAAACAGATAAGAAGGACTTACAAACACACTGGAATGGAGATACCATGAAAGGAATATCATTTGGAGGAGAAAAAAAAAAATTTGGGAAATTTGGGAAATGTAGTGACTACAAGGAGATGGACCAGGATTTTATCAAGTGCAGGGAAAAGGACCAAAAGAGGGTAAAACAAGAGCTCACAGATGTTGCAAAAACAGGGGAAAATGTTAAGGGGGAAGACACAACTTGGAGGGAAAGATTGGAGGAATATGGCATAGATACTTATTAAAAAAAAAAAAAAAAGAAAAAAATCTTGCCCAAAGTCAAAGCCATCAAAAGGCATGGCATGCCATGAAATGCAGGCACATGCTGCAAAGATTCCTCTAGTGGTCCCCATTGAAATCGCAAGATTCCGTTTCCCTTCCCGAAAGGAAATTTCATTTCCTTTCGGGAAGGGAAACGGAATCTTGCGAACCCAAAAAGAAAGGCTTACAAACACTCTGGAAAGGAGATAGGATCAAATGAAATGCAATTGAAAAAAACCCCAAAAACTCCAGAAAATTGGGAGATGTGTTGTCCTCAAAAACTGCTCTGTGAGGAAATGAGCTGCAGTGCAAAGGACCAAAGGAGGCCAAAACTAAGCAGAGAGATGTTGCAAAAGCAGGGGGAAAAGTTAAGGAGGAAGACACAACGTGGAGGGGAAGATATGAGGGACATGGCATGGACACTTAAAAAAAAAAAAAAAAAAATTCTTGCCCAAAATCAAAGCCATCAAGTGCAGGCCATATGCCACCAAATGCAGGCCCATGCAGCAAAGCTTGGAAAATGGATCCCTGCTTAAGGCCAAAACAGATAAGAAGGACTTACAAACACACTGGAATGGAGACAACATGATAGGAATTGCATTTGGAGGAGAAAAAAAAAAAAATTTGGGAAATTTGGGAAATGTAGTGACTACAAGGAGATGGACCAGGATTTTATCAAGTGCAGGGAAAAGGACCAAAAGAGGGTAAAACAAGTGCTCACAGATGTTGCAAAAACAGGGGAAAAAGTTAAGCAGGAAGACACATCTTGCAGGGGAAGATATGAGAGACATGGCATGGACACTATAAAAAAAAAAAAAAAGTAAAAAATCTTGCCCAAAATCAAAGCCATCAAGTGCAGGCCATATGCCACCAAATGCAGGCCCATGCAGCAAAGCTTGGAAAATGGATCCCTGCTTAAGGCCAAAACAGATAAGAAGGACTTACAAACACACTGGAATGGAGACAACATGAAAGGAATTGCATTTGGAGGAGAAAAAAAAAAAATTTGGGAAATTTGGGAAATGTAGTGACTACAAGGAGATGGACCAGGATTTTATCAAGTGCAGGGAAAAGGACCAAAAGAGGGTAAAACAAGAGCTCACAGATGTTGCAAAAACAGGGGAAAATGTTAAGGGGGAAGACACAACTTGGAGGGAAAGATGGGAGGAATATGGCATAGATACTTAATAAAAAAAAAAAAAAAGAAAAAAATCTTGCCCAAAGTCAAAGCCATCAAAAGGCATGGCATGCCATCAAGTGCAGGCACATGCTGCAAAGATTCCTCTAGTGGTCCCCATTGAAATCGCAAGATTCCGTTTCCCTTCCCGAAAGGAAATTTCATTTCCTTTCGGGAAGGGAAACGGAATCTTGCGAACCCAAAAAGAAAGGCTTACAAACACTCTGGAAAGGAGATAGGATCAAATGAAATGCAATTGAAAAAAACCCCAAAAACTCCAGAAAATTGGGAGATGTGTTGTCCTCAAAAACTGCTCTGTGAGGAAATGAGCTGCAGTGCAAAGGACCAAAGGAGGCCAAAACTAAGCAGAGAGATGTTGCAAAAGCAGGGGGAAAAGTTAAGGAGGAAGACACAACGTGGAGGGGAAGATATGAGGGACATGGCATGGACACTTAAAAAAAAAAAAAAATTCTTGCCCAAAATCAAAGCCATCAAGTGCAGGCCATATGCCACCAAATGCAGGCCCATGCAGCAAAGCTTGGAAAATGGATCCCTGCTTAAGGCCAAAACAGATAAGAAGGACTTACAAACACACTGGAATGGAGATACCATGAAAGGAATATCATTTGGAGGAGAAAAAACAAAAATTTGGGAAATTTGGGAAATGTAGTGACTACAAGGAGATGGACCAGGATTTTATCAAGTGCAGGGAAAAGGACCAAAAGAGGGTAAAACAAGAGCTCACAGATGTTGCAAAAACAGGGGAAAATGTTAAGGGGGAAGACACAACTTGGAGGGAAAGATGGGAGGAATATGGCATAGATACTTATTAAAAAAAAAAAAAAAAGAAAAAAATCTTGCCCAAAGTCAAAGCCATCAAAAGGCATGGCATGCCATGAAGTGCAGGCACATGCTGCAAAGATTCCTCTAGTGGTCCCCATTGAAATCGCAAGATTCCGTTTCCCTTCCCGAAAGGAAATGAAATTTCCTTTCGGGAAGGGAAACGGAATCTTGCGAACCCAAAAAGAAAGGCTTACAAACACTCTGGAAAGGAGATAGGATCAAATGAAATGCAATTGAAAAAAACCCCAAAAACTCCAGAAAATTGGGAGATGTGTTGTCCTCAAAAACTGCTCTGTGAGGAAATGAGCTGCAGTGCAAAGGACCAAAGGAGGCCAAAACTAAGCAGAGAGATGTTGCAAAAGCAGGGGGAAAAGTTAAGGAGGAAGACACAACGTGGAGGGGAAGATATGAGGGACATGGCATGGACACTTAAAAAAAAAAAAAAAAAAAATTCTTGCCCAAAATCAAAGCCATCAAGTGCAGGCCATATGCCACCAAATGCAGGCCCATGCAGCAAAGCTTGGAAAATGGATCCCTGCTTAAGGCCAAAACAGATAAGAAGGACTTACAAACACACTGGAATGGAGACAACATGATAGGAATTGCATTTGGAGGAGAAAAAAAAAAAATTTGGGAAATTTGGGAAATGTAGTGACTACAAGGAGATGGACCAGGATTTTATCAAGTGCAGGGAAAAGGACCAAAAGAGGGTAAAACAAGTGCTCACAGATGTTGCAAAAGCAGGGGAAAAAGTTAAGCAGGAAGACACATCTTGCAGGGGAAGATATGAGAGACATGGCATGGACACTATAAAAAAAAAAAAAAAGTAAAAAATCTTGCCCAAAATCAAAGCCATCAAGTGCAGGCCATATGCCACCAAATGCAGGCCCATGCAGCAAAGCTTGGAAAATGGATCCCTGCTTAAGGCCAAAACAGATAAGAAGGACTTACAAACACACTGGAATGGAGATACCATGAAAGGAATATCATTTGGAGAAGAAAAAAAAAAAATTTGGGAAATTTGGGAAATGTAGTGACTACAAGGAGATGGACCAGGATTTTATCAAGTGCAGGGAAAAGGACCAAAAGAGGGTAAAACAAGAGCTCACAGATGTTGCAAAAACAGGGGAAAATGTTAAGGGGGAAGACACAACTTGGAGGGAAAGATGGGAGGAATATGGCATAGATACTTAATAAAAAAAAAAAAAAGAAAAAAATCTTGCCCAAAGTCAAAGCCATCAAAAGGCATGGCATGCCATCAAGTGCAGGCACATGCTGCAAAGATTCCTCTAGTGGTCCCCATTGAAATCGCAAGATTCCGTTTCCCTTCCCGAAAGGAAATTTCATTTCCTTTCGGGAAGGGAAAGGGAATCTTGCGAACCCAAAAAGAAAGGCTTACAAACACTCTGGAAAGGAGATAGGATCAAATGAAATGCAATTGAAAAAAACCCCAAAAACTCCAGAAAATTGGGAGATGTGTTGTCCTCAAAAACTGCTCTGTGAGGAAATGAGCTGCAGTGCAAAGGACCAAAGGAGGCCAAAACTAAGCAGAGAGATGTTGCAAAAGCAGGGGGAAAAGTTAAGGAGGAAGACACAACGTGGAGGGGAAGATATGAGGGACATGGCATGGACACTTAAAAAAAAAAAAAAAAAATTCTTGCCCAAAATCAAAGCCATCAAGTGCAGGCCATATGCCACCAAATGCAGGCCCATGCAGCAAAGCTTGGAAAATGGATCCCTGCTTAAGGCCAAAACAGATAAGAAGGACTTACAAACACACTGGAATGGAGACAACATGAAAGGAATTACATTTGGAGGAGAAAAAAAAAAAAATTTGGGAAAAGTGGGAAATGTAGTGACTACAATGAGATGGACCAGGATTTTATCAAGTGCAGGGAAAAGGACCAAAAGAGGGTAAAACAAGAGCTCACAGATGTTGCAAAAACAGGGGAAAATGTTAAGGGGGAAGACACAACTTGGAGGGAAAGATGGGAGGAATACGGCATGGACACTATAAAGAAAAAAAAAAAGTAAAAAATCTTGGCCAAAGTCAAAGCCATCAAAAGCAGGCCATATGCCACCAAATGCAGGCCAATGCAGCAAAGCGTGGAAAATGGATCCCTGCTTAAGGCCAAAACAGATAAGAAGGACTTACAAACACACTGGAATGGAGATACCATGAAAGGAATTGCATTTGGAGGAGAAAAAAAAAAAATTTGGGAAATTTGGGAAATGTAGTGGCTACAAGGAGATGGACCAGGATTTTATCAAGTGCAGGGAAAAGGACCAAAAGAGGGTAAAACAAGAGCTCACAGATGTTGCAAAAACAGGGGAAAATGTTAAGGGGGAAGACACAACTTGGAGGGAAAGATGGGAGGAATATGGCATAGATACTTATTAAAAAAAAAAAAAAGAAAAAAATCTTGCCCAAAGTCAAAGCCATCAAAAGGCATGGCATGCCATCAAGTGCAGGCACATGCTGCAAAGATTCCTCTAGTGGTCCCCATTGAAATCGCAAGATTCCGTTTCCCTTCCCGAAAGGAAATTTCATTTCCTTTCGGGAAGGGAAACGGAATCTTGCGAACCCAAAAAGAAAGGCTTACAAACACTCTGGAAAGGAGATAGGATCAAATGAAATGCAATTGAAAAAAACCCCAAAAACTCCAGAAAATTGGGAGATGTGTTGTCCTCAAAAACTGCTCTGTGAGGAAATGAGCTGCAGTGCAAAGGACCAAAGGAGGCCAAAACTAAGCAGAGAGATTTTGCAAAAGCAGGGGGAAAAGTTAAGGAGGAAGACACAACGTGGAGGGGAAGATATGAGGGACATGGCATGGACACTTAAAAAAAAAAAAAAAAAAAAAAAATTCTTGCCCAAAATCAAAGCCATCAAGTGCAGGCCATATGCCACCAAATGCAGGCCCATGCAGCAAAGCTTGGAAAATGGATCCCTGCTTAAGGCCAAAACAGATAAGAAGGACTTACAAACACACTGGAATGGAGACAACATGAAAGGAATATCATTTGGAGGAGAAAAAAAAAAAATTTCGGAAATTTGGGAAATGTAGTGACTTCAAGGAGATGGACCAGGATTTTATCAAGTGCAGGGAAAAGGACCAAAAGAGGGTAAAACAAGAGCTCACAGATGTTGCAAAAACAGGGGAAAATGTTAAGGGGGAAGACACAACTTGCAGGGGAAGATATGAGAGACATGGCATGGACACTATAAAAAAAAAAAAAAAGTAAAAAATCTTGCCCAAAATCAAAGCCATCAAGTGCAGGCCATATGCCACCAAATGCAGGCCCATGCAGCAAAGCTTGGAAAATGGATCCCTGCTTAAGGCCAAAACAGATAAGAAGGACTTACAAACACACTGGAATGGAGATACCATGAAAGGAATATCATTTGGAGAAGAAAAAAAAAAAATTTGGGAAATTTGGGAAATGTAGTGACTACAAGGAGATGGACCAGGATTTTATCAAGTGCAGGGAAAAGGACCAAAAGAGGGTAAAACAAGAGCTCACAGATGTTGCAAAAACAGGGGAAAATGTTAAGGGGGAAGACACAACTTGGAGGGAAAGATGGGAGGAATATGGCATAGATACTTATTAAAAAAAAAAAAAAAAGAAAAAAATCTTGCCCAAAGTCAAAGCCATCAAAAGGCATGGCATGCCATGAAATGCAGGCACATGCTGCAAAGATTCCTCTAGTGGTCCCCATTGAAATCGCAAGATTCCGTTTCCCTTCCCGAAAGGAAATTTCATTTCCTTTCGGGAAGGGAAACGGAATCTTGCGAACCCAAAAAGAAAGGCTTACAAACACTCTGGAAAGGAGATAGGATCAAATGAAATGCAATTGAAAAAAACCCCAAAAACTCCAGAAAATTGGGAGATGTGTTGTCCTCAAAAACTGCTCTGTGAGGAAATGAGCTGCAGTGCAAAGGACCAAAGGAGGCCAAAACTAAGCAGAGAGATGTTGCAAAAGCAGGGGGAAAAGTTAAGGAGGAAGACACAACGTGGAGGGGAAGATATGAGGGACATGGCATGGACACTTAAAAAAAAAAAAAAAAAAATTCTTGCCCAAAATCAAAGCCATCAAGTGCAGGCCATATGCCACCAAATGCAGGCCCATGCAGCAAAGCTTGGAAAATGGATCCCTGCTTAAGGCCAAAACAGATAAGAAGGACTTACAAACACACTGGAATGGAGACAACATGATAGGAATTGCATTTGGAGGAAAAGAAAAAAAAATTTGGGAAATTTGGGAAATGTAGTGACTACAAGGAGATGGACCAGGATTTTATCAAGTGCAGGGAAAAGGACCAAAAGAGGGTAAAACAAGAGCTCACAGATGTTGCAAAAACAGGGGAAAAAGTTAAGGAGGAAGACACATCTTGCAGGGGAAGATATGAGAGACATGGCGTGGACACTATAAAAAAAAAAAAAAAGTAAAAATCTTGCCCTAAGTCAAAGCCATCAAATGCAGGCCATATGCCACCAAATGCAGGCCCATGCAGCAAATCTTGGAAAATGGATCCCTGCTGAAAGCCAAAACAGATAAGAAGGACTTACAAACACACTGGAATGGAGATACCATGAAAGGAATATCATTTGGAGGAGAAAAAAAAAAATTTGGGAAATTTGGGAAATGTAGTGACTACAAGGAGATGGACCAGGATTTTATCAAGTGCAGGGAAAAGGACCAAAAGAGGGTAAAACAAGAGCTCACAGATGTTGCAAAAAGAGGAGAACATGTTAAGGGGGAAGACACATCTTGCAGGGGAAGATATGAGAGACATGGCATGGACACTATAAAAAAAAAAACAAAGTAAAAAATCTCACCCAAAGTCAAAGCCATCAAAAGGCATGGCATGCCATCAAGTGCAGGCACATGCTGCAAAGATTCCTCTAGTGGTCCCCATTGAAATCGCAAGATTCCGTTTCCCTTCCCGAAAGGAAATTTCATTTCCTTTCGGGAAGGGAAACGGAATCTTGCGAACCCAAAAAGAAAGGCTTACAAACACTCTGGAAAGGAGATAGGATCAAATGAAATGCAATTGAAAAAAACCCCAAAAACTCCAGAAAATTGGGAGATGTGTTGTCCTCAAAAACTGCTCTGTGAGGAAATGAGCTGCAGTGCAAAGGACCAAAGGAGGCCAAAACTAAGCAGAGAGATGTTGCAAAAGCAGGGGGAAAAGTTAAGGAGGAAGACACAACGTGGAGGGGAAGATATGAGGGACATGGCATGGACACTTAAAAAAAAAAAAAAAAAATTCTTGCCCAAAATCAAAGCCATCAAGTGCAGGCCATATGCCACCAAATGCAGGCCCATGCAGCAAAACTTGCAAAATGGATCCCTGCTTAAGGCCAAAACAGATAAGAAGGACTTACAAACACACTGGAATGGAGACAACATGAAAGGAATTGCATTTGGAGGAGAAGAAAAAAAAATTTGGGAAATTTGGGAAATGTAGTGACTACAAGGAGATGGACCAGGATTTTATCAAGTGCAGGGAAAAAGACCAAAAGAGGGTAAAACAAGAGCTCACAGATGTTGCAAAAACTGGGGAAAATGTTAAGGGGGAAGACACAACTTGGAGGGAAAGATGGGAGGAATATGGCATAGATACTTATTAAAAAAAAAAAAAAAAGTATAAAATCTTGCCCAAAATCAAAGCCATCAAGTGCAGGCCATATGCCACCAAATGCAGGCCCATGCAGCAAAGCTTGCAAAATGGATCCCTGCTTAAGGCCAAAACAGATAAGAAGGACTTACAAACACACTGGAATGGAGATACCATGAAAAGAATATCATTTGGAGGAGAAAAAAAAAAATTTGGGAAATTTGGGAAATGTAGTGACTACAAGGAGATGGACCAGGATTTTATCAAGTGCAGGGAAAAGGACCAAAAGAGGGTAAAACAAGAGCTCACAGATGTTGCAAAAGCAGGGGAAAAAGTTAAGGAGGAAGACACATCTTGCAGGGGAAGATATTAGAGACACGGCGTGGACACTATAAAAAAAAAAAAAAAGTAAAAAATCTTGCCCTAAGTCAAAGCCATCAAATGCAGGCCATATGCCACCAAATGCAGGCCCATGCAGCAAAGCTTGGAAAATGGATCCCTGCTTAAGGCCAAAACAGATAAGAAGGACTTACAAACACACTGGAATGGAGACAACATGCAAGGAATTGCATTTGGAGGAGAAAAAAAAATAAATTTGGGAAATTTGGGAAATGTAGTGACTACAAGGAGATGGACCAGGATTTTATCAAGTGCAGGGAAAAGGACCAAAAGAGGGTAAAACAAGAGCTCACAGATGTTGCAAAAACAGGGGAAAATGTTAAGGGGCAAGACACAACTTGGAGGGAAAGATGGGAGGAATATGGCATAGATACTTATTAAAAAAAAAAAAAAAAGAAAAAAATCTTGCCCAAAGTCAAAGCCATCAAAAGGCATGGCATGCCATCAAGTGCAGGCACATGCTGCAAAGATTCCTCTAGTGGTCCCCATTGAAATCGCAAGATTCCGTTTCCCTTCCCGAAAGGAAATTTCATTTCCTTTCGGGAAGGGAAACGGAATCTTGCGAACCCAAAAAGAAAGGCTTACAAACACTCTGGAAAGGAGATAGGATCAAATGAAATGCAATTGAAAAAAACCCCAAAAACTCCAGAAAATTGGGAGATGTGTTGTCCTCAAAAACTGCTCTGTGAGGAAATGAGCTGCAGTGCAAAGGACCAAAGGAGGCCAAAACTAAGCAGAGAGATGTTACAAAAGCAGGGGGAAAAGTTAACGAGGAAGACACAACGTGGAGGGGAAGATATGAGGGACATGGCATGGACACTTAAAAAAAAAAAAAAAAAAATTCTTGCCCAAAATCAAAGCCATCAAGTGCAGGCCATATGCCACCAAATGCAGGCCCATGCAGCAAAGCTTGGAAAATGGATCCCTGCTTAAGGCCAAAACAGATAAGAAGGACTTACAAACACACTGGAATGGAGACAACATGAAAGGAATTGCATTTGGAGGAGAAGAAAAAAAAATTTGGGAAATTTGGGAAATGTAGTGACTACAAGGAGATGGACCAGGATTTTATCAAGTGCAGGGAAAAGGACCAAAAGAGGGTAAAACAAGAGCTCACAGATGTTGCAAAAACTGGGGAAAATGTTAAGGGGGAAGACACAACTTGGAGGGAAAGATGGGAGGAATATGGCATAGATACTTATTAAAAAAAAAAAAAAAGTATAAAATCTTGCCCAAAATCAAAGCCATCAAGTGCAGGCCATATGCCACCAAATGCAGGCCCATGCAGCAAAGCTTGGAAAATGGATCCCTGCTTAAGGCCAAAACAGATAAGAAGGACTTACAAACACACTGGAATGGAGACAACATGCAAGGAATTGCATTTGGAGGAGAAAAAAAAAAATTTTGGGAAATTTGGGAAATGTAGTGACTACAAGGAGATGGACCAGGATTTTATCAAGTGCAGGGAAAAGGACCAAAAGAGGGTAAAACAAGTGCTCACAGATGTTGCAAAAGCAGGGGAAAAAGTTAAGCAGGAAGACACATCTTGCAGGGGAAGATATGAGAGACATGGCATGGACACTATAAAAAAAAAAAAAAAGTAAAAAATCTTGCCCAAAATCAAAGCCATCAAGTGCAGGCCATATGCCACCAAATGCAGGCCCATGCAGCAAAGCTTGGAAAATGGATCCCTGCTTAAGGCCAAAACAGATAAGAAGGACTTACAAACACACTGGAATGGAGATACCATGAAAGGAATATCATTTGGAGAAGAAAAAAAAAAAATTTGGGAAATTTGGGAAATGCAGTGACTACAAGGAGATGGACCAGGATTTTATCAAGTGCAGGGAAAAGGACCAAAAGAGGGTAAAACAAGAGCTCACAGATGTTGCAAAAACAGGGGAAAATGTTAAGGGGGAAGACACAACTTGGAGGGAAAGATGGGAGGAATATGGCATAGATACTTAATAAAAAAAAAAAAAAAGAAAAAAATCTTGCCCAAAGTCAAAGCCATCAAAAGGCATGGCATGCCATCAAGTGCAGGCACATGCTGCAAAGATTCCTCTAGTGGTCCCCATTGAAATCGCAAGATTCCGTTTCCCTTCCCGAAAGGGAATTTCATTTCCTTTCGGGAAGGGAAACGGAATCTTGCGAACCCAAAAAGAAAGGCTTACAAACACTCTGGAAAGGAGATAGGATCAAATGAAATGCAATTGAAAAAAACCCCAAAAACTCCAGAAAATTGGGAGATGTGTTGTCCTCAAAAACTGCTCTGTGAGGAAATGAGCTGCAGTGCAAAGGACCAAAGGAGGCCAAAACTAAGCAGAGAGATGTTGCAAAAGCAGGGGGAAAAGTTAAGGAGGAAGACACAACGTGGAGGGGAAGATATGAGGGACATGGCATGCACACTTAAAAAAAAAAAAAAATTCTTGCCCAAAATCAAAGCCATCAAGTGCAGGCCATATGCCACCAAATGCAGGCCCATGCAGCAAAGCTTGGAAAATGGATCCCTGCTTAAGGCCAAAACAGATAAGAAGGACTTACAAACACACTGGAATGGAGATACCATGAAAGGAATATCATTTGGAGGAGAAAAAACAAAAATTTGGGAAATTTGGGAAATGTAGTGACTACAAGGAGATGGACCAGGATTTTATCAAGTGCAGGGAAAAGGACCAAAAGAGGGTAAAACAAGAGCTCACAGATGTTGCAAAAACAGGGGAAAATGTTAAGGGGGAAGACACAACTTGGAGGGAAAGTTTGGAGGAATATGGCATAGATACTTATTAAAAAAAAAAAAGAAAAAAATCTTGCCCAAAGTCAAAGCCATCAAAAGGCATGGCATGCCATCAAGTGCAGGCACATGCTGCAAAGATTCCTCTAGTGGTCCCCATTGAAATCGCAAGATTCCGTTTCCCTTCCCGAAAGGAAATTTCATTTCCTTTCGGGAAGGGAAACGGAATCTTGCGAACCCAAAAAGAAAGGCTTACAAACACTCTGGAAAGGAGATAGGATCAAATGAAATGCAATTGAAAACAACCCCTAAAACTCCAGAAAATTGGGAGATGTGTTGTCCTCAAAAACTGCTCTGTGAGGAAATGAGCTGCAGTGCAAAGGACCAAAGGAGGCCAAAACTAAGCAGAGAGATGTTGCAAAAGCAGGGGGAAAAGTTAAGGAGGAAGACACAACGTGGAGGGGAAGATATGAGGGACATGGCATGGACACTTAAAAAAAAAAAAAAAAAAAATTCTTGCCCAAAATCAAAGCCATCAAGTGCAGGCCATATGCCACCAAATGCAGGCCCATGCAGCAAAGCTTGCAAAATGGATCCCTGCTTAAGGCCAAAACAGATAAGAAGGACTTACAAACACACTGGAATGGAGACAACATGATAGGAATTGCATTTGGAGGAGAAAAAAAAAAAAATTTGGGAAATTTGGGAAATGTAGTGACTACAAGGAGATGGACCAGGATTTTATCAAGTGCAGGGAAAAGGACCAAAAGAGGGTAAAACAAGTGCTCACAGATGTTGCAAAAGCAGGGGAAAAAGTTAAGCAGGAAGACACATCTTGCAGGGGAAGATATGAGAGACATGGCATGGACACTATAAAAAAAAAAAAAAAGTAAAAAATCTTGCCCAAAATCAAAGCCATCAAGTGCAGGCCATATGCCACCAAATGCAGGCCCATGCAGCAAAGCTTGGAAAATGGATCCCTGCTTAAGGCCAAAACAGATAAGAAGGACTTACAAACACACTGGAATGGAGATACCATGAAAGGAATATCATTTGGAGAAGAAAAAAAAAAAATTTGGGAAATTTGGGAAATGTAGTGACTACAAGGAGATGGACCAGGATTTTATCAAGTGCAGGGAAAAGGACCAAAAGAGGGTAAAACAAGAGCTCACAGATGTTGCAAAAACAGGGGAAAATGTTAAGGGGGAAGACACAACTTGGAGGGAAAGATGGGAGGAATATGGCATAGATACTTAATAAAAAAAAAAAAAAGAAAAAAATCTTGCCCAAAGTCAAAGCCATCAAAAGGCATGGCATGCCATCAAGTGCAGGCACATGCTGCAAAGATTCCTCTAGTGGTCCCCATTGAAATCGCAAGATTCCGTTTCCCTTCCCGAAAGGAAATTTCATTTCCTTTCGGGAAGGGAAACGGAATCTTGCGAACCCAAAAAGAAAGGCTTACAAACACTCTGGAAAGGAGATAGGATCAAATGAAATGCAATTGAAAAAAACCCCAAAAACTCCAGAAAATTGGGAGATGTGTTGTCCTCAAAAACTGCTCTGTGAGGAAATGAGCTGCAGTGCAAAGGACCAAAGGAGGCCAAAACTAAGCAGAGAGATGTTGCAAAAGCAGGGGGAAAAGTTAAGGAGGAAGACACAACGTGGAGGGGAAGATATGAGGGACATGGCATGGACACTTAAAAAAAAAAAAAAATTCTTGCCCAAAATCAAAGCCATCAAGTGCAGGCCATATGCCACCAAATGCAGGCCCATGCAGCAAAGCTTGGAAAATGGATCCCTGCTTAAGGCCAAAACAGATAAGAAGGACTTACAAACACACTGGAATGGAGATACCATGAAAGGAATATCATTTGGAGGAGAAAAAACAAAAATTTGGGAAATTTGGGAAATGTAGTGACTACAAGGAGATGGACCAGGATTTTATCAAGTGCAGGGAAAAGGACCAAAAGAGGGTAAAACAAGAGCTCACAGATGTTGCAAAAACAGGGGAAAATGTTAAGGGGGAAGACACAACTTGGAGGGAAAGATGGGAGGAATATGGCATAGATACTTATTAAAAAAAAAAAAAAAAGAAAAAAATCTTGCCCAAAGTCAAAGCCATCAAAAGGCATGGCATGCCATGAAGTGCAGGCATATGCTGCAAAGATTCCTCTAGTGGTCCCCATTGAAATCGCAAGATTCCGTTTCCCTTCCCGAAAGGAAATGAAATTTCCTTTCGGGAAGGGAAACGGAATCTTGCGAACCCAAAAAGAAAGGCTTACAAACACTCTGGAAAGGAGATAGGATCAAATGAAATGCAATTGAAAAAAACCCCAAAAACTCCAGAAAATTGGGAGATGTGTTGTCCTCAAAAACTGCTCTGTGAGGAAATGAGCTGCAGTGCAAAGGACCAAAGGAGGCCAAAACTAAGCAGAGAGATGTTGCAAAAGCAGGGGGAAAAGTTAAGGAGGAAGACACAACGTGGAGGGGAAGATATGAGGGACATGGCATGGACACTTAAAAAAAAAAAAAAAAAAAATTCTTGCCCAAAATCAAAGCCATCAAGTGCAGGCCATATGCCACCAAATGCAGGCCCATGCAGCAAAGCTTGGAAAATGGATCCCTGCTTAAGGCCAAAACAGATAAGAAGGACTTACAAACACACTGGAATGGAGACAACATGATAGGAATTGCATTTGGAGGAGAAAAAAAAAAAATTTGGGAAATTTGGGAAATGTAGTGACTACAAGGAGATGGACCAGGATTTTATCAAGTGCAGGGAAAAGGACCAAAAGAGGGTAAAACAAGAGCTCACAGATGTTGCAAAAACAGGGGAAAATGTTAAGGGGGAAGACACAACTTGGAGGGAAAGATGGGAGGAATATGGCATAGATACTTAATAAAAAAAAAAAAAAGAAAAAAATCTTGCCCAAAGTCAAAGCCATCAAAAGGCATGGCATGCCATCAAGTGCAGGCACATGCTGCAAAGATTCCTCTAGTGGTCCCCATTGAAATCGCAAGATTCCGTTTCCCTTCCCGAAAGGAAATTTCATTTCCTTTCGGGAAGGGAAAGGGAATCTTGCGAACCCAAAAAGAAAGGCTTACAAACACTCTGGAAAGGAGATAGGATCAAATGAAATGCAATTGAAAAAAACCCCAAAAACTCCAGAAAATTGGGAGATGTGTTGTCCTCAAAAACTGCTCTGTGAGGAAATGAGCTGCAGTGCAAAGGACCAAAGGAGGCCAAAACTAAGCAGAGAGATGTTGCAAAAGCAGGGGGAAAAGTTAAGGAGGAAGACACAACGTGGAGGGGAAGATATGAGGGACATGGCATGGACACTTAAAAAAAAAAAAAAAAAATTCTTGCCCAAAATCAAAGCCATCAAGTGCAGGCCATATGCCACCAAATGCAGGCCCATGCAGCAAAGCTTGGAAAATGGATCCCTGCTTAAGGCCAAAACAGATAAGAAGGACTTACAAACACACTGGAATGGAGACAACATGAAAGGAATTACATTTGGAGGAGAAAAAAAAAAAAATTTGGGAAAAGTGGGAAATGTAGTGACTACAATGAGATGGACCAGGATTTTATCAAGTGCAGGGAAAAGGACCAAAAGAGGGTAAAACAAGAGCTCACAGATGTTGCAAAAACAGGGGAAAATGTTAAGGGGGAAGACACAACTTGGAGGGAAAGATGGGAGGAATACGGCATGGACACTATAAAAAAAAAAAAAAAGTAAAAAATCTTGGCCAAAGTCAAAGCCATCAAAAGCAGGCCATATGCCACCAAATGCAGGCCAATGCAGCAAAGCGTGGAAAATGGATCCCTGCTTAAGGCCAAAACAGATAAGAAGGACTTACAAACACACTGGAATGGAGACAACATGAAAGGAATATCATTTGGAGGAGAAAAAAAAAAAATTTCGGAAATTTGGGAAATGTAGTGACTTCAAGGAGATGGACCAGGATTTTATCAAGTGCAGGGAAAAGGACCAAAAGAGGGTAAAACAAGAGCTCACAGATGTTGCAAAAACAGGGGAAAATGTTAAGGGGGAAGACACAACGTGGAGGGGAAGATATGAGGGACATGGCATGGACACTATAAAAAAAAAAAAAAAGTAAAAAATCTTGCCCAAAATCAAAGCCATCAAGTGCAGGCCATATGCCACCAAATGCAGGCCCATGCAGCAAAGCTTGGAAAATGGATCCCTGCTTAAGGCCAAAACAGATAAGAAGGACTTACAAACACACTGGAATGGAGATACCATGAAAGGAATATCATTTGGAGAAGAAAAAAAAAAAATTTGGGAAATTTGGGAAATGTAGTGACTACAAGGAGATGGACCAGGATTTTATCAAGTGCAGGGAAAAGGACCAAAAGAGGGTAAAACAAGAGCTCACAGATGTTGCAAAAACAGGGGAAAATGTTAAGGGGGAAGACACAACTTGGAGGGAAAGATGGGAGGAATATGGCATAGATACTTAATAAAAAAAAAAAAAAGAAAAAAATCTTGCCCAAAGTCAAAGCCATCAAAAGGCATGGCATGCCATCAAGTGCAGGCACATGCTGCAAAGATTCCTCTAGTGGTCCCCATTGAAATCGCAAGATTCCGTTTCCCTTCCCGAAAGGAAATTTCATTTCCTTTCGGGAAGGGAAAGGGAATCTTGCGAACCCAAAAAGAAAGGCTTACAAACACTCTGGAAAGGAGATAGGATCAAATGAAATGCAATTGAAAAAAACCCCAAAAACTCCAGAAAATTGGGAGATGTGTTGTCCTCAAAAACTGCTCTGTGAGGAAATGAGCTGCAGTGCAAAGGACCAAAGGAGGCCAAAACTAAGCAGAGAGATGTTGCAAAAGCAGGGGGAAAAGTTAAGGAGGAAGACACAACGTGGAGGGGAAGATATGAGGGACATGGCATGGACACTTAAAAAAAAAAAAAAAAAATTCTTGCCCAAAATCAAAGCCATCAAGTGCAGGCCATATGCCACCAAATGCAGGCCCATGCAGCAAAGCTTGGAAAATGGATCCCTGCTTAAGGCCAAAACAGATAAGGAGGACTTACAAACACACTGGAATGGAGACAACATGAAAGGAATTACATTTGGAGGAGAAAAAAAAAAAAATTTGGGAAAAGTGGGAAATGTAGTGACTACAATGAGATGGACCAGGATTTTATCAAGTGCAGGGAAAAGGACCAAAAGAGGGTAAAACAAGAGCTCACAGATGTTGCAAAAACAGGGGAAAATGTTAAGGGGGAAGACACAACTTGGAGGGAAAGATGGGAGGAATACGGCATGGACACTATAAAAAAAAAAAAAAAGTAAAAAATCTTGGCCAAAGTCAAAGCCATCAAAAGCAGGCCATATGCCACCAAATGCAGGCCAATGCAGCAAAGCGTGGAAAATGGATCCCTGCTTAAGGCCAAAACAGATAAGAAGGACTTACAAACACACTGGAATGGAGATACCATGAAAGGAATTGCATTTGGAGGAGAAAAAAAAAAAATTTGGGAAATTTGGGAAATGTAGTGGCTACAAGGAGATGGACCAGGATTTTATCAAGTGCAGGGAAAAGGACCAAAAGAGGGTAAAACAAGAGCTCACAGATGTTGCAAAAACAGGGGAAAATGTTAAGGGGGAAGACACAACTTGGAGGGAAAGATGGGAGGAATATGGCATAGATACTTATTAAAAAAAAAAAAAAGAAAAAAATCTTGCCCAAAGTCAAAGCCATCAAAAGGCATGGCATGCCATCAAGTGCAGGCACATGCTGCAAAGATTCCTCTAGTGGTCCCCATTGAAATCGCAAGATTCCGTTTCCCTTCCCGAAAGGAAATTTCATTTCCTTTCGGGAAGGGAAACGGAATCTTGCGAACCCAAAAAGAAAGGCTTACAAACACTCTGGAAAGGAGATAGGATCAAATGAAATGCAATTGAAAAAAACCCCAAAAACTCCAGAAAATTGGGAGATGTGTTGTCCTCAAAAACTGCTCTGTGAGGAAATGAGCTGCAGTGCAAAGGACCAAAGGAGGCCAAAACTAAGCAGAGAGATTTTGCAAAAGCAGGGGGAAAAGTTAAGGAGGAAGACACAACGTGGAGGGGAAGATATGAGGGACATGGCATGGACACTTAAAAAAAAAAAAAAAAAAAAAAAATTCTTGCCCAAAATCAAAGCCATCAAGTGCAGGCCATATGCCACCAAATGCAGGCCCATGCAGCAAAGCTTGGAAAATGGATCCCTGCTTAAGGCCAAAACAGATAAGAAGGACTTACAAACACACTGGAATGGAGACAACATGAAAGGAATTGCATTTGGAGGAGAAAAAAAAAAAATTTCGGAAATTTGGGAAATGTAGTGACTTCAAGGAGATGGACCAGGATTTTATCAAGTGCAGGGAAAAGGACCAAAAGAGGGTAAAACAAGAGCTCACAGATGTTGCAAAAACAGGGGAAAATGTTAAGGGGGAAGACACAACTTGGAGGGAAAGATGGGAGGAATATGGCATAGATACTTATTAAAAAAAAAAAAAAAGAAAATTCTTGCCCAAAGTCAAAGCCATCAAAAGGCATGGCATGCCATCAAGTGCAGGCACATGCTGCAAAGATTACTCTAGTGGTCCCCATTGAAATCGCAAGATTCCGTTTCCCTTCCCGAAAGGAAATTTCATTTCCTTTCGGGAAGGGAAACGGAATCTTGCGAACCCAAAAAGAAAGGCTTACAAACACTCTGGAAAGGAGATAGGATCAAATGAAATGCAATTGAAAAAAACCCCAAAAACTCCAGAAAATTGGGAGATGTGTTGTCCTCAAAAACTGCTCTGGGAGGAAATGAGCTGCAGTGCAAAGGACCAAAGGAGGCCAAAACTAAGCAGAGAGATGTTGCAAAAGCAGGGGGAAAAGTTAAGGAGGAAGACACAACGTGGAGGGGAAGATATGAGGGACATGGCATGGACACTTAAAAAAAAAAAAAAAAAAAAATTCTTGCCCAAAATCAAAGCCATCAAGTGCAGGCCATATGCCACCAAATGCAGGCCCATGCAGCAAAGCTTGGAAAATGGATCCCTGCTTAAGGCCAAAACAGATAAGAAGGACTTACAAACACACTGGAATGGAGATACCATGAAAGGAATTGCATTTGGAGGAGAAAAAAAAAATTTTGTGAAATTTGGGAAATGTAGTGACTACAAGGAGATGGACCAGGATTTTATCAAGTGCAGGGAAAAGGACCAAAAGAGGGTAAAACAAGAGCTCACAGATGTTGCAAAAACAGGGGAAAATGTTAAGGGGGAAGACACAACTTGGAGGGAAAGATGGGAGGAATATGGCATAGATACTTATTAAAAAAAAAAAAAAGAAAAAAATCTTGCCCAAAGTCAAAGCCATCAAAAGGCATGGCATGCCATCAAGTGCAGGCACATGCTGCAAAGATTCCTCTAGTGGTCCCCATTGCAATCGCAAGATTCCGTTTCCCTTCCCGAAAGGAAATTTCATTTCCTTTCGGGAAGGGAAACGGAATCTTGCGAACCCAAAAAGAAAGGCTTACAAACACTCTGGAAAGGAGATAGGATCAAATGAAATGCAATTGAAAAAAACCCCAAAAACTCCAGAAAATTGGGAGATGTGTTGTCCTCAAAAACTGCTCTGTGAGGAAATGAGCTGCAGTGCAAAGGACCAAAGGAGGCCAAAACTAAGCAGAGAGATGTTGCAAAAGCAGGGGGAAAAGTTAAGGAGGAAGACACAACGTGGAGGGGAAGATATGAGGGACATGGCATGGACACTTTAAAAAAAAAAAAAAAAAAAATTCTTGCCCAAAATCAAAGCCATCAAGTGCAGGCCATATGCCACCAAATGCAGGCCCATGCAGCAAAGCTTGCAAAATGGATCCCTGCTGAAGGCCAAAACAGATAAGAAGGACTTACAAACACACTGGAATGGAGATACCATGAAAGGAATATCATTTGGAGGAGAAAAAAAAAAAATTTGGGAAATTTGGGAAATGTAGTGACTACAAGGAGATGGACCAGGATTTTATCAAGTGCAGGGAAAAGGACCAAAAGAGGGTAAAACAAGAGCTCACAGATGTTGCAAAAACAGGGGAAAATGTTAAGGGGGAAGACACAACTTGGAGGGAAAGATGGGAGGAATATGGCATAGATACTTATTAAAAAAAAAAAAAAAGAAAAAAATCTTGCCCAAAGTCAAAGCCATCAAAAGGCATGGCATGCCATCAAGTGCAGGCACATGCTGCAAAGATTCCTCTAGTGGTCCCCATTGAAATCGCAAGATTCCGTTTCCCTTCCCGAAAGGAAATTTCATTTCCTTTCGGGAAGGGAAACGGAATCTTGCGAACCCAAAAAGAAAGGCTTACAAACACTCTGGAAAGGAGATAGGATCAAATGAAATGCAATTGAAAAAAACCCCAAAAACTCCAGAAAATTGGGAGATGTGTTGTCCTCAAAAACTGCTCTGTGAGGAAATGAGCTGCAGTGCAAAGGACCAAAGGAGGCCAAAACTAAGCAGAGAGATGTTGCAAAAGCAGGGAGGAAAGTTAAGGAGGAAGACACAACGTGGAGGGGAAGATATGAGGGACATGGCATGGACACTTAAAAAAAAAAAAAAAAAAATTCTTGCCCAAAATCAAAGCCATCAAGTGCAGGCCATATGCCACCAAATGCAGGCCCATGCAGCAAAGCTTGGAAAATGGATCACTGCTTAAGGCCAAAACAGATAAGAAGGACTTACAAACACACTGGAATGGAGATACCATGAAAGGAATATCATTTGGAGGAGGAAAAAAAAAAATTTGGGAAATTTGGGAAATGTAGTGACTACAAGGAGATGGACCAGGATTTTATCAAGTGCAGGGAAAAAGACCAAAAGAGGGTAAAACAAGAGCTCACAGATGTTGCAAAAACAGGGGAAAATGTTAAGGGGGAAGACACAACTTGGAGGGAAAGATGGGAGGAATATGGCATAGATACTTATTAAAAAAAAAAAAAAAGAAAAAAATCTTGCCCAAAGTCAAAGCCATCAAAAGGCATGGCATGCCATCAAGTGCAGGCACATGCTGCAAAGATTCCTCTAGTGGTCCCCATTGAAATCGCAAGATTCCGTTTCCCTTCCCGAAAGGAAATTTCATTTCCTTTCGGGAAGGGAAACGGAATCTTGCGAACCCAAAAAGAAAGGCTTACAAACACTCTGGAAAGGAGATAGGATCAAATGAAATGCAATTGAAAAAAACCCCAAAAACTCCAGAAAATTGGGAGATGTGTTGTCCTCAAAAACTGCTCTGTGAGGAAATGAGCTGCAGTGCAAAGGACCAAAGGAGGCCAAAACTAAGCAGAGAGATGTTGCAAAAGCAGGGAGGAAAGTTAAGGAGGAAGACACAACGTGGAGGGGAAGATATGAGGGACATGGCATGGACACTTAAAAAAAAAAAAAAAGTAAAAATTCTTGCCCAAAATCAAAGCCATCAAGTGCAGGCCATATGCCACCAAATGCAGGCCCATGCAGCAAAGCTTGGAAAATGGATCCCTGCTTAAGGCCAAAAGAGATAAGAAGGACTTACAAACACACTGGAATGGAGATACCATGAAAGGAATTGCATTTGGAGGAGAAAAAAAAAAAATTTGGGAAATTTGGGAAATGTAGTGACTACAAGGAGATGGACCAGGATTTTATCAAGTGCAGGGAAAAAGACCAAAAGAGGGTAAAACAAGAGCTCACAGATGTTGCAAAAACAGGGGAAAATGTTAAGGGGGAAGACACAACTTGGAGGGAAAGATGGGAGGAATATGGCATAGATACTTATTAAAAAAAAAAAAAAAGAAAAAAATCTTGCCCAAAGTCAAAGCCATCAAAAGGCATGGCATGCCATCAAGTGCAGGCACATGCTGCAAAGATTCCTCTAGTGGTCCCCATTGAAATCGCAAGATTCCGTTTCCCTTCCCGAAAGGAAATGAAATTTCCTTTCGGGAAGGGAAACGGAATCTTGCGAACCCAAAAAGAAAGGCTTACAAACACTCTGGAAAGGAGATAGGATCAAATGAAATGCAATTGAAAAAAACCCCAAAAACTCCAGAAAATTGGGAGATGTGTTGTCCTCAAAAACTGCTCTGTGAGGAAATGAGCTGCAGTGCAAAGGACCAAAGGAGGCCAAAACTAAGCAGAGAGATGTTGCAAAAGCAGGGGGAAAAGTTAAGGAGGAAGACACAACGTGGAGGGGAAGATATGAGGGACATGGCATGGACACTTAAAAAAAAAAAAAAAAAAATTCTTGCCCAAAATCAAAGCCATCAAGTGCAGGCCATATGCCACCAAATGCAGGCCCATGCAGCAAAGCTTGGAAAATGGATCCCTGCTTAAGGCCAAAACAGATAAGAAGGACTTACAAACACACTGGAATGGAGACAACATGAAAGGAATATCATTTGGAGGAGAAAAAAAAAAAATTTGGGAAATCGGGAAATTTGGGAAATGTAGTGACTACAAGGAGATGGACCAGGATTTTATCAAGTGCACGGAAAAGGACCAAAAGAGGGTAAAACAAGAGCTCACAGATGTTGCAAAAACAGGGGAAAATGTTAAGGGGGAAGACACAACTTGGAGGGAAAGATGGGAGGAATATGGCATAGATACTTATTAAAAAAAAAAAAAAAGAAAAAAATCTTGCCCAAAGTCAAAGCCATCAAAAGGCATGGCATGCCATCAAGTGCAGGCACATGCTGCAAAGATTCCTCTAGTGGTCCCCATTGAAATCGCAAGATTCCGTTTCCCTTCCCGAAAGGAAATGAAATTTCCTTTCGGGAAGGGAAACGGAATCTTGCGAACCCAAAAAGAAAGGCTTACAAACACTCTGGAAAGGAGATAGGATCAAATGAAATGCAATTGAAAAAAACCCCAAAAACTCCAGAAAATTGGGAGATGTGTTGTCCTCAAAAACTGCTCTGTGAGGAAATGAGCTGCAGTGCAAAGGACCAAAGGAGGCCAAAACTAAGCAGAGAGATGTTGCAAAAGCAGGGGGAAAAGTTAAGGAGGAAGACACAACGTGGAGGGGAAGATATGAGGGACATGGCATGGACACTTAAAAAAAAAAAAAAAAAAAATTCTTGCCCAAAATCAAAGCCATCAAGTGCAGGCCATATGCCACCAAATGCAGGCCCATGCAGCAAAGCTTGGAAAATGGATCCCTGCTTAAGGCCAAAACAGATAAGAAGGACTTACAAACACACTGGAATGGAGACAACATGAAAGGAATATCATTTGGAGGAGAAAAAAAAAAAATTTGGGAAATCGGGAAATTTGGGAAATGTAGTGACTACAAGGAGATGGACCAGGATTTTATCAAGTGCACGGAAAAGGACCAAAAGAGGGTAAAACAAGAGCTCACAGATGTTGCAAAAACAGGGGAAAATGTTAAGGGGGAAGACACAACTTGGAGGGAAAGATGGGAGGAATATGGCATGGATACTATAAAAAAAAAAAAAAAAAAAGTAAAAAATCTTGGCCAAAGTCAAAGCCATCAAAAGCAGGCCATATGCCACCAAATGCAGGCCAATGCAGCAAAGCTTGGAAAATGGATCCCTGCTTAAGGCCAAAACAGATAAGAAGGACTTACAAACACACTGGAATGGAGATACCATGAAAGGAATATCATTTGGAGGAGGAAAAAAAAAAATTTGGGAAATTTGGGAAATGTAGTGACTACAAGGAGATGGACCAGGATTTTATCAAGTGCAGGGAAAAAGACCAAAAGAGGGTAAAACAAGAGCTCACAGATGTTGCAAAAACAGGGGAAAATGTTAAGGGGGAAGACACAACTTGGAGGGAAAGATGGGAGGAATATGGCATAGATACTTATTAAAAAAAAAAAAAAAGAAAAAAATCTTGCCCAAAGTCAAAGCCATCAAAAGGCATGGCATGCCATCAAGTGCAGGCACATGCTGCAAAGATTCCTCTAGTGGTCCCCATTGAAATCGCAAGATTCCGTTTCCCTTCCCGAAAGGAAATTTCATTTCCTTTCGGGAAGGGAAACGGAATCTTGCGAACCCAAAAAGAAAGGCTTACAAACACTCTGGAAAGGAGATAGGATCAAATGAAATGCAATTGAAAAAAACCCCAAAAACTCCAGAAAATTGGGAGATGTGTTGTCCTCAAAAACTGCTCTGTGAGGAAATGAGCTGCAGTGCAAAGGACCAAAGGAGGCCAAAACTAAGCAGAGAGATGTTGCAAAAGCAGGGAGGAAAGTTAAGGAGGAAGACACAACGTGGAGGGGAAGATATGAGGGACATGGCATGGACACTTAAAAAAAAAAAAAAGTAAAAATTCTTGCCCAAAATCAAAGCCATCAAGTGCAGGCCATATGCCACCAAATGCAGGCCCATGCAGCAAAGCTTGGAAAATGGATCCCTGCTTAAGGCCAAAACAGATAAGAAGGACTTACAAACACACTGGAATGGAGATACCATGAAAGGAATTGCATTTGGAGGAGAAAAAAAAAAAATTTGGGAAATTTGGGAAATGTAGTGACTACAAGGAGATGGACCAGGATTTTATCAAGTGCAGGGAAAAAGACCAAAAGAGGGTAAAACAAGAGCTCACAGATGTTGCAAAAACAGGGGAAAATGTTAAGGGGGAAGACACAACTTGGAGGGAAAGATGGGAGGAATATGGCATAGATACTTATTAAAAAAAAAAAAAAAGAAAAAAATCTTGCCCAAAGTCAAAGCCATCAAAAGGCATGGCATGCCATCAAGTGCAGGCACATGCTGCAAAGATTCCTCTAGTGGTCCCCATTGAAATCGCAAGATTCCGTTTCCCTTCCCGAAAGGAAATGAAATTTCCTTTCGGGAAGGGAAACGGAATCTTGCGAACCCAAAAAGAAAGGCTTACAAACACTCTGGAAAGGAGATAGGATCAAATGAAATGCAATTGAAAAAAACCCCAAAAACTCCAGAAAATTGGGAGATGTGTTGTCCTCAAAAACTGCTCTGGGAGGAAATGAGCTGCAGTGCAAAGGACCAAAGGAGGCCAAAACTAAGCAGAGAGATGTTGCAAAAGCAGGGGGAAAAGTTAAGGAGGAAGACACAACGTGGAGGGGAAGATATGAGGGACATGGCATGGACACTTAAAAAAAAAAAAAAAAAAAAATTCTTGCCCAAAATCAAAGCCATCAAGTGCAGGCCATATGCCACCAAATGCAGGCCCATGCAGCAAAGCTTGGAAAATGGATCCCTGCTTAAGGCCAAAACAGATAAGAAGGACTTACAAACACACTGGAATGGAGACAACATGAAAGGAATTACATTTGGAGGAGAAAAAAAAAAAAATTTGGGAAAAGTGGGAAATGTAGTGACTACAAGGAGATGGACCAGGATTTTATCAAGTGCAGGGAAAAGGACCAAAAGAGGGTAAAACAAGAGCTCACAGATGTTGCAAAAACAGGGGAAAATGTTAAGGGGGAAGACACAACTTGGAGGGAAAGATGGGAGGAATACGGCATGGACACTATAAAAAAAAAAAAAAAGTAAAAAATCTTGGCCAAAGTCAAAGCCATCAAAAGCAGGCCATATGCCACCAAATGCAGGCCAATGCAGCAAAGCGTGGAAAATGGATCCCTGCTTAAGGCCAAAACAGATAAGAAGGACTTACAAACACACTGGAATGGAGATACCATGAAAGGAATTGCATTTGGAGGAGAAAAAGAAAAAATTTGGGAAATTTGGGAAATGTAGTGGCTACAAGGAGATGGACCAGGATTTTATCAAGTGCAGGGAAAAGGACCAAAAGAGGGTAAAACAAGAGCTCACAGATGTTGCAAAAACAGGGGAAAATGTTAAGGGGGAAGACACAACTTGGAGGGAAAGATGGGAGGAATATGGCATAGATACTTATTAAAAAAAAAAAAAAGAAAAAAATCTTGCCCAAAGTCAAAGCCATCAAAAGGCATGGCATGCCATCAAGTGCAGGCACATGCTGCAAAGATTCCTCTAGTGGTCCCCATTGAAATCGCAAGATTCCGTTTCCCTTCCCGAAAGGAAATTTCATTTCCTTTCGGGAAGGGAAACGGAATCTTGCGAACCCAAAAAGAAAGGCTTACAAACACTCTGGAAAGGAGATAGGATCAAATGAAATGCAATTGAAAAAAACCCCAAAAACTCCAGAAAATTGGGAGATGTGTTGTCCTCAAAAACTGCTCTGTGAGGAAATGAGCTGCAGTGCAAAGGACCAAAGGAGGCCAAAACTAAGCAGAGAGATTTTGCAAAAGCAGGGGGAAAAGTTAAGGAGGAAGACACAACGTGGAGGGGAAGATATGAGGGACATGGCATGGACACTTAAAAAAAAAAAAAAAAAAAAAAAATTCTTGCCCAAAATCAAAGCCATCAAGTGCAGGCCATATGCCACCAAATGCAGGCCCATGCAGCAAAGCTTGGAAAATGGATCCCTGCTTAAGGCCAAAACAGATAAGAAGGACTTACAAACACACTGGAATGGAGACAACATGAAAGGAGTATCATTTGGAGGAGAAAAAAAAAAAATTTCGGAAATTTGGGAAATGTAGTGACTACAAGGAGATGGACCAGGATTTTATCAAGTGCAGGGAAAAGGACCAAAAGAGGGTAAAACAAGAGCTCACAGATGTTGCAAAAACAGGGGAAAATGTTAAGGGGGAAGACACAACTTGGAGGGAAAGATGGGAGGAATATGGCATAGATACTTATTAAAAAAAAAAAAAAAGAAAATTCTTGCCCAAAGTCAAAGCCATCAAAAGGCATGGCATGCCATCAAGTGCAGGCACATGCTGCAAAGATTACTCTAGTGGTCCCCATTGAAATCGCAAGATTCCGTTTCCCTTCCCGAAAGGAAATTTCATTTCCTTTCGGGAAGGGAAACGGAATCTTGCGAACCCAAAAAGAAAGGCTTACAAACACTCTGGAAAGGAGATAGGATCAAATGAAATGCAATTGAAAAAAACCCCAAAAACTCCAGAAAATTGGGAGATGTGTTGTCCTCAAAAACTGCTCTGTGAGGAAATGAGCTGCAGTGCAAAGGACCAAAGGAGGCCAAAACTAAGCAGAGAGATGTTGCAAAAGCAGGGAGGAAAGTTAAGGAGGAAGACACAACGTGGAGGGGAAGATATGAGGGACATGGCATGGACACTTAAAAAAAAAAAAAAAAATTCTTGCCCAAAATCAAAGCCATCAAGTGCAGGCCATATGCCACCAAATGCAGGCCCATGCAGCAAAGCTTGGAAAATGGATCACTGCTTAAGGCCAAAACAGATAAGAAGGACTTACAAACACACTGGAATGGAGATACCATGAAAGGAATATCATTTGGAGGAGGAAAAAAAAAAATTTGGGAAATTTGGGAAATGTAGTGGCTACAAGGAGATGGACCAGGATTTTATCAAGTGCAGGGAAAAAGACCAAAAGAGGGTAAAACAAGAGCTCACAGATGTTGCAAAAACAGGGGAAAATGTTAAGGGGGAAGACACAACTTGGAGGGAAAGATGGGAGGAATATGGCATAGATACTTATTAAAAAAAAAAAAAAAGAAAAAAATCTTGCCCAAAGTCAAAGCCATCAAAAGGCATGGCATGCCATCAAGTGCAGGCACATGCTGCAAAGATTCCTCTAGTGGTCCCCATTGAAATCGCAAGATTCCGTTTCCCTTCCCGAAAGGAAATTTCATTTCCTTTCGGGAAGGGAAACGGAATCTTGCGAACCCAAAAAGAAAGGCTTACAAACACTCTGGAAAGGAGATAGGATCAAATGAAATGCAATTGAAAAAAACCCCAAAAACTCCAGAAAATTGGGAGATGTGTTGTCCTCAAAAACTGCTCTGTGAGGAAATGAGCTGCAGTGCAAAGGACCAAAGGAGGCCAAAACTAAGCAGAGAGATGTTGCAAAAGCAGGGAGGAAAGTTAAGGAGGAAGACACAACGTGGAGGGGAAGATATGAGGGACATGGCATGGACACTTAAAAAAAAAAAAAAAGTAAAAATTCTTGCCCAAAATCAAAGCCATCAAGTGCAGGCCATATGCCACCAAATGCAGGCCCATGCAGCAAAGCTTGGAAAATGGATCCCTGCTTAAGGCCAAAACAGATAAGAAGGACTTACAAACACACTGGAATGGAGATACCATGAAAGGAATTGCATTTGGAGGAGAAAAAAAAAAAATTTGGGAAATTTGGGAAATGTAGTGACTACAAGGAGATGGACCAGGATTTTATCAAGTGCAGGGAAAAAGACCAAAAGAGGGTAAAACAAGAGCTCACAGATGTTGCAAAAACAGGGGAAAATGTTAAGGGGGAAGACACAACTTGGAGGGAAAGATGGGAGGAATATGGCATAGATACTTATTAAAAAAAAAAAAAAAGAAAAAAATCTTGCCCAAAGTCAAAGCCATCAAAAGGCATGGCATGCCATCAAGTGCAGGCACATGCTGCAAAGATTCCTCTAGTGGTCCCCATTGAAATCGCAAGATTCCGTTTCCCTTCCCGAAAGGAAATGAAATTTCCTTTCGGGAAGGGAAACGGAATCTTGCGAACCCAAAAAGAAAGGCTTACAAACACTCTGGAAAGGAGATAGGATCAAATGAAATGCAATTGAAAAAAACCCCAAAAACTCCAGAAAATTGGGAGATGTGTTGTCCTCAAAAACTGCTCTGTGAGGAAATGAGCTGCAGTGCAAAGGACCAAAGGAGGCCAAAACTAAGCAGAGAGATGTTGCAAAAGCAGGGGGAAAAGTTAAGGAGGAAGACACAACGTGGAGGGGAAGATATGAGGGACATGGCATGGACACTTAAAAAAAAAAAAAAAAAAAAATTCTTGCCCAAAATCAAAGCCATCAAGTGCAGGCCATATGCCACCAAATGCAGGCCCATGCAGCAAAGCTTGGAAAATGGATCCCTGCTTAAGGCCAAAACAGATAAGAAGGACTTACAAACACACTGGAATGGAGACAACATGAAAGGAATATCATTTGGAGGAGAAAAAAAAAAAATTTGGGAAATCGGGAAATTTGGGAAATGTAGTGACTACAAGGAGATGGACCAGGATTTTATCAAGTGCACGGAAAAGGACCAAAAGAGGGTAAAACAAGAGCTCACAGATGTTGCAAAAACAGGGGAAAATGTTAAGGGGGAAGACACAACTTGGAGGGAAAGATGGGAGGAATATGGCATGGATACTATAAAAAAAAAAAAAAAAAAAGTAAAAAATCTTGGCCAAAGTCAAAGCCATCAAAAGCAGGCCATATGCCACCAAATGCAGGCCAATGCAGCAAAGCTTGGAAAATGGATCCCTGCTTAAGGCCAAAACAGATAAGAAGGACTTACAAACACACTGGAATGGAGATACCATGAAAGGAATTGCATTTGGAGGAGAAAAAAAAAAAATTTGGGAAATTTGGGAAATGTAGTGACTACAAGGAGATGGACCAGGATTTTATCAAGTGCAGGGAAAAGGACCAAAAGAGGGTAAAACAAGAGCTCACAGATGTTGCAAAAACAGGGGAAAATGTTAAGGGGGAAGACACAACTTGGAGGGAAAGATGGGAGGAATATGGCATAGATACTTATTAAAAAAAAAAAAAAAGAAAAAAATCTTGCCCAAAGTCAAAGCCATCAAAAGGCATGGCATGCCATCAAGTGCAGGCACATGCTGCAAAGATTCCTCTAGTGGTCCCCATTGAAATCGCAAGATTCCGTTTCCCTTCCCGAAAGGAAATGAAATTTCCTTTCGGGAAGGGAAACGGAATCTTGCGAACCCAAAAAGAAAGGCTTACAAACACTCTGGAAAGGAGATAGGATCAAATGAAATGCAATTGAAAAAAACCCCAAAAACTCCAGAAAATTGGGAGATGTGTTGTCCTCAAAAACTGCTCTGTGAGGAAATGAGCTGCAGTGCAAAGGACCAAAGGAGGCCAAAACTAAGCAGAGAGATGTTGCAAAAGCAGGGGGAAAAGTTAAGGAGGAAGACACAACGTGGAGGGGAAGATATGAGGGACATGGCATGGACACTTAAAAAAAAAAAAAAAAAAATTCTTGCCCAAAATCAAAGCCATCAAGTGCAGGCCATATGCCACCAAATGCAGGCCCATGCAGCAAAGCTTGCAAAATGGATCCCTGCTTAAGGCCAAAACAGATAAGAAGGACTCACAAACACACTGGAATGGAGATACCATGAAAGGAATATCATTTGGAGGAGAAAAAAAAAAAATTTGGGAAATTTGGGAAATGTAGTGACTACAAGGAGATGGACCAGGATTTTATCAAGTGCAGGGAAAAGGACCAAAAGAGGGTAAAACAAGAGCTCACAGATGTTGCAAAAACAGGGGAAAATGTTAAGGGGGAAGACACAACTTGGAGGGAAAGATGGGAGGAATATGGCATGGACACTATAAAAAAAAAAAAAAAAGTAAAAAATCGTGGCCAAAGTCAAAGCCATCAAAAGCAGGCCATATGCCACCAAATGCAGGCCAATGCAGCAAAGCTTGGAAAATGGATCCCTGCTTAAGGCCAAAACAGATAAGAAGGACTTACAAACACACTGGAATGGAGATACCATGAAAGGAATTGCATTTGGAGGAGAAAAAAAAAAAATTTGGGAAATTTGGGAAATGTAGTGACTACAAGGAGATGGACCAGGATTTTATCAAGTGCAGGGAAAAGGACCAAAAGAGGGTAAAACAAGAGCTCACAGATGTTGCAAAAACAGGGGAAAATGTTAAGGGGGAAGACACAACTTGGAGGGAAAGATGGAAGGAATATGGCATGGACAATATAAAAAAAAAAAAAAAGAAAAAAATCTTGCCCAAAGTCAAAGCCATCAAAAGGCATGGCATGCCATCAAGTGCAGGCACATGCTGCAAAGATTCCTCTAGTGGTCCCCATTGAAATCGCAAGATTCCGTTTCCCTTCCCGAAAGGGAATTTCATTTCCTTTCGGGAAGGAAAACGGAATCTTGCGAACCCAAAAAGAAAGGCTTACAAACACTCTGGAAAGGAGATAGGATCAAATGAAATGCAATTGAAAAAAACCCCAAAATCTCCAGAAAATTGGGAGATGTGTTGTCCTCAAAAACTGCTCTGTGAGGAAATGAGCTGCAGTGCAAAGGACCAAAGGAGGCCAAAACTAAGCAGAGAGATGTTGCAAAAGCAGGGGGAAAAGTTAAGGAGGAAGACACAACGTGGAGGGGAAGATATGAGGGACATGGCATGGACACTTAAAAAAAAAAAAAAAAAAAATTCTTGCCCAAAATCAAAGCCATCAAGTGCAGGCCATATGCCACCAAATGCAGGCCCATGCAGCAAAGCTTGCAAAATGGATCCCTGCTTAAGGCCAAAACAGATAAGAAGGACTTACAAACACACTGGAATGGAGATACCATGAAAGGAATATCATTTGGAGGAGAAAAAAAAAAAATTTGGGAAATTTGGGAAATGTAGTGACTACAAGGAGATGGACCAGGATTTTATCAAGTGCAGGGAAAAGGACCAAAAGAGGGTAAAACAAGAGCTCACAGATGTTGCAAAAACAGGGGAAAATGTTAAGGGGGAAGACACAACTTGGAGGGAAAGATGGGAGGAATATGGCATGGACACGATAAAAAAAAAAAAAAAAAAAGTAAAAAATCTTGGCCAAAGTCAAAGCCATCAAAAGCAGGCCATATGCCACCAAATGCAGGCCAATGCAGCAAAGCTTGGAAAATGGATCCCTGCTTAAGGCCAAAACAGATAAGAAGGACTTACAAACACACTGGAATGGAGATACCATGAAAGGAATTGCATTTGGAGGAGAAAAAAAAAAAATTTGGGAAATTTGGGAAATGTAGTGACTACAAGGAGATGGACCAGGATTTTATCAAGTGCAGGGAAAAGGACCAAAAGAGGGTAAAACAAGAGCTCACAGATGTTGCAAAAACAGGGGAAAATGTTAAGGGGGAAGACACAACTTGGAGGGAAAGATGGGAGGAATATGGCATAGATACTTAATAAAAAAAAAAAAAAAGAAAAAAATCTTGCCCAAAGTCAAAGCCATCAAAAGGCATGGCATGCCATCAAGTGCAGGCACATGCTGCAAAGATTCCTCTAGTGGTCCCCATTGAAATCGCAAGATTCCGTTTCCCTTCCCGAAAGGAAATTTCATTTCCTTTCGGGAAGGGAAACGGAATCTTGCGAACCCAAAAAGAAAGGCCTACAAACACTCTGGAAAGGAGATAGGATCAAATGAAATGCAATTGAAAAAAACCCCAAAAACTCCAGAAAATTGGGAGATGTGTTGTCCTCAAAAACTGCTCTGTGAGGAAATGAGCTGCAGTGCAAAGGACCAAAGGAGGCCAAAACTAAGCAGAGAGATGTTGCAAAAGCAGGGGGAAAAGTTAAGGAGGAAGACACAACGTGGAGAAGAAGATATGAGGGACATGGCATGGACACTTAAAAAGAAAAAAAAAGTAAAAATTCTTGCCCAAAATCAAAGCCATCAAGTGCAGGCCATATGCCACCAAATGCAGGCCCATGCAGCAAAGCTTGGAAAATGGATCCCTGCTTAAGGCCAAAACAGATAAGAAGGACTTACAAACACACTGGAATGGAGATACCATGAAAGGAATATCATTTGGAGGAGGAAAAAAAAAAATTTGGGAAATTTGGGAAATGTAGTGACTACAAGGAGATGGACCAGGATTTTATCAAGTGCAGGGAAAAAGACCAAAAGAGGGTAAAACAAGAGCTCACAGATGTTGCAAAAACAGGGGAAAATGTTAAGGGGGAAGACACAACTTGGAGGGAAAGATGGGAGGAATATGGCATAGATACTTATTAAAAAAAAAAAAAAAGAAAAAAATCTTGCCCAAAGTCAAAGCCATCAAAAGGCATGGCATGCCATCAAGTGCAGGCACATGCTGCAAAGATTCCTCTAGTGGTCCCCATTGAAATCGCAAGATTCCGTTTCCCTTCCCGAAAGCAAATTTCATTTCCTTTCGGGAAGGGAAACGGAATCTTGCGAACCCAAAATGAAAGGCTTACAAACACTCTGGAAAGGAGATAGGATCAAATGAAATGCAATTGAAAAAAACCCCAAAAACTCCAGAAAATTGGGAGATGTGTTGTCCTCAAAAACTGCTCTGTGAGGAAATGAGCTGCAGTGCAAAGGACCAAAGGAGGCCAAAACTAAGCAGAGAGATGTTGCAAAAGCAGGGGGAAAAGTTAAGCAGGAAGACACAACGTGGAGGGGAAGATATGAGGGACATGGCATGTACACTTTAAAAAAAAAAAAAAAAAAAAATTCTTGCCCAAAATCAAAGCCATCAAGTGCAGGCCATATGCCACCAAATGCAGGCCCATGCAGCAAAGCTTGGAAAATGGATCCCTGCTTAAGGCCAAAACAGATAAGAAGGACTTACAAACACACTGGAATGGAGACAACATGAAAGGAATTGCATTTGGAGGAGAAAAAAAAAAAATTTGGGAAATTTGGGAAATGTAGTGACTACAAGGAGATGGACCAGGATATTATCAAGTGCAGGGAAAAGGACCAAAAGAGGGTAAAACAAGAGCTCACAGATGTTGCAAAAACAGGGGAAAAAGTTAAGGGGGAAGACACAACTTGGAGGGAAAGATGGGAGGAATATGGCATGGATACTATAAAAAAAAAAAAAAAGTAAAAAATCTTGGCCAAAGTCAAAGCCATCAAAAGCAGGCCATATGCCACCAAATGCAGGCCAATGCAGCAAAGCTTGGAAAATGGATCCCTGCTTAAGGCCAAAACAGATAAGAAGGACTTACAAACACACTGGAATGGAGATACCATGAAAGGAATTGCATTTGGAGGAGAAAAAAAAAAAATTTGGGAAATTTGGGAAATGTAGTGACTACAAGGAGATGGACCAGGATTTTATCAAGTGCAGGGAAAAGGACCAAAAGAGGGTAAAACAAGAGCTCACAGATGTTGCAAAAACAGGGGAAAATGTTAAGGGGGAAGACACAACTTGGAGGGAAAGATGGGAGGAATATGGCATAGATACTTATTAAAAAAAAAAAAAAAGAAAAAAATCTTGCCCAAAGTCAAAGCCATCAAAAGGCATGGCATGCCATCAAGTGCAGGCACATGCTGCAAAGATTCCTCTAGTGGTCCCCATTGAAATCGCAAGATTCCGTTTCCCTTCCCGAAAGGGAATTTCATTTCCTTTCGGGAAGGAAAACGGAATCTTGCGAACCCAAAAAGAAAGGCTTACAAACACTCTGGAAAGGAGATAGGATCAAATGAAATGCAATTGAAAAAAACCCCAAAATCTCCAGAAAATTGGGAGATGTGTTGTCCTCAAAAACTGCTCTGTGAGGAAATGAGCTGCAGTGCAAAGGACCAAAGGAGGCCAAAACTAAGCAGAGAGATGTTGCAAAAGCAGGGGGAAAAGTTAAGGAGGAAGACACAACGTGGAGGGGAAGATATGAGGGACATGGCATGGACACTTAAAAAAAAAAAAAAAAAAAATTCTTGCCCAAAATCAAAGCCATCAAGTGCAGGCCATATGCCACCAAATGCAGGCCCATGCAGCAAAGCTTGGAAAATGGATCCCTGCTTAAGGCCAAAACAGATAAGAAGGACTTACAAACACACTGGAATGGAGATACCATGAAAGGAATATCATTTGGAGGAGAAAAAAAAAAAATTTGGGAAATTTGGGAAATGTAGTGACTACAAGGAGATGGACCAGGATTTTATCAAGTGCAGGGAAAAGGACCAAAAGAGGGTAAAACAAGAGCTCACAGATGTTGCAAAAACAGGGGAAAATGTTAAGGGGGAAGACACAACTTGGAGGGAAAGATGGGAGGAATATGGCATGGACACGATAAAAAAAAAAAAAAAAAAAGTAAAAAATCTTGGCCAAAGTCAAAGCCATCAAAAGCAGGCCATATGCCACCAAATGCAGGCCAATGCAGCAAAGCTTGGAAAATGGATCCCTGCTTAAGGCCAAAACAGATAAGAAGGACTTACAAACACACTGGAATGGAGATACCATGAAAGGAATTGCATTTGGAGGAGAAAAAAAAAAAATTTGGGAAATTTGGGAAATGTAGTGACTACAAGGAGATGGACCAGGATTTTATCAAGTGCAGGGAAAAGGACCAAAAGAGGGTAAAACAAGAGCTCACAGATGTTGCAAAAACAGGGGAAAATGTTAAGGGGGAAGACACAACTTGGAGGGAAAGATGGGAGGAATATGGCATAGATACTTAATAAAAAAAAAAAAAAAGAAAAAAATCTTGCCCAAAGTCAAAGCCATCAAAAGGCATGGCATGCCATCAAGTGCAGGCACATGCTGCAAAGATTCCTCTAGTGGTCCCCATTGAAATCGCAAGATTCCGTTTCCCTTCCCGAAAGGAAATTTCATTTCCTTTCGGGAAGGGAAACGGAATCTTGCGAACCCAAAAAGAAAGGCCTACAAACACTCTGGAAAGGAGATAGGATCAAATGAAATGCAATTGAAAAAAACCCCAAAAACTCCAGAAAATTGGGAGATGTGTTGTCCTCAAAAACTGCTCTGTGAGGAAATGAGCTGCAGTGCAAAGGACCAAAGGAGGCCAAAACTAAGCAGAGAGATGTTGCAAAAGCAGGGGGAAAAGTTAAGGAGGAAGACACAACGTGGAGAAGAAGATATGAGGGACATGGCATGGACACTTAAAAAGAAAAAAAAAGTAAAAATTCTTGCCCAAAATCAAAGCCATCAAGTGCAGGCCATATGCCACCAAATGCAGGCCCATGCAGCAAAGCTTGGAAAATGGATCCCTGCTTAAGGCCAAAACAGATAAGAAGGACTTACAAACACACTGGAATGGAGATACCATGAAAGGAATTGCATTTGGAGGAGAAAAAAAAAAAATTTGGGAAATTTGGGAAATGTAGTGACTACAAGGAGATGGACCAGGATTTTATCAAGTGCAGGGAAAAGGACCAAAAGAGGGTAAAACAAGAGCTCACAGATGTTGCAAAAACAGGGGAAAATGTTAAGGGGGAAGACACAACTTGGAGGGAAAGATGGGAGGAATATGGCATAGATACTTAATAAAAAAAAAAAAAAAGAAAAAAATCTTGCCCAAAGTCAAAGCCATCAAAAGGCATGGCATGCCATCAAGTGCAGGCACATGCTGCAAAGATTCCTCTAGTGGTCCCCATTGAAATCGCAAGATTCCGTTTCCCTTCCCGAAAGGAAATTTCATTTCCTTTCGGGAAGGGAAACGGAATCTTGCGAACCCAAAATGAAAGGCTTACAAACACTCTGGAAAGGAGATAGGATCAAATGAAATGCAATTGAAAAAAACCCCAAAAACTCCAGAAAATTGGGAGATGTGTTGTCCTCAAAAACTGCTCTGTGAGGAAATGAGCTGCAGTGCAAAGGACCAAAGGAGGCCAAAACTAAGCAGAGAGATGTTGCAAAAGCAGGGGGAAAAGTTAAGCAGGAAGACACAACGTGGAGGGGAAGATATGAGGGACATGGCATGTACACTTTAAAAAAAAAAAAAAAAAAAAAATTCTTGCCCAAAATCAAAGCCATCAAGTGCAGGCCATATGCCACCAAATGCAGGCCCATGCAGCAAAGCTTGGAAAATGGATCCCTGCTTAAGGCCAAAACAGATAAGAAGGACTTACAAACACACTGGAATGGAGACAACATGAAAGGAATTGCATTTGGAGGAGAAAAAAAAAAAATTTGGGAAATTTGGGAAATGTAGTGACTACAAGGAGATGGACCAGGATTTTATCAAGTGCAGGGAAAAGGACCAAAAGAGGGTAAAACAAGAGCTCACAGATGTTGCAAAAACAGGGGAAAAAGTTAAGGGGGAAGACACAACTTGGAGGGAAAGATGGGAGGAATATTGCATGGATACTATAAAAAAAAAAAAAAAGTAAAAAATCTTGGCCAAAGTCAAAGCCATCAAAAGCAGGCCATATGCCACCAAATGCAGGCCAATGCAGCAAAGCTTGGAAAATGGATCCCTGCTTAAGGCCAAAACAGATAAGAAGGACTTACAAACACACTGGAATGGAGATACCATGAAAGGAATTGCATTTGGAGGAGAAAAAAAAAAAATTTGGGAAATTTGGGAAATGTAGTGACTACAAGGAGATGGACCAGGATTTTATCAAGTGCAGGGAAAAGGACCAAAAGAGGGTAAAACAAGAGCTCACAGATGTTGCAAAAACAGGGGAAAATGTTAAGGGGGAAGACACAACTTGGAGGGAAAGATGGGAGGAATATGGCATAGATACTTATTAAAAAAAAAAAAAAAGAAAAAAATCTTGCCCAAAGTCAAAGCCATCAAAAGGCATGGCATGCCATCAAGTGCAGGCACATGCTGCAAAGATTCCTCTAGTGGTCCCCATTGAAATCGCAAGATTCCGTTTCCCTTCCCGAAAGGAAATGAAATTTCCTTTCGGGAAGGGAAACGGAATCTTGCGAACCCAAAAAGAAAGGCTTACAAACACTCTGGAAAGGAGATAGGATCAAATGAAATGCAATTGGAAAAAACCCCTAAAACTCCAGAAAATTGGGAGATGTGTTGTCCTCAAAAACTGCTCTGTGAGGAAATGAGCTGCAGTGCAAAGGACCAAAGGAGGCCAAAACTAAGCAGAGAGATGTTGCAAAAGCAGGGGGAAAAGTTAAGGAGGAAGACACAACGTGGAGGGGAAGATATGAGGGACATGGCATGGACACTTAAAAAAAAAATAAAAAAAAATGCTTGCCCAAAATCAAAGCCATCAAGTGCAGGCCATATGCCACCAAATGCAGGCCCATGCAACAAAGCTTGGAAAATGGATCCCTGCTTAAGGCCAAAACAGATAAGAAGGACTTACAAACACACTGGAATGGAGACAACATGAAAGGAATTGCATTTGGAGGAGAAAAAAAATAATTTGGGGAAATTTGGGAAATGTAGTGACTACAAGGAGATGGACCAGGATTTTATCAAGTGCAGGGAAAAGGACCAAAAGAGGGTAAAACAAGAGCTCACAGATGTTGCAAAAACAGGGGAAAATGTTAAGGAGGATGACACAACTTGGAGGGAAAGATGGGAGGAATATGGCATAGATACTTAATAAAAAAAAAAAAAAAGAAAAAAATCTTGCCCAAAGTCAAAGCCATCAAAAGGCATGGCATGCCATCAAGTGCAGGCACATGCTGCAAAGATTCCTCTAGTGGTCCCCATTGAAATCGCAAGATTCCGTTTCCCTTCCCGAAAGGAAATGAAATTTCCTTTCGGGAAGGGAAACGGAATCTTGCGAACCCAAAAAGAAAGGCTTACAAACACTCTGGAAAGGAGATAGGATCAAATGAAATGCAATTGAAAAAAACCCCAAAAACTCCAGAAAATTGGGAGATGTGTTGTCCTCAAAAACTGCTCTGTGAGGAAATGAGCTGCAGTGCAAAGGACCAAAGGAGGCCAAAACTAAGCAGAGAGATGTTGCAAAAGCAGGGGGAAAAGTTAAGCAGGAAGACACAACGTGGAGGGGAAGATATGAGGGACATGGCATGGACACTTTAAAAAAAAAAAAAAAAAAAAAAATTCTTGCCCAAAATCAAAGCCATCAAGTGCAGGCCATATGCCACCAAATGCAGGCCCATGCAGCAAAGCTTGGAAAATGGATCCCTGCTTAAGGCCAAAACAGATAAGAAGGACTTACAAACACACTGGAATGGAGATACCATGAAAGGAATTGCATTTGGAGGAGAAAAAAAAAAAATTTGGGAAATTTGGGAAATGTAGTGACTACAAGGAGATGGACCAGGATTTTATCAAGTGCAGGGAAAAGGACCAAAAGAGGGTAAAACAAGAGCTCACAGATGTTGCAAAAACAGGGGAAAATGTTAAGGGGGAAGACACAACTTGGAGGGAAAGATGGGAGGAATATGGCATAGATACTTATTAAAAAAAAAAAAAAGAAAAAAATCTTGCCCAAAGTCAAAGCCATCAAAAGCAGGCCATATGCCACCAAATGCAGGCCAATGCAGCAAAGCTTGGAAAATGGATCCCTGCTTAAGGCCAAAACAGATAAGGACTTACAAACACACTGGAATGGAGATACCATGAAAGGAATTGCATTTGGAGGAGAAAAAAAAAAAATTTGGGAAATTTGGGAAATGTAGTGACTACAAGGAGATGGACCAGGATTTTATCAAGTGCAGGGAAAAGGACCAAAAGAGGGTAAAACAAGAGCTCACAGATGTTGCAAAAACAGGGGAAAATGTTAAGGGGGAAGACACAACTTGGAGGGAAAGATGGGAGGAATATGGCATAGATACTTATTAAAAAAAAAAAAAAGAAAAAAATCTTGCCCAAAGTCAAAGCCATCAAAAGGCATGGCATGCCATCAAGTGCAGGCACATGCTGCAAAGATTACTCTAGTGGTCCCCATTGAAATCGCAAGATTCCGTTTCCCTTCCCGAAAGGAAATGAAATTTCCTTTCGGGAAGGGAAACGGAATCTTGCGAACCCAAAAAGAAAGGCTTACAAACACTCTGGAAAGGAGATAGGATCAAATGAAATGCAATTGAAAAAAACCCCAAAAACTCCAGAAAATTGGGAGATGTGTTGTCCTCAAAAACTGCTCTGGGAGGAAATGAGCTGCAGTGCAAAGGACCAAAGGAGGCCAAAACTAAGCAGAGAGATGTTGCAAAAGCAGGGGGAAAAGTTAAGGAGGAAGACACGATGTGGAGGGGAAGATATGAGGGACATGGCATGGACACTTAAAAAAAAAAAAAAAAAATTCTTGCCCAAAATCAAAGCCATCAAGTGCAGGCCATATGCCACCAAATGCAGGCCCATGCAGCAAAGCTTGCAAAATGGATCCCTGCTTAAGGCCAAAACAGATAAGAAGGACTTACAAACACACTGGAATGGAGACAACATGAAAGGAATTGCATTTGGAGGAGAAAAAAAAAATTTTGGGAAATTTGGGAAATGTAGTGACTACAAGGAGATGGACCAGGATTTTATCAAGTGCAGGGAAAAGGACCAAAAGAGGGTAAAACAAGAGCTCACAGATGTTGCAAAAACAGGGGAAAATGTTAAGGGGGAAGACACAACTTGGAGGGAAAGATGGGAGGAATATGGCATAGATACTTATTAAAAAAAAAAAAAAAGAAAAAAATCTTGCCCAAAGTCAAAGCCATCAAAAGGCATGGCATGCCATCAAGTGCAGGCACATGCTGCAAAGATTCCTCTAGTCGTCCCCATTGAAATCGCAAGATTCCGTTTCCCTTCCCGAAAGGAAATGAAATTTCCTTTCGGGAAGGGAAACGGAATCTTGCGAACCCAAAAAGAAAGGCTTACAAACACTCTGGAAAGGAGATAGGATCAAATGAAATGCAATTGGAAAAAACCCCTAAAACTCCAGAAAATTGGGAGATGTGTTGTCCTCAAAAACTGCTCTGTGAGGAAATGAGCTGCAGTGCAAAGGACCAAAGGAGGCCAAAACTAAGCAGAGAGATGTTGCAAAAGCAGGGGGAAAAGTTAAGGAGGAAGACACAACGTGGAGGGGAAGATATGAGGGACATGGCATGGACACTTAAAAAAAAAATAAAAAAAAATGCTTGCCCAAAATCAAAGCCATCAAGTGCAGGCCATATGCCACCAAATGCAGGCCCATGCAACAAAGCTTGGAAAATGGATCCCTGCTTAAGGCCAAAACAGATAAGAAGGACTTACAAACACACTGGAATGGAGACAACATGAAAGGAATTGCATTTGGAGGAGAAGAAAAAAAAATTTGGGAAATTTGGGAAATGTAGTGACTACAAGGAGATGGACCAGGATTTTATCAAGTGCAGGGAAAAAGACCAAAAGAGGGTAAAACAAGAGCTCACAGATGTTGCAAAAACAGGGGAAAATGTTAAGGGGGAAGACACAACTTGGAGGGAAAGATGGGAGGAATATGGCATAGATACTTATTAAAAAAAAAAAAAAAGAAAAAAATCTTGCCCAAAGTCAAAGCCATCAAAAGGCATGGCATGCCATCAAGTGCAGGCACATGCTGCAAAGATTCCTCTAGTGGTCCCCATTGAAATCGCAAGATTCCGTTTCCCTTCCCGAAAGGAAATGAAATTTCCTTTCGGGAAGGGAAACGGAATCTTGCGAACCCAAAAAGAAAGGCTTACAAACACTCTGGAAAGGAGATAGGATCAAATGAAATGCAATTGAAAAAAACCCCAAAAACTCCAGAAAATTGGGAGATGTGTTGTCCTCAAAAACTGCTCTGTGAGGAAATGAGCTGCAGTGCAAAGGACCAAAGGAGGCCAAAACTAAGCAGAGAGATGTTGCAAAAGCAGGGGGAAAAGTTAAGGAGGAAGACACGATGTGGAGGGGAAGATATGAGGGACATGGCATGGACACTTAAAAAAAAAAAAAAATTCTTGCCCAAAATCAAAGCCATCAAGTGCAGGCCATATGCCACCAAATGCAGGCCCATGCAGCAAAGCTTGCAAAATGGATCCCTGCTTAAGGCCAAAACAGATAAGAAGGACTTACAAACACACTGGAATGGAGACAACATGAAAGGAATTGCATTTGGAGGAGAAAAAAAAAATTTTGGGAAATTTGGGAAATGTAGTGACTACAAGGAGATGGACCAGGATTTTATCAAGTGCAGGGAAAAGGACCAAAAGAGGGTAAAACAAGAGCTCACAGATGTTGCAAAAACAGGGGAAAATGTTAAGGGGGAAGACACAACTTGGAGGGAAAGATGGGAGGAATATGGCATAGATACTTATTAAAAAAAAAAAAAAAGAAAAAAATCTTGCCCAAAGTCAAAGCCATCAAAAGGCATGGCATGCCATCAAGTGCAGGCACATGCTGCAAAGATTCCTCTAGTCGTCCCCATTGAAATCGCAAGATTCCGTTTCCCTTCCCGAAAGGAAATGAAATTTCCTTTCGGGAAGGGAAACGGAATCTTGCGAACCCAAAAAGAAAGGCTTACAAACACTCTGGAAAGGAGATAGGATCAAATGAAATGCAATTGGAAAAAACCCCTAAAACTCCAGAAAATTGGGAGATGTGTTGTCCTCAAAAACTGCTCTGTGAGGAAATGAGCTGCAGTGCAAAGGACCAAAGGAGGCCAAAACTAAGCAGAGAGATGTTGCAAAAGCAGGGGGAAAAGTTAAGGAGGAAGACACAACGTGGAGGGGAAGATATGAGGGACATGGCATGGACACTTAAAAAAAAAATAAAAAAAAATGCTTGCCCAAAATCAAAGCCATCAAGTGCAGGCCATATGCCACCAAATGCAGGCCCATGCAACAAAGCTTGGAAAATGGATCCCTGCTTAAGGCCAAAACAGATAAGAAGGACTTACAAACACACTGGAATGGAGACAACATGAAAGGAATTGCATTTGGAGGAGAAAAAAAATAATTTGGGGAAATTTGGGAAATGTAGTGACTACAAGGAGATGGACCAGGATTTTATCAAGTGCAGGGAAAAGGACCAAAAGAGGGTAAAACAAGAGCTCACAGATGTTGCAAAAACAGGGGAAAATGTTAAGGGGGAAGACACAACTTGGAGGGAAAGATGGGAGGAATATGGCATAGATACTTAATAAAAAAAAAAAAAAAGAAAAAAATCTTGCCCAAAGTCAAAGCCATCAAAAGGCATGGCATGCCATCAAGTGCAGGCACATGCTGCAAAGATTCCTCTAGTGGTCCCCATTGAAATCGCAAGATTCCGTTTCCCTTCCCGAAAGGAAATTTCATTTCCTTTCGGGAAGGGAAACGGAATCTTGCGAACCCAAAAAGAAAGGCTTACAAACACTCTGGAAAGGAGATAGGATCAAATGAAATGCAATTGAAAAAAACCCCAAAAACTCCAGAAAATTGGGAGAAGTGTTGTCCTCAAAAACTGCTCTGTGAGGAAATGAGCTGCAGTGCAAAGGACCAAAGGAGGCCAAAACTAAGCAGAGAGATGTTGCAAAAGCAGGGGGAAAAGTTAAGGAGGAAGACACAACGTGGAGGGGAAGATATGAGGGACATGGCATGGACACTTAAAAAAAAAAAAAAAAATTCTTGCCCAAAATCAAAGCCATCAAGTGCAGGCCATATGCCACCAAATGCAGGCCCATGCAGCAAAGCTTGGAAAATGGATCCCTGCTTAAGGCCAAAACAGATAAGAAGGACTTACAAACACACTGGAATGGAGATACCATGAAAGGAATATCATTTGGAGGAGAAAAAAAAAAAATTTGGGAAATTTGGGAAATGTAGTGACTACAAGGAGATGGACCAGGATTTTATCAAGTGCAGGGAAAAGGACCAAAAGAGGGTAAAACAAGAGCTCACAGATGTTGCAAAAACAGGGGAAAAAGTTAAGCAGGAAGACACATCTTGCAGGGGAAGATATGAGGGACATGGCATGGACACTAGAAAAAAAAAAAAAAAAGTAAAAAATCTTGCCCAAAGTCAAAGCCATCAAATGCAGGCCATATGCCACCAAATGCAGGCCCATGCAGCAAAGCTTGGAAAATGGATCCCTGCTTAAGGCCAAAACAGATAAGAAGGACTTACAAACACACTGGAATGGAGATACCATGAAAGGAATATCATTTGGAGGAGAAAAAAAAAAATTTGGGAAATTGGGAAATTTGGGAAATGTAGTGACTACAAGGAGATGGACCAGGATTTTATCAAGTGCAGGGAAAAGGACCAAAAGAGGGTAAAACAAGAGCTCACAGATGTTGCAAAAACAGGGGAAAATGTTAAGGGGGATGACATAACTTGGAGGGAAAGATGGGAGGAATATGGCATAGATACTTATTAAAAAAAAAAAAAAAGAAAAAAATCTTGCCCAAAGTCAAAGCCATCAAAAGGCATGGCATGCCATCAAGTGCAGGCACATGCTGCAAAGATTCCTCTAGTGGTCCCCATTGAAATCGCAAGATTCCGTTTCCATTCCCGAAAGGAAATTTCATTTCCTTTCGGGAAGGGAAACGGAATCTTGCGAACCCAAAATGAAAGGCTTACAAACACTCTGGAAAGGAGATAGGATCAAATGAAATGCAATTGAAAAAAACCCCAAAAACTCCAGAAAATTGGGAGATGTGTTGTCCTCAAAAACTGCTCTGTGAGGAAATGAGCTGCAGTGCAAAGGACCAAAGGAGGCCAAAACTAAGCAGAGAGATGTTGCAAAAGCAGGGGGAAAAGTTAAGCAGGAAGACACAACGTGGAGGGGAAGATATGAGGGACATGGCATGGACACTTTAAAAAAAAAAAAAAAAAAAAAATTCTTGCCCAAAATCAAAGCCATCAAGTGCAGGCCATATGCCACCAAATGCAGGCCCATGCAGCAAAGCTTGCAAAATGGATCCCTGCTTAAGGCCAAAACAGATAAGAAGGACTTACAAACACACTGGAATGGAGACAACATGAAAGGAATTGCATTTGGAGGAGAAAAAAAAAATTTTGGGAAATTTGGGAAATGTAGTGACTACAAGGAGATGGACCAGGATTTTATCAAGTGCAGGGAAAAGGACCAAAAGAGGGTAAAACAAGAGCTCACAGATGTTGCAAAAACAGGGGAAAATGTTAAGGGGGAAGACACAACTTGGAGGGAAAGATGGGAGGAATATGGCATGAACACTATAAAAAAAAAAAAAAAAGAAAAAAATCTTGCCCAAAGTCAAAGCCATCAAAAGGCATGGCATGCCATCAAGTGCAGGCACATGCTGCAAAGATTCCTCCAGTGGTCCCCATTGAAATCACAAGATCCCGTTTCCCTTCCCGAAAGGAAATGAAATTGCCTTTCGGGAAGGGAAACGGGATCTTGCGAACCCAAAAAGAAAGGCTTACAAACACTCTGGAAAGGAGATAGGATCAAATGAAATGCAATTGGAAAAAACCCCAAAAACTCCAGAAAATTGGGAGATGTGTTGTCCTCAAAAACTGCTCTGTGAGGAAATGAGCTGCAGTGCAAAGGACCAAAGGAGGCCAAAACTAAGCAGAGAGATGTTGCAAAAGCAGGGGGAAAAGTTAAGGAGGAAGACACAACGTGGAGGGGAAGATATGAGGGACATGGCATGGACACTTAAAAAAAAAATAAAAAAAAATGCTTGCCCAAAATCAAAGCCATCAAGTGCAGGCCATATGCCACCAAATGCAGGCCCATGCAACAAAGCTTGGAAAATGGATCCCTGCTTAAGGCCAAAACAGATAAGAAGGACTTACAAACACACTGGAATGGAGACAACATGGAAGGAATTGCATTTGGAGGAGAAAAAAAAAAATTTGGGGAAATTTGGGAAATGTAGTGACTACAAGGAGATGGACCAGGATTTTATCAAGTGCAGGGAAAAGGACCAAAAGAGGGTAAAACAAGAGCTCACAGATGTTGCAAAAACAGGGGAAAATGTTAAGGAGGATGACATAACTTGGAGGGAAAGATGGGAGGAATATGGCATAGATACTTAATAAAAAAAAAAAAAAAGAAAAAATCTTGGCCAAAGTCAAAGCCATCAAAAGGCACGGCATGCCATCAAGTGCAGGCACATGCTGCAAAGATTCCTCTAGTGGTCCCCATTGAAATCGCAAGATTCCGTTTCCCTTCCCGAAAGGAAATGAAATTTCCTTTCGGGAAGGGAAACGGAATCTTGCGAACCCAAAAAGAAAGGCTTACAAACACTCTGGAAAGGAGATAGGATCAAATGAAATGCAATTGAAAAAAACCCCAAAAACTCCAGAAAATTGGGAGAAGTGTTGTCCTCAAAAACTGCTCTGTGAGGAAATGAGCTGCAGTGCAAAGGACCAAAGGAGGCCAAAAATAAGCAGAGAGATGTTGCAAAAGCAGGGGGAAAAGTTAAGGAGGAAGACACAACGTGGAGGGGAAGATATGAGGGACATGGCATGGACACTTAAAAAAAAAAAAAAAAAATTCTTGCCCAAAATCAAAGCCATCAAGTGCAGGCCATATGCCACCAAATGCAGGCCCATGCAGCAAAGCTTGGAAAATGGATCCCTGCTTAAGGCCAAAACAGATAAGAAGGACTTACAAACACACTGGAATGGAGATACCATGAAAGGAATATCATTTGGAGGAGAAAAAAAAAAAATTTGGGAAATTTGGGAAATGTAGTGACTACAAGGAGATGGACCAGGATTTTATCAAGTGCAGGGAAAAGGACCAAAAGAGGGTAAAACAAGAGCTCACAGATGTTGCAAAAACAGGGGAAAATGTTAAGGGGGAAGACACAACTTGGAGGGAAAGATGGGAGGAATATGGCATAGATACTTATTAAAAAAAAAAAAAAGAAAAAAATCTTGCCCAAAGTCAAAGCCATCAAAAGGCATGGCATGCCATCAAGTGCAGGCACATGCTGCAAAGATTCCTCTAGTGGTCCCCATTGAAATCGCAAGATTCCGTTTCCCTTCCCGAAAGGAAATTTCATTTCCTTTCGGGAAGGGAAACGGAATCTTGCGAACCCAAAAAGAAAGGCTTACAAACACTCTGGAAAGGAGATAGGATCAAATGAAATGCAATTGAAAAAAACCCCAAAAACTCCAGAAAATTGGGAGATGTGTTGTCCTCAAAAACTGCTCTGTGAGGAAATGAGCTGCAGTGCAAAGGACCAAAGGAGGCCAAAACTAAGCAGAGAGATGTTGCAAAAGCAGGGGGAAAAGTTAAGCAGGAAAACACAACGTGGAGGGGAAGATATGAGGGACATGGCATGGACACTTAAAAAAAAAAAAAAAAAAAATTCTTGCCCAAAATCAAAGCCATCAAGTGCAGGCCATATGCCACCAAATGCAGGCCCATGCAGCAAAGCTTGGAAAATGGATCCCTGCTTAAGGCCAAAACAGATAAGAAGGACTTACAAACACACTGGAAAGGAATATCATTTGGAGGAGAAAAAAAAAAATTTGGGGAAATTTGGGAAATGTAGTGACTACAAGGAGATGGACCAGGATTTTATCAAGTGCAGGGAAAAGGACCAAAAGAGGGTAAAACAAGAGCTCACAGATGTTGCAAAAGCAGGGGAAAAAGTTAAGCAGGAAGACACATCTTGCAGGGGAAGATATGATAGACATGGCATGGACACTATAAAAAAAAAAAAAAAAGTAAAAAATCTTGCCCAAAGTCAAAGCCATCAAGTGCAGGCCATATGCCACCAAATGCAGGCCCATGCAGCAAAGCTTGGAAAATGGATCCCTGCTTAAGGCCAAAACAGATAAGAAGGACTTACAAACACACTGGAATGGAGACAACATGAAAGGAATATCATTTGGAGGAGAAAAAAAAAAAAATTTGGGAAATTTGGGAAATGTAGTGACTACAAGGAGATGGACCAGGATTTTATCAAGTGCAGGGAAAAGGACCAAAAGAGGGTAAAACAAGAGCTCACAGATGTTGCAAAAACAGGGGAAAATGTTAAGGGGGAAGACACAACTTGGAGGGAAAGATGGAAGGAATATGGCATGGACACTAATAAAAAAAAAAAAAAGAAAGAAAAAAATCTTGCCCAAAGTCAAAGCCATCAAAAGGCATGGCATGCCATCAAGTGCAGGCACATGCTGCAAAGATTCCTCTAGTGGTCCCCATTGAAATCGCAAGATTCCGTTTCCCTTCCCGAAAGGAAATTTCATTTCCTTTCGGGAAGGGAAACGGAATCTTGCGAACCCAAAAAGAAAGGCTTACAAACACTCTGGAAAGGAGATAGGATCAAATGAAATGCAATTGAAAAAAACCCCAAAAACTCCAGAAAATTGGGAGAAGTGTTGTCCTCAAAAACTGCTCTGTGAGGAAATGAGCTGCAGTGCAAAGGACCAAAGGAGGCCAAAACTAAGCAGAGAGATGTTGCAAAAGCAGGGGGAAAAGTTAAGCAGGAAGACACAACGTGGAGGGGAAGATATGAGGGACATGGCATGGACACTTAAAAAAAAAAAAAAAAAAATTCTTGCCCAAAATCAAAGCCATCAAGTGCAGGCCATATGCCACCAAATGCAGGCCCATGCAGCAAAGCTTGCAAAATGGATCCCTGCTTAAGGCCAAAACAGATAAGAAGGACTTACAAACACACTGGAATGGAGATACCATGAAAGGAATTGCATTTGGAGGAGAAAAAACAAAAATTTGGGAAATTTGGGAAATGTAGTGACTACAAGGAGATGGACCAGGATTTTATCAAGTGCAGGGAAAAGGACCAAAAGAGGGTAAAACAAGAGCTCACAGATGTTGCAAAAACAGGGGAAAATGTTAAGGGGGAAGACACAACTTGGAGGGAAAGATGGGAGGAATATGGCGTAGATACTTAATAAAAAAAAAAAAAAAGAAAAAAATCTTGCCCAAAGTCAAAGCCATCAAAAGGCATGGCATGCCATCAAGTGCAGGCACATGCTGCAAAGATTCCTCTAGTGGTCCCCATTGAAATCGCAAGATACCGTTTCCCTTCCCGAAAGGAAATTTCATTTCCTTTCGGGAAGGGAAACGGAATCTTGCGAACCCAAAAAGAAAGGCTTACAAACACTCTGGAAAGGAGATAGGATCAAATGAAATGCAATTGAAAAAAACCCCAAAAACTCCAGAAAATTGGGAGATGTGTTGTCCTCAAAAACTGCTCTGTGAGGAAATGAGCTGCAGTGCAAAGGACCAAAGGAGGCCAAAAATAAGCAGAGAGATGTTGCAAAAGCAGGGGGAAAAGTTAAGGAGGAAGACACAACGTGGAGGGGAAGATATGAGGGACATGGCATGGACACTTAAAAAAAAAAAAAAAAAAAATTCTTGCCCAAAATCAAAGCCATCAAGTGCAGGCCATATGCCACCAAATGCAGGCCCATGCAGCAAAGCTTGGAAAATGGATCCCTGCTTAAGGCCAAAACAGATAAGAAGGACTTACAAACACACTGGAATGGAGACAACATGAAAGGAATATCATTTGGAGGAGAAAAAAAAAAAAATTTGGGAAATTTGGGAAATGTAGTGACTACAAGGAGATGGACCAGGATTTTATCAAGTGCAGGGAAAAGGACCAAAAGAGGGTAAAACAAGAGCTCACAGATGTTGCAAAAACAGGGGAAAATGTTAAGGGGGAAGACACAACTTGGAGGGAAAGATGGGAGGAATATGGCATAGATACTTAATAAAAAAAAAAAAAAAAGAAAAAAATCTTGCCCAAAGTCAAAGCCATCAAAAGGCATGGCATGCCATCAAGTGCAGGCACATGCTGCAAAGATTCCTCTAGTGGTCCCCATTGAAATCGCAAGATTCCGTTTCCCTTCCCGAAAGGAAATTTCATTTCCTTTCGGGAAGGGAAACGGAATCTTGCGAACCCAAAAAGAAAGGCTTACAAACACTCTGGAAAGGAGATAGGATCAAATGAAATGCAATTGAAAAAAACCCCAAAAACTCCAGAAAATTGGGAGATGTGTTGTCCTCAAAAACTGCTCTGTGAGGAAATGAGCTGCAGTGCAAAGGACCAAAGGAGGCAAAAAATAAGCAGAGAGATGTTGCAAAAGCAGGGGGAAAAGTTAAGGAGGAAGACACAACGTGGAGGGGAAGATATGAGGGACATGGCATGGACACTTAAAAAAAAAAAAAAAAAATTCTTGCCCAAAATCAAAGCCATCAAGTGCAGGCCATATGCCACCAAATGCAGGCCCATGCAGCAAAGCTTGGAAAATGGATCCCTGCTTCAGGCCAAAACAGATAAGAAGGACTTACAAACACACTGGAATGGAGACAACATGAAAGGAATTGCATTTGGAGGAGAAAAAAAAAAATTTGGGAAATTTGGGAAATGTAGTGACTACAAGGAGATGGACCAGGATTTTATCAAGTGCAGGGAAAAGGACCAAAAGAGGGTAAAACAAGAGCTCACAGATGTTGCAAAAACAGGGGAAAATGTTAAGGGGGAAGACAAAACTTGGAGGGAAAGATGGGAGGAATATGGCATGGACACTATAAAAAAAAAAAAAAAAAAGAAAAAAAATCTTGCCCAAAGTCAAAGCCATCAAAAGGCATGGCATGCCATCAAGTGCAGGCACATGCTGCAAAGATTCCTCTAGTGGTCCCCATTGAAATCGCAAGATTCCGTTTCCCTTCCCGAAAGGAAATGAAATTTCCTTTCGGGAAGGGAAACGGAATCTTGCGAACCCAAAAAGAAAGGCTTACAAACACTCTGGAAAGGAGATAGGATCAAATGAAATGCAATTGAAAAAAACCCCAAAAACTCCAGAAAATTGGGAGATGTGTTGTCCTCAAAAACTGCTCTGTGAGGAAATGAGCTGCAGTGCAAAGGACCAAAGGAGGCCAAAACTAAGCAGAGAGATGTTGCAAAAGCAGGGGGAAAAGTTAAGGAGGAAGACACAACGTGGAGGGGAAGATATGAGGGACATGGCATGGACACTTAAAAAAAAAAAAAAAAAAATTCTTGCCCAAAATCAAAGCCATCAAGTGCAGGCCATATGCCACCAAATGCAGGCCTATGCAGCAAAGCTTGCAAAATGGATCCCTGCTTAAGGCCAAAACAGATAAGAAGGACTTACAAACACACTGGAATGGAGATACCATGAAAGGAATATCATTTGGAGGAGAAAAAACAAAAATTTGGGAAATTTGGGAAATGTAGTGACTACAAGGAGATGGACCAGGATTTTATCAAGTGCAGGGAAAAGGACCAAAAGAGGGTAAAACAAGAGCTCACAGATGTTGCAAAAACAGGGGAAAATGTTAAGGGGGAAGACACAACTTGGAGGGAAAGATGGGAGGAATATGGCATAGATACTTATTAAAAAAAAAAAAAAAGAAAAAAATCTTGCCCAAAGTGAAAGCCATCAAAAGGCATGGCATGCCATCAAGTGCAGGCACATGCTGCAAAGATTCCTCTAGTGGTCCCCATTGAAATCGCAAGATTCCGTTTCCCTTCCCGAAAGGAAATGAAATTTCCTTTCGGGAAGGGAAACGGAATCTTGCGAACCCAAAAAGAAAGGCTTACAAACACTCTGGAAAGGAGATAGGATCAAATGAAATGCAATTGAAAAAAACCCCAAAAACGCCAGAAAATTGGGAGATGTGTTGTCCTCAAAAACTGCTCTGTGAGGAAATGAGCTGCAGTGCAAAGGACCAAAGGAGGCCAAAACTAAGCAGAGAGATGTTGCAAAAGCAGGGGGAAAAGTTAAGGAGGAAGACACAACGTGGAGGGGAAGATATGAGGGACATGGCATGGACACTTAAAAAAAAAAAAAAAAATTCTTGCCCAAAATCAAAGCCATCAAGTGCAGGCCATATGCCACCAAATGCAGGCCCATGCAGCAAAGCTTGGAAAATGGATCCCTGCTTAAGGCCAAAACAGATAAGAAGGACTTACAAACACACTGGAATGGAGACAACATGAAAGGAATTGCATTTGGAGGAGAAAAAAAAAAAATTTGGGAAATTTGGGAAATGTAGTGACTACAAGGAGATGGACCAGGATTTTATCAAGTGCAGGGAAAAGGACCAAAAGAGGGTAAAACAAGAGCTCACAGATGTTGCAAAAACAGGGGAAAATGTTAAGGGGGAAGACAAAACCTGGAGGGAAAGATGGGAGGAATATGGCATGGACACTATAAAAAAAAAAAAAAAAAAGAAAAAAAATCTTGCCCAAAGTCAAAGCCATCAAAAGGCATGGCATGCCATCAAGTGCAGGCACATGCTGCAAAGATTCCTCTAGTGGTCCCCATTGAAATTGCAAGATTCCGTTTCCCTTCCCGAAAGGAAATTTCATTTCCTTTCGGGAAGGGAAACGGAATCTTGCGAACCCAAAAAGAAAGGCTTACAAACACTCTGGAAAGGAGATAGGATCAAATGAAATGCAATTGAAAAAAACCCCAAAAACTCCAGAAAATTGGGAGATGTGTTGTCCTCAAAAACTGCTCTGTGAGGAAATGAGCTGCAGTGCAAAGGACCAAAGGAGGCCAAAACTAAGCAGAGAGATGTTGCAAAAGCAGGGGGAAAAGTTAAGCAGGAAGACACAACGTGGAGGGGAAGATATGAGGGACATGGCATGGACACTTAAAAAAAAAAAAAAAAAAATTCTTGCCCAAAATCAAAGCCATCAAGTGCAGGCCATATGCCACCAAATGCAGGCCCATGCAGCAAAGCTTGGAAAATGGATCCCTGCTTAAGGCCAAAACAGATAAGAAGGACTTACAAACACACTGGAATGGAGACAACATGAAAGGAATATCATTTGGAGGAGAAAAAAAAAAATTTGGGGAAATTTGGGAAATGTAGTGACTACAAGGAGATGGACCAGGATTTTATCAAGTGCAGGGAAAAGGACCAAAAGAGGGTAAAACAAGAGCTCACAGATGTTGCAAAAGCAGGGGAAAAAGTTAAGCAGGAAGACACATCTTGCAGGGGAAGATATGAGAGACATGGCATGGACACTATAAAAAAAAAAAAAAAAGTAAAAAATCTTGCCCAAAGTCAAAGCCATCAAGTGCAGGCCATATGCCACCAAATGCAGGCCCATGCAGCAAAGCTTGGAAAATGGATCCCTGCTTAAGGCCAAAACAGATAAGAAGGACTTACAAACACACTGGAATGGAGACAACATGAAAGGAATATCATTTGGAGGAGAAAAAAAAAAAAATTTGGGAAATTTGGGAAATGTAGTGACTACAAGGAGATGGACCAGGATTTTATCAAGTGCAGGGAAAAGGACCAAAAGAGGGTAAAACAAGAGCTCACAGATGTTGCAAAAACAGGGGAAAATGTTAAGGGGGAAGACACAACTTGGAGGGAAAGATGGAAGGAATATGGCATGGACACTAATAAAAAAAAAAAAAAGAAAGAAAAAAATCTTGCCCAAAGTCAAAGCCATCAAAAGGCATGGCATGCCATCAAGTGCAGGCACATGCTGCAAAGATTCCTCTAGTGGTCCCCATTGAAATCGCAAGATTCCGTTTCCCTTCCCGAAAGGAAATTTCATTTCCTTTCGGGAAGGGAAACGGAATCTTGCGAACCCAAAAAGAAAGGCTTACAAACACTCTGGAAAGGAGATAGGATCAAATGAAATGCAATTGAAAAAAACCCCAAAAACTCCAGAAAATTGGGAGAAGTGTTGTCCTCAAAAACTGCTCTGTGAGGAAATGAGCTGCAGTGCAAAGGACCAAAGGAGGCCAAAAATAAGCAGAGAGATGTTGCAAAAGCAGGGGGAAAAGTTAAGGAGGAAGACACAACGTGGAGGGGAAGATATGAGGGACATGGCATGGACACTTAAAAAAAAAAAAAAAAAATTCTTGCCCAAAATCAAAGCCATCAAGTGCAGGCCATATGCCACCAAATGCAGGCCCATGCAGCAAAGCTTGCAAAATGGATCCCTGCTTAAGGCCAAAACAGATAAGAAGGACTTACAAACACACTGGAATGGAGATACCATGAAAGGAATATCATTTGGAGGAGAAAAAACAAAAATTTGGGAAATTTGGGAAATGTAGTGACTACAAGGAGATGGACCAGGATTTTATCAAGTGCAGGGAAAAGGACCAAAAGAGGGTAAAACAAGAGCTCACAGATGTTGCAAAAACAGGGGAAAATGTTAAGGGGGAAGACACAACTTGGAGGGAAAGATGGGAGGAATATGGCATAGATACTTAATAAAAAAAAAAAAAAAGAAAAAAATCTTGCCCAAAGTCAAAGCCATCAAAAGGCATGGCATGCCATCAAGTGCAGGCACATGCTGCAAAGATTCCTCTAGTGGTCCCCATTGAAATCGCAAGATTCCGTTTCCCTTCCCGAAAGGAAATGAAATTTCCTTTCGGGAAGGGAAACGGAATCTTGCGAACCCAAAAAGAAAGGCTTACAAACACTCTGGAAAGGAGATAGGATCAAATGAAATGCAATTGAAAAAAACCCCAAAAACGCCAGAAAATTGGGAGATGTGTTGTCCTCAAAAACTGCTCTGTGAGGAAATGAGCTGCAGTGCAAAGGACCAAAGGAGGCCAAAACTAAGCAGAGAGATGTTGCAAAAGCAGGGGGAAAAGTTAAGGAGGAAGACACAACGTGGAGGGGAAGATATGAGGGACATGGCATGGACACTTAAAAAAAAATAAAAAAAAAAATTCTTGCCCAAAATCAAAGCCATCAAGTGCAGGCCATATGCCACCAAATGCAGGCCTATGCAGCAAAGCTTGCAAAATGGATCCCTGCTTAAGGCCAAAACAGATAAGAAGGACTTACAAACACACTGGAATGGAGATACCATGAAAGGAATATCATTTGGAGGAGAAAAAACAAAAATTTGGGAAATTTGGGAAATGTAGTGACTACAAGGAGATGGACCAGGATTTTATCAAGTGCAGGGAAAAGGACCAAAAGAGGGTAAAACAAGAGCTCACAGATGTTGCAAAAACAGGGGAAAATGTTAAGGGGGAAGACACAACTTGGAGGGAAAGATGGGAGGAATATGGCATAGATACTTATTAAAAAAAAAAAAAAAGAAAAAAATCTTGCCCAAAGTCAAAGCCATCAAAAGGCATGGCATGCCATCAAGTGCAGGCACATGCTGCAAAGATTCCTCTAGTGGTCCCCATTGAAATCGCAAGATTCCGTTTCCCTTCCCGAAAGGAAATGAAATTTCCTTTCGGGAAGGGAAACGGAATTTTGCGAACCCAAAAAGAAAGGCTTACAAACACTCTGGAAAGGAGATAGGATCAAATGAAATGCAATTGAAAAAAACCCCAAAAACGCCAGAAAATTGGGAGATGTGTTGTCCTCAAAAACTGCTCTGTGAGGAAATGAGCTGCAGTGCAAAGGACCAAAGGAGGCCAAAACTAAGCAGAGAGATGTTGCAAAAGCAGGGGGAAAAGTTAAGGAGGAAGACACAACGTGGAGGGGAAGATATGAGGGACATGGCATGGACACTTAAAAAAAAAATAAAAAAAAATGCTTGCCCAAAATCAAAGCCATCAAGTGCAGGCCATATGCCACCAAATGCAGGCCCATGCAGCAAAGCTTGCAAAATGGATCCCTGCTTAAGGCCAAAACAGATAAGAAGGACTTACAAACACACTGGAATGGAGACAACATGCAAGGAATTGCATTTGGAGGAGAAAAAAAAAATTTTGGGAAATTTGGGAAATGTAGTGACTACAAGGAGATGGACCAGGATTTTATCAAGTGCAGGGAAAAGGACCAAAAGAGGGTAAAACAAGAGCTCACAGATGTTGCAAAAGCAGGGGAAAAAGTTAAGGAGGAAGACACATCTTGCAGGGGAAGATATGAGAGACATGGCATGGACACTATAAAAAAAAAAAAAAAGTAAAAAATCTTGCCCAAAGTCAAAGCCATCAAATGCAGGCCATATGCCACCAAATGCAGGCCCATGCAGCAAAGCTTGGAAAATGGATCCCTGCTTAAGGCCAAAACAGATAAGAAGGACTTACAAACACACTGGAATGGAGACAACATGAAAGGAATTGCATTTGGAGGAGAAAAAAAAAAAATTTGGGAAATTTGGGAAATGTAGTGACTACAAGGAGATGGACCAGGATTTTATCAAGTGCAGGGAAAAGGACCAAAAGAGGGTAAAACAAGAGCTCACATGTTGTTCTTTTATTATTTCTCTAGAGTCCCATATTGTTATTAGATTGCTAAAGTCCATACCGCTCTGGTGTATTCTCATGGCTGCAGATCTTCACAGCATGGACTCCTTCTTCTGTATGCTGTTCTCTCAAGTCAGGGCTCCCCTAAGGCTCTCCCTGACTGGCTATCCCGCCCCCTTTTATCCTGGTCATCTTCATCGGTTACAGCTGCAGCCCAATTACGGACATCGCAGCTGCAGCCCATCGAGGGCAACCAGGACCTCTGGGGCAAAGCCTCTATACAGATATTTAAATACAATACATATCTTCTACTCTATTTCCCCCTTTGTTTTTACTTAAGTTAACAGTTATACAGATGTTTAAATACAATACATTTTCTCATGACTCACAGGCCATGTTCAACACCCACATTCTCCCATGACTCACAGGCCAGGTATAACTGACATAGCGCCTTGCTCAAAGGCCATACTCTTTCACAGCTCCCTGACCCAAAGGCTATGTTCCATCACAGCTCTTGGCCGCAACAGCTCTCGGCCGCCACAGCTCTCGGCTGTCTTATCTTCTGCTAGCAACCACCGCAGCTCTTGGCTGCCACAGCTCTCAGCTGTCTTATGTTGTCGCAGCTCTTGGCCGCCACAGCTCTCAGCTGTCTTATGTTCTGTTAACTATCACGTCAGGGTCACCACTTGTTGTTCTTCTATTATTTCTAGAGTCCCATATTGTTGTTATTACATTTCTAAAGTCCATACCTCTCTGGCGTATTCTCATGGCCGCAGATCTGCACAGACTCCTACTTCTGCAGGCCGTTCTCTATTAGGCCAGAGCTCCTCCAAGGCTGTCCCTGACTGGCTATCCCGCCCCCTTTTATCCCGGTCATCTTCATTGGTTACAGCTGCAGCCCAATTAAGGACATCGTGGCTGCAGCCCATCAAGGGCAACCAGGACCTCTGGGGCAAAGCCTCTATACACATATTCAAATACAATACATATCCACTACTATATTTCCCCCTTTGTTTTTACTTAAGTTTACAGTTATACAGATGTTTAAATACAATACATATCTTCTACTATATCACAGATGTTGCAAAAGCAGGGGAAAAAGTTAAGGAGGAAGACACATCTTGTAGGGGAAGATATGAGAGACATGGCATGGACACTATAAAAAAAAAAAAAAAGTAAAAAATCTTGCCCAAAGTCAAAGCCATCAAATGCAGGCCATATGCCACCAAATGCAGGCCCATGCAGCAAAGTTTGGAAAATGGATCCCTGCTTAAGGCCAAAACAGATAAGAAGGACTTACAAACACACTGGAATGGAGATACCATGAAAGGAATATCATTTGGAGGAGAAAAAAAAAAATTTGGGAAATTTGGGAAATGTAGTGACTACAAGGAGATGGACCAGGATTTTATCAAGTGCAGGGAAAAGGACCAAAAGAGGGTAAAACAAGAGCTCACAGATGTTGCAAAAACAGGGGAAAATGTTAAGGGGGAAGACACAACTTGGAGGGAAAGATGGGAGGAATATGGCATAGATACTTATTAAAAAAAAAAAAAAAAGAAAAAAATCTTGCCCAAAGTCAAAGCCATCAAAAGGCATGGCATGCCATCAAGTGCAGGCACATGCTGCAAAGATTCCTCTAGTGGTCCCCATTGAAATCGCAAGATTCCGTTTCCCTTCCCGAAAGGAAATGAAATTTCCTTTCGGGAAGGGAAACGGAATCTTGCGAACCCAAAAAGAAAGGCTTACAAACACTCTGGAAAGGAGATAGGATCAAATGAAATGCAATTGAAAAAAACCCCAAAAACTCCACAAAACTGGGAGATGTGTTGTCCTCAAAAACTGCTCTGTGAGGAAATGAGCTGCAGTGCAAAGGACCAAAGGAGGCCAAAACTAAGCAGAGAGATGTTGCAAAAGCAGGGGGAAAAGTTAAGGAGGAAGACACAACGTGGAGGGGAAGATATGAGGGACATGGCATGGACACTTAAAAAAAAAAAATTCTTACCCAAAATCAAAGCCATCAAGTGCAGGCCATATGCCAGCAAATGCAGGCCCATGTAGCAAAGCTTGGAAAATGGATCCCTGCTTAAGGCCAAAACAGATAAGAAGGACTTACAAACACACTGGAATGGAGACAACATGAAAGGAATTGCATTTGGAGGAGAAAAAAAAAAAATTTGGGAAATTTGGGAAATGTAGTGACTACAAGGAGATGGACCAGGATTTTATCAAGTGCAGGGAAAAGGACCAAAAGAGGGTAAAACAAGAGCTCACAGATGTTGCAAAAGCAGGGGAAAAAGTTAAGCAGGAAGACACATCTTGCAGGGGAAGATATGAGAGACATGGCATGGACACTATTAAAAAAAAAAAAAAAAAAGTAAAAAATCTTGCCCAAAGTCAAAGCCATCAAATGCAGGCCATATGCCACCAAATGCAGGCCCATGCAGCAAAGCTTGGAAAATGGATCCCTGCTTAAGGCCAAAACAGATAAGAAGGACTTACAAACACACTGGAATGGAGAGACCATGAAAGGAATATCATTTGGAGGAGAAAAAAAAAAAATTTGGGAAATTTGGGAAATGTAGTGACTACAAGGAGATGGACCAGGATTTTATCAAGTGCAGGGAAAAGGACCAAAAGAGGGTAAAACAAGAGCTCACAGATGTTGCAAAAACAGGGGAAAATGTTAAGGGGGAAGACACAACTTGGAGGGAAAGATGGGAGGAATATGGCATAGATACTTATTAAAAAAAAAAAAAAAGAAAAAAATCTTGCCCAAAGTCAAAGCCATCAAAAGGCATGGCATGCCATCAAGTGCAGGCACATGCTGCAAAGATTCCTCTAGTGGTCCCCATTGAAATCGCAAGATTCCGTTTCCCTTCCCGAAAGGAAATGAAATTTCCTTTCGGGAAGGGAAACGGAATCTTGCGAACCCAAAAAGAAAGGCTTACAAACACTCTGGAAAGGAGATAGGATCAAATGAAATGCAATTGAAAAAAACCCCAAAAACTCCAGAAAATTGGGAGATGTGTTGTCCTCAAAAACTGCTCTGTGAGGAAATGAGCTGCAGTGCAAAGGACCAAAGGAGGCCAAAACTAAGCAGAGAGATGTTGCAAAAGCAGGGGGAAAAGTTAAGGAGGAAGACACAACGTGGAGGGGAAGATATGAGGGACATGGCATGGACACTTAAAAAAAAAAAAAAAAAAATTCTTGCCCAAAATCAAAGCCATCAAGTGCAGGCCATATGCCACCAAATGCAGGCCCATGCAGCAAAGCTTGCAAAATGGATCCCTGCTTAAGGCCAAAACAGATAAGAAGGACTTACAAACACACTGGAATGGAGACAACATGAAAGGAATTGCATTTGGAGGAGAAGAAAAAAAAATTTGGGAAATTTGGGAAATGTAGTGACTACAAGGAGATGGACCAGGAATTTATCAAGTGCAGGGAAAAGGACCAAAAGAGGGTAAAACAAGAGCTCACAGATGTTGCAAAAACAGGGGAAAATGTTAAGGGGGAAGACACAACTTGGAGGGAAAGATGGGAGGAATATGGCATAGATACTTATTAAAAAAAAAAAAAAAGAAAAAAATCTTGCCCAAAGTCAAAGCCATCAAAAGGCATGGCATGCCATCAAGTGCAGGCACATGCTGCAAAGATTCCTCTAGTGGTCCCCATTGAAATCGCAAGATTCCGTTTCCCTTCCCGAAAGGAAATGAAATTTCCTTTCGGGAAGGGAAACGGAATCTTGCGAACCCAAAAAGAAAGGCTTACAAACACTCTGGAAAGGAGATAGGATCAAATGAAATGCAATTGAAAAAAACCCCAAAAACTCCAGAAAACTGGGAGATGTGTTGTCCTCAAAAACCGCTCTGTGAGGAAATGAGCTGCAGTGCAAAGGACCAAAGGAGGCCAAAACTAAGCAGAGAGATGTTGCAAAAGCAGGGGGAAAAGTTAAGGAGGAAGACACAACGTGGAGGGGAAGATATGAGGGACATGGCATGGACACTTAAAAAAAAAAAAAATTCTTGCCCAAAATCAAAGCCATCAAGTGCAGGCCATATGCCAGCAAATGCAGGCCCATGTAGCAAAGCTTGGAAAATGGATCCCTGCTTAAGGCCAAAACAGATAAGAAGGACTTACAAACACACTGGAATGGAGACAACATGAAAGGAATTGCATTTGGAGGAGAAAAAAAAAAAAATTTGGGAAATTTGGGAAATGTAGTGACTACAAGGAGATGGACCAGGATTTTATCAAGTGCAGGGAAAAGGACCAAAAGAGGGTAAAACAAGAGCTCACATGTTGTTCTTCTATTATTTCTCTAGAGTCCCATATTGTTATTAGATTGCTAAAGTCCATACCGCTCTGGTGTATTCTCATGGCTGCAGATCTTCACAGCATGGACTCCTTCTTCTCTATGCTGTTCTCTCAAGTCAGGGCTCCCCTAAGGCTCTCCCTGACTGGCTATCCCGCCCCCTTTTATCCTGGTCATCTTCATCGGTTACAGCTGCAGCCCAATTAAGGACATCGCAGCTGCAGCCCATCGAGGGCAACCAGGACCTCTGGGGCAAAGCCTCTATACAGATATTTAAATACAATACATATCTTCTACTCTATTTCCCCCTTTGTTTTTACTTAAGTTAACAGTTATACAGATGTTTAAATACAATACATTTTCTCATGACTCACAGGCCATGTTCAACACCCACATTCTCCCATGACTCACAGGCCAGGTATAACTGACATAGCGCCTTGCTCAAAGGCCATACTCTTTCACAGCTCCCTGACCCAAAGGCTATGTTCCATCACAGCTCTTGGCCGCAACAGCTCTCGGCCGCCACAGCTCTCAGCTGTCTTATCTTCTGCTAGCAACCACCGCAGCTCTTGGCTGCCACAGCTCTCAGCTGTCTTATGTTGTCGCAGCTCTTGGCCGCCACAGCTCTCAGCTGTCTTATGTTCTGTTAACTATCACGTCAGGGTCACCACTTGTTGTTCTTCTATTATTTCTAGAGTCCCATATTGTTGTTATTACATTTCTAAAGTCCATACCTCTCTGGCGTATTCTCATGGCCGCAGATCTGCACAGACTCCTACTTCTGCAGGCCGTTCTCGATCAGGCCAGAGCTCCTCCAAGGCTGTCCCTGACTGGCTATCCCGCCCCCTTTTATCCCGGTCATCTTCATTGGTTACAGCTGCAGCCCAATTAAGGACATCGTGACTGCAGCCCATCAAGGGCAACCAGGACCTCTGGGGCAAAGCCTCTATACACATATTCAAATACAATACATATCCACTACTATATTTCCCCCTTTGTTTTTACTTAAGTTTACAGTTATACAGATGTTTAAATACAATACATATCTTCTACTATATCACAGATGTTGCAAAAGCAGGGGGAAAAGTTAAGGAGGAAGACACAACGTGGAGGGGAAGATATGAGGGACATGGCATGGACACTTAAAAAAAAAAAAAAAAGTAAAAAATCTTGCCCAAAGTCAAAGCCATCAAATGCAGGCCATATGCCACCAAATGCAGGCCCATGCAGCAAAGTTTGGAAAATGGATCCCTGCTGAAGGCCAAAACAGATAAGAAGGACTTACAAACACACTGGAATGGAGATACCATGAAAGGAATATCATTTGGAGGAGAAAAAAAAAAATTTGGGAAATTTGGGAAATGTAGTGACTACAAGGAGATGGACCAGGATTTTATCAAGTGCAGGGAAAAGGACCAAAAGAGGGTAAAACAAGAGCTCACAGATGTTGCAAAAACAGGGGAAAATGTTAAGGGGGAAGACACAACTTGGAGGGAAAGATGGGAGGAATATGGCATAGATACTTATTAAAAAAAAAAAAAAAAGAAAAAAATCTTGCCCAAAGTCAAAGCCATCAAAAGGCATGGCATGCCATGAAGTGCAGGCACATGCTGCAAAGATTCCTCTAGTGGTCCCCATTGAAATCGCAAGATTCCGTTTCCCTTCCCGAAAGGAAATGAAATTTCCTTTCGGGAAGGGAAACGGAATCTTGCGAACCCAAAAAGAAAGGCTTACAAACACTCTGGAAAGGAGATAGGATCAAATGAAATGCAATTGAAAAAAACCCCAAAAACTCCAGAAAATTGGGAGATGTGTTGTCCTCAAAAACTGCTCTGTGAGGAAATGAGCTGCAGTGCAAAGGACCAAAGGAGGCCAAAACTAAGCAGAGAGATGTTGCAAAAGCAGGGGGAAAAGTTAACGAGGAAGACACAACGTGGAGGGGAAGATACGAGGGACATGGCATGGACACTTAAAAAAAAAAAAAAAAATTCTTGCCCAAAATCAAAGCCATCAAGTGCAGGCCATATGCCACCAAATGCAGGCCCATGCAGCAAAGCTTGCAAAATGGATCCCTGCTTAAGGCCAAAACAGATAAGAAGGACTTACAAACACACTGGAATGGAGACAACATGAAAGGAATTGCATTTGGAGGAGAAGAAAAAAAAATTTGGGAAATTTGGGAAATGTAGTGACTACAAGGAGATGGACCAGGAATTTATCAAGTGCAGGGAAAAGGACCAAAAGAGGGTAAAACAAGAGCTCACAGATGTTGCAAAAACTGAGGAAAATGTTAAGGGGGAAGACACAACTTGGAGGGAACGATGGGAGGAATATGGCATAGATACTTATTAAAAAAAAAAAAAAAAGTATAAAATCTTGCCCAAAATCAAAGCCATCAAATGCAGGCCATATGCCACCAAATGCAGGCCCATGCAGCAAAGCTTGCAAAATGGATCCCTGCTTAAGGCCAAAACAGATAAGAAGGACTTACAATCACACTGGAATGGAGACAACATGCAAGGAATTGCATTTGGAGGAGAAAAAAAAAATTTTGGGAAATTTGGGAAATGTAGTGACTACAAGGAGATGGACCAGGATTTTATCAAGTGCAGGGAAAAGGACCAAAAGAGGGTAAAACAAGAGCTCACAGATGTTGCAAAAGCAGGGGAAAAAGTTAAGCAGGAAGACACATCTTGCAGGGGAAGATATGAGAGACATGGCATGGACACTAGAAAAAAAAAAAAAAAAGTAAAAAATCTTGCCCAAAGTCAAAGCCATCAAATGCAGGCCATATGCCACCAAATGCAGGCCCATGCAGCAAAGCTTGGAAAATGGATCCCTGCTTAAGGCCAAAACAGATAAGAAGGACTTACAAACACACTGGAATGGAGATACCATGAAAGGAATATCATTTGGAGGAGAAAAAAAAAAAATTTGGGAAATTTGGGAAATGTAGTGACTACAAGGAGATGGACCAGGATTTTATCAAGTGCAGGGAAAAGGACCAAAAGAGGGTAAAACAAGAGCTCACAGATGTTGCAAAAACAGGGGAAAATGTTAAGGGGGAAGACACAACTTGGAGGGAAAGATGGGAGGAATATGGCATAGATACTTATTAAAAAAAAAAAAAAAGTAAAAAACCTCACCCAAAGCCAAAGCCATCAAAAGGCATGGCATGCCATCAAGTGCAGGCACATGCTGCAAAGATTCCTCTAGTGGTCCCCATTGAAATCGCAAGATTCCGTTTCCCTTCCCGAAAGGAAATGAAATTTCCTTTCGGGAAGGGAAACGGAATCTTGCGAACCCAAAAAGAAAGGCTTACAAACACTCTGGAAAGGAGATAGGATCAAATGAAATGCAATTGAAAAAAACCCCAAAAACTCCAGAAAATTGGGAGATGTGTTGTCCTCAAAAACTGCTCTGTGAGGAAATGAGCTGCAGTGCAAAGGACCAAAGGAGGCCAAAACTAAGCAGAGAGATGTTGCAAAAGCAGGGGGAAAAGTTAAGGAGGAAGACACAACGTGGAGGGGAAGATATGAGGGACATGGCATGGACACTTAAAAAAATAATTCTTACCCAAAATCAAAGCCATCAAGTGCAGGCCATATGCCACCAAATGCAGGCCCATGCAGCAAAGCTTGGAAAATGGATCCCTGCTTAAGGCCAAAACAGATAAGAAGGACTTACAAACACACTGGAATGGAGATACCATGAAAGGAATATCATTTGGAGGAGAAAAAACAAAAATTTGGGAAATTTGGGAAATGTAGTGACTACAAGGAGATGGACCAGGATTTTATCAAGTGCAGGGAAAAGGACCAAAAGAGGGCAAAACAAGAGCTCACAGATGTTGCAAAAACAGGGGAAAATGTTAAGGGGGAAGACACAACTTGGAGGGAAAGTTTGGAGGAATATGGCATAGATACTTATTAAAAAAAAAAAAGAAAAAAATCTTGCCCAAAGTCAAAGCCATCAAAAGGCATGGCATGCCATCAAGTGCAGGCACATGCTGCAAAGATACCTCTAGTGGTCCCCATTGAAATCGCAAGATTCCGTTTCCCTTCCCGAAAGCAAATTTCATTTCCTTTCGGGAAGGGAAACGGAATCTTGCGAACCCAAAAAGAAAGGCTTACAAACACTCTGGAAAGGAGATAGGATCAAATGAAATGCAATTGAAAACAACCCCTAAAACTCCAGAAAATTGGGAGATGTGTTGTCCTCAAAAACTGCTCTGTGAGGAAATGAGCTGCAGTGCAAAGGACCAAAGGAGGCCAAAACTAAGCAGAGAGATGTTGCAAAAGCAGGGGGAAAAGTTAAGGAGGAAGACACAACGTGGAGGGGAAGATATGAGGGACATGGCATGGACACTTAAAAAAAAAAAAAAAAAAATTCTTGCCCAAAATCAAAGCCATCAAGTGCAGGCCATATGCCACCAAATGCAGGCCCATGCAGCAAAGCTTGGAAAATGGATCCCTGCTTAAGGCCAAAACAGATAAGAAGGACTTACAAACACACTGGAATGGAGACAACATGATAGGAATTGCATTTGGAGGAAAAGAAAAAAAAATTTGGGAAATTTGGGAAATGTAGTGACTACAAGGAGATGGACCAGGATTTTATCAAGTGCAGGGAAAAGGACCAAAAGAGGGTAAAACAAGAGCTCACAGATGTTGCAAAAACAGGGGAAAAAGTTAAGGAGGAAGACACATCTTGCAGGGGAAGATATGAGAGACATGGCGTGGACACTATAAAAAAAAAAAAAAAGTAAAAATCTTGCCCTAAGTCAAAGCCATCAAATGCAGGCCATATGCCACCAAATGCAGGCCCATGCAGCAAAGCTTGGAAAATGGATCCCTGCTGAAAGCCAAAACAGATAAGAAGGACTTACAAACACACTGGAATGGAGATACCATGAAAGGAATATCATTTGGAGGAGAAAAAAAAAAATTGGGGAAATTTGGGAAATGTAGTGACTACAAGGAGATGGACCAGGATTTTATCAAGTGCAGGGAAAAGGACCAAAAGAGGGTAAAACAAGAGCTCACAGATGTTGCAAAAAGAGGAGAACATGTTAAGGGGGAAGACACATCTTGCAGGGGAAGATATGAGAGACATGGCATGGACACTATAAAAAAAAAAAAAAGTAAAAAATCTCACCCAAAGTCAAAGCCATCAAAAGGCATGGCATGCCATCAAGTGCAGGCACATGCTGCAAAGATTCCTCTAGTGGTCCCCATTGAAATCGCAAGATTCCGTTTCCCTTCCCGAAAGGAAATTTCATTTCCTTTCGGGAAGGGAAACGGAATCTTGCGAACCCAAAAAGAAAGGCTTACAAACACTCTGGAAAGGAGATAGGATCAAATGAAATGCAATTGAAAAAAACCCCAAAAACTCCAGAAAATTGGGAGATGTGTTGTCCTCAAAAACTGCTCTGTGAGGAAATGAGCTGCAGTGCAAAGGACCAAAAGAGGCCAAAACTAAGCAGAGAGATGTTGCAAAAGCAGGGGGAAAAGTTAACGAGGAAGACACAACGTGGAGGGGAAGATATGAGGGACATGGCATGGACACTTAAAAAAAAAAAAAAAAAATTCTTGCCCAAAATCAAAGCCATCAAGTGCAGGCCATATGCCACCAAATGCAGGCCCATGCAGCAAAACTTGCAAAATGGATCCCTGCTTAAGGCCAAAACAGATAAGAAGGACTTACAAACACACTGGAATGGAGACAACATGAAAGGAATTGCATTTGGAGGAGAAGAAAAAAAAATTTGGGAAATTTGGGAAATGTAGTGACTACAAGGAGATGGACCAGGATTTTATCAAGTGCAGGGAAAAAGACCAAAAGAGGGTAAAACAAGAGCTCACAGATGTTGCAAAAACTGGGGAAAATGTTAAGGGGGAAGACACAACTTGGAGGGAAAGATGGGAGGAATATGGCATAGATACTTATTAAAAAAAAAAAAAAAAGTATAAAATCTTGCCCAAAATCAAAGCCATCAAGTGCAGGCCATATGCCACCAAATGCAGGCCCATGCAGCAAAGCTTGCAAAATGGATCCCTGCTTAAGGCCAAAACAGATAAGAAGGACTTACAAACACACTGGAATGGAGATACCATGAAAAGAATATCATTTGGAGGAGAAAAAAAAAAATTTGGGAAATTTGGGAAATGTAGTGACTACAAGGAGATGGACCAGGATTTTATCAAGTGCAGGGAAAAGGACCAAAAGAGGGTAAAACAAGAGCTCACAGATGTTGCAAAAGCAGGGGAAAAAGTTAAGGAGGAAGACACATCTTGCAGGGGAAGATATTAGAGACATGGCGTGGACACTATAAAAAAAAAAAAAAAGTAAAAAATCTTGCCCTAAGTCAAAGCCATCAAATGCAGGCCATATGCCACCAAATGCAGGCCCATGCAGCAAAGCTTGGAAAATGGATCCCTGCTTAAGGCCAAAACAGATAAGAAGGACTTACAAACACACTGGAATGGAGACAACATGCAAGGAATTGCATTTGGAGGAGAAAAAAAAATAAATTTGGGAAATTTGGGAAATGTAGTGACTACAAGGAGATGGACCAGGATTTTATCAAGTGCAGGGAAAAGGACCAAAAGAGGGTAAAACAAGAGCTCACAGATGTTGCAAAAACAGGGGAAAATGTTAAGGGGCAAGACACAACTTGGAGGGAAAGATGGGAGGAATATGGCATAGATACTTATTAAAAAAAAAAAAAAAAGAAAAAAATCTTGCCCAAAGTCAAAGCCATCAAAAGGCATGGCATGCCATGAAGTGCAGGCACATGCTGCAAAGATTCCTCTAGTGGTCCCCATTGAAATCGCAAGATTCCGTTTCCCTTCCCGAAAGGAAATGAAATTTCCTTTCGGGAAGGGAAACGGAATCTTGCGAACCCAAAAAGAAAGGCTTACAAACACTCTGGAAAGGAGATAGGATCAAATGAAATGCAATTGAAAAAAACCCCAAAAACTCCAGAAAATTGGGAGATGTGTTGTCCTCAAAAACTGCTCTGTGAGGAAATGAGCTGCAGTGCAAATGACCAAAGGAGGCCAAAACTAAGCAGAGAGATGTTACAAAAGCAGGGGGAAAAGTTAACGAGGAAGACACAACGTGGAGGGGAAGATATGAGGGACATGGCATGGACACTTAAAAAAAAAAAAAAAAAAATTCTTGCCCAAAATCAAAGCCATCAAGTGCAGGCCATATGCCACCAAATGCAGGCCCATGCAGCAAAGCTTGCAAAATGGATCCCTGCTTAAGGCCAAAACAGATAAGAAGGACTTACAAACACACTGGAATGGAGACAACATGCAAGGAATTGCATTTGGAGGAGAAGAAAAAAAAATTTGGGAAATTTGGGAAATGTAGTGACTACAAGGAGATGGACCAGGATTTTATCAAGTGCAGGGAAAAGGACCAAAAGAGGGTAAAACAAGAGCTCACAGATGTTGCAAAAACTGGGGAAAATGTTAAGGGGGAAGACACAACTTGGAGGGAAAGATGGGAGGAATATGGCATAGATACTTATTAAAAAAAAAAAAAAAGTATAAAATCTTGCCCAAAATCAAAGCCATCAAGTGCAGGCCATATGCCACCAAATGCAGGCCCATGCAGCAAAGCTTGGAAAATGGATCCCTGCTTAAGGCCAAAACAGATAAGAAGGACTTACAAACACACTGGAATGGAGACAACATGCAAGGAATTGCATTTGGAGGAGAAAAAAAAAAATTTTGGGAAATTTGGGAAATGTAGTGACTACAAGGAGATGGACCAGGATTTTATCAAGTGCAGGGAAAAGGACCAAAAGAGGGTAAAACAAGTGCTCACAGATGTTGCAAAAGCAGGGGAAAAAGTTAAGCAGGAAGACACATCTTGCAGGGGAAGATATGAGAGACATGGCATGGACACTATAAAAAAAAAAAAAAAGTAAAAAATCTTGCCCAAAATCAAAGCCATCAAGTGCAGGCCATATGCCACCAAATGCAGGCCCATGCAGCAAAGCTTGGAAAATGGATCCCTGCTTAAGGCCAAAACAGATAAGAAGGACTTACAAACACACTGGAATGGAGATACCATGAAAGGAATATCATTTGGAGAAGAAAAAAAAAAAATTTGGGAAATTTGGGAAATGCAGTGACTACAAGGAGATGGACCAGGATTTTATCAAGTGCAGGGAAAAGGACCAAAAGAGGGTAAAACAAGAGCTCACAGATGTTGCAAAAACAGGGGAAAATGTTAAGGGGGAAGACACAACTTGGAGGGAAAGATGGGAGGAATATGGCATAGATACTTAATAAAAAAAAAAAAAAAGAAAAAAATCTTGCCCAAAGTCAAAGCCATCAAAAGGCATGGCATGCCATCAAGTGCAGGCACATGCTGCAAAGATTCCTCTAGTGGTCCCCATTGAAATCGCAAGATTCCGTTTCCCTTCCCGAAAGGGAATTTCATTTCCTTTCGGGAAGGGAAACGGAATCTTGCGAACCCAAAAAGAAAGGCTTACAAACACTCTGGAAAGGAGATAGGATCAAATGAAATGCAATTGAAAAAAACCCCAAAAACTCCAGAAAATTGGGAGATGTGTTGTCCTCAAAAACTGCTCTGTGAGGAAATGAGCTGCAGTGCAAAGGACCAAAGGAGGCCAAAACTAAGCAGAGAGATGTTGCAAAAGCAGGGGGAAAAGTTAAGGAGGAAGACACAACGTGGAGGGGAAGATATGAGGGACATGGCATGCACACTTAAAAAAAAAAAAAAATTCTTGCCCAAAATCAAAGCCATCAAGTGCAGGCCATATGCCACCAAATGCAGGCCCATGCAGCAAAGCTTGGAAAATGGATCCCTGCTTAAGGCCAAAACAGATAAGAAGGACTTACAAACACACTGGAATGGAGATACCATGAAAGGAATATCATTTGGAGGAGAAAAAACAAAAATTTGGGAAATTTGGGAAATGTAGTGACTACAAGGAGATGGACCAGGATTTTATCAAGTGCAGGGAAAAGGACCAAAAGAGGGTAAAACAAGAGCTCACAGATGTTGCAAAAACAGGGGAAAATGTTAAGGGGGAAGACACAACTTGGAGGGAAAGTTTGGAGGAATATGGCATAGATACTTATTAAAAAAAAAAAAGAAAAAAATCTTGCCCAAAGTCAAAGCCATCAAAAGGCATGGCATGCCATCAAGTGCAGGCACATGCTGCAAAGATTCCTCTAGTGGTCCCCATTGAAATCGCAAGATTCCGTTTCCCTTCCCGAAAGGAAATTTCATTTCCTTTCGGGAAGGGAAACGGAATCTTGCGAACCCAAAAAGAAAGGCTTACAAACACTCTGGAAAGGAGATAGGATCAAATGAAATGCAATTGAAAAAAACCCCAAAAACTCCAGAAAATTGGGAGATGTGTTGTCCTCAAAAACTGCTCTGTGAGGAAATGAGCTGCAGTGCAAAGGACCAAAGGAGGCCAAAACTAAGCAGAGAGATGTTGCAAAAGCAGGGGGAAAAGTTAAGGAGGAAGACACAACGTGGAGGGGAAGATATGAGGGACATGGCATGGACACTTAAAAAAAAAAAAAAAAAAAATTCTTGCCCAAAATCAAAGCCATCAAGTGCAGGCCATATGCCACCAAATGCAGGCCCATGCAGCAAAGCTTGGAAAATGGATCCCTGCTTAAGGCCAAAACAGATAAGAAGGACTTACAAACACACTGGAATGGAGATACCATGAAAGGAATTGCATTTGGAGGAGAAAAAAAAAAAAATTTGGGAAATTTGGGAAATGTAGTGACTACAAGGAGATGGACCAGGATTTTATCAAGTGCAGGGAAAAGGACCAAAAGAGGGTAAAACAAGTGCTCACAGATGTTGCAAAAGCAGGGGAAAAAGTTAAGCAGGAAGACACATCTTGCAGGGGAAGATATGAGAGACATGGCATGGACACTATAAAAAAAAAAAAAAAGTAAAAAATCTTGCCCAAAATCAAAGCCATCAAGTGCAGGCCATATGCCACCAAATGCAGGCCCATGCAGCAAAGCTTTGAAAATGGATCCCTGCTTAAGGCCAAAACAGATAAGAAGGACTTACAAACACACTGGAATGGAGCCAACATGAAAGGAATATCATTTGGAGAAGAAAAAAAAAAAATTTGGGAAATTTGGGAAATGTAGTGACTACAAGGAGATGGACCAGGATTTTATCAAGTGCAGGGAAAAGGACCAAAAGAGGGTAAAACAAGAGCTCACAGATGTTGCAAAAACAGGGGAAAATGTTAAGGGGGAAGACACAACTTGGAGGGAAAGATGGGAGGAATATGGCATAGATACTTAATAAAAAAAAAAAAAAGAAAAAAATCTTGCCCAAAGTCAAAGCCATCAAAAGGCATGGCATGCCATCAAGTGCAGGCACATGCTGCAAAGATTCCTCTAGTGGTCCCCATTGAAATCGCAAGATTCCGTTTCCCTTCCCGAAAGGAAATTTCATTTCCTTTCGGGAAGGGAAACGGAATCTTGCGAACCCAAAAAGAAAGGCTTACAAACACTCTGGAAAGGAGATAGGATCAAATGAAATGCAATTGAAAAAAACCCCAAAAACTCCAGAAAATTGGGAGATGTGTTGTCCTCAAAAACTGCTCTGTGAGGAAATGAGCTGCAGTGCAAAGGACCAAAGGAGGCCAAAACTAAGCAGAGAGATGTTGCAAAAGCAGGGGGAAAAGTTAAGGAGGAAGACACAACGTGGAGGGGAAGATATGAGGGACATGGCATGGACACTTAAAAAAAAAAAAAAATTCTTGCCCAAAATCAAAGCCATCAAGTGCAGGCCATATGCCACCAAATGCAGGCCCATGCAGCAAAGCTTGGAAAATGGATCCCTGCTTAAGGCCAAAACAGATAAGAAGGACTTACAAACACACTGGAATGGAGATACCATGAAAGGAATATCATTTGGAGGAGAAAAAACAAAAATTTGGGAAATTTGGGAAATGTAGTGACTACAAGGAGATGGACCAGGATTTTATCAAGTGCAGGGAAAAGGACCAAAAGAGGGTAAAACAAGAGCTCACAGATGTTGCAAAAACAGGGGAAAATGTTAAGGGGGAAGACACAACTTGGAGGGAAAGATGGGAGGAATATGGCATAGATACTTATTAAAAAAAAAAAAAAAGAAAAAAATCTTGCCCAAAGTCAAAGCCATCAAAAGGCATGGCATGCCATGAAGTGCAGGCACATGCTGCAAAGATTCCTCTAGTGGTCCCCATTGAAATCGCAAGATTCCGTTTCCCTTCCCGAAAGGAAATGAAATTTCCTTTCGGGAAGGGAAACGGAATCTTGCGAACCCAAAAAGAAAGGCTTACAAACACTCTGGAAAGGAGATAGGATCAAATGAAATGCAATTGAAAAAAACCCCAAAAACTCCAGAAAATTGGGAGATGTGTTGTCCTCAAAAACTGCTCTGTGAGGAAATGAGCTGCAGTGCAAAGGACCAAAGGAGGCCAAAACTAAGCAGAGAGATGTTGCAAAAGCAGGGGGAAAAGTTAAGGAGGAAGACACAACGTGGAGGGGAAGATATGAGGGACATGGCATGGACACTTAAAAAAAAAAAAAAAAAAAATTCTTGCCCAAAATCAAAGCCATCAAGTGCAGGCCATATGCCACCAAATGCAGGCCCATGCAGCAAAGCTTGGAAAATGGATCCCTGCTTAAGGCCAAAACAGATAAGAAGGACTTACAAACACACTGGAATGGAGACAACATGATAGGAATTGCATTTGGAGGAGAAAAAAAAAAAATTTGGGAAATTTGGGAAATGTAGTGACTACAAGGAGATGGACCAGGATTTTATCAAGTGCAGGGAAAAGGACCAAAAGAGGGTAAAACAAGTGCTCACAGATGTTGCAAAAGCAGGGGAAAAAGTTAAGCAGGAAGACACATCTTGCAGGGGAAGATATGAGAGACATGGCATGGACACTATAAAAAAAAAAAAAAAGTAAAAAATCTTGCCCAAAATCAAAGCCATCAAGTGCAGGCCATATGCCACCAAATGCAGGCCCATGCAGCAAAGCTTGGAAAATGGATCCCTGCTTAAGGCCAAAACAGATAAGAAGGACTTACAAACACACTGGAATGGAGATACCATGAAAGGAATATCATTTGGAGAAGAAAAAAAAAAAATTTGGGAAATTTGGGAAATGTAGTGACTACAAGGAGATGGACCAGGATTTTATCAAGTGCAGGGAAAAGGACCAAAAGAGGGTAAAACAAGAGCTCACAGATGTTGCAAAAACAGGGGAAAATGTTAAGGGGGAAGACACAACTTGGAGGGAAAGATGGGAGGAATATGGCATAGATACTTAATAAAAAAAAAAAAAAGAAAAAAATCTTGCCCAAAGTCAAAGCCATCAAAAGGCATGGCATGCCATCAAGTGCAGGCACATGCTGCAAAGATTCCTCTAGTGGTCCCCATTGAAATCGCAAGATTCCGTTTCCCTTCCCGAAAGGAAATGAAATTTCCTTTCGGGAAGGGAAACGGAATCTTGCGAACCCAAAAAGAAAGGCTTACAAACACTCTGGAAAGGAGATAGGATCAAATGAAATGCAATTGAAAAAAACCCCAAAAACTCCAGAAAATTGGGAGATGTGTTGTCCTCAAAAACTGCTCTGTGAGGAAATGAGCTGCAGTGCAAAGGACCAAAGGAGGCCAAAACTAAGCAGAGAGATGTTGCAAAAGCAGGGGGAAAAGTTAAGGAGGAAGACACAACGTGGAGGGGAAGATATGAGGGACATGGCATGGACACTTAAAAAAAAAAAAAAATTCTTGCCCAAAATCAAAGCCATCAAGTGCAGGCCATATGCCACCAAATGCAGGCCCATGCAGCAAAGCTTGGAAAATGGATCCCTGCTTAAGGCCAAAACAGATAAGAAGGACTTACAAACACACTGGAATGGAGATACCATGAAAGGAATATCATTTGGAGGAGAAAAAACAAAAATTTGGGAAATTTGGGAAATGTAGTGACTACAAGGAGATGGACCAGGATTTTATCAAGTGCAGGGAAAAGGACCAAAAGAGGGTAAAACAAGAGCTCACAGATGTTGCAAAAACAGGGGAAAATGTTAAGGGGGAAGACACAACTTGGAGGGAAAGATGGGAGGAATATGGCATAGATACTTATTAAAAAAAAAAAAAAAAGAAAAAAATCTTGCCCAAAGTCAAAGCCATCAAAAGGCATGGCATGCCATGAAGTGCAGGCACATGCTGCAAAGATTCCTCTAGTGGTCTCCATTGAAATCGCAAGATTCCGTTTCCCTTCCCGAAAGGAAATGAAATTTCCTTTCGGGAAGGGAAACGGAATCTTGCGAACCCAAAAAGAAAGGCTTACAAACACTCTGGAAAGGAGATAGGATCAAATGAAATGCAATTGAAAAAAACCCCAAAAACTCCAGAAAATTGGGAGATGTGTTGTCCTCAAAAACTGCTCTGTGAGGAAATGAGCTGCAGTGCAAAGGACCAAAGGAGGCCAAAACTAAGCAGAGAGATGTTGCAAAAGCAGGGGGAAAAGTTAAGGAGGAAGACACAACGTGGAGGGGAAGATATGAGGGACATGGCATGGACACTTAAAAAAAAAAAAAAAAAAATTCTTGCCCAAAATCAAAGCCATCAAGTGCAGGCCATATGCCACCAAATGCTGGCCCATGCAGCAAAGCTTGGAAAATGGATCCCTGCTTAAGGCCAAAACAGATAAGAAGGACTTACAAACACACTGGAATGGAGACAACATGATAGGAATTGCATTTGGAGGAGAAGAAAAAAAAATTTGGGAAATTTGGGAAATGTAGTGACTACAAGGAGATGGACCAGGATTTTATCAAGTGCAGGGAAAAGGACCAAAAGAGGGTAAAACAAGAGCTCACAGATGTTGCAAAAGCAGGGGAAAAAGTTAAGGAGGAAGACACATCTTGCAGGGGAAGATATGAGAGACATGGCGTGGACACTATAAAAAAAAAAAAAAAGTAAAAAATCTGGCCCTAAGTCAAAGCCATCAAATGCAGGCCATATGCCAGCAAATGCAGGCCCATGCAGCAAAGCTTGGAAAATGGATCCCTGCTGAAGGCCAAAACAGATAAGAAGGACTTACAAACACACTGGAATGGAGATACCATGAAAGGAATATCATTTGGAGGAGAAAAAAAAAAATTTGGGAAATTTGGGAAATGTAGTGACTACAAGGAGATGGACCAGGATTTTATCAAGTGCAGGGAAAAGGACCAAAAGAGGGTAAAACAAGAGCTCACAGATGTTGCAAAAACAGGGGAAAATGTTAAGGGGGAAGACACAACTTGGAGGGAAAGATGGGAGGAATATGGCATAGATACTTATTAAAAAAAAAAAAAAAAGAAAAAAATCTTGCCCAAAGTGAAAGCCATCAAAAGGCATGGCATGCCATGAAGTGCAGGCACATGCTGCAAAGATTCCTCTAGTGGTCCCCATTGAAATCGCAAGATTCCGTTTCCCTTCCCGAAAGGAAATGAAATTTCCTTTCGGGAAGGGAAACGGAATCTTGCGAACCCAAAAAGAAAGGCTTACAAACACTCTGGAAAGGAGATAGGATCAAATGAAATGCAATTGAAAAAAACCCCAAAAACTCCAGAAAATTGGGAGATGTGTTGTCCTCAAAAACTGCTCTGTGAGGAAATGAGCTGCAGTGCAAAGGACCAAAGGAGGCCAAAACTAAGCAGAGAGATGTTGCAAAAGCAGGGGGAAAAGTTAAGGAGGAAGACACAACGTGGAGGGGAAGATATGAGGGACATGGCATGGACACTTAAAAAAAAAAAAAAAAAAAATTCTTGCCCAAAATCAAAGCCATCAAGTGCAGGCCATATGCCACCAAATGCAGGCCCATGCAGCAAAGCTTGGAAAATGGATCCCTGCTTAAGGCCAAAACAGATAAGAAGGACTTACAAACACACTGGAATGGAGACAACATGCAAGGAATTGCATTTGGAGGAGAAAAAAAAAAATTTTGGGAAATTTGGGAAATGTAGTGACTACAAGGAGATGGACCAGGATTTTATCAAGTGCAGGGAAAAGGACCAAAAGAGGGTAAAACAAGTGCTCACAGATGTTGCAAAAGCAGGGGAAAAAGTTAAGCAGGAAGACACATCTTGCAGGGGAAGATATGAGAGACATGGCATGGACACTATAAAAAAAAAAAAAAGTAAAAAATCTTGCCCAAAGTCAAAGCCATCAAATGCAGGCCATATGCCACCAAATGCAGGCCCATGCAGCAAAGCTTGGAAAATGGATCCCTGCTTAAGGCCAAAACAGATAAGAAGGACTTACAAACACACTGGAATGGAGATACCATGAAAGGAATATCATTTGGAGAAGAAAAAAAAAAAATTTGGGAAATTTGGGAAATGTAGTGACTACAAGGAGATGGACCAGGATTTTATCAAGTGCAGGGAAAAGGACCAAAAGAGGGTAAAACAAGAGCTCACAGATGTTGCAAAAACAGGGGAAAATGTTAAGGGGGAAGACACAACTTGGAGGGAAAGATGGGAGGAATATGGCATAGATACTTAATAAAAAAAAAAAAAAAGAAAAAAATCTTGCCCAAAGTCAAAGCCATCAAAAGGCCTGGCATGCCATCAAGTGCAGGCACATGCTGCAAAGATTCCTCTAGTGGTCCCCATTGAAATCGCAAGATTCCGTTTCCCTTCCCGAAAGGAAATGTTTCGGGAAGGGAAACGGAATCTTGCGAACCCAAAAAGAAAGGCTTACAAACACTCTGGAAAGGAGATAGGATCAAATGAAATGCAATTGAAAAAAACCCCAAAAACTCCAGAAAATTGGGAGATGTGTTGTCCTCAAAAACTGCTCTGTGAGGAAATGAGCTGCAGTGCAAAGGACCAAAGGAGGCCAAAACTAAGCAGAGAGATGTTGCAAAAGCAGGGGGAAAAGTTAAGGAGGAAGACACGACGTGGAGGGGAAGATATGAGGGACATGGCATGGACACTTAAAAAAAAAAAAAAAAAAATTCTTGCCCAAAATCAAAGCCATCAAGTGCAGGCCATATGCCACCAAATGCAGGCCCATGCAGCAAAGCTTGCAAAATGGATCCCTGCTTAAGGACAAAACAGATAAGAAGGACTTACAAACACACTGGAATGGAGACAACATGAAAGGAATTGCATTTGGAGGAGAAGAAAAAAAAATTTGGGAAATTTGGGAAATGTAGTGACTACAAGGAGATGGACCAGGATTTTATCAAGTGCAGGGAAAAGGACCAAAAGAGGGTAAAACAAGAGCTCACAGATGTTGCAAAAACTGGGGAAAATGTTAAGGGGGAAGACACAACTTGGAGGGAAAGATGGGAGGAATATGGCATAGATACTTTTTAAAAAAAAAATAAAATTATAAAATCTTGCCCAAAATCAAAGCCATCAAGTGCAGGCCATATGCCACCAAATGCAGGCCCATGCAGCAAAGCTTGCAAAATGGATCCGTGCTTAAGGCCAAAACAGATAAGAAGGACTTACAAACACACTGGAATGGAGACAACATGAAAGGAATTGCATTTGGAGGAGAAAAAAAAAAATTTTGGGAAATTTGGGAAATGTAGTGACTACAAGGAGATGGACCAGGATTTTATCAAGTGCAGGGAAAAGGACCAAAAGAGGGTAAAACAAGAGCTCACAGATGTTGCAAAAGCAGGGGAAAAAGTTAAGCAGGAAGACACGTCTTGGAGGGGAAGATATGAGAGACATGGCATGGACACTATAAAAAAAAAAAAAAAGTAAAAAATCTTGCCCAAAATCAAAGCCATCAAATGCAGGACATATGCCAGCAAATGCAGGCCCATGCAGCAAAGCTTGGAAAATGGATCCCTGCTTAAGGCCAAAACAGATAAGAAGGACTTACAAACACACTGGAATGGAGATACCATGAAAGGAATATCATTTGGAGGAGAAAAAAAAAAATTTGGGAAATTTGGGAAATGTAGTGACTACAAGGAGATGGACCAGGATTTTATCAAGTGCAGGGAAAAGGACCAAAAGAGGGTAAAACAAGAGCTCACAGATGTTGCAAAAACAGGGGAAAATGTTAAGGGGGAAGACACAACTTGGAGGGAAAGATGGGAGGAATATGGCATAGATACTTATTAAAAAAAAAAAAAAAGAAAAAAATCTTGCCCAAAGTCAAAGCCATCAAAAGGCATGGCATGCCATCAAGTGCAGGCACATGCTGCAAAGATTCCTCTAGTGGTCCCCATTGAAATCGCAAGATTCCGTTTCCCTTCCCGAAAGGAAATGAAATTTCCTTTCGGGAAGGGAAACGGAATCTTGCGAACCCAAAAAGAAAGGCTTACAAACACTCTGGAAAGGAGATAGGATCAAATGAAATGCAATTGAAAAAAACCCCAAAAACTCCAGAAAATTGGGATATGTGTTGTCCTCAAAAACTGCTCTGTGAGGAAATGAGCTGCAGTGCAAAGGACCAAAGGAGGCCAAAACTAAGCAGAGAGATGTTGCAAAAGCAGGGGGAAAAGTTAAGGAGGAAGACACAACGTGGAGGGGAAGATATGAGGGACATGGCATGGACACTTAAAAAAAAAAAAAAAAAAAATTCTTGCCCAAAATCAAAGCCATCAAGTGCAGGCCATATGCCACCAAATGAAGGCCCATGCAGCAAAGCTTGGAAAATGGATCCCAGCTTAAGGCCAAAACAGATAAGAAGGACTTACAAACACACTGGAATGGAGACAACATGCAAGGAATTGCATTTGGAGGAGAAAAAAAAAAAAATTTGGGAAATTTGGGAAATGTAGTGACTACAAGGAGATGGACCAGGATTTTATCAAGTGCAGGGAAAAGGACCAAAAGAGGGTAAAACAAGAGCTCACAGATGTTGCAAAAGCAGGGGAAAAAGTTAAGGAGGAAGACACATCTAGCAGGGGAAGATATGAGAGACATGGCATGGACACTATTAAAAAAAAAAAAAAAAAAGTAAAAAATCTTGCCCAAAGTCAAAGCCATCAAATGCAGGCCATATGCCACCAAATGCAGGCCCATGCAGCAAAGCTTGGAAAATGGATCCCTGCTTAAGGCCAAAACAGATAAGAAGGACTTACAAACACACTGGAATGGAGACAACATGAAAGGAATTGCATTTGGAGGAGAAAAAAAAAAATTTGGGAAATTTGGGAAATGTAGTGACTACAAGGAGATGGACCAGGATTTTATCAAGTGCAGGGAAAAGGACCAAAAGAGGGTAAAACAAGAGCTCACAGATGTTGCAAAAGCAGGGGAAAAAGTTAAGCAGGAAGACACATCTTGCAGGAGAAGATATGAGAGACATGGCATGGACACTATAAAAAAAAAAAAAAAAAGTAAAAAATCTTACCCAAAGTCAAAGCCATCAAATGCAGGCCATATGCCACCAAATGCAGGCCCATGCAGCAAAGCTTGGAAAATGGATCCCTGCTTAAGGCCAAAACAGATAAGAAGGACTTACAAACACACTGGAATGGAGATACCATGAAAGGAATATCATTTGGAGGAGAAAAAAAAAAAATTTGGGAAATTTGGGAAATGTAGTGACTACAAGGAGATGGACCAGGATTTTATCACGTGCAGGGAAAAGGACCAAAAGAGGGTAAAACAAGAGCTCACAGATGTTGCAAAAACAGGGGAAAATGTTAAGGGGGAAGACACAACTTGGAGGGAAAGATGGGAGGAATATGGCATAGATACTTATTAAAAAAAAAAAAAAAGAAAAAAATCTTGCCCAAAGTCAAAGCCATCAAAAGGCATGGCATGCCATCAAGTGCAGGCACATGCTGCAAAGATTCCTCTAGTGGTCCCCATTGAAATCGCAAGATTCCGTTTCCCTTCCCGAAAGGAAATTTCATTTCCTTTCGGGAAGGGAAACGGAATCTTGCGAACCCAAAAAGAAAGGCTTACAAACACTCTGGAAAGGAGATAGGATCAAATGAAATGCAATTGAAAAAAACCCCAAAAACTCCAGAAAATTGGGAGATGTGTTGTCCTCAAAAACTGCTCTGTGAGGAAATGAGCTGCAGTGCAAAGGACCAAAGGAGGCCAAAACTAAGCAGAGAGATGTTGCAAAAGCAGGGGGAAAAGTTAAGGAGGAAGACACAATGTGGAGGGGAAGATATGAGGGACATGGCATGGACACTTAAAAAAAAAATAAAAAATTCTTGCCCAAAATCAAAGCCATCAAGTGCAGGCCATATGCCACCAAATGCAGGCCCATGCAGCAAAGCTTGGAAAATGGATCCCTGCTTAAGGCCAAAACAGATAAGAAGGACTTACAAACACACTGGAATGGAGACAACATGAAAGGAATTGCATTTGGAGGAGAAAAAAAAAAATTTTGGGAAATTTGGGAAATGTAGTGACTACAAGGAGATGGACCAGGATTTTATCGAGTGCAGGGAAAAGGACCAAAAGAGGGTAAAACAAGAGCTCACAGATGTTGCAAAAACAGGGCAAAATGTTAAGGGGGAAGACACAACTTGAAGGGAAAGATGGGAGGAATATGGCATAGATACTTATTAGAAAAAAAAAAAAAGAAAAAAATCTTGCCCAAAGTCAAAGCCATCAAAAGGCATGGCATGCCATCAAGTGCAGGCACATGCTGCAAAGATTCCTCTAGTGGTCCCCATTGAAATCGCAAGATTCCGTTTCCCTTCCCGAAAGGAAATTTCATTTCCTTTCGGGAAGGGAAACGGAATCTTGCGAACCCAAAAAGAAAGGCTTACAAACACTCTGGAAAGGAGATAGGATCAAATGAAATGCAATTGAAAAAAACCCCAAAAACTCCAGAAAATTGGGAGATGTGTTGTCCTCAAAAACTGCTCTGTGAGGAAATGAGCTGCAGTGCAAAGGACCAAAGGAGGCCAAAACTAAGCAGAGAGATGTTGCAAAAGCAGGGGGAAAAGGTAAGGAGGAAGACAGAACGTGGAGGGGAAGATATGAGGGACATGGCATGGACACTTAAAAAAAAAAAAAAAAAAATTCTTGCCCAAAATCAAAGCCATCAAGTGCAGGCCATATGCCACCAAATGCAGGCCCATGCAGCAAAGCTTGGAAAATGGATCCCTGCTGAAGGCCAAAACAGATAAGAAGGACTTACAAACACACTGGAATGGAGACAACATGAAAGGAATTGCATTTGGAGGAGAAAAAAAAAATTTTTGGGAAATTTGGAAAATGTAGTGACTACAAGGAGATGGACCAGGATTTTATCAAGTGCAGGGAAAAGGACCAAAAGAGGGTAAAACAAGAGCTCACAGATGTTGCAAAAGCAGGGGAAAAAGTTAAGCAGGAAGACACATCTTGCAGGAGAAGATATGAGAGACATGGCATGGACACTATAAAAAAAAAAAAAAAAAGTAAAAAATCTTGCCCAAAGTCAAAGCCATCAAATGCAGGACATATGCCAGCAAATGCAGGCCCATGCAGCAAAGCTTGGAAAATAGATCCCTGCTTAAGGCCAAAACAGATAAGAAGGACTTACAAACACACTGGAATGGAGACAACATGAAAGGAATTGCATTTGGAGGAGAAAAAAAAAATTTTTGGGAAATTTGGGAAATGTAGTGACTACAAGGAGATGGACCAGGATTTTATCAAGTGCAGGGAAAAGGACCAAAAGAGGGTAAAACAAGAGCTCAAAGATGTTGCAAAAACAGGGGAAAATGTTAAGGGGGAAGACACAACTTGGAGGTAAAGATGGGAGGAATATGGCATAGATACTTATTAAAAAAAAAAAAAGAAAAAAATCTTACCCAAAGTCAAAGCCATCAAATGCAGGCCATATGCCACCAAATGCAGGCCCATGCAGCAAAGCTTGGAAAATGGATCCCTGCTTAAGGCCAAAACAGATAAGAAGGACTTACAAACACACTGGAATGGAGATACCATGAAAGGAATATCATTTGGAGGAGAAAAAAAAAAAATTTGGGAAATTTGGGAAATGTAGTGACTACAAGGAGATGGACCAGGATTTTATCAAGTGCAGGGAAAAGGACCAAAAGAGGGTAAAACAAGAGCTCACAGATGTTGCAAAAACAGGGGAAAATGTTAAGGGGGAAGACACAACTTGGAGGGAAAGATGGGAGGAATATGGCATAGATACTTATTAAAAAAAAAAAAAAAGAAAAAAATCTTGCCCAAAGTCAAAGCCATCAAAAGGCATGGCATGCCATCAAGTGCAGGCACATGCTGCAAAGATTCCTCTAGTGGTCCCCATTGAAATCGCAAGATTCCGTTTCCCTTCCCGAAAGGAAATTTCATTTCCTTTCGGGAAGGGAAACGGAATCTTGCGAACCCAAAAAGAAAGGCTTACAAACACTCTGGAAAGGAGATAGGATCAAATGAAATGCAATTGAAAAAAACCCCAAAAACTCCAGAAAATTGGGAGATGTGTTGTCCTCAAAAACTGCTCTGTGAGGAAATGAGCTGCAGTGCAAAGGACCAAAGGAGGCCAAAACTAAGCAGAGAGATGTTGCAAAAGCAGGGGGAAAAGTTAAGGAGGAAGACACAACGTGGAGGGGAAGATATGAGGGACATGGCATGGACACTTAAAAAAAAAAAAAAAAAAAATTCTTGCCCAAAATCAAAGCCATCAAGTGCAGGCCATATGCCACCAAATGCAGGCCCATGCAGCAAAGCTTGCAAAATGGATCCCTGCTTAAGGCCAAAACAGATAAGAAGGACTTACAAACACACTGGAATGGAGACAACATGAAAGGAATTGCATTTGGAGGAGAAGAAAAAAAAATTTGGGAAATTTGGGAAATGTAGTGACTACAAGGAGATGGACCAGGATTTTATCAAGTGCAGGGAAAAGGACCAAAAGAGGGTAAAACAAGTGCTCACAGATGTTGCAAAAGCAGGGGAAAAAGTTAAGCAGGAAGACACATCTTGCAGGGGAAGATATGAGAGACATGGCATGGACACTATAAAAAAAAAAAAAAAGTAAAAAATCTTGCCCAAAATCAAAGCCATCAAGTGCAGGCCATATGCCACCAAATGCAGGCCCATGCAGCAAAGCTTGGAAAATGGATCCCTGCTTAAGGCCAAAACAGATAAGAAGGACTTACAAACACACTGGAATGGAGATACCATGAAAGGAATATCATTTGGAGAAGAAAAAAAAAAAATTTGGGAAATTTGGGAAATGTAGTGACTACAAGGAGATGGACCAGGATTTTATCAAGTGCAGGGAAAAGGACCAAAAGAGGGTAAAACAAGAGCTCACAGATGTTGCAAAAACAGGGGAAAATGTTAAGGGGGAAGACACAACTTGGAGGGAAAGATGGGAGGAATATGGCATAGATACTTAATAAAAAAAAAAAAAAAGAAAAAAATCTTGCCCAAAGTCAAAGCCATCAAAAGGCATGGCATGCCATCAAGTGCAGGCACATGCTGCAAAGATTCCTCTAGTGGTCCCCATTGAAATCGCAAGATTCCGTTTCCCTTCCCGAAAGGAAATTTCATTTCCTTTCGGGAAGGGAAACGGAATCTTGCGAACCCAAAAAGAAAGGCTTACAAACACTCTGGAAAGGAGATAGGATCAAATGAAATGCAATTGAAAAAAACCCCAAAAACTCCAGAAAATTGGGAGATGTGTTGTCCTCAAAAACTGCTCTGTGAGGAAATGAGCTGCAGTGCAAAGGACCAAAGGAGGCCAAAACTAAGCAGAGAGATGTTGCAAAAGCAGGGGGAAAAGTTAAGGAGGAAGACACAACGTGGAGGGGAAGATATGAGGGACATGGCATGGACACTTAAAAAAAAAAAAAAAAAAATTCTTGCCCAAAATCAAAGCCATCAAGTGCAGGCCATATGCCACCAAATGCAGGCCCATGCAGCAAAGCTTGGAAAATGGATCCCTGCTTAAGGCCAAAACAGATAAGAAGGACTTACAAACACACTGGAATGGAGACAACATGATAGGAATTGCATTTGGAGAAGAAGAAAAAAAAATTTGGGAAATTTGGGAAATGTAGTGACTACAAGGAGATGGACCAGGATTTTATCAAGTGCAGGGAAAAGGACCAAAAGAGGGTAAAACAAGAGCTCACAGATGTTGCAAAAGCAGGGGAAAAAGTTAAGGAGGAAGACACATCTTGCAGGGGAAGATATGAGAGACATGGCGTGGACACTATAAAAAAAAAAAAAAGTAAAAAATCTTGCCCTAAGTCAAAGCCATCAAATGCAGGCCATATGCCACCAAATGCAGGCCCATGCAGCAAAGCTTTGAAAATGGATCCCTGCTGAAGGCCAAAACAGATAAGAAGGACTTACAAACACACTGGAATGGAGATACCATGAAAGGAATATCATTTGGAGGAGAAAAAAAAAAATTTGGGAAATTTGGGAAATGTAGTGACTACAAGGAGATGGACCAGGATTTTATCAAGTGCAGGGAAAAGGACCAAAAGAGGGTAAAACAAGAGCTCACAGATGTTGCAAAAACAGGGGAAAATGTTAAGGGGGAAGACACAACTTGGAGGGAAAGATGGGAGGAATATGGCATAGATACTTATTAAAAAAAAAAAAAAAAGAAAAAAATCTTGCCCAAAGTCAAAGCCATCAAAAGGCATGGCATGCCATGAAGTGCAGGCACATGCTGCAAAGATTCCTCTAGTGGTCCCCATTGAAATCGCAAGATTCCGTTTCCCTTCCCGAAAGGAAATTTCATTTCCTTTCGGGAAGGGAAACGGAATCTTGCGAACCCAAAAAGAAAGGCTTACAAACACTCTGGAAAGGAGATAGGATCAAATGAAATGCAATTGAAAAAAACCCCAAAAACTCCAGAAAATTGGGAGATGTGTTGTCCTCAAAAACTGCTCTGTGAGGAAATGAGCTGCAGTGCAAAGGACCAAAGGAGGCCAAAACTAAGCAGAGAGATGTTACAAAAGCAGGGGGAAAAGTTAACGAGGAAGACACAACGTGGAGGGGAAGATATGAGGGACATGGCATGGACACTTAAAAAAAAAAAAAAAAAAAAATTCTTGCCCAAAATCAAAGCCATCAAGTGCAGGCCATATGCCACCAAATGCAGGCCCATGCAGCAAAGCTTGCAAAATGGATCCCTGCTTAAGGCCAAAACAGATAAGAAGGACTTACAAACACACTGGAATGGAGACAACATGAAAGGAATTGCATTTGGAGGAGAAGAAAAAAAAATTTGGGAAATGTGGGAAATGTAGTGACTACAAGGAGATGGACCAGGATTTTATCAAGTGCAGGGAAAAGGACCAAAAGAGGGTAAAACAAGTGCTCACAGATGTTGCAAAAGCAGGGGAAAAAGTTAAGCAGGAAGACACATCTTGCAGGGGAAGATATGAGAGACATGGCATGGACACTATAAAAAAAAAAAAAAAGTAAAAAATCTTGCCCAAAATCAAAGCCATCAAGTGCAGGCCATATGCCACCAAATGCAGGCCCATGCAGCAAAGCTTGGAAAATGGATCCCTGCTTAAGGCCAAAACAGATAAGAAGGACTTACAAACACACTGGAATGGAGATACCATGAAAGGAATATCATTTGGAGAAGAAAAAAAAAAAATTTGGGAAATTTGGGAAATGTAGTGACTACAAGGAGATGGACCAGGATTTTATCAAGTGCAGGGAAAAGGACCAAAAGAGGGTAAAACAAGAGCTCACAGATGTTGCAAAAACAGGGGAAAATGTTAAGGGGGAAGACACAACTTGGAGGGAAAGATGGGAGGAATATGGCATAGATACTTAATAAAAAAAAAAAAAAAGAAAAAAATCTTGCCCAAAGTCAAAGCCATCAAAAGGCATGGCATGCCATCAAGTGCAGGCACATGCTGCAAAGATTCCTCTAGTGGTCCCCATTGAAATCGCAAGATTCCGTTTCCCTTCCCGAAAGGAAATTTCATTTCCTTTCGGGAAGGGAAACGGAATCTTGCGAACCCAAAAAGAAAGGCTTACAAACACTCTGGAAAGGAGATAGGATCAAATGAAATGCAATTGAAAAAAACCCCAAAAACTCCAGAAAATTGGGAGATGTGTTGTCCTCAAAAACTGCTCTGTGAGGAAATGAGCTGCAGTGCAAAGGACCAAAGGAGGCCAAAACTAAGCAGAGAGATGTTACAAAAGCAGGGGGAAAAGTTAACGAGGAAGACACAACGTGGAGGGGAAGATATGAGGGACATGGCATGGACACTTAAAAAAAAAAAAAAAAAAAATTCTTGCCCAAAATCAAAGCCATCAAATGCAGGCCATATGCCACCAAATGCAGGCCCATGCAGCAAAGCTTGCAAAATGGATCCCTGCTTAAGGACAAAACAGATAAGAAGGACTTACAAACACACTGGAATGGAGACAACATGAAAGGAATTGCATTTGGAGGAGAAGAAAAAAAAATTTGGGAAATTTGGGAAATGTAGTGACTACAAGGAGATGGACCAGGATTTTATCAAGTGCAGGGAAAAGGACCAAAAGAGGGTAAAACAAGAGCTCACAGATGTTGCAAAAACAGGGGAAAATGTTAAGGGGGAAGACACAACTTGGAGGGAAAGATGGGAGGAATATGGCATAGATACTTTTTAAAAAAAAAAAAAATTATAAAATCTTGCCCAAAATCAAAGCCATCAAGTGCAGGCCATATGCCACCAAATGCAGGCCCATGCAGCAAAGCTTGCAAAATGGATCCGTGCTTAAGGCCAAAACAGATAAGAAGGACTTACAAACACACTGGAATGGAGACAACATGAAAGGAATTGCATTTGGAGGAGAAAAAAAAAAATTTTGGGAAATTTGGGAAATGTAGTGACTACAAGGAGATGGACCAGGATTTTATCAAGTGCAGGGAAAAGGACCAAAAGAGGGTAAAACAAGAGCTCACAGATGTTGCAAAAGCAGGGGAAAAAGTTAAGCAGGAAGACACGTCTTGGAGGGGAAGATATGAGAGACATGGCATGGACACTATAAAAAAAAAAAAAAAGTAAAAAATCTTGCCCAAAATCAAAGCCATCAAATTCAGGACATATGCCAGCAAATGCAGGCCCATGCAGCAAAGCTTGGAAAATGGATCCCTGCTTAAGGCCAAAACAGATAAGAAGGACTTACAAACACACTGGAATGGAGATACCATGAAAGGAATATCATTTGGAGGAGAAAAAAAAAAATTTGGGAAATTTGGGAAATGTAGTGACTACAAGGAGATGGACCAGGATTTTATCAAGTGCAGGGAAAAGGACCAAAAGAGGGTAAAACAAGAGCTCACAGATGTTGCAAAAACAGGGGAAAATGTTAAGGGGGAAGACACAACTTGGAGGGAAAGATGGGAGGAATATGGCATAGATACTTATTAAAAAAAAAAAAAAAGAAAAAAATCTTGCCCAAAGTCAAAGCCATCAAAAGGCATGGCATGCCATCAAGTGCAGGCACATGCTGCAAAGATTCCTCTAGTGGTCCCCATTGAAATCGCAAGATTCCGTTTCCCTTCCCGAAAGGAAATGAAATTTCCTTTCGGGAAGGGAAACGGAATCTTGCGAACCCAAAAAGAAAGGCTTACAAACACTCTGGAAAGGAGATAGGATCAAATGAAATGCAATTGAAAAAAACCCCAAAAACTCCAGAAAATTGGGATATGTGTTGTCCTCAAAAACTGCTCTGTGAGGAAATGAGCTGCAGTGCAAAGGACCAAAGGAGGCCAAAACTAAGCAGAGAGATGTTGCAAAAGCAGGGGGAAAAGTTAAGGAGGAAGACACAACGTGGAGGGGAAGATATGAGGGACATGGCATGGACACTTTAAAAAAAAAAAAAAAAAAATTCTTGCCCAAAATCAAAGCCATCAAGTGCAGGCCATATGCCACCAAATGCAGGCCCATGCAGCAAAGCTTGGAAAATGGATCCCAGCTTAAGGCCAAAACAGATAAGAAGGACTTACAAACACACTGGAATGGAGACAACATGCAAGGAATTGCATTTGGAGGAGAAAAAAAAAAAAATTTGGGAAATTTGGGAAATGTAGTGACTACAAGGAGATGGACCAGGATTTTATCAAGTGCAGGGAAAAGGACCAAAAGAGGGTAAAACAAGAGCTCACAGATGTTGCAAAAGCAGGGGAAAAAGTTAAGGAGGAAGACACATCTTGCAGGGGAAGATATGAGAGACATGGCATGGACACTATTAAAAAAAAAAAAAAAAAAGTAAAAAATCTTGCCCAAAGTCAAAGCCATCAAATGCAGGCCATATGCCACCAAATGCAGGCCCATGCAGCAAAGCTTGGAAAATGGATCCCTGCTTAAGGCCAAAACAGATAAGAAGGACTTACAAACACACTGGAATGGAGACAACATGAAAGGAATTGCATTTGGAGGAGAAAAAAAAAAATTTGGGAAATTTGGGAAATGTAGTGACTACAAGGAGATGGACCAGGATTTTATCAAGTGCAGGGAAAAGGACCAAAAGAGGGTAAAACAAGAGCTCACAGATGTTGCAAAAGCAGGGGAAAAAGTTAATCAGGAAGACACATCTTGCAGGAGAAGATATGAGAGACATGGCATGGACACTATAAAAAAAAAAAAAAAAGTAAAAAATCTTACCCAAAGTCAAAGCCATCAAATGCAGGCCATATGCCACCAAATGCAGGCCCATGCAGCAAAGCTTGGAAAATGGATCCCTGCTTAAGGCCAAAAGAGATAAGAAGGACTTACAAACACACTGGAATGGAGATACCATGAAAGGAATATCATTTGGAGGAGAAAAAACAAAAATTTGGGAAATTTGGGAAATGTAGTGACTACAAGGAGATGGACCAGGATTTTATCAAGTGCAGGGAAAAGGACCAAAAGAGGGTAAAACAAGAGCTCACAGATGTTGCAAAAACAGGGGAAAATGTTAAGGGGGAAGACACAACTTGGAGGGAAAGATGGGAGGAATATGGCATAGATACTTATTAAAAAAAAAAAAAAAGAAAAAAATCTTGCCCAAAGTCAAAGCCATCAAAAGGCATGGCATGCCATCAAGTGCAGGCACATGCTGCAAAGATTCCTCTAGTGGTCCCCATTGAAATCGCAAGATTCCGTTTCCCTTCCCGAAAGGAAATTTCATTTCCTTTCGGGAAGGGAAACGGAATCTTGCGAACCCAAAAAGAAAGGCTTACAAACACTCTGGAAAGGAGATAGGATCAAATGAAATGCAATTGAAAAAAACCCCAAAAACTCCAGAAAATTGGGATATGTGTTGTCCTCAAAAACTGCTCTGTGAGGAAATGAGCTGCAGTGCAAAGGACCAAAGGAGGCCAAAACTAAGCAGAGAGATGTTGCAAAAGCAGGGGGAAAAGTTAAGGAGGAAGACACAACGTGGAGGGGAAGATATGAGGGACATGGCATGGACACTTAAAAAAAAAAAAAAAAAAAATTCTTGCCCAAAATCAAAGCCATCAAGTGCAGGCCATATGCCACCAAATGAAGGCCCATGCAGCAAAGCTTGGAAAATGGATCCCAGCTTAAGGCCAAAACAGATAAGAAGGACTTACAAACACACTGGAATGGAGACAACATGCAAGGAATTGCATTTGGAGGAGAAAAAAAAAAAAATTTGGGAAATTTGGGAAATGTAGTGACTACAAGGAGATGGACCAGGATTTTATCAAGTGCAGGGAAAAGGACCAAAAGAGGGTAAAACAAGAGCTCACAGATGTTGCAAAAGCAGGGGAAAAAGTTAAGGAGGAAGACACATCTAGCAGGGGAAGATATGAGAGACATGGCATGGACACTATTAAAAAAAAAAAAAAAAAAGTAAAAAATCTTGCCCAAAGTCAAAGCCATCAAATGCAGGCCATATGCCACCAAATGCAGGCCCATGCAGCAAAGCTTGGAAAATGGATCCCTGCTTAAGGCCAAAACAGATAAGAAGGACTTACAAACACACTGGAATGGAGACAACATGAAAGGAATTGCATTTGGAGGAGAAAAAAAAAAATTTGGGAAATTTGGGAAATGTAGTGACTACAAGGAGATGGACCAGGATTTTATCAAGTGCAGGGAAAAGGACCAAAAGAGGGTAAAACAAGAGCTCACAGATGTTGCAAAAGCAGGGGAAAAAGTTAAGCAGGAAGACACATCTTGCAGGAGAAGATATGAGAGACATGGCATGGACACTATAAAAAAAAAAAAAAAAAGTAAAAAATCTTACCCAAAGTCAAAGCCATCAAATGCAGGCCATATGCCACCAAATGCAGGCCCATGCAGCAAAGCTTGGAAAATGGATCCCTGCTTAAGGCCAAAACAGATAAGAAGGACTTACAAACACACTGGAATGGAGATACCATGAAAGGAATATCATTTGGAGGAGAAAAAAAAAAAATTTGGGAAATTTGGGAAATGTAGTGACTACAAGGAGATGGACCAGGATTTTATCACGTGCAGGGAAAAGGACCAAAAGAGGGTAAAACAAGAGCTCACAGATGTTGCAAAAACAGGGGAAAATGTTAAGGGGGAAGACACAACTTGGAGGGAAAGATGGGAGGAATATGGCATAGATACTTATTAAAAAAAAAAAAAAAGAAAAAAATCTTGCCCAAAGTCAAAGCCATCAAAAGGCATGGCATGCCATCAAGTGCAGGCACATGCTGCAAAGATTCCTCTAGTGGTCCCCATTGAAATCGCAAGATTCCGTTTCCCTTCCCGAAAGGAAATTTCATTTCCTTTCGGGAAGGGAAACGGAATCTTGCGAACCCAAAAAGAAAGGCTTACAAACACTCTGGAAAGGAGATAGGATCAAATGAAATGCAATTGAAAAAAACCCCAAAAACTCCAGAAAATTGGGAGATGTGTTGTCCTCAAAAACTGCTCTGTGAGGAAATGAGCTGCAGTGCAAAGGACCAAAGGAGGCCAAAACTAAGCAGAGAGATGTTGCAAAAGCAGGGGGAAAAGTTAAGGAGGAAGACACAATGTGGAGGGGAAGATATGAGGGACATGGCATGGACACTTAAAAAAAAAATAAAAAATTCTTGCCCAAAATCAAAGCCATCAAGTGCAGGCCATATGCCACCAAATGCAGGCCCATGCAGCAAAGCTTGGAAAATGGATCCCTGCTTAAGGCCAAAACAGATAAGAAGGACTTACAAACACACTGGAATGGAGACAACATGAAAGGAATTGCATTTGGAGGAGAAAAAAAAAAATTTTGGGAAATTTGGGAAATGTAGTGACTACAAGGAGATGGACCAGGATTTTATCGAGTGCAGGGAAAAGGACCAAAAGAGGGTAAAACAAGAGCTCACAGATGTTGCAAAAACAGGGCAAAATGTTAAGGGGGAAGACACAACTTGAAGGGAAAGATGGGAGGAATATGGCATAGATACTTATTAGAAAAAAAAAAAAAGAAAAAAATCTTGCCCAAAGTCAAAGCCATCAAAAGGCATGGCATGCCATCAAGTGCAGGCACATGCTGCAAAGATTCCTCTAGTGGTCCCCATTGAAATCGCAAGATTCCGTTTCCCTTCCCGAAAGGAAATTTCATTTCCTTTCGGGAAGGGAAACGGAATCTTGCGAACCCAAAAAGAAAGGCTTACAAACACTCTGGAAAGGAGATAGGATCAAATGAAATGCAATTGAAAAAAACCCCAAAAACTCCAGAAAATTGGGAGATGTGTTGTCCTCAAAAACTGCTCTGTGAGGAAATGAGCTGCAGTGCAAAGGACCAAAGGAGGCCAAAACTAAGCAGAGAGATGTTGCAAAAGCAGGGGGAAAAGGTAAGGAGGAAGACAGAACGTGGAGGGGAAGATATGAGGGACATGGCATGGACACTTAAAAAAAAAAAAAAAAAAATTCTTGCCCAAAATCAAAGCCATCAAGTGCAGGCCATATGCCACCAAATGCAGGCCCATGCAGCAAAGCTTGGAAAATGGATCCCTGCTGAAGGCCAAAACAGATAAGAAGGACTTACAAACACACTGGAATGGAGACAACATGAAAGGAATTGCATTTGGAGGAGAAAAAAAAAAATTTTGGGAAATTTGGAAAATGTAGTGACTACAAGGAGATGGACCAGGATTTTATCAAGTGCAGGGAAAAGGACCAAAAGAGGGTAAAACAAGAGCTCACAGATGTTGCAAAAGCAGGGGAAAAAGTTAAGCAGGAAGACACATCTTGCAGGAGAAGATATGAGAGACATGGCATGGACACTATAAAAAAAAAAAAAAAAAGTAAAAAATCTTGCCCAAAGTCAAAGCCATCAAATGCAGGACATATGCCAGCAAATGCAGGCCCATGCAGCAAAGCTTGGAAAATAGATCCCTGCTTAAGGCCAAAACAGATAAGAAGGACTTACAAACACACTGGAATGGAGACAACATGAAAGGAATTGCATTTGGAGGAGAAAAAAAAAATTTTTGGGAAATTTGGGAAATGTAGTGACTACAAGGAGATGGACCAGGATTTTATCAAGTGCAGGGAAAAGGACCAAAAGAGGGTAAAACAAGAGCTCAAAGATGTTGCAAAAACAGGGGAAAATGTTAAGGGGGAAGACACAACTTGGAGGTAAAGATGGGAGGAATATGGCATAGATACTTATTAAAAAAAAAAAAAGAAAAAAATCTTACCCAAAGTCAAAGCCATCAAATGCAGGCCATATGCCACCAAATGCAGGCCCATGCAGCAAAGCTTGGAAAATGGATCCCTGCTTAAGGCCAAAACAGATAAGAAGGACTTACAAACACACTGGAATGGAGATACCATGAAAGGAATATCATTTGGAGGAGAAAAAAAAAAAATTTGGGAAATTTGGGAAATGTAGTGACTACAAGGAGATGGACCAGGATTTTATCAAGTGCAGGGAAAAGGACCAAAAGAGGGTAAAACAAGAGCTCACAGATGTTGCAAAAACAGGGGAAAATGTTAAGGGGGAAGACACAACTTGGAGGGAAAGATGGGAGGAATATGGCATAGATACTTATTAAAAAAAAAAAAAAAGAAAAAAATCTTGCCCAAAGTCAAAGCCATCAAAAGGCATGGCATGCCATCAAGTGCAGGCACATGCTGCAAAGATTCCTCTAGTGGTCCCCATTGAAATCGCAAGATTCCGTTTCCCTTCCCGAAAGGAAATTTCATTTCCTTTCGGGAAGGGAAACGGAATCTTGCGAACCCAAAAAGAAAGGCTTACAAACACTCTGGAAAGGAGATAGGATCAAATGAAATGCAATTGAAAAAAACCCCAAAAACTCCAGAAAATTGGGAGATGTGTTGTCCTCAAAAACTGCTCTGTGAGGAAATGAGCTGCAGTGCAAAGGACCAAAGGAGGCCAAAACTAAGCAGAGAGATGTTGCAAAAGCAGGGGGAAAAGTTAAGGAGGAAGACACAACGTGGAGGGGAAGATATGAGGGACATGGCATGGACACTTAAAAAAAAAAAAAAAAAAAATTCTTGCCCAAAATCAAAGCCATCAAGTGCAGGCCATATGCCACCAAATGCAGGCCCATGCAGCAAAGCTTGCAAAATGGATCCCTGCTTAAGGCCAAAACAGATAAGAAGGACTTACAAACACACTGGAATGGAGACAACATGAAAGGAATTGCATTTGGAGGAGAAGAAAAAAAAATTTGGGAAATTTGGGAAATGTAGTGACTACAAGGAGATGGACCAGGATTTTATCAAGTGCAGGGAAAAGGACCAAAAGAGGGTAAAACAAGTGCTCACAGATGTTGCAAAAGCAGGGGAAAAAGTTAAGCAGGAAGACACATCTTGCAGGGGAAGATATGAGAGACATGGCATGGACACTATAAAAAAAAAAAAAAAGTAAAAAATCTTGCCCAAAATCAAAGCCATCAAGTGCAGGCCATATGCCACCAAATGCAGGCCCATGCAGCAAAGCTTGGAAAATGGATCCCTGCTTAAGGCCAAAACAGATAAGAAGGACTTACAAACACACTGGAATGGAGATACCATGAAAGGAATATCATTTGGAGAAGAAAAAAAAAAAATTTGGGAAATTTGGGAAATGTAGTGACTACAAGGAGATGGACCAGGATTTTATCAAGTGCAGGGAAAAGGACCAAAAGAGGGTAAAACAAGAGCTCACAGATGTTGCAAAAACAGGGGAAAATGTTAAGGGGGAAGACACAACTTGGAGGGAAAGATGGGAGGAATATGGCATAGATACTTAATAAAAAAAAAAAAAAAGAAAAAAATCTTGCCCAAAGTCAAAGCCATCAAAAGGCATGGCATGCCATCAAGTGCAGGCACATGCTGCAAAGATTCCTCTAGTGGTCCCCATTGAAATCGCAAGATTCCGTTTCCCTTCCCGAAAGGAAATTTCATTTCCTTTCGGGAAGGGAAACGGAATCTTGCGAACCCAAAAAGAAAGGCTTACAAACACTCTGGAAAGGAGATAGGATCAAATGAAATGCAATTGAAAAAAACCCCAAAAACTCCAGAAAATTGGGAGATGTGTTGTCCTCAAAAACTGCTCTGTGAGGAAATGAGCTGCAGTGCAAAGGACCAAAGGAGGCCAAAACTAAGCAGAGAGATGTTGCAAAAGCAGGGGGAAAAGTTAAGGAGGAAGACACAACGTGGAGGGGAAGATATGAGGGACATGGCATGGACACTTAAAAAAAAAAAAAAAAAAATTCTTGCCCAAAATCAAAGCCATCAAGTGCAGGCCATATGCCACCAAATGCAGGCCCATGCAGCAAAGCTTGGAAAATGGATCCCTGCTTAAGGCCAAAACAGATAAGAAGGACTTACAAACACACTGGAATGGAGACAACATGATAGGAATTGCATTTGGAGAAGAAGAAAAAAAAATTTGGGAAATTTGGGAAATGTAGTGACTACAAGGAGATGGACCAGGATTTTATCAAGTGCAGGGAAAAGGACCAAAAGAGGGTAAAACAAGAGCTCACAGATGTTGCAAAAGCAGGGGAAAAAGTTAAGGAGGAAGACACATCTTGCAGGGGAAGATATGAGAGACATGGCGTGGACACTATAAAAAAAAAAAAAAGTAAAAAATCTTGCCCTAAGTCAAAGCCATCAAATGCAGGCCATATGCCACCAAATGCAGGCCCATGCAGCAAAGCTTTGAAAATGGATCCCTGCTGAAGGCCAAAACAGATAAGAAGGACTTACAAACACACTGGAATGGAGATACCATGAAAGGAATATCATTTGGAGGAGAAAAAAAAAAATTTGGGAAATTTGGGAAATGTAGTGACTACAAGGAGATGGACCAGGATTTTATCAAGTGCAGGGAAAAGGACCAAAAGAGGGTAAAACAAGAGCTCACAGATGTTGCAAAAACAGGGGAAAATGTTAAGGGGGAAGACACAACTTGGAGGGAAAGATGGGAGGAATATGGCATAGATACTTATTAAAAAAAAAAAAAAAAGAAAAAAATCTTGCCCAAAGTCAAAGCCATCAAAAGGCATGGCATGCCATGAAGTGCAGGCACATGCTGCAAAGATTCCTCTAGTGGTCCCCATTGAAATCGCAAGATTCCGTTTCCCTTCCCGAAAGGAAATTTCATTTCCTTTCGGGAAGGGAAACGGAATCTTGCGAACCCAAAAAGAAAGGCTTACAAACACTCTGGAAAGGAGATAGGATCAAATGAAATGCAATTGAAAAAAACCCCAAAAACTCCAGAAAATTGGGAGATGTGTTGTCCTCAAAAACTGCTCTGTGAGGAAATGAGCTGCAGTGCAAAGGACCAAAGGAGGCCAAAACTAAGCAGAGAGATGTTACAAAAGCAGGGGGAAAAGTTAACGAGGAAGACACAACGTGGAGGGGAAGATATGAGGGACATGGCATGGACACTTAAAAAAAAAAAAAAAAAAAAATTCTTGCCCAAAATCAAAGCCATCAAGTGCAGGCCATATGCCACCAAATGCAGGCCCATGCAGCAAAGCTTGCAAAATGGATCCCTGCTTAAGGCCAAAACAGATAAGAAGGACTTACAAACACACTGGAATGGAGACAACATGAAAGGAATTGCATTTGGAGGAGAAGAAAAAAAAATTTGGGAAATGTGGGAAATGTAGTGACTACAAGGAGATGGACCAGGATTTTATCAAGTGCAGGGAAAAGGACCAAAAGAGGGTAAAACAAGTGCTCACAGATGTTGCAAAAGCAGGGGAAAAAGTTAAGCAGGAAGACACATCTTGCAGGGGAAGATATGAGAGACATGGCATGGACACTATAAAAAAAAAAAAAAAGTAAAAAATCTTGCCCAAAATCAAAGCCATCAAGTGCAGGCCATATGCCACCAAATGCAGGCCCATGCAGCAAAGCTTGGAAAATGGATCCCTGCTTAAGGCCAAAACAGATAAGAAGGACTTACAAACACACTGGAATGGAGATACCATGAAAGGAATATCATTTGGAGAAGAAAAAAAAAAAATTTGGGAAATTTGGGAAATGTAGTGACTACAAGGAGATGGACCAGGATTTTATCAAGTGCAGGGAAAAGGACCAAAAGAGGGTAAAACAAGAGCTCACAGATGTTGCAAAAACAGGGGAAAATGTTAAGGGGGAAGACACAACTTGGAGGGAAAGATGGGAGGAATATGGCATAGATACTTAATAAAAAAAAAAAAAAAGAAAAAAATCTTGCCCAAAGTCAAAGCCATCAAAAGGCATGGCATGCCATCAAGTGCAGGCACATGCTGCAAAGATTCCTCTAGTGGTCCCCATTGAAATCGCAAGATTCCGTTTCCCTTCCCGAAAGGAAATTTCATTTCCTTTCGGGAAGGGAAACGGAATCTTGCGAACCCAAAAAGAAAGGCTTACAAACACTCTGGAAAGGAGATAGGATCAAATGAAATGCAATTGAAAAAAACCCCAAAAACTCCAGAAAATTGGGAGATGTGTTGTCCTCAAAAACTGCTCTGTGAGGAAATGAGCTGCAGTGCAAAGGACCAAAGGAGGCCAAAACTAAGCAGAGAGATGTTACAAAAGCAGGGGGAAAAGTTAACGAGGAAGACACAACGTGGAGGGGAAGATATGAGGGACATGGCATGGACACTTAAAAAAAAAAAAAAAAAAAATTCTTGCCCAAAATCAAAGCCATCAAATGCAGGCCATATGCCACCAAATGCAGGCCCATGCAGCAAAGCTTGCAAAATGGATCCCTGCTTAAGGACAAAACAGATAAGAAGGACTTACAAACACACTGGAATGGAGACAACATGAAAGGAATTGCATTTGGAGGAGAAGAAAAAAAAATTTGGGAAATTTGGGAAATGTAGTGACTACAAGGAGATGGACCAGGATTTTATCAAGTGCAGGGAAAAGGACCAAAAGAGGGTAAAACAAGAGCTCACAGATGTTGCAAAAACAGGGGAAAATGTTAAGGGGGAAGACACAACTTGGAGGGAAAGATGGGAGGAATATGGCATAGATACTTTTTAAAAAAAAAAAAAATTATAAAATCTTGCCCAAAATCAAAGCCATCAAGTGCAGGCCATATGCCACCAAATGCAGGCCCATGCAGCAAAGCTTGCAAAATGGATCCGTGCTTAAGGCCAAAACAGATAAGAAGGACTTACAAACACACTGGAATGGAGACAACATGAAAGGAATTGCATTTGGAGGAGAAAAAAAAAAATTTTGGGAAATTTGGGAAATGTAGTGACTACAAGGAGATGGACCAGGATTTTATCAAGTGCAGGGAAAAGGACCAAAAGAGGGTAAAACAAGAGCTCACAGATGTTGCAAAAGCAGGGGAAAAAGTTAAGCAGGAAGACACGTCTTGGAGGGGAAGATATGAGAGACATGGCATGGACACTATAAAAAAAAAAAAAAAGTAAAAAATCTTGCCCAAAATCAAAGCCATCAAATTCAGGACATATGCCAGCAAATGCAGGCCCATGCAGCAAAGCTTGGAAAATGGATCCCTGCTTAAGGCCAAAACAGATAAGAAGGACTTACAAACACACTGGAATGGAGATACCATGAAAGGAATATCATTTGGAGGAGAAAAAAAAAAATTTGGGAAATTTGGGAAATGTAGTGACTACAAGGAGATGGACCAGGATTTTATCAAGTGCAGGGAAAAGGACCAAAAGAGGGTAAAACAAGAGCTCACAGATGTTGCAAAAACAGGGGAAAATGTTAAGGGGGAAGACACAACTTGGAGGGAAAGATGGGAGGAATATGGCATAGATACTTATTAAAAAAAAAAAAAAAGAAAAAAATCTTGCCCAAAGTCAAAGCCATCAAAAGGCATGGCATGCCATCAAGTGCAGGCACATGCTGCAAAGATTCCTCTAGTGGTCCCCATTGAAATCGCAAGATTCCGTTTCCCTTCCCGAAAGGAAATGAAATTTCCTTTCGGGAAGGGAAACGGAATCTTGCGAACCCAAAAAGAAAGGCTTACAAACACTCTGGAAAGGAGATAGGATCAAATGAAATGCAATTGAAAAAAACCCCAAAAACTCCAGAAAATTGGGATATGTGTTGTCCTCAAAAACTGCTCTGTGAGGAAATGAGCTGCAGTGCAAAGGACCAAAGGAGGCCAAAACTAAGCAGAGAGATGTTGCAAAAGCAGGGGGAAAAGTTAAGGAGGAAGACACAACGTGGAGGGGAAGATATGAGGGACATGGCATGGACACTTTAAAAAAAAAAAAAAAAAAATTCTTGCCCAAAATCAAAGCCATCAAGTGCAGGCCATATGCCACCAAATGCAGGCCCATGCAGCAAAGCTTGGAAAATGGATCCCAGCTTAAGGCCAAAACAGATAAGAAGGACTTACAAACACACTGGAATGGAGACAACATGCAAGGAATTGCATTTGGAGGAGAAAAAAAAAAAAATTTGGGAAATTTGGGAAATGTAGTGACTACAAGGAGATGGACCAGGATTTTATCAAGTGCAGGGAAAAGGACCAAAAGAGGGTAAAACAAGAGCTCACAGATGTTGCAAAAGCAGGGGAAAAAGTTAAGGAGGAAGACACATCTTGCAGGGGAAGATATGAGAGACATGGCATGGACACTATTAAAAAAAAAAAAAAAAAAGTAAAAAATCTTGCCCAAAGTCAAAGCCATCAAATGCAGGCCATATGCCACCAAATGCAGGCCCATGCAGCAAAGCTTGGAAAATGGATCCCTGCTTAAGGCCAAAACAGATAAGAAGGACTTACAAACACACTGGAATGGAGACAACATGAAAGGAATTGCATTTGGAGGAGAAAAAAAAAAATTTGGGAAATTTGGGAAATGTAGTGACTACAAGGAGATGGACCAGGATTTTATCAAGTGCAGGGAAAAGGACCAAAAGAGGGTAAAACAAGAGCTCACAGATGTTGCAAAAGCAGGGGAAAAAGTTAATCAGGAAGACACATCTTGCAGGAGAAGATATGAGAGACATGGCATGGACACTATAAAAAAAAAAAAAAAAGTAAAAAATCTTACCCAAAGTCAAAGCCATCAAATGCAGGCCATATGCCACCAAATGCAGGCCCATGCAGCAAAGCTTGGAAAATGGATCCCTGCTTAAGGCCAAAAGAGATAAGAAGGACTTACAAACACACTGGAATGGAGATACCATGAAAGGAATATCATTTGGAGGAGAAAAAACAAAAATTTGGGAAATTTGGGAAATGTAGTGACTACAAGGAGATGGACCAGGATTTTATCAAGTGCAGGGAAAAGGACCAAAAGAGGGTAAAACAAGAGCTCACAGATGTTGCAAAAACAGGGGAAAATGTTAAGGGGGAAGACACAACTTGGAGGGAAAGATGGGAGGAATATGGCATAGATACTTATTAAAAAAAAAAAAAAAGAAAAAAATCTTGCCCAAAGTCAAAGCCATCAAAAGGCATGGCATGCCATCAAGTGCAGGCACATGCTGCAAAGATTCCTCTAGTGGTCCCCATTGAAATCGCAAGATTCCGTTTCCCTTCCCGAAAGGAAATTTCATTTCCTTTCGGGAAGGGAAACGGAATCTTGCGAACCCAAAAAGAAAGGCTTACAAACACTCTGGAAAGGAGATAGGATCAAATGAAATGCAATTGAAAAAAACCCCAAAAACTCCAGAAAATTGGGAGATGTGTTGTCCTCAAAAACTGCTCTGTGAGGAAATGAGCTGCAGTGCAAAGGACCAAAGGAGGCCAAAACTAAGCAGAGAGATGTTGCAAAAGCAGGGGGAAAAGGTAAGGAGGAAGACAGAACGTGGAGGGGAAGATATGAGGGACATGGCATGGACACTTAAAAAAAAAAAAAAAAAAATTCTTGCCCAAAATCAAAGCCATCAAGTGCAGGCCATATGCCACCAAATGCAGGCCCATGCAGCAAAGCTTGGAAAATGGATCCCTGCTGAAGGCCAAAACAGATAAGAAGGACTTACAAACACACTGGAATGGAGACAACATGAAAGGAATTGCATTTGGAGGAGAAAAAAAAAAATTTTGGGAAATTTGGAAAATGTAGTGACTACAAGGAGATGGACCAGGATTTTATCAAGTGCAGGGAAAAGGACCAAAAGAGGGTAAAACAAGAGCTCACAGATGTTGCAAAAGCAGGGGAAAAAGTTAAGCAGGAAGACACATCTTGCAGGAGAAGATATGAGAGACATGGCATGGACACTATAAAAAAAAAAAAAAAAAGTAAAAAATCTTGCCCAAAGTCAAAGCCATCAAATGCAGGACATATGCCAGCAAATGCAGGCCCATGCAGCAAAGCTTGGAAAATAGATCCCTGCTTAAGGCCAAAACAGATAAGAAGGACTTACAAACACACTGGAATGGAGACAACATGAAAGGAATTGCATTTGGAGGAGAAAAAAAAAATTTTTGGGAAATTTGGGAAATGTAGTGACTACAAGGAGATGGACCAGGATTTTATCAAGTGCAGGGAAAAGGACCAAAAGAGGGTAAAACAAGAGCTCAAAGATGTTGCAAAAACAGGGGAAAATGTTAAGGGGGAAGACACAACTTGGAGGTAAAGATGGGAGGAATATGGCATAGATACTTATTAAAAAAAAAAAAAGAAAAAAATCTTACCCAAAGTCAAAGCCATCAAATGCAGGCCATATGCCACCAAATGCAGGCCCATGCAGCAAAGCTTGGAAAATGGATCCCTGCTTAAGGCCAAAACAGATAAGAAGGACTTACAAACACACTGGAATGGAGATACCATGAAAGGAATATCATTTGGAGGAGAAAAAAAAAAAATTTGGGAAATTTGGGAAATGTAGTGACTACAAGGAGATGGACCAGGATTTTATCAAGTGCAGGGAAAAGGACCAAAAGAGGGTAAAACAAGAGCTCACAGATGTTGCAAAAACAGGGGAAAATGTTAAGGGGGAAGACACAACTTGGAGGGAAAGATGGGAGGAATATGGCATAGATACTTATTAAAAAAAAAAAAAAAGAAAAAAATCTTGCCCAAAGTCAAAGCCATCAAAAGGCATGGCATGCCATCAAGTGCAGGCACATGCTGCAAAGATTCCTCTAGTGGTCCCCATTGAAATCGCAAGATTCCGTTTCCCTTCCCGAAAGGAAATGAAATTTCCTTTCGGGAAGGGAAACGGAATCTTGCGAACCCAAAAAGAAAGGCTTACAAACACTCTGGAAAGGAGATAGGATCAAATGAAATGCAATTGAAAAAAACCCCAAAAACTCCAGAAAATTGGGAGATGTGTTGTCCTCAAAAACTGCTCTGTGAGGAAATGAGCTGCAGTGCAAAGGACCAAAGGAGGCCAAAAGTAAGCAGAGAGATGTTGCAAAAGCAGGGGGAAAAGTTAAGGAGGAAGACACAACGTGGAGGGGAAGATATGAGGGACATGGCATGGACACTTAAAAAAAAAAAAAAAAATTCTTGCCCAAAATCAAAGCCATCAAATGCAGGCCATATGCCACCAAATGCAGGCCCATGCAGCAAAGCTTGGAAAATGGATCCCTGCTTAAGGCCAAAATAGATAAGAAGGACTTACAAACACACTGGAATGGAGACAACATGAAAGGAATTGCATTTGGAGGAGGAAAAAATAAAATTTTGGGAAATTTGGGAAATGTAGTGACTACAAGGAGATGGACCAGGATTTTATCAAGTGCAGGGAAAAGGACCAAAAGAGGGTAAAACAAGAGCTCACAGATGTTGCAAAAGCAGGGGAAAAAGTTAAGGAGGAAGACACATCTTGCAGGGGAAGATATGAGAGACATGGCATGGACGAGTTAAAATAAAAACAAATAAAAAATCTTGCCCAAAATCAAAGCCATCAAGTGCAGGCCATATGCCACCAAATGCAGGCCCATGCAGCAAAGCTTGGAAAATGGATCCCTGCTTAAGGCCAAAAGAGATAAGAAGGACTTACAAACACACTGGAATGGAGATACCATGAAAGGAATATCATTTGGAGGAGAAAAAAAAAAATTTGGGAAATTTGGGAAATGTAGTGACTATAAGGAGATGGACCAGGATTTCATCAAGTGCAGAGAAAAGGACCAAAAGAGGGTAAAACAAGAGCTCACAGATGTTGCAAAAACAGGGGAAAATGTTAAGGGGGAAGACACAACTTGGAGGGAAAGATGGGAGGAATATGGCATAGATACTTATTAAAAAAAAAAAAAAAAGAAAAAAATCTTACCCAAAGTCAAAGCCATCAAATGCAGGCCATATGCCACCAAATGCAGGCCCATGCAGCAAAGCTTGGAAAATGGATCCCTGCTGAAGGCCAAAAGAGATAAGAAGGACTTACAAACACACTGGAATGGAGATACCATGAAAGGAATATCATTTGGAGGAGAAAAAAAAAAAATTTGGGAAATTTGAGAAATGTAGTGACTACAAGGAGATGGACCAGGATTTCATCAAGTGCAGGGAAAAGGACCAAAAGAGGGTAAAACAAGAGCTCACAGATGTTGCAAAAACAGGGGAAAATGTTAAGGGGGAAGACACAACTTGGAGGGAAAGATGGGAGGAATATGGCATAGATACTTATTAAAAAAAAAAAAAAAGAAAAAAATCTTGCCCAAAGTCAAAGCCATCAAAAGGCATGGCATGCCATCAAGTGCAGGCACAGGCTGCAAAGATTCCTCTAGTGGACCCCATTGAAATCGCAAGATTCCGTTTCCCTTCCCGAAAGGAAATGAAATTTCCTTTCGGGAAGGGAAACGGAATCTTGCGAACCCAAAAAGAAAGGCTTACAAACACTCTGGAAAGGAGATAGGATCAAATGAAATGCAATTGAAAAAAACCCCAAAAACTCCAGAAAATTGGGAGATGTGTTGTCCTCAAAAACTGCTCTGTGAGGAAATGAGCTGCAGTGCAAAGGACCAAAGGAGGCCAAAACTAAGCAGAGAGATGTTGCAAAAGCAGGGGGAAAAGTTAAGGAGGAAGACACAACGTGGAGGGGAAGATATGAGGGACATGGCATGGACACTATAAAAAAAAAAAAAAAAAAAAATTCTTGCCAAAAATCAAAGCCATCAAGTGCAGGCCATATGCCACCAAATGCAGGCCCATGCAGCAAAGCTTGCAAAATGGATCCCTGCTTAAGGCCAAAACAGATAAGAAGGACTTACAAACACACTGGAATGGAGATACCATGAAAGGAATATCATTTGGAGGAGAAAAAAAAAAAATTTGGGAAATTTGGGAAATGTAGTGACTACAAGGAGATGGACCAGGATTTTATCAAGTGCAGGGAAAAGGACCAAAAGAGGGTAAAACAAGAGCTCACAGATGTTGCAAAAGCAGGGGGAAAAGTTAAGGAGGAAGACACATCTTGCAGGGGAAGATATGAGAGACATGGCATGGACACTATAAAAAAAAAAAAAAAAAAGTAAAAAATCTTGCTCAAAATCAAAGCCATCAAATGCAGGCCATATGCCACCAAATGCAGGCCCATGCAGCAAAGCTTGGAAAATGGATCCCTGCTGAAGGCCAAAAGAGATAAGAAGGACTTACAAACACACTGGAATGGAGATACCATGAAAGGAATATCATTTGGAGGAGAAAAAAAAAAAATTTGGGAAATTTGAGAAATGTAGTGACTACAAGGAGATGGACCAGGATTTCATCAAGTGCAGGGAAAAGGACCAAAAGAGGGTAAAACAAGAGCTCACAGATGTTGCAAAAACAGGGGAAAATGTTAAGGGGGAAGACACAACTTGGAGGGAAAGATGGGAGGAATATGGCATAGATACTTATTAAAAAAAAAAAAAAAAGAAAAAAATCTTGCCCAAAGTCAAAGCCATCAAAAGGCATGGCATGCCATCAAGTGCAGGCACAGGCTGCAAAGATTCCTCTAGTGGACCCCATTGAAATCGCAAGATTCCGTTTCCCTTCCCGAAAGGAAATGAAATTTCCTTTCGGGAAGGGAAACGGAATCTTGCGAACCCAAAAAGAAAGGCTTACAAACACTCTGGAAAGGAGATAGGATCAAATGAAATGCAATTGAAAAAAACCCCAAAAACTCCAGAAAATTGGGAGATGTGTTGTCCTCAAAAACTGCTCTGTGAGGAAATGAGCTGCAGTGCAAAGGACCAAAGGAGGCCAAAACTAAGCAGAGAGATGTTGCAAAAGCAGGGGGAAAAGTTAAGGAGGAAGACACAACGTGGAGGGGAAGATATGAGGGACATGGCATGGACACTATAAAAAAAAAAAAAAAAAAAAATTCTTGCCAAAAATCAAAGCCATCAAGTGCAGGCCATATGCCACCAAATGCAGGCCCATGCAGCAAAGCTTGCAAAATGGATCCCTGCTTAAGGCCAAAACAGATAAGAAGGACTTACAAACACACTGGAATGGAGATACCATGAAAGGAATATCATTTGGAGGAGAAAAAAAAAAAATTTGGGAAATTTGGGAAATGTAGTGACTACAAGGAGATGGACCAGGATTTTATCAAGTGCAGGGAAAAGGACCAAAAGAGGGTAAAACAAGAGCTCACAGATGTTGCAAAAGCAGGGGGAAAAGTTAAGGAGGAAGACACATCTTGCAGGGGAAGATATGAGAGACATGGCATGGACACTATAAAAAAAAAAAAAAAAAAGTAAAAAATCTTGCTCAAAATCAAAGCCATCAAATGCAGGCCATATGCCACCAAATGCAGGCCCATGCAGCAAAGCTTGGAAAATGGATCCCTGCTTAAGGCCAAAACAGATAAGAAGGACTTACAAACACACTGGAATGGAGACAACATGAAAGGAATATCATTTGGAGGAGAAAAAAAAAATTGGGGAAATTTGGGAAATGTAGTGACTACAAGGAGATGGACCAGGATTTTATCAAGTGCAGGGAAAAGGACCAAAAGAGGGTAAAACAAGAGCTCAAAGATGTTGCAAAAACAGGGGAAAATGTTAAGGGGGAAGACACAACTTGGAGGGAAAGATGGGAGGAATATGGCATAGATACTTATTAAAAAAAAAAAAAGAAAAAAATCTTGCCCAAAGTCAAAGCCATCAAATGCAGGCCATATGCCACCAAATGCAGGCCCATGCAGCAAAGCTTGGAAAATGGATCCCTGCTTAAGGCCAAAACAGATAAGAAGGACTTACAAACACACTGGAATGGAGACAACATGAAAGGAATTGCATTTGGAGGAGAAAAAAAAAATTTTGGGAAATTTGGGAAATGTAGTGACTACAAGGAGATGGACCAGGATTTTATCAAGTGCAGGGAAAAGGACCAAAAGAGGGTAAAACAAGAGCTCAAAGATGTTGCAAAAACAGGGGAAAATGTTAAGGGGGAAGACACAACTTGGAGGGAAAGATGGGAGGAATATGGCATAGATACTTATTAAAAAAAAAAAACAAAGAAAAAAATCTTGCCCAAAGTCAAAGCCATCAAAAGGCATGGCATGCCATCAAGTGCAGGCACATGCTGCAAAGATTCCTCTAGTGGTCCCCATTGAAATCACAAGATTCCGTTTCCCTTCCCGAAAGGAAATTTCATTTCCTTTCGGGAAGGGAAACGGAATCTTGCGAACCCAAAAAGAAAGGCTTACAAACATTCTGGAAAGGAGATAGGATCAAATGAAATGCAATTGAAAAAAACCCCAAAAACTCCAGAAAATTGGGAGATGTGTTGTCCTCAAAAACTGCTCTGTGAGGAAATGAGCTGCAGTGCAAAGGACCAAAGGAGGCCAAAACTAAGCAGAGAGATGTTGCAAAAGCAGGGGAAAAAGTTAAGGAGGAAGACACAACGTGGAGGGGAAGATATGAGAGACATGGCATGGACACTAGAAAAAAAAAAAAAGTAAAAAATCTTGCCCAAACTCAAAGCCATCAAATGCAGGCCATATGCCACCAAATGCAGGCCCATGCAGCAAAGCTTGGAAAATGGATCCCTGCTTAAGGCCAAAACAGATAAGAAGGACTTACAAACACACTGGAATGGAGATACCATGAAAGGAATATCATTTGGAGGAGAAAAAAAAAAAATTTGGGAAATTTGGGAAATGTAGTGACTACAAGGAGATGGACCAGGATTTTATCAAGTGCAGGGAAAAGGACCAAAAGAGGGTAAAACAAGAGCTCACAGATGTTGCAAAAGGAGGGGAAAAACTTAAGCAGGAAGACACATCTTGCAGGGGAAGATATGAGAGACGTGGCAGGGACACAAAAAAAAAAAAAAAAAAAAAATTCTTGCCCAAAATCAAAGCCATCAAATGCAGGCCATATGCCACCAAACGCAGGCCCATGCAGCACAGCTTGGAAAATGGATCCCTGCTTAAGGCCAAAAGAGATAAGAAGGACTTACAAACACACTGGAATGGAGACACCATGAAAGGAATATCATTTGGAGGAGAAAAAAAAAAATTTGGGAAATTTGGGAAATGTAGTGACTACAAGGAGATGGACCGGGATTTTATCAAGTGCAGGGAAAAAAACCAAAAGAGGGTAAAACAAGAGCTCACAGATGTTGCAAAAACAGGGGAAAATGTTAAGGGGGAAGACACAACGTGGAGGGGAAGATATGAGGGACATGGCATGGACACTTAAAAAAAAATAAAAAAAAAATTCTTGCCCAAAATCAAAGCCATCAAGTGCAGGCCATATGCCACCAAATCCAGGCCCATGCAGCAAAGCTTGCAAAATGGATCCCTGCTTAAGGCCAAAACAGATAAGAAGGACTTACAAACACACTGGAATGGAGATACCATGAAAGGAATATCATTTGGAGGAGAAAAAAAAAAAATTTGGGAAATTTGGGAAATGTAGTGACTACAAGGAGATGGACCAGGATTTTATCAAGTGCAGGGAAAAGGACCAAAAGAGGGTAAAACAAGAGCTCACAGATGTTGCAAATGCAGGGGAAAAAGTTAAGGAGGAAGACACATCTTGCAGGGGAAGATATGAGAGACATGGTATGGACGAGTTAAAATAAAAACAAATAAAAAATCTTGCCCAAAATCAAACCCATCAAGTGCAGGCCATATGCCACCAAATGCAGGCCCATGCAGCAAAGCTTGGAAAATGGATCCCTGCTTAAGGCCAAAACAGATAAGAAGGACTTACAAACACACTGGAATGGAGACAACATGAAAGGAATATCATTTGGAGGAGAAAAAAAAAAATTTGGGAAATTTGGGAAATGTAGTGACTACAAGGAGATGGACCAGGATTTTATCAAGTGCAGGGAAAAGGACCAAAAGAGGGTAAAACAAGAGCTCACAGATGTTGCAAAAACAGGGGAAAAAGTTAAGGGGGAAGACACAACTTGGACGGAAAGATGGGAGGAATATGGCATAGATACTTATTAAAAAAAAAAAAAAAAGAAAAAAATCTTGCCCAAAGTCAAAGCCATCAAAAGGCATGGCATGCCATCAAGTGCAGGCACATGCTGCAAAGATTCCTCTAGTGGTCCCCATTGAAATCGCAAGATTCCGTTTCCCTTCCCGAAAGGAAATTTCATTTCCTTTCGGGAAGGGAAACGGAATCTTGCGAACCCAAAAAGAAAGGCTTACAAACACTCTGGAAAGGAGATAGGATCAAATGAAATGCAATTGAAAAAAACCCCAAAAACTCCAGAAAATTGGGAGAAGTGTTGTCCTCAAAAACTGCTCTGTGAGGAAATGAGCTGCAGTGCAAAGGACCAAAGGAGGCCAAAAGTAAGCAGAGAGATGTTGCAAAAGCAGGGGGAAAAGTTAAGGAGGAAGACACGACGTGGAGGGGAAGATATGAGGGACATGGCATGGACACTTAAAAAAAAATAAAAAAAAAATTCTTGCCCAAAATCAAAGACATCAAGTGCAGGCCATATGCCACCAAATGCACGCCCATGCAGCAAAGCTTGGAAAATGGATCCCTGCTGAAGGCCAAAACAGATAAGAAGGACTTACAAACACACTGGAATGGAGACAACATGAAAGGAATTGCATTTGGAGGAGAAAAAAAAAAATTTTGGGAAATTTGGAAAATGTAGTGACTACAAGGAGATGGACCAGGATTTTATCAAGTGCAGGGAAAAGGACCAAAAGAGGGTAAAACAAGAGCTCACAGATGTTGCAAAAGCAGGGGAAAAAGTTAAGCAGGAAGACACATCTTGCAGGAGAAGATATGAGAGACATGGCATGGACACTATAAAAAAAAAAAAAAGTAAAAAATCTTGCCCAAAGTCAAAGCCATCAAATGCAGGCCATATGCCACCAAATGCAGGCCCATGCAGCAAAGCTTGGAAAATGGATCCCTGCTTAAGGCCAAAATAGATAAGAAGGACTTACAAACACACTGGAATGGAGACAACATGAAAGGAATATCATTTGGAGGAGAAAAAAAAAAATTTGGGAAATTTGGGAAATGTAGTGACTACAAGGAGATGGACCAGGATTTTATCAAGTGCAGGGAAAAGGACCAAAAGAGGGTAAAACAAGAGCTCAAAGATGTTGCAAAAACAGGGGAAAATGTTAAGCGGGAAGACACAACTTGGAGGGAAAGATGGGAGGAATATGGCATAGATACTTATTAAAAAAAAAAAAAAAAGAAAAAATTCTTGCCCAAAGTCAAAGCCATCAAAAGGCATGGCATGCCATCAAGTGCAGGCACATGCTGCAAAGATTCCTCTAGTGGTCCCCATTGAAATCGCAAGATTCCGTTTCCCTTCCCGAAAGGAAATTTCATTTCCTTTCGGGAAGGGAAACGGAATCTTGCGAACCCAAAAAGAAAGGCTTACAAACACTCTGGAAAGGAGATAGGATCAAATGAAATGCAATTGAAAAAAACCCCAAAAACTCCAGAAAATTGGGAGATGTGTTGTCCTCAAAAACTGCTCTGTGAGGAAATGAGCTGCAGTGCAAAGGACCAAAGGAGGCCAAAACTAAGCAGAGAGATGTTGCAAAAGCAGGGGGAAAAGTTAAGGAGGAAGACACAACGTGGAGGGGAAGATATGAGGGACATGGCATGGACACTTAAAAAAAAAAAAAAAAATTCTTACCCAAAATCAAAGCCATCAAGTGCAGGCCATATGCCACCAAATGCTGGCCCATGCAGCAAAGCTTGGAAAATGGATCCCTGCTTAAGGCCAAAACAGATAAGAAGGACTTACAAACACACTGGAATGGAGACAACATGAAAGGAATTGCATTTGGAGGAGAAAAAAAAAAATTTTGGGAAATTTGGAAAATGTAGTGACTACAAGGAGATGGACCAGGATTTTATCAAGTGCAGGGAAAAGGACCAAAAGAGGGTAAAACAAGAGCTCACAGATGTTGCAAAAGCAGGGGAAAAAGTTAAGCAGGAAGACACATCTTGCAGGAGAAGATATGAGAGACATGGCATGGACACTATAAAAAAAAAAAAAAGTAAAAAATCTTGCCCAAAGTCAAAGCCATCAAATGCAGGCCATATGCCACCAAATGCAGGCCCATGCAGCAAAGCTTGGAAAATGGATCCCTGCTTAAGGCCAAAATAGATAAGAAGGACTTACAAACACACTGGAATGGAGACAACATGAAAGGAATATCATTTGGAGGAGAAAAAAAAAAATTTGGGAAATTTGGGAAATGTAGTGACTACAAGGAGATGGACCAGGATTTTATCAAGTGCAGGGAAAAGGACCAAAAGAGGGTAAAACAAGAGCTCAAAGATGTTGCAAAAACAGGGGAAAATGTTAAGCGGGAAGACACAACTTGGAGGGAAAGATGGGAGGAATATGGCATAGATACTTATTAAAAAAAAAAAAAAAAGAAAAAATTCTTGCCCAAAGTCAAAGCCATCAAAAGGCATGGCATGCCATCAAGTGCAGGCACATGCTGCAAAGATTCCTCTAGTGGTCCCCATTGAAATCGCAAGATTCCGTTTCCCTTCCCGAAAGGAAATTTCATTTCCTTTCGGGAAGGGAAACGGAATCTTGCGAACCCAAAAAGAAAGGCTTACAAACACTCTGGAAAGGAGATAGGATCAAATGAAATGCAATTGAAAAAAACCCCAAAAACTCCAGAAAATTGGGAGATGTGTTGTCCTCAAAAACTGCTCTGTGAGGAAATGAGCTGCAGTGCAAAGGACCAAAGGAGGCCAAAACTAAGCAGAGAGATGTTGCAAAAGCAGGGGGAAAAGTTAAGGAGGAAGACACAACGTGGAGGGGAAGATATGAGGGACATGGCATGGACACTTAAAAAAAAAAAAAAAAATTCTTACCCAAAATCAAAGCCATCAAGTGCAGGCCATATGCCACCAAATGCTGGCCCATGCAGCAAAGCTTGGAAAATGGATCCCTGCTTAAGGCCAAAACAGATAAGAAGGACTTACAAACACACTGGAATGGAGACAACATGCAAGGAATTGCATTTGGAGGAGAAAAAAAAGAAATTTGGGAAATTTGGGAAATGTAGTGACTACAAGGAGATGGACCAGGATTTTATCAAGTGCAGGGAAAAGGACCAAAAGAGGGTAAAACAAGAGCTCACAGATGTTGCAAAAGCAGGGGAAAAAGTTAAGGAGGAAGACACATCTTGCAGGGGAAGATATGACAGACATGGCATGGACACTATTAAAAAAAAAAAAAAAAAAGTAAAAAATCTTGCCCAAAGTCAAAGCCATCAAATGCAGGCCATATGCCACCAAATGCAGGCCCATGCAGCAAAGCTTGGAAAATGGATCCCTGCTTAAGGCCAAAACAGATAAGAAGGACTTACAAACACACTGGAATGGAGCCAACATGAAAGGAATTGCATTTGGAGGAGAAAACAAAAATTGGGGAAATTTGGGAAATGTAGTGACTACAAGGAGATGGACCAGGATTTTATCAAGTGCAGGGAAAAGGACCAAAAGAGGGTAAAACAAGAGCTCACAGATGTTGCAAAAACAGGGGAAAATGTTAAGGGGGAAGACACAACTTGGAGGGAAAGATGGGAGGAATATCGCATAGATACTTATTAAAAAAAAAAAAAAGAAAAAAATCTTGCCCAAAGTCAAAGCCATCAAAAGGCATGGCATGCCATCAAGTGCAGGCACATGCTGCAAAGATTCCTCTAGTGGTCCCCATTGAAATCGCAAGATTCCGTTTCCCTTCCCGAAAGGAAATTTCATTTCCTTTCGGGAAGGGAAACGGAATCTTGCGAACCCAAAAAGAAAGGCTTACAAACACTCTGGAAAGGAGATAGGATCAAATGAAATGCAATTGAAAAAAACCCCAAAAACTCCAGAAAATTGGGAGATGTGTTGTCCTCAAAAACTGCTCTGCGAGGAAATGAGCTGCAGTGCAAAGGACCAAAGGAGGCCAAAACTAAGCAGAGAGATGTTGCAAAAGCAGGGGGAAAAGTTAAGGAGGAAGACACAACGTGGAGGGGAAGATATGAGGGACATGGCATGGACACTATAAAAAAAAAAAAAAGTAAAAAATCTTGCCCAAAATCAAAGCCATCAAGTGCAGGCTATATGCCACCAAATGCTGGCCCATGCAGCAAAGCTTGGAAAATAGATCCCTGCTTAAGGCCAAAACAGATAAGAAGGACTTACAAACACACTGGAATGGAGATACCATGAAAGGAATATCATTTGGAGGAGAAAAAAAAAAAACTTGGGAAATTTGGGAAATGTAGTGACTACAAGGAGATGGACCAGGATTTTATCAAGTGCAGGGAAAAGGACCAAAAGAGGGTAAAACAAGAGCTCACAGATGTTGCAAAAACAGGGGAAAATGTTAAGGGGGAAGACACAACTTGGAGGGAAAGATGGGACAAAAGTGGCATAGATACTTATTAAAAAAAAAAAAAAAAAGAAAAAAATCTTGCCCAAAGTCAAAGCCATCAAAAGGCATGGCATGCCATCAAGTGCAGGCACATGCTGCAAAGATTCCTCTAGTGGTCCCCATTGAAATCGCAAGATTCCGTTTCCCTTCCCGAAAGGAAATGAAATTTCCTTTCGGGAAGGGAAACGGAATCTTGCGAACCCAAAAAGAAAGGCTTACAAACACTCTGGAAAGGAGATAGGATCAAATGAAATGCAATTGAAAAAAACCCCAAAAACTCCAGAAAATTGGGAGATGTGTTGTCCTCAAAAACTGCTCTGTGAGGAAATGAGCTGCAGTGCAAAGGACCAAAGGAGGCCAAAACTAAGCAGAGAGATGTTGCAAAAGCAGGGGGAAAAGTTAAGGAGGAAGACACAACGTGGAGGGGAAGATATGAGGGACATGGCATGGACACTTAAAAAAAAAAAAAAAAATTCTTGCCCAAAATCAATGCCATCAAGTGCAGGCCATATGCCACCAAATGCAGGCCCATGCAGCAAAGCTTGGAAAATGGATCCCTGCTTAAGGCCAAAACAGATAAGAAGGACTTACAAACACACTGGAATGGAGACAACATGAAAGGAATTGCATTTGGAGGAGAAAAAAAAAAATTTGGGAAATTTGGGAAATGTAGTGACTACAAGGAGATGGACCAGGATTTCATCAAGTGCAGGGAAAAGGACCAAAAGAGGGTAAAACAAGAGCTCACAGATGTTGCAAAAGCAGGGGAAAAAGTTAAGGAGGAAGACACATCTTGCAGGGGAAGATATGAGAGACATGGCATGGACACTATAAAAAAAAAAAAAAAAGAAAAAAATCTTGCCCAAAGTCAAAGCCATCAAATGCACTCCATATGCCACCAAATGCAGGCCCATGCAGCAAAGCTTGGAAAATGGATCCCTGCTTAAGGCCAAAACAGATAAGAAGGACTTACAAACACACTGGAATGGAGATACCATGAAAGGAATATCATTTGGAGGAGAAAAAAAAAAAATTTGGGAAATTTGGGAAATGTAGTGACTACAAGGAGATGGACCAGGATTTTATCAAGTGCAGGGAAAAGGACCAAAAGAGGGTAAAACAAGAGCTCACAGATGTTGCAAAAACAGGGGAAAATGTTAAGCGGGAAGACACAACTTGGAGGGAAAGATGGGAGGAATATGGCATAGATACTTATTAAAAAAAAAAAAAAAGAAAAAAATCTTGCCCAAAGTCAAAGCCATCAAAAGGCATGGCATGCCATCAAGTGCAGGCACATGCTGCAAAGATTCCTCTAGTGGTCCCCATTGAAATCGCAAGATTCCGTTTCCCTTCCCGAAAGGAAATGAAATTTCCTTTCGGGAAGGGAAACGGAATCTTGCGAACCCAAAAAGAAAGGCTTACAAACACTCTGGAAAGGAGATAGGATCAAATGAAATGCAATTGAAAAAAACCCCAAAAACTCCAGAAAATTGGGAGATGTGTTGTCCTCAAAAACTGCTCTGTGAGGAAATGAGCTGCAGTGCAAAGGACCAAAGGAGGCCAAAACTAAGCAGAGAGATGTTGCAAAAGCAGGGGGAAAAGTTAAGGAGGAAGACACGACGTGGAGGGGAAGATATGAGGGACATGGCATGGACACTTAAAAAAAAAAAAAAAAATTCTTGCCCAAAATCAAAGCCATCAAGTGCAGGCCATATGCCACCAAATGCAGGCCCATGCAGCAAAGCTTGGAAAATGGATCCCTGCTTAAGGCCAAAACAGATAAGAAGGACTTACAAACACACTGGAATGGAGACAACATGAAAGGAATTGCATTTGGAGGAGAAAAAAAAAAATTTGGGAAATTTGGGAAATGTAGTGACTACAAGGAGATGGACCAGGATTTTATCAAGTGCAGGGAAAAGGACCAAAAGAGGGTAAAACAAGAGCTCACAGATGTTGCAAAAGCAGGGGAAAAAGTTAAGGAGGAAGACACATCTTGCAGGGGAAGATATGAGAGACATGGCATGGACACTATAAAAAAAAAAAAAAAAAAAGAAAAAAATCTTGCCCAAAGTCAAAGCCATCAAATGCACTCCATATGCCACCAAATGCAGGCCCATGCAGCAAAGCTTGGAAAATGGATCCCTGCTTAAGGCCAAAACAGATAAGAAGGACTTACAAACACACTGGAATGGAGATACCATGAAAGGAATATCATTTGGAGGAGAAAAAAAAAAAAATTTGGGAAATTTGGGAAATGTAGTGACTACAAGGAGATGGACCAGGATTTTATCAAGTGCAGGGAAAAGGACCAAAAGTGGGTAAAACAAGAGCTCACAGATGTTGCAAAAACAGGGGAAAATGTTAAGCGGGAAGACACAACTTGGAGGGAAAGATGGGAGGAATATGGCATAGATACTTATTAAAAAAAAAAAAAAAAGAAAAAATTCTTGCCCAAAGTCAAAGCCATCAAAAGGCATGGCATGCCATCAAGTGCAGGCACATGCTGCAAAGATTCCTCTAGTGGTCCCCATTGAAATCGCAAGATTCCGTTTCCCTTCCCGAAAGGAAATTTCATTTCCTTTCGGGAAGGGAAACGGAATCTTGCGAACCCAAAAAGAAAGGCTTACAAACACTCTGGAAAGGAGATAGGGTCAAATGAAATGCAATTGAAAAAAACCCCAAAAACTCCAGAAAATTGGGAGATGTGTTGTCCTCAAAAACTGCTCTGTGAGGAAATGAGCTGCAGTGCAAAGGACCAAAGGAGGCCAAAACTAAGCAGAGAGATGTTGCAAAAGCAGGGGGAAAAGTTAAGGAGGAAGACACAACGTGGAGGGGAAGATATGAGGGACATGGCATGGACACTTAAAAAAAAAAAAAAAATTCTTACCCAAAATCAAAGCCATCAAGTGCAGGCCATATGCCACCAAATGCTGGCCCATGCAGCAAAGCTTGGAAAATGGATCCCTGCTTAAGGCCAAAACAGATAAGAAGGACTTACAAACACACTGGAATGGAGACAACATGCAAGGAATTGCATTTGGAGGAGAAAAAAAAGAAATTTGGGAAATTTGGGAAATGTAGTGACTACAAGGAGATGGACCAGGATTTTATCAAGTGCAGGGAAAAGGACCAAAAGAGGGTAAAACAAGAGCTCACAGATGTTGCAAAAGCAGGGGAAAAAGTTAAGGAGGAAGACACATCTTGCAGGGGAAGATATGACAGACATGGCATGGACACTATTAAAAAAAAAAAAAAAAAAGTAAAAAATCTTGCCCAAAGTCAAAGCCATCAAATGCAGGCCATATGCCACCAAATGCAGGCCCATGCAGCAAAGCTTGGAAAATGGATCCCTGCTTAAGGCCAAAACAGATAAGAAGGACTTACAAACACACTGGAATGGAGCCAACATGAAAGGAATTGCATTTGGAGGAGAAAACAAAAATTGGGGAAATTTGGGAAATGTAGTGACTACAAGGAGATGGACCAGGATTTTATCAAGTGCAGGGAAAAGGACCAAAAGAGGGTAAAACAAGAGCTCACAGATGTTGCAAAAACAGGGGAAAATGTTAAGGGGGAAGACACAACTTGGAGGGAAAGATGGGAGGAATATCGCATAGATACTTATTAAAAAAAAAAAAAAGAAAAAAATCTTGCCCAAAGTCAAAGCCATCAAAAGGCATGGCATGCCATCAAGTGCAGGCACATGCTGCAAAGATTCCTCTAGTGGTCCCCATTGAAATCGCAAGATTCCGTTTCCCTTCCCGAAAGGAAATTTTATTTCCTTTCGGGAAGGGAAACGGAATCTTGCGAACCCAAAAAGAAAGGCTTACAAACACTCTGGAAAGGAGATAGGATCAAATGAAATGCAATTGAAAAAAACCCCAAAAACTCCAGAAAATTGGGAGATGTGTTGTCCTCAAAAACTGCTCTGTGAGGAAATGAGCTGCAGTGCAAAGGACCAAAGGAGGCCAAAACTAAGCAGAGAGATGTTGCAAAAGCAGGGGGAAAAGTTGAGGAGGAAGACACAACGTGGAGGGGAAGATATGAGGGACATGGCATGGACACTTAAAAAAAAAAAAAAAAATTCTTGCCCAAAATCAATGCCATCAAGTGCAGGCCATATGCCACCAAATGCAGGCCCATGCAGCAAAGCTTGGAAAATGGATCCCTGCTTAAGGCCAAAACAGATAAGAAGGACTTACAAACACACTGGAATGGAGACAACATGAAAGGAATTGCATTTGGAGGAGAAAAAAAAAAATTTGGGAAATTTGGGAAATGTAGTGACTACAAGGAGATGGACCAGGATTTCATCAAGTGCAGGGAAAAGGACCAAAAGAGGGTAAAACAAGAGCTCACAGATGTTGCAAAAGCAGGGGAAAAAGTTAAGCAGGAAGACACATCTTGCAGGGGAAGATATGAGAGACATGGCATGGACACTATAAAAAAAAAAAAAAAAGAAAAAAATCTTGCCCAAAGTCAAAGCCATCAAAAGGCATGGCATGCCATCAAGTGCAGGCACATGCTGCAAAGATTCCTCTAGTGGTCCCCATTGAAATCGCAAGATTCCGTTTCCCTTCCCGAAAGGAAATTTCATTTCCTTTCGGGAAGGGAAACGCAATCTTGCGAACCCAAAAAGAAAGGCTTACAAACACTCTGGAAAGGAGATAGGATCAAATGAAATGCAATTGAAAAAAACCCCAAAAACTCCAGAAAATTGGGAGATGTGTTGTCCTCAAAAACTGCTCTGTGAGGAAATGAGCTGCAGTGCAAAGGACCAAAGGAGGCCAAAACTAAGCAGAGAGATGTTGCAAAAGCAGGGGGAAAAGTTAAGGAGGAAGACACAACGTGGAGGGGAAGATATGAGGGACATGGCATGGACACTTAAAAAAAAAAAAAAAAAATTCTTGCCCAAAATCAAAGCCATCAAGTGCAGGCCATATGCCACCAAATGCAGGCCCATGCAGCAAAGCTTGGAAAATGGATCCCTGCTTAAGGCCAAAACAGATAAGAAGGACTTACAAACACACTGGAATGGAGACAACATGAAAGGAATTGCATTTGGAGGAGAAAAAAAAAAATTTGGGAAATTTGGGAAATGTAGTGACTACAAGGAGATGGACCAGGATTTCATCAAGTGCAGGGAAAAGGACCAAAAGAGGGTAAAACAAGAGCCCACAGATGTTGCAAAAGCAGGGGAAAAAGTTAAGCAGGAAGACACATCTTGCAGGGGAAGATATGAGAGACATGGCATGGACACTATAAAAAAAAAAAAAAAAAAAGTAAAAAATCTTGCCCAAAGTCAAAGCCATCAAATGCACTCCATATGCCACCAAATGCAGGCCCATGCAGCAAAGCTTGGAAAATGGATCCCTGCTTAAGGCCAAAACAGATAAGAAGGACTTACAAACACACTGGAATGGAGATACCATGAAAGGAATATCATTTGGAGGAGAAAAAAAAAAAATTTGGGAAATTTGGGAAATGTAGTGACTACAAGGAGATGGACCAGGATTTTATCAAGTGCAGGGAAAAGGACCAAAAGAGGGTAAAACAAGAGCTCACAGATGTTGCAAAAACAGGGGAAAATGTTAAGCGGGAAGACACAACTTGGAGGGAAAGATGGGAGGAATATGGCATAGATACTTATTAAAAAAAAAAAAAAACAAAAAAATCGTGCCCAAAGTCAAAGCCATCAAAAGGCATGGCATGCCATCAAGTGCAGGCACATGCTGCAAAGATTCCTCTAGTGGTCCCCATTGAAATCGCAAGATTCCGTTTCCCTTCCCGAAAGGAAATGAAATTTCCTTTCGGGAAGGGAAACGGAATCTTGCGAACCCAAAAAGAAAGGCTTACAAACACTCTGGAAAGGAGATAGGATCAAATGAAATGCAATTGAAAAAAACCCCAAAAACTCCAGAAAATTGGGAGATGTGTTGTCCTCAAAAACTGCTCTGTGAGGAAATGAGCTGCAGTGCAAAGGACCAAAGGAGGCCAAAACTAAGCAGAGAGATGTTGCAAAAGCAGGGGGAAAAGTTAAGGAGGAAGACACGACGTGGAGGGGAAGATATGAGGGACATGGCATGGACACTTAAAAAAAAAAAAAAAAAATTCTTGCCCAAAATCAAAGCCATCAAGTGCAGGCCATATGCCACCAAATGCAGGCCCATGCAGCAAAGCTTGGAAAATGGATCCCTGCTTAAGGCCAAAACAGATAAGAAGGACTTACAAACACACTGGAATGGAGACAACATGAAAGGAATTGCATTTGGAGGAGAAAAAAAAAAATTTGGGAAATTTGGGAAATGTAGTGACTACAAGGAGATGGACCAGGATTTTATCAAGTGCAGGGAAAAGGACCAAAAGAGGGTAAAACAAGAGCTCACAGATGTTGCAAAAGCAGGGGAAAAAGTTAAGCAGGAAGACACATCTTGCAGGGGAACATATGAGAGACATGGCATGGACACTATAAAAAAAAAAAAAAAAGAAAAAAATCTTGCCCAAAGTCAAAGCCATCAAAAGGCATGGCATGCCATCAAGTGCAGGCACATGCTGCAAAGATTCCTCTAGTGGTCCCCATTGAAATCGCAAGATTCCGTTTCCCTTCCCGAAAGGAAATTTCATTTCCTTTCGGGAAGGGAAACGGAATCTTGCGAACCCAAAAAGAAAGGCTTACAAACACTCTGGAAAGGAGATAGGATCAAATGAAATGCAATTGAAAAAAACCCCAAAAACTCCAGAAAATTGGGAGATGTGTTGTCCTCAAAAACTGCTCTGTGAGGAAATGAGCTGCAGTGCAAAGGACCAAAGGAGGCCAAAACTAAGCAGAGAGATGTTGCAAAAGCAGGGGGAAAAGTTAAGGAGGAAGACACGACGTGGAGGGGAAGATATGAGGGACATGGCATGGACACTTAAAAAAAAAAAAAAAAAAATTCTTGCCCAAAATCAAAGCCATCAAATGCAGGCCATATGCCACCAAATGCAGGCCCATGCAGCAAAGCTTGGAAAATGGATCCCTGCTGAAGGCCAAAACAGATAAGAAGGACTTACAAACACACTGGAATGGAGACAACATGAAAGGAATTGCATTTGGAGGAGAAAAAAAAAAAATTTGGGAAATTTGGGAAATGTAGTGACTACAAGGAGATGGACCAGGATTTTATCAAGTGCAGGGAAAAGGACCAAAAGAGGGTAAAACAAGAGCTCACAGATGTTGCAAAAGCAGGGGAAAAAGTTAAGCAGGAAGACACATCTTGCAGGGGAAGATATGAGAGACATGGCATGGACACTATTAAAAAAAAAAAAAAAAAAGTAAAAAATCTTGCCCAAAGTCAAAGCCATCAAATGCAGGCCATATGCCACCAAATGCAGGCCAATGCAGCAAAGCTTGGAAAATGGATCCCTGCTTAAGGCCAAAACAGATAAGAAGGACTTACAAACACACTGGAATGGAGATACCATGAAAGGAATTGCATTTGGAGGAGAAAAAAAAAATAAATTTGGGAAATTTGGGAAATGTAGTGACTACAAGGAGATGGACCAGGATTTTATCAAGTGCAGGGAAAAGGACCAAAGGAGGGTAAAACAAGAGCTCACAGATGTTGCAAAAACAGGGGAAAATGTTAAGGGGGAAGACACAACTTGGAGGGAAAGATGGGAGGAATATGGCATAGATACTTATTAAAAAAAAAAAAAAGAAAAAACTCTTGCCCAAAGTCAAAGCCATCAAAAGGCATGGCATGCCATCAAGTGCAGGCACATGCTGCAAAGGTTCCGTTTCCCTTCCCGAAAGGAAATTTCCGGAAATGAAATTTCCTTTCGGGAAGGGAAACGGAATCTTGCGAACCCAAAAAGAAAGGCTTACAAACACTCTGGAAAGGAGATAGGACCAAATGAAATGCAATTGAAAAAAACCCCAAAAACTCCAGAAATTTGGGAGATGTGTTGTCCTCAAAAACTGCTCTGTGAGGAAATGAGCTGCAGTGCAAAGGACCAAAGGAGGCCAAAACTAAGCAGAGAGATGTTGCAAAAGCAGGGGGAAAAGTTAAGGAGGAAGACACAACGTGGAGGGGAAGATATGAGGGACATGGCATGGACAGTATGAAAAAAAAAAAAAAAGTGAAAAATCTTGCCCAAAGTCAAAGCCATCAAATGCAGGCCATATGCCACCAAATGCAGGCCCATGCAGCAAAGCTTGGAAAATGGATCCCTGCTTAAGGCCAAAACAGATAAGAAGGACTTACAAACACACTGGAAGGGAGACAACATGAAAGGAATTGCATTTGGAGAAGAAAAAAAAAAATTGGGGAAATTTGGGAAATGTAGTGACTACAAGGAGATGGACCAGGATTTTATCAAGTGCAGGGAAAAGGACCAAAAGAGGGTAAAACAAGAGCTCACAGATGTTGCAAAAGCAGGGGAAAAAGTTAAGGAGGAAGACACATCTTGCAGGGGAAGATATGAGAGACATGGCATGGACACTAAAAAAAAAAAAAAAAAAAGTAAAAAATCTTGCCCAAAGTCAAAGCCATCAAATGCAGGCCATATGCCACCAAATGCAGGCCAATGCAGCAAAGCTTGGAAAATGGATCCCTGCTTAAGGCCAAAACAGATAAGAAGGACTTACAAACACACTGGAATGGAGATACCATGAAAGGAATTGCATTTGGAGGAGAAAAAAAAAAAAATTTGGGAAATTTGGGAAATGTAGTGACTACAAGGAGATGGACCAGGATTTTATCAAGTGCAGGGAAAAGGACCAAAGGAGGGTAAAACAAGAGCTCACAGATGTTGCAAAAACAGGGGAAAATGTTAAGGGGGAAGACACAACTTGGAGGGAAAGATGGGAGGAATATGGCATAGATACTTATTAAAAAAAAAAAAAAAGAAAAAACTCTTGCCCAAAGTCAAAGCCATCAAAAGGCATGGCATGCCATCAAGTGCAGGCACATGCTGCAAAGATTCCTCTAGTGGTCCCCATTGAAATCGCAAGATTCCGTTTCCCTTCCCGAAAGGAAATTTCATTTCCTTTCGGGAAGGGAAACGGAATCTTGCGAACCCAAAAAGAAAGGCTTACAAACACTCTGGAAAGGAGATAGGATCAAATGAAATGCAATTGAAAAAAACCCCAAAAACTCCAGAAAATTGGGAGATGTGTTGTCCACAAAAACTGCTCTGGGAGGAAATGAGCTGCAGTGCAAAGGACCAAAGGAGGCCAAAACTAAGCAGAGAGATGTTGCAAAAGCAGGGGGAAAAGTTAAGGAGGAAGACACAACGTGGAGGGGAAGATATGAGGGACATGGCATGGACACTTAAAAAAAAAAAAAAAAAATTGCCCAAAATCAAAGCCATCAAGTGCAGGCCATATGCCACCAAATGCAGGCCTATGCAGCAAAGCTTGGAAAATGGATCCCTGCTTAAGGCCAAAACAGATAAGAAGGACTTACAAACACACTGGAATGGAGATACCATGAAAGGAATATCATTTGGAGGAGAAAAAAAAAAAATTTGGGAAATTTGGGAAATGTAGTGACTACAAGGAGATGGACCAGGATTTTATCAAGTGCAGGGAAAAGGACCAAAGGAGGGTAAAACAAGAGCTCACAGATGTTGCAAAAACAGGGGAAAATGTTAAGGGGGAAGACACAACTTGGAGGGAAAGATGGGAGGAATATGGCATAGATACTTATTAAAAAAAAAAAAAAGAAAAAACTCTTGCCCAAAGTCAAAGCCATCAAAAGGCATGGCATGCCATCAAGTGCAGGCACATGCTGCAAAGATTCCGTTTCCCTTCCCGAAAGGAAATTTCCGGAAATGAAATTTCCTTTCGGGAAGGGAAACGGAATCTTGCGAACCCAAAAAGAAAGGCTTACAAACACTCTGGAAAGGAGATAGGATCAAATGAAATGCAATTGAAAAAAACCCCAAAAACTCCAGAAAATTGGGAGATGTGTTGTCCTCAAAAACTGCTCTGTGAGGAAATGAGCTGCAGTGCAAAGGACCAAAGGAGGCCAAAACTAAGCAGAGAGATGTTGCAAAAGCAGGGGGAAAAGTTAAGGAGGAAGACACAACGTGGAGGGGAAGATATGAGGGACATGGCATGGACAGTATAAAAAAAAAAAAAAAAGTGAAAAATCTTGCCCAAAGTCAAAGCCATCAAATGCAGGCCATATGCCAGCAAATGCAGGCCCATGCAGCAAAGCTTGGAAAATGGATCCCTGCTTAAGGCCAAAACAGATAAGAAGGACTTACAAACACACTGGAAGGGAGACAACATGAAAGGAATTGCATTTGGAGGAGAAAAAAAAAAAATTGGGGAAATTTGGGAAATGTAGTGACTACAAGGAGATGGACCAGGATTTTATCAAGTGCAGGGAAAAGGACCAAAAGAGGGTAAAACAAGAGCTCACAGATGTTGCAAAAGCAGGGGAAAAAGTTAAGCAGGAAGACACATCTTGCAGGGGAAGATATGAGAGACATGGCATGGACACTATAAAAAAAAAAAAAAAAAAGTAAAAAATCTTGCCCAAAGTCAAAGCCATCAAATGCAGGCCATATGCCACCAAATGCAGGCCAATGCAGCAAAGCTTGGAAAATGGATCCCTGCTTAAGGCCAAAACAGATAAGAAGGACTTACAAACACACTGGAATGGAGATACCATGAAAGGAATTGCATTTGGAGGAGAAAAAAAAAAAAATTTGGGAAATTTGGGAAATGTAGTGACTACAAGAAGATGGACCAGGATTTTATCAAGTGCAGGGAAAAGGACCAAAGGAGGGTAAAACAAGAGCTCACAGATGTTGCAAAAACAGGGGAAAATGTTAAGGGGGAAGACACAACTTGGAGGGAAAGATGGGAGGAATATGGCATAGATACTTATTAAAAAAAAAAAAAACAAAAGAAAAATCTTGCCCAAAGTCAAAGCCATCAAAAGGCATGGCATGCCATCAAGTGCAGGCACATGCTGCAAAGATTCCTCTAGTGGTCCCCATTGAAATCGCAAGATTCCGTTTCCCTTCCCGAAAGGAAATTTCATTTCCTTTCGGGAAGGGAAACGGAATCTTGCGAACCCAAAAAGAAAGGCTTACAAACACTCTGGAAAGGAGATAGGATCAAATGAAATGCAATTGAAAAAAACCCCAAAAACTCCAGAAAATTGGGAGATGTGTTGTCCTCAAAAACTGCTCTGTGAGGAAATGAGCTGCAGTGCAAAGGACCAAAGGAGGCCAAAACTAAGCAGAGAGATGTTGCAAAAGCAGGGGGAAAAGTTAAGGAGGAAGACACAACGTGGAGGGGAAGATATGAGAGACATGGCATGGACACTGTAAAAAAAAAAAAAAAAAGTAAAAAATCTTGCCCAAAGTCAAAGCCATCAAATGCAGGCCATATGCCACCAAATGCAGGCCCATGCAGCAAAGCTTGGAAAATGGATCCCTGCTTAAGGCCAAAAGAGATAAGAAGGACTTACAAACACACTGGAATGGAGATACCATGAAAGGAATATCATTTGGAGGAGAAAAAATAAATTGGGGAAATTTGGGAAATGTAGTGACTACAAGGAGATGGACCAGGATGTTATCAAGTGCAGGGAAAAGGACCAAAAGAGGGTAAAACAAGAGCTCACAGATGTTGCAAAAGCAGGGGAAAAAGTTAAGCAGGAAGACACATCTTGCAGGGGAAGATATGAGAGACATGGCATGGACACTATAAAAAAAAAAAAAAAAAAGTAAAAAATCTTGCCCAAAGTCAAAGCCATCAAATGCAGGCCATATGCCACCAAATGCAGGCCAATGCAGCAAAGCTTGGAAAATGGATCCCTGCTTAAGGCCAAAACAGATAAGAAGGACTTACAAACACACTGGAATGGAGATACCATGAAAGGAATTGCATTTGGAGGAGAAAAAAAAAAAAATTTGGGAAATTTGGGAAATGTAGTGACTACAAGAAGATGGACCAGGATTTTATCAAGTGCAGGGAAAAGGACCAAAGGAGGGTAAAACAAGAGCTCACAGATGTTGCAAAAACAGGGGAAAATGTTAAGGGGGAAGACACAACTTGGAGGGAAAGATGGGAGGAATATGGCATAGATACTTATTAAAAAAAAAAAAAACAAAAGAAAAATCTTGCCCAAAGTCAAAGCCATCAAAAGGCATGGCATGCCATCAAGTGCAGGCACATGCTGCAAAGATTCCTCTAGTGGTCCCCATTGAAATCGCAAGATTCCGTTTCCCTTCCCGAAAGGAAATTTCATTTCCTTTCGGGAAGGGAAACGGAATCTTGCGAACCCAAAAAGAAAGGCTTACAAACACTCTGGAAAGGAGATAGGATCAACTGAAATGCAATTGAAAAAAACCCCAAAAACTCCAGAAAATTGGGAGATGTGTTGTCCTCAAAAACTGCTCTGTGAGGAAATGAGCTGCAGTGCAAAGGACCAAAGGAGGCCAAAACTAAGCAGAGAGATGTTGCAAAAGCAGGGGGAAAAGTTAAGGAGGAAGACACAACGTGGAGGGGAAGATATGAGGGACATGGCATGGACACTTAAAAAAAAAAAAAAAAAATTCTTGCCCAAAATCAATGCCATCAAGTGCAGGCCATATGCCACCAAATGCAGGCCCATGCAGCAAAGCTTGGAAAATGGATCCCTGCTTAAGGCCAAAACAGATAAGAAGGACTTACAAACACACTGGAATGGAGATACCATGAAAGGAATTGCATTTGGAGGAGAAAAAAAAAAATTTGGGAAATTTGGGAAATGTAGTGACTACAAGGAGATGGACCAGGATTTTATCAAGTGCAGGGAAAAGGACCAAAAGAGGGTAAAACAAGAGCTCACAGATGTTGCAAAAGCAGGGGAAAAAGTTAAGCAGGAAGACATATCTTGCAGGGGAAGATATGAGAGACATGGCATGAACACTATAAAAAAAAAAAAAAAGTAAAAAATCTTCCCCAAAGTCAAAGCCATCAAATGCAGGCCATATGCCACCAAATGGAGGCCCATGCAGCAAAGCTTGGAAAATGGATCCCTGCTTAAGGCCAAAAGAGATAAGAAGGACTTACAAACACACTGGAATGGAGATACCATGAAAGGAATTGCATTTGGAGGAGAAAAAAAAAATAAATTTGGGAAATTTGGGAAATGTAGTGACTACAAGGAGATGGACCAGGATTTTATCAAGTGCAGGGAAAAGGACCAAAGGAGGGTAAAACAAGAGCTCACAGATGTTGCAAAAACAGGGGAAAATGTTAAGGGGGAAGACACAACTTGGAGGGAAAGATGGGAGGAATATGGCATAGATACTTATTAAAAAAAAAAAAAAGAAAAAACTCTTGCCCAAAGTCAAAGCCATCAAAAGGCATGGCATGCCATCAAGTGCAGGCACATGCTGCAAAGGTTCCGTTTCCCTTCCCGAAAGGAAATTTCCGGAAATGAAATTTCCTTTCGGGAAGGGAAACGGAATCTTGCGAACCCAAAAAGAAAGGCTTACAAACACTCTGGAAAGGAGATAGGATCAAATGAAATGCAATTGAAAAAAACCCCAAAAACTCCAGAAATTTGGGAGATGTGTTGTCCTCAAAAACTGCTCTGTGAGGAAATGAGCTGCAGTGCAAAGGACCAAAGGAGGCCAAAACTAAGCAGAGAGATGTTGCAAAAGCAGGGGGAAAAGTTAAGGAGGAAGACACAACGTGGAGGGGAAGATATGAGGGACATGGCATGGACAGTATAAAAAAAAAAAAAAAAGTGAAAAATCTTGCCCAAAGTCAAAGCCATCAAATGCAGGCCATATGCCAGCAAATGCAGGCCCATGCAGCAAAGCTTGGAAAATGGATCCCTGCTTAAGGCCAAAACAGATAAGAAGGACTTACAAACACACTGGAAGGGAGACAACATGAAAGGAATTGCATTTGGAGGAGAAAAAAAAAAAATTGGGGAAATTTGGGAAATGTAGTGACTACAAGGAGATGGACCAGGATTTTATCAAGTGCAGGGAAAAGGACCAAAAGAGGGTAAAACAAGAGCTCACAGATGTTGCAAAAGCAGGGGAAAAAGTTAAGCAGGAAGACCCAACTTGGAGGGAAAGATGGGAGGAATATGGCATAGATACTTATTAAAAAAAAAAAAAAAGAAAAAAATCTTGCCCAAAGTCAAAGCCATCAAAAGGCATGGCATGCCATCAAGTGCAGGCACATGCTGCAAAGATTCCTCTAGTGGTCCCCATTGAAATCGCAAGATTCCGTTTCCCTTCCCGAAAGGAAATTTCATTTCCTTTCGGGAAGGGAAACGGAATCTTGCGAACCCAAAAAGAAAGGCTTACAAACACTCTGGAAAGGAGATAGGATCAAATGAAATGCAATTGAAAAAAACCCCAAAAACTCCAGAAAATTGGGAGATGTGTTGTCCTCAAAAACTGCTCTGTGAGGAAATGAGCTGCAGTGCAAAGGACCAAAGGAGGCCAAAACTAAGCAGAGAGATGTTGCAAAAGCAGGGGGAAAAGTTAAGGAGGAAGACACGACGTGGAGGGGAAGATATGAGGGACATGGCATGGACACTTAAAAAAAAAAAAAAAATTCTTGCCAAAAATCAAAGCCATCAAGTGCAGGCCATATGCCACCAAATGCAGGCCCATGCAGCAAAGCTTGGAAAATGGATCCCTGCTGAAGGCCAAAACAGATAAGAAGGACTTACAAACACACTGGAATGGAGACAACATGAAAGGAATTGCATTTGGAGGAGAAAAAAAAAAAATTTGGGAAATTTGGGAAATGTAGTGACTACAAGGAGATGGACCAGGATTTTATCAAGTGCAGGGAAAAGGACCAAAAGAGGGTAAAACAAGAGCTCACAGATGTTGCAAAAGCAGGGGAAAAAGTTAAGCAGGAAGACACATCTTGCAGGGGAAGATATGAGAGACATGGCATGGACACTATTAAAAAAAAAAAAAAAAAAGTAAAAAATCTTGCCCAAAGTCAAAGCCATCAAATGCAGGCCATATGCCACCAAATGCAGGCCAATGCAGCAAAGCTTGGAAAATGGATCCCTGCTTAAGACCAAAACAGATAAGAAGGACTTACAAACACACTGGAATGGAGATACCATGAAAGGAATTGCATTTGGAGGAGAAAAAAAAAATAAATTTGGGAAATTTGGGAAATGTAGTGACTACAAGGAGATGGACCAGGATTTTATCAAGTGCAGGGAAAAGGACCAAAGGAGGGTAAAACAAGAGCTCACAGATGTTGCAAAAACAGGGGAAAATGTTAAGGGGGAAGACACAACTTGGAGGGAAAGATGGGAGGAATATGGCATAGATACTTATTAAAAAAAAAAAAAAGAAAAAACTCTTGCCCAAAGTCAAAGCCATCAAAAGGCATGGCATGCCATCAAGTGCAGGCACATGCTGCAAAGATTCCGTTTCCCTTCCCGAAAGGAAATTTCCGGAAATGAAATTTCCTTTCGGGAAGGGAAACGGAATCTTGCGAACCCAAAAAGAAAGGCTTACAAACACTCTGGAAAGGAGATAGGATCAAATGAAATGCAATTGAAAAAAACCCCAAAAACTCCAGAAAATTGGGAGATGTGTTGTCCTCAAAAACTGCTCTGTGAGGAAATGAGCTGCAGTGCAAAGGACCAAAGGAGGCCAAAACTAAGCAGAGAGATGTTGCAAAAGCAGGGGGAAAAGTTAAGGAGGAAGACACAACGTGGAGGGGAAGATATGAGGGACATGGCATGGACACTTAAAAAAAAAAAAAAAAAATTGCCCAAAATCAAAGCCATCAAGTGCAGGCCATATGCCACCAAATGCAGGCCTATGCAGCAAAGCTTGGAAAATGGATCCCTGCTTAAGGCCAAAACAGATAAGAAGGACTTACAAACACACTGGAATGGAGATACCATGAAAGGAATATCATTTGGAGGAGAAAAAAAAAAAATTTGGGAAATTTGGGAAATGTAGTGACTACAAGGAGATGGACCAGGATTTTATCAAGTGCAGGGAAAAGGACCAAAGGAGGGTAAAACAAGAGCTCACAGATGTTGCAAAAACAGGGGAAAATGTTAAGGGGGAAGACACAACTTGGAGGGAAAGATGGGAGGAATATGGCATAGATACTTATTAAAAAAAAAAAAAAGAAAAAACTCTTGCCCAAAGTCAAAGCCATCAAAAGGCATGGCATGCCATCAAGTGCAGGCACATGCTGCAAAGATTCCGTTTCCCTTCCCGAAAGGAAATTTCCGGAAATGAAATTTCCTTTCGGGAAGGGAAACGGAATCTTGCGAACCCAAAAAGAAAGGCTTACAAACACTCTGGAAAGGAGATAGGATCAAATGAAATGCAATTGAAAAAAACCCCAAAAACTCCAGAAAATTGGGAGATGTGTTGTCCTCAAAAACTGCTCTGTGAGGAAATGAGCTGCAGTGCAAAGGACCAAAGGAGGCCAAAACTAAGCAGAGAGATGTTGCAAAAGCAGGGGGAAAAGTTAAGGAGGAAGACACAACGTGGAGGGGAAGATATGAGGGACATGGCATGGACAGTATAAAAAAAAAAAAAAAAGTGAAAAATCTTGCCCAAAGTCAAAGCCATCAAATGCAGGCCATATGCCAGCAAATGCAGGCCCATGCAGCAAAGCTTGGAAAATGGATCCCTGCTTAAGGCCAAAACAGATAAGAAGGACTTACAAACACACTGGAAGGGAGACAACATGAAAGGAATTGCATTTGGAGGAGAAAAAAAAAAAATTGGGGAAATTTGGGAAATGTAGTGACTACAAGGAGATGGACCAGGATTTTATCAAGTGCAGGGAAAAGGACCAAAAGAGGGTAAAACAAGAGCTCACAGATGTTGCAAAAGCAGGGGAAAAAGTTAAGCAGGAAGACACATCTTGCAGGGGAAGATATGAGAGACATGGCATGGACACTATAAAAAAAAAAAAAAAAAAGTAAATAATCTTGCCCAAAGTCAAAGCCATCAAATGCAGGCCATATGCCACCAAATGCAGGCCAATGCAGCAAAGCTTGGAAAATGGATCCCTGCTTAAGGCCAAAACAGATAAGAAGGACTTACAAACACACTGGAATGGAGATACCATGAAAGGAATTGCATTTGGAGGAGAAAAAAAAAAAAATTTGGGAAATTTGGGAAATGTAGTGACTACAAGAAGATGGACCAGGATTTTATCAAGTGCAGGGAAAAGGACCAAAGGAGGGTAAAACAAGAGCTCACAGATGTTGCAAAAACAGGGGAAAATGTTAAGGGGGAAGACACAACTTGGAGGGAAAGATGGGAGGAATATGGCATAGATACTTATTAAAAAAAAAAAAAACAAAAGAAAAATCTTGCCCAAAGTCAAAGCCATCAAAAGGCATGGCATGCCATCAAGTGCAGGCACATGCTGCAAAGATTCCTCTAGTGGTCCCCATTGAAATCGCAAGATTCCGTTTCCCTTCCCGAAAGGAAATTTCATTTCCTTTCGGGAAGGGAAACGGAATCTTGCGAACCCAAAAAGAAAGGCTTACAAACACTCTGGAAAGGAGATAGGATCAAATGAAATGCAATTGAAAAAAACCCCAAAAACTCCAGAAAATTGGGAGATGTGTTGTCCTCAAAAACTGCTCTGTGAGGAAATGAGCTGCAGTGCAAAGGACCAAAGGAGGCCAAAACTAAGCAGAGAGATGTTGCAAAAGCAGGGGGAAAAGTTAAGGAGGAAGACACAACGTGGAGGGGAAGATATGAGGGACATGGCATGGACACTTAAAAAAAAAAAAAAAAAATTCTTGCCCAAAATCAATGCCATCAAGTGCAGGCCATATGCCACCAAATGCAGGCCCATGCAGCAAAGCTTGGAAAATGGATCCCTGCTTAAGGCCAAAACAGATAAGAAGGACTTACAAACACACTGGAAAGGAGATACCATGAAAGGAATATCATTTGGAGGAGAAAAAAAAAAATTTGGGAAATTTGGGAAATGTAGTGACTACAAGGAGATGGACCAGGATTTTATCAAGTGCAGGGAAAAGGACCAAAAGAGGGTAAAACAAGAGCTCACAGATGTTGCAAAAACAGGGGAAAATGTTAAGGGGGAAGACACATCTTGCAGGGGAAGATATGAGAGACATGGCATGGACACTGTAAAAAAAAAAAAAAAAAAGTAAAAAATCTTGCCCAAAGTCAAAGCCATCAAATGCAGGCCATATGCCACCAAATGCAGGCCCATGCAGCAAAGCTTGGAAAATGGATCCCTGCTTAAGGCCAAAAGAGATAAGAAGGACTTACAAACACACTGGAATGGAGATACCATGAAAGGAATATCATTTGGAGGAGAAAAAATAAATTGGGGAAATTTGGGAAATGTAGTGACTACAAGGAGATGGACCAGGATGTTATCAAGTGCAGGGAAAAGGACCAAAAGAGGGTAAAACAAGAGCTCACAGATGTTGCAAAAGCAGGGGAAAAAGTTAAGCAGGAAGACCCAACTTGGAGGGAAAGATGGGAGGAATATGGCATAGATACTTATTAAAAAAAAAAAAAAAGAAAAAAATCTTGCCCAAAGTCAAAGCCATCAAAAGGCATGGCATGCCATCAAGTGCAGGCACATGCTGCAAAGGTTCCGTTTCCCTTCCCGAAAGGAAATTTCCGGAAATGAAATTTCCTTTCGGGAAGGGAAACGGAATCTTGCGAACCCAAAAAGAAAGGCTTACAAACACTCTGGAAAGGAGATAGGATCAAATGAAATGCAATTGAAAAAAACCCCAAAAACTCCAGAAATTTGGGAGATGTGTTGTCCTCAAAAACTGCTCTGTGAGGAAATGAGCTGCAGTGCAAAGGACCAAAGGAGGCCAAAACTAAGCAGAGAGATGTTGCAAAAGCAGGGGGAAAAGTTAAGGAGGAAGACACAACGTGGAGGGGAAGATATGAGGGACATGGCATGGACAGTATGAAAAAAAAAAAAAAAGTGAAAAATCTTGCCCAAAGTCAAAGCCATCAAATGCAGGCCATATGCCACCAAATGCAGGCCCATGCAGCAAAGCTTGGAAAATGGATCCCTGCTTAAGGCCAAAACAGATAAGAAGGACTTACAAACACACTGGAAGGGAGACAACATGAAAGGAATTGCATTTGGAGAAGAAAAAAAAAAATTGGGGAAATTTGGGAAATGTAGTGACTACAAGGAGATGGACCAGGATTTTATCAAGTGCAGGGAAAAGGACCAAAAGAGGGTAAAACAAGAGCTCACAGATGTTGCAAAAGCAGGGGAAAAAGTTAAGGAGGAAGACACATCTTGCAGGGGAAGATATGAGAGACATGGCATGGACACTATAAAAAAAAAAAAAAAAAGTAAAAAATCTTGCCCAAAGTCAAAGCCATCAAATGCAGGCCATATGCCACCAAATGCAGGCCAATGCAGCAAAGCTTGGAAAATGGATCCCTGCTTAAGGCCAAAACAGATAAGAAGGACTTACAAACACACTGGAATGGAGATACCATGAAAGGAATTGCATTTGGAGGAGAAAAAAAAAAAAATTTGGGAAATTTGGGAAATGTAGTGACTACAAGGAGATGGACCAGGATTTTATCAAGTGCAGGGAAAAGGACCAAAGGAGGGTAAAACAAGAGCTCACAGATGTTGCAAAAACAGGGGAAAATGTTAAGGGGGAAGACACAACTTGGAGGGAAAGATGGGAGGAATATGGCATAGATACTCATTAAAAAAAAAAAAAAAGAAAAAACTCTTGCCCAAAGTCAAAGCCATCAAAAGGCATGGCATGCCATCAAGTGCAGGCACATGCTGCAAAGATTCCTCTAGTGGTCCCCATTGAAATCGCAAGATTCCGTTTCCCTTCCCGAAAGGAAATTTCATTTCCTTTCGGGAAGGGAAACGGAATCTTGCGAACCCAAAAAGAAAGGCTTACAAACACTCTGGAAAGGAGATAGGATCAAATGAAATGCAATTGAAAAAAACCCCAAAAACTCCAGAAAATTGGGAGATGTGTTGTCCACAAAAACTGCTCTGGGAGGAAATGAGCTGCAGTGCAAAGGACCAAAGGAGGCCAAAACTAAGCAGAGAGATGTTGCAAAAGCAGGGGGAAAAGTTAAGGAGGAAGACACAACGTGGAGGGGAAGATATGAGGGACATGGCATGGACACTTAAAAAAAAAAAAAAAAAATTGCCCAAAATCAAAGCCATCAAGTGCAGGCCATATGCCACCAAATGCAGGCCTATGCAGCAAAGCTTGGAAAATGGATCCCTGCTTAAGGCCAAAACAGATAAGAAGGACTTACAAACACACTGGAATGGAGATACCATGAAAGGAATATCATTTGGAGGAGAAAAAAAAAAAATTTGGGAAATTTGGGAAATGTAGTGACTACAAGGAGATGGACCAGGATTTTATCAAGTGCAGGGAAAAGGACCAAAAGAGGGTAAAACAAGAGCTCACAGATGTTGCAAAAGCAGGGGAAAAAGTTAAGCAGGAAGACACATCTTGCAGGGGAAGATATGAGAGACATGGCATGAAGACTATAAAAAAAAAAAAAAAGTAAAAATTCTTCCCCAAAGTCAAAGCCATCAAATGCAGGCCATATGCCACCAAATGGAGGCCCATGCAGCAAAGCTTGGAAAATGGATCCCTGCTTAAGGCCAAAAGAGATAAGAAGGACTTACAAACACACTGGAATGGAGATACCATGAAAGGAATATCATTTGGAGGAGAAAAAGCAAAAATTTGGGAAATTTGGGAAATGTAGTGACTACAAGGAGATGGACCAGGATTTTATCAAGTGCAGGGAAAAGGACCAAAAGAGGGTAAAACAAGAGCTCACAGATGTTGCAAAAACAGGGGAAAATGTTAAGGGGATGACACAACTTGGAGGGAAAGATGGGAGGAATATGGCATAGATACTTATTAAAAAAAAAAAAAAAAGAAAAAAATCTTGCCCAAAGTCAAAGCCATCAAAAGGCATGGCATGCCATCAAGTGCAGGCACATGCTGCAAAGATTCCTCTAGTGGTCCCCATTGAAATCGCAAGATTCCCTTTCCCTTCCCGAAAGGAAATTTCATTTCCTTTCGGGAAGGGAAAGGGAATCTTGCGAACCCAAAAAGAAAGGCTTACAAACACTCTGGAAAGGAGATAGGATCAAATGAAATGCAATGGAAAAAAACCCCAAAAACTCCAGAAAATTGGGAGATGTGTTGTCCTCAAAAACTGCTCTGTGAGGAAATGAGCTGCAGTGCAAAGGACCAAAGGAGGCCAAAACTAAGCAGAGAGATGTTGCAAAAGCAGGGGGAAAAGTTAAGGAGGAAGACACAACGTGGAGGGGAAGATATGAGGGACATGGCATGGACACTTAAAAATAAAAAATAAAAATTCTTGCCCAAAATCAAAGCCATCAAGTGCAGGCCATATGCCACCAAATGCAGGCCCATGCAGCAAAGCTTGCAAAATGGATCCCTGATGAAGGCCAAAACAGATAAGAAGGACTTACAAACACACTGGAATGGAGACAACATGAAAGGAATTGCATTTGGAGGAGAAAAAAAAAATTTTGGGAAATTTGGGAAATGTAGTGACTACAAGGAGATGGACCAGGATTTTATCAAGTGCAGGGAAAAGGACCAAAAGAGGGTAAAACAAGAGCTCACAGATGTTGCAAAAGCAGGGGAAAAAGTTAAGCAGGAAGACACAACTTGGAGGGAAAGATGGGAGGAATATGGCATAGATACTTATTAAAAAAAAGAAAAAGAAAAAACTCTTGCCCAAAGTCAAAGCCATCAAAAGGCATGCCATGCCATCAAGTGCAGGCACATGCTGCAAAGATTCCGTTTCCCTTCCCGAAAGGAAATTTCCGGAAATGAAATTTCCTTTCAGGAAGGGAAACGGAATCTTGCGAACCCAAAAAGAAAGGCTTACAAACACTCTGGAAAGGAGATAGGATCAAATGAAATGCAATTGAAAAAAACCCCAAAAACTCCAGAAAATTGGGAGATGTGTTGTCCACAAAAATTGCTCTGGGAGGAAATGAGCTGCAGTGCAAAGGACCAAAGGAGGCCAAAACTAAGCAGAGAGATGTTGCAAAAGCAGGGGGAAAAGTTAAGGAGGAAGACACAACGTGGAGGGGAAGATATGAGGGACATGGCATGGACACTTAAAAAAAAAAAAAAAAAAAAATTGCCCAAAATCAAAGCCATCAAGTGCAGGCCATATGCCACCAAATGCAGGCCCATGCAGCAAAGCTTGGAAAATGGATCCCTGCTTAAGGCCAAAACAGATAAGAAGGACTTACAAACACACTGGAATGGAGATACCATGAAAGGAATATCATTTGGAGGAGAAAAAAAAAAAATTTGGGAAATTTGGGAAATGTAGTGACTACAAGGAGATGGACCAGGATTTTATCAAGTGCAGGGAAAAGGACCAAAAGAGGGTAAAACAAGAGCTCACAGATGTTGCAAAAGCAGGGGAAAAAGTTAAGCAGGAAGACACATCTTGCAGGGGAAGATATGAGAGACATGGCATGGACACTATTAAAAAAAAAAAAAAAAGTAAAAAATCTTGCCCAAAGTCAAAGCCATCAAATGCAGGCCATATGCCACCAAATGCAGGCCCATGCAGCAAAGCTTGGAAAATGGATCCCTGCTTAAGGCCAAAACAGATAAGAAGGACTTACAAACACACTGGAATGGAGATACCATGAAAGGAATATCATTTGGAGGAGAAAAAAAAAAAAATTGGGGAAATTTGGGAAATGTAGTGACTACAAGGAGATGGACCAGGATTTTATCAAGTGCAGGGAAAAGGACCAAAAGAGGGTAAAACAAGAGCTCACAGATGTTGCAAAAACAGGGGAAAATGTTAAGGGGGAAGACACAACTTGGAGGGAAAGATGGGAGGAATATGGCATAGATACTTATTAAAAAAAAAAAAAAGAAAAAAATCTTGCCCAAAGTCAAAGCCATCAAAAGGCATGGCATGCCATCAAGTGCAGGCACATGCTGCAAAGATTCCTCTAGTGGTCCCCATTGAAATCGCAAGATTCCGTTTCCCTTCCCGAAAGGAAATTTCATTTCCTTTCGGGAAGGGAAACGGAATCTTGCGAACCCAAAAAGAAAGGCTTACAAACACTCTGGAAAGGAGATAGGATCAAATGAAATGCAATTGAAAAAAACCCCAAAAACTCCAGAAAATTGGGAGATGTGTTGTCCTCAAAAACTGCTCTGGGAGGAAATGAGCTGCAGTGCAAAGGACCAAAGGAGGCCAAAACTAAGCAGAGAGATGTTGCAAAAGCAGGGGGAAAAGTTAAGGAGGAAGACACAACGTGGAGGGGAAGATATGAGGGACATGGCATGGACACTTAAAAAAAAAAAAAAATTCTTGCCCAAAATCAAAGCCATCAAGTGCAGGCCATATGCCACCAAATGCAGGCCCATGCAGCAAAGCTTGGAAAATGGATCCCTGCTTAAGGCCAAAATAGATAAGAAGGACTTACAAACACACTGGAATGGAGACAACATGAAAGGAATTGCATTTGGAGGAGAAAAAAAAAAAATTTGGGAAATTTGGGAAATGTAGTGACTACAAGGAGATGGACCAGGATTTTATCAAGTGCAGGGAAAAGGACCAAAAGAGGGTAAAACAAGAGCTCATAGATGTTGCAAAAGCAGGGGAAAATATTAAGGGGGAAGACACAACTTGGAGGGAAAGATGGGAGGAATATGGCATAGATACTTATTAAAAAAAAAAAAAAAGAAAAAAATCTTGACCAAAGTCAAAGCCATCAAAAGCCATGGCATGCCATCAAGTGCAGGCACATGCTGCAAAGATTCCTCTAGTGGTCCCCATTGAAATCGCAAGATTCCGTTTCCCTTCCCGAAAGGAAATTTCATTTCCTTTCGGGAAGGGAAACGGAATCTTGCGAACCCAAAAAGAAAGGCTTACAAACACTCTGGAAAGGAGATAGGATCAAATGAAATGCAATTGAAAAAAACCCCAAAAACTCCAGAAAATTGGGAGATGTGTTGTCCTCAAAAACTGCTCTGTGAGGAAATGAGCTGCAGTGCAAAGGACCAAAGGAGGCCAAAACTAAGCAGAGAGATGTTGCAAAAGCAGGGGGAAAAGTTAAGGAGGAAGACACAACGTGGAGGGGAAGATATGAGGGACATGGCATGGACACTTAAAAAAAAAAAAAAAAATTCTTGCCCAAAATCAATGCCATCAAGTGCAGGCCATATGCCACCAAATGCAGGCCCATGCAGCAAAGCTTGGAAAATGGATCCCTGCTTAAGGCCAAAACAGATAAGAAGGACTTACAAACACACTGGAATGGAGACAACATGAAAGGAATTGCATTTGGAGGAGAAAAAAAAAAATTTGGGAAATTTGGGAAATGTAGTGACTACAAGGAGATGGACCAGGATTTTATCAAGTGCAGGGAAAAGGACCAAAAGAGGGTAAAACAAGAGCTCACAGATGTTGCAAAAGCAGGGGAAAAAGTTAAGCAGGAAGACACATCTTGCAGGGGAAGATATGAGAGACATGGCATGAACAGTATAAAAAAAAAAAAAAAGTAAAAATTCTTCCCCAAAGTCAAAGCCATCAAATGCAGGCCATATGCCACCAAATGGAGGCCCATGCAGCAAAGCTTGGAAAATGGATCCCTGTTTAAGGCCAAAAGAGATAAGAAGGACTTACAAACACACTGGAATGGAGATACCATGAAAGGAATATCATTTGGAGGAGAAAAAGCAAAAATTTGGGAAATTTGGGAAATGTAGTGACTACAAGGAGATGGACCAGGATTTTATCAAGTGCAGGGAAAAGGACCAAAAGAGGGTAAAACAAGAGCTCACAGATGTTGCAAAAACAGGGGAAAATGTTAAGGGGATGACACAACTTGGAGGGAAAGATGGGAGGAATATGGCATAGATACTTATTAAAAAAAAAAAAAAAAGAAAAAAATCTTGCCCAAAGTCAAAGCCATCAAAAGGCATGGCATGCCATCAAGTGCAGGCACATGCTGCAAAGATTCCTCTAGTGGTCCCCATTGAAATCGCAAGATTCCCTTTCCCTTCCCGAAAGGAAATTTCATTTCCTTTCGGGAAGGGAAACGGAATCTTGCGAACCCAAAAAGAAAGGCTTACAAACACTCTGGAAAGGAGATAGGATCAAATGAAATGCAATGGAAAAAAACCCCAAAAACTCCAGAAAATTGGGAGATGTGTTGTCCTCAAAAACTGCTCTGTGAGGAAATGAGCTGCAGTGCAAAGGACCAAAGGAGGCCAAAACTAAGCAGAGAGATGTTGCAAAAGCAGGGGGAAAAGTTAAGGAGGAAGACACAACGTGGAGGGGAAGATATGAGGGACATGGCATGGACACTTAAAAAAAAAAAAATAAAAATTCTTGCCCAAAATCAAAGCCATCAAGTGCAGGCCATATGCCACCAAATGCAGGCCCATGCAGCAAAGCTTGCAAAATGGATCCCTGCTGAAGGCCAAAACAGATAAGAAGGACTTACAAACACACTGGAATGGAGACAACATGAAAGGAATTGCATTTGGAGGAGAAAAAAAAAAATTTTGGGAAATTTGGGAAATGTAGTGACTACAAGGAGATGGACCAGGATTTTATCAAGTGCAGGGAAAAGGACCAAAAGAGGGTAAAACAAGAGCTCACAGATGTTGCAAAAGCAGGGGAAAAAGTTAAGCAGGAAGACACATCTTGCAGGGGAAGATATGAGAGACATGGCATGGACACTATTAAAAAAAAAAAAAAAATAGTAAAAAATCTTGCCCAAAGTCAAAGCCATCAAATGCAGGCCATATGCCACCAAATGCAGGACAATGCAGCAAAGCTTGGAAAATGGATCCCTGCTTAAGACCAAAACAGATAAGAAGGACTTACAAACACACTGGAATGGAGATACCATGAAAGGAATTGCATTTGGAGGAGAAAAAAAAAATAAATTTGGGAAATTTGGGAAATGTAGTGACTACAAGGAGATGGACCAGGATTTTATCAAGTGCAGGGAAAAGGACCAAAGGAGGGTAAAACAAGAGCTCACAGATGTTGCAAAAACAGGGGAAAATGTTAAGGGGGAAGACACAACTTGGAGGGAAAGATGGGAGGAATATGGCATAGATACTTATTAAAAAAAAAAAAAAGAAAAAACTCTTGCCCAAAGTCAAAGCCATCAAAAGGCATGGCATGCCATCAAGTGCAGGCACATGCTGCAAAGATTCCGTTTCCCTTCCCGAAAGGAAATTTCCGGAAATGAAATTTCCTTTCGGGAAGGGAAACGGAATCTTGCGAACCCAAAAAGAAAGGCTTACACACACTCTGGAAAGGAGATAGGATCAAATGAAATGCAATTGAAAAAAACCCCAAAAACTCCAGAAAATTGGGAGATGTGTTGTCCTCAAAAACTGCTCTGTGAGGAAATGAGCTGCAGTGCAAAGGACCAAAGGAGGCCAAAACTAAGCAGAGAGATGTTGCAAAAGCAGGGGGAAAAGTTAAGGAGGAAGACACAACGTGGAGGGGAAGATATGAGGGACATGGCATGGACAGTATAAAAAAAAAAAAAAAAGTAAAAAATCTTGCCCAAAGTCAAAGCCATCAAATGCAGGCCATATGCCACCAAATGCAGGCCCATGCAGCAAAGCTTGGAAAATGGATCCCTGCTTAAGGCCAAAACAGATAAGAAGGACTTACAAACACACTGGAATGGAGATAACATGAAAGGAATATCATTTGGAGGAGAAAAAAAAAAAAATTTGGGAAATTTGGGAAATGTAGTGACTACAAGGAGATGGACCAGGATTTTATCAAGTGCAGGGAATAGGACCAAAAGAGCGTAAAACAAGAGCTCACAGATGTTGCAAAAGCAGGGGAAAAAGTTAAGCAGGAAGACACATCATGCAGGGGAAGATATGAGAGACATGGCATGAACACTATAAAAAAAAAAAAAAAGTAAAAATTCTTCCCCAAAGTCAAAGCCATCAAATGCAGGCCATATGCCACCAAATGCAGGCCCATGCAGCAAAGCTTGGAAAATGGATCCCTGCTTAAGGCCAAAAGAGATAAGAAGGACTTACAAACACACTGGAATGGAGATACCATGAAAGGAATATCATTTGGAGGAGAAAAAGCAAAAATTTGGGAAATTTGGGAAATGTAGTGACTACAAGGAGATGGACCAGGATTTTATCAAGTGCAGGGAAAAGGACCAAAAGAGGGTAAAACAAGAGCTCACAGATGTTGCAAAAACAGGGGAAAATGTTAAGGGGATGACACAACTTGGAGGGAAAGATGGGAGGAATATGGCATAGATACTTATTAAAAAAAAAAAAAAAAGAAAAAAATCTTGCCCAAAGTCAAAGCCATCAAAAGGCATGGCATGCCATCAAGTGCAGGCACATGCTGCAAAGATTCCTCTAGTGGTCCCCATTGAAATCGCAAGATTCCCTTTCCCTTCCCGAAAGGAAATTTCATTTCCTTTCGGGAAGGGAAACGGAATCTTGCGAACCCAAAAAGAAAGGCTTACAAACACTCTGGAAAGGAGATAGGATCAAATGAAATGCAATGGAAAAAAACCCCAAAAACTCCAGAAAATTGGGAGATGCGTTGTCCTCAAAAACTGCTCTGTGAGGAAATGAGCTGCAGTGCAAAGGACCAAAGGAGGCCAAAACTAAGCAGAGAGATGTTGCAAAAGCAGGGGGAAAAGTTGAGGAGGAAGACACGACGTGGAGGGGAAGATATGAGGGACATGGCATGGACACTTAAAAAAAAAAAAAAAAAATTCTTGCCCAAAATCAAAGCCATCAAGTGCAGGCCATATGCCACCAAATGCAGGCCCATGCAGCAAAGCTTGGAAAATGGATCCCTGCTGAAGGCCAAAACAGATAAGAAGGACTTACAAACACACTGGAATGGAGACAACATGAAAGGAATTGCATTTGGAGGAGAAAAAAAAAAATTTTGGGAAATTTGGGAAATGTAGTGACTACAAGGAGATGGACCAGGATTTTATCAAGTGCAGGGAAAAGGACCAAAAGAGGGTAAAACAAGAGCTCACAGATGTTGCAAAAGCAGGGGAAAAAGTTAAGCAGGAAGACACATCTTGCAGGGGAAGATATGAGAGACATGGCATGGACACTATTAAAAAAAAAAAAAAAATAGTAAAAAATCTTGCCCAAAGTCAAAGCCATCAAATGCAGGCCATATGCCACCAAATGCAGGACAATGCAGCAAAGCTTGGAAAATGGATCCCTGCTTAAGACCAAAACAGATAAGAAGGACTTACAAACACACTGGAATGGAGATACCATGAAAGGAATTGCATTTGGAGGAGAAAAAAAAAATAAATTTGGGAAATTTGGGAAATGTAGTGACTACAAGGAGATGGACCAGGATTTTATCAAGTGCAGGGAAAAGGACCAAAGGAGGGTAAAACAAGAGCTCACAGATGTTGCAAAAACAGGGGAAAATGTTAAGGGGGAAGACACAACTTGGAGGGAAAGATGGGAGGAATATGGCATAGATACTTATTAAAAAAAAGAAAAAGAAAAAACTCTTGCCCAAAGTCAAAGCCATCAAAAGGCATGCCATGCCATCAAGTGCAGGCACATGCTGCAAAGATTCCGTTTCCCTTCCCGAAAGGAAATTTCCGGAAATGAAATTTCCTTTCGGGAAGGGAAACGGAATCTTGCGAACCCAAAAAGAAAGGCTTACAAACACTCTGGAAAGGAGATAGGATCAAATGAAATGCAATTGAAAAAAACCCCAAAAACTCCAGAAAATTGGGAGATGTGTTGTCCTCAAAAACTGCTCTGTGAGGAAATGAGCTGCAGTGAAAAGGACCAAAGGAGGCCAAAACTAAGCAGAGAGATGTTGCAAAAGCAGGGGGAAAAGTTAAGGAGGAAGACACAACGTGGAGGGGAAGATATGAGGGACATGGCATGGACAGTATAAAAAAAAAAAAAAAAGTAAAAAATCTTGCCCAAAGTCAAAGCCATCAAATGCAGGCCATATGCCACCAAATGCAGGCCCATGCAGCAAAGCTTGGAAAATGGATCCCTGCTTAAGGCCAAAACAGATAAGAAGGACTTACAAACACACTGGAATGGAGATAACATGAAAGGAATATCATTTGGAGGAGAAAAAAAAAAAAATTTGGGAAATTTGGGAAATGTAGTGACTACAAGGAGATGGACCAGGATTTTATCAAGTGCAGGGAATAGGACCAAAAGAGCGTAAAACAAGAGCTCACAGATGTTGCAAAAGCAGGGGAAAAAGTTAAGCAGGAAGACACATCTTGCAGGGGAAGATATGAGAGACATGGCATGAACACTATAAAAAAAAAAAAAAAGTAAAAATTCTTCCCCAAAGTCAAAGCCATCAAATGCAGGCCATATGCCACCAAATGCAGGCCCATGCAGCAAAGCTTGGAAAATGGATCCCTGCTTAAGGCCAAAACAGATAAGAAGGACTTACAAACACACTGGAATGGAGATACCATGAAAGGAATATCATTTGGAGGAGAAAAAGCAAAAATTTGGGAAATTTGGGAAATGTAGTGACTACAAGGAGATGGACCAGGATTTTATCAAGTGCAGGGAAAAGGACCAAAAGAGGGTAAAACAAGAGCTCACAGATGTTGCAAAAACAGGGGAAAATGTTAAGGGGATGACACAACTTGGAGGGAAAGATGGGAGGAATATGGCATAGATACTTATTAAAAAAAAAAAAAAAAGAAAAAAATCTTGCCCAAAGTCAAAGCCATCAAAAGGCATGGCATGCCATCAAGTGCAGGCACATGCTGCAAAGATTCCTCTAGTGGTCCCCATTGAAATCGCAAGATTCCCTTTCCCTTCCCGAAAGGAAATTTCATTTCCTTTCGGGAAGGGAAACGGAATCTTGCGAACCCAAAAAGAAAGGCTTACAAACACTCTGGAAAGGAGATAGGATCAAATGAAATGCAATGGAAAAAAACCCCAAAAACTCCAGAAAATTGGGAGATGTGTTGTCCTCAAAAACTGCTCTGTGAGGAAATGAGCTGCAGTGCAAAGGACCAAAGGAGGCCAAAACTAAGCAGAGAGATGTTGCAAAAGCAGGGGGAAAAGTTAAGGAGGAAGACACAACGTGGAGGGGAAGATATGAGGGACATGGCATGGACACTTAAAAAAAAAAAAAAAAATTCTTGCCCAAAATCAATGCCATCAAGTGCAGGCCATATGCCACCAAATGCAGGCCCATGCAGCAAAGCTTGGAAAATGGATCCCTGCTTAAGGCCAAAACAGATAAGAAGGACTTACAAACACACTGGAATGGAGACAACATGAAAGGAATTGCATTTGGAGGAGAAAAAAAAAAATTTGGGAAATTTGGGAAATGTAGTGACTACAAGAAGATGGACCAGGATTTTATCAAGTGCAGGGAAAAGGACCAAAGGAGGGTAAAACAAGAGCTCACAGATGTTGCAAAAACAGGGGAAAATGTTAAGGGGGAAGACACAACTTGGAGGGAAAGATGGGAGGAATATGGCATAGATACTTATTAAAAAAAAAAAAAAGAAAAAACCCTTGCCCAAAGTCAAAGCCATCAAAAGGCATGGCATGCCATCAAGTGCAGGCACATGCTGCAAAGATTCCGTTTCCCTTCCCGAAAGGAAATTTCCGGAAATGAAATTTCCTTTCGGGAAGGGAAACGGAATCTTGCGAACCCAAAAAGAAAGGCTTACACACACTCTGGAAAGGAGATAGGATCAAATGAAATGCAATTGAAAAAAACCCCAAAAACTCCAGAAAATTGGGAGATGTGTTGTCCTCAAAAACTGCTCTGGGAGGAAATGAGCTGCAGTGCAAAGGACCAAAGGAGGCCAAAACTAAGCAGAGAGATGTTGCAAAAGCAGGGGGAAAAGTTAAGGAGGAAGACACAACGTGGAGGGGAAGATATGAGGGACATGGCATGGACACTTAAAAAAAAAAAAATAAAAATTCTTGCCCAAAATCAAAGCCATCAAGTGCAGGCCATATGCCACCAAATGCAGGCCCATGCAGCAAAGCTTGGAAAATGGATCCCTGCTTAAGGCCAAAATAGATAAGAAGGACTTACAAACACACTGGAATGGAGACAACATGAAAGGAATTGCATTTGGAGGAGAAAAAAAAAAAATTTGGGAAATTTGGGAAATGTAGTGACTACAAGGAGATGGACCAGGATTTTATCAAGTGCAGGGAAAAGGACCAAAAGAGGGTAAAACAAGAGCTCACAGATGTTGCAAAAGCAGGGGAAAAAGTTAAGCAGGAAGACACATCTTGCAGGGGAAGATATGAGAGACATGGCATGGACACTATTAAAAAAAAAAAAAAAAGTAAAAAATCTTGCCCAAAGTCAAAGCCATCAAATGCAGGCCATATGCCACCAAATGCAGGCCCATGCAGCAAAGCTTGGAAAATGGATCCCTGCTTAAGGCCAAAACAGATAAGAAGGACTTACAAACACACTGGAATGGAGATACCATGAAAGGAATATCATTTGGAGGAGAAAAAAAAAAAATTGGGGAAATTTGGGAAATGTAGTGACTACAAGGAGATGGACCAGGATTTTATCAAGTGCAGGGAAAAGGACCAAAAGAGGGTAAAACAAGAGCTCACAGATGTTGCAAAAACAGGGGAAAATGTTAAGGGGGAAGACACAACTTGGAGGGAAAGATGGGAGGAATATGGCATAGATACTTATTAAAAAAAAAAAAAAAGAAAAAAATCTTGCCCAAAGTCAAAGCCATCAAAAGGCATGGCATGCCATCAAGTGCAGGCACATGCTGCAAAGATTCCTCTAGTGGTCCCCATTGAAATCGCAAGATTCCCTTTCCCTTCCCGAAAGGAAATTTCATTTCCTTTCGGGAAGGGAAACGGAATCTTGCGAACCCAAAAAGAAAGGCTTACAAACACTCTGGAAAGGAGATAGGATCAAATGAAATGCAATTGAAAAAAACCCCAAAAACTCCAGAAAATTGGGAGATGTGTTGTCCTCAAAAACTGCTCTGTGAGGAAATGAGCTGCAGTGCAAAGGACCAAAGGAGGCCAAAACTAAGCAGAGAGATGTTGCAAAAGCAGGGGGAAAAGTTAAGGAGGAAGACACAACGTGGAGGGGAAGATATGAGGGACATGGCATGGACACTTAAAAAAAAAAAAAAAATTCTTGCCCAAAATCAATGCCATCAAGTGCAGGCCATATGCCACCAAATGCAGGCCCATGCAGCAAAGCTTGGAAAATGGATCCCTGCTTAAGGCCAAAACAGATAAGAAGGACTTACAAACACACTGGAATGGAGACAACATGAAAGGAATTGCATTTGGAGGAGAAAAAAAAAAATTTGGGAAATTTGGGAAATGTAGTGACTACAAGGAGATGGACCAGGATTTTATCAAGTGCAGGGAAAAGGACCAAAAGAGGGTAAAACAAGAGCTCACAGATGTTGCAAAAACAGGGGAAAATGTTAAGGGGGAAGACACATCTTGGAGGGAAAGATGGGAGGAATATGGCATAGATACTTATTAAAAAAAAAAAAACAAAAGAAAAATCTTGCCCAAAGTCAAAGCCATCAAAAGGCATGGCATGCCATCAAGTGCAGGCACATGCTGCAAAGATTCCTCTAGTGGTCCCCATTGAAATCGCAAGATTCCGTTTCCCTTCCCGAAAGGAAATTTCATTTCCTTTCGGGAAGGGAAACGGAATCTTGCGAACCCAAAAAGAAAGGCTTACAAACACTCTGGAAAGGAGATAGGATCAAATGAAATGCAATTGAAAAAAACCCCAAAAACTCCAGAAAATTGGGAGATGTGTTGTCCTCAAAAACTGCTCTGTGAGGAAATGAGCTGCAGTGCAAAGGACCAAAGGAGGCCAAAACTAAGCAGAGAGATGTTGCAAAAGCAGGGGGAAAAGTTAAGGAGGAAGACACAACGTGGAGGGGAAGATATGAGGGACATGGCATGGACAGTATAAAAAAAAAAAAAAAATTAAAAAATCTTGCCCAAAGTCAAAGCCATCAAATGCAGGCCATATGCCAGCAAATGCAGGCCCATGCAGCAAAGCTTGGAAAATGGATCCCTGCTTAAGGCCAAAACAGATAAGAAGGACTTACAAACACACTGGAATGGAGATACCATGAAAGGAATATCATTTGGAGGAGAAAAAAAAAAAAATTTGGGAAATTTGGGAAATGTAGTGACTACAAGGAGATGGACCAGGATTTTATCAAGTGCAGGGAATAGGACCAAAAGAGCGTAAAACAAGAGCTCACAGATGTTGCAAAAGCAGGGGAAAAAGTTAAGCAGGAAGACACATCTTGCAGGGGAAGATATGAGAGACATGGCATGAACACTATAAAAAAAAAAAAAAAGTAAAAATTCTTCCCCAAAGTCAAAGCCATCAAATGCAGGCCATATGCCACCAAATGCAGGCCCATGCAGCAAAGCTTGGAAAATGGATCCCTGCTTAAGGCCAAAAGAGATAAGAAGGACTTACAAACACACTGGAATGGAGATACCATGAAAGGAATATCATTTGGAGGAGAAAAAGCAAAAATTTGGGAAATTTGGGAAATGTAGTGACTACAAGGAGATGGACCAGGATTTTATCAAGTGCAGGGAAAAGGACCAAAAGAGGGTAAAACAAGAGCTCACAGATGTTGCAAAAACAGGGGAAAATGTTAAGGGGATGACACAACTTGGAGGGAAAGATGGGAGGAATATGGCATAGATACTTATTAAAAAAAAAAAAAAAAGAAAAAAATCTTGCCCAAAGTCAAAGCCATCAAAAGGCATGGCATGCCATCAAGTGCAGGCACATGCTGCAAAGATTCCTCTAGTGGTCCCCATTGAAATCGCAAGATTCCGTTTCCCTTCCCGAAAGGAAATTTCATTTCCTTTCGGGAAGGGAAACGGAATCTTGCGAACCCAAAAAGAAAGGCTTACAAACACTCTGGAAAGGAGATAGGATCAAATGAAATGCAATGGAAAAAAACCCCAAAAACTCCAGAAAATTGGGAGATGTGTTGTCCTCAAAAACTGCTCTGTGAGGAAATGAGCTGCAGTGCAAAGGACCAAAGGAGGCCAAAACTAAGCAGAGAGATGTTGCAAAAGCAGGGGGAAAAGTTGAGGAGGAAGACACGACGTGGAGGGGAAGATATGAGGGACATGGCATGGACACTTAAAAAAAAAAAAAAAAAAATTCTTGCCCAAAATCAAAGCCATCAAGTGCAGGCCATATGCCACCAAATGCAGGCCCATGCAGCAAAGCTTGGAAAATGGATCCCTGCTGAAGGCCAAAACAGATAAGAAGGACTTACAAACACACTGGAATGGAGACAACATGAAAGGAATTGCATTTGGAGGAGAAAAAAAAAAATTTTGGGAAATTTGGGAAATGTAGTGACTACAAGGAGATGGACCAGGATTTTATCAAGTGCAGGGAAAAGGACCAAAAGAGGGTAAAACAAGAGCTCACAGATGTTGCAAAAGCAGGGGAAAAAGTTAAGCAGGAAGACACATCTTGCAGGGGAAGATATGAGAGACATGGCATGGACACTATTAAAAAAAAAAAAAAAATAGTAAAAAATCTTGCCCAAAGTCAAAGCCATCAAATGCAGGCCATATGCCACCAAATGCAGGACAATGCAGCAAAGCTTGGAAAATGGATCCCTGCTTAAGACCAAAACAGATAAGAAGGACTTACAAACACACTGGAATGGAGATACCATGAAAGGAATTGCATTTGGAGGAGAAAAAAAAAATAAATTTGGGAAATTTGGGAAATGTAGTGACTACAAGGAGATGGACCAGGATTTTATCAAGTGCAGGGAAAAGGACCAAAGGAGGGTAAAACAAGAGCTCACAGATGTTGCAAAAACAGGGGAAAATGTTAAGGGGGAAGACACAACTTGGAGGGAAAGATGGGAGGAATATGGCATAGATACTTATTAAAAAAAAGAAAAAGAAAAAACTCTTGCCCAAAGTCAAAGCCATCAAAAGGCATGCCATGCCATCAAGTGCAGGCACATGCTGCAAAGATTCCGTTTCCCTTCCCGAAAGGAAATTTCCGGAAATGAAATTTCCTTTCGGGAAGGGAAACGGAATCTTGCGAACCCAAAAAGAAAGGCTTACAAACACTCTGGAAAGGAGATAGGATCAAATGAAATGCAATTGAAAAAAACCCCAAAAACTCCAGAAAATTGGGAGATGTGTTGTCCTCAAAAACTGCTCTGTGAGGAAATGAGCTGCAGTGCAAAGGACCAAAGGAGGCCAAAACTAAGCAGAGAGATGTTGCAAAAGCAGGGGGAAAAGTTAAGGAGGAAGACACAACGTGGAGGGGAAGATATGAGGGACATGGCATGGACAGTATAAAAAAAAAAAAAAAAGTAAAAAATCTTGACCAAAGTCAAAGCCATCAAATGCAGGCCATATGCCACCAAATGCAGGCCCATGCAGCAAAGCTTGGAAAATGGATCCCTGCTTAAGGCCAAAACAGATAAGAAGGACTTACAAACACACTGGAATGGAGATAACATGAAAGGAATATCATTTGGAGGAGAAAAAAAAAAAAATTTGGGAAATTTGGGAAATGTAGTGACTACAAGGAGATGGACCAGGATTTTATCAAGTGCAGGGAATAGGACCAAAAGAGCGTAAAACAAGAGCTCACAGATGTTGCAAAAGCAGGGGAAAAAGTTAAGCAGGAAGACACATCTTGCAGGGGAAGATATGAGAGACATGGCATGAACACTATAAAAAAAAAAAAAAAGTAAAAATTCTTCCCCAAAGTCAAAGCCATCAAATGCAGGCCATATGCCACCAAATGCAGGCCCATGCAGCAAAGCTTGGAAAATGGATCCCTGCTTAAGGCCAAAACAGATAAGAAGGACTTACAAACACACTGGAATGGAGATACCATGAAAGGAATATCATTTGGAGGAGAAAAAGCAAAAATTTGGGAAATTTGGGAAATGTAGTGACTACAAGGAGATGGACCAGGATTTTATCAAGTGCAGGGAAAAGGACCAAAAGAGGGTAAAACAAGAGCTCACAGATGTTGCAAAAACAGGGGAAAATGTTAAGGGGATGACACAACTTGGAGGGAAAGATGGGAGGAATATGGCATAGATACTTATTAAAAAAAAAAAAAAAAGAAAAAAATCTTGCCCAAAGTCAAAGCCATCAAAAGGCATGGCATGCCATCAAGTGCAGGCACATGCTGCAAAGATTCCTCTAGTGGTCCCCATTGAAATCGCAAGATTCCCTTTCCCTTCCCGAAAGGAAATTTCATTTCCTTTCGGGAAGGGAAACGGAATCTTGCGAACCCAAAAAGAAAGGCTTACAAACACTCTGGAAAGGAGATAGGATCAAATGAAATGCAATGGAAAAAAACCCCGAAAACTCCAGAAAATTGGGAGATGTGTTGTCCTCAAAAACTGCTCTGTGAGGAAATGAGCTGCAGTGCAAAGGACCAAAGGAGGCCAAAACTAAGCAGAGAGATGTTGCAAAAGCAGGGGGAAAAGTTAAGGAGGAAGACACAACGTGGAGGGGAAGATATGAGGGACATGGCATGGACACTTAAAAAAAAAAAAATAAAAATTCTTGCCCAAAATCAAAGCCATCAAGTGCAGGCCATATGCCACCAAATGCAGACCCATGCAGCAAAGCTTGGAAAATGGATCCCTGCTTAAGGCCAAAATAGATAAGAAGGACTTACAAACACACTGGAATGGAGACAACATGAAAGGAATTGCAATTGGAGGAGAAAAAAAAAAATTTTGGGAAATTTGGGAAATGTAGTGACTACAAGGAGATGGACCAGGATTTTATCAAGTGCAGGGAAAAGGACCAAAAGAGCGTAAACCAAGAGCTCATAGATGTTGCAAAAGCAGGGGAAAATATTAAGGGGGAAGACACAACTTGGAGGGAAAGATGGGAGGAATATGGCATAGATACTTATTAAAAAAAAAAAAAAAGAAAAAAATCTTGACCAAAGTCAAAGCCATCAAAAGGCATGGCATGCCATCAAGTGCAGGCACATGCTGCAAAGATTCCTCTAGTGGTCCCCATTGAAATCGCAAGATTCCGTTTCCCTTCCCGAAAGGAAATTTCATTTCCTTTCGGGAAGGGAAACGGAATCTTGCGAACCCAAAAAGAAAGGCTTACAAACACTCTGGAAAGGAGATAGGATCAAATGAAATGCAATGGAAAAAAACCCCAAAAACTCCAGAAAATTGGGAGATGTGTTGTCCTCAAAAACTGCTCTGGGAGGAAATGAGCTGCAGTGCAAAGGACCAAAGGAGGCCAAAACTAAGCAGAGAGATGTTGCAAAAGCAGGGGGAAAAGTTAAGGAGGAAGACACAACGTGGAGGGGAAGATATGAGGGACATGGCATGGACACTTAAAAAAAAAAAAAAAAATTCTTGCCCAAAATCAATGCCATCAAGTGCAGGCCATATGCCACCAAATGCAGGCCCATGCAGCAAAGCTTGGAAAATGGATCCCTGCTTAAGGCCAAAACAGATAAGAAGGACTTACAAACACACTGGAATGGAGATACCATGAAAGGAATATCATTTGGAGGAGAAAAAGCAAAAATTTGGGAAATTTGGGAAATGTAGTGACTACAAGGAGATGGACCAGGATTTTATCAAGTGCAGGGAAAAGGACCAAAAGAGGGTAAAACAAGAGCTCACAGATGTTGCAAAAACAGGGGAAAATGTTAAGGGGATGACACAACTTGGAGGGAAAGATGGGAGGAATATGGCATAGATACTTATTAAAAAAAAAAAAAAAAAAGAAAAAAATCTTGCCCAAAGTCAAAGCCATCAAAAGGCATGGCATGCCATCAAGTGCAGGCACATGCTGCAAAGATTCCTCTAGTGGTCCCCATTGAAATCGCAAGATTCCGTTTCCCTTCCCGAAAGGAAATTTCATTTCCTTTCGGGAAGGGAAACGGAATCTTGCGAACCCAAAAAGAAAGGCTTACAAACACTCTGGAAAGGAGATAGGATCAAATGAAATGCAATGGAAAAAAACCCCAAAAACTCCAGAAAATTGGGAGATGTGTTGTCCTCAAAAACTGCTCTGTGAGGAAATGAGCTGCAGTGCAAAGGACCAAAGGAGGCCAAAACTAAGCAGAGAGATGTTGCAAAAGCAGGGGGAAAAGTTAAGGAGGAAGACACAACGTGGAGGGGAAGATATGAGGGACATGGCATGGACACTTAAAAAAAAAAAAATAAAAATTCTTGCCCAAAATCAAAGCCATCAAGTGCAGGCCATATGCCACCAAATGCAGACCCATGCAGCAAAGCTTGGAAAATGGATCCCTGCTTAAGGCCAAAATAGATAAGAAGGACTTACAAACACACTGGAATGGAGACAACATGAAAGGAATTGCATTTGGAGGAGAAAAAAAAAAAATTTGGGAAATTTGGGAAATGTAGTGACTACAAGGAGATGGACCAGGATTTTATCAAGTGCAGGGAAAAGGACCAAAAGAGCGTAAACCAAGAGCTCATAGATGTTGCAAAAGCAGGGGAAAATATTAAGGGGGAAGACACAACTTGGAGGGAAAGATGGGAGGAATATGGCATAGATACTTATTAAAAAAAAAAAAAAAGAAAAAAATCTTGACCAAAGTCAAAGCCATCAAAAGGCATGGCATGCCATCAAGTGCAGGCACATGCTGCAAAGATTCCTCTAGTGGTCCCCATTGAAATCGCAAGATTCCGTTTCCCTTCCCGAAAGGAAATTTCATTTCCTTTCGGGAAGGGAAACGGAATCTTGCGAACCCAAAAAGAAAGGCTTACAAACACTCTGGAAAGGAGATAGGATCAAATGAAATGCAATGGAAAAAAACCCCAAAAACTCCAGAAAATTGGGAGATGTGTTGTCCTCAAAAACTGCTCTGTGAGGAAATGAGCTGCAGTGCAAAGGACCAAAGGAGGCCAAAACTAAGCAGAGAGATGTTGCAAAAGCAGGGGGAAAAGTTAAGGAGGAAGACACAACGTGGAGGGGAAGATATGAGGGACATGGCATGGACACTTAAAAAAAAAAAAAAAAATTCTTGCCCAAAATCAATGCCATCAAGTGCAGGCCATATGCCACCAAATGCAGGCCCATGCAGCAAAGCTTGGAAAATGGATCCCTGCTTAAGGCCAAAACAGATAAGAAGGACTTACAAACACACTGGAATGGAGACAACATGAAAGGAATTGCATTTGGAGGAGAAAAAAAAAAATTTGGGAAATTTGGGAAATGTAGTGACTACAAGAAGATGGACCAGGATTTTATCAAGTGCAGGGAAAAGGACCAAAGGAGGGTAAAACAAGAGCTCACAGATGTTGCAAAAACAGGGGAAAATGTTAAGGGGGAAGACACAACTTGGAGGGAAAGATGGGAGGAATATGGCATAGATACTTATTAAAAAAAAAAAAAAGAAAAAACTCTTGCCCAAAGTCAAAGCCATCAAAAGGCATGGCATGCCATCAAGTGCAGGCACATGCTGCAAAGATTCCTCTAGTGGTCCCCATTGAAATCGCAAGATTCCGTTTCCCTTCCCGAAAGGAAATTTCATTTCCTTTCGGGAAGGGAAACGGAATCTTGCGAACCCAAAAAGAAAGGCTTACAAACACTCTGGAAAGGAGATAGGATCAAATGAAATGCAATTGAAAAAAACCCCAAAAACTCCAGAAAATTGGGAGATGTGTTGTCCACAAAAACTGCTCTGGGAGGAAATGAGCTGCAGTGCAAAGGACCAAAGGAGGCCAAAACTAAGCAGAGAGATGTTGCAAAAGCAGGGGGAAAAGTTAAGGAGGAAGACACAACGTGGAGGGGAAGATATGAGGGACATGGCATGGACACTTAAAAAAAAAAAAAAAAATTCTTGCCCAAAATCAATGCCATCAAGTGCAGGCCATATGCCACCAAATGCAGGCCCATGCAGCAAAGCTTGGAAAATGGATCCCTGCTTAAGGCCAAAACAGATAAGAAGGACTTACAAACACACTGGAATGGAGATACCATGAAAGGAATATCATTTGGAGGAGAAAAAAAAAAAATTTGGGAAATTTGGGAAATGTAGTGACTACAAGGAGATGGACCAGGATTTTATCAAGTGCAGGGAAAAGGACCAAAAGAGGGTAAAACAAGAGCTCACAGATGTTGCAAAAGCAGGGGAAAAAGTTAAGGAGGAAGACACATCTTGCAGGGGAAGATATGAGAGACATGGCATGGACACTATTAAAAAAAAAAAAAAAAGTAAAAAATCTTGCCCAAAGTCAAAGCCATCAAATGCAGGCCATATGCCACCAAATGCAGGCCCATGCAGCAAAGCTTGGAAAATGGATCCCTGCTTAAGGCCAAAACAGATAAGAAGGACTTACAAACACACTGGAATGGAGATACCATGAAAGGAATATCATTTGGAGGAGAAAAAAAAAAAATTGGGGAAATTTGGGAAATGTAGTGACTACAAGGAGATGGACCAGGATTTTATCAAGTGCAGGGAAAAGGACCAAAAGAGGGTAAAACAAGAGCTCACAGATGTTGCAAAAACAGGGGAAAATGTTAAGCAGGAAGACACAACTTGGAGGGAAAGATGGGAGGAATATGGCATAGATACTTATTAAAAAAAAAAAAAAGAAAAAAATCTTGCCCAAAGTCAAAGCCATCAAAAGGCATGGCATGCCATCAAGTGCAGGCACATGCTGCAAAGATTCCTCTAGTGGTCCCCATTGAAATCGCAAGATTCCGTTTCCCTTCCCGAAAGGAAATTTCATTTCCTTTCGGGAAGGGAAACGGAATCTTGCGAACCCAAAAAGAAAGGCTTACAAACACTCTGGAAAGGAGATAGGATCAAATGAAATGCAATTGAAAAAAACCCCAAAAACTCCAGAAAATTGGGAGATGTGTTGTCCTCAAAAACTGCTCTGTGAGGAAATGAGCTGCAGTGCAAAGGACCAAAGGAGGCCAAAACTAAGCAGAGAGATGTTGCAAAAGCAGGGGGAAAAGTTAAGGAGGAAGACACAACGTGGAGGGGAAGATATGAGGGACATGGCATGGACACTTAAAAAAAAAAAAAAATTCTTGCCCAAAATCAAAGCCATCAAGTGCAGGCCATATGCCACCAAATGCAGGCCCATGCAGCAAAGCTTGGAAAATGGATCCCTGCTTAAGGCCAAAATAGATAAGAAGGACTTACAAACACACTGGAATGGAGACAACATGAAAGGAATTGCATTTGGAGGAGAAAAAAAAAAAATTTGGGAAATTTGGGAAATGTAGTGACTACAAGAAGATGGACCAGGATTTTATCAAGTGCAGGGAAAAGGACCAAAAGAGCGTAAACCAAGAGCTCATAGATGTTGCAAAAGCAGGGGAAAATATTAAGGGGGAAGACACAACTTGGAGGGAAAGATGGGAGGAATATGGCATAGATACTTATTAAAAAAAAAAAAAAAGAAAAAAATCTTGCCCAAAGTCAAAGCCATCAAAAGGCATGGCATGCCATCAAGTGCAGGCACATGCTGCAAAGATTCCTCTAGTGGTCCCCATTGAAATCGCAAGATTCCGTTTCCCTTCCCGAAAGGAAATTTCATTTCCTTTCGGGAAGGGAAACGGAATCTTGCGAACCCAAAAAGAAAGGCTTACAAACACTCTGGAAAGGAGATAGGATCAAATGAAATGCAATTGAAAAAAACCCCAAAAACTCCAGAAAATTGGGAGATGTGTTGTCCTCAAAAACTGCTCTGTGAGGAAATGAGCTGCAGTGCAAAGGACCAAAGGAGGCCAAAACTAAGCAGAGAGATGTTGCAAAAGCAGGGGGAAAAGTTAAGGAGGAAGACACAACGTGGAGGGGAAGATATGAGGGACATGGCATGGACACTTAAAAAAAAAAAAAAAAATTCTTGCCCAAAATCAATGCCATCAAGTGCAGGCCATATGCCACCAAATGCAGGCCCATGCAGCAAAGCTTGGAAAATGGATCCCTGCTTAAGGCCAAAACAGATAAGAAGGACTTACAAACACACTGGAATGGAGACAACATGAAAGGAATTGCATTTGGAGGAGAAAAAAAAAAATTTGGGAAATTTGGGAAATGTAGTGACTACAAGAAGATGGACCAGGATTTTATCAAGTGCAGGGAAAAGGACCAAAGGAGGGTAAAACAAGAGCTCACAGATGTTGCAAAAACAGGGGAAAATGTTAAGGGGGAAGACACAACTTGGAGGGAAAGATGGGAGGAATATGGCATAGATACTTATTAAAAAAAAAAAAAAGAAAAAACTCTTGCCCAAAGTCAAAGCCATCAAAAGGCATGGCATGCCATCAAGTGCAGGCACATGCTGCAAAGATTCCTCTAGTGGTCCCCATTGAAATCGCAAGATTCCGTTTCCCTTCCCGAAAGGAAATTTCATTTCCTTTCGGGAAGGGAAACGGAATCTTGCGAACCCAAAAAGAAAGGCTTACAAACACTCTGGAAAGGAGATAGGATCAAATGAAATGCAATTGAAAAAAACCCCAAAAACTCCAGAAAATTGGGAGATGTGTTGTCCACAAAAACTGCTCTGGGAGGAAATGAGCTGCAGTGCAAAGGACCAAAGGAGGCCAAAACTAAGCAGAGAGATGTTGCAAAAGCTGGGGGAAAAGTTAAGGAGGAAGACACAACGTGGAGGGGAAGATATGAGGGACATGGCATGGACACTTAAAAAAAAAAAAAAAAAAAATTGCCCAAAATCAAAGCCATCAAGTGCAGGCCATATGCCACCAAATGCAGGCCCATGCAGCAAAGCTTGGAAAATGGATCCCTGCTTAAGGCCAAAACAGATAAGAAGGACTTACAAACACACTGGAATGGAGATACCATGAAAGGAATATCATTTGGAGGAGAAAAAAAAAAAATTTGGGAAATTTGGGAAATGTAGTGACTACAAGGAGATGGACCAGGATTTTATCAAGTGCAGGGAAAAGGACCAAAAGAGGGTAAAACAAGAGCTCACAGATGTTGCAAAAGCAGGGGAAAAAGTTAAGGAGGAAGACACATCTTGCAGGGGAAGATATGAGAGACATGGCATGGACACTATTAAAAAAAAAAAAAAAAGTAAAAAATCTTGCCCAAAGTCAAAGCCATCAAATGCAGGCCATATGCCACCAAATGCAGGCCCATGCAGCAAAGCTTGGAAAATGGATCCCTGCTTAAGGCCAAAACAGATAAGAAGGACTTCCCAACACACTGGAATGGAGATACCATGAAAGGAATATCATTTGGAGGAGAAAAAAAAAAAAATTGGGGAAATTTGGGAAATGTAGTGACTACAAGGAGATGGACCAGGATTTTATCAAGTGCAGGGAAAAGGACCAAAAGAGGGTAAAACAAGAGCTCACAGATGTTGCAAAAACAGGGGAAAATGTTAAGGGGGAAGACACAACTTGGAGGGAAAGATGGGAGGAATATGGCATAGATACTTATTAAAAAAAAAAAAAAGAAAAAAATCTTGCCCAAAGTCAAAGCCATCAAAAGGCATGGCATGCCATCAAGTGCAGGCACATGCTGCAAAGATTCCTCTAGTGGTCCCCATTGAAATCGCAAGATTCCGTTTCCCTTCCCGAAAGGAAATTTCATTTCCTTTCGGGAAGGGAAACGGAATCTTGCGAACCCAAAAAGAAAGGCTTACAAACACTCTGGAAAGGAGATAGGATCAAATGAAATGCAATTGAAAAAAACCCCAAAAACTCCAGAAAATTGGGAGATGTGTTGTCCTCAAAAACTGCTCTGTGAGGAAATGAGCTGCAGTGCAAAGGACCAAAGGAGGCCAAAACTAAGCAGAGAGATGTTGCAAAAGCAGGGGGAAAAGTTAAGGAGGAAGACACAACGTGGAGGGGAAGATATGAGGGACATGGCATGGACACTTAAAAAAAAAAAAATTCTTGCCCAAAATCAATGCCATCAAGTGCAGGCCATATGCCACCAAATGCAGGCCCATGCAGCAAAGCTTGGAAAATGGATCCCTGCTTAAGGCCAAAACAGATAAGAAGGACTTACAAACACACTGGAATGGAGACAACATGAAAGGAATTGCATTTGGAGGAGAAAAAAAAAAATTTGGGAAATTTGGGAAATGTAGTGACTACAAGGAGATGGACCAGGATTTTATCAAGTGCAGGGAAAAGGACCAAAAGAGGGTAAAACAAGAGCTCACAGATGTTGCAAAAGCAGGGGAAAAAGTTAAGCAGGAAGACACATCTTGCAGGGGAAGATATGAGAGACATGGCATGAACACTATAAAAAAAAAAAAAAAGTAAAAATTCTTCCCCAAAGTCAAAGCCATCAAATGCAGGCCATATGCCACCAAATGGAGGCCCATGCAGCAAAGCTTGGAAAATGGATCCCTGCTTAAGGCCAAAAGAGATAAGAAGGACTTACAAACACACTGGAATGGAGATACCATGAAAGGAATATCATTTGGAGGAGAAAAAGCAAAAATTTGGGAAATTTGGGAAATGTAGTGACTACAAGGAGATGGACCAGGATTTTATCAAGTGCAGGGAAAAGGACCAAAAGAGGGTAAAACAAGAGCTCACAGATGTTGCAAAAACAGGGGAAAAAGTTAAGGGGGAAGACACAACTTGGAGGGAAAGATGGGAGGAATATGGCATAGATACTTATTAAAAAAAAAAAAAAAGAAAAAAATCTTGCCCAAAGTCAAAGCCATCAAAAGGCATGGCATGCCATCAAGTGCAGGCACATGCTGCAAAGATTCCTCTAGTGGTCCCCATTGAAATCGCAAGATTCCGTTTCCCTTCCCGAAAGGAAATTTCATTTCCTTTCGGGAAGGGAAACGGAATCTTGCGAACCCAAAAAGAAAGGCTTACAAACACTCTGGAAAGGAGATAGGATCAAATGAAATGCAATTGAAAAAAACCCCAAAAACTCCAGAAAATTGGGAGATGTGTTGTCCTCAAAAACTGCTCTGTGAGGAAATGAGCTGCAGTGCAAAGGACCAAAGGAGGCCAAAACTAAGCAGAGAGATGTTGCAAAAGCAGGGGGAAAAGTTAAGGAGGAAGACACAACGTGGAGGGGAAGATATGAGGGACATGGCATGGACACTTAAAAAAAAAAAAAATTCTTGCCCAAAATCAAAGCCATCAAGTGCAGGCCATATGCCACCAAATGCAGGCCCATGCAGCAAAGCTTGGAAAATGGATCCCTGCTTAAGGCCAAAATAGATAAGAAGGACTTACAAACACACTGGAATGGAGACAACATGAAAGGAATTGCATTTGGAGGAGAAAAAAAAAAAATTTGGGAAATTTGGGAAATGTAGTGACTACAAGGAGATGGACCAGGATTTTATCAAGTGCAGGGAAAAGGACCAAAAGAGCGTAAACCAAGAGCTCATAGATGTTGCAAAAGCAGGGGAAAATATTAAGGGGGAAGACACAACTTGGAGGGAAAGATGGGAGGAATATGGCATAGATACTTATTAAAAAAAAAAAAAAGAAAAAAATCTTGCCCAAAGTCAAAGCCATCAAAAGGCATGGCATGCCATCAAGTGCAGGCACATGCTGCAAAGATTCCTCTAGTGGTCCCCATTGAAATCGCAAGATTCCGTTTCCCTTCCCGAAAGGAAATTTCATTTCCTTTCGGGAAGGGAAACGGAATCTTGCGAACCCAAAAAGAAAGGCTTACAAACACTCTGGAAAGGAGATAGGATCAAATGAAATGCAATTGAAAAAAACCCCAAAAACTCCAGAAAATTGGGAGATGTGTTGTCCTCAAAAACTGCTCTGGGAGGAAATGAGCTGCAGTGCAAAGGACCAAAGGAGGCCAAAACTAAGCAGAGAGATGTTGCAAAAGCAGGGGGAAAAGTTAAGGAGGAAGACACAACGTGGAGGGGAAGATATGAGGGACATGGCATGGACACTTAAAAAAAAAAAAAAAATTCTTGCCCAAAATCAATGCCATCAAGTGCAGGCCATATGCCACCAAATGCAGGCCCATGCAGCAAAGCTTGGAAAATGGATCCCTGCTTAAGGCCAAAACAGATAAGAAGGACTTACAAACACACTGGAATGGAGACAACATGAAAGGAATTGCATTTGGAGGAGAAAAAAAAAAATTTGGGAAATTTGGGAAATGTAGTGACTACAAGGAGATGGACCAGGATTTTATCAAGTGCAGGGAAAAGGACCAAAAGAGGGTAAAACAAGAGCTCACAGATGTTGCAAAAGCAGGGGAAAAAGTTAAGCAGGAAGACACATCTTGCAGGGGAAGATATGAGAGACATGGCATGGACAATATTAAAAAAAAAAAAAAAAAAGTAAAAAACCTTGCCCAAAGTCAAAGCCATCAAATGCAGGCCATATGCCACCAAATGCAGGACAATGCAGCAAAGCTTGGAAAATGGATCCCTGCTTAAGACCAAAACAGATAAGAAGGACTTACAAACACACTGGAATGGAGATACCATGAAAGGAATTGCATTTGGAGGAGAAAAAAAAAATAAATTTGGGAAATTTGGGAAATGTAGTGACTACAAGGAGATGGACCAGGATTTTATCAAGTGCAGGGAAAAGGACCAAAAGAGGGTAAAACAAGAGCTCACAGATGTTGCAAAAACAGGGGAAAATGTTAAGGGGGAAGACACAACTTGGAGGGAAAGATGGGAGGAATATGGCATAGATACTTATTAAAAAAAAAAAAAAAGAAAAAATCTTGACCAAAGTCAAAGCCATCAAAAGGCATGGCATGCCATCAAGTGCAGGCACATGCTGCAAAGATTCCTCTAGTGGTCCCCATTGAAATCGCAAGATTCCGTTTCCCATCCCGAAAGGAAATTTCATTTCCTTTCGGGAAGGGAAACGGAATCTTGCGAACCCAAAAAGAAAGGCTTACAAACACTCTGGAAAGGAGATAGGATCAAATGAAATGCAATTGAAAAAAACCCCAAAAACTCCAGAAAATTGGGAGATGTGTTGTCCTCAAAAACTGCTCTGTGAGGAAATGAGCTGCAGTGCAAAGGACCAAAGGAGGCCAAAACTAAGCAGAGAGATGTTGCAAAAGCAGGGGGAAAAGTTAAGGAGGAAGACACAACGTGGAGGGGAAGATATGAGGGACATGGCATGGACACTTAAAAAAAAAAAAATAAAAATTCTTGCCCAAAATCAAAGCCATCAAGTGCAGGCCATATGCCACCAAATGCAGGCCCATGCTGCAAAGCTTGGAAAATGGATCCCTGCTGAAGGCCAAAACAGATAAGAAGGACTTACAAACACACTGGAATGGAGACAACATGAAAGGAATTGCATTTGGAGGAGAAAAAAAAAAAATTTGGGAAATTTGGGAAATGTAGTGACTACAAGGAGATGGACCAGGATTTTATCAAGTGCAGGGAAAAGGACCAAAAGAGGGTAAAACAAGAGCTCACAGATGTTGCAAAAGCAGGGGAAAAAGTTAAGCAGGAAGACACATCTTGCAGGGGAAGATATGAGAGACATGGCATGGACACTATTAAAAAAAAAAAAAAAAGTAAAAAATCTTGCCCAAAGTCAAAGCCATCAAATGCAGGCCATATGCCACCAAATGCAGGCCCATGCAGCAAAGCTTGGAAAATGGATCCCTGCTTAAGGCCAAAACAGATAAGAAGGACTTACAAACACACTGGAATGGAGATACCATGAAAGGAATATCATTTGGAGGAGAAAAAAAAAAAAATTTGGGAAATTTGGGAAATGTAGTGACTACAAGGAGATGGGCCAGGATTTTATCAAGTGCAGGGAATAGGACCAAAAGAGGGTAAAACAAGAGCTCACAGATGTTGCAAAAGCAGGGGAAAAAGTTAAGCAGGAAGACACATCTTGCAGGGGAAGATATGAGAGACATGGCATGAACACTATAAAAAAAAAAAAAAAAGTAAAAATTCTTCCCCAAAGTCAAAGCCATCAAATGCAGGCCATATGCCACCAAATGGAGGCCCATGCAGCAAAGCTTGGAAAATGGATCCCTGCTTAAGGCCAAAAGAGATAAGAAGGACTTACAAACACACTGGAATGGAGATACCATGAAAGGAATATCATTTGGAGGAGAAAAAGCAAAAATTTGGGAAATTTGGGAAATGTAGTGACTACAAGGAGATGGACCAGGATTTTATCAAGTGCAGGGAAAAGGACCAAAAGAGGGTAAAACAAGAGCTCACAGATGTTGCAAAAACAGGGGAAAATGTTAAGGGGATGACACAACTTGGAGGGAAAGATGGGAGGAATATGGCATAGATACTTATTAAAAAAAAAAAAAAAAGAAAAAAATCTTGCCCAAAGTCAAAGCCATCAAAAGGCATGGCATGCCATCAAGTGCAGGCACATGCTGCAAAGATTCCTCTAGTGGTCCCCATTGAAATCGCAAGATTCCGTTTCCCTTCCCGAAAGGAAATGAAATTTCCTTTCGGGAAGGGAAACGGAATCTTGCGAACCCAAAAAGAAAGGCTTACAAACACTCTGGAAAGGAGATAGGATCAAATGAAATGCAATTGAAAAAAACCCCAAAAACTCCAGAAAATTGGGAGATGTGTTGTCCTCAAAAACTGCTCTGGGAGGAAATGAGCTGCAGTGCAAAGGACCAAAGGAGGCCAAAACTAAGCAGAGAGATGTTGCAAAAGCAGGGGGAAAAGTTAAGGAGGAAGACACAACGTGGAGGGGAAGATATGAGGGACATGGCATGGACACTTAAAAAAAAAAAAAAAAAATTCTTGCCCAAAATCAAAGCCATCAAGTGCAGGCCATATGCCACCAAATGCAGGCCCATGCAGCAAAGCTTGGAAAATGGATCCCTGCTTAAGGCCAAAACAGATAAGAAGGACTTACAAACACACTGGAATGGAGATACCATGAAAGGAATATCATTTGGAGGAGAAAAAACAAAAATTTGGGAAATTTGGGAAATGTAGTGACTACAAGGAGATGGACCAGGATTTTATCAAGTGCAGGGAATAGGACCAAAAGAGCGTAAAACAAGAGCTCACAGATGTTGCAAAAGCAGGGGAAAAAGTTAAGCAGGAAGACACATCTTGCAGGGGAAGATATGAGAGACATGGCATGGACACTATTTAAAAAAAAAAAAAAAGTAAAAAATCTTGCCCAAAGTCAAAGCCATCAAATGCAGGCCATATGCCACCAAATGCAGGCCCATGCAGCAAAGCTTGGAAAATGGATCCCTGCTGAAGGCCAAAACAGATAAGAAGGACTTACAAACACACTGGAATGGAGATACCATGAAAGGAATATCATTTGGAGGAGAAAAAAAAAAAATTGGGGAAATTTGGGAAATGTAGTGACTACAAGGAGATGGACCAGGATTTTATCAAGTGCAGGGAAAAGGACCAAAAGAGGGTAAAACAAGAGCTCACAGATGTTGCAAAAGCAGGGGAAAAAGTTAAGCAGGAAGACACATCTTGCAGGGCAAGATATGAGAGACATGGCATGGACACTTTTAAAAAAAAAAAAAAAAGTAAAAAATCTTGCCCAAAGTCAAAGCCATCAAATGCAGGCCATATGCCACCAAATGCAGGCCCATGCAGCAAAGCTTGGAAAATGGATCCCTGCTTAAGGCCAAAACAGATAAGAAGGACTTACAAACACACTGGAATGGAGATACCATGAAAGGAATATCATTTGGAGGAGAAAAAAAAAAATTGGGGAAATTTGGGAAATGTAGTGACTACAAGGAGATGGACCAGGATTTTATCAAGTGCAGGGAAAAGGACCAAAAGAGGGTAAAACAAGAGCTCACAGATGTTGCAAAAACAGGGGAAAATGTTAAGGGGGAAGACACAACTTGGAGGGAAAGATGGGAGGAATATGGCATAGATACTTATTAAAAAAAAAAAAAAGAAAAAAATCTTGCCCAAAGTCAAAGCCATCAAAAGGCATGGCATGCCATCAAGTGCAGGCACATGCTGCAAAGATTCCTCTAGTGGTCCCCATTGAAATCGCAAGATTCCGTTTCCCTTCCCGAAAGGAAATTTCATTTCCTTTCGGGAAGGGAAACGGAATCTTGCGAACCCAAAAAGAAAGGCTTACAAACACTCTGGAAAGGAGATAGGATCAAATGAAATGCAATTGAAAAAAACCCCAAAAACTCCAGAAAATTGGGAGATGTGTTGTCCTCAAAAACTGCTCTGTGAGGAAATGAGCTGCAGTGCAAAGGACCAAAGGAGGCCAAAACTAAGCAGAGAGATGTTGCAAAAGCAGGGGGAAAAGTTAAGGAGGAAGACACAACGTGGAGGGGAAGATATAAGGGACATGGCATGGACACTTAAAAAAAAAAAAAAAAAATTCTTGCCCAAAATCAAAGCCATCAAGTGCAGGCCATATGCCACCAAATGCAGGCCCATGCAGCAAAGCTTGGAAAATGGATCCCTGCTTAAGGCCAAAACAGATAAGAAGGACTTACAAACACACTGGAATGGAGACAACATGAAAGGAATTGCATTTGGAGGAGAAAAAAAAGAAATTTGGGAAATTTGGGAAATGTAGTGACTACAAGGAGATGGACCAGGATTTTATCAAGTGCAGGGAAAAGGACCAAAAGAGGGTAAAACAAGAGCTCACAGATGTTGCAAAAGCAGGGGAAAAAGTTAAGGAGGAAGACACATCTTGCAGGGGAAGATATGAGAGACATGTCATGGACACTATTAAAAAAAAAAAAAAAAGTAAAAAATCTTGCCCAAAGTCAAAGCCATCAAATGCAGGCCATATGCCACCAAATGAAGGCCCATGCAGCAAAGCTTGGAAAATGGATCCCTGCTGAAGGCCAAAACAGATAAGAAGGACTTACAAACACACTGGAATGGAGATACCATGAAAGGAATATCATTTGGAGGAGAAAAAAAAAAAATTGGGGAAATTTGGGAAATGTAGTGACTACAAGGAGATGGACCAGGATTTTATCAAGTGCAGGGAAAAGGACCAAAAGAGGGTAAAACAAGAGCTCACAGATGTTGCAAAAGCAGGGGAAAAAGTTAAGCAGGAAGACACATCTTGCAGGGGAAGATATGAGAGACATGGCATGGACACTTTTAAAAAAAAAAAAAAAAGTAAAAAATCTTGCCCAAAGTCAAAGCCATCAAATGCAGGCCATATGCCACCAAATGCAGGCCCATGCAGCAAAGCTTGGAAAATGGATCCCTGCTTAAGGCCAAAACAGATAAGAAGGACTTACAAACACACTGGAATGGAGATACCATGAAAGGAATATCATTTGGAGGAGAAAAAAAAAAATTGGGGAAATTTGGGAAATGTAGTGACTACAAGGAGATGGACCAGGATTTTATCAAGTGCAGGGAAAAGGACCAAAAGAGGGTAAAACAAGAGCTCACAGATGTTGCAAAAACAGGGGAAAATGTTAAGGGGGAAGACACAATTTGGAGGGAAAGATGGGAGGAATATGGCATAGATACTTATTAAAAAAAAAAAAAGAAAAAAATCTTGCCCAAAGTCAAAGCCATCAAAAGGCATGGCATGCCATCAAGTGCAGGCACATGCTGCAAAGATTCCTCTAGTGGTCCCCATTGAAATCGCAAGATTCCGTTTCCCTTCCCGAAAGGAAATTTCATTTCCTTTCGGGAAGGGAAACGGAATCTTGCGAACCCAAAAAGAAAGGCTTACAAACACTCTGGAAAGGAGATAGGATCAAATGAAATGCAATTGAGAAAAACCCCAAAAACTCCAGAAAATTGGGAGATGTGTTGTCCTCAAAAACTGCTCTGTGAGGAAATGAGCTGCAGTGCAAAGGACCAAAGGAGGCCAAAACTAAGCAGAGAGATGTTGCAAAAGCAGGGGGAAAAGTTAAGGAGGAAGACACAACGTGGAGAGGAAGATATCAGAGACATGGCATGGACACTATTAAAAAAAAAAAAAAAAGGTAAAAAATCTTGCCCAAAGTCAAAGCCATCAAATGCAGGCCATATGCCACCAAATGCAGGCCAATGCAGCAAAGCTTGGAAAATGGATCCCTGCTTAAGGCCAAAACAGATAAGAAGGACTTACAAACACACTGGAATGGAGATACCATGAAAGGAATATCATTTGGAGGAGAAAAAAAAAAAATTTGGGAAATTTGGGAAATGTAGTGACTACAAGGAGATGGACCAGGATTTTATCAAGTGCAGGGAAAAGGACCAAAAGAGGGTAAAACAAGAGCTCACAGATGTTGCAAAAGCAGGGGAAAAAGTTAAGGAGGAAGACACATCTTGCAGGGGAAGATATGAGGGACATGGCATGGACACTATTAAAAAAAAAAAAAAAAGTAAAAAATCTTGCCCAAAGTCAAAGCCATCAAATGCAGGCCATATGCCACCAAATGCAGGCCCATGCAGCAAAGCTTGGAAAATGGATCCCTGCTTAAGGCCAAAACAGATAAGAAGGACTTACAAACACACTGGAATGGAGATACCATGAAAGGAATTGCATTTGGAGGAGAAAAAAAAAAAATTGGGGAAATTTGGGAAATGTAGTGACTACAAGGAGATGGACCAGGATTTTATCAAGTGCAGGGAAAAGGACCAAAAGAGGGTAAAACAAGAGCTCACAGATGTTGCAAAAACAGGGGAAAATGTTAAGGGGGAAGACACAACTTGGAGGGAAAGATGGGAGGAATATGGCATAGATACTTATTAAAAAAAAAAAAAAGAAAAAAATCTTGCCCAAAGTCAAAGCCATCAAAAGGCATGGCATGCCATCAAGTGCAGGCACATGCTGCAAAGATTCCTCTAGTGGTCCCCATTGAAATCGCAAGATTCCGTTTCCCTTCCCGAAAGGAAATGAAATTTCCTTTCGGGAAGGGAAACGGAATCTTGCGAACCCAAAAAGAAAGGCTTACAAACACTCTGGAAAGGAGATAGGATCAAATGAAATGCAATTGAAAAAAACCCCAAAAACTCCAGAAAATTGGGAGATGTGTTGTCCTCAAAAACTGCTCTGTGAGGAAATGAGCTGCAGTGCAAAGGACCAAAGGAGGCCAAAACTAAGCAGAGAGATGTTGCAAAAGCAGGGGGAAAAGTTAAGGAGGAAGACACAACGTGGAGGGGAAGATATGAGGGACATGGCATGGACACTTAAAAAAAAAAAAAAAAAATTCTTGCCCAAAACCAAAGCCATCAAGTGCAGGCCATATGCCACCAAATGCAGGCCCATGCAGCAAAGCTTGGAAAATGGATCCCTGCTTAAGGCCAAAACAGATAAGAAGGACTTACAAACACACTGGAATGGAGATACCATGAAAGGAATATCATTTGGAGGAGAAAAAACAAAAATTTGGGAAATTTGGGAAATGTAGTGACTACAAGGAGACGGACCAGGATTTTATCAAGTGCAGGGAAAAGGACCAAAAGAGGGTAAAACAAGAGCTCACAGATGTTGCAAAAGCAGGGGAAAAAGTTAAGCAGGAAGACACATCTTGCAGGGGAAGATATGAGAGACATGGCATGGACACTTTTAAAAAAAAAAAAAAAAGTAAAAAATCTTGCCCAAAGTCAAAGCCATCAAATGCAGGCCATATGCCACCAAATGCAGGCCCATGCAGCAAAGCTTGGAAAATGGATCCCTGCTTAAGGCCAAAACAGATAAGAAGGACTTACAAACACACTGGAATGGAGATACCATGAAAGGAATATCATTTGGAGGAGAAAAAAAAAAAATTGGGGAAATTTGGGAAATGTAGTGACTACAAGGAGATGGACCAGGATTTTATCAAGTGCAGGGAAAAGGACCAAAAGAGGGTAAAACAAGAGCTCACAGATGTTGCAAAAACAGGGGAAAATGTTAAGCGGGAAGACACAACTTGGAGGGAAAGATGGGAGGAATATGGCATAGATACTTATTAAAAAAAAAAAAAAGAAAAAAATCTTGCCCAAAGTCAAAGCCATCAAAAGGCATGGCATGCCATCAAGTGCAGGCACATGCTGCAAAGATTCCTCTAGTGGTCCCCATTGAAATCGCAAGATTCCGTTTCCCTTCCCGAAAGGAAATTTCATTTCCTTTCGGGAAGGGAAACGGAATCTTGCGAACCCAAAAAGAAAGGCTTACAAACACTCTGGAAAGGAGATAGGATCAAATGAAATGCAATTGAAATAAACCCCAAAAACTCCAGAAAATTGGGAGATGTGTTGTCCTCAAAAACTGCTCTGTGAGGAAATGAGCTGCAGTGCAAAGGACCAAAGGAGGCCAAAACTAAGCAGAGAGATGTTGCAAAAGCAGGGGGAAAAGTTAAGGAGGAAGACACAACGTGGAGGGGAAGATATGAGGGACATGGCATGGACACTTAAAAAAAAAAATAAAAAAAAATTCTTGCCCAAAATCAAAGCCATCAAGTGCAGGCCATATGCCACCAAATGCAGGCCCATGCAGCAAAGCTTAGAAAATGGATCCCTGCTTAAGGCCAAAACAGATAAGAAGGACTTACAAACACACTGGAATGGAGATACCATGAAAGGAATATCATTTGGAGGAGAAAAAAAAAAAATTGGGGAAATTTGGGAAATGTAGTGACTACAAGGAGATGGACCAGGATTTTATCAAGTGCAGGGAAAAGGAGCAAAAGAGGGTAAAACAAGAGCTCACAGATGTTGCAAAAGCAGGGGAAAAAGTTAAGGAGGAAGACACATCTTGCAGGGGAAGATATGAGGGACATGGCATGGACACTATTAAAAAAAAAAAAAAGTAAAAAATCTTGCCCAAAGTCAAAGCCATCAAATGCAGGCCATATGCCACCAAATGCAGGCCCATGCAGCAAAGCTTGGAAAATGGATCCCTGCTGAAGGCCAAAACAGATAAGAAGGACTTACAAACACACTGGAATGGAGATACCATGAAAGGAATATCATTTGGAGGAGAAAAAAAAAAAATTTGGGAAATTTGGGAAATGTAGTGACTACAAGGAGATGGACCAGGATTTTATCAAGTGCAGGGAAAAGGACCAAAAGAGGGTAAAACAAGAGCTCACAGATGTTGCAAAAGCAGGGGAAAAAGTTAAGCAGGAAGACACATCTTGCAGGGGAAGATATGAGAGACATGGCATGGACACTTTTAAAAAAAAAAAAAAAAGTAAAAAATCTTGCCCAAAGTCAAAGCCATCAAATGCAGGCCATATGCCACCAAATGCAGGCCCATGCAGCAAAGCTTGGAAAATGGATCCCTGCTTAAGGCCAAAACAGATAAGAAGGACTTACAAACACACTGGAATGGAGATACCATGAAAGGAATATCATTTGGAGGAGAAAAAAAAAAATTGGGGAAATTTGGGAAATGTAGTGACTACAAGGAGATGGACCAGGATTTTATCAAGTGCAGGGAAAAGGACCAAAAGAGGGTAAAACAAGAGCTCACAGATGTTGCAAAAACAGGGGAAAATGTTAAGAAGGAAGACACAACTTGGAGGGAAAGATGGGAGGAATATGGCATAGATACTTATTAAAAAAAAAAAAAAGAAAAAAATCTTGCCCAAAGTCAAAGCCATCAAAAGGCATGGCATGCCATCAAGTGCAGGCACATGCTGCAAAGATTCCTCTAGTGGTCCCCATTGAAATCGCAAGATTCCGTTTCCCTTCCCGAAAGGAAATTTCATTTCCTTTCGGGAAGGGAAACGGAATCTTGCGAACCCAAAAAGAAAGGCTTACAAACACTCTGGAAAGGAGATAGGATCAAATGAAATGCAATTGAAAAAAACCCCAAAAACTCCAGAAAATTGGGAGATGTGTTGTCCTCAAAAACTGCTCTGTGAGGAAATGAGCTGCAGTGCAAAGGACCAAAGGAGGCCAAAACTAAGCAGAGAGATGTTGCAAAAGCAGGGGGAAAAGTTAAGCAGGAAGACACAACGTGGAGAGGAAGATATCAGAGACATGGCATGGACACTATTAAAAAAAAAAAAAAAAGGTAAAAAATCTTGCCCAAAGTCAAAGCCATCAAATGCAGGCCATATGCCACCAAATGCAGGCCAATGCAGCAAAGCTTGGAAAATGGATCCCTGCTTAAGGCCAAAACAGATAAGAAGGACTTACAAACACACTGGAATGGAGATACCATGAAAGGAATATCATTTGGAGGAGAAAAAAAAAAAATTGGGGAAATTTGGGAAATGTAGTGACTACAAGGAGATGGACCAGGATTTTATCAAGTGCAGGGAAAAGGACCAAAAGAGGGTAAAACAAGAGCTCACAGATGTTGCAAAAACAGGGGAAAATGTTAAGGGGGAAGACACAACTTGGAGGGAAAGATGGGAGGAATATGGCATAGATACTTATTAAAAAAAAAAAAAAGAAAAAAATCTTGCCCAAAGTCAAAGCCATCAAAAGGCATGGCATGCCATCAAGTGCAGGCACATGCTGCAAAGATTCCTCTAGTGGTCCCCATTGAAATCGCAAGATTCCGTTTCCCTTCCCGAAAGGAAATTTCATTTCCTTTCGGGAAGGGAAACGGAATCTTGCGAACCCAAAAAGAAAGGCTTACAAACACTCTGGAAAGGAGATAGGATCAAATGAAATGCAATTGAAAAAAACCCCAAAAACTCCAGAAAATTGGGAGATGTGTTGTCCACAAAAACTGCTCTGGGAGGAAATGAGCTGCAGTGCAAAGGACCAAAGGAGGCCAAAACTAAGCAGAGAGATGTTGCAAAAGCAGGGGAAAAAGTTAAGGAGGAAGACACAACGTGGAGGGGAAGATATGAGAGGCATGGCATGGACACTTAAAAAAAAAAAAAAAAGTAAAAAATCTTGCCCAAAATCAAAGCCATCAAGTGCAGGCCATATGCCACCAAATGCAGGCCCATGCAGCAAAGCTTGGAAAATGGATCCCTGCTTAAGGCCAAAACAGATAAGAAGGACTTACAAACACACTGGAATGGAGATACCATGAAAGGAATATCATTTGGAGGAGAAAAAACAAAAATTTGGGAAATTTGGGAAATGTAGTGACTACAAGGAGATGGACCAGGATTTTATCAAGTGCAGGGAATAGGACCAAAAGAGCGTAAAACAAGAGCTCACAGATGTTGCAAAAGCAGGGCAAAAAGTTAAGGAGGAAGACACATCTTGCAGGGGAAGATATGAGAGACATGGCATGGACACTATTTAAAAAAAAAAAAAAAGTAAAAAATCTTGCCCAAAGTCAAAGCCATCAAATGCAGGCCATATGCCACCAAATGCAGGCCCATGCAGCAAAGCTTGGAAAATGGATCCCTGCTTAAGGCCAAAACAGATAAGAAGGACTTACAAACACACTGGAATGGAGATACCATGAAAGGAATATCATTTGGAGGAGAAAAAAAAAAAATTTGGGAAATTTGGGAAATGTAGTGACTACAAGGAGATGGACCAGGATTTTATCAAGTGCAGGGAAAAGGACCAAAAGAGGGTAAAACAAGAGCTCACAGATGTTGCAAAAGCAGGGGAAAAAGTTAAGGAGGAAGACACATCTTGCAGGGGAAGATATGAGAGACATGGCATGGACACTATTAAAAAAAAAAAAAAAGTAAAAAATCTTGACCAACGTCAAAGCCATCCAATGCAGGTCATATGCCACCAAATGCAGGCCCATGCAGCAAAGCTTGGAAAATGGATCCCTGCTTAAGGCCAAAACAGATAAGAAGGACTTACAAACACACTGGAATGGAGATACCATGAAAGGAATTGCATTTGGAGGAGAAAAAAAAAAATTGGGGAAATTTGGGAAATGTAGTGACTACAAGGAGATGGACCAGGATTTTATCAAGTGCAGGGAAAAGGACCAAAAGAGGGTAAAACAAGAGCTCAGAGATGTTGCAAAAACAGGGGAAAATGTTAAGGGGGAAGACACAACTTGGAGGGAAAGATGGGAGGAATATGGCATAGATACTTATTAAAAAAAAAAAAAAGAAAAAAATCTTGCCCAAAGTCAAAGCCATCAAAAGGCATGGCATGCCATCAAGTGCAGGCACATGCTTCAAAGATTCCTCTAGTGGTCCCCATTGAAATCGCAAGATTCCGTTTCCCTTCCCGAAAGGCAATGAAATTTCCTTTCGGGAAGGGAAACGGAATCTTGCGAACCCAAAAAGAAAGGCTTACAAACACTCTGGAAAGGAGATAGGATCAAATGAAATGCAATTGAAAAAAACCCCAAAAACTCCAGAAAATTGGGAGATGTGTTGTCCTCAAAAACCGCTCTGTGAGGAAATGAGCTGCAGTGCAAAGGACCAAAGGAGGCCAAAACTAAGCAGAGAGATGTTGCAAAAGCAGGGGGAAAAGTTAAGGAGGAAGACACAACGTGGAGGGGAAGATATGAGGGACATGGCATGGACACTTAAAAAAAAAAAAAAAAAAAAAATTCTTGCCCAAAATCAAAGCCATCAAGTGCAGGCCATATGCCACCAAATGCAGGCCCATGCAGCAAAGCTTGGAAAATGGATCCCTGCTGAAGGCCAAAACAGATAAGAAGGACTTACAAACACACTGGAATGGAGACAACATGAAAGGAATTGCATTTGGAGGAGAAAAAAAAGAAATTTGGGAAATTTGGGAAATGTAGTGACTACAAGGAGATGGACCAGGATTTTATCAAGTGCAGGGAAAAGGACCAAAAGAGGGTAAAACAAGAGCTCACAGATGTTGCAAAAGCAGGGGAAAAAGTTAAGGAGGAAGACACATCTTGCAGGGGAAGATATGAGAGACATGGCATGGACACTATTAAAAAAAAAAAAAAAAGAAAAAAATCTTGCCCAAAGTCAAAGCCATCAAATGCAGGCCATATGCCACCAAATGCAGGCCCATGCAGCAAAGCTTGGAAAATGGATCCCTGCTTAAGGCCAAAACAGATAAGAAGGACTTACAAACACACTGGAATGGAGATACCATGAAAGGAATTGCATTTGGAGGAGAAAAAAAAAAAAATTTGGGAAATTTGGGAAATGTAGTGACTACAAGGAGATGGACCAGGATTTTATCAAGTGCAGGGAAAAGGACCAAAAGAGGGTAAAAGAAGAGCTCACAGATGTTGCAAAAGCAGGGGAAAAAGTTAAGGAGGAAGACACATCTTGCAGGGGAAGATATGAGAGACATGGCATGGACACTATAAAAAAAAAAAAAAAGTAAAAAATCTTGCCCAAAGTCAAAGCCATCAAATGCAGGCCATATGCCACCAAATGCAGGCCCATGCAGCAAAGCTTGGAAAATGGATCCCTGCTTAAGGCCAAAACAGATAAGAAGGACTTACAAACACACTGGAATGGAGATACCATGAAAGGAATATCATTTGGAGGAGAAAAAAAAAAAATTTGGGAAATTTGGGAAATGTAGTGACTACAAGGAGATGGACCAGGATTTTATCAAGTGCAGGGAAAAGGACCAAAAGAGGGTAAAACAAGAGCTCACAGATGTTGCAAAAACAGGGGAAAATGTTAAGGGGGAAGACATGACGTGGAGGGGAAGATATGAGGGACATGGCATGGACACTTAAAAAAAAAAAAAAAAATTCTTGCCCAAAATCAAAGCCATCAAGTGCAGGCCATATGCCACCAAATGCAGGCCCATGCAGCAAAGCTTGGAAAAGGGATCCCTGCTTAAGGCCAAAACAGATAAGAAGGACTTACAAACACACTGGAATGGAGATACCATGAAAGGAATATCATTTCGAGGAGAAAAAAAAAAAAATTTGGGAAATTTGGGAAATGTAGTGACTACAAGGAGATGGACCAGGATTTTATCAAGTGCAGGGAAAAGGACCAAAAGAGGGTAAAACAAGAGCTCACAGATGTTGCAAAAACAGGGGAAAATGTTAAGGGGGATGACACAACTTGGAGGGAAAGATGGGAGGAATATGGCATAGATACTTATTAAAAAAAAAAAAAGAAAAAAATCTTGCCCAAAGTCAAAGCCATCAAAAGGCATGGCATGCCATGAAGTGCAGGCACATGCTGCAAAGATTCCTCTAGTGGTCCCCATTGAAATCGCAAGATTCCGTTTCCCTTCCCGAAAGGCAATGAAATTTCCTTTCGGGAAGGGAAACGGAATCTTGCGAACCCAAAAAGAAAGGCTTACAAACACTCTGGAAAGGAGATAGGATCAAATGAAATGCAATTGAAAAAAACCCCAAAAACTCCAGAAAATTGGGAGATGTGTTGTCCACAAAAACTGCTCTGGGAGGAAATGAGCTGCAGTGCAAAGGACCAAAGGAGGCCAAAACTAAGCAGAGAGATGTTGCAAAAGCAGGGGGAAAAGTTAAGGAGGAAGACACAACGTGGAGGGGAAGATATGAGGGACATGGCATGGACATTTTAAAAAAAAAAAAAATCTTGCCCAAAATCAAAGCCATCAAGTGCAGGCCATATGCCACCAAATGCAGGCCCATGCAGCAAAGCTTGGAAAATGGATCCCTGCTGAAGGCCAAAACAGATAAGAAGGACTTACAAACACACTGGAATGGAGACAACATGAAAGGAATTGCATTTGGAGGAGAAAAAAAAGAAATTTGGGAAATTTGGGAAATGTAGTGACTACAAGGAGATGGACCAGGATTTTATCAAGTGCAGGGAAAAGGACCAAAAGAGGGTAAAACAAGAGCTCACAGATGTTGCAAAAGCAGGGGAAAAAGTTAAGCAGGAAGACACATCTTGCAGGGGAAGATATGAGAGACATGTCATGGACACTATTAAAAAAAAAAAAAAAAGAAAAAAATCTTGCCCAAAGTCAAAGCCATCAAATGCAGGCCATATGCCACCAAATGCAGGCCCATGCAGCAAAGCTTGGAAAATGGATCCCTGCTTAAGGCCAAAACAGATAAGAAGGACTTACAAACACACTGGAATGGAGATACCATGAAAGGAATATCATTTGGAGGAGAAAAAAAAAAAATTTGGGAAATTTGGGAAATGTAGTGACTACAAGGAGATGGACCAGGATTTTATCAAGTGCAGGGAAAAGGACCAAAAGAGGGTAAAACAAGAGCTCACAGATGTTGCAAAAGCAGGGGAAAAAGTTAAGGAGGAAGACACATCTTGCAGGGGAAGATATGAGAGACATGGCATGGACACTATAAAAAAAAAAAAAAAAAAGTAAAAAATCTTGCCCAAAGTCAAAGCCATCAAATGCAGGCCATATGCCACCAAATGCAGGCCCATGCAGCAAAGCTTGGAAAATGGATCCCTGCTTAAGGCCAAAACAGATAAGAAGGACTTACAAACACACTGGAATGGAGATACCATGAAAGGAATATCATTTGGAGGAGAAAAAAAAAAAAATCTGGGAAATTTGGGAAATGTAGTGACTACAAGGAGATGGACCAGGATTTTATCAAGTGCAGGGAAAAGGACCAAAAGAGGGTAAAACAAGAGCTCACAGATGTTGCAAAAGCAGGGGAAAATGTTAAGGGGGAAGACATGACGTGGAGGGGAAGATATGAGGGACATGGCATGGACACTTAAAAAAAAAAAAAAAAATTCTTGCCCAAAATCAAAGCCATCAAGTGCAGGCCATATGCCACCAAATGCAGGCCCATGCAGCAAAGCTTGGAAAAGGGATCCCTGCTTAAGGCCAAAACAGATAAGAAGGACTTACAAACACACTGGAATGGAGATACCATGAAAGGAATATCATTTGGAGGAGAAAAAAAAAAAAATTTGGGAAATTTGGGAAATGTAGTGACTACAAGGAGATGGACCAGGATTTTATCAAGTGCAGGGAAAAGGACCAAAAGAGGGTAAAACAAGAGCTCACAGATGTTGCAAAAACAGGGGAAAATGTTAAGGGGGATGACACAACTTGGAGGGAAAGATGGGAGGAATATGGCATAGATACTTATTAAAAAAAAAAAAAAGAAAAAAATCTTGCCCAAAGTCAAAGCCATCAAAAGGCATGGCATGCCATCAAGTGCAGGCACATGCTGCAAAGATTCCTCTAGTGGTCCCCATTGAAATCGCAAGATTCCGTTTCCCTTCCCGAAAGGAAATGAAATTTCCTTTCGGGAAGGGAAACGGAATCTTGCGAACCCAAAAAGAAAGGCTTACAAACACTCTGGAAAGGAGATAGGATCAAATGAAATGCAATTGAAAAAAACCCCAAAAACTCCAGAAAATTGGGAGATGTGTTGTCCTCAAAAACTGCTCTGTGAGGAAATGAGCTGCAGTGCAAAGGACCAAAGGAGGCCAAAACTAAGCAGAGAGATGTTGCAAAAGCAGGGGGAAAAGTTAAGGAGGAAGACACAACGTGGAGGGGAAGATATGAGGGACATGGCATGGACAGTATAAAAAAAAAAAAAATCTTGCCCAAAATCAAAGCCATCAAGTGCAGGCCATATGCCACCAAATGCAGGCCCATGCAGCAAAGCTTGGAAAATGGATCCCTGCTTAAGGCCAAAACAGATAAGAAGGACTTACAAACACACTGGAATGGAGACAACAAGAAAGGAATTGCTTTTTGAGGAGAAAAAAAAAAATTTTGGGAAATTTGGGAAATGTAGTGACTACAAGGAGATGGACCAGGATTTTATCAAGTGCAGGGAAAAGGACCAAAAGAGGGTAAAACAAGAGCTCACAGATGTTGCAAAAGCAGGGGAAAAAGTTAAGCAGGAAGACACATCTTGCAGGGGAAGATATGAGAGACATGGCATGGACACTATAAAAAAAAAAAAAAAAGTAAAAAATCTTGCCCAAAGTCAAAGCCATCAAATGCAGGCCATATGCCACCAAATGCAGGCCAATGCAGCAAAGCTTGGAAAATGGATCCCTGCTTAAGGCCAAAACAGATAAGAAGGACTTACAAACACACTGGAATGGAGATACCATGAAAGGAATTGCATTTGGAGGAGAAAAAAAAAAAATTTGGGAAATTTGGGAAATGTAGTGACTACAAGGAGATGGACCAGGATTTTATCAAGTGCAGGGAAAAGGACCAAAAGAGGGTAAAACAAGAGCTCACAGATGTTGCAAAAACAGGGGAAAATGTTAAGGGGGAAGACACAACTTGGAGGGAAAGATGGGAGGAATATGGCATGGACACTATAAAAAAAAAAAAAAAAAAAAAGAAAAAAATCTTGCCCAAAGTCAAAGCCATCAAAAGGCATGGCATGCCATCAAGTGCAGGCACATGCTGCAAAGATTCCTCTAGTGGTCCCCATTGAAATCGCAAGATTCCGTTTCCCTTCCCGAAAGGAAATTTCATTTCCTTTCGGGAAGGGAAACGGAATCTTGCGAACCCAAAAAGAAAGGCTTACAAACACTCTGGAAAGGAGATAGGATCAAATGAAATGCAATTGAAAAAAACCCCAAAAACTCCAGAAAATTGGGAGATGTGTTGTCCTCAAAAACTGCTCTGTGAGGAAATGAGCTGCAGTGCAAAGGACCAAAGGAGGCCAAAACTAAGCAGAGAGATGTTGCAAAAGCAGGGGGAAAAGTTGAGGAGGAAGACACGACGTGGAGGGGAAGATATGAGGGACATGGCATGGACACTTAAAAAAAAAAAAAAAAAATTCTTGCCCAAAATCAAAGCCATCAAGTGCAGGCCATATGCCACCAAATGCAGGCCCATGCAGCAAAGCTTGGAAAATGGATCCCTGCTTAAGGCCAAAACAGATAAGAAGGACTTACAAACACACTGGAATGGAGACAACATGAAAGGAATTGCATTTGGAGGAGAACAAAAAAAAAAATTGGGGAAATTTGGGAAATGTAGTGACTACAAGGAGATGGACCAGGATTTTATCAAGTGCAGGGAAAAGGACCAAAAGAGGGTAAAACATGAGCTGACAGATGTTGCAAAAGCAGGGGAAAAAGTTAAGCAGGAAGACACATCTTGCAGGGGAAGATATGAGAGACATGGCATGGACACTATTAAAAAAAAAAAAAAAAAGTAAAAAATCTTGCCCAAAGTCAAAGCCATCAAATGCAGGCCATATGCCACCAAATGCAGGCCCATGCAGCAAAGCTTGGAAAATGGATCCCTGCTTAAGGCCAAAACAGATAAGAAGGACTTACAAACACACTGGAATGGAGACAACATGAAAGGAATTGCATTTGGAGGAGAAAAAAAAAAAAATTTGGGAAATTTGGGAAATGTAGTGACTACAAGGAGATGGACCAGGATTTTATCAAGTGCAGGGAAAAGGACCAAAAGAGGGTAAAACATGAGCTGACAGATGTTGCAAAAGCAGGGGAAAAAGTTAAGCAGGAAGACACATCTTGCAGGGGAAGATATGAGAGACATGGCATGGACACTATTAAAAAAAAAAAAAAAAGGTAAAAAATCTTGCCCAAAGTCAAAGCCATCAAATGCAGGCCATATGCCACCAAATGCAGGCCCATGCAGCAAAGCTTGGAAAATGGATCCCTGCTTAAGGCCAAAACAGATAAGAAGGACTTACAAACACACTGGAATGGAGATACCATGAAAGGAATATCATTTGGAGGAGAAAAAAAAAAAAATTGGGGAAATTTGGGAAATGTAGTGACTACAAGGAGATGGACCAGGATTTTATCAAGTGCAGGGAAAAGGACCAAAAGAGGGTAAAACAAGAGCTCACAGATGTTGCAAAAACAGGGGAAAATGTTAAGGGGGAAGACACAACTTGGAGGGAAAGATGGGAGGAATATGGCATGGACACTATAAAAAAAAAAAAAAAAAGAAAAAAATCTTGCCCAAAGTCAAAGCCATCAAAAGGCATGGCATGCCATCAAGTGCAGGCACATGCTGCAAAGATTCCTCTAGTGGTCCCCATTGAAATCGCAAGATTCCGTTTCCCTTCCCGAAAGGAAATTTCATTTCCTTTCGGGAAGGGAAACGGAATCTTGCGAACCCAAAAAGAAAGGCTTACAAACACTCTGGAAAGGAGATAGGATCAAATGAAATGCAATTGAAAAAAAACCCAAAAACTCCAGAAAATTGGGAGATGTGTTGTCCTCAAAAACTGCTCTGTGAGGAAATGAGCTGCAGTGCAAAGGACCAAAGGAGGCCAAAACTAAGCAGAGAGATGTTGCAAAAGCAGGGGGAAAAGTTAAGGAGGAAGACACAACGTGGAGGGGAAGATATGAGGGACATGGCATGGACACTTAAAAAAAAAAAAAAAAAAAATTCTTGCCCAAAATCAAAGCCATCAAGTGCAGGCCATATGCCCCAAATACAGGCCCATGCAGCAAAGCTTGGAAAATGGATCCCTGCTTAAGGCCAAAACAGATAAGAAGGACTTACAAACACACTGGAATGGAGACAACATGAAAGGAATTGCATTTGGAGGAGAAAAAAAAAAATTTGGGAAATTTGGGAAATGTAGTGACTACAAGGAGATGGACCAGGATTTTATCAAGTGCAGGGAATAGGACCAAAAGAGCGTAAAACAAGAGCTCACAGATGTTGCAAAAGCAGGGGAAAAAGTTAAGGAGGAAGACACATCTTGCAGGGGAAGATATGAGAGACATGGCATGGACACTATTTAAAAAAAAAAAAAAGTAAAAAATCTTGCCCAAAGTCAAAGCCATCAAATGCAGGCCATATGCCACCAAATGCAGGCCCATGCAGCAAAGCTTGGAAAATGGATCCCTGCTTAAGGCCAAAACAGATAAGAAGGACTTACAAACACACTGGAATGGAGATACCATGAAAGGAATATCATTTGGAGGAGAAAAAAAAAAAATTTGGGAAATTTGGGAAATGTAGTGACTACAAGGAGATGGACCAGGATATTATCACGTGCAGGGAAAAGGACCAAAAGAGGGTAAAACAAGAGCTCACAGATGTTGCAAAAGCAAGGGAAAAAGTTAAGCAGGAAGACACATCTTGCAGGGGAAGATATGAGAGACATGGCATGGACACTATTAAAAAAAAAAAAAAAAAGTAAAAAATCTTGCCCAAAGTCAAAGCCATCAAATGCAGGCCATATGCCACCAAATGCAGGCCCATGCAGCAAAGCTTGGAGAATGGATCCCTGCTTAAGGCCAAAACAGATAAGAAGGACTTACAAACACACTGGAATGGAGATACCATGAAAGGAATATCATTTGGAGGAGAAAAAAAAAAAATTTGGCAAATTGGGAAATTTGGGAAATGTAGTGACTACAAGGAGATGGACCAGGATTTTATCAAGTGCAGGGAAAAGGACCAAAAGAGGGTAAAACAAGAGCTCACAGATGTTGCAAAAACAGGGGAAAATGTTAAGGGGGATGACACAACTTGGAGGGAAAGATGGGAGGAATATGGCATGGACACTATAAAAAAAAAAAAAAAAAAGAAAAAAATCTTGCCCAAAGTCAAAGCCATCAAAAGGCATGGCATGCCATCAAGTGCAGGCACATGCTGCAAAGATTCCTCTAGTGGTCCCCATTGAAATCGCAAGATTCCGTTTCCCTTCCCGAAAGGAAATTTCATTTCCTTTCGGGAAGGGAAACGGAATCTTGCGAACCCAAAAAGAAAGGCTTACAAACACTCTGGAAAGGAGATAGGATCAAATGAAATGCAATTGAAAAAAACCCCAAAAACTCCAGAAAATTGGGAGATGTGTTGTCCTCAAAAACTGCTCTGTGAGGAAATGAGCTGCAGTGCAAAGGACCAAAGGAGGCCAAAACTAAGCAGAGAGATGTTGCAAAAGCAGGGGGAAAAGTTGAGGAGGAAGACACGACGTGGAGGGGAAGATATGAGGGACATGGCATGGACACTTAAAAAAAAAAAAAAAAAATTCTTGCCCAAAATCAAAGCCATCAAGTGCAGGCCATATGCCACCAAATGCAGGCCCATGCAGCAAAGCTTGGAAAATGGATCCCTGCTTAAGGCCAAAACAGATAAGAAGGACTTACAAACACACTGGAATGGAGACAACATGAAAGGAATTGCATTTGGAGGAGAACAAAAAAAAAAATTGGGGAAATTTGGGAAATGTAGTGACTACAAGGAGATGGACCAGGATTTTATCAAGTGCAGGGAAAAGGACCAAAAGAGGGTAAAACATGAGCTGACAGATGTTGCAAAAGCAGGGGAAAAAGTTAAGCAGGAAGACACATCTTGCAGGGGAAGATATGAGAGACATGGCATGGACACTATTAAAAAAAAAAAAAAAAAGTAAAAAATCTTGCCCAAAGTCAAAGCCATCAAATGCAGGCCATATGCCACCAAATGCAGGCCCATGCAGCAAAGCTTGGAAAATGGATCCCTGCTTAAGGCCAAAACAGATAAGAAGGACTTACAAACACACTGGAATGGAGACAACATGAAAGGAATTGCATTTGGAGGAGAAAAAAAAAAAAATTTGGGAAATTTGGGAAATGTAGTGACTACAAGGAGATGGACCAGGATTTTATCAAGTGCAGGGAAAAGGACCAAAAGAGGGTAAAACATGAGCTGACAGATGTTGCAAAAGCAGGGGAAAAAGTTAAGCAGGAAGACACATCTTGCAGGGGAAGATATGAGAGACATGGCATGGACACTGTAAAAAAAAAAAAAAAAAGTAAAAAATCTTGCCCAAAGTCAAAGCCATCAAATGCAGGCCATATGCCACCAAATGCAGGCCCATGCAGCAAAGCTTGGAAAATGGATCCCTGCTTAAGGCCAAAACAGATAAGAAGGACTTACAAACACACTGGAATGGAGATACCATGAAAGGAATATCATTTGGAGGAGAAAAAAAAAAAAATTGGGGAAATTTGGGAAATGTAGTGACTACAAGGAGATGGACCAGGATTTTATCAAGTGCAGGGAAAAGGACCAAAAGAGGGTAAAACAAGAGCTCACAGATGTTGCAAAAACAGGGGAAAATGTTAAGGGGGAAGACACAACTTGGAGGGAAAGATGGGAGGAATATGGCATGGACACTATAAAAAAAAAAAAAAAAAGAAAAAAATCTTGCCCAAAGTCAAAGCCATGAAAAGGCATGGCATGCCATCAAGTGCAGGCACATGCTGCAAAGATTCCTCTAGTGGTCCCCATTGAAATCGCAAGATTCCGTTTCCCTTCCCGAAAGGAAATTTCATTTCCTTTCGGGAAGGGAAACGGAATCTTGCGAACCCAAAAAGAAAGGCTTACAAACACTCTGGAAAGGAGATAGGATCAAATGAAATGCAATTGAAAAAAACCCCAAAAACTCCAGAAAATTGGGAGATGTGTTGTCCTCAAAAACTGCTCTGTGAGGAAATGAGCTGCAGTGCAAAGGATCAAAGGAGGCCAAAACTAAGCAGAGAGATGTTGCAAAAGCAGGGGGAAAAGTTAAGGAGGAAGACACAACGTGGAGGGGAAGATATGAGGGACATGGCATGGACACTTAAAAAAAAAAAAAAAAAAATTCTTGCCCAAAATCAAAGACATCAAATGCAGGCCATATGCCACCAAATGGAGGCCCATGCAGCAAAGCTTGGAAAATGGATCCCTGCTTAAGGCCAAAACAGATAAGAAGGACTTACAAACACACTGGAATGGAGATACCATGAAAGGAATATCATTTGGAGGGGAAAAAAAAAAAATTTGGAAAATTTGGGAAATGTAGTGACTACAAGGAGATGGACCAGGATTTTATCAAGTGCAGGGAAAAGGACCAAAAGAGGGTAAAACAAGAGCTCACAGATGTTGCAAAAGCAGGGGAAAAAGTTAAGGAGGAAGACACATCTTGCAGGGGAAGATATGAGAGACATGGCATGGACACTGTAAAAAAAAAAAAAAAAAGTAAAAAATCTTGCCCAAAGTCAAAGCCATCAAATGCAGGCCATATGCCACCAAATGCTGGCCCATGCAGCAAAGCTTGGAAAATGGATCCCTGCTTTAGGCCAAAACAGATAAGAAAGACTTACAAACACACTGGAATGGAGATACCATGAAAGGAATATCATTTGGAGGATAAAAAACAAAAATTTGGGAAATGTAGTGACTACAAGGAGATGGACCAGGATTTTATTAAGTGCAGGGAAAAGGACCAAAAGAGGGTAAAACAAGAGCTCACAGATGTTGCAAAAGCAGGGGAAAAAGTTAAGCAGGAAGACACATCTTGCAGGGGAAGATATGAGAGACATGGCATGGACACTATAAAAAAAAAAAAAAAAAGTAAAAAATGTTCCCCAAAGTCAAAGCCATCAAATGCAGGCCATATGCCACCAAATGGAGGCCCATGCAGCAAAGCTTGGAAAATGGATCCCTGCTTAAGGCCAAAACAGATAAGAAGGACTTACAAACACACTGGAATGGAGATACCATGAAAGGAATCTTGCGAACCCAAAAAGAAAGGAAATATGAAAGGAATGAAAGGAATGAAAGGAATATCATTTGGAGGAGAAAAAAAAAAAAATTGGGGAAATTTGGGAAATGTAGTGACTACAAGGAGATGGACCAGGATTTTATCAAGTGCAGGGAAAAGGACCAAAAGAGGGTAAAACAAGAGCTCACAGATGTTGCAAAAACAGGGGAAAATGTTAAGGGGGAAGACACAACTTGGAGGGAAAGATGGGAGGAATATGGCATGGACACTATAAAAAAAAAAAAAAAAAGAAAAAAATCTTGCCCAAAGTCAAAGCCATGAAAAGGCATGGCATGCCATCAAGTGCAGGCACATGCTGCAAAGATTCCTCTAGTGGTCCCCATTGAAATCGCAAGATTCCGTTTCCCTTCCCGAAAGGAAATTTCATTTCCTTTCGGGAAGGGAAACGGAATCTTGCGAACCCAAAAAGAAAGGCTTACAAACACTCTGGAAAGGAGATAGGATCAAATGAAATGCAATTGAAAAAAACCCCAAAAACTCCAGAAAATTGGGAGATGTGTTGTCCTCAAAAACTGCTCTGTGAGGAAATGAGCTGCAGTGCAAAGGATCAAAGGAGGCCAAAACTAAGCAGAGAGATGTTGCAAAAGCAGGGGGAAAAGTTAAGGAGGAAGACACAACGTGGAGGGGAAGATATGAGGGACATGGCATGGACACTTAAAAAAAAAAAAAAAAAATTCTTGCCCAAAATCAAAGACATCAAATGCAGGCCATATGCCACCAAATGGAGGCCCATGCAGCAAAGCTTGGAAAATGGATCCCTGCTTAAGGCCAAAACAGATAAGAAGGACTTACAAACACACTGGAATGGAGATACCATGAAAGGAATATCATTTGGAGGGGAAAAAAAAAAAATTTGGAAAATTTGGGAAATGTAGTGACTACAAGGAGATGGACCAGGATTTTATCAAGTGCAGGGAAAAGGACCAAAAGAGGGTAAAACAAGAGCTCACAGATGTTGCAAAAGCAGGGGAAAAAGTTAAGGAGGAAGACACATCTTGCAGGGGAAGATATGAGAGACATGGCATGGACACTGTAAAAAAAAAAAAAAAAAGTAAAAAATCTTGCCCAAAGTCAAAGCCATCAAATGCAGGCCATATGCCACCAAATGCTGGCCCATGCAGCAAAGCTTGGAAAATGGATCCCTGCTTTAGGCCAAAACAGATAAGAAAGACTTACAAACACACTGGAATGGAGATACCATGAAAGGAATATCATTTGGAGGATAAAAAACAAAAATTTGGGAAATGTAGTGACTACAAGGAGATGGACCAGGATTTTATTAAGTGCAGGGAAAAGGACCAAAAGAGGGTAAAACAAGAGCTCACAGATGTTGCAAAAGCACGGGAAAAAGTTAAGCAGGAAGACACATCTTGCAGGGGAAGATATGAGAGACATGGCATGGACACTATAAAAAAAAAAAATAAAAGTAAAAAATGTTCCCCAAAGTCAAAGCCATCAAATGCAGGCCATATGCCACCAAATGGAGGCCCATGCAGCAAAGCTTGGAAAATGGATCCCTGCTTAAGGCCAAAACAGATAAGAAGGACTTACAAACACACTGGAATGGAGATACCATGAAAGGAATCTTGCGAACCCAAAAAGAAAGGAAATATGAAAGGAATGAAAGGAATGAAAGGAATATCATTTGGAGGAGAAAAAAAAAAAAATTGGGGAAATTTGGGAAATGTAGTGACTACAAGGAGATGGACCAGGATTTTATCAAGTGCAGGGAAAAGGACCAAAAGAGGGTAAAACAAGAGCTCACAGATGTTGCAAAAACAGGGGAAAATGTTAAGGGGGAAGACACAACTTGGAGGGAAAGATGGGAGGAATATGGCATGGACACTATAAAAAAAAAAAAAAAAAGAAAAAAATCTTGCCCAAAGTCAAAGCCATGAAAAGGCATGGCATGCCATCAAGTGCAGGCACATGCTGCAAAGATTCCTCTAGTGGTCCCCATTGAAATCGCAAGATTCCGTTTCCCTTCCCGAAAGGAAATTTCATTTCCTTTCGGGAAGGGAAACGGAATCTTGCGAACCCAAAAAGAAAGGCTTACAAACACTCTGGAAAGGAGATAGGATCAAATGAAATGCAATTGAAAAAAACCCCAAAAACTCCAGAAAATTGGGAGATGTGTTGTCCTCAAAAACTGCTCTGTGAGGAAATGAGCTGCAGTGCAAAGGATCAAAGGAGTCCAAAACTAAGCAGAGAGATGTTGCAAAAGCAGGGGGAAAAGTTAAGGAGGAAGACACAACGTGGAGGGGAAGATATGAGGGACATGGCATGGACACTTAAAAAAAAAAAAAAAAAATTCTTGCCCAAAATCAAAGCCATCAAATGCAGGCCATATGCCACCAAATGGAGGCCCATGCAGCAAAGCTTGGAAAATGGATCCCTGCTTAAGGCCAAAACAGATAAGAAGGACTTACAAACACACTGGAATGGAGATACCATGAAAGGAATATCATTTGGAGGGGAAAAAAAAAAAATTTGGAAAATTTGGGAAATGTAGTGACTACAAGGAGATGGACCAGGATTTTATCAAGTGCAGGGAAAAGGACCAAAAGAGGGTAAAACATGAGCTGACAGATGTTGCAAAAGCAGGGGAAAAAGTTAAGCAGGAAGACACATCTTGCAGGGGAAGATATGAGAGACATGGCATGGACACTATTAAAAAAAAAAAAAAAAAGTAAAAAATCTTGCCCAAAGTCAAAGCCATCAAATGCAGGCCATATGCCACCAAATGCAGGCCCATGCAGCAAAGCTTGGAAAATGGATCCCTGCTTAAGGCCAAAACAGATAAGAAGGACTTACAAACACACTGGAATGGAGATACCATGAAAGGAATATCATTTGGAGGAGAAAAAAAAAAAAATTGGGGAAATTTGGGAAATGTAGTGACTACAAGGAGATGGACCAGGATTTTATCAAGTGCAGGGAAAAGGACCAAAAGAGGGTAAAACAAGAGCTCACAGATGTTGCAAAAACAGGGGAAAATGTTAAGGGGGAAGACACAACTTGGAGGGAAAGATGGGAGGAATATGGCATGGACACTATAAAAAAAAAAAAAAAAAGAAAAAAATCTTGCCCAAAGTCAAAGCCATCAAAAGGCATGGCATGCCATCAAGTGCAGGCACATGCTGCAAAGATTCCTCTAGTGGTCCCCATTGAAATCGCAAGATTCCGTTTCCCTTCCCGAAAGGAAATTTCATTTCCTTTCGGGAAGGGAAACGGAATCTTGCGAACCCAAAAAGAAAGGCTTACAAACACTCTGGAAAGGAGATAGGATCAAATGAAATGCAATTGAAAAAAACCCCAAAAACTCCAGAAAATTGGGAGATGTGTTGTCCTCAAAAACTGCTCTGGGAGGAAATGAGCTGCAGTGCAAAGGACCAAAGGAGGCCAAAACTAAGCAGAGAGATGTTGCAAAAGCAGGGGGAAAAGTTAAGGAGGAAGACACAACGTGGAGGGGAAGATATGAGGGACATGGCATGGACACTTAAAAAAAAAAAAAAAAAAAATTCTTGCCCAAAATCAAAGCCATCAAGTGCAGGCCATATGCCCCAAATACAGGCCCATGCAGCAAAGCTTGGAAAATGGATCCCTGCTTAAGGCCAAAACAGATAAGAAGGACTTACAAACACACTGGAATGGAGACAACATGAAAGGAATTGCATTTGGAGGAGAAAAAAAAAAATTTGGGAAATTTGGGAAATGTAGTGACTACAAGGAGATGGACCAGGATTTTATCAAGTGCAGGGAATAGGACCAAAAGAGCGTAAAACAAGAGCTCACAGATGTTGCAAAAGCAGGGGAAAAAGTTAAGGAGGAAGACACATCTTGCAGGGGAAGATATGAGAGACATGGCATGGACACTATTTAAAAAAAAAAAAAAGTAAAAAATCTTGCCCAAAGTCAAAGCCATCAAATGCAGGCCATATGCCACCAAATGCAGGCCCATGCAGCAAAGCTTGGAAAATGGATCCCTGCTTAAGGCCAAAACAGATAAGAAGGACTTACAAACACACTGGAATGGAGATACCATGAAAGGAATATCATTTGGAGGAGAAAAAAAAAAAATTTGGGAAATTTGGGAAATGTAGTGACTACAAGGAGATGGACCAGGATATTATCACGTGCAGGGAAAAGGACCAAAAGAGGGTAAAACAAGAGCTCACAGATGTTGCAAAAGCAAGGGAAAAAGTTAAGCAGGAAGACACATCTTGCAGGGGAAGATATGAGAGACATGGCATGGACACTATTAAAAAAAAAAAAAAAAAGTAAAAAATCTTGCCCAAAGTCAAAGCCATCAAATGCAGGCCATATGCCACCAAATGCAGGCCCATGCAGCAAAGCTTGGAGAATGGATCCCTGCTTAAGGCCAAAACAGATAAGAAGGACTTACAAACACACTGGAATGGAGATACCATGAAAGGAATATCATTTGGAGGAGAAAAAAAAAAAATTTGGCAAATTGGGAAATTTGGGAAATGTAGTGACTACAAGGAGATGGACCAGGATTTTATCAAGTGCAGGGAAAAGGACCAAAAGAGGGTAAAACAAGAGCTCACAGATGTTGCAAAAACAGGGGAAAATGTTAAGGGGGATGACACAACTTGGAGGGAAAGATGGGAGGAATATGGCATGGACACTATAAAAAAAAAAAAAAAAAGAAAAAAATCTTGCCCAAAGTCAAAGCCATCAAAAGGCATGGCATGCCATCAAGTGCAGGCACATGCTGCAAAGATTCCTCTAGTGGTCCCCATTGAAATCGCAAGATTCCGTTTCCCTTCCCGAAAGGAAATTTCATTTCCTTTCGGGAAGGGAAACGGAATCTTGCGAACCCAAAAAGAAAGGCTTACAAACACTCTGGAAAGGAGATAGGATCAAATGAAATGCAATTGAAAAAAACCCCAAAAACTCCAGAAAATTGGGAGATGTGTTGTCCTCAAAAACTGCTCTGTGAGGAAATGAGCTGCAGTGCAAAGGACCAAAGGAGGCCAAAACTAAGCAGAGAGATGTTGCAAAAGCAGGGGGAAAAGTTGAGGAGGAAGACACGACGTGGAGGGGAAGATATGAGGGACATGGCATGGACACTTAAAAAAAAAAAAAAAAAAATTCTTGCCCAAAATCAAAGCCATCAAGTGCAGGCCATATGCCACCAAATGCAGGCCCATGCAGCAAAGCTTGGAAAATGGATCCCTGCTTAAGGCCAAAACAGATAAGAAGGACTTACAAACACACTGGAATGGAGACAACATGAAAGGAATTGCATTTGGAGGAGAACAAAAAAAAAAATTTGGGAAATTTGGGAAATGTAGTGACTACAAGGAGATGGACCAGGATTTTATCAAGTGCAGGGAAAAGGACCAAAAGAGGGTAAAACATGAGCTCACAGATGTTGCAAAAGCAGGGGAAAAAGTTAAGCAGGAAGACACATCTTGCAGGGGAAGATATGAGAGACATGGCATGGACACTATTAAAAAAAAAAAAAAAAGTAAAAAATCTTGCCCAAAGTCAAAGCCATCAAATGCAGGCCATATGCCACCAAATGCAGGCCCATGCAGCAAAGCTTGGAAAATGGATCCCTGCTTAAGGCCAAAACAGATAAGAAGGACTTACAAACACACTGGAATGGAGACAACATGAAAGGAATTGCATTTGGAGGAGAAAAAAAAAAAAATTTGGGAAATTTGGGAAATGTAGTGACTACAAGGAGATGGACCAGGATTTTATCAAGTGCAGGGAAAAGGACCAAAAGAGGGTAAAACATGAGCTGACAGATGTTGCAAAAGCAGGGGAAAAAGTTAAGCAGGAAGACACATCTTGCAGGGGAAGATATGAGAGACATGGCATGGACACTATTAAAAAAAAAAAAAAAAGGTAAAAAATCTTGCCCAAAGTCAAAGCCATCAAATGCAGGCCATATGCCACCAAATGCAGGCCCATGCAGCAAAGCTTGGAAAATGGATCCCTGCTTAAGGCCAAAACAGATAAGAAGGACTTACAAACACACTGGAATGGAGATACCATGAAAGGAATATCATTTGGAGGAGAAAAAAAAAAAAATTGGGGAAATTTGGGAAATGTAGTGACTACAAGGAGATGGACCAGGATTTTATCAAGTGCAGGGAAAAGGACCAAAAGAGGGTAAAACAAGAGCTCACAGATGTTGCAAAAACAGGGGAAAATGTTAAGGGGGAAGACACAACTTGGAGGGAAAGATGGGAGGAATATGGCATGGACACTATAAAAAAAAAAAAAAAAAGAAAAAAATCTTGCCCAAAGTCAAAGCCATGAAAAGGCATGGCATGCCATCAAGTGCAGGCACATGCTGCAAAGATTCCTCTAGTGGTCCCCATTGAAATCGCAAGATTCCGTTTCCCTTCCCGAAAGGAAATTTCATTTCCTTTCGGGAAGGGAAACGGAATCTTGCGAACCCAAAAAGAAAGGCTTACAAACACTCTGGAAAGGAGATAGGATCAAATGAAATGCAATTGAAAAAAACCCCAAAAACTCCAGAAAATTGGGAGATGTGTTGTCCTCAAAAACTGCTCTGTGAGGAAATGAGCTGCAGTGCAAAGGATCAAAGGAGGCCAAAACTAAGCAGAGAGATGTTGCAAAAGCAGGGGGAAAAGTTAAGGAGGAAGACACAACGTGGAGGGGAAGATATGAGGGACATGGCATGGACACTTAAAAAAAAAAAAAAAAAATTCTTGCCCAAAATCAAAGACATCAAATGCAGGCCATATGCCACCAAATGGAGGCCCATGCAGCAAAGCTTGGAAAATGGATCCCTGCTTAAGGCCAAAACAGATAAGAAGGACTTACAAACACACTGGAATGGAGATACCATGAAAGGAATATCATTTGGAGGGGAAAAAAAAAAAATTTGGAAAATTTGGGAAATGTAGTGACTACAAGGAGATGGACCAGGATTTTATCAAGTGCAGGGAAAAGGACCAAAAGAGGGTAAAACAAGAGCTCACAGATGTTGCAAAAGCAGGGGAAAAAGTTAAGGAGGAAGACACATCTTGCAGGGGAAGATATGAGAGACATGGCATGGACACTGTAAAAAAAAAAAAAAAAAGTAAAAAATCTTGCCCAAAGTCAAAGCCATCAAATGCAGGCCATATGCCACCAAATGCTGGCCCATGCAGCAAAGCTTGGAAAATGGATCCCTGCTTTAGGCCAAAACAGATAAGAAAGACTTACAAACACACTGGAATGGAGATACCATGAAAGGAATATCATTTGGAGGATAAAAAACAAAAATTTGGGAAATGTAGTGACTACAAGGAGATGGACCAGGATTTTATTAAGTGCAGGGAAAAGGACCAAAAGAGGGTAAAACAAGAGCTCACAGATGTTGCAAAAGCAGGGGAAAAAGTTAAGCAGGAAGACACATCTTGCAGGGGAAGATATGAGAGACATGGCATGGACACTATAAAAAAAAAAAAAAAAAGTAAAAAATGTTCCCCAAAGTCAAAGCCATCAAATGCAGGCCATATGCCACCAAATGGAGGCCCATGCAGCAAAGCTTGGAAAATGGATCCCTGCTTAAGGCCAAAACAGATAAGAAGGACTTACAAACACACTGGAATGGAGATACCATGAAAGGAATCTTGCGAACCCAAAAAGAAAGGAAATATGAAAGGAATGAAAGGAATGAAAGGAATATCATTTGGAGGAGAAAAAAAAAAAAATTGGGGAAATTTGGGAAATGTAGTGACTACAAGGAGATGGACCAGGATTTTATCAAGTGCAGGGAAAAGGACCAAAAGAGGGTAAAACAAGAGCTCACAGATGTTGCAAAAACAGGGGAAAATGTTAAGGGGGAAGACACAACTTGGAGGGAAAGATGGGAGGAATATGGCATGGACACTATAAAAAAAAAAAAAAAAAGAAAAAAATCTTGCCCAAAGTCAAAGCCATGAAAAGGCATGGCATGCCATCAAGTGCAGGCACATGCTGCAAAGATTCCTCTAGTGGTCCCCATTGAAATCGCAAGATTCCGTTTCCCTTCCCGAAAGGAAATTTCATTTCCTTTCGGGAAGGGAAACGGAATCTTGCGAACCCAAAAAGAAAGGCTTACAAACACTCTGGAAAGGAGATAGGATCAAATGAAATGCAATTGAAAAAAACCCCAAAAACTCCAGAAAATTGGGAGATGTGTTGTCCTCAAAAACTGCTCTGTGAGGAAATGAGCTGCAGTGCAAAGGATCAAAGGAGGCCAAAACTAAGCAGAGAGATGTTGCAAAAGCAGGGGGGAAAAGTTAAGGAGGAAGACACAACGTGGAGGGGAAGATATGAGGGACATGGCATGGACACTTAAAAAAAAAAAAAAAAAATTCTTGCCCAAAATCAAAGACATCAAATGCAGGCCATATGCCACCAAATGGAGGCCCATGCAGCAAAGCTTGGAAAATGGATCCCTGCTTAAGGCCAAAACAGATAAGAAGGACTTACAAACACACTGGAATGGAGATACCATGAAAGGAATATCATTTGGAGGGGAAAAAAAAAAAATTTGGAAAATTTGGGAAATGTAGTGACTACAAGGAGATGGACCAGGATTTTATCAAGTGCAGGGAAAAGGACCAAAAGAGGGTAAAACAAGAGCTCACAGATGTTGCAAAAGCAGGGGAAAAAGTTAAGGAGGAAGACACATCTTGCAGGGGAAGATATGAGAGACATGGCATGGACACTGTAAAAAAAAAAAAAAAAAGTAAAAAATCTTGCCCAAAGTCAAAGCCATCAAATGCAGGCCATATGCCACCAAATGCTGGCCCATGCAGCAAAGCTTGGAAAATGGATCCCTGCTTTAGGCCAAAACAGATAAGAAAGACTTACAAACACACTGGAATGGAGATACCATGAAAGGAATATCATTTGGAGGATAAAAAACAAAAATTTGGGAAATGTAGTGACTACAAGGAGATGGACCAGGATTTTATTAAGTGCAGGGAAAAGGACCAAAAGAGGGTAAAACAAGAGCTCACAGATGTTGCAAAAGCAGGGGAAAAAGTTAAGCAGGAAGACACATCTTGCAGGGGAAGATATGAGAGACATGGCATGGACACTATAAAAAAAAAAAATAAAAGTAAAAAATGTTCCCCAAAGTCAAAGCCATCAAATGCAGGCCATATGCCACCAAATGGAGGCCCATGCAGCAAAGCTTGGAAAATGGATCCCTGCTTAAGGCCAAAACAGATAAGAAGGACTTACAAACACACTGGAATGGAGATACCATGAAAGGAATCTTGCGAACCCAAAAAGAAAGGAAATATGAAAGGAATGAAAGGAATGAAAGGAATATCATTTGGAGGAGAAAAAAAAAAAAATTGGGGAAATTTGGGAAATGTAGTGACTACAAGGAGATGGACCAGGATTTTATCAAGTGCAGGGAAAAGGACCAAAAGAGGGTAAAACAAGAGCTCACAGATGTTGCAAAAACAGGGGAAAATGTTAAGGGGGAAGACACAACTTGGAGGGAAAGATGGGAGGAATATGGCATGGACACTATAAAAAAAAAAAAAAAAAGAAAAAAATCTTGCCCAAAGTCAAAGCCATGAAAAGGCATGGCATGCCATCAAGTGCAGGCACATGCTGCAAAGATTCCTCTAGTGGTCCCCATTGAAATCGCAAGATTCCGTTTCCCTTCCCGAAAGGAAATTTCATTTCCTTTCGGGAAGGGAAACGGAATCTTGCGAACCCAAAAAGAAAGGCTTACAAACACTCTGGAAAGGAGATAGGATCAAATGAAATGCAATTGAAAAAAACCCCAAAAACTCCAGAAAATTGGGAGATGTGTTGTCCTCAAAAACTGCTCTGTGAGGAAATGAGCTGCAGTGCAAAGGATCAAAGGAGTCCAAAACTAAGCAGAGAGATGTTGCAAAAGCAGGGGGAAAAGTTAAGGAGGAAGACACAACGTGGAGGGGAAGATATGAGGGACATGGCATGGACACTTAAAAAAAAAAAAAAAAAATTCTTGCCCAAAATCAAAGCCATCAAATGCAGGCCATATGCCACCAAATGGAGGCCCATGCAGCAAAGCTTGGAAAATGGATCCCTGCTTAAGGCCAAAACAGATAAGAAGGACTTACAAACACACTGGAATGGAGATACCATGAAAGGAATATCATTTGGAGGGGAAAAAAAAAAAATTTGGAAAATTTGGGAAATGTAGTGACTACAAGGAGATGGACCAGGATTTTATCAAGTGCAGGGAAAAGGACCAAAAGAGGGTAAAACATGAGCTGACAGATGTTGCAAAAGCAGGGGAAAAAGTTAAGCAGGAAGACACATCTTGCAGGGGAAGATATGAGAGACATGGCATGGACACTATTAAAAAAAAAAAAAAAAAGTAAAAAATCTTGCCCAAAGTCAAAGCCATCAAATGCAGGCCATATGCCACCAAATGCAGGCCCATGCAGCAAAGCTTGGAAAATGGATCCCTGCTTAAGGCCAAAACAGATAAGAAGGACTTACAAACACACTGGAATGGAGATACCATGAAAGGAATATCATTTGGAGGAGAAAAAAAAAAAAATTGGGGAAATTTGGGAAATGTAGTGACTACAAGGAGATGGACCAGGATTTTATCAAGTGCAGGGAAAAGGACCAAAAGAGGGTAAAACAAGAGCTCACAGATGTTGCAAAAACAGGGGAAAATGTTAAGGGGGAAGACACAACTTGGAGGGAAAGATGGGAGGAATATGGCATGGACACTATAAAAAAAAAAAAAAAAAGAAAAAAATCTTGCCCAAAGTCAAAGCCATCAAAAGGCATGGCATGCCATCAAGTGCAGGCACATGCTGCAAAGATTCCTCTAGTGGTCCCCATTGAAATCGCAAGATTCCGTTTCCCTTCCCGAAAGGAAATTTCATTTCCTTTCGGGAAGGGAAACGGAATCTTGCGAACCCAAAAAGAAAGGCTTACAAACACTCTGGAAAGGAGATAGGATCAAATGAAATGCAATTGAAAAAAACCCCAAAAACTCCAGAAAATTGGGAGATGTGTTGTCCTCAAAAACTGCTCTGTGAGGAAATGAGCTGCAGTGCAAAGGATCAAAGGAGGCCAAAACTAAGCAGAGAGATGTTGCAAAAGCAGGGGGAAAAGTTAAGGAGGAAGACACAACGTGGAGGGGAAGATATGAGGGACATGGCATGGACACTTAAAAAAAAAAAAAAAAAATTCTTGCCCAAAATCAAAGACATCAAATGCAGGCCATATGCCACCAAATGGAGGCCCATGCAGCAAAGCTTGGAAAATGGATCCCTGCTTAAGGCCAAAACAGATAAGAAGGACTTACAAACACACTGGAATGGAGATACCATGAAAGGAATATCATTTGGAGGGGAAAAAAAAAAAATTTGGAAAATTTGGGAAATGTAGTGACTACAAGGAGATGGACCAGGATTTTATCAAGTGCAGGGAAAAGGACCAAAAGAGGGTAAAACAAGAGCTCACAGATGTTGCAAAAGCAGGGGAAAAAGTTAAGGAGGAAGACACATCTTGCAGGGGAAGATATGAGAGACATGGCATGGACACTGTAAAAAAAAAAAAAAAAAGTAAAAAATCTTGCCCAAAGTCAAAGCCATCAAATGCAGGCCATATGCCACCAAATGCTGGCCCATGCAGCAAAGCTTGGAAAATGGATCCCTGCTTTAGGCCAAAACAGATAAGAAAGACTTACAAACACACTGGAATGGAGATACCATGAAAGGAATATCATTTGGAGGATAAAAAACAAAAATTTGGGAAATGTAGTGACTACAAGGAGATGGACCAGGATTTTATTAAGTGCAGGGAAAAGGACCAAAAGAGGGTAAAACAAGAGCTCACAGATGTTGCAAAAGCAGGGGAAAAAGTTAAGCAGGAAGACACATCTTGCAGGGGAAGATATGAGAGACATGGCATGGACACTATAAAAAAAAAAAAAAAAAGTAAAAAATGTTCCCCAAAGTCAAAGCCATCAAATGCAGGCCATATGCCACCAAATGGAGGCCCATGCAGCAAAGCTTGGAAAATGGATCCCTGCTTAAGGCCAAAACAGATAAGAAGGACTTACAAACACACTGGAATGGAGATACCATGAAAGGAATCTTGCGAACCCAAAAAGAAAGGAAATATGAAAGGAATGAAAGGAATGAAAGGAATATCATTTGGAGGAGAAAAAAAAAAAAATTGGGGAAATTTGGGAAATGTAGTGACTACAAGGAGATGGACCAGGATTTTATCAAGTGCAGGGAAAAGGACCAAAAGAGGGTAAAACAAGAGCTCACAGATGTTGCAAAAACAGGGGAAAATGTTAAGGGGGAAGACACAACTTGGAGGGAAAGATGGGAGGAATATGGCATGGACACTATAAAAAAAAAAAAAAAAAGAAAAAAATCTTGCCCAAAGTCAAAGCCATGAAAAGGCATGGCATGCCATCAAGTGCAGGCACATGCTGCAAAGATTCCTCTAGTGGTCCCCATTGAAATCGCAAGATTCCGTTTCCCTTCGCGAAAGGAAATTTCATTTCCTTTCGGGAAGGGAAACGGAATCTTGCGAACCCAAAAAGAAAGGCTTACAAACACTCTGGAAAGGAGATAGGATCAAATGAAATGCAATTGAAAAAAACCCCAAAAACTCCAGAAAATTGGGAGATGTGTTGTCCTCAAAAACTGCTCTGTGAGGAAATGAGCTGCAGTGCAAAGGATCAAAGGAGGCCAAAACTAAGCAGAGAGATGTTGCAAAAGCAGGGGGAAAAGTTAAGGAGGAAGACACAACGTGGAGGGGAAGATATGAGGGACATGGCATGGACACTTAAAAAAAAAAAAAAAAAAATTCTTGCCCAAAATCAAAGCCATCAAATGCAGGCCATATGCCACCAAATGGAGGCCCATGCAGCAAAGCTTGGAAAATGGATCCCTGCTTAAGGCCAAAACAGATAAGAAGGACTTACAAACACACTGGAATGGAGATACCATGAAAGGAATATCATTTGGAGGGGAAAAAAAAAAAATTTGGAAAATTTGGGAAATGTAGTGACTACAAGGAGATGGACCAGGATTTTATCAAGTGCAGGGAAAAGGACCAAAAGAGGGTAAAACAAGAGCTCACAGATGTTGCAAAAGCAGGGGAAAAAGTTAAGCAGGAAGACACATCTTGCAGGGGAAGATATGAGAGACATGGCATGGACACTATTAAAAAAAAAAAAAAAGTAAAAAATCTTGCCCAAAGTCAAAGCCATCAAATGCAGGCCATATGCCACCAAATGCTGGCCCATGCAGCAAAGCTTGGAAAATGGATCCCTGCTTTAGGCCAAAACAGATAAGAAGGACTTACAAACACACTGGAATGGAGATACCATGAAAGGAATATCATTTGGAGGATAAAAAACAAAAATTTGGGAAATGTAGTGACTACAAGGAGATGGACCAGGATTTTATTAAGTGCAGGGAAAAGGACCAAAAGAGGGTAAAACAAGAGCTCACAGATGTTGCAAAAGCAGGGGAAAAAGTTAAGCAGGAAGACACATCTTGCAGGGGAAGATATGAGAGACATGGCATGGACACTATAAAAAAAAAAAAAAAAAGTAAAAAATGTTCCCCAAAGTCAAAGCCATCAAATGCAGGCCATATGCCACCAAATGGAGGCCCATGCAGCAAAGCTTGGAAAATGGATCCCTGCTTAAGGCCAAAACAGATAAGAAGGACTTACAAACACACTGGAATGGAGATACCATGAAAGGAATCTTGCGAACCCAAAAAGAAAGGAAATATGAAAGGAATGAAAGGAATGAAAGGAATATCATTTGGAGGAGAAAAAAAAAAAAATTGGGGAAATTTGGGAAATGTAGTGACTACAAGGAGATGGACCAGGATTTTATCAAGTGCAGGGAAAAGGACCAAAAGAGGGTAAAACAAGAGCTCACAGATGTTGCAAAAACAGGGGAAAATGTTAAGGGGGAAGACACAACTTGGAGGGAAAGATGGGAGGAATATGGCATGGACACTATAAAAAAAAAAAAAAAAAGAAAAAAATCTTGCCCAAAGTCAAAGCCATCAAATGCAGGCCATATGCCACCAAATGCTGGCCCATGCAGCAAAGCTTGGAAAATGGATCCCTGCTTTAGGCCAAAACAGATAAGAAGGACTTACAAACACACTGGAATGGAGAAAACATGAAAGGAATATCATTTGGAGGAGAAAAAACAAAAATTTGGGAAATGTAGTGACTACAAGGAGATGGACCAGGATTTTATCAAGTGCAGGGAAAAGGACCAAAAGAGGGTAAAACAAGAGCTCACAGATGTTGCAAAAACAGGGGAAAATGTTAAGGGGGAAGACACAACTTGGAGGGAAAGATGGGAGGAATATGGCATAGATACTTATTAAAAAAAAAAAAAAAGAAAAAAATCTTGCCCAAAGTCAAAGCCATCAAAAGGCATGGCATGCCATCAAGGGCAGGCACATGCTGCAAAGATTCCTCTAGTGGTCCCCATTGAAATCGCAAGATTCCGTTTCCCTTCCCGAAAGGAAATTTCATTTCCTTTCGGGAAGGGAAACGGAATCTTGCGAACCCAAAAAGAAAGGCTTACAAACACTCTGGAAAGGAGATAGGATCAAATGAAATGCAATTGAAAAAAACCCCAAAAACTCCAGAAAATTGGGAGATGTGTTGTCCTCAAAAACTGCTCTGTGAGGAAATGAGCTGCAGTGCAAAGGACCAAAGGAGGCCAAAACTAAGCAGAGAGATGTTGCAAAAGCAGGGGGAAAAGTTAAGGAGGAAGACACAACGTGGAGGGGAAGATATGAGGGACATGGCATGGACACTTAAAAAAAAAAAAAAAAAATTCTTGCCCAAAATCAAAGCCATCAAGTGCAGGCCATATGCCCCAAATACAGGCCCATGCAGCAAAGCTTGGAAAATGGATCCCTGCTTAAGGCCAAAACAGATAAGAAGGACTTACAAACACACTGGAATGGAGACAACATGAAAGGAATTGCATTTGGAGGAGAAAAAAAAAAATTTGGGAAATTTGGGAAATGTAGTGACTACAAGGAGATGGACCAGGATTTTATCAAGTGCAGGGAATAGGACCAAAAGAGCGTAAAACAAGAGCTCACAGATGTTGCAAAAGCAGGGGAAAAAGTTAAGGAGGAAGACACATCTTGCAGGGGAAGATATGAGAGACATGGCATGGACACTATTAAAAAAAAAAAAAAAAAGTAAAAAATCTGGCCCAAAGTCAAAGCCATCAAATGCAGGCCATATGCCACCAAATGCAGGCCCATGCAGCAAAGCTTGGAGAATGGATCCCTGCTTAAGGCCAAAACAGATAAGAAGGACTTACAAACACACTGGAATGGAGATACCATGAAAGGAATATCATTTGGAGGAGAAAAAAAAAAAATTTGGGAAATTTGGGAAATGTAGTGACTACAAGGAGATGGACCAGGATTTTATCACGTGCAGGGAAAAGGACCAAAAGAGGGTAAAACAAGAGCTGACAGATGTTGCAAAAGCAAGGGAAAAAGTTAAGCAGGAAGACACATCTTGCAGGGGAAGATATGAGAGACATGGCATGGACACTATTAAAAAAAAAAAAAAAAGTAAAAAATCTTGCCCAAAGTCAAAGCCATCAAATGCAGGCCATATGCCACCAAATGCAGGCCCATGCAGCAAAGCTTGGAGAATGGATCCCTGCTTAAGGCCAAAACAGATAAGAAGGACTTACAAACACACTGGAATGGAGATACCATGAAAGGAATATCATTTGGAGGAGAAAAAAAAAAAATTTGGCAAATTGGGAAATTTGGGAAATGTAGTGACTACAAGGAGATGGACCAGGATTTTATCAAGTGCAGGGAAAAGGACCAAAAGAGGGTAAAACAAGAGCTCACAGATGTTGCAAAAACAGGGGAAAATGTTAAGGGGGAAGACACAACTTGGAGGGAAAGATGGGAGGAATATGGCATGGACACTATAAAAAAAAAAAAAAAAAGAAAAAAATCTTGCCCAAAGTCAAAGCCATCAAAAGGCATGGCATGCCATCAAGTGCAGGCACATGCTGCAAAGATTCCTCTAGTGGTCCCCATTGAAATCGCAAGATTCCGTTTCCCTTCCCGAAAGGAAATTTCATTTCCTTTCGGGAAGGGAAACGGAATCTTGCGAACCCAAAAAGAAAGGCTTACAAACACTCTGGAAAGGAGATAGGATCAAATGAAATGCAATTGAAAAAAACCCCAAAAACTCCAGAAAATTGGGAGATGTGTTGTCCTCAAAAACTGCTCTGTGAGGAAATGAGCTGCAGTGCAAAGGACCAAAGGAGGCCAAAACTAAGCAGAGAGATGTTGCAAAAGCAGGGGGAAAAGTTGAGGAGGAAGACACGACGTGGAGGGGAAGATATGAGGGACATGGCATGGACACTTAAAAAAAAAAAAAAAAAAATTCTTGCCCAAAATCAAAGCCATCAAGTGCAGGCCATATGCCACCAAATGCAGGCCCATGCAGCAAAGCTTGGAAAATGGATCCCTGCTTAAGGCCAAAACAGATAAGAAGGACTTACAAACACACTGGAATGGAGACAACATGAAAGGAATTGCATTTGGAGGAGAAAAAAAAAAAATTTGGGAAATTTGGGAAATGTAGTGACTACAAGGAGATGGACCAGGATTTTATCAAGTGCAGGGAAAAGGACCAAAAGAGGGTAAAACATGAGCTGACAGATGTTGCAAAAGCAGGGGAAAAAGTTAAGCAGGAAGACACATCTTGCAGGGGAAGATATGAGAGACATGGCATGGACACTATTTAAAAAAAAAAAAAAAAAGTAAAAAATCTTGCCCAAAGTCAAAGCCATCAAATGCAGGCCATATGCCACCAAATGCAGGCCCATGCAGCAAAGCTTGGAAAATGGATCCCTGCTTAAGGCCAAAACAGATAAGAAGGACTTACAAACACACTGGAATGGAGATACCATGAAAGGAATATCATTTGGAGGAGAAAAAAAAAAAAATTGGGGAAATTTGGGAAATGTAGTGACTACAAGGAGATGGACCAGGATTTTATCAAGTGCAGGGAAAAGGACCAAAAGAGGGTAAAACAAGAGCTCACAGATGTTGCAAAAACAGGGGAAAATGTTAAGGGGGAAGACACAACTTGGAGGGAAAGATGGGAGGAATATGGCATAGATACTTATTAAAAAAAAAAAAAAAGAAAAAAATCTTGCCCAAAGTCAAAGCCATCAAAAGGCATGGCATGCCATCAAGGGCAGGCACATGCTGCAAAGATTCCTCTAGTGGTCCCCATTGAAATCGCAAGATTCCGTTTCCCTTCCCGAAAGGAAATTTCATTTCCTTTCGGGAAGGGAAACGGAATCTTGCGAACCCAAAAAGAAAGGCTTACAAACACTCTGGAAAGGAGATAGGATCAAATGAAATGCAATTGAAAAAAACCCCAAAAACTCCAGAAAATTGGGAGATGTGTTGTCCTCAAAAACTGCTCTGTGAGGAAATGAGCTGCAGTGCAAAGGACCAAAGGAGGCCAAAACTAAGCAGAGAGATGTTGCAAAAGCAGGGGGAAAAGTTAAGGAGGAAGACACAACGTGGAGGGGAAGATATGAGGGACATGGCATGGACACTTAAAAAAAAAAAAAAAAAATTCTTGCCCAAAATCAAAGCCATCAAGTGCAGGCCATATGCCCCAAATACAGGCCCATGCAGCAAAGCTTGGAAAATGGATCCCTGCTTAAGGCCAAAACAGATAAGAAGGACTTACAAACACACTGGAATGGAGACAACATGAAAGGAATTGCATTTGGAGGAGAAAAAAAAAAATTTGGGAAATTTGGGAAATGTAGTGACTACAAGGAGATGGACCAGGATTTTATCAAGTGCAGGGAATAGGACCAAAAGAGCGTAAAACAAGAGCTCACAGATGTTGCAAAAGCAGGGGAAAAAGTTAAGGAGGAAGACACATCTTGCAGGGGAAGATATGAGAGACATGGCATGGACACTATTAAAAAAAAAAAAAAAAAGTAAAAAATCTTGCCCAAAGTCAAAGCCATCAAATGCAGGCCATATGCCACCAAATGCAGGCCCATGCAGCAAAGCTTGGAGAATGGATCCCTGCTTAAGGCCAAAACAGATAAGAAGGACTTACAAACACACTGGAATGGAGATACCATGAAAGGAATATCATTTGGAGGAGAAAAAAAAAAAATTTGGGAAATTTGGGAAATGTAGTGACTACAAGGAGATGGACCAGGATTTTATCACGTGCAGGGAAAAGGACCAAAAGAGGGTAAAACAAGAGCTGACAGATGTTGCAAAAGCAAGGGAAAAAGTTAAGCAGGAAGACACATCTTGCAGGGGAAGATATGAGAGACATGGCATGGACACTATTAAAAAAAAAAAAAAAAGTAAAAAATCTTGCCCAAAGTCAAAGCCATCAAATGCAGGCCATATGCCACCAAATGCAGGCCCATGCAGCAAAGCTTGGAGAATGGATCCCTGCTTAAGGCCAAAACAGATAAGAAGGACTTACAAACACACTGGAATGGAGATACCATGAAAGGAATATCATTTGGAGGAGAAAAAAAAAAAAATTTGGCAAATTGGGAAATTTGGGAAATGTAGTGACTACAAGGAGATGGACCAGGATTTTATCAAGTGCAGGGAAAAGGACCAAAAGAGGGTAAAACAAGAGCTCACAGATGTTGCAAAAACAGGGGAAAATGTTAAGGGGGAAGACACAACTTGGAGGGAAAGATGGGAGGAATAATGCATGGACACTATAAAAAAAAAAAAAAAAAGAAAAAAATCTTGCCCAAAGTCAAAGCCATCAAAAGGCATGGCATGCCATCAAGTGCAGGCACATGCTGCAAAGATTCCTCTAGTGGTCCCCATTGAAATCGCAAGATTCCGTTTCCCTTCCCGAACGGAAATTTCATTTCCTTTCGGGAAGGGAAACGGAATCTTGCGAACCCAAAAAGAAAGGCTTACAAACACTCTGGAAAGGAGATAGGATCAAATGAAATGCAATTGAAAAAAACCCCAAAAACTCCAGAAAATTGGGAGATGTGTTGTCCTCAAAAACTGCTCTGTGAGGAAATGAGCTGCAGTGCAAAGGACCAAAGGAGGCCAAAACTAAGCAGAGAGATGTTGCAAAAGCAGGGGGAAAAGTTGAGGAGGAAGACACGACGTGGAGGGGAAGATATGAGGGACATGGCATGGACACTTAAAAAAAAAAAAAAAAAAAATTCTTGCCCAAAATCAAAGCCATCAAGTGCAGGCCATATGCCACCAAATGCAGGCCCATGCAGCAAAGCTTGGAAAATGGATCCCTGCTTAAGGCCAAAACAGATAAGAAGGACTTACAAACACACTGGAATGGAGACAACATGAAAGGAATTGCATTTGGAGGAGAAAAAAAAAAAATTTGGGAAATTTGGGAAATGAAGTGACTACAAGGAGATGGACCAGGATTTTATCAAGTGCAGGGAAAAGGACCAAAAGAGGGTAAAACATGAGCTGACAGATGTTGCAAAAGCAGGGGAAAAAGTTAAGCAGGAAGACACATCTTGCAGGGGAAGATATGAGAGACATGGCATGGACACTATTTAAAAAAAAAAAAAAAAAGTAAAAAATCTTGCCCAAAGTCAAAGCCATCAAATGCAGGCCATATGCCACCAAATGCAGGCCCATGCAGCAAAGCTTGGAAAATGGATCCCTGCTTAAGGCCAAAACAGATAAGAAGGACTTACAAACACACTGGAATGGAGATACCATGAAAGGAATATCATTTGGAGGAGAAAAAAAAAAAAAATTGGGGAAATTTGGGAAATGTAGTGACTACAAGGAGATGGACCAGGATTTTATCAAGTGCAGGGAAAAGGACCAAAAGAGGGTAAAACAAGAGCTCACAGATGTTGCAAAAACAGGGGAAAATGTTAAGGGGGAAGACACAACTTGGAGGGAAAGATGGGAGGAATATGGCCTAGATACTTATTAAAAAAAAAAAAAAAGAAAAAAATCTTGCCCAAAGTCAAAGCCATCAAAAGGCATGGCATGCCATCAAGTGCAGGCACATGCTGCAAAGATTCCTCTAGTGGTCCCCATTGAAATCGCAAGATTCCGTTTCCCTTCCCGAACGGAAATTTCATTTCCTTTCGGGAAGGGAAACGGAATCTTGCGAACCCAAAAAGAAAGGCTTACAAACACTCTGGAAAGGAGATAGGATCAAATGAAATGCAATTGAAAAAAACCCCAAAAACTCCAGAAAATTGGGAGATGTGTTGTCCTCAAAAACTGCTCTGTGAGGAAATGAGCTGCAGTGCAAAGGACCAAAGGAGGCCAAAACTAAGCAGAGAGATGTTGCAAAAGCAGGGGGAAAAGTTAAGGAGGAAGACACAACGTGGAGGGGAAGATATGAGGGACATGGCATGGACACTTAAAAAAAAAAAAAAAAAATTCTTGCCCAAAATAAAAGCCATCAAGTGCAGGCCATATGCCCCAAATACAGGCCCATGCAGCAAAGCTTGGAAAATGGATCCCTGCTTAAGGCCAAAACAGATAAGAAGGACTTACAAACACACTGGAATGGAGACAACATGAAAGGAATTGCATTTGGAGGAGAAAAAAAAAAATTTGGGAAATTTGGGAAATGTAGTGACTACAAGGAGATGGACCAGGATTTTATCAAGTGCAGGGAATAGGACCAAAAGAGCGTAAAACAAGAGCTCACAGATGTTGCAAAAGCAGGGGAAAAAGTTAAGGAGGAAGACACATCTTGCAGGGGAAGATATGAGAGACATGGCATGGACACTATTTAAAAAAAAAAAAAAGTAAAAAATCTTGCCCAAAGTCAAAGCCATCAAATGCAGGCCATATGCCACCAAATGCAGGCCCATGCAGCAAAGCTTGGAGAATGGATCCCTGCTTAAGGCCAAAACAGATAAGAAGGACTTACAAACACACTGGAATGGAGATACCATGAAAGGAATATCATTCGGAGGAGAAAAAAAAAAAATTTGGGAAATTTGGGAAATGTAGTGACTACAAGGAGATGGACCAGGATTTTATCACGTGCAGGGAAAAGGACCAAAAGAGGGTAAAACAAGAGCTGACAGATGTTGCAAAAGCAAGGGAAAAAGTTAAGCAGGAAGACACATCTTGCAGGGGAAGATATGAGAGACATGGCATGGACACTATTAAAAAAAAAAAAAAAAAGTAAAAAATCTTGCCCAAAGTCAAAGCCATCAAATGCAGGCCATATGCCACCAAATGCAGGCCCATGCAGCAAAGCTTGGAGAATGGATCCCTGCTTAAGGCCAAAACAGATAAGAAGGACTTACAAACACACTGGAATGGAGATACCATGAAAGGAATATCATTTGGAGGAGAAAAAAAAAAAATTTGGCAAATTGGGAAATTTGGGAAATGTAGTGACTACAAGGAGATGGACCAGGATTTTATCAAGTGCAGGGAAAAGGACCAAAAGAGGGTAAAACAAGAGCTCACAGATGTTGCAAAAACAGGGGAAAATGTTAAGGGGGAAGACACAACTTGGAGGGAAAGATGGGAGGAATATGGCATGGACACTATAAAAAAAAAAAAAAAAAGAAAAAAATCTTGCCCAAAGTCAAAGCCATGAAAAGGCATGGCATGCCATCAAGTGCAGGCACATGCTGCAAAGATTCCTCTAGTGGTCCCCATTGAAATCGCAAGATTCCGTTTCCCTTCCCGAAAGGAAATTTCATTTCCTTTCGGGAAGGGAAACGGAATCTTGCGAACCCAAAAAGAAAGGCTTACAAACACTCTGGAAAGGAGATAGGATCAAATGAAATGCAATGGAAAAAAACCCCAAAAACTCCAGAAAATTGGGAGATGTGTTGTCCTCAAAAACTGCTCTGTGAGGAAATGAGCTGCAGTGCAAAGGACCAAAGGAGGCCAAAACTAAGCAGAGAGATGTTGCAAAAGCAGGGGGAAAAGTTGAGGAGGAAGACACGACGTGGAGGGGAAGATATGAGGGACATGGCATGGACACTTAAAAAAAAAAAAAAAAAAATTCTTGCCCAAAATCAAAGCCATCAAGTGCAGGCCATATGCCACCAAATGCAGGCCCATGCAGCAAAGCTTGGAAAATGGATCCCTGCTTAAGGCCAAAACAGATAAGAAGGACTTACAAACACACTGGAATGGAGACAACATGAAAGGAATTGCATTTGGAGGAGAAAAAAAAAAAATTTGGGAAATTTGGGAAATGTAGTGACTACAAGGAGATGGACCAGGATTTTATCAAGTGCAGGGAAAAGGACCAAAAGAGGGTAAAACATGAGCTGACAGATGTTGCAAAAGCAGGGGAAAAAGTTAAGCAGGAAGACACATCTTGCAGGGGAAGATATGAGAGACATGGCATGGACACTATTTAAAAAAAAAAAAAAAAAGTAAAAAATCTTGCCCAAAGTCAAAGCCATCAAATGCAGGCCATATGCCACCAAATGCAGGCCCATGCAGCAAAGCTTGGAAAATGGATCCCTGCTTAAGGCCAAAACAGATAAGAAGGACTTACAAACACACTGGAATGGAGATACCATGAAAGGAATATCATTTGGAGGAGAAAAAAAAAAAAATTGGGGAAATTTGGGAAATGTAGTGACTACAAGGAGATGGACCAGGATTTTATCAAGTGCAGGGAAAAGGACCAAAAGAGGGTAAAACAAGAGCTCACAGATGTTGCAAAAACAGGGGAAAATGTTAAGGGGGAAGACACAACTTGGAGGGAAAGATGGGAGGAATATGGCATAGATACTTATTAAAAAAAAAAAAAAAGAAAAAAATCTTGCCCAAAGTCAAAGCCATCAAAAGGCATGGCATGCCATCAAGGGCAGGCACATGCTGCAAAGATTCCTCTAGTGGTCCCCATTGAAATCGCAAGATTCCGTTTCCCTTCCCGAAAGGAAATTTCATTTCCTTTCGGGAAGGGAAACGGAATCTTGCGAACCCAAAAAGAAAGGCTTACAAACACTCTGGAAAGGAGATAGGATCAAATGAAATGCAATTGAAAAAAACCCCAAAAACTCCAGAAAATTGGGAGATGTGTTGTCCTCAAAAACTGCTCTGTGAGGAAATGAGCTGCAGTGCAAAGGACCAAAGGAGGCCAAAACTAAGCAGAGAGATGTTGCAAAAGCAGGGGGAAAAGTTAAGGAGGAAGACACAACGTGGAGGGGAAGATATGAGGGACATGGCATGGACACTTAAAAAAAAAAAAAAAAAATTCTTGCCCAAAATCAAAGCCATCAAGTGCAGGCCATATGCCACCAAATGCAGGCCCATGCAGCAAAGCTTGGAAAATGGATCCCTGCTTAAGGCCAAAACAGATAAGAAGGACTTACAAACACACTGGAATGGAGACAACATGAAAGGAATTGCATTTGGAGGAGAAAAAAAAAAAATTTGGGAAATTTGGGAAATGTAGTGACTACAAGGAGATGGACCAGGATTTTATCAAGTGCAGGGAAAAGGACCAAAAGAGGGTAAAACATGAGCTGACAGATGTTGCAAAAGCAGGGGAAAAAGTTAAGCAGGAAGACACATCTTGCAGGGGAAGATATGAGAGACATGGCATGGACACTATTTAAAAAAAAAAAAAAAAAGTAAAAAATCTTGCCCAAAGTCAAAGCCATCAAATGCAGGCCATATGCCACCAAATGCAGGCCCATGCAGCAAAGCTTGGAAAATGGATCCCTGCTTAAGGCCAAAACAGATAAGAAGGACTTACAAACACACTGGAATGGAGATACCATGAAAGGAATATCATTTGGAGGAGAAAAAAAAAAAAATTGGGGAAATTTGGGAAATGTAGTGACTACAAGGAGATGGACCAGGATTTTATCAAGTGCAGGGAAAAGGACCAAAAGAGGGTAAAACAAGAGCTCACAGATGTTGCAAAAACAGGGGAAAATGTTAAGGGGGAAGACACAACTTGGAGGGAAAGATGGGAGGAATATGGCATAGATACTTATTAAAAAAAAAAAAAAAGAAAAAAATCTTGCCCAAAGTCAAAGCCATCAAAAGGCATGGCATGCCATCAAGGGCAGGCACATGCTGCAAAGATTCCTCTAGTGGTCCCCATTGAAATCGCAAGATTCCGTTTCCCTTCCCGAAAGGAAATTTCATTTCCTTTCGGGAAGGGAAACGGAATCTTGCGAACCCAAAAAGAAAGGCTTACAAACACTCTGGAAAGGAGATAGGATCAAATGAAATGCAATTGAAAAAAACCCCAAAAACTCCAGAAAATTGGGAGATGTGTTGTCCTCAAAAACTGCTCTGTGAGGAAATGAGCTGCAGTGCAAAGGACCAAAGGAGGCCAAAACTAAGCAGAGAGATGTTGCAAAAGCAGGGGGAAAAGTTAAGGAGGAAGACACAACGTGGAGGGGAAGATATGAGGGACATGGCATGGACACTTAAAAAAAAAAAAAAAAAATTCTTGCCCAAAATCAAAGCCATCAAGTGCAGGCCATATGCCCCAAATACAGGCCCATGCAGCAAAGCTTGGAAAATGGATCCCTGCTTAAGGCCAAAACAGATAAGAAGGACTTACAAACACACTGGAATGGAGACAACATGAAAGGAATTGCATTTGGAGGAGAAAAAAAAAAATTTGGGAAATTTGGGAAATGTAGTGACTACAAGGAGATGGACCAGGATTTTATCAAGTGCAGGGAATAGGACCAAAAGAGCGTAAAACAAGAGCTCACAGATGTTGCAAAAGCAGGGGAAAAAGTTAAGGAGGAAGACACATCTTGCAGGGGAAGATATGAGAGACATGGCATGGACACTATTAAAAAAAAAAAAAAAAAGTAAAAAATCTTGCCCAAAGTCAAAGCCATCAAATGCAGGCCATATGCCACCAAATGCAGGCCCATGCAGCAAAGCTTGGAGAATGGATCCCTGCTTAAGGCCAAAACAGATAAGAAGGACTTACAAACACACTGGAATGGAGATACCATGAAAGGAATATCATTTGGAGGAGAAAAAAAAAAAATTTGGGAAATTTGGGAAATGTAGTGACTACAAGGAGATGGACCAGGATTTTATCACGTGCAGGGAAAAGGACCAAAAGAGGGTAAAACAAGAGCTGACAGATGTTGCAAAAGCAAGGGAAAAAGTTAAGCAGGAAGACACATCTTGCAGGGGAAGATATGAGAGACATGGCATGGACACTATTAAAAAAAAAAAAAAAAGTAAAAAATCTTGCCCAAAGTCAAAGCCATCAAATGCAGGCCATATGCCACCAAATGCAGGCCCATGCAGCAAAGCTTGGAGAATGGATCCCTGCTTAAGGCCAAAACAGATAAGAAGGACTTACAAACACACTGGAATGGAGATACCATGAAAGGAATATCATTTGGAGGAGAAAAAAAAAAAAATTTGGCAAATTGGGAAATTTGGGAAATGTAGTGACTACAAGGAGATGGACCAGGATTTTATCAAGTGCAGGGAAAAGGACCAAAAGAGGGTAAAACAAGAGCTCACAGATGTTGCAAAAACAGGGGAAAATGTTAAGGGGGAAGACACAACTTGGAGGGAAAGATGGGAGGAATATGGCATGGACACTATAAAAAAAAAAAAAAAAAGAAAAAAATCTTGCCCAAAGTCAAAGCCATCAAAAGGCATGGCATGCCATCAAGTGCAGGCACATGCTGCAAAGATTCCTCTAGTGGTCCCCATTGAAATCGCAAGATTCCGTTTCCCTTCCCGAACGGAAATTTCATTTCCTTTCGGGAAGGGAAACGGAATCTTGCGAACCCAAAAAGAAAGGCTTACAAACACTCTGGAAAGGAGATAGGATCAAATGAAATGCAATTGAAAAAAACCCCAAAAACTCCAGAAAATTGGGAGATGTGTTGTCCTCAAAAACTGCTCTGTGAGGAAATGAGCTGCAGTGCAAAGGACCAAAGGAGGCCAAAACTAAGCAGAGAGATGTTGCAAAAGCAGGGGGAAAAGTTGAGGAGGAAGACACGACGTGGAGGGGAAGATATGAGGGACATGGCATGGACACTTAAAAAAAAAAAAAAAAAAAATTCTTGCCCAAAATCAAAGCCATCAAGTGCAGGCCATATGCCACCAAATGCAGGCCCATGCAGCAAAGCTTGGAAAATGGATCCCTGCTTAAGGCCAAAACAGATAAGAAGGACTTACAAACACACTGGAATGGAGACAACATGAAAGGAATTGCATTTGGAGGAGAAAAAAAAAAAATTTGGGAAATTTGGGAAATGAAGTGACTACAAGGAGATGGACCAGGATTTTATCAAGTGCAGGGAAAAGGACCAAAAGAGGGTAAAACATGAGCTGACAGATGTTGCAAAAGCAGGGGAAAAAGTTAAGCAGGAAGACACATCTTGCAGGGGAAGATATGAGAGACATGGCATGGACACTATTTAAAAAAAAAAAAAAAAAGTAAAAAATCTTGCCCAAAGTCAAAGCCATCAAATGCAGGCCATATGCCACCAAATGCAGGCCCATGCAGCAAAGCTTGGAAAATGGATCCCTGCTTAAGGCCAAAACAGATAAGAAGGACTTACAAACACACTGGAATGGAGATACCATGAAAGGAATATCATTTGGAGGAGAAAAAAAAAAAAAATTGGGGAAATTTGGGAAATGTAGTGACTACAAGGAGATGGACCAGGATTTTATCAAGTGCAGGGAAAAGGACCAAAAGAGGGTAAAACAAGAGCTCACAGATGTTGCAAAAACAGGGGAAAATGTTAAGGGGGAAGACACAACTTGGAGGGAAAGATGGGAGGAATATGGCCTAGATACTTATTAAAAAAAAAAAAAAAGAAAAAAATCTTGCCCAAAGTCAAAGCCATCAAAAGGCATGGCATGCCATCAAGTGCAGGCACATGCTGCAAAGATTCCTCTAGTGGTCCCCATTGAAATCGCAAGATTCCGTTTCCCTTCCCGAAAGGAAATTTCATTTCCTTTCGGGAAGGGAAACGGAATCTTGCGAACCCAAAAAGAAAGGCTTACAAACACTCTGGAAAGGAGATAGGATCAAATGAAATGCAATTGAAAAAAACCCCAAAAACTCCAGAAAATTGGGAGATGTGTTGTCCTCAAAAACTGCTCTGTGAGGAAATGAGCTGCAGTGCAAAGGACCAAAGGAGGCCAAAACTAAGCAGAGAGATGTTGCAAAAGCAGGGGGAAAAGTTAAGGAGGAAGACACAACGTGGAGGGGAAGATATGAGGGACATGGCATGGACACTTAAAAAAAAAAAAAAAAATTCTTGCCCAAAATAAAAGCCATCAAGTGCAGGCCATATGCCCCAAATACAGGCCCATGCAGCAAAGCTTGGAAAATGGATCCCTGCTTAAGGCCAAAACAGATAAGAAGGACTTACAAACACACTGGAATGGAGACAACATGAAAGGAATTGCATTTGGAGGAGAAAAAAAAAAATTTGGGAAATTTGGGAAATGTAGTGACTACAAGGAGATGGACCAGGATTTTATCAAGTGCAGGGAATAGGACCAAAAGAGCGTAAAACAAGAGCTCACAGATGTTGCAAAAGCAGGGGAAAAAGTTAAGGAGGAAGACACATCTTGCAGGGGAAGATATGAGAGACATGGCATGGACACTATTTAAAAAAAAAAAAAAGTAAAAAATCTTGCCCAAAGTCAAAGCCATCAAATGCAGGCCATATGCCACCAAATGCAGGCCCATGCAGCAAAGCTTGGAGAATGGATCCCTGCTTAAGGCCAAAACAGATAAGAAGGACTTACAAACACACTGGAATGGAGATACCATGAAAGGAATATCATTCGGAGGAGAAAAAAAAAAAATTTGGGAAATTTGGGAAATGTAGTGACTACAAGGAGATGGACCAGGATTTTATCACGTGCAGGGAAAAGGACCAAAAGAGGGTAAAACAAGAGCTGACAGATGTTGCAAAAGCAAGGGAAAAAGTTAAGCAGGAAGACACATCTTGCAGGGGAAGATATGAGAGACATGGCATGGACACTATTAAAAAAAAAAAAAAAAAGTAAAAAATCTTGCCCAAAGTCAAAGCCATCAAATGCAGGCCATATGCCACCAAATGCAGGCCCATGCAGCAAAGCTTGGAGAATGGATCCCTGCTTAAGGCCAAAACAGATAAGAAGGACTTACAAACACACTGGAATGGAGATACCATGAAAGGAATATCATTTGGAGGAGAAAAAAAAAAAATTTGGCAAATTGGGAAATTTGGGAAATGTAGTGACTACAAGGAGATGGACCAGGATTTTATCAAGTGCAGGGAAAAGGACCAAAAGAGGGTAAAACAAGAGCTCACAGATGTTGCAAAAACAGGGGAAAATGTTAAGGGGGAAGACACAACTTGGAGGGAAAGATGGGAGGAATATGGCATGGACACTATAAAAAAAAAAAAAAAAAGAAAAAAATCTTGCCCAAAGTCAAAGCCATGAAAAGGCATGGCATGCCATCAAGTGCAGGCACATGCTGCAAAGATTCCTCTAGTGGTCCCCATTGAAATCGCAAGATTCCGTTTCCCTTCCCGAAAGGAAATTTCATTTCCTTTCGGGAAGGGAAACGGAATCTTGCGAACCCAAAAAGAAAGGCTTACAAACACTCTGGAAAGGAGATAGGATCAAATGAAATGCAATGGAAAAAAACCCCAAAAACTCCAGAAAATTGGGAGATGTGTTGTCCTCAAAAACTGCTCTGTGAGGAAATGAGCTGCAGTGCAAAGGACCAAAGGAGGCCAAAACTAAGCAGAGAGATGTTGCAAAAGCAGGGGGAAAAGTTGAGGAGGAAGACACGACGTGGAGGGGAAGATATGAGGGACATGGCATGGACACTTAAAAAAAAAAAAAAAAAAATTCTTGCCCAAAATCAAAGCCATCAAGTGCAGGCCATATGCCACCAAATGCAGGCCCATGCAGCAAAGCTTGGAAAATGGATCCCTGCTTAAGGCCAAAACAGATAAGAAGGACTTACAAACACACTGGAATGGAGACAACATGAAAGGAATTGCATTTGGAGGAGAAAAAAAAAAAATTTGGGAAATTTGGGAAATGTAGTGACTACAAGGAGATGGACCAGGATTTTATCAAGTGCAGGGAAAAGGACCAAAAGAGGGTAAAACATGAGCTGACAGATGTTGCAAAAGCAGGGGAAAAAGTTAAGCAGGAAGACACATCTTGCAGGGGAAGATATGAGAGACATGGCATGGACACTATTTAAAAAAAAAAAAAAAAAGTAAAAAATCTTGCCCAAAGTCAAAGCCATCAAATGCAGGCCATATGCCACCAAATGCAGGCCCATGCAGCAAAGCTTGGAAAATGGATCCCTGCTTAAGGCCAAAACAGATAAGAAGGACTTACAAACACACTGGAATGGAGATACCATGAAAGGAATATCATTTGGAGGAGAAAAAAAAAAAAATTGGGGAAATTTGGGAAATGTAGTGACTACAAGGAGATGGACCAGGATTTTATCAAGTGCAGGGAAAAGGACCAAAAGAGGGTAAAACAAGAGCTCACAGATGTTGCAAAAACAGGGGAAAATGTTAAGGGGGAAGACACAACTTGGAGGGAAAGATGGGAGGAATATGGCATAGATACTTATTAAAAAAAAAAAAAAAGAAAAAAATCTTGCCCAAAGTCAAAGCCATCAAAAGGCATGGCATGCCATCAAGGGCAGGCACATGCTGCAAAGATTCCTCTAGTGGTCCCCATTGAAATCGCAAGATTCCGTTTCCCTTCCCGAAAGGAAATTTCATTTCCTTTCGGGAAGGGAAACGGAATCTTGCGAACCCAAAAAGAAAGGCTTACAAACACTCTGGAAAGGAGATAGGATCAAATGAAATGCAATTGAAAAAAACCCCAAAAACTCCAGAAAATTGGGAGATGTGTTGTCCTCAAAAACTGCTCTGTGAGGAAATGAGCTGCAGTGCAAAGGACCAAAGGAGGCCAAAACTAAGCAGAGAGATGTTGCAAAAGCAGGGGGAAAAGTTAAGGAGGAAGACACAACGTGGAGGGGAAGATATGAGGGACATGGCATGGACACTTAAAAAAAAAAAAAAAAATTCTTGCCCAAAATAAAAGCCATCAAGTGCAGGCCATATGCCCCAAATACAGGCCCATGCAGCAAAGCTTGGAAAATGGATCCCTGCTTAAGGCCAAAACAGATAAGAAGGACTTACAAACACACTGGAATGGAGACAACATGAAAGGAATTGCATTTGGAGGAGAAAAAAAAAAATTTGGGAAATTTGGGAAATGTAGTGACTACAAGGAGATGGACCAGGATTTTATCAAGTGCAGGGAATAGGACCAAAAGAGCGTAAAACAAGAGCTCACAGATGTTGCAAAAGCAGGGGAAAAAGTTAAGGAGGAAGACACATCTTGCAGGGGAAGATATGAGAGACATGGCATGGACACTATTTAAAAAAAAAAAAAAGTAAAAAATCTTGCCCAAAGTCAAAGCCATCAAATGCAGGCCATATGCCACCAAATGCAGGCCCATGCAGCAAAGCTTGGAGAATGGATCCCTGCTTAAGGCCAAAACAGATAAGAAGGACTTACAAACACACTGGAATGGAGATACCATGAAAGGAATATCATTCGGAGGAGAAAAAAAAAAAATTTGGGAAATTTGGGAAATGTAGTGACTACAAGGAGATGGACCAGGATTTTATCACGTGCAGGGAAAAGGACCAAAAGAGGGTAAAACAAGAGCTGACAGATGTTGCAAAAGCAAGGGAAAAAGTTAAGCAGGAAGACACATCTTGCAGGGGAAGATATGAGAGACATGGCATGGACACTATTAAAAAAAAAAAAAAAAAGTAAAAAATCTTGCCCAAAGTCAAAGCCATCAAATGCAGGCCATATGCCACCAAATGCAGGCCCATGCAGCAAAGCTTGGAGAATGGATCCCTGCTTAAGGCCAAAACAGATAAGAAGGACTTACAAACACACTGGAATGGAGATACCATGAAAGGAATATCATTTGGAGGAGAAAAAAAAAAAATTTGGCAAATTGGGAAATTTGGGAAATGTAGTGACTACAAGGAGATGGACCAGGATTTTATCAAGTGCAGGGAAAAGGACCAAAAGAGGGTAAAACAAGAGCTCACAGATGTTGCAAAAACAGGGGAAAATGTTAAGGGGGAAGACACAACTTGGAGGGAAAGATGGGAGGAATATGGCATGGACACTATAAAAAAAAAAAAAAAAAGAAAAAAATCTTGCCCAAAGTCAAAGCCATGAAAAGGCATGGCATGCCATCAAGTGCAGGCACATGCTGCAAAGATTCCTCTAGTGGTCCCCATTGAAATCGCAAGATTCCGTTTCCCTTCCCGAAAGGAAATTTCATTTCCTTTCGGGAAGGGAAACGGAATCTTGCGAACCCAAAAAGAAAGGCTTACAAACACTCTGGAAAGGAGATAGGATCAAATGAAATGCAATGGAAAAAAACCCCAAAAACTCCAGAAAATTGGGAGATGTGTTGTCCTCAAAAACTGCTCTGTGAGGAAATGAGCTGCAGTGCAAAGGACCAAAGGAGGCCAAAACTAAGCAGAGAGATGTTGCAAAAGCAGGGGGAAAAGTTGAGGAGGAAGACACGACGTGGAGGGGAAGATATGAGGGACATGGCATGGACACTTAAAAAAAAAAAAAAAAAAATTCTTGCCCAAAATCAAAGCCATCAAGTGCAGGCCATATGCCACCAAATGCAGGCCCATGCAGCAAAGCTTGGAAAATGGATCCCTGCTTAAGGCCAAAACAGATAAGAAGGACTTACAAACACACTGGAATGGAGACAACATGAAAGGAATTGCATTTGGAGGAGAAAAAAAAAAAATTTGGGAAATTTGGGAAATGTAGTGACTACAAGGAGATGGACCAGGATTTTATCAAGTGCAGGGAAAAGGACCAAAAGAGGGTAAAACATGAGCTGACAGATGTTGCAAAAGCAGGGGAAAAAGTTAAGCAGGAAGACACATCTTGCAGGGGAAGATATGAGAGACATGGCATGGACACTATTTAAAAAAAAAAAAAAAAAGTAAAAAATCTTGCCCAAAGTCAAAGCCATCAAATGCAGGCCATATGCCACCAAATGCAGGCCCATGCAGCAAAGCTTGGAAAATGGATCCCTGCTTAAGGCCAAAACAGATAAGAAGGACTTACAAACACACTGGAATGGAGATACCATGAAAGGAATATCATTTGGAGGAGAAAAAAAAAAAAATTGGGGAAATTTGGGAAATGTAGTGACTACAAGGAGATGGACCAGGATTTTATCAAGTGCAGGGAAAAGGACCAAAAGAGGGTAAAACAAGAGCTCACAGATGTTGCAAAAACAGGGGAAAATGTTAAGGGGGAAGACACAACTTGGAGGGAAAGATGGGAGGAATATGGCATAGATACTTATTAAAAAAAAAAAAAAAGAAAAAAATCTTGCCCAAAGTCAAAGCCATCAAAAGGCATGGCATGCCATCAAGGGCAGGCACATGCTGCAAAGATTCCTCTAGTGGTCCCCATTGAAATCGCAAGATTCCGTTTCCCTTCCCGAAAGGAAATTTCATTTCCTTTCGGGAAGGGAAACGGAATCTTGCGAACCCAAAAAGAAAGGCTTACAAACACTCTGGAAAGGAGATAGGATCAAATGAAATGCAATTGAAAAAAACCCCAAAAACTCCAGAAAATTGGGAGATGTGTTGTCCTCAAAAACTGCTCTGTGAGGAAATGAGCTGCAGTGCAAAGGACCAAAGGAGGCCAAAACTAAGCAGAGAGATGTTGCAAAAGCAGGGGGAAAAGTTAAGGAGGAAGACACAACGTGGAGGGGAAGATATGAGGGACATGGCATGGACACTTAAAAAAAAAAAAAAAAAATTCTTGCCCAAAATCAAAGCCATCAAGTGCAGGCCATATGCCCCAAATACAGGCCCATGCAGCAAAGCTTGGAAAATGGATCCCTGCTTAAGGCCAAAACAGATAAGAAGGACTTACAAACACACTGGAATGGAGACAACATGAAAGGAATTGCATTTGGAGGAGAAAAAAAAAAAATTTGGGAAATTTGGGAAATGTAGTGACTACAAGGAGATGGACCAGGATTTTATCAAGTGCAGGGAATAGGACCAAAAGAGCGTAAAACAAGAGCTCACAGATGTTGCAAAAGCAGGGGAAAAAGTTAAGGAGGAAGACACATCTTGCAGGGGAAGATATGAGAGACATGGCATGGACACTATTAAAAAAAAAAAAAAAAAGTAAAAAATCTTGCCCAAAGTCAAAGCCATCAAATGCAGGCCATATGCCACCAAATGCAGGCCCATGCAGCAAAGCTTGGAGAATGGATCCCTGCTTAAGGCCAAAACAGATAAGAAGGACTTACAAACACACTGGAATGGAGATACCATGAAAGGAATATCATTTGGAGGAGAAAAAAAAAAAATTTGGGAAATTTGGGAAATGTAGTGACTACAAGGAGATGGACCAGGATTTTATCACGTGCAGGGAAAAGGACCAAAAGAGGGTAAAACAAGAGCTGACAGATGTTGCAAAAGCAAGGGAAAAAGTTAAGCAGGAAGACACATCTTGCAGGGGAAGATATGAGAGACATGGCATGGACAGTATTAAAAAAAAAAAAAAAGTAAAAAATCTTGCCCAAAGTCAAAGCCATCAAATGCAGGCCATATGCCACCAAATGCAGGCCCATGCAGCAAAGCTTGGAGAATGGATCCCTGCTTAAGGCCAAAACAGATAAGAAGGACTTACAAACACACTGGAATGGAGATACCATGAAAGGAATATCATTTGGAGGAGAAAAAAAAAAAATTTGGCAAATTGGGAAATTTGGGAAATGTAGTGACTACAAGGAGATGGACCAGGATTTTATCAAGTGCAGGGAAAAGGACCAAAAGAGGGTAAAACAAGAGCTCACAGATGTTGCAAAAACAGGGGAAAATGTTAAGGGGGAAGACACAACTTGGAGGGAAAGATGGGAGGAATATGGCATGGACACTATAAAAAAAAAAAAAAAAAGAAAAAAATCTTGCCCAAAGTCAAAGCCATGAAAAGGCATGGCATGCCATCAAGTGCAGGCACATGCTGCAAAGATTCCTCTAGTGGTCCCCATTGAAATCGCAAGATTCCGTTTCCCTTCCCGAAAGGAAATTTCATTTCCTTTCGGGAAGGGAAACGGAATCTTGCGAACCCAAAAAGAAAGGCTTACAAACACTCTGGAAAGGAGATAGGATCAAATGAAATGCAATGGAAAAAAACCCCAAAAACACCAGAAAATTGGGAGATGTGTTGTCCTCAAAAACTGCTCTGTGAGGAAATGAGCTGCAGTGCAAAGGACCAAAGGAGGCCAAAACTAAGCAGAGAGATGTTGCAAAAGCAGGGGGAAAAGTTGAGGAGGAAGACACGACGTGGAGGGGAAGATATGAGGGACATGGCATGGACACTTAAAAAAAAAAAAAAAAAATTCTTGCCCAAAATCAAAGCCATCAAGTGCAGGCCATATGCCACCAAATGCAGGCCCATGCAGCAAAGCTTGGAAAATGGATCCCTGCTTAAGGCCAAAACAGATAAGAAGGACTTACAAACACACTGGAATGGAGACAACATGAAAGGAATTGCATTTGGAGGAGAAAAAAAAAAAATTTGGGAAATTTGGGAAATGTAGTGACTACAAGGAGATGGACCAGGATTTTATCAAGTGCAGGGAAAAGGACCAAAAGAGGGTAAAACATGAGCTGACAGATGTTGCAAAAGCAGGGGAAAAAGTTAAGCAGGAAGACACATCTTGCAGGGGAAGATATGAGAGACATGGCATGGACACTATTTAAAAAAAAAAAAAAAAAGTAAAAAATCTTGCCCAAAGTCAAAGCCATCAAATGCAGGCCATATGCCACCAAATGCAGGCCCATGCAGCAAAGCTTGGAAAATGGATCCCTGCTTAAGGCCAAAACAGATAAGAAGGACTTACAAACACACTGGAATGGAGATACCATGAAAGGAATATCATTTGGAGGAGAAAAAAAAAAAAAATTGGGGAAATTTGGGAAATGTAGTGACTACAAGGAGATGGACCAGGATTTTATCAAGTGCAGGGAAAAGGACCAAAAGAGGGTAAAACAAGAGCTCACAGATGTTGCAAAAACAGGGGAAAATGTTAAGGGGGAAGACACAACTTGGAGGGAAAGATGGGAGGAATATGGCATGGACACTATAAAAAAAAAAAAAAAAGAAAAAAATCTTGCCCAAAGTCAAAGCCATGAAAAGGCATGGCATGCCATCAAGTGCAGGCACATGCTGCAAAGATTCCTCTAGTGGTCCCCATTGAAATCGCAAGATTCCGTTTCCCTTCCCGAAAGGAAATTTCATTTCCTTTCGGGAAGGGAAACGGAATCTTGCGAACCCAAAAAGAAAGGCTTACAAACACTCTGGAAAGGAGATAGGATCAAATGAAATGCAATGGAAAAAAACCCCAAAAACTCCAGAAAATTGGGAGATGTGTTGTCCTCAAAAACTGCTCTGTGAGGAAATGAGCTGCAGTGCAAAGGACCAAAGGAGGCCAAAACTAAGCAGAGAGATGTTGCAAAAGCAGGGGGAAAAGTTGAGGAGGAAGACACGACGTGGAGGGGAAGATATGAGGGACATGGCATGGACACTTAAAAAAAAAAAAAAAAAATTCTTGCCCAAAATCAAAGCCATCAAGTGCAGGCCATATGCCACCAAATGCAGGCCCATGCAGCAAAGCTTGGAAAATGGATCCCTGCTTAAGGCCAAAACAGATAAGAAGGACTTACAAACACACTGGAATGGAGACAACATGAAAGGAATTGCATTTGGAGGAGAAAAAAAAAAAATTTGGGAAATTTGGGAAATGTAGTGACTACAAGGAGATGGACCAGGATTTTATCAAGTGCAGGGAAAAGGACCAAAAGAGGGTAAAACATGAGCTGACAGATGTTGCAAAAGCAGGGGAAAAAGTTAAGCAGGAAGACACATCTTGCAGGGGAAGATATGAGAGACATGGCATGGACACTATTTAAAAAAAAAAAAAAAAAGTAAAAAATCTTGCCCAAAGTCAAAGCCATCAAATGCAGGCCATATGCCACCAAATGCAGGCCCATGCAGCAAAGCTTGGAAAATGGATCCCTGCTTAAGGCCAAAACAGATAAGAAGGACTTACAAACACACTGGAATGGAGATACCATGAAAGGAATATCATTTGGAGGAGAAAAAAAAAAAATTGGGGAAATTTGGGAAATGTAGTGACTACAAGGAGATGGACCAGGATTTTATCAAGTGCAGGGAAAAGGACCAAAAGAGGGTAAAACAAGAGCTCACAGATGTTGCAAAAACAGGGGAAAATGTTAAGGGGGATGACACAACTTGGAGGGAAAGATGGGAGGAATATGCCATAGATACTTATTAAAAAAAAAAAAAGAAAAAAAATCTTGCCCAAAGTCAAAGCCATCAAAAGGCATGGCATGCCATCAAGTGCAGGCACATGCTGCAAAGATTCCTCTAGTGGTCCCCATTGAAATCGCAAGATTCCGTTTCCCTTCCCGAAAGGAAATTTCATTTCCTTTCGGGAAGGGAAACGGAATCTTGCGAACCCAAAAGGAAAGGCTTACAAACACTCTGGAAAGGAGATAGGATCAAATGAAATGCAATTGAAAAAAACCCCAAAAACTCCAGAAAATTGGGAGATGTGTTGTCCTCAAAAACTGCTCTGTGAGGAAATGAGCTGCAGTGCAAAGGACCAAAGGAGGCCAAAACTAAGCAGAGAGATGTTGCAAAAGCAGGGGGAAAAGTTAAGGAGGAAGACACAACGTGGAGGGGAAGATATGAGGGACATGGCATGGACACTCAAAAAAAAAAAAAAAAAATTCTTGCCCAAAATCAAAGCCATCAAGTGCAGGCCATATGCCACCAAATGCAGGCCCATGCAGCAAAGCTTGGAAAATGGATGCCTGCTTAAGGCCAAAACAGATAAGAAGGACTTACAAACACACTGGAATGGAGACAACAAGAAAGGAATTGCATTTGGAGGAGAAAAAAAAAAATTTTGGGAAATTTGGGAAATGTAGTGACTACAAGGAGATGGACCAGGATTTTATCAAGTGCAGGGAAAAGGACCAAAAGAGGGTAAAACAAGAGCTCACAGATGTTGCAAAAGCAGGGGAAAAAGTTAAGCAGGAAGACACATCTTGCAGGGGAAGATATGAGAGACATGGCATGGACACTATAAAAAAAAAAAAAAAAAGTAAAAAATCTTGCCCAAAGTCAAAGCCATCAAATGCAGGCCATATGCCACCAAATGCAGGCCAATGCAGCAAAGCTTGGAAAATGGATCCCTGCTTAAGGCCAAAACAGATAAGAAGGACTTACAAACACACTGGAATGGAGATACCATGAAGGGAATTGCATTTGGAGGAGAAAAAAAAAAAATTGGGGAAATTTGGGAAATGTAGTGACTACAAGGAGATGGACCAGGATTTTATCAAGTGCAGGGAAAAGGACCAAAAGAGGGTAAAACAAGAGCTCACAGATGTTGCAAAAACAGGGGAAAATGTTAAGGGGGAAGACACAACTTGGAGGGAAAGATGGGAGGAATATGGCATAGATACTTATTAAAAAAAAAAAAAAAGAAAAAAATCTTGCCCAAAGTCAAAGCCATCAAAAGGCATGGCATGCCATCAAGTGCAGGCACATGCTGCAAAGATTCATCTAGTGGTCCCCATTGAAATCGCAAGATTCCGTTTCCCTTCCCGAAAGGAAATTTCATTTCCTTTCGGGAAGGGAAACGGAATCTTGCGAACCCAAAAAGAAAGGCTTACAAACACTCTGGAAAGGAGATAGGATCAAATGAAATGCAATTGAAAAAAACCCCAAAAACTCCAGAAAATTGGGAGATGTGTTGTCCTCAAAAACTGCTCTGTGAGGAAATGAGCTGCAGTGCAAAGGATCAAAGGAGGCCAAAACTAAGCAGAGAGATGTTGCAAAAGCAGGGGGAAAAGTTAAGGAGGAAGACACAACGTGGAGGGGAAGTTATGAGGGACATGGCATGGACACTTAAAAAAAAAAAAAAATTCTTGCCCAAAATCAAAGCCATCAAATGCAGGCCATATGCCACCAAATGGAGGCCCATGCAGCAAAGCTTGGAAAATGGATCCCTGCTTAAGGCCAAAACAGATAAGAAGGACTTACAAACACACTGGAATGGAGATACCATGAAAGGAATATCATTTGGAGGGGAAAAAAAAAAAATTTGGAAAATTTGGGAAATGTAGTGACTACAAGGAGATGGACCAGGATATTATCAAGTGCAGGGAAAAGGACCAAAAGAGGGTAAAACAAGAGCTCACAGATGTTGCAAAAGCAGGGGAAAAAGTTAAGCAGGAAGACACATCTTGCAGGGGAAGATATGAGAGACATGGCATGGACACTGTAAAAAAAAAAAAAAAAATTAAAAAATCTTGGCCAAAGTCAAAGCCATCAAATGCAGGCCATATGCCATCAAATGCTGGCCCATGCAGCAAAGCTTGGAAAATGGATCCCTGCTTAAGGCCAAAACAGATAAGAAGGACTTACAAACACACTGGAATGGAGATACCATGAAAGGAATATCATTTGGAGGATAAAAAACAAAAATTTGGGAAATGTAGTGACTACAAGGAGATGGACCAGGATTTTATTAAGTGCAGGGAAAAGGACCAAAAGAGGGTAAAACAAGAGCTCACAGATGTTGCAAAAACAGGGGAAAATGTTAAGGGGGATGACACAACTTGGAGGGAAAGATGGGAGGAATATGCCATAGATACTTATTAAAAAAAAAAAAAGAAAAAAAATCTTGCCCAAAGTCAAAGCCATCAAAAGGCATGGCATGCCATCAAGTGCAGGCACATGCTGCAAAGATTCCTCTAGTGGTCCCCATTGAAATCGCAAGATTCCGTTTCCCTTCCCGAAAGGAAATTTCATTTCCTTTCGGGAAGGGAAACGGAATCTTGCGAACCCAAAAAGAAAGGCTTACAAACACTCTGGAAAGGAGATAGGATCAAATGAAATGCAATTGAAAAAAACCCCAAAAACTCCAGAAAATTGGGAGATGTGTTGTCCTCAAAAACTGCTCTGTGAGGAAATGAGCTGCAGTGCAAAGGACCAAAGGAGGCCAAAACTAAGCAGAGAGATGTTGCAAAAGCAGGGGGAAAAGTTAAGGAGGAAGACACAACGTGGAGGGGAAGATATGAGGGACATGGCATGGACACTCAAAAAAAAAAAAAAAAAAATTCTTGCCCAAAATCAAAGCCATCAAGTGCAGGCCATATGCCACCAAATGCAGGCCCATGCAGCAAAGCTTGGAAAATGGATGCCTGCTTAAGGCCAAAACAGATAAGAAGGACTTACAAACACACTGGAATGGAGACAACAAGAAAGGAATTGCATTTGGAGGAGAAAAAAAAAAATTTTGGGAAATTTGGGAAATGTAGTGACTACAAGGAGATGGACCAGGATTTTATCAAGTGCAGGGAAAAGGACCAAAAGAGGGTAAAACAAGAGCTCACAGATGTTGCAAAAGCAGGGGAAAAAGTTAAGCAGGAAGACACATCTTGCAGGGGAAGATATGAGAGACATGGCATGGACACTATAAAAAAAAAAAAAAAAAGTAAAAAATCTTGCCCAAAGTCAAAGCCATCAAATGCAGGCCATATGCCACCAAATGCAGGCCAATGCAGCAAAGCTTGGAAAATGGATCCCTGCTTAAGGCCAAAACAGATAAGAAGGACTTACAAACACACTGGAATGGAGATACCATGAAGGGAATTGCATTTGGAGGAGAAAAAAAAAAAATTGGGGAAATTTGGGAAATGTAGTGACTACAAGGAGATGGACCAGGATTTTATCAAGTGCAGGGAAAAGGACCAAAAGAGGGTAAAACAAGAGCTCACAGATGTTGCAAAAACAGGGGAAAATGTTAAGGGGGAAGACACAACTTGGAGGGAAAGATGGGAGGAATATGGCATAGATACTTATTAAAAAAAAAAAAAAAGAAAAAAATCTTGCCCAAAGTCAAAGCCATCAAAAGGCATGGCATGCCATCAAGTGCAGGCACATGCTGCAAAGATTCCTCTAGTGGTCCCCATTGAAATCGCAAGATTCCGTTTCCCTTCCCGAAAGGAAATTTCATTTCCTTTCGGGAAGGGAAACGGAATCTTGCGAACCCAAAAAGAAAGGCTTACAAACACTCTGGAAAGGAGATAGGATCAAATGAAATGCAATTGAAAAAAACCCCAAAAACTCCAGAAAATTGGGAGATGTGTTGTCCTCAAAAACTGCTCTGTGAGGAAATGAGCTGCAGTGCAAAGGACCAAAGGAGGCCAAAACTAAGCAGAGAGATGTTGCAAAAGCAGGGGGAAAAGTTAAGGAGGAAGACACAACGTGGAGGGGAAGATATGAGGGACATGGCATGGACACTTAAAAAAAAAAAAAAAAAAATTCTTGCCCAAAATCAAAGCCATCAAGTGCAGGCCATATGCCACCAAATGCAGGCCCATGCAGCAAAGCTTGGAAAATGGATCCCTGCTTAAGGCCAAAACAGATAAGAAGGACTTACAAACACACTGGAATGGAGACAACATGAAAGGAATTGCATTTGGAGGAGAAAAAAAAAAATTTTGGGAAATTTGGGAAATGTAGTGACTACAAGGAGATGGACCAGGATTTTATCAAGTGCAGGGAAAAGGACCAAAAGAGGGTAAAACAAGAGCTCACAGATGTTGCAAAAGCAGGGGAAAAAGTTAAGCAGGAAGACACATCTTGCAGGGGAATATATGAGAGACATGGCATGGACACTATAAAAAAAAAAGAAAAAAAGTAAAAATCTTGCCCAAAGTCAAAGCCATCAAATGCAGGCCATATGCCACCAAATGCAGGCCCATGCAGCAAAGCTTGGAAAATGGATCCCTGCTTAAGGCCAAAACAGATAAGAAGGACTTACAAACACACTGGAATGGAGATACCATGAAAGGAATTGCATTTGGAGGAGAAAAAAAAAAAATTGGGGAAATTTGGGAAATGTAGTGACTACAAGGAGATGGACCAGGATTTTATCAAGTGCAGGGAAAAGGACCAAAAGAGGGTAAAACAAGAGCTCACAGATGTTGCAAAAACAGGGGAAAATGTTAAGGGGGATGACATAACTTGGAGGGAAAGATGGGAGGAATATGGCATAGATACTTATTAAAAAAAAAAAAAAAAGAAAAAAATCTTGCCCAAAGTCAAAGCCATCAAAAGTCATGGCATGCCATCAAGTGCAGGCACATGCTGCAAAGATTCCTCTAGTGGTCCCCATTGAAATCGCAAGATTCCGTTTCCCTTCCCGAAAGGAAATGAAATTTCCTTTCGGGAAGGGAAACGGAATCTTGCGAACCCAAAAAGAAAGGCTTACAAACACTCTGGAAAGGAGATAGGATCAAATGAAATGCAATTGAAAAAAACCCCAAAAACTCCAGAAAATTGGGAGATGTGTTGTCCTCAAAAACTGCTCTGTGAGGAAATGAGCTGCAGTGCAAAGGACCAAAGGAGGCCAAAACTAAGCAGAGAGATGTTGCAAAAGCAGGGGGAAAAGTTAAGGAGGAAGACACATCTTGCAGGGGAAGATATGAGGGACATGGCATGGACACTTAAAAAAAAAAAAAAAAAATTCTTGCCCAAAATCAAAGCCATCAAATGCAGGCCATATGCCACCAAATGCAGGCCCATGCAGCAAAGCTTGGAAAATGGATGCCTGCTTAAGGCCAAAACAGATAAGAAGGACTTACAAACACACTGGAATGGAGATACCATGAAAGGAATATCATTTGGAGGAGAAAAAAAAAAATTTTGGGAAATTTGGGAAATGTAGTGACTACAAGGAGATGGACCAGGATTTTATCAAGTGCAGGGAAAAGGACCAAAAGAGGGTAAAACAAGAGCTCACAGATGTTGCAAAAACAGGGGAAAATGTTAAGGGGGATGACATAACTTGGAGGGAAAGATGGGAGGAATATGGCATGGACACTATAAAAATAAAAAAAAAAAAGAAAAAAATCTTGCCCAAAGTCAAAGCCATCAAAAGGCATGGCATGCCATCAAGTGCAGGCACATGCTGCAAAGATTCCTCTAGTGGTCCCCATTGAAATCGCAAGATTCCGTTTCCCTTCCCGAAAGGAAATTTCATTTCCTTTCGGGAAGGGAAACGGAATCTTGCGAACCCAAAAAGAAAGGCTTACAAACACTCTGGAAAGGAGATAGGATCAAATGAAATGCAATTGAAAAAAACCCCAAAAACTCCAGAAAATTGGGAGATGTGTTGTCCTCAAAAACTGCTCTGGGAGGAAATGAGCTGCAGTGCAAAGGATCAAAGGAGGCCAAAACTAAGCAGAGAGATGTTGCAAAAGCAGGGGGAAAAGTTAAGGAGGAAGACACAACGTGGAGGGGAAGATATGAGGGACATGGCATGGACACTTAAAAAAAAAAAAAAAATTCTTGCCCAAAGTCAAAGCCATCAAATGCAGGCCATATGCCACCAAATGGAGGCCCATGCAGCAAAGCTTGGAAAATGGATCCCTGCTGAAGGCCAAAACAGATAAGAAGGACTTACAAACACACTGGAATGGAGATACCATGAAAGGAATATCATTTGGAGGGGAAAAAAAAAAAATTTGGAAAATTTGGGAAATGTAGTGACTACAAGGAGATGGACCAGGATTTTATCAAGTGCAGGGAAAAGGACCAAAAGAGGGTAAAACAAGAGCTCACAGATGTTGCAAAAGCAGGGGAAAAAGTTAAGCAGGAAGACACATCTTGCAGGGGAAGATATGAGAGACATGGCATGGACACTGTAAAAAAAAAAAAAAAAAGTAAAAAATCTTGCCCAAAGTCAAAGCCATCAAATGCAGGCCATATGCCACCAAATGCAGGCCCATGCAGCAAAGCTTGGAAAATGGATCCCTGCTTAAGGCCAAAACAGATAAGAAGGACTTACAAACACACTGGAATGGAGATACCATGAAAGGAATATCATTTGGAGGATAAAAAACAAAAATTTGGGAAATGTAGTGACTACAAGGAGATGGACCAGGATTTTATTAAGTGCAGGGAAAAGGACCAAAAGAGGGTAAAACAAGAGCTCACAGATGTTGCAAAAACAGGGGAAAATGTTAAGGGGGATGACACAACTTGGAGGGAAAGATGGGAGGAATATGGCATAGATACTTATTAAAAAAAAAAAAAGAAAAAAATCTTGCCCAAAGTCAAAGCCATCAAAAGGCATGGCATGCCATCAAGTGCAGGCACATGCTGCAAAGATTCCTCTAGTGGTCCCCATTGAAATCGCAAGATTCCGTTTCCCTTCCCGAAAGGAAATTTCATTTCCTTTCGGGAAGGGAAACGGAATCTTGCGAACCCAAAAAGAAAGGCTTACAAACACTCTGGAAAGGAGATAGGATCAAATGAAATGCAATTGAAAAAAACCCCAAAAACTCCAGAAAATTGGGAGATGTGTTGTCCTCAAAAACTGCTCTGTGAGGAAATGAGCTGCAGTGCAAAGGACCAAAGGAGGCCAAAACTAAGCAGAGAGATGTTGCAAAAGCAGGGGGAAAAGTTAAGGAGGAAGACACAACGTGGAGGGGAAGATATGAGGGACATGGCATGGACACTCAAAAAAAAAAAAAAAAAAATTCTTGCCCAAAATCAAAGCCATCAAGTGCAGGCCATATGCCACCAAATGCAGGCCCATGCAGCAAAGCTTGGAAAATGGATGCCTGCTTAAGGCCAAAACAGATAAGAAGGACTTACAAACACACTGGAATGGAGACAACAAGAAAGGAATTGCATTTGGAGGAGAAAAAAAAAAATTTTGGGAAATTTGGGAAATGTAGTGACTACAAGGAGATGGACCAGGATTTTATCAAGTGCAGGGAAAAGGACCAAAAGAGGGTAAAACAAGAGCTCACAGATGTTGCAAAAGCAGGGGAAAAAGTTAAGCAGGAAGACACATCTTGCAGGGGAAGATATGAGAGACATGGCATGGACACTATAAAAAAAAAAAAAAAAAGTAAAAAATCTTGCCCAAAGTCAAAGCCATCAAATGCAGGCCATATGCCACCAAATGCAGGCCAATGCAGCAAAGCTTGGAAAATGGATCCCTGCTTAAGGCCAAAACAGATAAGAAGGACTTACAAACACACTGGAAAGGAGATACCATGAAGGGAATTGCATTTGGAGGAGAAAAAAACAAAATTGGGGAAATTTGGGAAATGTAGTGACTACAAGGAGATGGACCAGGATTTTATCAAGTGCAGGGAAAAGGACCAAAAGAGGGTAAAACAAGAGCTCACAGATGTTGCAAAAACAGGGGAAAATGTTAAGGGGGAAGACACAACTTGGAGGGAAAGATGGGAGGAATATGGCATGGACACTATAAAAAAAAAAAAAAAAAAGAAAAAAATCTTGCCCAAAGTCAAAGCCATCAAAAGGCATGGCATGCCATCAAGTGCAGGCACATGCTGCAAAGATTCCTCTAGTGGTCCCCATTGAAATCGCAAGATTCCGTTTCCCTTCCCGAAAGGAAATTTCATTTCCTTTCGGGAAGGGAAACGGAATCTTGCGAACCCAAAAAGAAAGGCTTACAAACACTCTGGAAAGGAGATAGGATCAAATGAAATGCAATTGAAAAAAACCCCAAAAACTCCAGAAAATTGGGAGATGTGTTGTCCTCAAAAACTGCTCTGTGAGGAAATGAGCTGCAGTGCAAAGGACCAAAGGAGGCCAAAACTAAGCAGAGAGATGTTGCAAAAGCAGGGGGAAAAGTTAAGGAGGAAGACACAACGTGGAGGGGAAGATATGAGGGACATGGCATGGACACTTAAAAAAAAAAAAAAAAAAATTCTTGCCCAAAATCAAAGCCATCAAGTGCAGGCCATATGCCACCAAATGCAGGCCCATGCAGCAAAGCTTGGAAAATGGATCCCTGCTTAAGGCCAAAACAGATAAGAAGGACTTACAAACACACTGGAATGGAGACAACATGAAAGGAATTGCATTTGGAGGAGAAAAAAAAAAATTTTGGGAAATTTGGGAAATGTAGTGACTACAAGGAGATGGACCAGGATTTTATCAAGTGCAGGGAAAAGGACCAAAAGAGGGTAAAACAAGAGCTCACAGATGTTGCAAAAGCAGGGGAAAAAGTTAAGCAGGAAGACACATCTTGCAGGGGAATATATGAGAGACATGGCATGGACACTATAAAAAAAAAAGAAAAAAAGTAAAAAATCTTGCCCAAAGTCAAAGCCATCAAATGCAGGCCATATGCCACCAAATGCAGGCCCATGCAGCAAAGCTTGGAAAATGGATCCCTGCTTAAGGCCAAAACAGATAAGAAGGACTTACAAACACACTGGAATGGAGATACCATGAAAGGAATTGCATTTGGAGGAGAAAAAAAAAAAATTTGGGAAATTTGGGAAATGTAGTGACTACAAGGAGATGGACCAGGATTTTATCAAGTGCAGGGAAAAGGACCAAAAGAGGGTAAAACAAGAGCTCACAGATGTTGCAAAAACAGGGGAAAATGTTAAGGGGGATGACATAACTTGGAGGGAAAGATGGGAGGAATATGGCATAGATACTTATTAAAAAAAAAAAAAAGAAAAAAATCTTGCCCAAAGTCAAAGCCATCAAAAGGCATGGCATGCCATCAAGTGCAGGCACATGCTGCAAAGATTCCTCTAGTGGTCCCCATTGAAATCGCAAGATTCCGTTTCCCTTCCCGAAAGGAAATTTCATTTCCTTTCGGGAAGGGAAACGGAATCTTGCGAACCCAAAAAGAAAGGCTTACAAACACTCTGGAAAGGAGATAGGATCAAATGAAATGCAATTGAAAAAAACCCCAAAAACTCCAGAAAATTGGGAGATGTGTTGTCCTCAAAAACTGCTCTGTGAGGAAATGAGCTGCAGTGCAAAAGACCAAAGGAGGCCAAAACTAAGCAGAGAGATGTTGCAAAAGCAGGGGGAAAAGTTAAGGAGGAAGACACAACGTGGAGGGGAAGATATGAGGGACATGGCATGGACACTTAAAAAAAAAAAAAAAAAAATTCTTGCCCAAAATCAAAGCCATCAAGTGCAGGCCATATGCCACCAAATGCAGGCCCATGCAGCAAAGCTTGGAAAATGGATCCCTGCTTAAGGCCAAAACAGATAAGAAGGACTTACAAACACACTGGAATGGAGATACCATGAAAGGAATATCATTTGGAGGAGAAAAAAAAAAAATTTTGGGAAATTTGGGAAATGTAGTGACTACAAGGAGATGGACCAGGATTTTATCAAGTGCAGGGAAAAGGACCAAAAGAGGGTAAAACAAGAGCTCACAGATGTTGCAAAAGCAGGGGAAAAAGTTAAGCAGGAAGACACATCTTGCAGGGGAAGATATGAGAGACATGGCATGGACACTATTAAAAAAAAAAAAAAAAAGTAAAAAATCTTGCCCAAAGTCAAAGCCATCAAATGCAGGCCATATGCCACCAAATGCAGGCCCATGCAGCAAAGCTTGGAAAATGGATCCCTGCTTAAGGCCAAAACAGATAAGAAGGACTTACAAACACACTGGAATGGAGATACCATGAAAGGAATTGCATTTGGAGGAGAAAAAAAAAAAATTTGGGAAATTTGGGAAATGTAGTGACTACAAGGAGATGGACCAGGATTTTATCAAGTGCAGGGAAAAGGACCAAAAGAGGGTAAAACAAGAGCTCACAGATGTTGCAAAAACTGGGGAAAATGTTAAGGGGGAAGACACAACTTGGAGGGAAAGATGGGAGGAATATGGCATAGATACTTATTAAAAAAAAAAAAAAAGAAAAAAATCTTGCCCAAAGTCAAAGCCATCAAAAGGCATGGCATGCCATCAAGTGCAGGCACATGCTGCAAAGATTCCTCTAGTGGTCCCCATTGAAATCGCAAGATTCCGTTTCCCTTCCCGAAAGGAAATGAAATTTCCTTTCGGGAAGGGAAACGGAATCTTGCGAACCCAAAAAGAAAGGCTTACAAACACTCTGGAAAGGAGATAGGATCAAATGAAATGCAATTGAAAAAAACCCCAAAAACTCCAGAAAATTGGGAGATGTGTTGTCCTCAAAAACTGCTCTGTGAGGAAATGAGCTGCAGTGCAAAGGACCAAAGGAGGCCAAAACTAAGCAGAGAGATGTTGCAAAAGCAGGGGGAAAAGTTAAGGAGGAAGACACATCTTGCAGGGGAAGATATGAGGGACATGGCATGGACACTTAAAAAAAAAAAAAAAAAATTCTTGCCCAAAATCAAAGCCATCAAATGCAGGCCATATGCCACCAAATGCAGGCCCATGCAGCAAAGCTTGGAAAATGGATGCCTGCTTAAGGCCAAAACAGATAAGAAGGACTTACAAACACACTGGAATGGAGATACCATGAAAGGAATATCATTTGGAGGAGAAAAAAAAAAATTTTGGGAAATTTGGGAAATGTAGTGACTACAAGGAGATGGACCAGGATTTTATCAAGTGCAGGGAAAAGGACCAAAAGAGGGTAAAACAAGAGCTCACAGATGTTGCAAAAGCAGGGGAAAAAGTTAAGCAGGAAGACACAACTTGGAGGGAAAGATGGGAGGAATATGGCATGGACACTATAAAAAAAAAAAAAAATTAAAAAATCTTGGCCAAAGTCAAAGCCATCAAAAGCAGGCCATATGCCACCAAATGCAGGCCAATGCAGCAAAGCTTGGAAAATGGATCCCTGCTTAAGGCCAAAACAGATAAGAAGGACTTACAAACACACTGGAATGGAGATACCATGAAAGGAATTGCATTTGGAGGAGAAAAAAAAAAAAATTTGGGAAATTTGGGAAATGTAGTGACTACAAGGAGATGGACCAGGATTTTATCAAGTGCAGGGAAAAGGACCAAAAGAGGGTAAAACAAGAGCTCACAGATGTTGCAAAAACAGGGGAAAATGTTAAGGGGGAAGACACAACTTGGAGGGAAAGATGGAAGGAATATGGCATGGACACTATAAAAAAAAAAAAAAAAAGAAAAAAATCTTGCCCAAAGTCAAAGCCATCAAAAGGCATGGCATGCCATCAAGTGCAGGCACATGCTGCAAAGATTCCTCTAGTGGTCCCCATTGAAATCGCAAGATTCCGTTTCCCTTCCCGAAAGGAAATTTCATTTCCTTTCGGGAAGGGAAACGGAATCTTGCGAACCCAAAAAGAAAGGCTTACAAACACTCTGGAAAGGAGATAGGATCAAATGAAATGCAATTGAAAAAAACCCCAAAAACTCCAGAAAATTGGGAGATGTGTTGTCCTCAAAAACTGCTCTGTGAGGAAATGAGCTGCAGTGCAAAGGACCAAAGGAGGCCAAAACTAAGCAGAGAGATGTTGCAAAAGCAGGGGGAAAAGTTAAGGAGGAAGACACATCTTGCAGGGGAAGATATGAGGGACATGGCATGGACACATAAAAAAAAAAAAAAAAAAGTAAAAAATCTTGCCCAAAGTCAAAGCCATCAAATGCAGGCCATATGCCACCAAATGCAGGCCCATGCAGCAAAGCTTGGAAAATGGATCCCTGCTTAAGGCCAAAACAGATAAGAAGGACTTACAAACACACTGGAATGGAGATACCATGAAAGGAATTGCATTTGGAGGAGAAAAAAAAAAAAATTTGGGAAATTTGGGAAATGTAGTGACTACAAGGAGATGGACCAGGATTTTATCAAGTGCAGGGAAAAGGACCAAAAGAGGGTAAAACAAGAGCTCACAGATGTTGCAAAAACAGGGGAAAATGTTAAGGGGGATGACATAACTTGGAGGGAAAGATGGGAGGAATATGGCATAGATACTTATTAAAAAAAAAAAAAAAGAAAAAAATCTTGCCCAAAGTCAAAGCCATCAAAAGGCATGGCATGCCATCAAGTGCAGGCACATGCTGCAAAGATTCCTCTAGTGGTCCCCATTGAAATCGCAAGATTCCGTTTCCCTTCCCGAAAGGAAATTTCATTTCCTTTCGGGAAGGGAAACGGAATCTTGCGAACCCAAAAAGAAAGGCTTACAAACACTCTGGAAAGGAGATAGGATCAAATGAAATGCAATTGAAAAAAACCCCAAAAACTCCAGAAAATTGGGAGATGTGTTGTCCTCAAAAACTGCTCTGTGAGGAAATGAGCTGCAGTGCAAAGGACCAAAGGAGGCCAAAACTAAGCAGAGAGATGTTGCAAAAGCAGGGGGAAAAGTTAAGGAGGAAGACACAACGTGGAGGGGAAGATATGAGGGACATGGCATGGACACTTAAAAAAAAAAAAAAAAAATTCTTGCCCAAAATCAAAGCCATCAAGTGCAGGCCATATGCCACCAAATGCAGGCCCATGCAGCAAAGCTTGGAAAATGGATCCCTGCTTAAGGCCAAAACAGATAAGAAGGACTTACAAACACACTGGAATGGAGATACCATGAAAGGAATATCATTTGGAGGAGAAAAAAAAAAATTTTGGGAAATTTGGGAAATGTAGTGACTACAAGGAGATGGACCAGGATTTTATCAAGTGCAGGGAAAAGGACCAAAAGAGGGTAAAACAAGAGCTCACAGATGTTGCAAAAGCAGGGGAAAAAGTTAAGCAGGAAGACACATCTTGCAGGGGAAGATATGAGAGACATGGCATGGACACTATTAAAAAAAAAAAAAAAAAGTAAAAAATCTTGCCCAAAGTCAAAGCCATCAAATGCAGGCCATATGCCACCAAATGCAGGCCCATGCAGCAAAGCTTGGAAAATGGATCCCTGCTTAAGGCCAAAACAGATAAGAAGGACTTACAAACACACTGGAATGGAGATACCATGAAAGGAATATCATTTGGAGGATAAAAAACAAAAATTTGGGAAATGTAGTGACTACAAGGAGATGGACCAGGATTTTATTAAGTGCAGGGAAAAGGACCAAAAGAGGGTAAAACAAGAGCTCACAGATGTTGCAAAAACAGGGGAAAATATTAAGGGGGAAGACACAACTTGGAGGGAAAGATGGGAGGAATATGGCATGGACACTATAAAAAAAAAAAAAAAAAAGAAAAAAATCTTGCCCAAAGTCAAAGCCATCAAAAGGCATGGCATGCCATCAAGTGCAGGCACATGCTGCAAAGATTCCTCTAGTGGTCCCCATTGAAATCGCAAGATTCCGTTTCCCTTCCCGAAAGGAAATTTCATTTCCTTTCGGGAAGGGAAACGGAATCTTGCGAACCCAAAAAGAAAGGCTTACAAACACTCTGGAAAGGAGATAGGATCAAATGAAATGCAATTGAAAAAAACCCCAAAAACTCCAGAAAATTGGGAGATGTGTTGTCCTCAAAAACTGCTCTGTGAGGAAATGAGCTGCAGTGCAAAGGACCAAAGGAGGCCAAAACTAAGCAGAGAGATGTTGCAAAAGCAGGGGGAAAAGTTAAGGAGGAAGACACAACGTGGAGGGGAAGATATGAGGGACATGGCATGGACACTTAAAAAAAAAAAAAAAAAAATTCTTGCCCAAAATCAAAGCCATCAAGTGCAGGCCATATGCCACCAAATGCAGGCCCATGCAGCAAAGCTTGGAAAATGGATCCCTGCTTAAGGCCAAAACAGATAAGAAGGACTTACAAACACACTGGAATGGAGACAACATGAAAGGAATTGCATTTGGAGGAGAAAAAAAAAAATTTTGGGAAATTTGGGAAATGTAGTGACTACAAGGAGATGGACCAGGATTTTATCAAGTGCAGGGAAAAGGACCAAAAGAGGGTAAAACAAGAGCTCACAGATGTTGCAAAAGCAGGGGAAAAAGTTAAGCAGGAAGACACATCTTGCAGGGGAATATATGAGAGACATGGCATGGACACTATAAAAAAAAAAGAAAAAAAGTAAAAAATCTTGCCCAAAGTCAAAGCCATCAAATGCAGGCCATATGCCACCAAATGCAGGCCCATGCAGCAAAGCTTGGAAAATGGATCCCTGCTTAAGGCCAAAACAGATAAGAAGGACTTACAAACACACTGGAATGGAGATACCATGAAAGGAATTGCATTTGGAGGAGAAAAAAAAAAAATTTGGGAAATTTGGGAAATGTAGTGACTACAAGGAGATGGACCAGGATTTTATCAAGTGCAGGGAAAAGGACCAAAAGAGGGTAAAACAAGAGCTCACAGATGTTGCAAAAACAGGGGAAAATGTTAAGGGGGATGACATAACTTGGAGGGAAAGATGGGAGGAATATGGCATAGATACTTATTAAAAAAAAAAAAAAAGAAAAAAATCTTGCCCAAAGTCAAAGCCATCAAAAGGCATGGCATGCCATCAAGTGCAGGCACATGCTGCAAAGATTCCTCTAGTGGTCCCCATTGAAATCGCAAGATTCCGTTTCCCTTCCCGAAAGGAAATGAAATTTCCTTTCGGGAAGGGAAACGGAATCTTGCGAACCCAAAAAGAAAGGCTTACAAACACTCTGGAAAGGAGATAGGATCAAATGAAATGCAATTGAAAAAAACCCCAAAAACTCCAGAAAATTGGGAGATGTGTTGTCCTCAAAAACTGCTCTGTGAGGAAATGAGCTGCAGTGCAAAGGACCAAAGGAGGCCAAAACTAAGCAGAGAGATGTTGCAAAAGCAGGGGGAAAAGTTAAGGAGGAAGACACATCTTGCAGGGGAAGATATGAGGGACATGGCATGGACACTTAAAAAAAAAAAAAAAAATTCTTGCCCAAAATCAAAGCCATCAAATGCAGGCCATATGCCACCAAATGCAGGCCCATGCAGCAAAGCTTGGAAAATGGATGCCTGCTTAAGGCCAAAACAGATAAGAAGGACTTACAAACACACTGGAATGGAGATACCATGAAAGGAATATCATTTGGAGGAGAAAAAAAAAAATTTTGGGAAATTTGGGAAATGTAGTGACTACAAGGAGATGGACCAGGATTTTATCAAGTGCAGGGAAAAGGACCAAAAGAGGGTAAAACAAGAGCTCACAGATGTTGCAAAAGCAGGGGAAAAAGTTAAGCAGGAAGACACAACTTGGAGGGAAAGATGGGAGGAATATGGCATGGACACTATAAAAAAAAAAAAAAATTAAAAAATCTTGGCCAAAGTCAAAGCCATCAAAAGCAGGCCATATGCCACCAAATGCAGGCCAATGCAGCAAAGCTTGGAAAATGGATCCCTGCTTAAGGCCAAAACAGATAAGAAGGACTTACAAACACACTGGAATGGAGATACCATGAAAGGAATTGCATTTGGAGGAGAAAAAAAAAAAAATTTGGGAAATTTGGGAAATGTAGTGACTACAAGGAGATGGACCAGGATTTTATCAAGTGCAGGGAAAAGGACCAAAAGAGGGTAAAACAAGAGCTCACAGATGTTGCAAAAACTGGGGAAAATGTTAAGGGGGAAGACACAACTTGGAGGGAAAGATGGAAGGAATATGGCATGGACACTATAAAAAAAAAAAAAAAAAGAAAAAAATCTTGCCCAAAGTCAAAGCCATCAAAAGGCATGGCATGCCATCAAGTGCAGGCACATGCTGCAAAGATTCCTCTAGTGGTCCCCATTGAAATCGCAAGATTCCGTTTCCCTTCCCGAAAGGAAATTTCATTTCCTTTCGGGAAGGGAAACGGAATCTTGCGAACCCAAAAAGAAAGGCTTACAAACACTCTGGAAAGGAGATAGGATCAAATGAAATGCAATTGAAAAAAACCCCAAAAACTCCAGAAAATTGGGAGATGTGTTGTCCTCAAAAACTGCTCTGTGAGGAAATGAGCTGCAGTGCAAAGGACCAAAGGAGGCCAAAACTAAGCAGAGAGATGTTGCAAAAGCAGGGGGAAAAGTTAAGGAGGAAGACACAACGTGGAGGGGAAGATATGAGGGACATGGCATGGACACTTAAAAAAAAAAAAAAAAAAATTCTTGCCCAAAATCAAAGCCATCAAGTGCAGGCCATATGCCACCAAATGCAGGCCCATGCAGCAAAGCTTGGAAAATGGATCCCTGCTTAAGGCCAAAACAGATAAGAAGGACTTACAAACACACTGGAATGGAGATACCATGAAAGGAATATCATTTGGAGGAGAAAAAAAAAAATTTTGGGAAATTTGGGAAATGTAGTGACTACAAGGAGATGGACCAGGATTTTATCAAGTGCAGGGAAAAGGACCAAAAGAGGGTAAAACAAGAGCTCACAGATGTTGCAAAAGCAGGGGAAAAAGTTAAGCAGGAAGACACATCTTGCAGGGGAAGATATGAGAGACATGGCATGGACACTATTAAAAAAAAAAAAAAAAAGTAAAAAATCTTGCCCAAAGTCAAAGCCATCAAATGCAGGCCATATGCCACCAAATGCAGGCCCATGCAGCAAAGCTTGGAAAATGGATCCCTGCTTAAGGCCAAAACAGATAAGAAGGACTTACAAACACACTGGAATGGAGATACCATGAAAGGAATTGCATTTGGAGGAGAAAAAAAAAAAATTTGGGAAATTTGGGAAATGTAGTGACTACAAGGAGATGGACCAGGATTTTATCAAGTGCAGGGAAAAGGACCAAAAGAGGGTAAAACAAGAGCTCACAGATGTTGCAAAAACTGGGGAAAATGTTAAGGGGGAAGACACAACTTGGAGGGAAAGATGGGAGGAATATGGCATAGATACTTATTAAAAAAAAAAAAAAAAAAAAAATCTTGCCCAAAGTCAAAGCCATCAAAAGGCATGGCATGCCATCAAGTGCAGGCACATGCTGCAAAGATTCCTCTAGTGGTCCCCATTGAAATCGCAAGATTCCGTTTCCCTTCCCGAAAGGAAATGAAATTTCCTTTCGGGAAGGGAAACGGAATCTTGCGAACCCAAAAAGAAAGGCTTACAAACACTCTGGAAAGGAGATAGGATCAAATGAAATGCAATTGAAAAAAACCCCAAAAACTCCAGAAAATTGGGAGATGTGTTGTCCTCAAAAACTGCTCTGTGAGGAAATGAGCTGCAGTGCAAAGGACCAAAGGAGGCCAAAACTAAGCAGAGAGATGTTGCAAAAGCAGGGGGAAAAGTTAAGGAGGAAGACACATCTTGCAGGGGAAGATATGAGGGACATGGCATGGACACTTAAAAAAAAAAAAAAAAAATTCTTGCCCAAAATCAAAGCCATCAAATGCAGGCCATATGCCACCAAATGCAGGCCCATGCAGCAAAGCTTGGAAAATGGATGCCTGCTTAAGGCCAAAACAGATAAGAAGGACTTACAAACACACTGGAATGGAGATACCATGAAAGGAATATCATTTGGAGGAGAAAAAAAAAAATTTTGGGAAATTTGGGAAATGTAGTGACTACAAGGAGATGGACCAGGATTTTATCAAGTGCAGGGAAAAGGACCAAAAGAGGGTAAAACAAGAGCTCACAGATGTTGCAAAAGCAGGGGAAAAAGTTAAGCAGGAAGACACAACTTGGAGGGAAAGATGGGAGGAATATGGCATGGACACTATAAAAAAAAAAAAAAATTAAAAAATCTTGGCCAAAGTCAAAGCCATCAAAAGCAGGCCATATGCCACCAAATGCAGGCCAATGCAGCAAAGCTTGGAAAATGGATCCCTGCTTAAGGCCAAAACAGATAAGAAGGACTTACAAACACACTGGAATGGAGATACCATGAAAGGAATTGCATTTGGAGGAGAAAAAAAAAAAAATTTGGGAAATTTGGGAAATGTAGTGACTACAAGGAGATGGACCAGGATTTTATCAAGTGCAGGGAAAAGGACCAAAAGAGGGTAAAAACAAGAGCTCACAGATGTTGCAAAAACTGGGGAAAATGTTAAGGGGGAAGACACAACTTGGAGGGAAAGATGGAAGGAATATGGCATGGACACTATAAAAAAAAAAAAAAAAAGAAAAAAATCTTGCCCAAAGTCAAAGCCATCAAAAGGCATGGCATGCCATCAAGTGCAGGCACATGCTGCAAAGATTCCTCTAGTGGTCCCCATTGAAATCGCAAGATTCCGTTTCCCTTCCCGAAAGGAAATTTCATTTCCTTTCGGGAAGGGAAACGGAATCTTGCGAACCCAAAAAGAAAGGCTTACAAACACTCTGGAAAGGAGATAGGATCAAATGAAATGCAATTGAAAAAAACCCCAAAAACTCCAGAAAATTGGGAGATGTGTTGTCCTCAAAAACTGCTCTGTGAGGAAATGAGCTGCAGTGCAAAGGACCAAAGGAGGCCAAAACTAAGCAGAGAGATGTTGCAAAAGCAGGGGGAAAAGTTAAGGAGGAAGACACATCTTGCAGGGGAAGATATGAGGGACATGGCATGGACACATAAAAAAAAAAAAAAAAAGTAAAAAATCTTGCCCAAAGTCAAAGCCATCAAATGCAGGCCATATGCCACCAAATGCAGGCCCATGCAGCAAAGCTTGGAAAATGGATCCCTGCTTAAGGCCAAAACAGATAAGAAGGACTTACAAACACACTGGAATGGAGATACCATGAAAGGAATTGCATTTGGAGGAGAAAAAAAAAAAAATTTGGGAAATTTGGGAAATGTAGTGACTACAAGGAGATGGACCAGGATTTTATCAAGTGCAGGGAAAAGGACCAAAAGAGGGTAAAACAAGAGCTCACAGATGTTGCAAAAACAGGGGAAAATGTTAAGGGGGATGACATAACTTGGAGGGAAAGATGGGAGGAATATGGCATAGATACTTATTAAAAAAAAAAAAAAAAGAAAAAAATCTTGCCCAAAGTCAAAGCCATCAAAAGGCATGGCATGCCATCAAGTGCAGGCACATGCTGCAAAGATTCCTCTAGTGGTCCCCATTGAAATCGCAAGATTCCGTTTCCCTTCCCGAAAGGAAATTTCATTTCCTTTCGGGAAGGGAAACGGAATCTTGCGAACCCAAAAAGAAAGGCTTACAAACACTCTGGAAAGGAGATAGGATCAAATGAAATGCAATTGAAAAAAACCCCAAAAACTCCAGAAAATTGGGAGATGTGTTGTCCTCAAAAACTGCTCTGTGAGGAAATGAGCTGCAGTGCAAAGGACCAAAGGAGGCCAAAACTAAGCAGAGAGATGTTGCAAAAGCAGGGGGAAAAGTTAAGGAGGAAGACACAACGTGGAGGGGAAGATATGAGGGACATGGCATGGACACTTAAAAAAAAAAAAAAATTCTTGCCCAAAATCAAAGCCATCAAGTGCAGGCCATATGCCACCAAATGCAGGCCCATGCAGCAAAGCTTGGAAAATGGATCCCTGCTTAAGGCCAAAACAGATAAGAAGGACTTACAAACACACTGGAATGGAGATACCATGAAAGGAATATCATTTGGAGGAGAAAAAAAAAAAATTTGGGAAATTTGGGAAATGTAGTGACTACAAGGAGATGGACCAGGATTTTATCAAGTGCAGGGAAAAGGACCAAAAGAGGGTAAAACAAGAGCTCACAGATGTTGCAAAAGCAGGGGAAAAAGTTAAGCAGGAAGACACATCTTGCAGGGGAAGATATGAGAGACATGGCATGGACACTATTAAAAAAAAAAAAAAAAGTAAAAAATCTTGCCCAAAGTCAAAGCCATCAAATGCAGGCCATATGCCACCAAATGCAGGCCCATGCAGCAAAGCTTGGAAAATGGATCCCTGCTTAAGGCCAAAACAGATAAGAAGGACTTACAAACACACTGGAATGGAGATACCATGAAAGGAATTGCATTTGGAGGAGAAAAAAAAAAAATTTGGGAAATTTGGGAAATGTAGTGACTACAAGGAGATGGACCAGGATTTTATCAAGTGCAGGGAAAAGGACCAAAAGAGGGTAAAACAAGAGCTCAGAGATGTTGCAAAAACAGGGGAAAATGTTAAGGGGGATGACATAACTTGGAGGGAAAGATGGGAGGAATATGGCATGGACACTATAAAAAAAAAAAAAAAAAGAAAAAAATCTTGCCCAAAGTCAAAGCCATCAAAAGGCATGGCATGCCATCAAGTGCAGGCACATGCTGCAAAGATTCCTCTAGTGGTCCCCATTGCAATCGCAAGATTCCGTTTCCCTTCCCGAAAGGAAATTTCATTTCCTTTCGGGAAGGGAAACGGAATCTTGCGAACCCAAAAAGAAAGGCTTACAAACACTCTGGAAAGGAGATAGGATCAAATGAAATGCAATTGAAAAAAACCCCAAAAACTCCAGAAAATTGGGAGATGTGTTGTCCTCAAAAACTGCTCTGTGAGGAAATGAGCTGCAGTGCAAAGGACCAAAGGAGGCCAAAACTAAGCAGAGAGATGTTGCAAAAGCAGGGGGAAAAGTTAAGGAGGAAGACACAACGTGGAGGGGAAGATATGAGGGACATGGCATGGACACTTAAAAAAAAAAAAAAAAAAATTCTTGCCCAAAATCAAAGCCATCAAGTGCAGGCCATATGCCACCAAATGCAGGCCCATGCAGCAAAGCTTGGAAAATGGATCCCTGCTTAAGGCCAAAACAGATAAGAAGGACTTACAAACACACTGGAATGGAGATACCATGAAAGGAATATCATTTGGAGGAGAAAAAAAAAAATTTTGGGAAATTTGGGAAATGTAGTGACTACAAGGAGATGGACCAGGATTTTATCAAGTGCAGGGAAAAGGACCAAAAGAGGGTAAAACAAGAGCTCACAGATGTTGCAAAAACAGGGGAAAATGTTAAGGGGGATGACACAACTTGGAGGGAAAGATGGGAGGAATATGGCATGGACACTATAAAAAAAAAAAAAAAAAGAAAAAAATCTTGCCCAAAGTCAAAGCCATCAAAAGGCATGGCATGCCATCAAGTGCAGGCACATGCTGCAAAGATTCCTCTAGTGGTCCCCATTGAAATCGCAAGATTCCGTTTCCCTTCCCGAAAGGAAATTTCATTTCCTTTCGGGAAGGGAAACGGAATCTTGCGAACCCAAAAAGAAAGGCTTACAAACACTCTGGAAAGGAGATAGGATCAAATGAAATGCAATTGAAAAAAACCCCAAAAACTCCAGAAAATTGGGAGATGTGTTGTCCTCAAAAACTGCTCTGGGAGGAAATGAGCTGCAGTGCAAAGGATCAAAGGAGGCCAAAACTAAGCAGAGAGATGTTGCAAAAGCAGGGGGAAAAGTTAAGGAGGAAGACACAACGTGGCGGGGAAGATATGAGGGACATGGCATGGACACTTAAAAAAAAAAAAAAATTCTTGCCCAAAATCAAAGCCATCAAATGCAGGCCATATGCCACCAAATGGAGGCCCATGCAGCAAAGCTTGGAAAATGGATCCCTGCTTAAGGCCAAAACAGATAAGAAGGACTTACAAACACACTGGAATGGAGATACCATGAAAGGAATATCATTTGGAGGGGAAAAAAAAAAAATTTGGAAAATTTGGGAAATGTAGTGACTACAAGGAGATGGACCAGGATTTTATCAAGTGCAGGGAAAAGGACCAAAAGAGGGTAAAACAAGAGCTCACAGATGTTGCAAAAGCAGGGGAAAAAGTTAAGCAGGAAGACACATCTTGCAGGGGAAGATATGAGAGACATGGCATGGACACTGTAAAAAAAAAAAAAAAAAGTAAAAAATCTTCCCCAAAGTCAAAGCCATCAAATGCAGGCCATATGCCACCAAATGCAGGCCCATGCAGCAAAGCTTGGAAAATGGATCCCTGCTTAAGGCCAAAACAGATAAGAAGGACTTACAAACACACTGGAATGGAGATACCATGAAAGGAATATCATTTGGAGGATAAAAAACAAAAATTTGGGAAATGTAGTGACTACAAGGAGATGGACCAGGATTTTATTAAGTGCAGGGAAAAGGACCAAAAGAGGGTAAAACAAGAGCTCACAGATATTGCAAAAACAGGGGAAAATGTTAAGGGGGATGACACAACTTGGAGGGAAAGATGGAAGGAATATGGCATGGACACTATAAAAAAAAAAAAAAAAGAAAAAAATCTTGCCCAAAGTCAAAGCCATCAAAAGGCATGGCATGCCATCAAGTGCAGGCACATGCTGCAAAGATTCCTCTAGTGGTCCCCATTGAAATCGCAAGATTCCGTTTCCCTTCCCGAAAGGAAATTTCATTTCCTTTCGGGAAGGGAAACGGAATCTTGCGAACCCAAAAAGAAAGGCTTACAAACACTCTGGAAAGGAGATAGGATCAAATGAAATGCAATTGAAAAAAACCCCAAAAACTCCAGAAAATTGGGAGATGTGTTGTCCTCAAAAACTGCTCTGTGAGGAAATGAGCTGCAGTGCAAAGGACCAAAGGAGGCCAAAACTAAGCAGAGAGATGTTGCAAAAGCAGGGGGAAAAGTTAAGGAGGAAGACACAACGTGGAGGGGAAGATATGAGGGACATGGCATGGACACTCAAAAAAAAAAAAAAAAAATTCTTGCCCAAAATCAAAGCCATCAAGTGCAGGCCATATGCCACCAAATGCAGGCCCATGCAGCAAAGCTTGGAAAATGGATGCCTGCTTAAGGCCAAAACAGATAAGAAGGACTTACAAACACACTGGAATGGAGACAACAAGAAAGGAATTGCATTTGGAGGAGAAAAAAAAAAATTTTGGGAAATTTGGGAAATGTAGTGACTACAAGGAGATGGACCAGGATTTTATCAAGTGCAGGGAAAAGGACCAAAAGAGGGTAAAACAAGAGCTCACAGATGTTGCAAAAGCAGGGGAAAAAGTTAAGCAGGAAGACACATCTTGCAGGGGAAGATATGAGAGACATGGCATGGACACTATAAAAAAAAAAAAAAAAGTAAAAAATCTTGCCCAAAGTCAAAGCCATCAAATGCAGGCCATATGCCACCAAATGCAGGCCAATGCAGCAAAGCTTGGAAAATGGATCCCTGCTTAAGGCCAAAACAGATAAGAAGGACTTACAAACACACTGGAAAGGAGATACCATGAAGGGAATTTCATTTGGAGGAGAAAAAAAAAAAATTGGGGAAATTTGGGAAATGTAGTGACTACAAGGAGATGGACCAGGATTTTATCAAGTGCAGGGAAAAGGACCAAAAGAGGGTAAAACAAGAGCTCACAGATGTTGCAAAAACAGGGGAAAATGTTAAGGGGGAAGACACAACTTGGAGGGAAAGATGGGAGGAATATGGCATGGACACTATAAAAAAAAAAAAAAAAAAGAAAAAAATCTTGCCCAAAGTCAAAGCCATCAAAAGGCATGGCATGCCATCAAGTGCAGGCACATGCTGCAAAGATTCCTCTAGTGGTCCCCATTGAAATCGCAAGATTCCGTTTCCCTTCCCGAAAGGAAATTTCATTTCCTTTCGGGAAGGGAAACGGAATCTTGCGAACCCAAAAAGAAAGGCTTACAAACACTCTGGAAAGGAGATAGGATCAAATGAAATGCAATTGAAAAAAACCCCAAAAACTCCAGAAAATTGGGAGATGTGTTGTCCTCAAAAACTGCTCTGTGAGGAAATGAGCTGCAGTGCAAAGGACCAAAGGAGGCCAAAACTAAGCAGAGAGATGTTGCAAAAGCAGGGGGAAAAGTTAAGGAGGAAGACACAACGTGGAGGGGAAGATATGAGGGACATGGCATGGACACTTAAAAAAAAAAAAAAAAAAATTCTTGCCCAAAATCAAAGCCATCAAGTGCAGGCCATATGCCACCAAATGCAGGCCCATGCAGCAAAGCTTGGAAAATGGATCCCTGCTTAAGGCCAAAACAGATAAGAAGGACTTACAAACACACTGGAATGGAGACAACATGAAAGGAATTGCATTTGGAGGAGAAAAAAAAAAATTTTGGGAAATTTGGGAAATGTAGTGACTACAAGGAGATGGACCAGGATTTTATCAAGTGCAGGGAAAAGGACCAAAAGAGGGTAAAACAAGAGCTCACAGATGTTGCAAAAGCAGGGGAAAAAGTTAAGCAGGAAGACACATCTTGCAGGGGAATATATGAGAGACATGGCATGGACACTATAAAAAAAAAAGAAAAAAAGTAAAAAATCTTGCCCAAAGTCAAAGCCATCAAATGCAGGCCATATGCCACCAAATGCAGGCCCATGCAGCAAAGCTTGGAAAATGGATCCCTGCTTAAGGCCAAAACAGATAAGAAGGACTTACAAACACACTGGAATGGAGATACCATGAAAGGAATTGCATTTGGAGGAGAAAAAAAAAAAATTTGGGAAATTTGGGAAATGTAGTGACTACAAGGAGATGGACCAGGATTTTATCAAGTGCAGGGAAAAGGACCAAAAGAGGGTAAAACAAGAGCTCACAGATGTTGCAAAAACAGGGGAAAATGTTAAGGGGGATGACATAACTTGGAGGGAAAGATGGGAGGAATATGGCATAGATACTTATTAAAAAAAAAAAAAAAAGAAAAAAATCTTGCCCAAAGTCAAAGCCATCAAAAGGCATGGCATGCCATCAAGTGCAGGCACATGCTGCAAAGATTCCTCTAGTGGTCCCCATTGAAATCGCAAGATTCCGTTTCCCTTCCCGAAAGGAAATGAAATTTCCTTTCGGGAAGGGAAACGGAATCTTGCGAACCCAAAAAGAAAGGCTTACAAACACTCTGGAAAGGAGATAGGATCAAATGAAATGCAATTGAAAAAAACCCCAAAAACTCCAGAAAATTGGGAGATGTGTTGTCCTCAAAAACTGCTCTGTGAGGAAATGAGCTGCAGTGCAAAGGACCAAAGGAGGCCAAAACTAAGCAGAGAGATGTTGCAAAAGCAGGGGGAAAAGTTAAGGAGGAAGACACATCTTGCAGGGGAAGATATGAGGGACATGGCATGGACACTTAAAAAAAAAAAAAAAAAATTCTTGCCCAAAATCAAAGCCATCAAATGCAGGCCATATGCCACCAAATGCAGGCCCATGCAGCAAAGCTTGGAAAATGGATGCCTGCTTAAGGCCAAAACAGATAAGAAGGACTTACAAACACACTGGAATGGAGATACCATGAAAGGAATATCATTTGGAGGAGAAAAAAAAAAATTTTGGGAAATTTGGGAAATGTAGTGACTACAAGGAGATGGACCAGGATTTTATCAAGTGCAGGGAAAAGGACCAAAAGAGGGTAAAACAAGAGCTCACAGATGTTGCAAAAGCAGGGGAAAAAGTTAAGCAGGAAGACACAACTTGGAGGGAAAGATGGGAGGAATATTGCATGGACACTATAAAAAAAAAAAAAAATTAAAAAATCTTGGCCAAAGTCAAAGCCATCAAAAGCAGGCCATATGCCACCAAATGCAGGCCAATGCAGCAAAGCTTGGAAAATGGATCCCTGCTTAAGGCCAAAACAGATAAGAAGGACTTACAAACACACTGGAATGGAGATACCATGAAAGGAATTGCATTTGGAGGAGAAAAAAAAAAAAATTTGGGAAATTTGGGAAATGTAGTGACTACAAGGAGATGGACCAGGATTTTATCAAGTGCAGGGAAAAGGACCAAAAGAGGGTAAAACAAGAGCTCACAGATGTTGCAAAAACTGGGGAAAATGTTAAGGGGGAAGACACAACTTGGAGGGAAAGATGGAAGGAATATGGCATGGACACTATAAAAAAAAAAAAAAAAAGAAAAAAATCTTGCCCAAAGTCAAAGCCATCAAAAGGCATGGCATGCCATGAAGTGCAGGCACATGCTGCAAAGATTCCTCTAGTGGTCCCCATTGAAATCGCAAGATTCCGTTTCCCTTCCCGAAAGGAAATTTCATTTCCTTTCGGGAAGGGAAACGGAATCTTGCGAACCCAAAAAGAAAGGCTTACAAACACTCTGGAAAGGAGATAGGATCACATGAAATGCAATTGAAAAAAACCCCAAAAACTCCAGAAAATTGGGAGATGTGTTGTCCTCAAAAACTGCTCTGTGAGGAAATGAGCTGCAGTGCAAAGGACCAAAGGAGGCCAAAACTAAGCAGAGAGATGTTGCAAAAGCAGGGGGAAAAGTTAAGGAGGAAGACACATCTTGCAGGGGAAGATATGAGGGACATGGCATGGACACATTAAAAAAAAAAAAAAAAAGTAAAAAATCTTGCCCAAAGTCAAAGCCATCAAATGCAGGCCATATGCCACCAAATGCAGGCCCATGCAGCAAAGCTTGGAAAATGGATCCCTGCTTAAGGCCAAAACAGATAAGAAGGACTTACAAACACACTGGAATGGAGATACCATGAAAGGAATTGCATTTGGAGGAGAAAAAAAAAAAATTTGGGAAATTTGGGAAATGTAGTGACTACAAGGAGATGGACCAGGATTTTATCAAGTGCAGGGAAAAGGACCAAAAGAGGGTAAAACAAGAGCTCACAGATGTTGCAAAAACAGGGGAAAATGTTAAGGGGGATGACATAACTTGGAGGGAAAGATGGGAGGAATATGGCATAGATACTTATTAAAAAAAAAAAAAAAAGAAAAAAATCTTGCCCAAAGTCAAAGCCATCAAAAGGCATGGCATGCCATCAAGTGCAGGCACATGCTGCAAAGATTCCTCTAGTGGTCCCCATTGAAATCGCAAGATTCCGTTTCCCTTCCCGAAAGGAAATGAAATTTCCTTTCGGGAAGGGAAACGGAATCTTGCGAACCCAAAAAGAAAGGCTTACAAACACTCTGGAAAGGAGATAGGATCAAATGAAATGCAATTGAAAAAAACCCCAAAAACTCCAGAAAATTGGGAGATGTGTTGTCCTCAAAAACTGCTCTGTGAGGAAATGAGCTGCAGTGCAAAGGACCAAAGGAGGCCAAAACTAAGCAGAGAGATGTTGCAAAAGCAGGGGGAAAAGTTAAGGAGGAAGACACATCTTGCAGGGGAAGATATGAGGGACATGGCATGGACACTTAAAAAAAAAAAAAAAAAATTCTTGCCCAAAATCAAAGCCATCAAATGCAGGCCATATGCCACCAAATGCAGGCCCATGCAGCAAAGCTTGGAAAATGGATGCCTGCTTAAGGCCAAAACAGATAAGAAGGACTTACAAACACACTGGAATGGAGATACCATGAAAGGAATATCATTTGGAGGAGAAAAAAAAAAATTTTGGGAAATTTGGGAAATGTAGTGACTACAAGGAGATGGACCAGGATTTTATCAAGTGCAGGGAAAAGGACCAAAAGAGGGTAAAACAAGAGCTCACAGATGTTGCAAAAGCAGGGGAAAAAGTTAAGCAGGAAGACACAACTTGGAGGGAAAGATGGGAGGAATATTGCATGGACACTATAAAAAAAAAAAAAAATTAAAAAATCTTGGCCAAAGTCAAAGCCATCAAAAGCAGGCCATATGCCACCAAATGCAGGCCAATGCAGCAAAGCTTGGAAAATGGATCCCTGCTTAAGGCCAAAACAGATAAGAAGGACTTACAAACACACTGGAATGGAGATACCATGAAAGGAATTGCATTTGGAGGAGAAAAAAAAAAAAATTTGGGAAATTTGGGAAATGTAGTGACTACAAGGAGATGGACCAGGATTTTATCAAGTGCAGGGAAAAGGACCAAAAGAGGGTAAAACAAGAGCTCACAGATGTTGCAAAAACTGGGGAAAATGTTAAGGGGGAAGACACAACTTGGAGGGAAAGATGGAAGGAATATGGCATGGACACTATAAAAAAAAAAAAAAAAAGAAAAAAATCTTGCCCAAAGTCAAAGCCATCAAAAGGCATGGCATGCCATGAAGTGCAGGCACATGCTGCAAAGATTCCTCTAGTGGTCCCCATTGAAATCGCAAGATTCCGTTTCCCTTCCCGAAAGGAAATTTCATTTCCTTTCGGGAAGGGAAACGGAATCTTGCGAACCCAAAAAGAAAGGCTTACAAACACTCTGGAAAGGAGATAGGATCACATGAAATGCAATTGAAAAAAACCCCAAAAACTCCAGAAAATTGGGAGATGTGTTGTCCTCAAAAACTGCTCTGTGAGGAAATGAGCTGCAGTGCAAAGGACCAAAGGAGGCCAAAACTAAGCAGAGAGATGTTGCAAAAGCAGGGGGAAAAGTTAAGGAGGAAGACACAACGTGGAGGGGAAGATATGAGGGACATGGCATGGACACTTAAAAAAAAAAAAAAAAAATTCTTGCCCAAAATCAAAGCCATCAAGTGCAGGCCATATGCCACCAAATGCAGGCCCATGCAGCAAAGCTTGGAAAATGGATCCCTGCTTAAGGCCAAAAGAGATAAGAAGGACTTACAAACACACTGGAATGGAGATACCATGAAAGGAATTGCATTTGGAGGAGAAAAAAAAAAAATTTGGGAAATTTGGGAAATGTAGTGACTACAAGGAGATGGACCAGGATTTTATCAAGTGCAGGGAAAAGGACCAAAAGAGGGTAAAACAAGAGCTCACAGATGTTGCAAAAGCAGGGGAAAAAGTTAAGCAGGAAGACACATCTTGCAGGGGAATATATGAGAGACATGGCGTGGACACTATAAAAAAAAAAGAAAAAAAGTAAAAAATCTTGCCCAAAGTCAAAGCCATCAAATGCAGGCCATATGCCACCAAATGCAGGCCCATGCAGCAAAGCTTGGAAAATGGATCCCTGCTTAAGGCCAAAACAGATAAGAAGGACTTACAAACACACTGGAATGGAGATACCATGAAAGGAATTGCATTTGGAGGAGAAAAAAAAAAAATTTGGGAAATTTGGGAAATGTAGTGACTACAAGGAGATGGACCAGGATTTTATCAAGTGCAGGGAAAAGGACCAAAAGAGGGTAAAACAAGAGCTCACAGATGTTGCAAAAACAGGGGAAAATGTTAAGGGGGATGACATAACTTGGAGGGAAAGATGGGAGGAATATGGCATAGATACTTATTAAAAAAAAAAAAAAAAGAAAAAATCTTGCCCAAAGTCAAAGCCATCAAAAGGCATGGCATGCCATCAAGTGCAGGCACATGCTGCAAAGATTCCTCTAGTGGTCCCCATTGAAATCGCAAGATTCCGTTTCCCTTCCCGAAAGGAAATTTCATTTCCTTTCGGGAAGGGAAACGGAATCTTGCGAACCCAAAAAGAAAGGCTTACAAACACTCTGGAAAGGAGATAGGATCAAATGAAATGCAATTGAAAAAAACCCCAAAAACTCCAGAAAATTGGGAGATGTGTTGTCCTCAAAAACTGCTCTGTGAGGAAATGAGCTGCAGTGCAAAGGACCAAAGGAGGCCAAAACTAAGCAGAGAGATGTTGCAAAAGCAGGGGGAAAAGTTAAGGAGGAAGACACATCTTGCAGGGGAAGATATGAGGGACATGGCATGGACACTTAAAAAAAAAAAAAAAAAATTCTTGCCCAAAATCAAAGCCATCAAATGCAGGCCATATGCCACCAAATGCAGGCCCATGCAGCAAAGCTTGGAAAATGGATGCCTGCTTAAGGCCAAAACAGATAAGAAGGACTTACAAACACACTGGAATGGAGATACCATGAAAGGAATATCATTTGGAGGAGAAAAAAAAAAATTTTGGGAAATTTGGGAAATGTAGTGACTACAAGGAGATGGACCAGGATTTTATCAAGTGCAGGGAAAAGGACCAAAAGAGGGTAAAACAAGAGCTCACAGATGTTGCAAAAGCAGGGGAAAAAGTTAAGCAGGAAGACACAACTTGGAGGGAAAGATGGGAGGAATATGGCATGGACACTATAAAAAAAAAAAAAATTAAAAAATCTTGGCCAAAGTCAAAGCCATCAAAAGCAGGCCATATGCCACCAAATGCAGGCCAATGCAGCAAAGCTTGGAAAATGGATCCCTGCTTAAGGCCAAAACAGATAAGAAGGACTTACAAACACACTGGAATGGAGATACCATGAAAGGAATTGCATTTGGAGGAGAAAAAAAAAAAATTTGGGAAATTTGGGAAATGTAGTGACTACAAGGAGATGGACCAGGATTTTATCAAGTGCAGGGAAAAGGACCAAAAGAGGGTAAAACAAGAGCTCACAGATGTTGCAAAAACAGGGGAAAATGTTAAGGGGGAAGACACAACTTGGAGGGAAAGATGGGAGGAATATGGCATAGATACTTATTAAAAAAAAAAAAAAAAGAAAAAAATCTTGCCCAAAGTCAAAGCCATCAAAAGGCATGGCATGCCATCAAGTGCAGGCACATGCTGCAAAGATTCCTCTAGTGGTCCCCATTGAAATCGCAAGATTCCGTTTCCCTTCCCGAAAGGAAATTTCATTTCCTTTCGGGAAGGGAAACGGAATCTTGCGAACCCAAAAAGAAAGGCTTACAAACACTCTGGAAAGGAGATAGGATCAAATGAAATGCAATTGAAAAAAACCCCAAAAACTCCAGAAAATTGGGAGATGTGTTGTCCTCAAAAACTGCTCTGTGAGGAAATGAGCTGCAGTGCAAAGGACCAAAGGAGGCCAAAACTAAGCAGAGAGATGTTGCAAAAGCAGGGGGAAAAGTTAAGGAGGAAGACACAACGTGGAGGGGAAGATATGAGGGACATGGCATGGACACTTAAAAAAAAAAAAAAAAAAATTCTTGCCCAAAATCAAAGCCATCAAGTGCAGGCCATATGCCACCAAATGCAGGCCCATGCAGCAAAGCTTGGAAAATGGATCCCTGCTTAAGGCCAAAACAGATAAGAAGGACTTACAAACACACTGGAATGGAGACACCATGAAAGGAATATCATTTGGAGGAGAAAAAAAAAAATTTTGGGAAATTTGGGAAATGTAGTGACTACAAGGAGATGGACCAGGATTTTATCAAGTGCAGGGAAAAGGACCAAAAGAGGGTAAAACAAGAGCTCACAGATGTTGCAAAAGCAGGGGAAAAAGTTAAGCAGGAAGACACATCTTGCAGGGGAAGATATGAGAGACATGGCATGGACACTATTAAAAAAAAAAAAAAAAAGTAAAAAATCTTGCCCAAAGTCAAAGCCATCAAATGCGAGCCATATGCCACCAAATGCAGGCCCATGCAGCAAAGCTTGGAAAATGGATCCCTGCTTAAGGCCAAAACAGATAAGAAGGACTTACAAACACACTGGAATGGAGATACCATGAAAGGAATTGCATTTGGAGGAGAAAAAAAAAAAATTTGGGAAATTTGGGAAATGTAGTGACTACAAGGAGATGTACCAGGATTTTATCAAGTGCAGGGAAAAGGACCAAAAGAGGGTAAAACAAGAGCTCACAGATGTTGCAAAAACTGGGGAAAATGTTAAGGGGGAAGACACAACTTGGAGGGAAAGATGGGAGGAATATGGCATAGATACTTATTAAAAAAAAAAAAAAAGAAAAAAATCTTGCCCAAAGTCAAAGCCATCAAAAGGCATGGCATGCCATCAAGTGCAGGCACATGCTGCAAAGATTCCTCTAGTGGTCCCCATTGAAATCGCAAGATTCCGTTTCCCTTCCCGAAAGGAAATTTCATTTCCTTTCGGGAAGGGAAACGGAATCTTGCGAACCCAAAAAGAAAGGCTTACAAACACTCTGGAAAGGAGATAGGATCAAATGAAATGCAATTGAAAAAAACCCCAAAAACTCCAGAAAATTGGGAGATGTGTTGTCCTCAAAAACTGCTCTGTGAGGAAATGAGCTGCAGTGCAAAGGACCAAAGGAGGCCAAAACTAAGCAGAGAGATGTTGCAAAAGCAGGGGGAAAAGTTAAGGAGGAAGACACATCTTGCAGGGGAAGATATGAGGGACATGGCATGGACACTTAAAAAAAAAAAAAAAAAAATTCTTGCCCAAAATCAAAGCCATCAAATGCAGGCCATATGCCACCAAATGCAGGCCCATTCAGCAAAGCTTGGAAAATGGATGCCTGCTTAAGGCCAAAACAGATAAGAAGGACTTACAAACACACTGGAATGGAGATACCATGAAAGGAATATCATTTGGAGGAGAAAAAAAAAAATTTTGGGAAATTTGGGAAATGTAGTGACTACAAGGAGATGGACCAGGATTTTATCAAGTGCAGGGAAAAGGACCAAAAGAGGGTAAAACAAGAGCTCACAGATGTTGCAAAAGCAGGGGAAAAAGTTAAGCAGGAAGACACAACTTGGAGGGAAAGATGGGAGGAATATGGCATGGACACTATAAAAAAAAAAAAAAATTAAAAAATCTTGCCCAAAGTCAAAGCCATCAAAAGGCATGGCATGCCATCAAGTGCAGGCACATGCTGCAAAGATTCCTCTAGTGGTCCCCATTGAAATCGCAAGATTCCGTTTCCCTTCCCGAAAGGAAATTTCATTTCCTTTCGGGAAGGGAAAGGGAATCTTGCGAACCCAAAAAGAAAGGCTTACAAACACTCTGGAAAGGAGATAGGATCAAATGAAATGCAATTGAAAAAAACCCCAAAAACTCCAGAAAATTGGGAGATGTGTTGTCCTCAAAAACCGCTCTGTGAGGAAATGAGCTGCAGTGCAAAGGACCAAAGGAGGCCAAAACTAAGCAGAGAGATGTTGCAAAAGCAGGGGGAAAAGTTAAGGAGGAAGACACAACGTGGAGGGGAAGATATGAGGGACATGGCATGGACACTTAAAAAAAAAAAAATAAAAATTCTTGCCCAAAATCAAAGCCATCAAGTGCAGGCCATATGCCACCAAATGCAGGCCCATGCAGCAAAGCTTGGAAAATGGATCCCTGCTTAAGGCCAAAACAGATAAGAAGGACTTACAAACACACTGGAATGGAGACAACATGAAAGGAATTGCATTTGGAGGAGAAAAAAAAAAAATTTTGGGAAATTTGGGAAATGTAGTGACTACAAGGAGATGGACCAGGATTTTATCAAGTGCAGGGAAAAGGACCAAAAGAGGGTAAAACAAGAGCTCACAGATGTTGCAAAAGCAGGGGAAAAAGTTAAGCAGGAAGACACATCTTGCAGGGGAAGATATGAGAGACATGGCATGGACACTATTAAAAAAAAAAAAAAAAAAGTAAAAAATCTTGCCCAAAGTCAAAGCCATCAAATGCAGGCCATATGCCACCAAATGCAGGCCCATGCAGCAAAGCTTGGAAAATGGATCCCTGCTTAAGGCCAAAACAGATAAGAAGGACTTACAAACACACTGGAATGGAGATACCATGAAAGGAATTGCATTTGGAGGAGAAAAAAAAAAAATTGGGGAAATTTGGGAAATGTAGTGACTACAAGGAGATGGACCAGGATTTTATCAAGTGCAGGGAAAAGGACCAAAAGAGGGTAAAACAAGAGCTCACAGATGTTGCAAAAACAGGGGAAAATGTTAAGGGGGATGACATAACTTGGAGGGAAAGATGGGAGGAATATGGCATAGATAGTTATTAAAAAAAAAAAAAAGAAAAAAATCTTGCCCAAAGTCAAAGCCATCAAAAGGCATGGCATGCCATCAAGTGCAGGCACATGCTGCAAAGATTCCTCTAGTGGTCCCCATTGAAATCGCAAGATTCCGTTTCCCTTCCCAAAAGGAAATTTCATTTCCTTTCGGGAAGGGAAACGGAATCTTGCGAACCCAAAAAGAAAGGCTTACAAACACTCTGGAAAGGAGATAGGATCAAATGAAATGCAATTGAAAAAAACCCCAAAAACTCCAGAAAATTGGGAGATGTGTTGTCCTCAAAAACTGCTCTGTGAGGAAATGAGCTGCAGTGCAAAGGACCAAAGGAGGCCAAAACTAAGCAGAGAGATGTTGCAAAAGCAGGGGGAAAAGTTAAGGAGGAAGACACAACGTGGAGGGGAAGATATGAGGGACATGGCATGGACACTTAAAAAAAAAAAAAAAAAAATTCTTGCCCAAAATCAAAGCCATCAAGTGCAGGCCATATGCCACCAAATGCAGGCCCATGCAGCAAAGCTTGGAAAATGGATCCCTGCTTAAGGCCAAAACAGATAAGAAGGACTTACAAACACACTGGAATGGAGATACCATGAAAGGAATTGCATTTGGAGGAGAAAAAAAAAAAATTTGGGAAATTTGGGAAATGTAGTGACTACAAGGAGATGGACCAGGATTTTATCAAGTGCAGGGAAAAGGACCAAAAGAGGGTAAAACAAGAGCTCACAGATGTTGCAAAAGCAGGGGAAAAAGTTAAGCAGGAAGACACATCTTGCAGGGGAAGATATGAGAGACATGGCATGGACACTATTAAAAAAAAAAAAAAAAGTAAAAAATCTTGCCCAAAGTCAAAGCCATCAAATGCAGGCCATATGCCACCAAATGCAGGCCCATGCAGCAAAGCTTGGAAAATGGATCCCTGCTTAAGGCCAAAACAGATAAGAAGGACTTACAAACACACTGGAATGGAGATACCATGAAAGGAATTGCATTTGGAGGAGAAAAAAAAAAAATTTGGGAAATTTGGGAAATGTAGTGACTACAAGGAGATGGACCAGGATTTTATCAAGTGCAGGGAAAAGGATCAAAAGAGGGTAAAACAAGAGCTCACAGATGTTGCAAAAACAGGGGAAAATGTTAAGGGGGATGACATAACTTGGAGGGAAAGATGGGAGGAATATGGCATAGATACTTATTAAAAAAAAAAAAAAAAGAAAAAAATCTTGCCCAAAGTCAAAGCCATCAAAAGGCATGGCATGCCATCAAGTGCAGGCACATGCTGCAAAGATTCCTCTAGTGGTCCCCATTGAAATCGCAAGATTCCGTTTCCCTTCCCGAAAGGAAATTTCATTTCCTTTCGGGAAGGGAAACGGAATCTTGTGAACCCAAAAAGAAAGGCTTACAAACACTCTGGAAAGGAGATAGGATCAAATGAAATGCAATTGAAAAAAACCCCAAAAACTCCAGAAAATTGGGAGATGTGTTGTCCTCAAAAACTGCTCTGGGAGGAAATGAGCTGCAGTGCAAAGGACCAAAGGAGGCCAAAACTAAGCAGAGAGATGTTGCAAAAGCAGGGGGAAAAGTTAAGCAGGAAGACACAACGTGGAGGGGAAGATATGAGGGACATGGCATGGACACTTAAAAAAAAAAAAAAAAAATTCTTGCCCAAAATCAAAGCCATCAAGTGCAGGCCATATGCCACCAAATGCAGGCCCATGCAGCAAAGCTTGGAAAATGGATCCCTGCTTAAGGCCAAAACAGATAAGAAGGACTTACAAACATACTGGAATGGAGATACCATGAAAGGAATTGCATTTGGAGGAGAAAAAAAAAAATTTTGGGAAATTTGGGAAATGTAGTGACTACAAGGAGATGGACCAGGATTTTATCAAGTGCAGGGAAAAGGACCAAAAGAGGGTAAAACAAGAGCTCACAGATGTTGCAAAAGCAGGGGAAAAAGTTAAGCAGGAAGACACATCTTGCAGGGGAAGATATGAGAGACATGGCATGGACACTATAAAAAAAAAAAAAAAAAGTAAAAAATCTTGCCCAAAGTCAAAGCCATCAAATGCAGGCCATATGCCACCAAATGCAGGCCCATGCAGCAAAGCTTGGAAAATGGATCCCTGCTTAAGGCCAAAACAGATAAGAAGGACTTACAAACACACTGGAATGGAGATACCATGAAAGGAATTGCATTTGGAGGAGAAAAAAAAAAAATTTGGGAAATTTGGGAAATGTAGTGACTACAAGGAGATGGACCAGGATTTTATCAAGTGCAGGGAAAAGGACCAAAAGAGGGTAAAACAAGAGCTCACAGATGTTGCAAAAACAGGGGAAAATGTTAAGGGGGATGACATAACTTGGAGGGAAAGATGGGAGGAATATGGCATAGATACTTATTAAAAAAAAAAAAAAAGAAAAAAATCTTGCCCAAAGTCAAAGCCATCAAAAGGCATGGCATGCCATCAAGTGCAGGCACATGCTGCAAAGATTCCTCTAGTGGTCCCCATTGAAATCGCAAGATTCCGTTTCCCTTCCCAAAAGGAAATTTCATTTCCTTTCGGGAAGGGAAACGGAATCTTGCGAACCCAAAAAGAAAGGCTTACAAACACTCTGGAAAGGAGATAGGATCAAATGAAATGCAATTGAAAAAAACCCCAAAAACTCCAGAAAATTGGGAGATGTGTTGTCCTCAAAAACTGCTCTGTGAGGAAATGAGCTGCAGTGCAAAGGACCAAAGGAGGCCAAAACTAAGCAGAGAGATGTTGCAAAAGCAGGGGGAAAAGTTAAGGAGGAAGACACAACGTGGAGGGGAAGATATGAGGGACATGGCATGGACACTTAAAAAAAAAAAAAAAAAATTCTTGCCCAAAATCAAAGCCATCAAGTGCAGGCCATATGCCACCAAATGCAGGCCCATGCAGCAAAGCTTGGAAAATGGATCCCTGCTTAAGGCCAAAACAGATAAGAAGGACTTACAAACACACTGGAATGGAGATACCATGAAAGGAATATCATTTGGAGGAGAAAAAAAAAAATTTTGGGAAATTTGGGAAATGTAGTGACTACAAGGAGATGGACCAGGATTTTATCAAGTGCAGGGAAAAGGACCAAAAGAGGGTAAAACAAGAGCTCACAGATGTTGCAAAAGCAGGGGAAAAAGTTAAGCAGGAAGACACATCTTGCAGGGGAAGATATGAGAGACATGGCATGGACACTATAAAAAAAAAAAAAAAAAGTAAAAAATCTTGCCCAAAATCAAAGCCATCAAGTGCAGGCCATATGCCACCAAATGCAGGCCCATGCAGCAAAGCTTGGAAAATGGATCCCTGCTTAAGGCCAAAACAGATAAGAAGGACTTACAAACACACTGGAATGGAGATACCATGAAAGGAATTGCATTTGGAGGAGAAAAAAAAAAAATTTGGGAAATTTGGGAAATGTAGTGACTACAAGGAGATGGACCAGGATTTTATCAAGTGCAGGGAAAAGGACCAAAAGAGGGTAAAACAAGAGCTCACAGATGTTGCAAAAACTGGGGAAAATGTTAAGGGGGAAGACACAACTTGGAGGGAAAGATGGAAGGAATATGGCATGGACACTATAAAAAAAAAAAAAAAAAGAAAAAAAATCTTGCCCAAAGTCAAAGCCATCAAAAGGCATGGCATGCCATCAAGTGCAGGCACATGCTGCAAAGATTCCTCTAGTGGTCCCCATTGAAATCGCAAGATTCCGTTTCCCTTCCCGAAAGGAAATGAAATTTCCTTTCGGGAAGGGAAACGGAATCTTGCGAACCCAAAAAGAAAGGCTTACAAACACTCTGGAAAGGAGATAGGATCAAATGAAATGCAATTGAAAAAAACCCCAAAAACTCCAGAAAATTGGGAGATGTGTTGTCCTCAAAAACTGCTCTGTGAGGAAATGAGCTGCACTGCAAAGGACCAAAGGAGGCCAAAACTAAGCAGAGAGATGTTGCAAAAGCAGGGGGAAAAGTTAAGGAGGAAGACACATCTTGCAGGGGAAGATATGAGGGACATGGCATGGACACTTAAAAAAAAAAAAAAAAAATTCTTGCCCAAAATCAAAGCCATCAAATGCAGGCCATATGCCACCAAATGCAGGCCCATGCAGCAAAGCTTGGAAAATGGATGCCTGCTTAAGGCCAAAACAGATAAGAAGGACTTACAAACACACTGGAATGGAGACAAAAAGAAAGGAATTGCATTTGGAGGAGAAAAAAAAAAATTTTGGGAAATTTGGGAAATGTAGTGACTACAAGGAGATGGACCAGGATTTTATCAAGTGCAGGGAAAAGGACCAAAAGAGGGTAAAACAAGAGCTCACAGATGTTGCAAAAGCAGGGGAAAAAGTTAAGCAGGAAGACACATCTTGCAGGGGAAGATATGAGAGACATGGCATGGACACTATTAAAAAAAAAAAAAAAAGTAAAAAATCTTGCCCAAAGTCAAAGCCATCAAATGCAGGCCATATGCCACCAAATGCAGGCCAATGCAGCAAAGCTTGGAAAATGGATCCCTGCTTAAGGCCAAAACAGATAAGAAGGACTTACAAACACACTGGAATGGAGATACCATGAAAGGAATTGCATTTGGAGGAGAAAAAAAAAAAATTTGGGAAATTTGGGAAATGTAGTGACTACAAGGAGATGGACCAGGATTTTATCAAGTGCAGGGAAAAGGACCAAAAGAGGGTAAAACAAGAGCTCACAGATGTTGCAAAAACAGGGGAAAATGTTAAGGGGGAAGACACAACTTGGAGGGAAAGATGGGAGGAATATGGCATGGACACTATAAAAAAAAAAAAAAAAAAGAAAAAAATCTTGCCCAAAGTCAAAGCCATCAAAAGGCATGGCATGCCATCAAGTGCAGGCACATGCTGCAAAGATTCCTCTAGTGGTCCCCATTGAAATCGCAAGATTCCGTTTCCCTTCCCGAAAGGAAATTTCATTTCCTTTCGGGAAGGGAAACGGAATCTTGCGAACCCAAAAAGAAAGGCTTACAAACACTCTGGAAAGGAGATAGGATCAAATGAAATGCAATTGAAAAAAACCCCAAAAACTCCAGAAAATTGGGAGATGTGTTGTCCTCAAAAACTGCTCTGTGAGGAAATGAGCTGCAGTGCAAAGGACCAAAGGAGGCCAAAACTAAGCAGAGAGATGTTGCAAAAGCAGGGGGAAAAGTTAAGGAGGAAGACACATCTTGCAGGGGAAGATATGAGGGACATGGCATGGACACTTAAAAAAAAAAAAAAAAATTCTTGCCCAAAATCAAAGCCATCAAGTGCAGGCCATATGCCACCAAATGCAGGCCCATGCAGCAAAGCTTGGAAAATGGATCCCTGCTTAAGGCCAAAACAGATAAGAAGGACTTACAAACACACTGGAATGGAGATACCATGAAAGGAATATTATTTGGAGGAGAAAAAAAAAAAATTTGGGAAATTTGGGAAATGTAGTGACTACAAGGAGATGGACCAGGATTTTATCAAGTGCAGGGAAAAGGACCAAAAGAGGGTAAAACAAGAGCTCACAGATGTTGCAAAAGCAGGGGAAAAAGTTAAGCAGGAAGACACATCTTGCAGGGGAAGATATGAGAGACATGGCATGGACAGTATAAAAAAAAAAAAAAAAATTAAAAAATCTTGGCCAAAGTCAAAGCCATCAAAAGCAGGCCATATGCCACCAAATGCAGGCCCATGCAGCAAAGCTTGGAAAATGGATCCCTGCTTAAGGCCAAAACAGATAAGAAGGACTTACAAACACACTGGAATGGAGATACCATGAAAGGAATTGCATTTGGAGGAGAAAAAAAAAAATTTGGGAAATTTGGGAAATGTAGTGACTACAAGGAGATGGACCAGGATTTTATCAAGTGCAGGGAAAAGGACCAAAAGAGGGTAAAACAAGAGCTCACAGATGTTGCAAAAACTGGGGAAAATGTTAAGGGGGAAGACACAACTTGGAGGGAAAGATGGAAGGAATATGGCATGGACACTATAAAAAAAAAAAAAAAAGAAAAAAATCTTGCCAAAGTCAAAGCCATCAAAAGGCATGGCATGCCATCAAGTGCAGGCACATGCTGCAAAGATTCCTCTAGTGGTCCCCATTGAAATCGCAAGATTCCGTTTCTTTTCCCGAAAGGAAATTTCATTTCCTTTCGGGAAAGGAAACGGAATCTTGCGAACCCAAAAAGAAAGGCTTACAAACACTCTGGAAAGGAGATAGGATCAAATGAAATGCAATTGAAAAAACCCCCAACAACTCCAGAAAATTGGGAGATGTGTTGTCCTCAAAAACTGCTCTGTGAGGAAATGAGCTGCAGTGCAAAGGACCAAAGGAGGCCAAAACTAAGCAGAGAGATGTTGCAAAAGCAGGGGGAAAAGTTAAGGAGGAAGACACATCTTGCAGGGGAAGATATGAGGGACATGGCATGGACACTGAAAAAAAAAAAAAAAAATTCTTGCCCAAAACCAAAGCCATCAACTGCAGGCCATATGCCACCAAATGCAGGCCCATGCAGCAAAGCTTGGAAAATGGATCCCTGCTTAAGGCCAAAACAGATAAGAAGGACTTACAAACACACTGGAATGGAGACAACATGAAAGGAATTGCATTTGGAGGAGAAAAAAAAAAATTTTGGGAAATTTGGGAAAAGTAGTGACTACAAGGAGATGGACCAGGATTTTATCAAGTGCAGGGAAAAGGACCAAAAGAGGGTAAAACAAGAGCTCACAGATGTTGCAAAAACAGGGGAAAAAGTTAAGCAGGAAGACACATCTTGCAGGGGAAGATATGAGAGACATGGCATGGACACTATAAAAAAAAAAAAAAAGAAAAAAACTTGCCCAAAGTCAAAGCCATCAAATGCAGGCCATATGCCACCAAATGCAGGCCAATGCAGCAAAGCTTGGAAAATGGATCCCTGCTTAAGGCCAAAACAGATAAGAAGGACTTACAAACACACTGGAATGGAGATACCATGAAAGGAATTGCATTTGGAGGAGAAAAAAAAAAATTTAGGGAAATTTGGGAAATGTAGTGACTACAAGGAGATGGACCAGGATTTTATCAAGTGCAGGGAAAAGGACCAAAAGAGGGTAAAACAAGAGCTCACAGATGTTGCAAAAGCAGGGGAAAAAGTTAAGCAGGAAGACACATCTTGCAGGGGAAGATATGAGAGACATGGCATGGACACTATTAAAAAAAAAAAAAAAAGTAAAAAATCTTGCCCAAAGTCAAAGCCATCAAATGCAGGCCATATGCCACCAAATGCAGGCCAATGCAGCAAAGCTTGGAAAATGGATCCCTGCTTAAGGCCAAAACAGATAAGAAGGACTTACAAACACACTGGAATGGAGATACCATGAAAGGAATTGCATTTGGAGGAGAAAAAAAAAAAATTTTGGAAATTTGGGAAATGTAGTGACTACAAGGAGATGGACCAGGATTTTATCAAGTGCAGGGAAAAGGACCAAAAGAGGGTAAAACAAGAGCTCACAGATGTTGCAAAAACAGGGGAAAATGTTAAGGGGGAAGACACAACTTGGAGGGAAAGATGGGAGGAATATGGCATGGACACTATAAAAAAAAAAAAAAAAAAGAAAAAAATCTTGCCCAAAGTCAAAGCCATCAAAAGGCATGGCATGCCATCAAGTGCAGGCACATGCTGCAAAGATTCCTCTAGTGGTCCCCATTGAAATCGCAAGATTCCGTTTCCCTTCCCGAAAGGAAATTTCATTTCCTTTCGGGAAGGGAAACGGAATCTTGCGAACCCAAAAAGAAAGGCTTACAAACACTCTGGAAAGGAGATAGGATCAAATGAAATGCAATTGAAAAAAACCCCAAAAACTCCAGAAAATTGGGAGATGTGTTGTCCTCAAAAACTGCTCTGTGAGGAAATGAGCTGCAGTGCAAAGGACCAAAGGAGGCCAAAACTAAGCAGAGAGATGTTGCAAAAGCAGGGGGAAAAGTTAAGGAGGAAGACACAACGTGGAGGGGAAGATATGAGGGACATGGCATGGACACTTAAAAAAAAAAAAAAAAATTCTTGCCCAAAATCAAAGCCATCAAGTGCAGGCCATATGCCACCAAATGCAGGCCCATGCAGCAAAGCTTGGAAAATGGATGCCTGCTTAAGGCCAAAACAGATAAGAAGGACTTACAAACACACTGGAATGGAGACAACAAGAAAGGAATTGCATTTGGAGGAGAAAAAAAAAAATTTTGGGAAATTTGGGAAATGTAGTGACTACAAGGAGATGGACCAGGATTTTATCAAGTGCAGGGAAAAGGACCAAAAGAGGGTAAAACAAGAGCTCACAGATGTTGCAAAAGCAGGGGAAAAAGTTAAGCAGGAAGACACATCTTGCAGGGGAAGATATGAGAGACATGGCATGGACACTATTAAAAAAAAAAAAAAAAGTAAAAAATCTTGCCCAAAGTCAAAGCCATCAAATGCAGGCCATATGCCACCAAATGCAGGCCCATGCAGCAAAGCTTGGAAAATGGATCCCTGCTTAAGGCCAAAACAGATAAGAAGGACTTACAAACACACTGGAATGGAGATACCATGAAAGGAATTGCATTTGGAGGAGAAAAAAAAAAAATTTGGGAAATTTGGGAAATGTAGTGACTACAAGGAGATGGACCAGGATTTTATCAAGTGCAGGGAAAAGGACCAAAAGAGGGTAAAACAAGAGCTCACAGATGTTGCAAAAACAGGGGAAAATGTTAAGGGGGAAGACACAACTTGGAGGGAAAGATGGGAGGAATATGGCATGGACACTATAAAAAAAAAAAAAAAAAAGAAAAAAATCTTGCCCAAAGTCAAAGCCATCAAAAGGCATGGCATGCCATCAAGTGCAGGCACATGCTGCAAAGATTCCTCTAGTGGTCCCCATTGAAATCGCAAGATTCCGTTTCCCTTCCCGAAAGGAAATTTCATTTCCTTTCGGGAAGGGAAACGGAATCTTGCGAACCCAAAAAGAAAGGCTTACAAACACTCTGGAAAGGAGATAGGATCAAATGAAATGCAATTGAAAAAAACCCCAAAAACTCCAGAAAATTGGGAGATGTGTTGTCCTCAAAAACTGCTCTGTGAGGAAATGAGCTGCAGTGCAAAGGACCAAAGGAGGCCAAAACTAAGCAGAGAGATGTTGCAAAAGCAGGGGGAAAAGTTAAGGAGGAAGACACATCTTGCAGGGGAAGATATGAGGGACATGGCATGGACACTTAAAAAAAAAAAAAAAATTCTTGCCCAAAATCAAAGCCATCAAGTGCAGGCCATATGCCACCAAATGCAGGCCCATGCAGCAAAGCTTGGAAAATGGATCCCTGCTTAAGGCCAAAACAGATAAGAAGGACTTACAAACACACTGGAATGGAGATACCATGAAAGGAATATTATTTGGAGGAGAAAAAAAAAAAATTTGGGAAATTTGGGAAATGTAGTGACTACAAGGAGATGGACTAGGATTTTATCAAGTGCAGGGAAAAGGACCAAAAGAGGGTAAAACAAGAGCTCACAGATGTTGCAAAAGCAGGGGAAAAAGTTAAGCAGGAAGACACATCTTGCAGGGGAAGATATGAGAGACATGGCATGGACAGTATAAAAAAAAAAAAAAAAATTAAAAAATCTTGGCCAAAGTCAAAGCCATCAAAAGCAGGCCATATGCCACCAAATGCAGGCCCATGCAGCAAAGCTTGGAAAATGGATCCCTGCTTAAGGCCAAAACAGATAAGAAGGACTTACAAACACACTGGAATGGAGATACCATGAAAGGAATTGCATTTGGAGGAGAAAAAAAAAATAAATTTGGGAAATTTGGGAAATGTAGTGACTACAAGGAGATGGACCAGGATTTTATCAAGTGCAGGGAAAAGGACCAAAAGAGGGTAAAACAAGAGCTCACAGATGTTGCAAAAGCAGGGGAACATGTTAAGGGGGAAGACACAACTTGGAGGGAAAGATTGGAGGAATATGGCATGGACACTATAAAAAAAAAAAAAAAAAGAAAAAAATCTTGCCCAAAGTCAAAGCCATCAAAAGGCATGGCATGCCATCAAGTGCAGGCACATGCTGCAAAGATTCCTCTAGTGGTCCCCATTGAAATCGCAAGATTCCGTTTCCCTTCCCGAAAGGAAATTTCATTTCCTTTCGGGAAGGGAAACGGAATCTTGCGAACCCAAAAAGAAAGGCTTACAAACACTCTGGAAAGGAGATAGGATCAAATGAAATGCAATTGAAAAAAACCCCAAAAACTCCAGAAAATTGGGAGATGTGTTGTCCTCAAAAACTGCTCTGTGAGGAAATGAGCTGCAGTGCAAAGGACCAAAGGAGGCCAAAACTAAGCAAAGAGATGTTGCAAAAGCAGGGGGAAAAGTTAAGGAGGAAGACACAACGTGGAGGGGAAGATATGAGGGACATGGCATGGACACTTAAAAAAAAAAAAAAAAAAAAAATTCTTGCCCAAAACCAAAGCCATCAACTGCAGGCCATATGCCACCAAATGCAGGCCCATGCAGCAAAGCTTGGAAAATGGATCCCTGCTTAAGGCCAAAACAGATAAGAAGGACTTACAAACACACTGGAATGGAGACAACATGAAAGGAATTGCATTTGGAGGAGAAAAAAAAAAATTTTGGGAAATTTGGGAAAAGTAGTGACTACAAGGAGATGGACCAGGATTTTATCAAGTGCAGGGAAAAGGACCAAAAGAGGGTAAAACAAGAGCTCACAGATGTTGCAAAAACAGGGGAAAAAGTTAAGCAGGAAGACACATCTTGCAGGGGAAGATATGAGAGACATGGCATGGACACTATAAAAAAAAAAAAAAAGAAAAAAACTTGCCCAAAGTCAAAGCCATCAAATGCAGGCCATATGCCACCAAATGCAGGCCAATGCAGCAAAGCTTGGAAAATGGATCCCTGCTTAAGGCCAAAACAGATAAGAAGGACTTACAAACACACTGGAATGGAGATACCATGAAAGGAATTGCATTTGGAGGAGAAAAAAAAAAATTTAGGGAAATTTGGGAAATGTAGTGACTACAAGGAGATGGACCAGGATTTTATCAAGTGCAGGGAAAAGGACCAAAAGAGGGTAAAACAAGAGCTCACAGATGTTGCAAAAGCAGGGGAAAAAGTTAAGCAGGAAGACACATCTTGCAGGGGAAGATATGAGAGACATGGCATGGACACTATTAAAAAAAAAAAAAAAGTAAAAAATCTTGCCCAAAGTCAAAGCCATCAAATGCAGGCCATATGCCACCAAATGCAGGCCAATGCAGCAAAGCTTGGAAAATGGATCCCTGCTTAAGGCCAAAACAGATAAGAAGGACTTACAAACACACTGGAATGGAGATACCATGAAAGGAATTGCATTTGGAGGAGAAAAAAAAAAACTTTGGGAAATTTGGGAAATGTAGTGACTACAAGGAGATGGACCAGGATTTTATCAAGTGCAGGGAAAAGGACCAAAAGAGGGTAAAACAAGAGCTCACAGATGTTGCAAAAACAGGGGAAAATGTTAAGGGGGAAGACACAACTTGGAGGGAAAGATGGGAGGAATATGGCATGGACACTATAAAAAAAAAAAAAAAAAAGAAAAAAATCTTGCCCAAAGTCAAAGCCATCAAAAGGCATGGCATGCCATCAAGTGCAGGCACATGCTGCAAAGATTCCTCTAGTGGTCCCCATTGAAATCGCAAGATTCCGTTTCCCTTCCCGAAAGGAAATTTCATTTCCTTTCGGGAAGGGAAACGGAATCTTGCGAACCCAAAAAGAAAGGCTTACAAACACTCTGGAAAGGAGATAGGATCAAATGAAATGCAATTGAAAAAAACCCCAAAAACTCCAGAAAATTGGGAGATGTGTTGTCCTCAAAAACTGCTCTGTGAGGAAATGAGCTGCAGTGCAAAGGACCAAAGGAGGCCAAAACTAAGCAGAGAGATGTTGCAAAAGCAGGGGGAAAAGTTAAGGAGGAAGACACATCTTGCAGGGAAAGATATGAGGGACATGGCATGGACACTTAAAAAAAAAAAAAAAAAATTCTTGCCCAAAATCAAAGCCATCAAAAGCAGGCCATATGCCACCAAATGCAGGCCCATGCAGCAAAGCTTGGAAAATGGATCCCTGCTTAAGGCCAAAACAGATAAGAAGGACTTACAAACACACTGGAATGGAGATACCATGAAAGGAATTGCATTTGGAGGAGAAAAAAAAAAATTTGGGAAATTTGGGAAATGTAGTGACTACAAGGAGATGGACCAGGATTTTATCAAGTGCAGGGAAAAGGACCAAAAGAGGGTAAAACAAGAGCTCACAGATGTTGCAAAAACTGGGGAAAATGTTAAGGGGGAAGACACAACTTGGAGGGAAAGATGGGAGGAATATGGCATGGACACTATAAAAAAAAAAAAAAAAAGAAAAAAATCTTGCCCAAAGTCAAAGCCATCAAAAGGCATGGCATGCCATCAAGTGCAGGCACATGCTGCAAAGATTCCTCTAGTGGTCCCCATTGAAATCGCAAGATTCCGTTTCCCTTCCCGAAAGGAAATTTCATTTCCTTTCGGGAAGGGAAACGGAATCTTGCGAACCCAAAAAGAAAGGCTTACAAACACTCTGGAAAGGAGATAGGATCAAATGAAATGCAATTGAAAACAACCCCAAAAACTCCAGAAAATTGGGAGATGTGTTGTCCTCAAAAACTGCTCTGTGAGGAAATGAGCTGCAGTGCAAAGGACCAAAGGAGGCCAAAACTAAGCAGAGAGATGTTGCAAAAGCAGGGGGAAAAGTTAAGGAGGAAGACACATCTTGCAGGGGAAGATATGAGGGACATGGCATGGACACTTAAAAAAAAAAAAAAAAATTCTTGCCCAAAATCAAAGCCATCAAATGCAGGCCATATGCCACCAAATGCAGGCCCATGCAGCAAAGCTTGGAAAATGGATCCCTGCTTAAGGCCAAAACAGATAAGAAGGACTTACAAACACACTGGAATGGAGATACCATGAAAGGAATTGCATTTGGAGGAGAAAAAAAAAATATTTGGGAAATTTGGGAAATGTAGTGACTACAAGGAGATGGACCAGGATTTTATCAAGTGCAGGGAAAAGGACCAAAAGAGGGTAAAACAAGAGCTCACAGATGTTGCAAAAACTGGGGAAAATGTTAAGGGGGAAGACACAACTTGGAGGGAAAGATGGAAGGAATATGGCATGGACACTATAAAAAAAAAAAAAAAAGAAAAAAATCTTGCCAAAGTCAAAGCCATCAAAAGGCATGGCATGCCATCAAGTGCAGGCACATGCTGCAAAGATTCCTCTAGTGGTCCCCATTGAAATCGCAAGATTCCGTTTCTTTTCCCGAAAGGAAATTTCATTTCCTTTCGGGAAAGGAAACGGAATCTTGCGAACCCAAAAAGAAAGGCTTACAAACACTCTGGAAAGGAGATAGGATCAAATGAAATGCAATTGAAAAAACCCCCAACAAATCCAGAAAATTGGGAGATGTGTTGTCCTCAAAAACTGCTCTGTGAGGAAATGAGCTGCAGTGCAAAGGACCAAAGGAGGCCAAAACTAAGCAGAGAGATGTTGCAAAAGCAGGGGGAAAAGTTAAGGAGGAAGACACATCTTGCAGGGGAAGATATGAGGGACATGGCATGGACACTTAAAAAAAAAAAAAAAAATTCTTGCCCAAAGTCAAAGCCATCAAATGCAGGCCATATGCCACCAAATGCAGGCCCATGCAGCAAAGCTTGGAAAATGGATCCCTGCTTAAGGCCAAAACAGATAAGAAGGACTTACAAACACACTGGAATGGAGATACCATGAAAGGAATTGCATTTGGAGGAGAAAAAAAAAAAATTTGGGAAATTTGGGAAATGTAGTGACTACAAGGAGATGGACCAGGATTTTATCAAGTGCAGGGAAAAGGACCAAAAGAGGGTAAAACAAGAGCTCACAGATGTTGCAAAAGCAGGGGAAAATGTTAAGGGGGAAGACACAACTTGGAGGGAAAGATGGGAGGAATATGGCATGGACACTATAAAAAAAAAAAAAAAAGAAAAAAATCTTGCCCAAAGTCAAAGCCATCAAAAGGCATGGCATGCCATCAAGTGCAGGCACATGCTGCAAAGATTCCTCTAGTGGTCCCCATTGAAATCGCAAGATTCCGTTTCCCTTCCCGAAAGGAAATTTCATTTCCTTTCGGGAAGGGAAACGGAATCTTGCGAACCCAAAAAGAAAGGCTTACAAACACTCTGGAAAGGAGATAGGATCAAATGAAATGCAATTGAAAAAAACCCCAAAAACTCCAGAAAATTGGGAGATGTGTTGTCCTCAAAAACTGCTCTGTGAGGAAATGAGCTGCAGTGCAAAGGACCAAAGGAGGCCAAAACTAAGCAAAGAGATGTTGCAAAAGCAGGGGGAAAAGTTAAGGAGGAAGACACAACGTGGAGGGGAAGATATGAGGGACATGGCATGGACACTTAAAAAAAAAAAAAAAAAAAAAAATTCTTGCCCAAAACCAAAGCCATCAACTGCAGGCCATATGCCACCAAATGCAGGCCCATGCAGCAAAGCTTGGAAAATGGATCCCTGCTTAAGGCCAAAACAGATAAGAAGGACTTACAAACACACTGGAATGGAGACAACATGAAAGGAATTGCATTTGGAGGAGAAAAAAAAAAATTTTGGGAAATTTGGGAAAAGTAGTGACTACAAGGAGATGGACCAGGATTTTATCAAGTGCAGGGAAAAGGACCAAAAGAGGGTAAAACAAGAGCTCACAGATGTTGCAAAAACAGGGGAAAAAGTTAAGCAGGAAGACACATCTTGCAGGGGAAGATATGAGAGACATGGCATGGACACTATAAAAAAAAAAAAAAAGAAAAAAACTTGCCCAAAGTCAAAGCCATCAAATGCAGGCCATATGCCACCAAATGCAGGCCAATGCAGCAAAGCTTGGAAAATGGATCCCTGCTTAAGGCCAAAACAGATAAGAAGGACTTACAAACACACTGGAATGGAGATACCATGAAAGGAATTGCATTTGGAGGAGAAAAACAAAAAATTTTGGAAATTTGGGAAATGTAGTGACTACAAGGAGATGGACCAGGATTTCATCAAGTGCAGGGAAAAGGACCAAAAGAGGGTAAAACAAGAGCTCACAGATGTTGCAAAAGCAGGGGAAAAAGTTAAGCAGGAAGACACATCTTGCAGGGGAAGATATGAGAGACATGGCATGGACACTATTAAAAAAAAAAAAAAGAAAAGTAAAAAATCTTGCCCAAAGTCAAAGCCATCAAATGCAGGCCATATGCCACCAAATGCAGGCCCATGCAGCAAAGCTTGGAAAATGGATCCCTGCTTAAGGCCAAAACAGATAAGAAGGACTTACAAACACACTGGAATGGAGATACCATGAAAGGAATATCATTTGGAGGAGAAAAAAAAAAAATTTGGGAAATTTGGGAAATGTAGTGACTACAAGGAGATGGACCAGGATTTTATCAAGTGCAGGGAAAAGGACCAAAAGAGGGTAAAGCAAGAGCTCACAGATGTTGCAAAAACAGGGGAAAAAATTAAGGAGGAAGACACAACTTGGAGGGAAAGATGGGAGGAATATGGCATGGATACTTATTAAAAAAAAAAAAAAATTAAAAAATCTTGGCCACAGTCAAAGCCATCAAAAGCAGGCCATATGCCACCAAATGCAGGCCAATGCAGCAAAGCTTGGAAAATGGATCACTGCTTAAGGCCAAAACAGATAAGAAGGACTTACAAACACACTGGAATGGAGATACCATGAAAGGAATTGCATTTGGAGGAGAAAAAAAAAAAATTTGGGAAATTTGGGAAATGTAGTGACTACAAGGAGATGGACCAGGATTTTATCAAGTGCAGGGAAAAGGACCAAAAGAGGGTAAAACAAGAGCTCACAGATGTTGAAAAAACTGGGGAAAATGTTAAGGGGGAAGACACAACTTGGAGGGAAAGATGGGAGGAATATGGCATGGACACTATAAAAAAAAAAAAAATTAAAAAATCTTGGCCAAAGTCAAAGCCCTCAAATGCAGGCCATATGCCACCAAATGCAGGCCAATGCAGCAAAGCTTGGAAAATGGATCACTGCTTAAGGCCAAAACAGATAAGAAGGACTTACAAACACACTGGAATGGAGATACCATGAAAGGAATTGCATTTGGAGGAGAAAAAAAAAAAATTTGGGAAATTTGGGAAATGTAGTGACTACAAGGAGATGGACCAGGATTTTATCAAGTGCAGGGAAAAGGACCAAAAGAGGGTAAAACAAGAGCTCACAGATGTTGCAAAAACTGGGGAAAATGTTAAGGGGGAAGACACAACTTGGAGGGAAAGATGGAAGGAATATGGCATGGACACTATAAAAAAAAAAAAAAAAAGAAAAAAATCTTGCCCAAAGTCAAAGCCATCAAAAGGCATGGCATGCCATCGATGTGCAGGCACATGCTGCAAAGATTCCTCTAGTGGTCCCCATTGAAATCGCAAGATTCCGTTTCCCTTCCCGAAAGGAAATGAAATTTCCTTTCGGGAAGGGAAACGGAATCTTGCGAACCCAAAAAGAAAGGCTTACAAACACTCTGGAAAGGAGATAGGATCAAATGAAATGCAATTGAAAAAAACCCCAAAAACTCCAGAAAATTGGGAGATGTGTTGTCCTCAAAAACTGCTCTGTGAGGAAATGAGCTGCAGTGCAAAGGACCAAAGGAGGCCAAAACTAAGCAGAGAGATGTTGCAAAAGCAGGGGGAAAAGTTAAGGAGGAAGACACAACGTGGAGGGGAAGATATGAGGGACATGGCATGGACACTATTAAAAAAAAAAAAAAAAAATTCTTGCCCAAAGTCAAAGCCATCAAGTGCAGGCCATATGCCACCAAATGCAGGCCCATGCAGCAAAGCTTGGAAAATGGATCCCTGCTTAAGGCCAAAACAGATAAGAAGGACTTACAAACACACTGGAATGGAGATACCATGAAAGGAATTGCATTTGGAGGAGAAAAAAAAAAACTTTGGGAAATTTGGGAAATGTAGTGACTACAAGGAGATGGACCAGGATTTTATCAAGTGCAGGGAAAAGGACCAAAAGAGGGTAAAACAAGAGCTCACAGATGTTGCAAAAACAGGGGAAAATGTTAAGGGGGAAGACACAACTTGGAGGGAAAGATGGGAGGAATATGGCATGGACACTATAAAAAAAAAAAAAAAAAAGAAAAAAATCTTGCCCAAAGTCAAAGCCATCAAAAGGCATGGCATGCCATCAAGTGCAGGCACATGCTGCAAAGATTCCTCTAGTGGTCCCCATTGAAATCGCAAGATTCCGTTTCCCTTCCCGAAAGGAAATTTCATTTCCTTTCGGGAAGGGAAACGGAATCTTGCGAACCCAAAAAGAAAGGCTTACAAACACTCTGGAAAGGAGATAGGATCAAATGAAATGCAATTGAAAAAAACCCCAAAAACTCCAGAAAATTGGGAGATGTGTTGTCCTCAAAAAATGCTCTGTGAGGAAATGAGCTGCAGTGCAAAGGACCAAAGGAGGCCAAAACTAAGCAGAGAGATGTTGCAAAAGCAGGGGGAAAAGTTAAGCAGGAAGACACAACGTGGAGGGGAAGATATGAGGGACACGGCATGGACGCTAGAAAAAAAAAAAAGTAAAAAATCTTGCCCAAAGTCAAAGTCATCAAGTGCAGGCCATATGCCACCAAATGCAGGCCTATGCAGCAAAGCTTGGAAAATGGATCCCTGCTTAAGGCCAAAACAGATAAGAAGGACTTACAAACACACTGGAATGGAGATACCATGAAAGCAATATCATTTGGAGGAGAAAAAAAAAAAATTTGGGAAATTTGGGAAATGTAGTGACTACAAGGAGATGGACCAGGATTTCATCAAGTGCAGGGAAAAGGACCAAAAGAGGGTAAAACAAGAGCTCACAGATGTTGCAAAAGCAGGGGAAAAAGTTAAGCAGGAAGACACATCTTGCAGGGGAAGATATGAGAGACATGGCATGGACACTATTAAAAAAAAAAAAAAGAAAAGTAAAAAATCTTGCCCAAAGTCAAAGCCATCAAATGCAGGCCATATGCCACCAAATGCAGGCCCATGCAGCAAAGCTTGGAAAATGGATCCCTGCTTAAGGCCAAAACAGATAAGAAGGACTTACAAACACACTGGAATGGAGATACCATGAAAGGAATATCATTTGGAGGAGAAAAAAAAAAAATTTGGGAAATTTGGGAAATGTAGTGACTACAAGGAGATGGACCAGGATTTTATCAAGTGCAGGGAAAAGGACCAAAAGAGGGTAAAGCAAGAGCTCACAGATGTTGCAAAAACAGGGGAAAAAATTAAGGAGGAAGACACAACTTGGAGGGAAAGATGGGAGGAATATGGCATGGATACTTATTAAAAAAAAAAAAAAATTAAAAAATCTTGGCCACAGTCAAAGCCATCAAAAGCAGGCCATATGCCACCAAATGCAGGCCAATGCAGCAAAGCTTGGAAAATGGATCACTGCTTAAGGCCAAAACAGATAAGAAGGACTTACAAACACACTGGAATGGAGATACCATGAAAGGAATTGCATTTGGAGGAGAAAAAAAAAAAATTTGGGAAATTTGGGAAATGTAGTGACTACAAGGAGATGGACCAGGATTTTATCAAGTGCAGGGAAAAGGACCAAAAGAGGGTAAAACAAGAGCTCACAGATGTTGAAAAAACTGGGGAAAATGTTAAGGGGGAAGACACAACTTGGAGGGAAAGATGGAAGGAATATGGCATGGACACTATAAAAAAAAAAAAAAAGAAAAAAATCTTGCCCAAAGTCAAAGCCATCAAAAGGCATGGCATGCCATCGATGTGCAGGCACATGCTGCAAAGATTCCTCTAGTGGTCCCCATTGAAATCGCAAGATTCCGTTTCCCTTCCCGAAAGGAAATTTCATTTCCTTTCGGGAAGGGAAACGGAATCTTGCGAACCCAAAAAGAAAGGCTTACAAACACTCTGGAAAGGAGATAGGATCAAATGAAATGCAATTGAAAAAAAACCCAAAAACTCCAGAAAATTGGGAGATGTGTTGTCCTCAAAAACTGCTCTGTGAGGAAATGAGCTGCAGTGCAAAGGACCAAAGGAGGCCAAAACTAAGCAGAGAGATGTTGCAAAAGCAGGGGGAAAAGTTAAGGAGGAAGACACAACGTGGAGGGGAAGATATGAGGGACATGGCATGGACACTTAAAAAAAAAAAAAAAAAATTCTTGCCCAAAATCAAAGCCATCAAGTGCAGGCCATATGCCACCAAATGCAGGCCCATGCAGCAAAGCTTGGAAAATGGATCCCTGCTTAAGGCCAAAACAGATAAGAAGGACTTACAGACACACTGGAATTGAGATACCTTGGAAGGAATTGCATTTGGAGGAGAAAAAAAAAAATTTGGGAAATTTGGGAAATGTAGTGACTACAAGGAGATGGACCAGGATTTTATCAAGTGCAGGGAAAAGGACCAAAAGAGGGTAAAACAAGAGCTCACAGATGTTGCAAAAACAGGGCAAAATGTTAAGCGGGAAGACACAACTTGGAGGGAAAGATGGGAGGAATATGGCATAGATTCTTATTAAAAAAAAAAAAAAAGAAAAAAATCTTGCCCAAAGTCAAAGCCATCAAAAGGCATGGCATGCCATCAAGTGCAGGCACATGCTGCAAAGATTCCTCTAGTGGTCCCCATTGAAATCGCAAGATTCCGTTTCCCTTCCCGAAAGGAAATGAAATTTCCTTTCGGGAAGGGAAACGGAATCTTGCGAACCCAAAAAGAAAGGCTTACAAACACTCTGGAAAGGAGATAGGATCAAATGAAATGCAATTGAAAAAAACCCCAAAAACTCCAGAAAATTGGGAGATGTGTTGTCCTCAAAAACTGCTCTGTGAGGAAATGAGCTGCAGTGCAAAGGACCAAAGGAGGCCAAAACTAAGCAGAGAGATGTTGCAAAAGCAGGGGGAAAAGTTAAGCAGGAAGACACAACGTGGAGGGGAAGATATGAGGGACACGGCATGGACGCTAGAAAAAAAAAAAAGTAAAAAATCTTGCCCAAAGTCAAAGTCATCAAGTGCAGGCCATATGCCACCAAATGCAGGCCTATGCAGCAAAGCTTGGAAAATGGATCCCTGCTTAAGGCCAAAACAGATAAGAAGGACTTACAAACACACTGGAATGGAGATACCATGAAAGCAATATCATTTGGAGGAGAAAAAAAAAAAATTTGGGAAATTTGGGAAATGTAGTGACTACAAGGAGATGGACCAGGATTTTATCAAGTGCAGGGAAAAGGACCAAAAGAGGGTAAAACAAGAGCTCACAGATGTTGCAAAAACAGGGGAAAATGTTAAGGGGGAAGACACAACTTGGAGAGAAAGATGGGAGGAATATGGCATAGATACTTATTAAAAAAAAAAAAAGAAAAAAATCTTGCCCAAAGTCAAAGCCATCAAAAGGCATGGCATGCCATCAAATGCAGGCACATGCTGCAAAGATTCCTCTAGTGGTCCCCATTGAAATCGCAAGATTCCGTTTCCCTTCCCGAAAGGAAATTTCATTTCCTTTCGGGAAGGGAAACGGAATCTTGCGAACCCAAAAAGAAAGGCTTACAAACACTCTGGAAAGGAGATAGGATCAAATGAAATGCAATTGAAAAAAACCCCAAAAACTCCAGAAAATTGGGAGATGTGTTGTCCTTAAAAACTGCTCTGTGAGGAAATGAGCTGCAGTGCAAAGGACCAAAGGAGGCCAAAACTAAGCAGAGAGATGTTGCAAAAGCAGGGGGAAAAGTTAAGGAGGAAGACACAACGTGGAGGGGAAGATATGAGGGACATGGCATGGACACTTAAAAAAAAATTCTTGCCCAAAATCAAAGCCATCAAGTGCAGGCCATATGCCACCAAATGCAGGCCCATGCAGCAAAGCTTGGAAAATGGATCCCTGCTTAAGGCCAAAACAGATAAGAAGGACTTACAAACACACTGGAATGGAGACAACATGAAAGGAATTGCATTTGGAGGAGAAAAAATAAATTTTGGGAAATTTGGGAAATGTAGTGACTACAAGGAGATGGACCAGGATTTTATCAAGTGCAGGGAAAAGGACCAAAAGAGGGTAAAACAAGAGCTCACAGATGTTGCAAAAGCAGGGGAAAAAGTTAAGCAGGAAGACACATCTTGCAGGGGAAGATATGAGAGACACGGCATGGACACTATAAAAAAAAAAAAAAAGGTAAAAAATATTGCCCAAAGTCAAAGCCATCAAATGCAGGCCATATGCCACCAAATGCAGGCCCATGCAGCAAAGCTTGGAAAATGGATCCCTGCTTAAGGCCAAAACAGATAAGAAGGACTTACAAACACACTGGAATGGAGACAACATGAAAGGAATTGCATTTGGAGGAGAAAAAAAAATTTTGGGAAATTTGGGAAATGTAGTGACTACAAGGAGATGGACCAGGATTTTATCAAGTGCAGGGAAAAGGACCAAAAGAGGGTAAAACAAGAGCTCACAGATGTTGCAAAAACAGGGGAAAATGTTAAGGGGGAAGACACAACTTGGAGGGAAAGATGGGAGGAATATGGCATAGATACTTATTAAAAAAAAAAAAAAGAAAAAAATCTTGCCCAAAGTCAAAGCCATCAAAAGGCATGGCATGCCATCAAGTGCAGGCACATGCTGCAAAGATTCCTCTAGTGGTCCCCATTGAAATCGCAAGATTCCGTTTCCCTTCCCGAAAGGAAATTTCATTTCCTTTCGGGAAGGGAAACGGAATCTTGCGAACCCAAAAAGAAAGGCTTACAAACACTCTGGAAAGGAGATAGGATCAAATGAAATGCAATTGAAAAAAACCCCAAAAACTCCAGAAAATTGGGAGATGTGTTGTCCTCAAAAACTGCTCTGTGAGGAAATGAGCTGCACAGCAAAGGACCAAAGGAGGCCAAAACTAAGCAGAGAGATGTTGCAAAAGCAAAAGCAGGGGGAAAAGTTAAGGAGGAAGACACGACATGGAGGGGAAGATATGAGGGACATGGCATGGACACTATTAAAAAAAAAAAAAAAAAAAAAATTCTTGCCCAAAATCAAAGCCATCAAGTGCAGGCCATATGCCACCAAATGCAGGCCCATGCAGCAAAGCTTGGAAAATGGATCCCTGCTTAAGGCCAAAACAGATAAGAAGGACTTACAAACACACTGGAATGGAGACAACATGCAAGGAATTGCATTTGGAGGAGAAAAAAAAAAAATTTGGGAAATTTGGGAAATGTAGTGACTACAAGGAGATGGACCAGGATTTTATCAAGTGCAGGGAAAAGGACCAAAAGAGGGTAAAACAAGAGCTCACAGATGTTGCAAAAGCAGGGGAAAATGTTAAGGGGGAAGACACAACTTGGAGGGAAAGATGGGAGGAATATGGCATAGATACTTATTAAAAAAAAAAAAAAAAAGAAAAAATCTTGCCCAAAGTCAAAGCCATCAAAAGGCATGGCATGCCATCAAGTGCAGGCACATGCTGCAAAGATTCCTCTAGTGGTCCCCATTGAAATCGCAAGATTCCGTTTCCCTTCCCGAAAGGAAATTTCATTTCCTTTCGGGAAGGGAAACGGAATCTTGCGAACCCAAAAAGAAAGGCTTACAAACACTCTGGAAAGGAGATAGGAACAAATGAAATGCAATTGAAAAAAACCCCAAAAACTCCAGAAAATTGGGAGATGTGTTGTCCTCAAAAACTGCTCTGTGAGGAAATGAGCTGCAGTGCAAAGGACCAAAGGAGGCCAAAACTAAGCAGAGAGATGTTGCAAAAGCAGGGGGAAAAGTTAAGGAGGAAGACACAACGTGGAGGGGAAGATATGAGGGACATGGCATGGACACTATAAAAAAAAAAAAGTAAAAAATCTTGCCCAAAGTCAAAGCCATCAAATGCAGGCCATATGCCACCAAATGCAGGCCCATGCAGCAAAGCTTGGAAAATGGATCCCTGCTTAAGGCCAAAACAGATAAGAAGGACTTACAAACACACTGGAATGGAGATACCATGAAAGGAATATCATTTGGAGGAGGAAAAAAAAAGTTTGGGAAATTTGGGAAATGTAGTGACTACAAGGAGATGGACCAGGATTTTATCAAGTGCAGGGAAAAGGACCAAAAGAGGGTAAAACAAGAGCTCACAGATGTTGCAAAAACAGGGGAAAATGTTAAGCGGGAAGACACAACTTGGAGGGAAAGATGGGAGGAATATGGCATAGATACTTATTAAAAAAAAAAAAAGAAAAAAATCTTGCCCAAAGTCAAAGCCATCAAAAGGCATGGCATGCCATCAAGTGCAGGCACATGCTGCAAAGATTCCTCTAGTGGTCCCCATTGAAATCGCAAGATTCCGTTTCCCTTCCCGAAAGGAAATTTCATTTCCTTTCGGGAAGGGAAACGGAATCTTGCGAACCCAAAAAGAAAGGCTTACAAACACTCTGGAAAGGAGATAGGATCAAATGAAATGCAATTGAAAAAAAACCCAAAAACTCCAGAAAATTGGGAGATGTGTTGTCCTCAAAAACTGCTCTGTGAGGAAATGAGCTGCAGTGCAAAGGACCAAAGGAGGCCAAAACTAAGCAGAGAGATGTTGCAAAAGCAGGGGGAAAAGTTAAGGAGGAAGACACAACGTGGAGGGGAAGATATGAGGGACATGGCATGGACACTATAAAAAAAAAAAAAAAGGTAAAAAATATTGCCCAAAGTCAAAGCCATCAAATGCAGGCCATATGCCACCAAATGCAGGCCCATGCAGCAAAGCTTGGAAAATGGATCCCTGCTTAAGGCCAAAACAGATAAGAAGGACTTACAAACACACTGGAATGGAGACAACATGAAAGGAATTGCATTTGGAGGAGAAAAAAAAAAAATTTGGGAAATTTGGGAAATGTAGTGACTACAAGGAGATGGACCAGGATTTTATCAAGTGCAGGGAAAAGGACCAAAAGAGGGTAAAACAAGAGCTCACAGATGTTGCAAAAGCAGGGGAAAAAGTTAAGCAGGAAGACACATCTTGCAGGGGAAGATATGAGAGACATGGCATGGACACTATAAAAAAAAAAAAAAAGTAAAAAATCTTGCCCAAAGTCAAAGCCATCAAATGCAGGCCATATGCCACCAAATGCAGGCCCATGCAGCAAAGCTTGGAAAATGGATCCCTGCTTAAGGTCAAACAGATAAGAAGGACTTACAAACACACTGGAATGGAGATACCATGAAAGCAATATCATTTGGAGGAGAAAAAAAAAAATTTGGGAAATTTGGGAAATGTAGTGACTACAAGGAGATGGACCAGGATTTTATCAAGTGCAGGGAAAAGGACCAAAAGAGGGTAAAACAAGAGCTCACAGATGTTGCAAAAACAGGGGAAAATGTTAAGGGGGAAGACACAACTTGGAGGGAAAGATGGGAGGAATATGGCATAGATACTTATTAAAAAAAAAAAAAAAGTAAAAAATCTTGCCCAAAGTCAAAGCCATCAAAAGGCATGGCATGCCATCAAGTGCAGGCACATGCTGCAAAGATTCCTCTAGTGGTCCCCATTGAAATCGCAAGATTCCGTTTCCCTTCCCGAAAGGAAATTTCATTTCCTTTCGGGAAGGGAAACGGAATCTTGCGAACCCAAAAAGAAAGGCTTACAAACACTCTGGAAAGGAGATAGGATCAAATGAAATGCAATTGAAAAAAACCCCAAAAACTCCAGAAAATTGGGAGATGTGTTGTCCTTAAAAACTGCTCTGTGAGGAAATGAGCTGCAGTGCAAAGGACCAAAGGAGGCCAAAACTAAGCAGAGAGATGTTGCAAAAGCAGGGGGAAAAGTTAAGGAGGAAGACACAACGTGGAGGGGAAGATATGAGGGACATGGCATGGACACTTAAAAAAAAATTCTTGCCCAAAATCAAAGCCATCAAGTGCAGGCCATATGCCACCAAATGCAGGCCCATGCAGCAAAGCTTGGAAAATGGATCCCTGCTTAAGGCCAAAACAGATAAGAAGGACTTACAAACACACTGGAATGGAGACAACATGAAAGGAATTGCATTTGGAGGAGAAAAAATAAATTTTGGGAAATTTGGGAAATGTAGTGACTACAAGGAGATGGACCAGGATTTTATCAAGTGCAGGGAAAAGGACCAAAAGAGGGTAAAACAAGAGCTCACAGATGTTGCAAAAGCAGGGGAAAAAGTTAAGCAGGAAGACACATCTTGCAGGGGAAGATATGAGAGACACGGCATGGACACTATAAAAAAAAAAAAAAAGGTAAAAAATCTTGCCCAAAGTCAAAGCCATCAAATGCAGGCCATATGCCACCAAATGCAGGCCCATGCAGCAAAGCTTGGAAAATGGATCCCTGCTTAAGGCCAAAACAGATAAGAAGGACTTACAAACACACTGGAATGGAGACAACATGAAAGGAATTGCATTTGGAGGAGAAAAAAAAAATTTGGGAAATTTGGGAAATGTAGTGACTACAAGGAGATGGACCAGGATTTTATCAAGTGCAGGGAAAAGGACCAAAAGAGGGTAAAACAAGAGCTCACAGATGTTGCAAAAACAGGGGAAAATGTTAAGGGGGAAGACACAACTTGGAGGGAAAGATGGGAGGAATATGGCATAGATACTTATTAAAAAAAAAAAAAAAGAAAAAAATCTTGCCCAAAGTCAAAGCCATCAAAAGGCATGGCATGCCATCAAGTGCAGGCACATGCTGCAAAGATTCCTCTAGTGGTCCCCATTGAAATCGCAAGATTCCGTTTCCCTTCCCGAAAGGAAATTTCATTTCCTTTCGGGAAGGGAAACGGAATCTTGCGAACCCAAAAAGAAAGGCTTACAAACACTCTGGAAAGGAGATAGGATCAAATGAAATGCAATTGAAAAAAACCCCAAAAACTCCAGAAAATTGGGAGATGTGTTGTCCTCAAAAACTGCTCTGTGAGGAAATGAGCTGCAGTGCAAAGGACCAAAGGAGGCCAAAACTAAGCAGAGAGATGTTGCAAAAGCAGGGGGAAAAGTTAAGGAGGAAGACACAACGTGGAGGGGAAGATATGAGGGACATGGCATGGACACTATAAAAAAAAAAAAGTAAAAAATCTTGCCCAAAGTCAAAGCCATCAAATGCAGGCCATATGCCACCAAATGCAGGCCCATGCAGCAAAGCTTGGAAAATGGATCCCTGCTTAAGGCCAAAACAGATAAGAAGGACTTACAAACACACTGGAATGGAGATACCATGAAAGGAATATCATTTGGAGGAGGAAAAAAAAAGTTTGGGAAATTTGGGAAATGTAGTGACTACAAGGAGATGGACCAGGATTTTATCAAGTGCAGGGAAAAGGACCAAAAGAGGGTAAAACAAGAGCTCACAGATGTTGCAAAAACAGGGGAAAATGTTAAGCGGGAAGACACAACTTGGAGGGAAAGATGGGAGGAATATGGCATAGATACTTATTAAAAAAAAAAAAAGAAAAAAATCTTGCCCAAAGTCAAAGCCATCAAAAGGCATGGCATGCCATCAAGTGCAGGCACATGCTGCAAAGATTCCTCTAGTGGTCCCCATTGAAATCGCAAGATTCCGTTTCCCTTCCCGAAAGGAAATTTCATTTCCTTTCGGGAAGGGAAACGGAATCTTGCGAACCCAAAAAGAAAGGCTTACAAACACTCTGGAAAGGAGATAGGATCAAATGAAATGCAATTGAAAAAAAACCCAAAAACTCCAGAAAATTGGGAGATGTGTTGTCCTCAAAAACTGCTCTGTGAGGAAATGAGCTGCAGTGCAAAGGACCAAAGGAGGCCAAAACTAAGCAGAGAGATGTTGCAAAAGCAGGGGGAAAAGTTAAGGAGGAAGACACAACGTGGAGGGGAAGATATGAGGGACATGGCATGGACACTATAAAAAAAAAAAAAAAGGTAAAAAATATTGCCCAAAGTCAAAGCCATCAAATGCAGGCCATATGCCACCAAATGCAGGCCCATGCAGCAAAGCTTGGAAAATGGATCCCTGCTTAAGGCCAAAACAGATAAGAAGGACTTACAAACACACTGGAATGGAGACAACATGAAAGGAATTGCATTTGGAGGAGAAAAAAAAAAAATTTGGGAAATTTGGGAAATGTAGTGACTACAAGGAGATGGACCAGGATTTTATCAAGTGCAGGGAAAAGGACCAAAAGAGGGTAAAACAAGAGCTCACAGATGTTGCAAAAGCAGGGGAAAAAGTTAAGCAGGAAGACACATCTTGCAGGGGAAGATATGAGAGACATGGCATGGACACTATAAAAAAAAAAAAAAAAGTAAAAAATCTTGCCCAAAGTCAAAGCCATCAAATGCAGGCCATATGCCACCAAATGCAGGCCCATGCAGCAAAGCTTGGAAAATGGATCCCTGCTTAAGGCCAAACAGATAAGAAGGACTTACAAACACACTGGAATGGAGATACCATGAAAGCAATATCATTTGGAGGAGAAAAAAAAAAATTTGGGAAATTTGGGAAATGTAGTGACTACAAGGAGATGGACCAGGATTTTATCAAGTGCAGGGAAAAGGACCAAAAGAGGGTAAAACAAGAGCTCACAGATGTTGCAAAAACAGGGGAAAATGTTAAGGGGGAAGACACAACTTGGAGGGAAAGATGGGAGGAATATGGCATAGATACTTATTAAAAAAAAAAAAAAGAAAAAAATCTTGCCCAAAGTCAAAGCCATCAAAAGGCATGGCATGCCATCAAATGCAGGCACATGCTGCAAAGATTCCTCTAGTGGTCCCCATTGAAATCGCAAGATTCCGTTTCCCTTCCCGAAAGGAAATTTCATTTCCTTTCGGGAAGGGAAACGGAATCTTGCGAACCCAAAAAGAAAGGCTTACAAACACTCTGGAAAGGAGATAGGATCAAATGAAATGCAATTGAAAAAAACCCCAAAAACTCCAGAAAATTGGGAGATGTGTTGTCCTTAAAAACTGCTCTGTGAGGAAATGAGCTGCAGTGCAAAGGACCAAAGGAGGCCAAAACTAAGCAGAGAGATGTTGCAAAAGCAGGGGGAAAAGTTAAGGAGGAAGACACAACGTGGAGGGGAAGATATGAGGGACATGGCATGGACACTTAAAAAAAAATTCTTGCCCAAAATCAAAGCCATCAAGTGCAGGCCATATGCCACCAAATGCAGGCCCATGCAGCAAAGCTTGGAAAATGGATCCCTGCTTAAGGCCAAAACAGATAAGAAGGACTTACAAACACACTGGAATGGAGACAACATGAAAGGAATTGCATTTGGAGGAGAAAAAATAAATTTTGGGAAATTTGGGAAATGTAGTGACTACAAGGAGATGGACCAGGATTTTATCAAGTGCAGGGAAAAGGACCAAAAGAGGGTAAAACAAGAGCTCACAGATGTTGCAAAAGCAGGGGAAAAAGTTAAGCAGGAAGACACATCTTGCAGGGGAAGATATGAGAGACACGGCATGGACACTATAAAAAAAAAAAAAAAGGTAAAAAATCTTGCCCAAAGTCAAAGCCATCAAATGCAGGCCATATGCCACCAAATGCAGGCCCATGCAGCAAAGCTTGGAAAATGGATCCCTGCTTAAGGCCAAAACAGATAAGAAGGACTTACAAACACACTGGAATGGAGACAACATGAAAGGAATTGCATTTGGAGGAGAAAAAAAAAATTTGGGAAATTTGGGAAATGTAGTGACTACAAGGAGATGGACCAGGATTTTATCAAGTGCAGGGAAAAGGACCAAAAGAGGGTAAAACAAGAGCTCACAGATGTTGCAAAAACAGGGGAAAATGTTAAGGGGGAAGACACAACTTGGAGGGAAAGATGGGAGGAATATGGCATAGATACTTATTAAAAAAAAAAAAAAAGTAAAAAATCTTGCCCAAAGTCAAAGCCATCAAAAGGCATGGCATGCCATCAAGTGCAGGCACATGCTGCAAAGATTCCTCTAGTGGTCCCCATTGAAATCGCAAGATTCCGTTTCCCTTCCCGAAAGGAAATTTCATTTCCTTTCGGGAAGGGAAACGGAATCTTGCGAACCCAAAAAGAAAGGCTTACAAACACTCTGGAAAGGAGATAGGATCAAATGAAATGCAATTGAAAAAAACCCCAAAAACTCCAGAAAATTGGGAGATGTGTTGTCCTCAAAAACTGCTCTGTGAGGAAATGAGCTGCAGTGCAAAGGACCAAAGGAGGCCAAAACTAAGCAGAGAGATGTTGCAAAAGCAGGGGGAAAAGTTAAGGAGGAAGACACGACATGGAGGGGAAGATATGAGGGACATGGCATGGACACTTAAAAAAAAAAAAAAAAAATTCTTCCCCAACATCAAAGACATCAAGTGCAGGCCATATGCCACCAAATGCAGGCCCATGCAGCAAAGCTTGGAAAATGGATCCCTGCTTAAGGCCAAAACAGATAAGAAGGACTTACAAACACACTGGAATGGAGACAACATGCAAGGAATTGCATTTGGAGGAGAAAAAAAAAAAATTTGGGAAATTTGGGAAATGTAGTGACTACAAGGAGATGGACCAGGATTTTATCAAGTGCAGGGAAAAGGACCAAAAGAGGGTAAAACAAGAGCTCACAGATGTTGCAAAAACAGGGGAAAATGTTAAGGGGGAAGACACATCTTGCAGGGGAAGATATGAGAGACATGGCGTGGACACTATAAAAAAAAAAAAAAAGTAAAAAATCTTGCCCAAAGTCAAAGCCATCAAATGCAGGCCATATGCCACCAAATGCAGGCCCATGCAGCAAAGCTTGGAGAATGGATCCCTGCTTAAGGCCAAAACAGATAAGAAGGACTTACAAACACACTGGAATGGAGACAACATGAAAGGAATATCATTTGGAGGAGAAAAAAAAAAATTTTGGAAAATTTGGGAAATGTAGTGACTACAAGGAGATGGACCAGGATTTTATCAAGTGCAGGGAAAAGGACCAAAAGAGGGTAAAACAAGAGCTCACAGATGTTGCAAAAACAGGGGAAAATGTTAAGGGGGAAGACACAACTTGGAGGGAAAGATGGGAGGATTATGGCATAGATACTTATTAAAAAAAAAAAAAAAAAGAAAAAAATCTTGCCCAAAGTCAAAGCCATCAAAAGGCATGGCATGCCATCAAGTGCAGGCACATGCTGCAAAGATTCCTCTAGTGGTCCCCATTGAAATTGCAATATTCTGTTTCCCTTCCCGAAAGGAAATTTCATTTCCTTTCGGGAAGGGAAACGGAATCTTGCGAACCCAAAAAGAAAGGCTTACAAACACTCTGGAAAGGAGAGAGGAACAAATGAAATGCAATTGAAAAAAACCCCAAAAACTCCAGAAAATTGGGAGATGTGTTGTCCTCAAAAACTGCTCTGTGAGGAAATGAGCTGCACAGCAAAGGACCAAAGGAGGCCAAAACTAAGCAGAGAGATGTTGCAAAAGCAAAAGCAGGGGGAAAAGTTAAGGAGGAAGACACAACGTGGAGGGGAAGATATGAGGGACATGGCATGGACGCTATAAAAAAAAAAAAGTAAAAAATCTTGCCCAAAGTCAAAGCCATCAAATGCAGGCCATATGCCACCAAATGCAGGCCCATGCAGCAAAGCTTGGAAAATGGATCCCTGCTTAAGGCCAAAACAGATAAGAAGGACTTACAAACACACTGGAATGGAGATACCATGAAAGGAATATCATTTGGAGGAGGAAAAAAAAAGTTTGGGAAATTTGGGAAATGTAGTGACTACAAGGAGATGGACCAGGATTTTATCAAGTGCAGGGAAAAGGACCAAAAGAGGGTAAAACAAGAGCTCACAGATGTTGCAAAAACAGGGGAAAATGTTAAGCGGGAAGACACAACTTGGAGGGAAAGATGGGAGGAATATGGCATAGATACTTATTAAAAAAAAAAAAAGAAAAAAATCTTGCCCAAAGTCAAAGCCATCAAAAGGCATGGCATGCCATCAAATGCAGGCACATGCTGCAAAGATTCCTCTAGTGGTCCCCATTGAAATCGCAAGATTCCGTTTCCCTTCCCGAAAGGAAATTTCATTTCCTTTCGGGAAGGGAAACGGAATCTTGCGAACCCAAAAAGAAAGGCTTACAAACACTCTGGAAAGGAGATAGGATCAAATGAAATGCAATTGAAAAAAAACCCAAAAACTCCAGAAAATTGGGAGATGTGTTGTCCTCAAAAACTGCTCTGTGAGGAAATGAGCTGCAGTGCAAAGGACCAAAGGAGGCCAAAACTAAGCAGAGAGATGTTGCAAAAGCAGGGGGAAAAGTTAAGGAGGAAGACACAACGTGGAGGGGAAGATATGAGGGACATGGCATGGACACTATAAAAAAAAAAAAAAAATTCTTGCCCAAAATCAAAGCCATCAAGTGCAGGCCATATGCCACCAAATGCAGGCCCATGCAGCAAAGCTTGGAAAATGGATCCCTGCTTAAGGCCAAAACAGATAAGAAGGACTTACAAACACACTGGAATGGAGACAACATGAAAGGAATTGCATTTGGAGGAGAAAAAAAAAAAATTTGGGAAATTTGGGAAATGTAGTGACTACAAGGAGATGGACCAGGATTTTATCAAGTGCAGGGAAAAGGACCAAAAGAGGGTAAAACAAGAGCTCACAGATGTTGCAAAAGCAGGGGAAAAAGTTAAGCAGGAAGACACATCTGGCAGGGGAAGATATGAGAGACATGGCATGGACACTATAAAAAAAAAAAAAAAAGTAAAAAATCTTGCCCAAAGTCAAAGCCATCAAGTGCAGGCCATATGCCACCAAATGCAGGCCCATGCAGCAAAGCTTGGAAAATGGATCCCTGCTTAAGGCCAAAACAGATAAGAAGGACTTACAAACACACTGGAATGGAGATACCATGAAAGCAATATCATTTGGAGGAGAAAAAAAAAAATTTGGGAAATTTGGGAAATGTAGTGACTACAAGGAGATGGACCAGGATTTTATCAAGTGCAGGGAAAAGGACCAAAAGAGGGTAAAACAAGAGCTCACAGATGTTGCAAAAACAGGGGAAAATGTTAAGGGGGAAGACACAACTTGGAGGGAAAGATGGGAGGAATATGGCATAGATACTTATTAAAAAAAAAAAAAAGTAAAAAATCTTGCCCAAAGTCAAAGCCATCAAAAGGCATGGCATGCCATCAAGTGCAGGCACATGCTGCAAAGATTCCTCTAGTGGTCCCCATTGAAATCGCAAGATTCCGTTTCCCTTCCCGAAAGGAAATGAAATTTCCTTTTGGGAAGGGAAACGGAATCTTGCGAACCCAAAAAGAAAGGCTTACAAACACACTGGAAAGGAGATAGGATCAAATGAAATGCAATTGAAAAAAACCCCAAAAACTCCAGAAAATTGGGAGATGTGTTGTCCTCAAAAACTGCTCTGTGAGGAAATGAGCTGCAGTGCAAAGGACCAAAGGAGGCCAAAACTAAGCAGAGAGATGTTGCAAAAGCAGGGGAAAAAGTTAAGCAGGAAGACACATCTTGCAGGGGAAGATATGAGAGACATGGCATGGACACTATAAAAAAGAAAAAAAAAGTAAAAAATCTTGCCCAAAGTCAAAGCCATCAAATGCAGGCCATATGCCACCAAATGCAGGCCCATGCAGCAAAGCTTGGAAAATGGATCCCTGCTTAAGGCCAAACAGATAAGAAGGACTTACAAACACACTGGAATGGAGATACCATGAAAGCAATATCATTTGGAGGAGGAAAAAAAAAATTTGGGAAATTTGGGAAATGTAGTGACTACAAGGAGATGGACCAGGATTTTATCAAGTGCAGGGAAAAGGACCAAAAGAGGGTAAAACAAGAGCTCACAGATGTTGCAAAAACAGGGGAAAATGTTAAGGGGGAAGACACAACTTGGAGGGAAAGATGGGAGGAATATAGCATAGATACTTATTAAAAAAAAAAAAAAAGTAAAAAATCTTGCCCAAAGTCAAAGCCATCAAAAGGCATGGCATGCCATCAAGTGCAGGCACATGCTGCAAAGATTCCTCTAGTGGTCCCCATTGAAATCGCAAGATTCCGTTTCCCTTCCCGAAAAGAAATTTCATTTCCTTTCGGGAAGGGAAACGGAATCTTGCGAACCCAAAAAGAAAGGCTTACAAACACTCTGGAAAGGAGATAGGATCAAATGAAATGCAATTGAAAAAAACCCCAAAAACTCCAGAAAATTGGGAGATGTGTTGTCCTCAAAAACTGCTCTGTGAAGAAATGAGCTGCAGTGCAAAGGACCAAAGGAGGCCAAAACTAAGCAGAGAGATGTTGCAAAAGCAGGGGGAAAAGTTAAGGAGGAAGACACAACGTGGAGGGGAAGATATGAGGGACATGGCATGGACACTTAAAAAAAAAAAAAAAAATTCTTGCCCAAAATCAAAGCCATCAAGTGCAGGCCATATGCCACCAAATGCAGGCCCATGCAGCAAAGCTTGGAAAATGGATCCCTGCTTAAGGCCAAAACAGATAAGAAGGACTTACAAACACACTGGAATGGAGATACCTTGGAAGGAATTGCATTTGGAGGAGAAAAAAAAAAATTTGGGAGATTTGGGAAATGTAGTGACTACAAGGAGATGGACCAGGATTTTATCAAGTGCAGGGAAAAGGACCAAAAGAGGGTAAAACAAGAGCTCACAGATGTTGCAAAAGCAGGGGAAAATGTTAAGGGGGAAGACACAACTTGGAGGGAAAGATGGGAGGAATATGGCGTAGATACTTACTAAAGAAAAAAAAAAAGAAAAAAATCTTGCCCAAAGTCAAAGCCATCAAAAGGCATGGCATGCCATCAAGTGCAGGCACATGCTGCAAAGATTCCTCTAGTGGTCCCCATTGAAATCGCAAGATTCCGTTTCCCTTCCCGAAAGGAAATTTCATTTCCTTTCGGGAAGGGAAACGGAATCTTGCGAACCCAAAAAGAAAGGCTTACAAACACTCTGGAAAGGAGATAGGATCAAATGAAATGCAATTGAAAAAAACCCCAAAAACTCCAGAAAATTAGGACATGTGTTGTCCTCAAAAACTGCTCTGTGAGGAAATGAGCTGCAGTGCAAAGGACCAAAGGAGGCCAAAACTAAGCAGAGAGATGTTGCAAAAGCAGGGGGAAAAGTTATGGAGGAAGACACAACGTGGAGGGGAAGATATGAAGGACATGGCATGGACACTTAAAAAAAAAAAAAAAAAAATCTTGCCCAAAATCAAAGCCATCAAGTGCAGGCCATATGCCACCAAATGCAGGCCCATGCAGCAAAGCTTGGAAAATGGATCCCTGCTTAAGGCCAAAACAGATAAGAAGGACTTACAAACACACTGGAATGGAGATACCAGGAAAGGAATATCATTTGGAGGAGAAAAAAAAAAATTTGGGAAATGTAGTGACTACAAGGAGATGGACCAGGATTTTATCAAGTGCAGGGAAAAGGACCAAAAGAGGGTAAAACAAGAGCTCACAGATGTTGCAAAAACAGGGGAAAATGTTAAGGGGGAAGACACAACTTGGAGGGAAAGATGGGAGGAATATGGCGTAGATACTTACTAAAGAAAAAAAAAAAGAAAAAAATCTTGCCCAAAGTCAAAGCCATCAAAAGGCATGGCATGCCATCAAGTGCAGGCACATGCTGCAAAGATTCCTCTAGTGGTCCCCATTGAAATCGCAAGATTCCGTTTCCCTTCCCGAAAGGAAATGAAATTTCCTTTCGGGAAGGGAAACGGAATCTTGCGAACCCAAAAAGAAATGCTTACAAACACTCTGGAAAGGAGATAGGATCAAATGAAATGCAATTGAAAAAAACCCCAAAAACTCCAGAAAATTGGGAGATGTGCTGTCCTCAAAAACTGCTCTGTGAGGAAATGAGCTGCAGTGCAAAGGACCAAAGGAGGCCAAAACTAAGCAGAGAGATGTTGCAAAAGCAGGGGGAAAAGTTAAGGAGGAAGACACAACGTGGAGGGGAAGATATGAGGGACATGGCATGGAGACTTAAAAAAAAAAAAAAAAAAAAATTCTTGCCGAAAATCAAAGCCATCAAGTGCAGGCCATATGCCACCAAATGCAGGCCCATGCAGCAAAGCTTGGAAAATGGATCCCTGCTTAAGGCCAAAACAGATAAGAAGGACTTACAAACACACTGGAATGGAGATACCATGAAAGGAATATCATTTGGAGGAGAAAAAAAAAAATTTGGGAAATGTAGTGACTACAAGGAGATGGACCAGGATTTTATCAAGTGCAGGGAAAAGGACCAAAAGAGGGTAAAACAAGAGCTCACAGATGTTGCAAAAACAGGGGAAAAAGTTAAGCAGGAAGACACATCTTGCAGGGGAAGATATGAGAGACATGGCATGGACACTATAAAAAAAAGAAAAAAAAGTAAAAAATCTTGCCCAAAGTCAAAGCCATCAAATGCAGGCCATATGCCACCAAATGCAGGCCCATGCAGCAAAGCTTGGAAAATGGATCCCTGCTTAAGGCCAAAACAGATAAGAAGGACTTACAAACACACTGGAATGGAGATACCATGAAAGGAATTGCATTTGGAGGAGAAAAAAAAAAAATTTGGGAAATTTGGGAAATGTAGTGACTACAAGGAGATGGACCAGGATTTTATCAAGTGCAGGGAAAAGGACCAAAAGAGGGTAAAACAAGAGCTCACAGATGTTGCAAAAACAGGGGAAAATGTTAAGGGGGAAGACACAACTTGGAGGGAAAGATGGGAGGAATATGGCATAGATACTTATTAAAAAAAAAAAAAAAAGAAAAAAATCTTGCCCAAAGTCAAAGCCATCAAAAGGCATGGCATGCCATCAAGTGCAGGCACATGCTGCAAAGATTCCTCTAGTGGTCCCCATTGAAATCGCAAGATTCCGTTTCCCTTCCCGAAAGGAAATTTCATTTCCTTTCGGGAAGGGAAACGGAATCTTGCGAACCCAAAAAGAAAGGCTTACAAACACTCTGGAAAGGAGATAGGATCAAATGAAATGCAATTGAAAAAAACCCCAAAAACTCCAGAAAATTGGGAGATGTGTTGTCCTCAAAAAATGCTCTGTGAGGAAATGAGCTGCAGTGCAAAGGACCAAAGGAGGCCAAAACTAAGCAGAGAGATGTTGCAAAAGCAGGGGGAAAAGTTAAGGAGGAAGACACAACATGGAGGGGAAGATATGAGGGACATGGCATGGACACTTAAAAAAAAAAAAAAATTCTTGCCCAAAATCAAAGCCATCAAGTGCAGGCCATATGCCACCAAATGCAGGCCCATGCAGCAAAGCTTGGAAAATGGATCCCTGCTTAAGGCCAAAACAGATAAGAAGGACTTACAAACACACTGGAATGGAGACAACATGAAAGGAATTGCATTTGGAGGAGAAAAAAAAAAATTTGGGAAATTTGGGAAATGTCGTGACTACAAGGAGATGGACCAGGATTTTATCAAGTGCAGGGAAAAGGACCAAAAGAGGGTAAAACAAGAGCTCACAGATGTTGCAAAAACAGGGGAAAAAGTTAAGGAGGAAGACACATCTTGCAGGGGAAGATATGAGAGACATGGCATGGACACTATAAAAAAAAGAAAAAAAAGTAAAAAATCTTGCCCAAAGCCATCAAATGCAGGCCATATGCCACCAAATGCAGGCCCATGCAGCAAAGCTTGGAAAATGGATCCCTGCTTAAGGCCAAAACAGATAAGAAGGACTTACAAACACACTGGAATGGAGATACCATGAAAGGAATATCATTTGGAGGAGAAAAAAAAAAATTTGGGAAATGCAGTGACTACAAGGAGATGGACCAGGATTTTATCAAGTGCAGGGAAAAGGACCAAAAGAGGGTAAAACAAGAGCTCACAGATGTTGCAAAAACAGGGGAAAATGTTAAGGGGGAAGACACAACTTGGAGGGAAAGATGGGAGGAATATGGCATAGATACTTATTAAAAAAAAAAAAAAAGAAAAAAATCTTGCCCAAAGTCAAAAGCATCAAAAGGCATGGCATGCCATCAAGTGCAGGCACATGCTGCAAAGATTCCTCTAGTGGTCCCCATTGAAATCGCAAGATTCCGTTTCCCTTCCCGAAAGGAAATTTCATTTCCTTTCGGGAAGGGAAACGGAATCTTGCGAACCCAAAAAGAAAGGCTTACAAACACTCTGGAAAGGAGATAGGATCAAATGAAATGCAATTGAAAAAAACCCCAAAAACTCCAGAAAATTGGGAGATGTGTTGTCCTCAAAAACTGCTCTGTGAGGAAATGAGCTGCAGTGCAAAGGACCAAAGGAGGCCAAAACTAAGCAGAGAGATGTTGCAAAAGCAGGGGGAAAAGTTAAGGAGGAAGACACAACATGGAGGGGAAGATATGAGGGACATGGCATGGACACTTAAAAAAAAAAAAAAAAAAAATTCTTGCCCAAAATCAAAGCCATCAAGTGCAGGCCATATGCCACCAAATGCAGGCCCATGCAGCAAAGCTTGGAAAATGGATCCCTGCTTAAGGCCAAAACAGATGAGAAGGACTTACAAACACACTGGAATGGAGACAACATGAAAGGAATTGCATTTGGAGGAGAAAAAAAAAAATTTGGGAAATTTGGGAAATGTCGTGACTACAAGGAGATGGACCAGGATTTTATCAAGTGCAGGGAAAAGGACCAAAAGAGGGTAAAACAAGAGCTCACAGATGTTGCAAAAACAGGGGAAAAAGTTAAGCAGGAAGACACATCTTGCAGGGGAAGATATGAGAGACATGGCATGGACACTATAAAAAAAAGAAAAAAAAGTAAAAAATCTTGCCCAAAGCCATCAAATGCAGGCCATATGCCACCAAATGCAGGCCCATGCAGCAAAGCTTGGAAAATGGATCCCTGCTTAAGGCCAAAACAGATAAGAAGGACTTACAAACACACTGGAATGGAGATACCATGAAAGGAATATCATTTGGAGGAGAAAAAAAAAAAATTTGGGAAATGTAGTGACTACAAGGAGATGGACCAGGATTTTATCAAGAGCAGGGAAAAGGACCAAAAGAGGGTAAAACAAGAGCTCACAGATGTTGCAAAAACAGGGGAAAATGTTAAGGGGGAAGACACAACTTGGAGGGAAAGATGGGAGGAATATGGCATAGATACTTATTTAAAAAAAAAAAAGAAAAAAATCTTGCCCAAAGTCAAAAGCATCAAAAGGCATGGCATGCCATCAAGTGCAGGCACATGCTGCAAAGATTCCTCTAGTGGTCCCCATTGAAATCGCAAGATTCCGTTTCCCTTCCTGAAAGGAAATGAAATTTCCTTTCGGGAAGGGAAACGGAATCTTGCGAACCCAAAAAGAAAGGCTTACAAACACTCTGGAAAGGAGATAGGATCAAATGAAATGCAATTGAAAAAAACCCCAAAAACTCCAGAAAATTGGGAGATGTGTTGTCCTCAAAAACTGCTCTGTGAGGAAATGAGCTGCAGTGCAAAGGACCAAAGGAGGCCAAAACTAAGCAGAGAGATGTTGCAAAAGCAGGGGGAAAAGTTAAGGAGGAAGACACAACGTGGAGGGGAAGATATGAGGGACATGGCATGGACACTTAAAAAAAAAAAAAAAATTCTTGCCCAAAGTCAAAGCCATCAAATGCAGGCCATATGCCACCAAATGCAGGCCCATGCAGCAAAGCTTGGAAAATGGATCCCTGCTTAAGGCCAAAACAGATAAGAAGGACTTACAAACACACTGGAATGGAGATACCATGAAAGGAATATCATTTGGAGGAGAAAAAAAAAAAATTTGGGAAATTTGGGAAATGTAGTGACTACAAGGAGATGGACCAGGATTTTATCAAGTGCAGGGAAAAGGACCAAAAGAGGGTAAAACAAGAGCTCACAGATGTTGCAAAAACAGGGGAAAATGTTAAGGGGGAAGACACAACTTGCAGGGAAAGATGGGAGGAATATGGCATAGATCCTTATTAAAAAAAAAAAAAAAGAAAAACATCTTGCCCAAAGTCAAAGCCATCAAAAGGCATGGCATGCCATCAAGTGCAGGCACATGCTGCAAAGATTCCTCTAGTGGTCCCCATTGAAATCGCAAGATTCCGTTTCCCTTCCCGAAAGGAAATTTCATTTCCTTTCGGGAAGGGAAACGGAATCTTGCGAACCCAAAAAGAAAGGCTTACAAACACTCTGGAAAGGAGATAGGATCAAATGAAATGCAATTGAAAAAAACTCCAAAAACCCCAGAAAATTGGGAGATGTGTTGTCCTCAAAAACTGCTCTGTGAGGAAATGAGCTGCAGTGCAAAGGACCAAAGGAGGCCAAAACTAAGCAGAGAGATGTTGCAAAAGCAGGGGGAAAAGTTAAGGAGGAAGACACAACGTGGAGGGGAAGATATGAGGGACATGGCATGGACACTATAAAAAAAAGAAAAAAAAGTAAAAAATCTTGCCCAAAGTCAAAGCCATCAAATGCAGGCCATATGCCACCAAATGCAGGCCCATGCAGCAAAGCTTGGAAAATGGATCCCTGCTTAAGGCCAAAACAGATAAGAAGGACTTACAAACACACTGGAATGGAGATACCATGAAAGGAATATCATTTGGAGGAGAAAAAAAAAAAATTTGGGAAATGTAGTGACTACAAGGAGATGGACCAGGATTTTATCAAGTGCAGGGAAAAGGACCAAAAGAGGGTAAAACAAGAGCTCACAGATGTTGCAAAAACAGGGGAAAATGTTAAGGGGGAAGACACAACTTGGAGGGAAAGATGGGAGGAATATGGCATAGATACTTATTAAAAAAAAAAAAAGAAAAAATCTTGCCCAAAGTCAAAGCCATCAAAAGGCATGGCATGCCATCAAGTGCAGGCACATGCTGCAAAGATTCCTCTAGTGGTCCCCATTGAAATCGCAAGATTCCGTTTCCCTTCCCGAAAGGAAATGAAATTTCCTTTCGGGAAGGGAAACGTAATCTTGCGAACCCAAAAAGAAAGGCTTACAAACACTCTGGAAAGGAGATAGGATCAAATGAAATGCAATTGAAAAAAACCCCAAAAACTCCAGAAAATTGGGAGATGTGTTGTCCTCAAAAAATGCTCTGTGAGGAAATGAGCTGCAGTGCAAAGGACCAAAGGAGGCCAAAACTAAGCAGAGAGATGTTGCAAAAGCAGGGGGAAAAGTTAAGGAGGAAGACACAACGTGGAGGGGAAGATATGAGGGACATGGCCTGGACACTTAAAAAAAAAAAAAAAATTCTTGCCCAAAATCAAAGCCATCAAGTGCAGGCCATATGCCACCAAATGCAGGCCCATGCAGCAAAGCTTGGAAAATGGATCCCTGCTTAAGGCCAAAACAGATAAGAAGGACTTACAAACACACTGGAATGGAGACAACATGAAAGGAATTGCATCTGGAAAAGAAAAAAAAAAATTTTGGGAAATTTGGGAAATGTAGTGACTACAAGGAGATGGACCAGGATTTTATCAAGTGCAGGGAAAAGGACCAAAAGAGGGTAAAACAAGAGCTCACAGATGTTGCAAAAGCAGGGGAAAAAGTTATGGAGGAAGACACATCTTGCAGGGGAAGATATGAGAGACATGGCATGGACAATATAAACAAAAAAAAAAAAAAGTAAAAAATCTTGCCCAAAGTCAAAGCCATCAAATGCAGGCCATATGCCACCAAATGCAGGCCCATGCAGCAAAGCTTGGAAAATGGATCCCTGCTTAAGGCCAAAACAGATAAGAAGGACTTACAAACACACTGGAATGGAGATACCATGAAAGGAATATCATTTGGAGGGGAAAAAAAAAAAATATTTGGTAAATTTGGGAAATGTAGTGACTACAAGGAGAGGGACCAGGATTTTATCAAGTGCAGGGAAAAGGACCAAAAGAGGGTAAAACAAGAGCTCACAGATGTTGCAAAAGCAGGGGAAAATGTTAAGGGGGAAGACACAACTTGGAGGGAAAGATGGGAGGAATATGGCGTAGATACTTACTAAAGAAAAAAAAAAAGAAAAAAATCTTGCCCAAAGTCAGAGCCATCAAAAGGCATGGCATGCCATCAAGTGCAGGCACATGCTGCAAAGATTCCTCTAGTGGTCCCCATTGAAATCGCAAATGAAATTTCCTTTCGGGAAGGGAAACAGAATCTTGCGAACCCAAAAAGAAAGGCTTACAAACACTCTGGAAAGGAGATAGGATCAAATGAAATGCAATTGAAACAAACCCCAAAACCTCCAGAAAATTGGGAGATGTGTTGTCCTCAAAAACTGCTCTGTGAGGAAATGAGCTGCAGTGCAAAGGACCAAAGGAGGCCAAAACTAAGCAGAGAGATGTTGCAAAAGCAGGAGGAAAAGTTAAGGAGAAAGACACAACGTGGAGGGGAAGATATGAGGGACATGGCATGGACACTTAAAAAAAAAAAAAATAATTCTTGCCCAAAGTCAAAGCCATCAAATGCAGGCCATATGCCACCAAATGCAGGCCCATGCAGCAAAGCTTAGAAAATGGATCCCTGCTTAAGGCCAAAACAGATAAGAAGGACTTACAAACACACTGGAATGGAGAAAACATGAAAGGAATTGCATTTGGAGGAGAAAAAAAAAAATTTGGGAAATTTGGGAAATGTAGTGACTACAAGGAGATGGACCAGGATTTTATCAAGTGCAGGGAAAAGGACCAAAAGAGGGTAAAACAAGAGCTCACAGATGTTGCAAAAACAGGGGAAAATGTTAAGGGGGAAGACACAACTTGGAGGGAAAGATGGGAGGAATATGGCGTAGATACTTACTAAAGAAAAAAGAAAAGAAAAAAATCTTGCCCAAAGTCAAAGCCATCAAAAGGCATGGCATGCCATCAAGTGCAGGCACATGCTGCAAAGATTCCTCTAGTGGTCCCCATCGAAATCGCAAGATTCCGTTTCCCTTCCCGAAAGGAAATTTCATTTCCTTTCGGGAAGGGAAACGGAATCTTGCGAACCCAAAAAGAAAGGCTTACAAACACTCTGGAAAGGAGATAGGATCAAATGAAATGCAATTGAAAAAAACCCCAAAAACTCCAGAAAATTGGGAGATGTGTTGTCCTCAAAAACTGCTCTGTGAGGAAATGAGCTGCAGTGCAAAGGACCAAAGGAGGCCAAAACTAAGCAGAGAGATGTTGCAAAAGCAGGGGGAAAAGTTAAGGAGGAAGACACAACGTGGAGGGGAAGATATGAAGGACATGGCATGGACACTTAAAAAAAAAAAAAAATTCTTGCCCAAAGTCAAAGCCATCAAATGCAGGCCATATGCCACCAAATGCAGGCCCATGCAGCAAAGCTTGGAAAATGGATCCCTGCTTAAGGCCAAAACAGATAAGAAGGACTTACAAACACACTGGAATGGAGATACCATGAAAGGAATATCATTTGGAGGAGAAAAAAAAAAATTAGGGAAATTTGGGAAATGTAGTGACTACAAGGAGTTGGAGCAGGATTTTATCAAGTGCAGGGAAAAGGACCAAAAGAGGGTAAAACAAGAGCTCACAGATGTTGCAAAAACAGGGGAAAATGTTAAGGGGGAAGACACAACTTGGAGGGAAAGATGGGAGGAATATGGCATAGATACTTATTGAAAAAAAATAAAGAAAAATATCTTGCCCAAAGTCAAAGCCATCAAAAGGCATGGCATGCCATCAAGTGCAGGCACATGCTGCAAAGATTCCTCTAGTGGTCCCCATTGAAATCGCAAGATTCCGTTTCCCTTCCCGAAAGGAAATTTCATTTCCTTTCGGGAAGGGAAACGGAATCTTGCGAACCCAAAAAGAAAGGCTTACAAACACTCTGGAAAGGAGATAGGATCAAATGAAATGCAATTGAAAAAAACCCCAAAAACTCCAGAAAATTGGGAGATGTGTTGTCCTCAAAAACTGCTCTGTGAGGAAATGAGCTGCAGTGCAAAGGACCAAAGGAGGCCAAAACTAAGCAGAGAGATGTTGCAAAAGCAGGAGGAAAAGTTAAGGAGGAAGACACAACGTGGAGGGGAAGATATGAGGGACATGGCATGGACACTTAAAAAAAAAAAAAAAATTCTTGCCCAAAATCAAAGCCATCAAGTGCAGGCCATATGCCACCAAATGCAGGCCCATGCAGCAAAGCTTGGAAAATGGATCCCTGCTTAAGGCCAAAACAGATAAGAAGGACTTACAAACACACTGGAATGGAGACAACATGAAAGGAATTGCATTTGGAGGAGAAAAAAAAAAAATTTGGGAAATTTGGGAAATGTAGTGACTACAAGGAGATGGACCAGGATTTTATCAAGTGCAGGGAAAAGGACCAAAAGAGGGTAAAACAAGAGCTCACAGATGTTGCAAAAACAGGGGAAAATGTTAAGGGGGAAGACACAACTTGCAGGGAAAGATGGGAGGAATATGGCATAGATACTTTAAAAAGAAAAAAAAAAAGAAAAAAATCTTGCCCAAAGTCAAAGCCATGAAAAGGCATGGCATGCCATCAAGTGCAGGCACATGCTGCAAAGATTCCTCTAGTGGTCCCCATTGAAATCGCAAGATTCCGTTTCCCTTCCCGAAAGGAAATTTCATTTCCTTTCGGGAAGGGAAACGGAATCTTGCGAACCCAAAAAGAAAGGCTTACAAACACTCTGGAAAGGAGATAGGATCAAATGAAATGCAATTGAAAAAAACCCCAAAAACTCCAGAAATTTGGAAGATGTGTTGTCCTCAAAAACTGCTCTGGGAGGAAATGAGCTGCAGTGCAAAGGACCAAAGGAGGCCAAAACTAAGCAGAGAGATGTTGCAAAAGCAGGGGGAAAAGTTAAGGAGGAAGACAGAATGTGGAGGGGAAGATATGAGGGACATGGCATGGACACTTAAAAAAAAAAAAAAAATTCTTGCCCAAAATCAAAGCCATCAAGTGCAGGCCATATGCCACCAAATGCAGGCCCATGCAGCAAAGCTTGGAAAATGGATCCCTGCTTAAGGCCAAAACAGATAAGAAGGACTTACAAACACACTGGAATGGAGAAAACATGAAAGGAATTGCATTTGGAGGAGAAAAAAAAAATTTTGGGAAATTTGGGAAATGTAGTGACTACAAGGAGATGGACTAGGATTTTATCAAGTGCAGGGAAAAGGACCAAAAGAGGGTAAAACAAGAGCTCACAGATGTTGCAAAAGCAGGGGAAAATGTTAAGGGGGAAGACACATCTTGCAGGGGAAGATATGAGAGACATGGCATGGACACTAAAAAAAAAAAAAGTAAAAAATCTTGCCCAAAGTCAAAGCCATCAAATGCAGGCCATATGCCACCAAATGCAGGCCCATGCAGCAAAGCTTGGAAAATGGATCCCTGCTTAAGGCCAAAACAGATAAGAAGGACTTACAAACACACTGGAATGGAGATACCATGAAAGGAATATCATTTGGAGGAGAAAAAAAAAAAAATTTGGGAAATGTAGTGACTACAAGGAGATGGACCAGGATTTTATCAAGTGCAGGGAAAAGGACCAAAATAGGGTAAAACAAGAGCTCACAGATGTTGCAAAAACAGGGGAAAATGTTAAGGGGGAAGACACAACTTGGAGGGAAAGATGGGAGGAATATGGCATAGATACTTATTTAAAAAAAAAAAAAAAAGAAAAAAATCTTGCCCAAAGTCAAAGCCATCAAAAGGCATGGCATGCCATCAAGTGCAGGCACATGCTGCAAAGATTCCTCTAGTGGTCCCCATTGAAATCGCAAGATTCCGTTTCCCTTCCCGAAAGGAAATGAAATTTCCTTTCGGGAAGGGAAACGGAATCTTGCGAACCCAAAAAGAAAGGCTTACAAACACTCTGGAAAGGAGATAGGATCAAATGAAATGCAATTGAAAAAAACCCCAAAAACTCCAGAAAATTGGGAGATGTGTTGTCCTCAAAAACTGCTCTGTGAGGAAATGAGCTGCAGTGCAAAGGACCAAAGGAGGCCAAAACTAAGCAGAGAGATGTTGCAAAAGCAGGGGGAAAAGTTAAGGAGGAAGACACAACGTGGAGGGGAAGATATGAGGGACATGGCATGGACACTTAAAAAAAAAAAAAAAAATTCTTGCCCAAAGTCAAAGCCATCAAATGCAGGCCATATGCCACCAAATGCAGGCCCATGCAGCAAAGCTTGGAAAATGGATCCCTGCTTAAGGCCAAAACAGATAAGAAGGACTTACAAACACACTGGAATGGAGATACCATGAAAGGAATATCATTTGGAGGAGAAAAAAAAAAATTTGGGAAATTTGGGAAATGTAGTGACTACAAGGAGATGGACCAGGATTTTATCAAGTGCAGGGAAAAGGACCAAAAGAGGGTAAAACAAGAGCTCACAGATGTTGCAAAAACAGGGGAAAATGTTAAGGGGGAAGACACATCTTGCAGGGGAAGATATGAGAGACATGGCATGGACACTATAAAAAAAAAAAAAAGTAAAAAATCTTGCCCAAAGTCAAAGCCATCAAATGCAGGCCATATGCCACCAAATGCAGGCCCATGCAGCAAAGCTTGGAAAATGGATCCCTGCTTAAGGCCAAAACAGATAAGAAGGACTTACAAACACACTGGAATGGAGATACCATGAAAGGAATTGCATTTGGAGGAGAAAAAAAAAATTTGGGAAATGTAGTGACTACAAGGAGGTGGACCAGGATTTTATCAAGTGCAGGGAAAAGGACCAAAAGAGGGTAAAACAAGAGCTCACAGATGTTGCTAAAGCAGGGGAAAATGTTAAGGGGGAAGACACAACTTGCAGGGAAAGATGGGAGGAATATGGCATAGATACTTATTAAAAAAAAAAAAAAGAAAAAAATCTTGCCCAAAGTCAAAGCCATCAAAAGGCATGGCATGCCATCAAGTGCAGGCACATGCTGCAAAGATTCCTCTAGTGGTCCCCATTGAAATCGCAAGATTCCGTTTCCCTTCCCGAAAGGAAATTTCATTTCCTTTCGGGAAGGGAAACGGAATCTTGCGAACCCAAAAAGAAAGGCTTACAAACACTCTGGAAAGGAGATAGGATCAAATGAAATGCAATTGAAAAAAACCCCAAAAACTCCAGAAAATTGGGAGATGTGTTGTCCTCAAAAACTGCTCTGTGAGGAAATGAGCTGCAGTGCAAAGGACCAAAGGAGGCCAAAACTAAGCAGAGAGATGTTGCAAAAGCAGGAGGAAAAGTTAAGGAGGAAGACACAACGTGGAGGGGAAGATATGAGGGACATGGCATGGACACTTAAAAAAAAAAAAATAATTCTTGCCCAAAATCAAAGCCATCAAGTGCAGGCCATATGCCACCAAATGCAGGCCCATGCAGCAAAGCTTGGAAAATGGATCCCTGCTTAAGGCCAAAACAGATAAGAAGGACTTACATACACACTGGAATGGAGACACCATGAAGGGAATATCATTTGGAGGAGAAAAAAAAAAAAATTGGGAAATTTGGGAAATGTAGTGACTACAAGGAGATGGACCAGGATTTTATCAAGTGCAGGGAAAAGGACCAAAAGAGAGTAAAACAAGAGCTCACAGATGTTGCAAAAACAGGGGAAAATGTTAAGGGGGAAGACACAACTTGGAGGGAAAGATGGGAGGAATATGGCATAGATAGTTATTAAAAAAAAAGAAAAAAGAAAAATATCTTGCCCAAAGTCAAAGCCATCAAAAGGCATGGCATGCCATCAAGTGCAGGCACATGCTGCAAAGATTCCTCTAGTGGTCCCCATTGAAATCGCAAGATTCCGTTTCCCTTCCCGAAAGGAAATTTCATTTCCTTTCGGGAAGGGAAACGGAATCTTGCGAACCCAAAAAGAAAGGCTTACAAACACTCTGGAAAGGAGATAGGATCAAATGAAATGCAATTGAAAAAAACCCCAAAAACTCCAGAAAATTGGGAGATGTGTTGTCCTCAAAAAAAGCTCTGTGAGGAAATGAGCTGCAGTGCAAAGGACCAAAGGAGGCCAAAACTAAGCAGAGAGATGTTGCAAAAGCAGGGGGAAAAGTTAAGCAGGAAGACATGAGGGACATGGCATGGACACTTAAAAAAAAAAAATTCTTGCCCAAAATCAAAGCCATCAAGTGCAGGCCATATGCCACCAAATGCAGGCCCATGCAGCAAAGCTTGGAAAATGGATCCCTGCTTAAGGCCAAAACAGATAAGAAGGACTTACAAACACACTGGAATGGAGAAAACATGAAAGGAATCGCATTTGGAGGAGAAAAAAAAAATTTTGGGAAATTTGGGAAATGTAGTGACTACAAGGAGATGGACTAGGATTTTATCAAGTGCAGGGAAAAGGACCAAAAGAGGGTAAAACAAGAGCTCACAGATGTTGCAAAAGCAGGGGAAAATGTTAAGGGGGAAGACACATCTTGCAGGGGAAGATATGAGAGACATGGCATGGACACTATAAAAAAAAAAAAAAGTAAAAAATCTTGCCTAAAGTCAAAGCCATCAAATGCAGGCCATATGCCACGAAATGCAGGCCCATGCAGCAAAGCTTGGAAAATGGATCCCTGCTTAAGGCCAAAACAGATAAGAAGGACTTACAAACACACTGGAATGGAGATACCATGAAAGGAATATCATTTGGAGGAGAAAAAAAAAAAAATTTGGGAAATGTAGTGACTACAAGGAGATGGACCAGGATTTTATCAAGTGCAGGGAAAAGGACCAAAAGAGGGTAAAACAAGAGCTCACAGATGTTGCAAAAACAGGGGAAAATGTTAAGGGGGAAGACACAACTTGGAGGGAAAGATGGGAGGAATATGGCATAGATACTTATTTAAAAAAAAAAAAACAGAAAAAAATCTTGCCCAAAGTCAAAGCCATCAAAAGGCATGGCATGCCATGAAGTGCAGGCACATGCTGCAAAGATTCCTCCAGTGGTCCCCATTGAAATCGCAAGATTCCGTTTCCCTTCCCGAAAGGAAATGAAATTTCCTTTCGGGAAGGGAAACGGAATCTTGCGAACCCAAAAAGAAAGGCTTACAAACACTCTGGAAAGGAGATAGGATCAAATGAAATGCAATTGAAAAAAACCCCAAAAACTCCAGAAAATTGGGAGATGTGTTGTCCTCAAAAACTGCTCTGTGAGGAAATGAGCTGCAGTGCAAAGGACCAAAGGAGGCCAAAACTAAGCAGAGAGATGTTGCAAAAGCAGGAGGAAAAGTTAAGGAGGAAGACACAACGTGGAGAGGAAGATATGAGGGACATGGCATGGACACTTAAAAAAAAAAAATAATTCTTGCCCAAAATCAAAGCCATCAAGTGCAGGCCATATGCCACCAAATGCAGGCCCATGCAGCAAAGCTTGGAAAATGGATCCCTGCTTAAGGCCAAAACAGATAAGAAGGACTTACATACACACTGGAATGGAGACACCATGAAGGGAATATCATTTGGAGGAGAAAAAAAAAAAAATTGGGAAATTTGGGAAATGTAGTGACTACAAGGAGATGGACCAGGATTTTATCAAGTGCAGGGAAAAGGACCAAAAGAGGGTAAAACAAGAGCTCACAGATGTTGCAAAAGCAGGGGAAAATGTTAAGGGGGAAGACACATCTTGCAGGGGAAGATATGAGAGACATGGCATGGACACTATAAAAAAAAAAAAAAAAATTCTTGCCCAAAATCAAAGCGATCAAGTGCAGGCCATATGCCACCAAATGCAGGCCCATGCAGCAAAGCTTGGAAAATGGATCCCTGCTTAAGGCCAAAACAGATAAGAAGGACTTCCAAACACACTGGAATGGAGACAACATGAAAGGAATTGCATTTGGAGGAGAAAAAAAAAAATTTTGGGAAATTTGGGAAATGTAGTGACTACAAGGAGATGGACTAGGATTTTATCAAGTGCAGGGAAAAGGACCAAAAGAGGGTAAAACAAGAGCTCACAGATGTTGCAAAAGCAGGGGAAAAAGTTAAGCAGGAAGACACATCTTGCAGGGGAAGATATGAGAGACATGGCATGGACACTATAACAAAAAAAAAAAAAGTAAAAAGTCTTGCCCAAAGTCAAAGCCATCAAATGCAGGCCATATGCCACCAAATGCAGGCCCATGCAGCAAAGCTTGGAAAATGGATCCCTGCTTAAGGCCAAAACAGATAAGAAGGACTTACAAACACACGGGAATGGAGATACCTTGAAAGGAATATCATTTGGAGGAGAAAAAAAAAAATTTGGGAAATTTGGGAAATGTAGTGACTACAAGGAGGTGGACCAGGATTTTATCAAGTGCAGGGAAAAGGACCAAAAGAGGGTAAAACAAGAGCTCACAGATGTTGCTAAAACAGGGGAAAATGTTAAGGGGGAAGACACAACTAGCAGGGAAAGATGGGAGGAATATGGCATAGATACTTATTAAAAAAAAAAAAAAAGAAAAAAATCTTGCCCAAAGTCAAAGCCATCAAAAGGCATGGCATGCCATCAAGTGCAGGCACATGCTGCAAAGATTCCTCTAGTGGTCCCCATTGAAATCGCAAGATTCCGTTTCCCTTCCCGAAAGGAAATTTCATTTCCTTTCGGGAAGGGAAACGGAATCTTGCGAACCCAAAAAGAAAGGCTTACAAACACTCTGGAAAGGAGATAGGATCAAATGAAATGCAATTGAAAAAAACCCCAAAAACTCCAGAAAATTGGGAGATGTGTTGTCCTCAAAAACTGCTCTGTGAGGAAATGAGCTGCAGTGCAAAGGACCAAAGGAGGCCAAAACTAAGCAGAGAGATGTTGCAAAAGCAGGGGGAAAAGTTAAGGAGGAAGACACAATGTGGAGGGGAAGATATGAGGGACATGGCATGGACACTTAAAAAAAAAAAATAATTCTTGCCCAAAATCAAAGCCATCAAGTGCAGGCCATATGCCACCAAATGCAGGCCCATGCAGCAAAGCTTGGAAAATGGATCCCTGCTTAAGGCCAAAACAGATAAGAAGGACTTACAAACACACTGGAATGGAGAAAACATGAAAGGAATTGCATTTGGAGGAGAAAAAAAAAAATTTGGGAAATTTGGGAAATGTAGTGACTACAAGGAGATGGACCAGGATTTTATCAAGTGCAGGGAAAAGGACCAAAAGAGGGTAAAACAAGAGCTCACAGATGTTGCAAAAGCAGGGGAAAATGTTAAGGGGGAAGACACAACTTGGAGGGAAAGATGGGAGGAATATGGCATACATACTTATTAAAAAAAAAAAAAAATTCTTGCCCAAAATCAAAGCCATCAAGTGCAGGCCATATGCCACCAAATGCAGGCCCATGCAGCAAAGCTTGGAAAATGGATCCCTGCTTAAGGCCAAAACAGATAAGAAGGACTTACAAACACACTGGAATGGAGATACCATGAAAGGAATATCATTTGGAGGAGAAAAAAAAAAAATTTGGGAAATTTGGGAAATGTAGTGACTACAAGGAGATGGACCAGGATTTTATCAAGTGCAGGGAAAAGGACCAAAAGAGGGTAAAACAAGAGCTCACAGATGTTGCAAAAACAGGGGAAAATGTTAAGGGGGAAGACACAACTTGGAGGGAAAGATGGGAGGAATATGGCATAGATACTTATTAAAAAAATAAAATAGAAAAGATCTTGCCCAAAGTCAAAGCCATCAAAAGGCATGGCATGCCATCAAGTGCAGGCACATGCTGCAAAGATTCCTCTAGTGGTCCCCATTGAAATCGCAAGATTCCGTTTCCCTTCCCGAAAGGAAATTTCATTTCCTCTCGGGAAGGGAAACGGAATCTTGCGAACCCAAAAAGAAAGGCTTACAAACACTCTGGAAAGGAGACAGGATCAAATGAAACGCAATTGAAAAAAACCCCAAAAACTCCAGAAAATTGGGAATGTGTTGTCCTCAAAAACTGCTCTGTGAGGAAATGAGCTGCAGTGCAAAGGACCAAAGGAGGCCAAAACTAAGCAGAGAGATGTTGCAAAAGCAGGGGGAAAAGTTAAGGAGGAAGACACAACGTGGAGGAGTAGATATGAGGGACATGGCATGGACACTTAAAAAAAAAAAAAATTCTTGCCGAAAATCAAAGCCATCAAGTGCAGGCCATATGCCACCAAATGCAGGCCCATGCAGCAAAGCTTGGAAAATGGATCCCTGCTTAAGGCCAAAACAGATAAGAAGGACTTACAAACACACTGGAATGGAGACAACATGAAAGGAATTGCATTTGGAGGAGAAAAAAAAAAATTTTGGGAAATTTGGGAAAAGTAGTGACTACAAGGAGATGGACCAGGATGTTATCAAGTGCAGGGAAAAGGACCAAAAGAGGGTAAAACAAGAGCTCACAGATGTTGCAAAAGCAGGGGAAAAAGTTAAGCAGGAAGACACATCTTGCAGGGGAAGATATGAGAGACATGGCATGGACACTATAACAAAAAAAAAAAAAGTAAAAAGTCTTGCCCAAAGTCAAAGCCATCAAATGCAGGCCATATGCCACCAAATGCAGGCCCATGCAGCAAAGCTTGGAAAATGGATCCCTGCTTAAGGCCAAAACAGATAAGAAGGACTTACAAACACACGGGAATGGAGATACCTTGAAAGGAATATCATTTGGAGGAGAAAAAAAAAAATTTGGGAAATTTGGGAAATGTAGTGACTACAAGGAGGTGGACCAGGATTTTATCAAGTGCAGGGAAAAGGACCAAAAGAGGGTAAAACAAGAGCTCACAGATGTTGCTAAAACAGGGGAAAACGTTAAGGGGGAAGACACAACTAGCAGGGAAAGATGGGAGGAATATGGCATAGATACTTATTTAAAAAAAAAAAAAAGAAAAAAATCTTGCCCAAAGTCAAAGCCATCAAAAGGCATGGCATGCCATCAAGTGCAGGCACATGCTGCAAAGATTCCTCTAGTGGTCCCCATTGAAATCGCAAGATTCCGTTTCCCTTCCCGAAAGGAAATTTCATTTCCTTTCGGGAAGGGAAACGGAATCTTGCGAACCCAAAAAGAAAGGCTTACAAACACTCTGGAAAGGAGATAGGATCAAATGAAATGCAATTGAAAAAAACCCCAAAAACTCCAGAAAATTGGGAGATGTGTTGTCCTCAAAAACTGCTCTGTGAGGAAATGAGCTGCAGTGCAAAGGACCAAAGGAGGCCAAAACTAAGCAGAGAGATGTTGCAAAAGCAGGGGGAAAAGTTAAGGAGGAAGACACAATGTGGAGGGGAAGATATGAGGGACATGGCATGGACACTTAAAAAAAAAAAATAATTCTTGCCCAAAATCAAAGCCATCAAGTGCAGGCCATATGCCACCAAATGCAGGCCCATGCAGCAAAGCTTGGAAAATGGATCCCTGCTTAAGGCCAAAACAGATAAGAAGGACTTACAAACACACTGGAATGGAGAAAACATGAAAGGAATTGCATTTGGAGGAGAAAAAAAAAAATTTGGGAAATTTGGGAAATGTAGTGACTACAAGGAGATGGACCAGGATTTTATCAAGTGCAGGGAAAAGGACCAAAAGAGGGTAAAACAAGAGCTCACAGATGTTGCAAAAGCAGGGGAAAATGTTAAGGGGGAAGACACAACTTGGAGGGAAAGATGGGAGGAATATGGCATACATACTTATTAAAAAAAAAAAAAAATTCTTGCCCAAAATCAAAGCCATCAAGTGCAGGCCATATGCCACCAAATGCAGGCCCATGCAGCAAAGCTTGGAAAATGGATCCCTGCTTAAGGCCAAAACAGATAAGAAGGACTTACAAACACACTGGAATGGAGATACCATGAAAGGAATATCATTTGGAGGAGAAAAAAAAAATTTTGGGAAATTTGGGAAATGCAGTGACTACAAGGAGATGGACCAGGATTTTATCAAGTGCAGGGAAAAGGACCAAAAGAGGGTAAAACAAGAGCTCACATGTTGTTCTTCTATTATTCCTCTAGAGTCCCATATTGTTATTAGATTTCTAAAGTCCATACTTCTCTGGTGTGTTCTCATGGCTGCAGATCTTCACAGCATGGACTTCTTCTGCATGCTGTTCTCTCAAGTCAGGGCTCCTCCAAGGCTCTCCCTGACTGGCTATCCCGCCCCCTTTTATCCTGGTCATCTTCATCGGTTACAGCTGCAGCCCAATTAAGGACATCGCAGCTGCAGCCCATCAAGGGCAACCAGGACCTCTGGGGCAAAGCCTCTATACAGATATTTAAATACAATACATATCTTCTACTCTATTTCCCCCTTTGTTTTTACTTGAGTTAACAGTTATACAGATGTTTAAATACAATACATTTTCTCATGACTCACAGGCCATGTTCAACACCCACATTCTCCCATGACTCACAGGCCATGTATAACCCACAAAGCACCTTGCTCAAAGGCCATACTCTTTCACAGCTCCCTGACCCAAAGGCTATGTTCCGTCGCAGCTCTTGGCTGCCACAGCTCTCAGCTGTCTTATGTTCTGTTAACTATCACATCGGGGACACCACTTGTTGTTCTTCTATTATTTCTAGAGTCCCATATTGTTATTATTAGATTTCTAAAGTCCATACCTCTCTGGCGCATGCTCATGGCCGCACATCTTCACAGCACAGACTCCTACTTCTGCATGCCATTCACCCTCAGGCCAGGGCTCCTTCCAGGCTCTCCCTGACTGGCTATCCCGCCCCCTTTTATCCCGGTCAACTTCATTGGTTACAGCTGCAGCCCAATTAAGGACATCACAGCTGCAGGCCATCAAGGGCAACAAGAACCTCTGGGGCAAAGCCTCTATACACATATTCAAATACAATACATATCCACTACTATATTTCCCCCTTTGTTTTTACTTAAGTTTACAGTTATACAGATGTTTAAATACAATACATATCTTCTACTATATCACAGATGTTGCAAAAACAGGGGAAAATGTTAAGGGGGAAGACACAACTTGGAGGGAAAGATGGGAGGAATATGGCATAGATACTTATTAAAAAAAAAAAAAAAGTAAAAAATCTTGCACAAAGTCAAAGCCATCAAAAGGCATGGCATGCCATCAAGTGCAGGCACATGCTGCAAAGATTCCTCTAGTGGTCCCCATTGAAATCGCAAGATTCCGTTTCCCTTCCCGAAAGGAAATTTCATTTCCTTTCGGGAAGGGAAACGGAATCTTGCGAACCCAAAAAGAAAGGCTTACAAACACTCTGGAAAGGAGATAGGATCAAATGAAATGCAATTGAAAAAAACCCCAAAAACTCCAGAAAATTGGGAGATGTGTTGTCCTCAAAAACTGCTCTGTGAGGAAATGAGCTGCAGTGCAAAGGACCAAAGGAGGCCAAAACTAAGCAGAGAGATGTTGCAAAAGCAGGGGGAAAAGTTAAGGAGGAAGACACAACGTGGAGGGGAAGATATGAGGGACATGGCATGGACACTTAAAAAAAAAAAAAAAAAAAAAAATTTCTTGCCCAAAATCAAAGCCATCAAATGCAGGCCATATGCCACCAAATGCAGGCCCATGCAGCAAAGCTTGGAAAATGGATCCCTGCTTAAGGCCAAAACAGATAAGAAGGACTTACAAACACACTGGAATGGAGACAACATGAAAGGAATATCATTTGGAGGAGAAAAAAAAAAATTGGGGAAATTTGGGAAATGTAGTGAGTACAAGGAGATGGACCAGGATTTTATCAAGTGCAGGGAAAAGGACCAAAAGAGGGTAAAACAAGAGCTCACAGATGTTGCAAAAGCAGGGGGAAAAGTTAAGGAGGAAGACACATCTTGCAGGGGAAGATATGAGAGACATGGCATGGACACTTAAAAAAAAAAAAAAAGTAAAAAATCTTGCCCAAAGTCAAAGCCATCAAGTGCAGGCCATATGCCACCAAATGCAGGCCCATGCAGCAAAGCTTGGAAAATGGATCCCTGCTTAAGGCCAAAACAGATAACAAGGACTTACAAACATATTGGAATGGAGATACCATGAAAGGAATATCATTTGGAGGAGAAAAAATAAATTTGGGAAATTTGGGAAATGTAGTGACTACAAGGAGATGGACCAGGATTTTATCAAGTGCAGGGAAAAGGACCAAAAGAGGGTAAAACAAGAGCTCACAGATGTTGCAAAAGCAGGGGAAAATGTTAATGAGGAAGACACATCTTGTAGGGGAAGATATGAGAGACATGGCATCGACAGGTTAAAATAAAAAAAAAAAAGTAAAAAAATCTTGCCCAAAATCAAAGCCATCAAATGCAGGCCATATGCCACCAAATGCAGGCCCATGCAGCAAAGCTTGGAAAATGGATCCCTGCTTAAGGCCAAAACAGATAAGAAGGACTTACAAACACACTAGAATGGAGATACCATGAAAGGAATATCATTTGGAGGAGAAAAAAAAAAAATTGGGCATTTTGGGAAATGTAGTGACTACAAGGAGATGGACCAGGATTTTATCAAGTGCAGGGAAAAGGACCAAAAGAGGGTAAAACAAGAGCTCACAGATGTTGCAAAAGCAGGGGAAAATGTCAAGGAGGAAGACACAACTTGGAGGGGCAGATAGGATGAAGATCGCATGGATACTTATTAAAAAAAAAATAGGAAAAACATCTTGGCCAAAGTCAAAGCCATCAAATGCAGGCAGATGCAGGAAGGCTTGCTAAAATTAATCCCTGCTTAAGGCCAAGACAGATAAAAAGGAATTACCAACACACTGGAATTTCATTTTCTTTCGGGAAGCGAATCGGAATCTTGTGATTTCTATGAGGACCAATTTAGGTTTCTTTGCCTCATGTCCCTTCATTTGATGGCATGCCTTGCCTTTTTATGGCTTTGAGTTTCGGCAAGTTTTTTTTTTTTTTAAATAAGAATCTGGTATTCTGAATAATTATATAATATTTTTTGTCTTCCTATATTGGCCTGTTTTATAGTATAAAACTGGAAATAATAATTATGATTTATAATAATAATGGACCCATACATATTATGCATGTGAGCTATGGATGGCTACATCGCATAATAAGGAACTTTTTTTTATAATAGAATGCACCTTGCATGTTTTGCTTTTCTCTTTACATCATCTTGCTTTACCCTCCTTTGCTGCCAATAGTTTTTAACTCTCTGATGCAGATGCTTCTTTATCAGAGTATTTCAATTTTAGGGCATTGGTTGAGTTCCAGAGCACACTCAAGATGAAGATGTGCAGTAGGCATCAATTCAGCTCCAAGCAGGTGTCCCTATTGCCAAGTACTCACTGACAACCTCCTTACCAATCTCATTGGACAGACCAGGGACTGCACAGAAATAGCTTTATTCCATCTGGTCTATTGATGGTTCTTCTGAGCCAAGATTGAGCCCTGCTGGTAAAACAGTGTGAAACAGATTGCATAGGCTAGTGGTGCTCCATGCAGACAGAGATGGTTCTGATTTTGTTGCCTGTGAGTCTGTGTTTTTATATGATACCTGCTATTAAATTTGCTCTTTACCCACATCCTACCTTAATTCCTTTAATCTGTATTTTCCTTTTGTTGCCAGAAAGAAAATAGTTTAGGGACTGATGTCATTAATGGAAAACAAATCCTTCTTCAACAAATTTTCATTGATTTTCAGTGATTTTGGAGGGAGAGTGCTCTTGCTACGAGTGTCAGTTACTAAAATTATGGTAATCAAGTGTTTAAAGTTACCTCTTAAAACAGAAAGCATTGGTCTGGGAGGATATACAACAAAACAGTAAAAATTCAGTGAAGGGTCATCAGATTTATACCTTTTCATTCATGTATATTACTCCTAAGAAGAGATCACAGTTTGTCATTGAATTGAAATTATTACCAATCTGGAAAAATGATTTTTGTCTTAAATGACATATTTGCAAAGACTATGTTACAAAATAATATGTTCTGGGAAATAATACTGTTGTAGTAGAAGGTGTTGCATTACAGATGTTACATTACAGGTAGTACTTTAGTGAGCCAGGAAACACCAAATCACTAGATAAATCACTGACACAGAGATATATAGTTTTTTTCTACAGTGAAAAAGCAATCTGCCAGTTGTGCATGTTCATTCCACAAGACCATAAATACAATTTTTTATTCATTTCTCCTGAATATCCCATCTCAAGATTCCTTGAAAAAATGTAAAATGGTACTAGCAGGAGTTCCAGTTTTCTAACTGATTCTTGCAAGTTTGGAAGGATTACAGGATATTGCAGTATTATATCATATTTATTAATCAAAAATAATTTATTAGGTAACATATAATGCTTTGATTCCTTTTCTTTATATGGCTTGAAATGCTTTAGAAACTGTGTAATATTTTGAAATGCATAATGCTGTTTAGAGGCCCTAATGCAATTTATTTTGTGCTATATCAGCTCTTCTCATCTTTTATTCAGTGTCTTACTGCTGTAAAACCACTCAACAGTTTTGAGATTTTTTCATCCCAGACTCTGTAAGACAGAGTCATGTCCTTTGTTCTAGCTCTTCTTATACTTTCTTGACATTTTATTTCCTGACTACAGAATGACACATTTTGAACAGAAAAGGAGGAGAATCAGCTTTCCTGCCTATTCCATAAGTAATTAACAACCATAGCTGATGTCCAGGATATAAGAATTGTAAGTGCAATGTTCTGAAGTCAGAACAGAACACAAGTCTTCCATTTCCTGAGCTAATGTCTCAATCAATGAACAAATATTTTTTCTAACTTTTGCAGTTTACAGATTCTGAAACTATTTGCATGCAAGTGCAGACTTTTGCACTAAGAATTTTAGCCACTGACAATAATATTGCTTTTCATAATAATTTTGTTTTGGACTATTTAGGAATAATTACATGCCTGCAGCAGTTTATGGACCACAAATTGTAATCCCTGAACTAAATTATTGTGCATTGTTACTCAAGAACTTCTTTATAGGAGTGATTTACTTTTTGGAGAAAATCCAGCTGAGGAAGTGCAAACACTAGATCCAACGAGCATAGAACAACCTTAATCCATGAGCTTCCATAAGCTTTCCCATAGTTCCAACATTTCTGCTGTAAGGCAGAAGAGTTTTTACATTTCAAAAGCTTTCTTCACTCTTCCTCAGAGGCACCCAGCACTTTCTTGGAGGCTGTAAGGGAGATCTAAGGGCCTTGCTTTGGCAGTCTGATTTCCCTACTGCTGAAGGTGTTTCAGTACCTAGAGGGGATGATGTCATAGGTACATCTGTTCAAAGCATGACACAGTCTCACACTAAAAGGCATTTCATATTGATAGAATAGAAGAAATAGACTAATACATGCCTACCAAAGAAGAAATATTTGGTGGTTAAGTTGGGAAAAAGTTTTATTTTATTTTAATTATTATTTTTGGTGTGCCCCTCAAAATTACTCCCTGCAGATACAGCAGTAAGTCTACTGACTCTGGCCCAAAGATCAGTTTACACACTGCAAGAAGGTTAGTCCTATGGCAGCTACTACCAAATTTAATTTATGAGCATCAGTGTGAGATAGGTCTCTCCTATAGTCACAGTGCTAACAGAGACAATGAGACAGTGGATAGGTTTGAGACAAAGGACTGGCACAAAGTGAATGATGGAGAGAACTCCTAGTCACCTTTAACAGCATAGGATTTGATTAATTAGAGCTGTAGCTCTCAAGGACAACTTTGCGCTGGCCCAAAAGCTTCTGCCAGGCTTCCTCAGAGTAGAGAGGAAGGACTTTATATAATGATAGCAAACTACAGTGCAGCGATCTGTGCATTCACAGGTGTTGGTGAGTCAGAGGGCTGCTTAGTTACACATGCTAGGAGAGGTAGATAGGCATGCTCATGCTTGGGAAATCAGATACTATGTGTGTATATTGAACAGAGAGAGGGGGATGTAAGTAAAATGTGTAATAGCGAATTTCCTTGATTTTTTTTTTTTAATGTCAAATAATTTGTGTTATATAAATGGTTATGCCTGGGATCTTGACTGTGGCTTGTTCTAACTTAATAGTTTAACCAGAACCAGAATATCAGAAATTAAACAACCCCCATGGCAGGGAGAAATGATGTATCTGACTCTATATCAGAAGGCTAATTTATTACTTTATTATACTATATTATTCTATATTATATTACACTACATCTAAACTGAAACTGCAAAAGCACTTAACCAAATCTCCTTACTGTCTCCTGACCGACCATCAGGACACAGTTTGCAGAGATTGGTTAAGAAAACAAAACACTCACACTAGAATCTAATCAAGTAAATTCTTTCAGGTAAATAATCTTCTAACACATTCTACATGTTGCAAAACACAGGAGAAGTAAATGAGATAAGAATTGTTTTGGTCATTCTTTTCTCTGCTTCTCTCGCTGCTTCTCTCAGGTTCAGAGAATGTGAATCCCACACTAGAGTACACTAGCTACCCCAATAATCCTAGCTTGGTTCAGGGCCTGAAGTGTAAGACATTTCTCCTGACAGAAAGGGATACTAATGTACTTTTTGCAAGAATTACAATTTAAAAATTGATTTGGATGAACTGTTGCATTGTCAGGACAGCTTATTATTTGTGCATTCTGAAAATTGCAGACAGTAAAGTGTTTCGGTAAATTGTTGAACTCAGGGTCCCATAGTTCCTGACATGACTTCCCATAGATGTGTTCTTTGAGCCTGATCAAAGCCATTTTATAATTAATTCTCTCGATTTGCATCATTGTTTCACAGAGGTATTTCAACAATTAATTCTGCTAATACGTCAAGATACTTGCAAGATACTTATCTGGAGTCTGATGGCAATTTTTTTTCTTAGCTTTGTTTTCTGTCACAACTTTTTCCACTTGGTTGGGGTTTTATTTATTAACTTGCTTACAATTAATTACAAAATTTTATTAACTGGTTAATTAAACTTACTAGTATGATAATAACATTAGATAGAAGCCTACTTAGCATTCTCAGAATTCATATTAATATAATGGTAAAATGTATGGATCTCTTCATTCTTGAGATTTCAAGTATTTAATGCTTTAGTACTTAAAAGTTTTGATTTTTATGTGGAAATACCATCTGTAGAAGTTCAGCAGTAATTCTGAAGTTCAAAAGTTCTATACCATGACGCAAGATTTTATTCACAAATTGCAAGCAAGTGCTAAACACAACACAAATATATCTGAAATTATACAGCAATTCTGTTTTGTCTCTAATGGGGTGGGGGAGGAGAGTGTGTATTACTGGCTGAAGGATAATTAATGGAGTGTCTTCCCTATTCTCATAGTTCTAATGAACCCCTTTGTAGTGTGTCCTAAAAGCGGTGACTTGCCAACACCTTGGAATCTAAAGCAGAGTGGAAATTATTGCTACACTTCCAAAGTGACAGAGAAATTGTTCAGCTCCAAATGGAAGTTGTAGAACAGAGGACATGGGATACTAAATCATCTAGCAGCAGAGAGGAATTCAACCACATGATTGATGCCAGATTTCTGCTGGGGGATCAAAATCCATCAAGCAAAGTAGCTACTGCCATTAATCATGTCTCTGAAGTATTTGGTATTTCTGTGACTTAACATGTGGCAGCCCCTCTGGTGGCAGGAAGTGGAAAGGGAGAAAGAGGCTTTTGTGTCTAAATGATGAGGAAGCAACAACTGCAGGGAGGTTTCAAAAATAAAAAGAGAAAGGGAAAAAAGAGAGAAGAGAAGAGAAGAGAAGAGAAGAGAAGAGAAGAGAAGAGAAGAGAAGAGAAGAGAAGAGAAGAGAAGAGAAGAGAAGAGAAGAGAAGAGAAGAGAAGAATCTAAAGGCAAGATTTTCTCTAAGCACACAATGCAAGCTGGGTGCAATGAGCCAGCCCTAGGCTTCTGTACTTGCAAAGGGCTGGATAAGGCATAATTCTAATCATGAAACAGCACAGTCATATATAAAGTATTATGCAAGGTAATATCATATCTCTTCATGATTATAGGGAAAGGGATACATGCTGCCTATCTCCGGGTGTATTTTTTATAAAAGAGCAAAATTATGATTGTCCTGATTCTGTCCTTGACATTTTCTAATCTTTTTTAAGGTTAGACTATAAGTTGACTGATATATTCAGAGCATGAATGATCATTGGGAAACCTGTGATTTTAGAATTTGGGATGCTTCAATTTTCTTTAAGGACAAAAAAAAAAAAAAAAAAAATCATCACTTTCTCAATAACCTCACATTTCAAATATTAGTTTCTCTCCTGTCAATGAGTCCCTGATAATATTACCTTAACTGCAATGTAGCCAGCAAGTGCCTACTAATCATTTAGTTTCATCTACCATATTTACCTCTCTCCAAACAATTAATTTTCCTTTAATCCTCAATCACAGCTGTGGAAGAGAGATTAAAACCAGGAATTGTCTAGAGATCTAAGGGTGAGGGTGCATTCAAACACAATAATGTTATAGAGAGAAAGATATTAATTAAAATGGGGTATATCTGTGCCTCCACTTGCTTATCCCCCAAATTTCTTAATGAGAATTTATTAAATATTTTTATAATAATTCAGATTTTATTCGGCTGTAGACTGGGTCTATAAATACCGGCTATAAGTGTTCCTAAGGTCTTTCTATGGTACTACCTGCTCATAGCAGTAGACTGTGAAGGAAGCTCCTAGCTCCTCTCAGACTATCTTTATCCCAGCTGACTGACTCCAGGCAGGTAGGGAAACTCAGTGCCTGCCAATGGCCACTGCAATGCCACTGGTTATCAGCTTGGCACAAGACTTGTAGGCAGCAAATTGAGAACAATAGTGCACAAATATTCATTTGAGCAAAGAGGCAAAATCATGTTATGGATATGCACCTGTGTGAAGTTTGCAAATGATACTGCCCTGGAAAGCACATTCAATGCAGTCAAAGTATCATGGCTGTCATCCAGACACTTGACAGGCAGCAGGAGTGGGTTGGCAGGAACTTTATGAACTTCCTCAAGGACAAATAAAAAGTCCTTCACCTAGAAAGGAGGAATCCCTTGCAGCAGTAGGCTGGAGACCGGCTGGGAAGAAGCTCTGCAGAAAGGACATGGGGCCTGCAACATGACACTGGGGAAAGCCAAAAGCCTCCTGAGCTGTTTAAGGGGAACAAAGCCACCTGACAAAAAGATTTTTTTTTCTCTACTTACACTTTTTAAGATTGTGTGTAGAATATTGTGTCTGCTTTTGTATCCTCAAAATAAGGAAGATGTGTGAGCTGAACATGTTCACCACAGTGGTCTGTCGTGCAGCATGTGGCCTGTGAGGAAAGGCTGAGGAAATGCAGCTTATGTAGCCTGGAAAAAAAGGGAAAAGAAAAAAGGAGGGAGAGAAAGCCCATTCATAATGTCTTTTGATGCAGATCTGAGGAAATGTCATTAACCAGATGCAAACCCGGTGCATCTGGGTATAAAGTAAAACCTGATGGTTTTACTTTGAGGAAACATTAGTTGATTTGAGTTTGGATCCCAAGGCTGAGTTGAAATCTATGCATCAGACTGGGGATTTCAGTCTTCTCAAGAGCTAAGTTGTTCCATAGAGCAGATATATCCATAATGGTGGGAAAGAAATAGAATAGAAACAAAGCCTATGCATCCTTTGGTTGCCATTTCTGTAATTATACTAATTATGTCACACATTGAGGTTTAAATTGAAGTACAAAGGAAGAAATGAGAGTTTTACTGTTCATTTCAGTGATGTTAGGTTTTAAAAATCCCAAAGAGCAATAGAAAACATAGTAAAGAAAAAAAGTCTCATATTTAAACCTTTCATTTTTGAGAGACTGCAGAGGTATGTACAGGCTATTTTGGTTTACAGCGACAGATATGCTTGATTTATTATAGCTTCTTCAGACATCTGTGGTGCAGTCATTTGCCTCTGAACTAATCACCTCATTTGCATTAAACAGAAAACATAATTCTGTAGAGCTGTTCCTTTGGTCTTTTGTACTCGTTTTTGGCTGGGATAAACCTAATTTTCTGCATAATATTATTTTCATAATAATATGAAAAAATTTCTGCATAATAATATGGGGCCATATTTTGCATTTATGCTGGACACAATGTTGATAACACAGGGATGCTTACATTATTTCTCAACAGTGCTTGCTCAGTGTAAAGGACTTTTCTGGAACATCTCAGCCCAGCCCGCCAGCGATGAAGCTGGGAGTGCAGAAGAAGTTGGGAGGTGACACAGATGGAGTGGCTGACCCCAGCTGACCAAAGGACATAGACATGGTCTGCTGCCCAGACCATAGGACAGCATGCTCAGGGTATCAAAGCAGGGGAGGAAAGGGACAGGAAGGGACATTCAAAGTGATGGTGTTTTCTTCCCAGGTCACCACTACATGCAATGGAGCCCTGCTCTCCTGGAGATGGCTGAACACCTGCCTGCCCATGGGAAATGATGAATGAATTCCTTGTTTTGCTTTTCTTGTGTGCACAGCTTTTGCTTTCCCTATAAAACTGCCTTTATCTCAACTCACAAGTTTTCTACCTTTTACTCTTCTGATTCTCTATCTCGTCCCACCAGGGGAGAGTGAGTGAGCATCTGTGGTGTTTAGTTTAGAATGAGAAGACTGCTTCTCTTTATTGATGATATAAGGAGGTTAAAGTTGTTATGAGACAAACAAATTTATAAATGTAAATATTTACTTTTCTGGGATTTGCTTCCACGTACTCTGACTCAGAAAATGAGAGATCTTAATGCATATAAACAAATAAAATAATTAGTATACCTTACCCTAATAACAAGGTACATCTGAATGTTCCTTCTGTCTGTACAAATTTTGGAAATTTTTTCACTCAGACAATCAGATTATCTTACTTCCTCTCATGCATTTTCACCTATTAGGATTTGTACACAAATAAAGCATTTTAACTTCACAGTGGAGCTCAAAATGTTTCTTTCTTCTTTTTTTTTTCCTTCATAAAATAGCAAAGAAATAAATAACTACTTATATTCACCCTAGGATATATTGTAATTTAATTTCAAATGCTTCCTAACAAAGACAGAATAACATAGGAAAAATCTATGCAGACATAGAACAGCATCTTTTCTTTTTTGGATGCTGTTTTAAAATCAATTATATGTGAGCAAGGGAGGCCTGAAGGTTACAAGTCAGTCAATGTTGTTTTATTAGCACTGGGCTGTCTTTACAACTGAAACACATTTTAGCCACATGTCAATCATATTCTAACATCAGTCTTTTATTAGTTTTCCTTGAATTATTGCTTTCTTCTCAGTTTAAATGAAATGGGAAATTGAAATGCTCTTTTACATTTTTATATTCTCCATGAGAAAATTTAGAACTAATCTAAAATAAAGCAACCAGCAATCTATCTGCTTTGTCAGTCAGTATTGACATACTGTTCAATTCCATCTGTATGCTAATATCAAGATTCAGTTCTGAAAAAGTATTCTTCAAATTAAACACAGGCCAAAAATGTAGTTCTGATGTAATTCCAGTGAATTAATATGTATCATTCATAGCTTCATGAAGAGTCTTCACATTTCAGTAAGATTTTGAATTTTAAAAAAACCCCAAAAGCCATTAAAATCTCTGCAAAAGCTAAAGGCTGCCTTTCTATAGATTTTTATTCCAAGTTCAGATTTAATAACAAAGACACAGCTACTGCATTCAATATCTGACTGAGTTTCAACAGAATATTGAGAAGTCATATCCTATTTTTAAAATTCAATTTATAATAAATATCTATATCTATATCACAAAGCCCTGGGATTTTCTTTTAAAACAGAATGAAAAAACAATAGGCAGCTCAAGTTGAAGCAGTTGCAATTACTTTTTTTCTTGTTAACTAGAAAGCAACACTCAAAGGAAGATTACTAAGTCTTTTTCACCAACAGCAGTTTCCTTACAGGAAGCTAATTTTCCTGCAATGAACCTAGAGGAGAAAAACACATTAGGTACACACTATCATTTTACTTGTATATAGATCTTAAGGGGTTTGCACCAGCTACATTCTACACAAAACAGATTGATCACACTGAAGATTTTAATAGACGTCATGGAATGCCTGGCTCTTCTGCCTTTCCAGATTTATAGGAATCTCTGCTGGAGGTTGACTATATCCTGGGGAAGCCAGAGAGAAACAGCTGATGGCATGAATGCAGTTCTTGGGAGGGTACTCTCCAGGAAATATGCTCACATCTTTTTCTCTTGTCTGGTTATCGCATCTCTTAGTGGAGTATGACTTTTTCTTTCACAAAAGAAAGAAAGCAGAAAAAAATTAGTGTGGTTTTGGTTTTATAACCCATATGCCATTACACTAAATTGTCACCGAAAAAATGTTTCAATTCTAGTGGATGTTAGTCTTTTGAAGGAAATATTCTGTGAGCAGGCCTAAAAACTCAATCAACACTGCTTCTGTCTCCTTGTTAGCAATTCATAGAAAAATTGAACAAACAAAAAGTAATAATTTTTTCCCTATTCCTAAAAAGAAATGTTTAAAATGCCAATTGTGTTATAAAACCCCTATATTTTTACCATAAAAATAGACTTTAAAGTATAATGAAGAAGGGGCAGGGGGATGAGGGAGAGGGGGACAGGGTACTTTTACTCTGTGTGGTTGCCTGTGTCTCTGTGCATCTTTTAAGGTAGGGATACTTACTGCTGCTTAATAAAGATGCTTCCAGAGGGAAAGGATGGTGGGTTTACACCAGTCTATAGTGCTGTTAAGTGTATAGTCAGATTGGAGAGTGGCACTTTGAACACCAAAAGCAAAGATATTTCACACCTCAGTGGTTCTGAAAGGGTTTACACAGGCTTGAGGTGATTATAGAAGCATTAAATGAGTAAGGAACTGATGAACATGATCCAGGTCATCAATAAGCAACCCAGATGTGCGGCACAAGTGTGTACAGAGATTGATGAATCCTTTGAATTGGGTAAGGGAAGCAGTAGGAATTTGACAGGTTATTTACTGACTGCCATAACCTTTATTACTGCTCCATGAATCAGCTAGCACAAAGTTACAGCAATGGCAGGCTTCATCTTAGGGCAAAGGCACTCCTGCTCCTGCAATGCCCTCCTCAGCTCATCTCTACACCTGCACCCCACTCACAGATATAAATGCAACTGTTTGTTGACCTTGCTATAACAGGGTTTCTACCACAGCAGCTGAAGAAAAAAAGGGTGAAAGAATGCACTCAAGACAATATTGAAAAAATCAGGGAACGTGGGAGCTTAACATTTCACTCCCTGCTTAAAGCAGAGTCTATTCATGAAGTCAAAGTTCAGCTATTTATTAAGCCATTTATTTAAGGATATTGAGAAGGCTCTTTTGTGCAACATACTGAATACTATCATTACCCAACACTGCTTAGTCTCCCTCTTCTGAATCTAACTGATGAGTTCAAAGACATTACCTTCTTCAGATACTCACTGCCACCTCTCTACTAGAGGTTATAGCCCTCCCACGAGACCAGACTAGGTGAGCACACCTTGTATGCTTCAATATGAATTCAACAAGGAGCAGCAATAATATATGTTCTTCTGGCTGTGGTGCAGGATTATGAAGGTTCAGTATGGGGCTAGTACTGATTTACTCAGACTCATGCCTACAATTTATACTGTACCATATTTATCAAAGCAAAGTATGAAACTTTTTCTAAGAGAGGGAAATTACTCCTGGGCAGGGAGCAACTTGGACTGTACAGAAATGACCAGGTGGCATAATTCAGGATGAGAAAGAAAAATGTTCCAAAGGAGTTAGAGGTCTGCAAGCAATATGTTGTAGTAAACAATAGAAGACTACTTTAGTAGACAAAAGAAGGCTACTAAGACCAGCATGGCATGGACACAGAGAGCTACACATCACAGGCAGAATCAAAAAGGAGTTACCTTTCCTCTAGTCACTGAAAGACTTCTCTATAGAGACCAATGCACCAAAAAGTCCTTGAAATAATATCAGTCTGAAAGCTAACTGTGAGGGCACAGTAAATAGTGCCAGAACTGGGTGGTCACCCTTTTCATCTCTTGATTCCAAACTTCTCTTAAAACTCAACAGTTATCAAATTATCTTTTTTGCTTCTACCACAACTGGCCCTTCTTCTCAGTGTAAGTCACTCAAAGTACAAGTATTTTGAAGTATCTGTGTAATACTCTATAAAGAAAAAACATACTCCTTTTGTCAAAAAAGTTACAGCAATTTGTGTTGAATTCGTAGTGGCTTCAGAAATGTTAATGCTGCAGGCAGTAGTTTGTCATTTTACGCTACATGACAGGCAAGGGTGTAATAGAAAGAGTGTAACTGTTCCTTTTAATTTTGTTTGCTTTGCTCAGTCAAGCATAAACTTAGTTTGTGGATTAAAAGTAAGAATAAAATCTTGGTTGTACACCTAAGGGGCACAGTGCACTCATCCAGTCCACCAAAGATGGGGGATTTGGCATTTCCATTCCCTAACCCTTTGAGAATTGGTCACAGGAGAGCTTATCAGCCCCTGCCAACACATTTCAGAGTTTGAGGTCTTTCCCAATGATGGAGAATGATAAAGATTTCTTATTCCCTCCCTCAGCTGCAAGGGTAGAACATATCAGAGAAGAAGTACTATTGAGAACGTTTTCAGAAGCATAAGTTCTTTTAGCAGTTAAAGAATTCTTCAAGTACATTTCCTTCTAGTGTACTACAGAGGTTAGTCAGAGGTCTTCTGAAGGTCAGAAGACAGAGGGTGTCTACCAGTTTAAAGCATAATTATTTGCCACACAGCTTATTCAGATTCTGAGAGTCTCACCACTGTGTGGTCGTGTGCAGATCACTGTGCTGGGTCTGGCTGACACGGATTAACTTTCTTCATTGCAGCCTGTACAATCCCGTGGTTTAGATTTGTTGCCCTAACAGTGTAGGTAACACACCAGGGTTTTGAATATGGTTCAACAATGCTTGCACAGCATCAAGGCTTTCTCTTTTTTTCCCGCTCTTTCCCCCAGAGCAAGTAGGCTATTGGGAAGAGGAAGTTGGGAGGAAGAGTACTTGGACATTTGACCTAAATTGGATAAAGGAATATTCCACATTGTCTTTTGGCCAGGGTTAACTTATTACTACTGTGAAAATGCACAGCAATAGCTTTGCCTGTTAAAAATCAGAAAAATTAATTAAAGCATAAACAAACTGGCATGTTTTGCTCATCCAACTTTTTCAGGAAAATTCATTCTAAAAATGATAATATAAAGACTTGGTGACAGATAAAAGAGATTCAATCAAAACGAACAATAGCAGAAACTTCACATTGAAGAGGCTGATGACAGGAGATTTCTATTTAGTTACATAGCAAACTATTCTGAAGTATTTTGTTTCCAGCAAAGAAAAGATAAAAAGATTTAATAAGATTGTTGATGGAAAATTGTGTTAAAATGCAGAGGTAAATACTCTAGGTATCTGTAAGACAAAAAGACCTCTCATGTTTTCTGCCAACACTGAAAGAAAATACACAAGAGAAAGATCAGATGATAAGATGCAAGGAGTGGTTTTCATAATTGCTGTTAGAAATGATTAAATGAAGTAAATATAGTAACAAATAAATTTTGTACCAGGGTAAAGTGCAGTTGGAAAAATAGTATATTAGACATGAAAAACAGAACACTTAAATCTCATTTTTTCTTTTGTGTAGATAAGATTGCTCAGTTATAAATGTATCTTGCAATCTCTAAGACATTCCAGTGGAAGTGTCAGCTTCATGTTCAATAGTACAGCCTTTCAGGAGGGCTAGAAAAAAGTAAACCAGCCCACAAGACAGTGGTTTTTTTAATATAAAAAATGCGCAATAATTACTAATGAGTGCATGTAAATAAGGGAGAAAAGATCAAAGTCTGGAATGATGCTGAAGGGCTTTAAAAATTGGATCTCTCCCATCATTCATGTAAATATGAGCTGCAATTATTGGTAAAATAAATCACTCAATTATAATCTTTTGAGTTCCTCTGTGAAGAAAAAAATTTACTTCAAGAACAGTCTGTCTTTGACTAAAATATGTCAAAGGCATGTGTTTTGTCTTTTTATGGTGGGGATGTATGCAAGAGAGGACAGCAAGAACATTGAGTGCATATATAAATGGCTGAATAGGTGAATTCAGCCTTTTCAGTAAAAAACACCCAGAATAAGGTGTCTTATGTTACTTCTTTTAGTAAATACATGTAAGAAAAACTTGTAAAAATTGAAAGAAAATAATTGCCCTGAGAAAGAAGTGACTCTGAGGACATTAGGGACTTCCTCCTTTTTCAGAGGCTCCTGCAGGAGGCTGTTGTAAGACAACAAATCAGCAAGAACCAGCATCCATTTGTTGTTCAATATTTGGGGAACAATACATTTATTATGGGTAAGAACACCTTCTTACTTTCATATACTTTTTAAATGTATCTGTTGAGGGAACCTGAATCCAGCAGACTTTAATACTCAGGAGGTTTCTACTCTCCAGTGTTTGCTGATGCTCTTTTTTGTACATCCAGACAGTAGTAAGGTTGAGCATACATTCTACAGCAGGAGGTACAAACACCCATGCAGACACAAACATACAACCAATATACAGAAAAAAAATCAAGAGAAGCAGTGAACATTATCCTTATTGCTACCCACATAAACACCAACAGCAATCACAAGAACTACAAAAATTTGAGCAGCAATGCACAAATACGTTTGTCCTCTCCAGTTGATACAGGCTGAAGTTCACTAGCAGGTGAATGCATACTCTTCCTGTCTTGATCCACAGTCACATTAATATCCTCAGGTCTCTTGAACTCTAGATCAGATCTTAACTACATCAAAGATCCATGTCAACACCCTGTTTCTCATGTCCTATTATTCTCTGTGATGGTGATGAAGATTAATATTATTATTATTGTTATTTTAGGGTCTTCTGATCCATGATAATTAGCAACTCAGTCATTCAGCTATGAGCTTGGAACACTTAGAGAAAATTGCAGTGATTCACTTACTTAATAAGTTGGTTTTTTTAATAAAATACTGATAGTGTTTAAAGTTGGACATGAATTTAGTCACTTTAGACATTTAGACATCGGTATCCTTCTTTTATAACTACTGTGACTCCAAAATCTGAATGTAATTTTTATCTTCAATGGAGCGAGTTCACAGACAATGATGATTTAAGTTAGGAAAGTAGAAGAGTTTAAAGATTTCACATTTAAATATTAACTAGTAGGTCTAGTAGGTTGCAAATTAGCTATTTGCCCATGCAACTTATCAGGTAATTACATGCTTGGTTTGTACAGGTGTGACACTGCTATTCATGGATTCAGCTAAGAAAAAATTTTAGTTCCCTCTGGTGACCAGAGAATGTGGAAGACTTGTTATGACACATTTTGCTGGGTCAGTTCCATTACATGCAGTCTTTCATGTTCAATCTTCTGAATATGGTAAAAATGATTGATCTTGGGAAGTCCAGCATTGATGCTTCATTTTATTTTGTTTTTACATGAAAAGTGAGAAAAGTAGTAAAGCATGCATGAAATTTGGGAGGGTTTTACTATTAACCTGGGTGTCTCATTACAATTTCTTGTGTTCAGGTTGCTTCTTGGAAAATTGACAAGCAAACTGGAATGAAAACTGTAATAGCCTGACTACTCTTTATACACCTATATGACAACTGTGTATGCACAGGGTAATTTATGGTTATACCTTGGTTTCTTGTCACATTTTACATTTTGCTGACTTGCTTGAGCTAATTACAGTTAAGCCATTAGCAGCTTCTACTGCTGTGATTTGGGTCCTGAAATGGAAACTGAAATCCAGTCCTGAGTTTAGAGATGGCTGTCTCTGGATGCCTTTGGGACAGAAAATTCAACAAGACTGTTGTCTTAGTCTAGATTTATTTACAAAAGCTGGATGGAATTAATCTGCATCCCACAGCTAGCTTTTCTCAGGGAGAATTCAGTTCTGCGAATGCCTTGGAAACCCTTGACTGCTTATTAACAACTTGGCAGTAGTATGGAAAACCTTTTAGTGTAAATGTGTCTTTGGAATCTCTGTTCAAGGACAAAAGAGGAACCAAACAAACCAGAGTTCATTGTGAAAACTTTTGCAGGTGACATAATAAAACCTATAGAATTATGGGGTTTTTTTGAGGATGGAGGCTATTCTTAGACTATGACATTCACTGTCATGTTTGAAGCAGAGCTGTCAAAACAAATGTGTCAGGTCATGCAGCAAGTGGTTTATCTCTGTGGAAAACATTAGAATAGAGAGGACTGTGGTCTCAGAGATAGGCTCGTAATTAGGTATTGATTGCTTTTGCTAACACATTGTGTACAATTCTAAACAAATGCAAGATCATTTCTGACTCCTTTCTTTTAAACCCAGATAGTTGTCAGTGCATTCGCTTGAAAGATTACAAAATATGAAGCAATTTTTACAGCTGATTCACTTGAGCTTCAATTGATTTGGCTTCTATAAAAATCCTCCATTTAAAAGGAATGTCAGCAGTATCTCAGCTCCTGTCCACAACCAGGACTTATACTTTAGATTACAGAAAAACAAAAATTGTCTTGCAAGAGAGTAGAGAAGTTGTCTCTCCTTAAAGCTGCAACAAAATAATTTTGGGAGCTAAGGTGGTTGTATCCTGAGTTTGGCTTATTGTAATGTGAAGATCTAATTAACCCTAATTCTTGACACTCAGTAAGCTCTGCTTGGCAAAAATGAAAACACCTCTATATTATCAACTCTCTTTTCAGCACAAATCCAAATAAGCCTCATATCAGCACAGGCATGTGCCTCTTCATTTCTTTGTTCTTTTATGGAGACAAATGGATGCTGAAGGTTTTGGTTATCTTACTATTTGCATTCAGACAAGGTTTCCACTCCAAAACAATGTATTGATTGGTGATTGATCAGGTAAAGAGTCTTTTAAAACAGATGAAATGTAGTTGTGATTTTGTTTTCAACATGTGGTTTTCTATGACACCTTGAAGTATAAAGGACTCAGCTCTGCTTTCAATTAACACAATAGCAAAACTCTCATTGACTTAAAGGTCTGAAAGATTAGGTCCTAATTTACCAACATTTGTAATTCCCTGATTAAATTCTAAAAGTCCAGATGCTAAAATGATTTGCAATCCTTTGATATTCTGCTGAAGTCAATGTACAGGTTGGCAAACTGGGGTTTTTTTTTTCATGATCCTTCATTAGGATCATGAAAATTCTCTAGCTGGTCATATCATCTTTGCAGTCTATGGTTCCCAGCTTGTCATGTAATATTTTTTCTCTCACTTCCATCTTTTTTCCCTGCAGATAAAAGTAATTTCTTAATACCACCAAGTTCTAGTTAAAGAACAGAACTTCAAATATATATTCCTAGGTGTAAAACACTTAAATCACCACGAAGGAATGCAGAAAACAAATTAACTGTATGAAATACCTATTAAAGAGAAACAGATCTCTGAGCATCTTAATTATCTGCAATAAAAAGTTCTTGTTGTGCAGTATTAGAAAACACAGTCAAATTATTTGCAACTACATATATTAATAACAGTACTGTAATAATTATGGTGTTGCTGCCTGCTTGTATCAGTTTACTTATCTACTTTCACATACACTTTCTCATCTGAACAAGTAATGAGGTGCAAATTTGCAAGATTTCGTTACAAACATTTAAGAAACCTGAGACACCAACATCAGAACTTATATTTTCTGACAGAAAATAGGTTAATTAGAAAGAGAGGAAAGAATTCTATTTTTTCTTAACTTATCACCCCAAAGATATGATCTACATTTACTAGGTGTATAAAGGAAAATGCACATTTTTTCTTCTTTTTTTGGTTCACATTTTACCACACAGAAAAGAATGGGGCAGAATGGGGCAGAGGACAGCCTTGTGGATAGTCTTCTAGTTTCTAAACACAATATGACAGGTTACTATCAAGGAGACCTGCAGTTCTTTCATAGAAAAATAATAAAGAAATACTTTTAACTTTCTATTCCAATTTAAAATGAAAGAGCATCTTAATACCTCACACTGTAGGGCTGAATATAAATTTTGTATTCCAGTCAGCTCAACCATGGCATTTCTTTTAAAAGCCTATAGATTGTCTAACTAGGACTGCTCTATCAAGAATATAAGCTTTTATATTTGGAGAAAGGAGAATAAATCAAATTGAGAAAGCACCTGACAATGTTTTTTATCCCCTTGCAAGTTACAAGTGAGAGCATTTTTTCTCATTTGTAGACAGAGCAGCTGGAATAAACAAGTTTTACTTTTTGGTATCAAGAGTCGTGCACTTTCAATAACCCTGGTTTGGTTACTTTTCCACAAGTTAAAGGCAATCTAATGGATCTGCAGCTGTATAATGATGGAATCATTAAACAATCCTGCATTTTTCCAAACTGTGGCCTTGAAATCAGTGGGAATTGGATTATGCCCTAAATCAAGACAAAAATTTAAAAACATTGCAGAGGATGCTGCAGTGTCACATTTTGTAAAATAAGTGGAAACTCTGACTTCAACATGGCAGTTTGGGAGTTGAAAGTTTGAGTAAAAATAGGAACTTTCAGCTAAATAATTTTACTGGGGTAATTCAGCAGTTAGCATCACTGTTTAAGAGCTTTATGGAACACTTTTGACTTGGTAATATCTTTTTATTTTATGTGATTAAAAGGGAGTCTTTAATTTGTGGCATCTCAGGAGTATTGTATTTACCTACTTAAGGTCGAATAGATAATTCTGTGTAAGAGACAGGGTGAAAAGGAAAGGATTTGTGGGGTTTTTTTCTTTTCTTTTCCCTAATCTTCCTACTTCAGAAACTCTTCTTGATTCAATAATGACATTTGGTGGTAATCCCAGAGGAGTAATTATTTTGCCTGAAGACTAAACTGAGTGAGTGGTGATGTCCCTTGCTGTCAATGACCTATAGATGACATTTTGTACCTAATTAATTAGATGTCTTTCTTTTGAAAGAAATGGCGAATAATGCATAATTAGAAAAGGCATCAAAGTTGGAGCTGTTGGCTCATTAATCTAATGGACCTAGCCTGTGGCACTTAAAGACCATTTATATTGCTCGTGATGTTTGTGCTACTTTATGAGCAATTAGAACTCTATACAAGATTGATTCTCTTGATAGTTTTCATTTTTTTCACACTCAAAGAAAATATTCAAATTAGTTTAGGATATAGTACAAGCTATAACCTCTAACACTCATAAACATTCAGATATTAATGATTTACAATATGGGTAAAGTTTCCTGGAATCTAAACACTGACTTTTCTTCTCTTTAGGCTAAACAAAGAATGGGGGGAAAAGCCCTTCACAGAACTGTGGAGCTCATAAACAATAAATTTAAACAAAGCATACATTCAAGGAAATTACAATTTCTGTGATACATTTTTGGTGGGTTTTTTTTCAGTATGAAGAGTGATAAGATCAGTATTGTGTACACAAGTCTTTCTATGTAAGGGTAAGAAAGGTACTGTGTTTATTTATCTTTCTTCTAAGTTGCTTAATATTAATAAATGTTCTATTTTAACAATATTTTTTAAAATACATCCAAAGATTTGGGACATATTGAATTTTTATAAAGAAGATTCCTTTGCAGGCCTTTTGGAGCCAATCCATTCTCAACGCAACTGTTCCAGAAGTTTAAATTTCACTTTCCACCTACAACTTGCCAGATTGGTCTATAATCCCTGCTAATTATTTCTCTAGAGAGTCTGACTACTTTAGCTTTACTAGGATTTGTTCCTGTAGACTGCCTGGTTGTTTCTTACTATAACCATGTCTCACAGAAAATAATCCAAGAGAGCTGAAACATATATTATCGTGCCTTGAAACATGCTTAAAAACACTTCCAGCAACAGCTTGGGAAAATTAGACACCACTGATAGTTTCATATTCTAATTTATACTAAACCATTTATCACACGCCTGGGCTGTTCAACATACACATATGGATATGAGCATGAATATATTTTTTGTGGACATCTTACATATACTATAGCTGAAGTGTATATTTTCACAAAAAAAAAAAAAAGGGCTAGCCAAATATTAATTTTAATCAAAACTTTAAATTTATATTTTTTTCTTTCACCTTTTTTTTTGGTACAATTTTACCACAAATGCAAAGTCTATTAAGAGGCATACAAGTTCTCAGTGAATCAGAGCATATTTTGGAAATCTTGTGAATTTTATGAATTTGTTTTTGAATCTTAATGGGAACACCTAAAATTCCCCCAGGCTACATGACTATTTAACTATATAACTGTATAGAATCACAGATTTTTTAAGGTTGGAAAAGACCTTTAAGATGAACAAGTCCAACTGTTAATTCCTAACACTGTCAAGTCCACAACTGAATGATATTCCTAAGTGCCACATCTACATGTCATTTAAATACCTGAGCAGTGAGGACTCAACTTCCCTAGACAGCCTATTCCAAATCTAGGCAAACTTTTCTGTGAGGAAATTTTCCCTAATATTCAATCTAAACCTCCCTTGAAGCAACCTGAGGTAATTTCCTTGTCCTGCCACTTGTTACCTGGGAGAGGAGGCCAACCTCCATCTGGTTACACCCTCCTTTCGGGGAGCTGTAGACAAGTCTAAGGTCTCCCTTGAGGCTCCAGAGTTAACAAGCCCAGCCCCCTCAGATGTTGCCTGTAAGAGTTGCGCTCCAGCCCTTTCACCAGCTTCCTTGCCTTTCTCTGGACAAGTTCTATCACCTCAATGTTCTTCTTCTAGTGAGGGGCCAAAATCTGAACACAGGACTCAAGGTGCAGCCATGCCAGTGTGGATTACAAGGGAGTTATTACTACCCTAGTCCTGCTGGCCACACTATTTCTGATATAACATACAACTATAATTTTATACTTTTATAATTTTTAGACATTGAACTTATTCTCACTGTTTGAGTCCACACTCCATTATTTTACTACATATAGTAAATATTTACTATATCTGTACAGGGAAAAATGGTGGCAAACCAATTTTTCAGTATGGCTAGGCAGTTAAAAGAATCCTTGCCAATGTTTTGATCTGGATCAAGTATCAGTCTCCCAGAGGTTTAAGCCAGAGCACAATTTTCAAAACAGCTCTCAAGTACACTGTGTTGGAATATTAGGTATTTTAACATTGTGAATACAGCCAAACCATGTCAATTAACTGTAGAAGTAGGAAATGGATCCCTGACATGTTTCTGTTTGCTAGTACAGTTTTAGCTCTTTATTTTTGTATGATAATAACTTCTTCTGGGCTATACAGGATAGTCATAAAAGTACAGACTTAGATGTTAAAGTTTGTTTTCCACAAAGACTGTAGCTTATAAATCAATACCCAAACTCTTCCCACTTGTGCTAGCAGAGATTCTAAGACCAATATATGGTAGTCTTTCCTCCGTGTTATCTTAGCCAACCCTCATCAGTTCATTTATGCTAATTTGCTGGCTCTCAATTAATCTCTTTTCTCCTTCTGAGAACTTTAGTCCTCTTCTGCATCTCTATTTATGGCCATGAAAATCTCTACAGCACCGTGGGAAGCCCATGCTGGAGCAGGGTCCTGGGAAGGACCAGCTGACTCATGGAGAGAAGAGCCCACGCCAGACCAGGTTCCCTGGTAGGATTTTGACCCCATGGGGGCAACTTGTTCCTGAAGGACAGCATCCCGTGGAAAGGCAGCTATGTTGGAGTTGTACATGCAGAACAGTAGCCTGAGAAAGAACTCACACTGAAGAATTTCAAGAGGATCTCCCATGGGATGGATCCCATGATGGAGCAGGGGAAGGACTCTTCCTGCGCAGTGGCAGAAAGACCAGATGATGAACTGACCATAACCCTCACTCCCTGTCTCCCTGCATGACTGTCAGAGAGAATGTAAAGCTCAGGAAAGAAGGGTGGGCAGAAGATGTTTACAATATTTGTTTTACTTCTCATTATCCTGCTCTGATTTTGATTGGTAGTAAATCTAGTTACTATCCTCAAGTTGAGTCTTTTTTTTCTATGACAGTAACTGGTGAGTGAGCTCTCCCTGCACTTAACTCATGAACATTTTGTTATATATTCCCATGTCCAGTTATGGAGGGGATTGATAGAGTTCCTTTGGTGGGTACCTCCATCCACCCACCACAAATCTGTCTTTGTTCCTTCTTACAGTCCCTTTCCAATGCTTTTAGTCTAATAAATAATGACTAAATGACTAATCACCAAGTTTCTCTCTACTGCTTGCTCAAAGGTTTTCTGAGACCATTGATAAAACTAGAAGAAAATAAAAAAATCCACACCCATCTTTGTCTTCTTGCACTTCAATATTTAATATCTCCCATTCCCTCTTTCCTTTTCTTCTTTTTTTCCCCCATTCTCCTTTTTTTCTCCCCAACCTTTTTTTTTTCCTTATTTTTTTCTTCTCCTTCCCTTCCCCTTCTCTTTTTTTCTCTAAATTTCTCTGTTCACAAGAAAAAAAGATCTGTTTTCTGTCTAAAAGTGGTTTCCCAGTCTGATTTGAATGTCCACTAACATGAAACAGTGCTCAGTAGTCACAGGCTACTTATTTTAACACAACAGTAATATAAATTGGTATGTAAAATGTATATGTCGCAAACTGCCAGCAGTATCTGTTTCCTTCAGGCTGCAATAACTCTGTTAGAATTGTCTTTTGTCCCAAATCTCTCTTCAATCTTTGAGCTGCTTCAGAGCATCAGTCTCTTGTGGATGTAAATAAATGATGACTCATTAACAGACTGATGCAAACAAGTGTATTTTTCAAAGGAACAGAACTCAAAACTTTGTTCCTTGCTCCTGACATGTATATATAGCAGTAATGATATTGAAATAGGCCAAGGTATTTTTGGAGTGAACAGATCTTTATTCCACAGTTCATTCTGTGTTCCTACTGCAAACTTCTGAAATGTACATTTACCAGTGTCTTGAGTGACATCTCCTGGAGAAAGTTAACATGGTCATTCCCAGCAATTTGCTAGTGAACTCTGACAAGAGATTTGTAGATTCCATTCCTGCAATTCTGGTTTTGGAAAAGGGAGATTTATGCAGGAGTTTTATTTCCTTTTCAAGTAAAGCTGAATCAAGATACACAGTTTTTCTTCCTCTCACAATAGCTCTGGCTGAGTTGACTCAAAGCACTTGTCTGGTGGCATAGTAACAACCATAAAATTGTGTAACAATTTGTCTTTATTATTACATGTTTTGACTCGATGTCTCATGAGAACTATGTAACCTTACCCTTCTTCAATGGCACTGGTGTAAATCAAAAGCGACTACAGAAACACAGAGAGCAGGGACTGACAAAACTTTTCCAAGGAAAAATCAGGCCAATGCCCTATGAGGAATGAACAGATGATTTTAATGTAATCTGGAAGAAAGAGATGACTTCTCCCCATGCTTTGGTGTCCTGAACTCTGGCTATGTCTTTCTGAATTATGCAGTGCACAGTAAAACTACTGCAGCATGGTTTACAGATAGAAACTGGATTAAACAAACATGCTGCCAAGAATAATGTATATTCCAGCAACCAGGTTAGCTAAACTAAAACAAACTTTGATATTTTACCACTGTACACAAAGGACATGCGCATAAGGCAAGAATTGGTAACAGGACAGTTTTTCAATTTCATGTGCTCACAGAAAGAAAAAGTAGGTTTAAAAAAATGCATCATTAATCTCTCAACTCATCTCTTAGGTTTCAATTTTATTCTATTGATTATGAATCTGAAGATAAATTATTCCAAGAAAAAAAAGATTGATTTTTTTATTCAACTGTTTCTATTATTTTCACAGAGCTGTTGCATACTGCTGCAGGAGGACTAGATGATCTCCCGATGTCCATTCCAGCCTCAAGAATTTTGTGATTCTGTGAAAAAAAAACAAGCAAACCTGAGATATGAAGAAGTTATATATAGTTATATTAGCAAGTAGGTGGAACTGAAGGAGGAAGAAAATATAAGTGCAATGACACTTAAATTATCAAGAGAACTCTGTAAGAAAATCTTTCTCCCTCTCCGTCAAATGAGATCACAGTCATTATTCATAGTCACTGGGCTATCACAGAGGAAAAACTGGTTCTAGTCTATGTTTTGAACCCTTACTTCACCTTACTCAGAGTAAGTGCTCTCATACAATAAACTGACCAAAGAGGAGTTAGAAACTAAATTCTTGTTCATTACAAGACTCCAGAACATGCATAGACACAACATTCAAATGAATCACATATATTTAGGTAATTCCATATAATTGAAAATATTCCTAAAACATCTAGTAATTTTATTGAAGTTTCTAAGACAAATAGTTGTTGCTTCTGTAACTAGCCGGATAGAATTACATATACTGAATTAAAGGATTTTACATGCAGTAAAAAATTGCCATTGTGTTTCAACTGATGTAAGTGAAAAAGCCAAATTTCCTTTTATGCTGTGTCTGCTTCATTTATGTTACTGTGCAGCAACAGGATCAAGCCTGAGCATGAGTTTTGATGTAGAAATGGATCATCTTTCATTTAAATGTGGCTCATTTCTTGTAAAGTTTTTCAGATTGTTGTGTAGAAGAGGAATAAGGGAGATGAATTATTATTTAAAGTAACTCTTATTAGCTAAAGTCAGCATTTTAAAACAAGTCTGAGTCACCAATGCCTTCTACAATTTTTACTTTTGTTGTCATGCCACTCTGAGAGCACAATATAGACACTTTAAATTGTTTCAGATGCAGACAGCATAAATTGCCTCCATAAGAGCTTGCTAGGCAAGTGTAGTGTCAAAGCATACTATATTATAGCCTACTAGTGTACAGTATTTATTTCTGAAAGCATACCAGAAGAAAATAATAGACAGAAGTCATAAATTCTAATTCATGTAGAGATAAAATAATTGATAGAAAATTTAGAGGTAAATTTGCAATTTCAATTATAATGATTAAAAAAAGTGCATAAACTTCAAGTTCCTAGCTGAGGTTAACATCTTCATAACTGATGGTCTATCTACATCTCTCCATCTCCTACACTGAGAACAAAGAGAAAATTATGTCTCTCAGTTCTAGGTCCTCTAAATCAATCCTAAGTCATTCACATTTGGCTACAGAAGGAAAAGATTAGATTGTGTGAGTACACTCCTACTCTGTTTCCCCCTGTCCCCAGTCAACTGTCTTTGAAAGTGTCATTGAAGGTTCATTAAGATGATTCAAGATTTCAGTTAAATAACTGTGTGTTTAAGCCATAGCAGGTTAGTTGAAAATTATAAAAAGCCTCAGAAAATCAGGTACACAGGTTTAAAAACAAAGCAAAAGATTTGGAGCCTAATAGCTTTGACTGAGCTAGAAATTTCCAATCGTGATACCGGCAAATCCACTTAGCAAAATCCATGAAGAACTGTGCCAGTGTACTGGCCTTGCTAGGACAGGGTTAGTTTTGTCAACACAACGCATATGGTTCTGTGTTTTGGATCTGAGAGCAAAACAGTACTGATAACATACCAGTGTTCTAGTGTTTGCTGACCAGTGTGCAGCATCAAGGCCTTTTCTGCTTCTCTCTCTCTCCCCCAGAGGTTGCACAATCTGTTGGGAGGAGTCACAACCTGGCAGGTGACCTGAACTGACCAAAGAGATATTCCATACCATATAGTGCCATGCTCAGCAATAAAAGGGGAAAGAAGAGGCTTTGAGGGTTAATCAGCTTTTATTAGGAAACAGGATGGGCATCAGTCTACTTGTGGGAGGTGGTGAATGATATTTTTTGCATCACTTCTGTTTATATCTCTTTTTTTACACTTACCATTCACTTTTTTTTTTCCTTGACTTCCCAGTTCCATGCTTTTACTCTTCTTCTAATACTACCTTGTTCCACTGAGGGAATGAGGAAAAAGCGAGCAACAGGCTGTGTGGTGCTTGACTGTCCATTGGGATTAAGCTAAAACAGCCCACAAGTTTGAAGAACTACACTGGTTTAAAAATCAGAGATTAAAAAACAAAAAAATGGTATAGTTTTGTATAATTATTTTTTCCTAATTTCAGAATTGATAAAAAGTTTTTGGTTGGCTTTTTGTTTACTGTTGTTTATTTGCTGCTGTTTTAGAAAATGGAATCAGATTGACAGCTGGATAAAAGAATAGTTTTTCAATTCCCAGAAACCAAGCATCAGATAGCCATGTGACTCTTTATAAACTATACCATGTATCAACAGATACGGAACAAGACTACAAGATCTGACAATGCTGCAGCACCAAGTGCTGTCAGAATTATCAGTAAGAATACAAATTCTCTTTTTATCTGAGCAAAGAGCTGGTCAGGGGTCTAAGTATACAAATTCTGAGGAAGCTGGCAAATGCACTTTCCAACTGTGCTGTGGGATCCTTTTGAAAGCCTCACTCCACAGCAATTGCTACTGAAGTACAGAGCAGTACTTTTCTTTCACGTGTCTAGTGTAAAGTATTCAAGACACTTGCTGTTTTCAAAGAGCATTGCAGGCATTCAGCAAATGATCATCCCCAGTATGTTTTGTCCAATTTCTATTACCAGCTCTGAAACAATTAAACAGATGTTGCAAGACAAGGACTCCAGTGAAGGCCAAGAAGTAGGAGCTGCACTCATACTGCTTCTTTCAGCATGTCATGGTTTAATCCCAGCTGCCAACAAAGCACCACACAGCCACACACTGAATCACCCCTCGTGGCATGGGGAGAGAATCAGAAGAGTAAAAGAGAGAAAACTCGTGGGTTGAAATCAAGGCAATTCAATAAGTAAAGCAAAAGGCACTCATGTAAACAAAGAGAAAGAAGGAATTCATTCATCATTTCCCATGGGCTGGCAGGTGTTCAGCTGTCTCCAGGAAGGCAGGGCTCCACCACATGTGACAGTGACTTGGGAAGACAAACACCATCAATCTGGGCACCCCCCACTTCCTCCTTCCCCCTCTTTAAATGCTGAGCATGACACCATATGGTCTGAAATATCCTTTTGGTGGCATCTTTCATGGCTTACAGAATACTTTAAAAATTCCCACAGTTACCTGAAAAATTTATTATGCAAACTTAGATGATGCCACACCCTAGATTGTGTGATAAAGACAATAGTGAATTCTCTAATAATGACATCCTTTAGACCTCAGCTACAATAAGTACATGATTCTACAACTTCTTAGGTGGAGGCTATAAGATTAAGCAGCTTTGGGCCCATATACATTTTTCAGATATTTTGTTACAAGAAAATCATTAATTTTGTTGCATTTGTTTTTCTAAAAATTCATTATTTTCTTAAATATTTTGAAAATATTTTGAGAACTTCTTTTGATTATAAAAATAGAGGAATTTCTTATACCCTCTGATTCAAATATTTCTACAGACTTTGTGAGAAGATGGAGGAGCTCAGTTCAGTTGCTTAAATGACTATGTGAGAAATATCTCAGCCAGGTTTAAGGTGCCAGCCAAGGGCACTGGGGGGGTCTCATAGGTTCAGTACAATATTTACCTCTTTAAAGTGAAGTTCCTGGATGTAAGATGTCTCAGATAATTTAAAATAAGGTGTTTAAGGTAATGTGTAGCAACCTGGCCTGCTCCAAAATCATCATATATGCTCTACATCACTAGAGCAGACAGAAACAAAAACAGGACTTAGAAAACAAACAAGCATACATTTTTAAGCAAATATCTTCATAATTACCAATCATTCTCTAATAGTACTGAAAAACTCTCAGATTTGAAAAAAATATTAATTATAGACAGAGCAGATAATTTATATCTAGCAGATATGTTTTGCATCTGTGTAAGTTTAAGAGCTTTCTTCCTTTTTTTTCTTATTTTTCCTCATTTTTTTCAGCAGACATGATTAGTATTAAACTTTAAAATATTGTTATGCCTATAAATAGTGCTAGAACCTTAAATTTCAAGATTATAGCTACTCAATATTTCTCTTTTTTTCTGTCAGACTTTTATATAGGTGTTGTAGAAAGCACTGCATTATCTTCATCTAGTTATTTCATGATATGTTTATGAGGTAATAAAAGAACAATTTTTCTAATTGAGAAATCAGCATATAGAGAAAAATTCATATATAGATTAATTAATTCTACTCATAAAATTATAAAATCAGAGTAATCATTAATTTTAGGTTTCCTTCATTGTGTATATGAAGAATTGGATTTTTGAGGGAATAATCTTCAAAAATCAGCTGTTTATACAGGCACCCCTAGTCCTGAAATGAAATATAAGAAACAAGGGAAAAGTTCTGCTGAGGACTCTGATTTGCAAAAGCTACTTGTACCAAAGGCTTATTCAATTTTTTTTTTCCTTCAGATTTGCTGATGAGAAAGAATTCACAGTGTAAACTTTACAGGATTCAGGACACCCATGAAAATAAATTACTACAGGGAATCTTCTGTTGATTCATTACAGTGATTTACTATGGTCTTTTAATTTTTGAGCAACAGAACAAGAACAATACAGAACTTTGCAAAACTGCATCAAAGAAGTATCCCAATATTTTCAGGAAAGAAAAAAGAATCAATTGTAAGATAGTAATCTCTCTGAAGTACAAATTTAGAATCACAGGATAAAATCACCACAGGCAGATAAAGTGCTAGAACTGTAGTGTTTTTACAGCAGTTATCCAAAACATCATGATTTATTAAAGGCTTCTTTTACTTTCTTTCACATCCCCTGTAAAATATTTAATTGGGCAATTCACTGGAATGCCATGTGAGAATTTGAACCTATGTGTCTATGTAATTGTACAAGCTTATATGAAATAGTGAAATGTTTACCATATTTTTATTCTTGTTCTATGTCAAAGATTGTTTCAAAAGCAATTTTTTTCAATTAATTATATATTCTTGAGACTCAACCTTTGACTAAAAATTATAACAGCTATTGATTTGGTGGATTCTAAAAGATTGTGTTTTATTCATAAGATGATATTTTATTTGGAGTTACTGCAATTTATGTACTGAGTTATCAATTCATCCCTACCTTCACCAAAATTTTTTTTTTGGTTTCTTTATTAAATAACTTTAAGACTTTCAGCTTTGTTTGTTGTGACTGTAAAAGATACTTATTTGAAAAGGTGTGGAATTATCAAAACAAATATAAACAAGGCAGTTCTTTGATAGTATCTATATATATTTGCTCATTTTAGCCCATCAAGATAAAGTTTTGAACATAAAGGGAGTCTTTCCAGCTTGCATTTATCAGATCTCACTAAAAATAAGGAGAACAACAACAAAGATGTACAATGAACTGCATAGCTAAAATTAAAACAATAAAAAAGCTAGCAGAGATAACATTTCCATTCCGAATGTCTTTTGCTGTCAAGCTATGAACCTAAAAGCATTTGTAAAATTTTACATGCCACCTGTATGGTGTACAAAATTCTGGCTCCTCTTTGCCTTTTTTATATCATAAAAATGAACAAAAAAAATCCACCGAAAACCAAAGAAAAAACAACAAAATTGTAGGGGGATAGAACATAAGTAAATAAAGGCAATATAGAAATTAATCTCACCCCCTAAGGAGGTGCAGCTGAGCCAATTATTAAGGATTCGGAGCAGGCTTGATTTTAACAGGCCACAGCTGTAGCCAATCAGAAGAGTGTTATAGAAGAGTGGATTGGTTGGCTGAGGGGAACTGGAGTCAGCTGGCTGCTGCTAGGATAAGGAAGAGTCAGTGCCTGGAGGAGCTGCCTACAAGAAACATCAAGGAGGTACGAAACTCTAGCAATATGGAACCCTTGCAATGTAATGATAGTAGAACTCTCGCAATATAATGACAGCACAAAGTAACACCCTTCTTCCAAACACGTGAAGATTTACATCATTTAAATTAAGTTTTTGACATTTAGGTTAATTAAACTTTTAAAATTACGAGGAGACATCTAAATGTCAACATTACAACATTGTCTTAAGCTGTACTTAAATCCTATGTTGGAGATTGAACAGAATTAATCCCCTCTACGAGAAATCTTTCGTATATCCTCAGTTTTCTTTTCTACAAACTATACACGCTCCTGGCTGCATTGTGAATATTTTCAGAACTCTGTTTTATAATATGGATAATTTATAATTATCTAATTAATAATTATTAAAAATGAAATATTTAATTAATATATTTCAACAGTTTAGGTGAAAACAACCAGAATGTGGCTGGTAGAAAATGGTAGGCAAGCTAGTTGTCCAGTTCATCTAAGTAGAACTCTCAAGTAGTTTGGTTCATGGGTTTGTCCTAGGGATGATTTTGTTCTTCCTTTTGTTCTTTTGTTTTTCCTGGAAAGCTGTTCTGGTAAACTGGTTGCTTTTGGAACTTTTTTAATATGATGACAACAATGACAGTCAAAGAGCACAGCAAGTTGGAAGAGGAAGGAAAAGGATATGCTTGTGAACTTTTCTGCCCAGTCAATGCCTTTGCACTTGTCAGGTCTATCACAGAGCTGTAGATTGCAGCTGTATTGATATTTTCTTATGCTTGGCCAAGGACACAAGGTGGAAGAGGAGGGTGACCCTGGCATGTCCTGACCAACAGGCCACAGTCCCCCAGGGCCTGAGCACAACAGGCAGTGCCGGGTTCTGGTAAAATCTCCAGCACAGCACACATAGCTCAGGCAGGAACTGGATGCCTGACACAGGGCAGGTCATGAACTCCTGGTGCCACAGGAGGGGAAGCCCTGGGTGAAGCTTTTCAGGGACACTAAGGTGTACTGATGTTTCCAGGGCCCTGATGCCCCTGTATGAAACAGAAGACATTTTCTATCTGGAAAGAATGAGTAGCTTGCCACTGATCCCCAAGGGGAAGGTGGGCATTTTATGCTTCTCTAGTACTTACTAGAGATTGATGTGTCCTCATTTTTTTCAACAGTATTAGTTCCTCAAACCTAAGCTTGTTGGATCAATTGCTTTCTGGATGACTGGAGTGGAAGGATTGTAAGTCACAGCTTTTATTTATGTCCTTTGGTATGGATTTGTTTCATATCTAACTGACATAGACTCTGCTTAGCTTGCAGGTTTCTGAAAAATCCATTCCTTAGGTACTTGGCTCTTCTTTATGCCTTATTGGGAGCCAAAACATTTATTGGCTGCTGAATTTTCCAGGAAGTAAGCTGGCAGCAGATGAGGTGTTGCTTCTCTGGTTTAGTGGAACTATGCCTAAGCACCTTTAAAAACCTGGTTTTATATATTCTGCTTGTCATCCATAAAACAGAGAAAAAAGAAGGAAAAAGTCCTGAATCTATAAGAGTAAGCACATTTAAGTTTGCAAGGTCTTCAGATACTGTGATATAGAGGCCACAAAGAGATGTTTGATAAGAAGGAACTATAGATGAGTTAAAGTTCAGAAACAACTTTTTAATTGCCAGCCAAGCTGAATACTGATACTTTGAACGGTTCCCAGCCACTCATTCAACCAATTAAGTGAAAAACTTTTGAGCAAATCTGAATACTGAATTAATATGAAGAAATAATGATTTGCCTATAGACATTTTGCAAATGGAAAAGATTAATTAAGGGAGGCATTTATTTCGAATTATTTGCTCAGCTGTTGTTGCCCAGAATTCAGTGGGGTTTGCATATGTAACTGAGATACTTGAATGCAGGACAGGGAAAAGTATATATTACTTGTTTTTTTAATTTTGTTTTTTGTGGTTTGTGGATTTTTTTAATTGGTTTTTTGGTTAAAGCGTGCTAAAAAAAACCAATGTGGTATAAAAGAGCTAGCCTAGGTTACTTGATAGATAAAAGAAGATAAAAGACTGGCATTTTTTAAAAACTAAACAAAAAACCCAAGCAAATTGATTAAAAGAAAACTAAAACATCTCCATAGCTGATGTACATTTTCTTTATTGAAGGGTCTGTTTTGTATCTGTTAGGATATTTTCTACGAGTAAGTTTTAAGAAGACTATACTTTGAAATCTGGTAAATTCTAAAAAGTTCCACATGACTATGGCAAGGTGCAATCATGCAAAAGGGCACCTTTGGAGCATAGAAAAGGAGAAAGAAATATGAGACAGACTCACCAGGGCTGTGTACGTTGACAGGGGAACAAACAACCTGTACTCAGCAGAAGGTCTTGGAGGCCAACAGGTTTATGATGGATTTCCTATTTAACTGAGAGGAAGTTGTAGCAATCAGTGGCACAAGAAGAAGGACACAAAGATAGGAACAAGGCAATACCATGGGAAGTATGGTACCATGGGAACAAGGTAGTACCATGGCAAAAGCATATAAAAAGGACTTGAAGATGGTCATGTCATCATGGTGACAGAGGTATTGTGCTAGGAAAAATGGTACCTTGTCTTGGCTGATTCAGGAATCTCCAGGCATAGCAGCGTCCTCAGCCAAAATGGACATTCTGGGACCTTTCTACCTGAGGCTGCAGGGAGTGTCAGAAAACACCTGTAAGTGAAAGTTAATGTCAGTATCTTTTCTATGATGCACTTATAGGTGTGGAGTGAGAAGTAGTTATTAAAAACAGTAAAATGAAGAAACCAAACTGAAGAAAACTGAAGTATGTGTTGAGGTGTAAGGTGTTGCCACAGTCTAATGTGCTACTGAACCACAAGAACAGATCCATGCAGAGCACTAGAAGGGGACTGAACCTTTCCAAGGCCTCCAGCACACACCACCATCAGCAGTGAAGGTAATGCCTTGGAGCACCTCCCAGTCAGCAGTGGCTTCTCTAGGCAGACAGAGATTATCAGATTATATGTAAACATTTGCTAACCAGAAGATCCCTTAAAGGACTACCAAACACCTTCCAAGAAGACACTTGCCTCCATATGAGCCGCTGTTCCTGAGTAATCAGCAGGGTTTTGTGTCCCAGCTGTGCCAGAGAAGCTGTGGAAAGCTCTGGGCAAAGTACTCTAGCTCTGAAAAAAGCTTTGAGCAGGAGTTGGACTAGGTAAGGTCTAGTGGTTGGTTCCAATCAAAATTCTTCAGCAGTGCTTTCAGCAATCTGAATTGAGCTTGTACTGACAGATGACTTTCCAAGTTTATGGCAGAAAATTCTAAGGTTTTTTAACATTCAATTCTTCTTACAAACATTTAAGTGCTGGGATCCCAGTGATCTCTGATGTTTTATTCTTAAAATAACAACTGATTATTTTGGCTCTTTGAAGGTGAAGCATGCATGAGGAAGCAAAACCCATTATTGCCAGTCTGAAAGAACTAGAGGCTGTTTTACACACATACATCCTTTTATTCACATTCCAGCATTCATGTGTAGGCTCTGCTCTCCAGTTTCTTCATCTCTAAAGCCAGGACCTTCATATTAGATGTTGTAAAGAGCTTTTATATTGGGCTTTTGCACAAAAGATGTATTTAATTTTCTCAACATGAAAGTATGCATGAGAACTGTAAAATATCGGTGACTTTATTCTTTGGTTAGAGAGCAATTATACCAATCTATTCACTGATGAAGTCAGCTGGAGACCTTTGCTAGCTAATGAAATGCCAATGTTGACATTGTAATAAAAGATAGACTTCTGGGTTTATGTTATTTTTCTTTTTTTTCACCTAGGAATGCTAATGAAAATTGAAGATGCCATAAGCTAGATTTTTTTTGTAACTAAAAAATAGCAAGTCAAGTGAACTGCAAAAGTTTAAGTTATGAGAAGCTGTATATTAGAAGACTATTTTATGCTAATCAATAAGGTAATTTAATTAAACCATAAGCTTTCTAATAACAGAAGAAACTAAAAATTTACTCAAAAAGTAAAAGCTTCATCAGTGAATGCAAAACCTGATATTGAACTAAGAGAAAAAGTGTATTAAAGTGCCTAGTTAGGGTTTAAAAAATATGGTGGAATTCCATTAATTCTATTTCTATTATATGTGTCTTAACTACAACTTTTATGTTTCTGGGGAAAAAAAATATCACTTTCATTGAGGCTTTACATACATCCATTTTATCAAAAATTGCTAACTTTTAAATAGAAAGTGGTTTATGAATTAGTATCAGTATCACAGTTCATATTAAATACTTTGATTCCTTTTGCAATGTTAGTTAAATATTTTCTTTCCCACTTTCCTATTTTCACTTTTGTTAAAATCAATTTTATTAATGCCTATTTTGTAAAATTGTGAGATGGAGGACTTTAGACATAATCATATTTCACTCCATTAAAGCAAGAAAATGAAAACAAAATTGAAAATTTTTCTTTAAGGAAAAATTCCGATGTTTGTCTGATTTGTTCACAATACATAATTTGATCAATTACATTTCATTATAGGAGCTCAGCCTGAAGGATGTAAAATAAATCTAGTTTGCAACCATGTTACAGTTATGTCCTAGGCACGACTCAGAAAAGCAGTACTTTTAGTGGTGTGTAATACCTTAGAAAACAGCAAGCCACTTTTTTTTCATTGATAATTAATAAGTGTGGAACTGTAATCCTTGGGGCTTGCAAGTCAGATAGAAGCTCATATTGAGAATAGTGACGTATTCCTAAGTATCAAGTTCACGCAGATTTGCTTTTCACTATATGTCATTTCAAATTTATTGCATGTTGTACATGTTTGAATAGTGTTCAAAGGTAACTAATATGATTAGAGACAATCAGAGTTGTTTATCTCTGAACTGAAAACCAACAACTTCGAAATCTTGCAAACTACTAGATAATAACATCATGAAAACCCATTCTCTATTCTCCTATATAATTTATTTCATTCTGTGCATCTAGAGGAGCTGAGAAGGCAAAGAATAGAGACTGAAGAAGCAGGGGGGAGGTTGTGAAGAATGGCCAGGTTGAAATTCCTCTGGAAAAATCCTAAACACATGAGGTTTCAAGAAACACAACTGTAGCTCTGTTAAACTCATTAAGAAATTAAACAGATTTTTTTAAATTAAAATGCATTTCATTTAAAACATTCAAAGTTTCAATATCACTATAAGATTAAATGAACCATCACTGTCACTAAAGATATATTCTTCATTCCCTCAGTTGCTTGCCTCTAGCTTCTACCTTCTTCTAAATGCCAAGTGCATGAAGTTCCTGTAACTGCATGATGAACTGGTCTGGTTAAAAATATTTTTGTCTCCAGGGATCACTTCTCTCAGCAGCAGCTAAAATTCAGGAAATGAAAGGTGCATATCCATAATCATTTCAACAAATCTAAATTGAGACTGCTGTGATCTCAGCTGCCTTTTCCATCCCCAGCTGTGCACTCTCCTGCCTTGAACTGGCACTATGTCTTGTGTAATCATGTATTGAAACATTATGGGAGCTGAACGGATGAAAATTCATATAGTAAAAGAAGTTAAAAAAGAAAAAAAGAGAGAGAGAAGAAAACACTTATTAGTCCTTAGCTGGATCAAATCCCTGAATCAGTTTTTGGTGTGGGTGCCCAAGCCCTGGGAGAGCAGAAGTTACAGAAAAGGGATAAATATTAGGAAAAAATTAGGACCCTGACAGGCTATAGAGTTCAGAGATTACTGTGCTGAAGCAGCAAATGGAGACATCATTTTTAGATCTGTGGCTAAAAAAAAAAGGCAGAGTTCAGATAAATATACTACAGTATAAATACATTGGTATTTTTCTTTTTATTCTGTTACAGTTCTGCATAAAACTGAAAAATGGAGGTGAGATACTGGGCAGCAGCTGATAGAGGGATATCAACTGTGATATCAACCATTTTGAGAGGGTGCCAAAAGGCTCTGTGTTGAATCAGAGCATCACGATGCCCCTTTGGCTTACACTAGCAGGAAAATTCCCACTAACAGGCACTTAGATTATCAATTCAGTTTTGATGTTGCTATTTTTAAACTAGGACTTCTACAGAATCTCAAGCACCTTTAGTCTTCATTTCATCAAACTACAAAAAGGAAATTATTTTGAACTCTCTTCTCTTGAAAGGTGAAATACTCCTGGCAAAACAACACATTGGCCATTTGTGTTTTCTTAGAGTAATGCCAGTATTTCCCAGCTTCAGGCATGAGAAGAGAGAGAAAAATCCCTGCTCACTTTTAGTTTTGGATCACCTCTGCACTCTAATGGACTTGCCAGGCTGTTTACAGCAGCTTTGGGGCTAGTTTGCACTTGGTATCGGGAACAGCATCACAAAAACCTGGCCCTCCATCTTCTAAAAATCTAAAGCTTTGCAATCAAGGTTTTCAGTTGCAGCAGCTACATCAAGACAACAGAGTAAAAAGAAAATTAAGTGTAGAAAAAAGACAGAGATGGAAATATCACCCATGTTCTCTAGTGAATTTCTACTACTCATTATCTGTTTAATTATCAATTCCTTCCTGCTCACTTCAGTGACAATATCAGCTGCCTAGCGTGGTAGGAGACATGAGCATCGCAAAATGATGTTAAATAGGCAAGCTAAACTGTAATACTGCATTAAATATTTCCTATTTAGGCAAGAATATGGCTGCATTTGATCTCACTGAAATCCCCAAACTCTCACTTCATAGAGGTTTACCCAAGCTCTAAATCAACAAAGCTGAGGACATGTTGCTTTCTAACAATCTGTTCCTTCAAGTTAAAAACAGCTGAACATGATCTTGCCAGCTCCCAGTGTGGTGCTGTGGCTGAGAGGGCTAATGTGGCTGCATAATCAGGGGAATACTCAGCTGGAATGGGGAGGTTATATTACTGACATAACAGCATAAATGTTTATGTTTACCCTGAGACTCGAGTTGCAAACTGTAGTGTACACACTCCCTAGAGAGGCAGCTATTCTCTATGACTGCAATGTTTAAGAGAATGGTAAGAAAACAGGATTGTTTACCACAGCAGGAAGAAAACAGCTCGCACAGATTTAGATGCCAAACAATAAGATGCTATGCTAGGAATTGAAAATACTGATGACTGCAATGTTTTTGTTAGTCTCATGTCACGCGTACAAGCTTTTCCTACAGCAGACTGAATAATGGATGAGGAACAAAAAATATGTGTACAGTGAGAAATGTATATTTCTGTATTGTATCTGAACTTACTGCTCTTTTTAGCCTTCTCTGGAAAAAGTTTTTCTACACAACAGTTAGCTTAGAAATACTTAGTAATACAAAAGAAGAACACAGAAGTTACACAGAAAGAAGAAAGAGACAAAATACTGCTGTATTTAGATACAAATGGGTATAAAGAAATACAGAACATGCAGAATTTTTATGCTTATTTCTAGCTTCTCTTCATGTTCCTTTAGCCCAATGGAAAGAAGCACTATCTTCTTCTGAGTAGGGTAACAATGCCAAATTTTGATATCAGCTTGTCATCAATCATCTCTACAGACAGAAACAAACAAAAAAAACCAAACAAACCACCAAAACCACAGTGCGGGAACTACTTGCTGCAGGCAATTCAGCAGGGTAATGAATGATGATGGAAATACCCAGAAATTCCAACCTTGTTTTCCCTGCTTAATACTTACCCACTAGACCATGCTGGTTCTGTGAGATCACAAGTGCATTTTGTCTTTGAAGCATGTTATCCATTACCTTTGAAGGGGCTTCTTTTAATAAAATACAAATCAAACACATCTAAAATAAATCAAACACATCAAGGCTTTGAACCAGATCCCAAGTGGTCCTGATAACATAGTCTGCATTTAAAAATGTGCTGATAACATAATTTGCATTTACAAATTCTGCTAATCTCAGTGGGAGTTAAGGTTAGTCAAGATCTCACTCAGGATTTGCATTCAAAGACAAAAATTGAAAAACCCCAACAGAGCCCCCCAAAAAGCTACACATGGGGCATAAAGGTGAGAGGTGGAAATAAACTCTGCCCCTTATATTGAAAACAGCAGTTGGCCACAGGCACAGTCTGAGTGCCTCATCTTTTAACTGTGAAGGGGTAAAATTTAGACCCTCAGGCTTCCTATTCTTGTAAGTCAAAGATGCTAATGATGTGTCTGCCTACCAATGTCACAAAGAATGCAGCTGCTGAGACCCTTTCTTTGAAGCAAAGTACAATTCAAAAACTTTCATTTTGCCATTGAAAATCCCTGCTAAAGTTCTAACATATTTTCTGGCCTCACATGCAGTGCTCTAATGTAATACTAGTGGGAGCACCAGAAGTTCAAAATCCACCAAAAGAGTTAACATAAAAATTACTTCCATAACTAAAAAATAATTTCAGCACACATCACACCTGAAATATGTCATTACCTGCTGCTTTATCAATCAGGAAAGATATAATTAGTCTATTCAGTAATTTTAAAACTGGACATCTCCACATTCTTCCACAGCAACTGAAAGATCCCATGGAGCTCTGCTGAAATTTTCAATACCTGTAGCTTGAACTGTTATAAGCACAGATGATTGTCAAATTGAAGACTTTGTTTACAGCTACTGCATTGAACATCTTTTTAGAAAAAAGGACATTTCTGAAGAAAGATTGTAAATTAGATGATAGCAAGGTTCTTCTGAATGTGCAGTTCAATGTCAAGATGTTACATCAGCCAAAGCAATTTGAGCTGGTATTCATTCTTTTTTCAAAACATGCCATTTATATTGAGTAAACAAGGTTATTGGCTTAGCAAAATACTTGTTGCAATAGAAAATACCATATTGAATCATCTGATGATTTAGGCATTCACCTCATATTATAAAAGGTTTTAAAAGATGAAGAATAAAATTTGCACTGAAAGGTAACAGCAAGAGATGTGAACCACCAATTTTATGTCCCACATATGGCCAATTTAAAAATGAAAATAATAGCCTCATTAACTGTCAGTCTTCAGAGGCATAAAATTCATGTTAAAGATCTGTATCTACTGTGTGAGATATCAAAAATACAAGCCACAGGAATACCAATTCTGCCTAATTTAAAACCTTTGTGTCAAAAGAAGAAATGAAAGATTTGACATGACAGAGGTGAATGAAGCTGTCGTTCTTTTAATTTTATTTAACTCACCATAAAAATCTTTCTCAATGTTTTTCTCTAGATTTTTCTTATCCAACAGCACCACCTTGTGATGGTACAGATTTTAGTATTTGGGTTTACACACACCCTCAACAAAACCTTTCTTTAGTAACTGAGGTAGATAAAATGCTGAAAATGTTAAGTATTATTAAAATAAATAAACACAATACAGGCGAATCTGTGGTCCCTAGATCTTCAATCAATAGTCTTTGGAAAAGTTTTCTGATGAGAAGATGTCTTTTTTAGTATGAAGATTCAAGAATATACCTATCTACATTAAAAACAATATGCTTATATATTTATATTTACATACTTAACTGTTATTTAGTGCGCTTAAAAAAAGCTTAATCTCTAGTTTATTCTTTAAATTAATGATTGTTATTGGTTTGGTGATGATTTCTAAGACTATGTATGAGCCACAGGTGACCTGTGGAAGGTAAGATCTCTGTAGTATTTCTCATTGGCAAGCTAAGAGCAGCATCTCACCTAAGTAGCACCATCCTGGACCTCCACTCTGAGGTACCATATTCTGTAAACCCCCTGATCAGGGGCCCCAAGCTGTGCTTTCAGTCTATTAGCCAAGGGCCAAAATCTTCTACTGGCTTTTGCACGTTCTCTCTCTCCAGCCTAATGAATATTCACCCAGCCAATGCACAGTGGAACTGATTGAGCAGGGTGGACTGAAATTACACCATTACAGAACACATCCTTAGTGCATTCCCATCGGAAATGGTGAGGCAAAGAATGAAATTGGGTCTTGGTTTCCCATATCCTAAATGGATTACTTAATCACTGAGCAATCAAAGAGGAGCAGGGCTGAGGCCTGTGCTGGCTTAAATCCAGTAGATATTCTGTGAAAGTATCTATGAAATGAGACCAGGAAGCAGAGATTATTTGTGGATATGACAGGTACAAAAAAAGAACTAAAACTCTCTGAGTGCTTCCCAGACAAAGGCATTTCTGCACATGCTTGTTAGAACCTTATTCAGAAAATACATATGAACAAAGGGTGTTCAAAGTCTGGACTGAATTTTGGACTCCAATTTTGGAATTCAAAATGTCAGCCAAGAAAGGAAAAGGCAACCAAATAACTTTATGAGTTTTCATTGTTTTTTATATACATTAGAAATATTAGAACAAAATCAATTTCAGGAAAAGCTCTCAATGCTGTAATGATAAATTTAATTTCTTCTAAGCCTGGAAATTTCATAAATCTCTCACTTTTTCTTTCTTCCTTTATTCATGTATTTATTAAAATCATAGTACAGTGCAGTTTAATATGATTTTTAAATTTTTAGACTTTCAAGTGAATTTAATTAAAAGAATTTAGAGATTCTTTTAAAATTTCTATTAAAATTGTTTTTAAATTCTTTTAAAATAATTAAATTAAAAGAAATTGCAATACCTAAACCAATGCAAAATAGAACTTGCCATGCTTAGTGATTCTTAATAAATAGATCTTATAAACTGGATGTCTTGAGATAAAATACATTGTGTGAGGACCTCTGGAGAACTTGCTAACTGTGTCACAACTGTCCTTTTTTAACAACTTCATTAGACCACTTAGGAGGGAAAAACCATTATAGTAATAGTATTTGCAGATTGCACTTATTCAAAGAACCTTTTAAACTCTACCAAGGACATAAATATAACAAAGGCAAACCGGAAAAAATGAGTAAATGGATATACAAACCAAAATGAGATTTTGAAAGAAAAAAAAAAGTAAGCCACCATATCTAAAGAAAAATGAAGGTCTGAAACTCTTACTTTGCAATCAGCAGGAGGGCTAAAACATGAAATATAAACAGATCAGGGAGTGATGTTAGGCAAAAATCTGAAATCAACTTATAACACAAGATGACATAAAGCAAATGTAGTGTGATTTATAATAGTATACAAAAGAAGCATTGAATCACAGAAGACAGAAATGACAGTGTGTCTCTGATATTTCATTTGAGAGACCACCTCTGAGTCTGAAGTAAACAAATTTTATCTGAAAAAATGCTAGAGTAAACAATTGAATAAGCAATAAATGTGTGACTCATTTTTCATGAAACCTTATAATGAAAAGAAATCTGTGTACAAGAAGTACAAGCCCTTCTTGTATTTCTTGGCCCTGAGCATTGGTTCTTAGAGCCAAGTGACACTTTCTGCTCACATCCATTACACTTGGACCATCTTTGGTCTCCCAGATGATCTTTGTTCATGGAAAAGCAGTAGCTATAGGCTGCTCTCAGTAGACCCTGTGGATGTGATTTCCTGCCCAGTGACATGGACACATTGCAGACATTGGCACTTGCCTGCAGGGAGTGAGAACAGGCTCTGGCATCCTGTAAAATAAACCTAGGCCTATGTGACCAAGATCTTTTGCCCTTTTTCCTTTACCATTAAAGCCACACCCTTAGCTAAATGTACATTGCTAAGTGCATTGGTCCCAGGGAGTGATGCTTAGTGTCAGGACAAGTGATGAGGGGTAGCTTGCAATGACACTCTTCAAGGCTTTCTGTAGCATGGAAAGTGATCTTTTTCTTCCATAGAAAATTAGATGCTGTGTACTATGTATGAACTCTACAGCACTGGGTCTTCTGGCTTCATCCACCATTTCTGTGACAGGAAGACCTAATAGTTTTGTATTTTTTAATCTTTTTTTTTTAATTCTTGTTTTTGCTCTCCAGCTTAATGTGTAAAAACAATGCAAAGGCAGTGCTGCATCCACCAAAATATTTTTTTATATGGTATGAGCCTCTTGCATGTGTTGCATACCAGTGGTGTGTTTTGGGGAGCAATGAGTGTGCCAAATCTGCTGGGACAGCTTTGGAGCACTCTGTAATGTGTGGGTCAAATCACATATTTATGTTATCTAGTTTGCATTGCATTTTGTGGCTATACCCTTGACTCAGAGGTTGACCCATGCATTATTTAGGAATACTTTAGTTTCATGATTCCTACAGAGACCCCAGGAGTGAAATAAAATGTTTATGGCTTAGGAAATCACAGGAGTAGGTCCCAATCTAGTAGAAGAGAGCTAGATTATTTAGCAACTTATCAATACCTACTTTGAAAATACCATCTTTAATAAGAATTAAGTCAAACCTACTAGTAGAATTCTATATAAAACAAGTTTTTGAAGAAGCAAATAGTGGTTCTACCTCAACAAACCCAGTAAGAATGCCTGAGCATCTCTGTAAAATTTTACTCTCAAGTTCTGGGCTACACACCCTGTGCACAACCTAGGAGCACAGCAGAGATTCTCCCAAGTTATTTATTAAAAAGAGATCACCTCTTCAAAGAATCAAGGTGCAGAAAACCAGGTGTATTATCTGCAATGGTAAAAGAAGGTGAGACTCAGAGTAATAGCCTGACATTTTAAAATAAAAATATAGATCAAACGTCTCTATTCCGTCAAAAAACAACCCAAACAACAAAACCTCAAAACTGAAAAGCCCCTTGCTGAAGCATTCCAACAGCAAACTGTATAAGTAACTGGAAATATGAACATTTTTAAGCCCCTTAATATTATCATTGCAAGTTACAGTATTTTTCCTTTTATTAAAAAATTATTACAGTTCATGCTATTGAAGTGAGCAGCCTGTTTAGCAACATTTTTTCCCATAACAGCCTACTAATTAAAAATAGCAAGATATTAATCTGAAATTAAACCTATTCTTTTAATGAAAGTGCTACTTAAAATCAGTGTAATTATGTTTTTTACATTTTTCTATCCCTTTCAGGACATAAACACAAAAATATGTATATGTATCTATATATAAATGTTATTTACAAAAATTGGATTTACTGGTCAATTAATGCCAAGAGATGTTATTAAAATGTAGGTTTTCAAAATAATCCAAAATAATCTAGATTTTCTATCTGGATTTTCTATCTTAGATTTTCTATCATTTCAACTGAATATAAAGTTAATTACCAAATTGTCAGTGGAAAAAAAAACCAGTCCCTTCCTTCAAATTGAGACTTATTCTGTTCTTTAAAGCTATTTAGGAAAGAAAATAACCTACAGTTAATATGCAGATTGTTTCCAGATCTTTAAGACTACAATTAAGTAAATTAATCAAACTCAAACTTCATTTTTCCAGTCTGTCATAGGTCAAATCAAAATTAGTCATATTAACTTGTAAATGTGCTAACAGTAAACAGGGTTGTGGCAGAAACATTACACTAGGGAAATTTTTTTTTTTTACTAACATCCAAATAATAAATGTGGGATAGAAGCCGAAAATTTCTTTTGGTTACAGCAATTTCTGTGTTTTAAGCTTTGAAAATCATTTTCTGCAAGTATTTCTTTCTAGAGAGACTCATGCTTTCTTTATCTCTACTATAACTTAAATCCTAACTAATTTTTTTTCTGTGTTGTCAGGTACTGTGTTCATTCACTTGCGTCATATTGCTATTTAATATACCAATGTTTAACCAGTGAGAGTCACAAACACTTCTATTTTAATATAAAGAATATAAAAGTATTATATTTGCTTTCAAGATTTGCATGCATTATAAGTATTTTAATTACACTTGATAAAGAAAAAGGTTATAAAATTTATCATTAAAGACCCAAAATAATTTGTTTTGGAAGGTGTTTAAAGGAACCATGTGTAGTGTCAGACAGATAGGAAGAGCCTGCTACATTTTTGCGAACAAATTCACCCTTTCAGTGAAGAAATTTTTCCTAATATCCAACCTAAACCTCCCCTGGCACAACTTAAGGCCATTTCCCCTTGTCCTATCTCTTGTTACCACGGAGAAGATACCGACCTACACTTTGTTACAACCCCTTTTTAAGAAGTTGTAGAAAGCAATAAGGTCCCCAATGAGCCCCTGTCCCTCTCTTAGTTAATTAATCACTAACGGTTAATATCTGGCATATTCCATAGTTAGAGTTAGAATATATATCATATTCTATTGTTAGTTTGTTAAGGGTTATTGGGTATTGGAATCTCTAGCTAGGGGTGGGATAAATCACATTCTGGGGATGTTGTTTGCTTTGTTAAGTATAAGAAGCAGCCAGGTAAGATGCTCTGCCTTCATCACACACACTTTTCTCTTGGGCAAAAGTCTTTATCATCCTTTAACCTCCTATTCTCAGCCTTTACTGTCCTAAAAGCTCTAGTGTGTGGTTGGCTGCACTCTAGAAATGAACCAAAGATTATGCAATATTTTAAGCACAGAGTCTAAAACTGAGGCTGTCTATTTTAAATGCTAAAAAGCATTCAACTTTATTCTGAGCTCCTCTGTGCCAGGATGCTCTCCATGGTAACAGGAAATTGTGGAAATTAAAGGACACCCTAATAGGGCAGTAGTAACAGTGTAATGCCTTAATAGTGTAGTATGGTGAGAGTTATCAATACAAAACTGAATAGAGTGCTTTTTGTCTTAGTTTGAACTATCTCTGGACAACCACTGAATTTTAAGTGATTTGCAACAACAGACATGAAGCAGACCACTTTTACTTAAGAGTGAGTCAGGCTCACCCAGATTTTCTTGACTCTTCATTCAGGCTTCAGAAATTGCTCTGATTTTTAGCATCAAGTTTGCCACTATACCCAAACTGTAGTGCTTGGTAGGCTGAGAGTGCAAGCTAGAAGGCACCAAACTGTTATGAATTGCATGAGCCAGCTCAGAGGGAAAATGCTCTAATTGCAGAAAATGCTGACTTCATACGGGATGTATTTAGAGGTTTAACACGCTTATTAACAAAATGACTCCTCAATTAACATTGTCTCTACTAATTAACAAAAACACCAGCAGACTAGTAATGAGACACCCACCCTTACAACAAGCAGGCAAGAATTGTAAGACAAAAATTGTGAGTGGCTGCCAGGGTGAAGAGGAGTCATGGGAATGCAGCTGCAAATCCTCACAGAACAACTATGAAGGCAATGAAAAATCACTGCTGAAGTAAAGGGATAAAAGAAAGAGAGATGCTTTTTCCCTGCCATAAAAGAGAAAGATACAGAAATAAAAGAAAAAGAAATCAGAAGATAGAAGGAAACATTAAGAGAAGAGAAATGGAAGACAGAAAATCAACACAGTCTTAGGACAGCTATATTACTTTTAATTGATCCAAATCAATTTATTCATCATGTTTCAATTGGAAGAAAATTGAAAGGTGGGGAAGAGAGGCTAGGCATTCAGTAGTAGGGAGAAAAAAGAAATAATTTTCATAATATGAACAGAAGAAAAATAATTTTTTAGTAATATTGACTGTTTTTATTCATGAGGGAGGAAGAATGGTCATGGATTCAGATGTATCAGCATTCCTTATGGCCAGGAAAATGGGTAAGATACCATCATTTCAAGATATCAACTTGGATAAAATGTGTGACAAAGTGGGAATAGAAGAATATCTTCTTTAAATTCAAATCACTTTACCCTTGCATTTTAACTTTAAAAATAAATTTAAAAAAAGAATTTGAAAGTGTATAAAGTTTAAGGAATGGCCAATTACAACTGAAAAAATTTCCTTCCTGTTTTACTTTAGCAAAATTTCACTGAAAATAATTAAATGTAAAAAATTACATGACATTTAGGCAATTCTGATGTCAGATCCAATTGTTTGTATCTTCTTCACTTTTGCCAAAGTTGTGCAAAAGGTGTTTTTTTCATCCAAAAAGCAGAAAACCACTGGAGAAGAAAGAAATAGGGTTAGATACAAAATAAGATTGAGGCATCTGACCTCTATGTCAGAATATAAACTCTAAATTGCATATTCAACATCCTTATGTAAAGCACAGGGAAAAATACAAGTCTCAGATTTCAATTTTCAGACTGGTATACTGAGTGCCAAGTTGTCAAGGCTTCCCATTAAAAAGTGATGATTATATCCTGCTTTCTAATTTTTCCTTACTTCAGTCCTTAAGGTCCCTCTGCATTGAGAAATTTGTAATTTCAGGACCTTATATGAAGTAATTTCAAAGTCAGAGGAGAGACTACAGCATATTTCTTTCCAAATTCAGAGACAATGGTAATCAAGGTTTTTTCTTTTCTTCCTTCCTATTTATGATAGACTAAGTTAGCCATTCCAACACTTATATAGAGAAAAAGAGACATAGCTCCAATTTTTTCTTCAAGAGATTCAAACTTAGATCCAAGAACTCTCAGATTGCACTGCTATACAGGAAAGATAAAAATTGACATTCTCATTCCTTTTTGTAGAAGTCCTCTTCATCTGTAATTAAGATGAATTAGCCCACAGAGATGAAAAAGACTGAAAATCACTTCTCCCTAAGTGTTTATTTATAAACTAGGAGATATTCAAGATTACTCACCTAGTGTGTCATTTGAGATGACTCATCTAACTCATCAAGACTGCAGCTGCCACTTCAAACAGAAGTGGATTTCTTGTAGGTCCTGTGCCATAGTTCCAATTGTGTATAGATGACTCAAATATGCATTTCAAACAACACCTGACAACAGTAATTAACAGGCAGTAATTTCTAGCTGCACCTAAACCATTGTGCAAAATACATCTCAAAAATTCTATTCATCTACCTGAGATCCACAGCCTGTAATTATCTTTCTGGGAACAAGGGTGGGATTCATAATAGCCAAATGTAGATATTTAAAAATTAAGCCTAATCTAGGACAGCCTTCTGGATTCCCTCCACATCCAGTTGTGCTCTACGGTAGCCTGGAACCACTGCCTTCTGGAATGGCTTCTCCGTGAACTGTAAACACAGTAAGACATCTGTGAGATTAAAACAAGACTAAATAAAGTGAATCTCAATCATTCCTTTAAAGAGCTAGAATTAGATTTTAATTTCTACCATTTCAGATAGAATCAGGAGTTACAAGTTTTCATCCTGAAGCAGGAAAGCTGAATCCTCATGTTTTACATCAATAGTCAGGTATGGAGCAAATGAAAGAGGGAATCTGCAGCTCCTGCAGATGAGCCTCTGTGCAGGAAATAAAAAATTCACAAGGCTAAAAAGAAAACCAGCAACAAGTCTATAAAAAGAACATGGTTGCAGTAAAGTTCCTGTGAGGAAAGGATGAGTTCATTATACAACAGCAAACTGTTTTTTAGAACCAGAGCCTCTTGAATTTAATTTTTAAAATAATATTTCTTTTCCCAATTATTCTCTGAGTTGTTGTGACTTTTCATCCTATTGCAAGATGAATCTTGTTTTATGCAAAGAACCCCAAAAATGTACACTGTTAGCTGAAAATTATTACTCTGTTTCAAAGTGAGACAGATTCTCTCTGGTTGCCTGCAGCATATTATTATCACAGGGCTTATAGCTTTCTTCTAGAGTTAAATGGTCTTCTCCAATAATAACAAAAATAATTTGACAGGAACAGCTGCAAGATTCATTTTGGGAATACCAGTAGATAGTTTCTGATATATATTTCTGCCGCTTTAACCTTTCACAAAACAAGTTTGCATTTGAGTGCACATCAAGACAGTCCTTGGAGTGCACAGATGGTTCTGTAAACCGTATGGCATCAAAACCTCTTCACCGTACTTAGCTGACGTGGAAAATTCTAGGCATTACTGGAAAAATGAAAAGTATTGTGGGTAAAATGTCTGTTACTAATGTTCCATTGAGAACATTTTATTTGTATCTGAGGAACATGCTTAACAACAATCAGATAAAATTTTGCAGTATCTCATTAGTTCAGTTTGTTCATGGTTAAAAGAAAATTAAAGTATTTCAGCTGGTGTTGCCTTGCACTGAACAGGGAAAACTGACCTGGTGTTCTCAACTGAATAAGCAGGGTTCAGCATCTGGGAGGCAATGATTTTTCTCATGCATTCAGCTTGATTTTCACCATACACCATGGTTATGATGGGCCAGGGATTTGAGGTCAAATTTCTAATTTGAGGTCAGACTTTCAAATTCAAAGCTGAAAACATTAATATCAAAATCTGCTTTGGTTTGCTTATAGAGGAACAAAAATCAGTTCATTTGTATCCATGTCAGCAATTTCGAACAATGATGGCATATATTCAGATGCTAAATTCATCAGAATATAAACCACATACCAAATGACAGATAGAGTATATTTTTAATTATGCCTTCTACAAAACATTGCTCCCACATTCTAACTTCACTGCATGAAAAATTATCTTCAAGAGGAATAGGCATATGAAATAGTATAGTTTGCTGCTATGCAATATGCTCTTAGGTTTTTCATATAAATCAGAATTATTCAAGCTCAGAATAATTGCTGTTTTGATAATCAATTTAGATAATTATTCTGTGGTAATTTGCCTAGTAGTCATGCTCTAGGTACCTTCTCTAAGAGTCTGTGATTAAGTTATACTCAAGATGATCCTCAATATAAATGATTCCTTTATTTTAGAAAGGGAAAAGCAAAAAGAATTTACTTCATATGCGCAGTAGTTATATTTCAGGATTGCCAGTATTCATGAATTTTTAAAAATCCTGTCCTACTGCCTGTGACTATTTCAAAATTTATCTCTTTAGAGTTAACTGTAATGGAGTAGAATGAGGAAGCTCTTGGTGGGAGATAGGTGGGAAATAATTAGTTTCGCTAAAAAAAAAAATAAAATCTAATGACGTTCATGGAAAAAAATCTACTTGCCCTAAGCTGACAAAGAACATCTTTGAAATATGGTGTAGTCCTTTAATTGCCCTAGATATGTATCAGGGTATTCATCCATATACTAAAAAATCATTAAGCTTTAAAAGAAGCAGAGTGCACACTTAATTAGGATCTCGTGAGTTATCACCTCAGTTTTCTGCAGGTTTCATCTGTGCTAGACCTGCTCTATCACAGGGCAGCAGAAGCTCAGTGAGACTCTCCCTGAAATTCTTATTATCTTCAGTAATTCCCAGCACTCTAAAACGATAATTTGCATCTGGGGCACATACAACCCCATTTCTAGTATCTTCTATTTCTTCCCTTCTTGATGTCTCTTGTGATTGCTCACTTCTTCTCCAAGTTAGCATTCCTGTCATAGAATTCCAACAAACCCTTATGGCTGTAAAAGCAGCATATGCTAGATCTTAGCCACGATTGCAGTTTCCCTTATACATGTTATGCCCTTTGTATTTACTCACTGGTAAATATCTGCATGGTAGACTGAGGTAGGAATTACATACCAAGCTGATAAGACCAAAAAGCTGGACCAAAGAGTGAGGGGATGAGAGGAGTAAATGGAGCAAGGCAAAGCCACTAGTGGTGAAAAGCATGGAATGGATTAGAGAGGCAGGAGGGTCACTATGAGTCATCCAAAATCAGTGGGAACAGAAGCCAGAGTGGAGGGGGATCACAGGCTCTGGGGCAGAGGAGTGTAAATTTAGGTAACTGATGAACAGAGTTCTCCATGTAACACCTACACATCAAGAAAGAAGACTGTTCAAGTTCTAATATTTGGGAAAGATGCTTTAAAGAAAAAAATATATGCAGCATGAAGTATACCATTTACTGGGAGTATTCAAAGAAAAAAGATTATACATTTGCCTTTAAGGGACAACTTGTATGTGCATGCTTCCCTGAAGGTGCTAATCTCTTGGAGTCCTTTCCATACCTAAATTTCCAGGCCACAGACTGATATAAAAATATGGCTTGACTTTATTAATGTCTGTAAAAACTGTGTCAGTCTCTGTGTGTGAGTCCACTGCCGAATGTCTTAAACAAATGGTGCTGAATTTTAGCATTTCTGTGCATAAAACTTAAATGTACTGAAATTACCCACTACTGCTGAACAAGTCATCCTCAGATAATATTTGTAATATTTGTTCTTTTTTTTCCCCCTACTTTTATAGTCAGAAGCTTTCAAGTTTTGGTGAAACTTCCTTCACTGAATGACATCTGTAAAGTCTCATTGGGCAGTAGTCATTTAAAAATGAGACAGCAATAATTGAAATGTAGATTTCTGGGAATGAGTTTAAATGTTATTTTTATTTGGTATGTAGGTTTGTTTTCTTTATTTTTTCAATTTTTTTTTCTTTTTTATTTTCCCCAGGTAATCTGTATTCTCTGGAACAGAGAACTTTTTGGACAGATGCTTTGTTGCATATCTCTACTGACGAGGGCTAAATGAGAGGGATAAAATAAGCAGGAAGTTTTACTTAGAAAAGAGTTTACAAAGACAGCCCTCGCACACAATATGGAGTACACCTGTTACAACATTGATTTTACTTAAATAAATGGGATATAGCAAAGAAGAAACAGTAATGGCAAATAGCAAATTGACTTTCTCTAAAGTTTAAATTAATGTTGCGGAGAATCAGTGCTTCATGGTGAGAAAAACTGCACAGCCTTCACAAACACAAAACTCCCTACATTATCTCCTCGATCTCATTCTTCCTGGGTAGGAGCTGGCAGTAACTTAAATGCAGTAGACCTTCCACTTATGTAAAATTCATGTGTCTGGTTTAGGAAAACATGCTTAAAGCTAACAAAATGTCCAAGATCCTTTCTTGGGCCAGGGTAGAGTGGTCAGCAGCTTAAAGAATGTGTCATAGAAAGAGAAGGGACATTGTCTCCTTTTTTATAGTATTCTTCCTATGACATTTTATTACTCCAGTGTTCCACCCTCAGTAACAGTAAGCTATGTGTAAAGAAACCAGCTTCAAATCTTATAAAACCACAGTATTAGTTTTGATGCCTATGCTCCATCCATCTTTATGACAGAGAATAAGGAGTCTGTAATGATTCTCAACCTGACAAAATACTAGGTATTAACAAAATCTTACCATTTTCCATGCTTAGAATAGATTAATTTCATGCTTCTGTGGGTCTGTTTTATTACTTTGGACACATTACTCAGGACACCTATGGCATCTCAGACTCATTAATCTCATTAAGCTCATCTGGGAGGTTAATTTCAGTCTTTTGTTGCAGTTTTATTTGAGTATTTTCAAAGAACTGCTTAAAAGTACAGATCTATCAATATGAACAAAAGTAGCTATTTTTCACATATCTTAATTTCTAAAGCATGTATAATTTTATCAAAATAATAGAAAAATGCAAGGCTTAACTATCTGACTTGCTTTTTATCCTGTTGAGCAGTAACCTGACCAAACATCTATGTACCAGATATTATGCAGATTTTTGACATCAGAATGTTTTTGTTGTACAGCCAGTATGAAAGATGTTTTATTAGTCTGAAAAGTTAACAAACATGCTTTCAGACATTTCTCTCCAAAACATTTGCCCTCATACTAATTAGTTGTAATACTCATTTCAAGAACTATAAGTAGGGATGAATCCTGTCTACTTAAATTATATTTATTTCAACACACAAGCCAAGTGTTTTAATTCAAAATGTAAATAATTTATCTCATGTAGCAGGTAAAACATTTAAATTTATTTATCTCTTTAAATATCCCTTCTGTTATGAGGCTTGGAGAAAGCTGCCATTTTAATATTTTCCAGTTTACCGGTAGAACTAGCCCAGTAAAGTTAAAAGGCTGTTAAAAGTAATTTTTTTTCTTTTCTTTTTTTTTTTTAAATAGTATCACTATCATCTGCACACCATTTTCCATGGTGTGGTGCAGATGATAGTACAAGGAGATTCTGGATTTTCCCAAAATATCAGTTAATTTATTTCATATATCTCTATGCTCATATTGACTATCTCTCAGTCTCTCATAATAATTAATTCTGTACACATCAGTCTCATATCAATTAATCTCATGCTCATGTACCTTTGAAACATTTGTCCCAAACACCAATAGCAGGGACCAAAAGTCCTGTAGTCTGTGGAGAAATGCTAAATAGCCAGCTTTGCATTTTAACACAATTTGATTGTGAATGCTGAACTGATTTTTTAATGATGAATTTTCCACATTGGTATTCTTATCCCTAATATCCTGATAGGACTCTTAGGGAATCTTCTGCCTTCAATCTCATCTTGCAAAAAAAGCATACAATGCAGATTCTGGGCATCTGACTGCATAGGATACTACCAAAATTAAAAAAAAACCCAAATCTATGGATTAAGCATGTCTGCATGCCTGTTTCAAAACAGAGGAAAAACATTGCACCAACAGAAATAAAAGAACTATTTCTGATTTCTTTTGAATGCTAGTAGAGAATGAACAAAAGCAAAATATTTTAACTTCTGCGATAGATTACAGAGTTCACACAATAATTTCCTTGCAAACCAGTGAGTTTTCAAAGACAAAAGAATTTAAAAAAACCCAAAACAATAAAACTTTGTATTGTGCTACAAATATTCAACAGTCAAACACATAATGGAAACAAGCACGCAAATAAATGGTGTAAAATAGTGCACATCAAATGTCTGATGTGTTTTTCAGTCTTTGAACAAGAGTAAAAGTAATGTTTTATCTCAGATATTTGAAGCTGAGAAAGGTATCTAGTCTAAACTAACTCCATTTGTATCTATGGCTGTGCATCTCTTTGGCATCAGATACCAAATTAAGCCCACAGACCAAAGAGTTCATTACATTACATTATTAGAAACAGAAGTTTTATTTGGTCAAAGGACTTTTAAAAAAAGCTTAAAAAATAACATTTGCACCCAAATCAATGATAACAGTAACATTATCTGGTAGTGAGCATTGTCTCTCAGCTTGTTCAAAGGAATGAAGACAGAAAATTTAGCCAAAGATCTGTTGGAAGAAGCAAATAAATTAAAAAATATAACAGCAAAATGTTGGAACCATTTCTAGCCAGGAAGATAATCATGGGGAGGTTTTAATGCCTGAAGAGGGCCAAGATTAGACTAACAGCAGCCCTGTGGAGCAGAATAAGACCATTTTGTCCTCCACCTGCAGCTTTTTAGCAATCCAATTTTACATAGTGCTTGTAGCCTGATTGCTTATACCTAAAGCAGAAGTCTCCTTCAGGAGAATGGAGAAAATTAATCTGCCTGTTTTGGTTTTTTTCATGGTATTGAAAAAAAAAAGTAATTGTCAGTTGTTTTTACAAGAAGAAGGAAGAAAATTATCCATTTTTCTGCCAAGCTTCCGTTTTAATACAGTGAATAACATTCATCTTACAAATGATTTTTGGGCACCAGTGGGATTTCCAAGCTCTCAAAAGATTTATGTACACTCTTGTTAGTTTGGTTTAATGATGGATGTAATACAGATGGTATTCTTCACTTATATCATGGGCTATACCTATATAAAGGGCTCTTTCTTTAAACAAAGGTAATAAACCAAGCAGAGATTGAGCTCCTTAACTACTTAACTATTGCCTCAGTACCTCTCATGCTTTTGGATTATTCCAGCAAGTCCTTCCCAAGGAAATTATGACATGAAGGGAGCTTATTCAAATCAGTGCTTGTGTGAGATGGCCCATGTTGCTTGGTCATGAGCTCTTTCTGTTATTTGTCTGAGCACAAGTAATCTGGTGTAATGTCTCTCTCTACCATGTCATTAAAATCTGACTCCTCCTTAAAATGGGATAGCTTCACCTGTATTGCCAACTGGAAATATCTTATGCCCTGTACCTATGGAAATATTTTATGCTCTATACCCATGCCAAGGATTGACTGACAGTTTTGCCAGATGTGCAGCAGAACTTTTCCAGAAAATATTCCCAGAAAATAAATCATATTGAAAGCCAGTTTTTAAGCCTGGTAATTTGCAAAGTTAATTTACAAGGGCCTCCTACTTCATTAAAGTTTGTGCACTGAAAAGTTAAATATTCCCTCTTGTATTTTGTGCAGTGGGAAAAGTTTTGACCCAATATAGTCTGACAGAGAAGTTTTCAAAATGCATATGTCATCATATATATATATATATATATATATAAATTTTCACTAGTTCCATAGAACTCTTACACTCAGGTGAACTTCTGAACTTCCTCTTTCATGTGCATCTCTGCAGAGTAATTTTTAAAATATATGTATCATAATGGCATATTAAATGCTTAGGGTTTGATACATAATTTCAGCTTTGAGCTGTCCTTCATCTGACTTAATTCTAAAATTACTGCTCATTTTAGGTCTATGTGAAGTAAAAAGCAGATTGCAAAATTGCCCATCTTGCTAGTAAGATGTAATCTGTTACAAGGAGGAAGAATGCAGAAGATTTAGAAAAATAAGTCAATTTTATCATTCAGGAATGTAAATCATAGAAGTGTAAGATTCTTTCTGAAACTTCTTAATGATCAGTTACTAAAATAGCCAAACTAAGAATGTCAGCCTTACAGCTGCAGCTTCTTAAAATTGATCAAAGCTAAACCCTGTACTCTACAAAATGATATTCTAATACTCTGCATCCTGCCTATCACCTGCTTCTCTTTGCACAGCAAAATTCGATTACAGATCGAGAAAGCTCTGTGTACACAGCAGTAATTGATTCCTTCTGCCCAGTACTTTCAGCAAGCCACAAAAGTCAGATGAGGTTTCTAAAAATTCATACTTAGAACAAACTGACAACAAACTCTCAAAGAACATCTGATCACACTAGCTCAAGTTTTTCTCTGAAAAGATGGTAAGCTTAATCATGCCCATTGATCACCCAGTGATGAGTTAAATATAACTCTACATTGACAAATAATGAATTACCCACAACCATACTTCCATAAAATGAACATTTTAACCTCAAGTTACTGGAGTACTTAGCCCCCACTACCTCATTCACAAGTCATCGTCAGAGTCAGAAAATATTTCTTGAGATATCATGGCTCCAAATTAAGGAATATAAAATATTGTTGTGCTTTATTATATATTGTGGCTGAGGTGATGATAACCCAATAGCTGTAAGGAAAGTTCTCAGCAATCTATCAATAGTATTTCAGTTCTGTTTTATTTCAGAACCCATTGTCACTACTGATCTATTTTACAGATCCTCTTCTGACAGATCACCTCATGAGACAGCTTAGCGCACTGCCTCTTCTTTGGAAAAGATTCTGTAACTTTGGCACTGAAGGTAATAAAATGTGATTTAGCAATGCCTCTAAGTAAGGCTCCTCCACCTTAATCTGAGGATTGTACGTGAAGCAGATTCATACTGACGACATGATTTAGCTCTTTTCTTACTACAGTTCCAAGTATGAATGTATAATCTCTGCAGTGTCAAAATTTAAAAACTTTTAGTTTATATAAAAATGTTTTGTAACCAGCATGAAAGCAATATTTAGTTAATCCAATTGACTTTCCCTGCAAACACTCTGAGAGGAGGCCTTTTTGTTAGAGAGTTCTTGGGGAAGGGACTTCATTAACAAGTGCCGGGGATGAACACCCTTCTCATTGGTAAGGGGAGCAATGTGCTTTGGAACCCAAAAAAATTCCCCCTTGGTTCACATAAAGAATATGTACACAAAATAGAAATGGAATAAGAAACATTAACTTACTTACAGTGTAGATATACCTGATAAGTACAGATGTTCTGTTCTGAGAAATCATACTTTAATATATTCATACATGCCTAATTTAATTCTAAAGTGTTTTGTACATTTCTTTTCAATTATGGACCTTGAAAGTACTCACTCAAAGGCAAATCTTTGTAGTTCTTTTTGTTCATAAAAGTCACTTAAAGAGGGAACTTGAAAACATCATTAACTGCAATTCGTCCTTGATCCTTTCATCCCTTCGGAGCTTATTTAAACTTCAAAGTCTTGACCCATTCAAATGATTTAAACAAGTGCTCTGAAGTTGCTTAAGATACATGACAACCAATAAAATGGCTCATAATGTGATCTTTCTTTATTGTAAAATTTTCTAGAGAAGAATAATGAAGAAAATCTGTAATATTTGAATGAAGTCATGTTAAGATCAATGGTATGGAAGAGCATGACGTACTTTAAACATGGAAATACTCTCATAACATTTTAATTTAACCTTATGAGCTGATATTTATCATGTTGAATGCTTTGAATCATGTTTGGACTAATGTGATTTTTTTTTACAGCATGATCATATACAAGCACTATCTTCAATGGCCAAAATCATAACATGAGCATGAAAGGCAAAACAGTGACATGGTTCATCATGCCTGGATGAAGTATTTTTGGCTTAATTCTAAGATAAAAAAGTATAAGGACCTAATTGTGTAGCCTCACACTGCTGTGTCTTTTACAGTCCATTATTTACTTTAAATTTATTTCATGCTTATTCTATATAGTCACCCACCATTTTCACTAGCAAAATATAAAAGTAATATAAGGTATTTAAATAAAAACCCCTATATTTTATGATTAATTAGGAGCCTCTGAAATCATATTGAGATGAGAACTTAATTTTCATTGCATTTACATTATTTGATTAATCCTTCTTCATAACCAAGAAAAGCTTAAAAATTGAATCATAGGGTACCTTAGCAACTAAAATTTGCTCCAGTCTAAAATGGTAAAAAAATATTGTCAATAGTTAGGATGCCCTTGGCTGGGATTAGTGGGGTGCTTCCTAATCCATTATTGGACCATCAATATCCATTGGCTTCACAATGGTTCTGGAAGGGAATAAGAACCCTCCCTTCTTGTACAGCCTGTTTAAGAGACAGCCACTGTAACCAGCCTTGAGGAGCCAGGAGGCTGCCTGTAAGATACTATTAGTCCCATTTTTCTTCAAGTACTGTGAAAGAGGCTGGGAAGGGATGAAGCATACATTACACGTGGCAATTTGTTTGCATTGGTTTTCTTTTGGGGAGCTTATGAGAACTTGGTGTGCAGAACAAGTGAGTTCCAATGGGGTGAATATGTGGCAGCCTTTGAAAGGGTTCAATAAGCTACTTTTTCCCCAGTGTAGACTTGAAGTTCAAATTATTGATGTTAATGTTACGTTACACAATCTCAGTAGTGTATGAGAGTGTACTTCCATTAGATGTACATTTTCTGTCATTTTATCCCTAAAAACAACAGTGCAACCACTCCCTCTTTACTTAAGGGAAGTGCAATTAGTTGTCATTAGTATTGTTGATTATGAGAGACCAAGCTCTAATCATATTCTCGACTAAGAAGAAAAGAAAAGAAACAAACTAGAATGGACAGGTTTTGTCAGCATGAAAACCCCAACTGTGACAAACAGCTACATTCCATCTTCTGTTTAGCCTCATTTCTTTCACAATGATGTAGATTAAAAGCCTCTCAAAAAATTTGCAGGGTCACCCTAAGATGCATCTTTCCCTAGCTCTCATTTTTAATGTAGTTGTTGCATTGGCTAGTGATAATTACACATTTCACTCCTAAATTGTTACAATTATTGAACATTCTAGTTTTCTGCTCTGTAATTTAATTTCTTAAAATGTGTGTATAACTGTAGCATTGTGTCATGTGAACTGCTTCATGTGAGCCAATCCTTTAGAGTTCTTCCACTAACTTGAGAGGGAACCACGCTACCACTAACAGAGGAGCATAAATCAAAAGCTCTCCATTTCTATACTCCTTTTGAAGCTGTGATAAGGCCCTGGGATCAATAAAAGACCTTGTCAGTGACATATAACTGTGCAAGAAGTTTCTCATGCTCTAGCCTAAACTTGTCAGGTTACTCGCTCAGTCCAGTTGAAGTGTTGTTGCCATCTTTGCAGAGGATGCTGTTGGTTCCTTGTTTTACATTAATACTTAGATCTGAGGCCTTTTTCCTCAGCAGAATATATTTCAGTATCTTATAGCTAACTCATTAGTTGAAAGTACAGAAAAATAAGTCTACTTTAAAATTATCATAAAAGAGTAGCATGTCATAGTTATAGAGAATGTTTTCTTTGTATAAATCACTATGCAAAACAGACATTTCTACCATTGTAATGTCTTAATACCGTAGAGCTTAGACAGCATCCTCATTTTTATTTTCTAATACTCTACTGACACCTTCTGGAATACAACACTATTTTTGATTTTACAGCTGACTTGTGTAGTGGTAATGACTGAGTCAACTAAAAAAATTCTGATGCTACCACACATCCCAAAACACAAATGTCAACATATCTTTTACATTCTTAGTTTTCACTGATTTTGAAGCATGAAAATCATAAAGCAATCAGGAAAATATAACAAAGTGAACATCTCTAGACTGAGATAATCTAGTTTCAGAGGGAAAAGCAGCCTGTATTGCTGCTGCTAATGTCTATGATAATTGATGCTATTTATAAAAGTTTATCTATTGAAGGCCAGGGATCACAGCAAAATGTCTGATTTGTTTTAAAAATGTGTAGAGGCTAAAATTAGGAGCAGGACATTATTTCAAACTCTATCTCATATGCAGATTTGATTCCTCAGTTCTCTTTTTTCCCCATTAATGGAGCTAAAGAGGGAAATCTTCAAGCACATAAAGTTTCAGCACTTGAGTGTGAGTACGACCCAGTTATCCATGACCTCTACATGAAGCCTGCAGGTACAGCACAAGATTTATGAGATACATTCATCCTTCTGGAGGACATGCATCCAATGTCTAAAATTACAACAAATACTTATATTTAGATTACTGAATCCCCTTGCTGACATATTCAAAGACAGTTTTGAGGACAGCTAGTTGTCTCTCATCCAAAATGACAGAAAAGACTGTCTGGCAAAAAAATCCCTATTGTTTCTTATTTTCAAAAAAATAATAAAAAGCATATGTGATTCATAAAGGTAGTATTTCAGGTTCATGTCTTTGATGTAATAGAATAGTAGAATATGTAGAATAATAACGTAGTGCAACTATGCTGAGAAATCTTTTTGGCCTTTTGTTCTTTTTCTTTGAAAGAAAGGGTTGTTTGATTCTGAGAATTTTATTTTATGGAGCTTCCTAATTTTTTTTTTAACCCATTATTGTCTCTTTCTGTAGTGTTTAGAAATTCTGACAGAACAGATTTTCTTTAGAGATATTCAATAAAATAATTGTAATTTAAAAAAAAATGGTTGTGGGCTGATTCATGTGAATACACAGAAAATCCTCAGATTTTTTTTTTCTGGTGTTCTAATAAAAATGTATTTTCATTATAATTACACTGGGTCCAGTTAGATATTTAACAAAAAATGCACCTACATAATCAAGGACTTCAGGAACATAGGGGATGAAGCAAAGGGGAAAGTCCCTCAGGTTATTTTCTACTATAAATAGTAAATACAACCTTCCAGTCAGAAGGAAGGACAAGCAGAAACAGATATATCACACATATCACATCTGGCTGCACAGCTGGTTTCCAGCAGGGTTTTGGCCTCCATGACCATTCAGATACTTTTCTAAGTCTGTGGTTTACTGTAAAGAGATGGCCCACCTATCAAAAATGTGCAATGGCATCTTTTTAATAGGTTAACTAAGTTACAGAAGTGGCTTTTAGCTAGATTGTTTGGGGAGTGTTGTCCAAAGTTTGTGTGAAAAGAACTGGTTCTATCCAAAGCCAAGAAATACTGTGCATATTTCTTTTTCTTAAATAACATGAAATAGCTATGAAGCTCACTTTGTTATTTAGCAGTTTGACAAGATAATTTCACAGTAACTATGAAGTTGCATGCTTGAATCCTTAAAACTGCCACTAAGAAAGGAGTATATGCACTCCAATATTGCTCCATCAATTTATTTCTGCTTTTCTGAGTTATTTAAACTATGAGATAGCCTAGAATGGATTTCTCTTTTTCTTTTGCAGTGATTATATGTTTTAAAAAATGTTTTATCACTTTTATATTTGAGTGAATTTTTATTAGTTACTAAAGAATATTCTTTACAGAATTTAGTGAAAAAAATTCATGTGACAGATTGTAGTCATCTGCTTTATAATGCCACATAATGCCTTGAAAAAGAACAGAAAAAATGCCAAGGTTAAAAATCAATTTTACCACCAATCTTAGCATGATCAAGTAGGGATGGAAAGAGCTAATAAAGTCTTAAAGTGTAGATTAATTTACATGAAAATACATGCAAAATCTGTAATTTCTGATTTTCTCTATCATAAAGAATGGATAACACATTCAAAGATTTTTTCTTCCTTTGCAACTAGAAAGTCCATTTAATTTAGTCATAGTTTTAGTTTCCTTTGTTGTTTGGCTGTTTTGGGGGATGGGTGGGGTGGGGAGACAGGGGGGTTTCATTGGCTGGTTTGTTTGTATTATTTTCCTCAAAAATATACTCTAAGCTTACCAGATGGTTTATACTCTAAGTATAGTTATCTTGTTGGTTGAAGAGACTGTTCACACTCCTCAGCACATTTGTCTACAGAGATAATAGTGCTGTGAAGCTTTTTAACTGGAAGTCTAAAAATCCTAGTTTTCCATAAGCTATATTTGACTCTATCTCCCCATCAGATGCAAAGCAGTATTTTCTTGACATGGTAGGCATTTAATTAATAAAGTATTATGAAAACACTATGCAAGGTAACCAAAAAACATATCCAGTATATTCAGTTATATACAGGTTTATAGATACTGAAGAAAAAAAGAGTAAAAGCTTTTGAGGCCAATTCCTAGGCAGCATAAAGGCATTTTTCCCCATAACACCTCAAAATCCATTGTTTCCTCATTTTTCAACCAAAAGAGAACTTCTGAAGTTATTCCATTGCATGAGGATATAAATCCAGTGCTAACCTAAAACTGAACTGTTTCTCTTATTTCCAGGAAAAAGTAGCATGAGACATGTCATGAACATCTATCTCTAATATAAGATCTGGCACCCTCCGAGATGCATCCAAGATCCTCTAAATCCTTTGGATTCATGTGATGAATGTTGGCCTTTTAGCGCTAATGAATCTTTTATCTCTGAACAACTGTCCTATGAAAGCCATTGGCAGAGTTCATTGTCCACAAGATGAGCCAAATACGTCTCTTAGCCAAAGTTTAGAAGCCAGTTTCCCAGGCTGGCGGTGCCAAACGCCGGCAATGAGCAGTTGTGCCACTTGATGGAGCCATTATCTAGTTGCCTGCTGAAAGGCTCATCCGCAAAATTAATGCACACAGCTGTACCTCCCAGGAGAAAAGGAAATCTGCTCAATTTTCTAGACATTCAATAACTATTGAGCCTGGCCTGCTTAACAGTGGGTTACATCAGCCTGCCAAACTTGGAATAAATCTTTATACTATTACTATGATAAACTACATTTTCTTTTGCTCTATGAGAATGGTCTGGGAGCAGACCCTCATCACTGATGGTTTTGTAGTAAGTTTTTTTCCCTCCTTCCTGCTCAACAGCCAAATTTTACCCATAATTAGTAGTGGTTTATTTCAAATTAAAACTGGTGGAGTTTCAATTCTTACTTCTTTTAACGAGTATTTTGCTTTTTTTTTGTTTTTTTGTTCTTTCCAGGAAGGAAAATAAACAAACTTCTACATCCTAAAATAAATAAAATGTGTGAAGAGGTCTGGCAGTAGTCTAGGAAAATGCTATCTCTGAATGCCCTTGTCAAGTTTCGCATCCTGTTTTTGCAAACCACCTCATTCCCTTAGGACTTGTGAATATCTCAGATAAAGTTGAATGCAAGCAGGTATGTATGGGGTTCTACTTCTGAAAGGAACACTTAAAACACCAAAACACATTGTGAACATTTGATTAATAATGCCTACAGGCCAATAAATTACTGGTAGTCATTTTCAGGCTTTGTGGAGAGTGATCTAATGAATATAAACAGAGTATGAGTAATTCAAAATAATGGGAAAATTTTTCATCAGCAGCAGGCTCTTCACATACTCAATTAACAGAGAAAACACCAAAAGACTCATTTCAGTTTGTTTCATGCTTGTAAAACCAATTTTCCACCTTCTCCACTCTAAGGAAATCACTGATTGGAAGCATTTCTTATTTTCAATTGAAAGTTTGTGCAAAACTCCATCCAAGGCAAATGTTAACTGACAATTTAGACCATGTGTGGTAGGTCAAAACAGAATTACAACATATTCACATTTCTTTCCTCATTCAGGGGTAAGAAATTGGGTGGGAGCATGCTTTCTACTTCCAGACAGTAAGTGCTTTGGGAGGAGAGTGATGAAAGGAAAGAACTCACCAGAGCAGAATAATTGCCTTTCACACAAGTCCTGTAATTTCTCTGCCCAAAGGAAAACGCAAGCATGAGCAGAGGGACTTTATATTTAAAGATCCACATAAATAGAAAGCACTGATTTCAAGATTGGACTGCTTCTTCATGTGGTATAAAGCTTTAGGTTGAGTTGAGCTGCACAGCGATTTACACCAAAATAACCCAACAAGTTTGGAGGTGAAAGACTGCTGGATGAGCTATACTTAGCTCTTATAAAAAGATTTCTCATAGTTTTAATAATTTCTTTTCCCATTTACTCATGCTTTTGTAGCACTTTCTAGAGACCCTTTTTAACAATTCAGGGTTTTAAAAGATTATGAGCAGCTATTTTAACTCCCATTCACCTTATAGGTGAGCATTCAGTACTTCTCATACTCCAGGTTTCCTATTCCTGCTTCCAGACTGGTAAATCTTAAAGCCCTTGCCAAAGGATTCATTGGCTTTTCTGGCTGCAGCATTCTGATCCTTCATGCTGGACTTGCATGGTTAAAGATTTTGTAATACAGTAGGCTACAGTGTGCAGTGTTTCTCTTGCTTTGATACTTTTTTTTTTTGTCAACTGTATGTCTTATTAAACAAAAAATAATTCAAATTCTCAAATGTCTAAACCAGTGGGTACCATGAGTTTTTCTGCGGAGCAAGACACGATACAAAGATTTCATGACAACTTTCAGAATTTAAAAGAAACTCATTCTGTTGTACAGCCCAATATGCATATTCAGCCAATAATAATAAAACAGTCTCATATCTTGCCCTAGTCTTCTCTCCAGTCTTGAATATTTCCTCTTCCTCCCTCTATCTATCTCTTCCTCCCTCCACCTACCTTCTTCCATAGAAAATGAACTTTCTCATTCTCTTTAAAATGGTGGATTAGAGAGTGGTCCTTCTACTCATTTTGTAGATCACTGTGTTAGTTAAGTCTTGATCAGCCTCAGCATATGACCAACATCCACAATGATTTAGTTTGCTGACAACCTGCCTGGATGGGCTGTTTTCCCTGGTTTGATGACATCCTTTACCCAAAGCATTTATTTTGAACAGAAGATTGCCAAAGTTCAGTCCTGCTGCCTTATGGAACATGTGTGTCTCTTTCCTGGAACTGCACCTGAGGCTGAAAGTGGAAAAAAAAAATAGAGGAAGTAATCAAGCCTCAGGCTCATAATAAAATTTTTAGTTTCACATAATCCCCAGTATCAAACAGAATAGTGAAAGTGTTTGTGCACAGAGTCTGTATGTCATCACAGAATATATCTGGAACCTGTTGGGGGAAAAGCTTCTTCTAAAGCACAAAGTGGGTAACAGACGAAGAGAGATAAAGCCTTGACCATGCGGAATTATTCGCTCATTAAAATGAATGAGAGCTGGAGGCCTATGATCCATCAAAAAAGCAGATTAAATGACAAAATAGCCCAAGAGGCATCACAGCAGTGTAGAAATTACCATATTTTGATTCACTGTTTCTTAATTGGAGACAAACTTCTGGAACAGGATTAGCTTGGATTTACATGATGAAAAGCAACCCAGTGTTAATTGTATCAGTTGACTCTCACCATTACACATGATGACAAACAAGAAAATAAAGTTCTTGTTTCTTCATAACATGAATTATTTGGATGGTGCTCATTCCAGAGCTATCAGGACAGGACACTAATTGCACAAAATATCTGTATATCAGCAAAGAACTGCCTTTCATCTCAGCAGCACCATCTTCATTAATAACAAGGAAGCAAGAGAGAAGCCCATTGCCTGTAGGTGTAAGTGTGTGATTTGAAAACAGGATTTTTATTAGTCTCAAGGCATGGCTTTGATAACTGTAAGTAGACAACTGTCAAGCATGGCAGAGAGTACAGAGATTTAACAGCAGCCTCTGATGCATCAGCTACCGATCTATTTCCAGTAGAAATACAGGAGTCATTGGCATGAAAAACATCACGTCCTTTGAAAAGTACAATAGGTCTGTTAAGTATCTTGTTTTGTTTTGTCTTTTTAATGCCAAAAACAAGCTGTTTTTTCTTTTCTGTGGTATCAGACTGTTCACAATTTCCTTGGCAGGCAAACACAAGTTAATTTTGGACACAGATGCTTTGTTTGTGCTCCAAGCTCATTCCTATCTCTGTTCTACCCACAGCTATGCAGCTTCCCCTTGAGTGTGAGGAGAGATCAAGTGAGTTTGCAAGAGGCCAAGCACACAGTTAATTAATAATTTACAATCTTAATTTCCTAACAAAATTAGGGTTGGATTACTGAATGTATTTTTGTATACACAGGATGCAGCAGTAGCTATGCTTTTTTACAAAAAAAAGTAGCAGGAGGGGGACAGGGAAAGCTGAGCTTTAGGCCATGGTTTTGTGCCCCTTCAAAAGAAAAATCATTCATGTGTTTTTATCCACATTATTTCCTCACTCACAATGCATGTTGCCTCATTTTTAGCTTTATCACATTGCTGGCTACCCTACATTGTACTACATAATCTTCTTTTTTAAGTGTCTTTAGTTGCAGCAAGGGCAGGATCAGACTCTGAAACCCACCTGACTCAGACCCCAAAACTGCAAAAAATGCAAGCTGTCATCTTTGTAAGAAAAAAATATACCGCAGAGTACCCAGGCTATACTACAAATACATAAACTGAATTCTATATCTTCCTGCCTCCAATGGCAGATTTTGTCCTAAAGACAATTAGAATGTGCCAAGCCTCCACTCATAGCAGGGCCAAAACGGTGACCAACCTCTGCAGGCAGGAAAGAGTGCAAAAGACCAAAAAATCCTGGACCTGCAAAACATCAAAGTCATCACTGCACTGAATGGGCAGAGATCTGCAAAGCAAAGTCTCAAATTCACATTCTTGCCTGAAATGCCTAGAAATTATTTTTGCAAGCATTTCCTGACCTGGACCTGGTTTCATTAGAAAGCTTTTGCCCCTGTTTCTGGCTGAGCAGCTGAGTCAAAATGTGCCATATTTAATTTTACTCATCCAAGTTTGCTGGAATAGTGTCCTCTGTATGTACAAGAGTTAATCCATGCTGTAGGATTCAACAGCTCTGGATAATTTTCTCACTGAAGATACCATCTGTTTTGCTCCTTAATTACATTACTCTCCATATTATATTTTTCCTGTTATGAACAGGTGGAAGAATATTAACTTTTACAGGCACAAGACAAGTATTCAAGCATTTGGCATCCCTTATTTTCCAGTCACCATTTTGACTATTCTAAGAAATTAGTTTGATGATTACAAAAAAAAATTTGACTAATTATGGTATGTATAAGTGGCAAAACAGATGAACATTTTGTTGTCAGCCAAACAGCAAGACAATGTAAACAAATTTTTGTTCCTTTGGCATAATTTTCTGGATTTGATTCCAGTTTTGTGATCATGTAAACCTGCAGAAGCCCCAGGTACCATTCCTATTTATGGGCATTTCAGAACAGAGATCCATCTCTGAAATCTCGTTATCAATATATCAAATCAAGCATAACCACCATAAATGAACTTTGAAAGCTGCATTGATAACCACTCAAAAGAATTTAACACACTGAAGTATATTTGCAGACAAAACATTAGTTATATAGTTTCTATATATTTGATTACAATACTGTGCTTGTTTTTTTCATTCCTTGTAAGAGCATAAAATGTGGGGGTTTTGTAGAATTTGTGAGCCTTTAAGTACTTAAATAATTTTGGAAACCAACTGCAACTAATTTCTATTAGGTTAGTTTTTTTCATTTCTGTACATGACTACTTCTCAAAGCAATATTTCAAAAGTTGAAATCTTGTTGCTTTTTTCAGCCAAAATTGCTTTCATTACAAATATAAAAATGATTTTTAAAAATAAAAATAAAAAAATTTACAAAATCATATCAACAGGTTTAATGTCTTTTTTTTTTCTAATTTGCCCAGTCTCTTGCAATAAAGCAATATGTTCATATAGGCTAAATTCAAAGCTCTAAAAAGTGATGTTATATTCATTCTCTGAAATTAGGCCAAACCTTTCTGAAAGTAAGTCAGCAGTAATTGGTTACCCAAATATCCTCTGAAATTATTAAAATCTTCCCATATATGAATAGATTCTGTTTCCAAGCTGGCCATAGGATGACTGAGTCTGTCTTTACTTTCTCCTCTTTGCTTGCTGTACTTTGCTAGACAACACCCTTTGTACCACCTCTGAGAGACAGTTGGCCCAGACTTAATGAAGGCTAAAAAGTAAATGATGCATTCTTACTGCCCACTTAACTTGAATAATTGGCTGCCATTGCTTATTTTGCAGTTTTCTGAGGGAAATCTTAGGCTCCAAAAAGTTAAATGAGCTTGAACAAAAGATGGCTAAGCTTTCCTTGCCATTGACTGGCAAGTAACCTACATGATATTAACCTTCTGAAGCTAACTATTCACTCGAAAGGTGCCAGAGATGAGGCATAATTAAAATCAAAATTGTGGATCTGCAGAACAGCTTAAAAAAAAAATCTTCCTCAGAAACTTAAATATTTTACTCTTTTTTGATAGGGAACGTTGTCTGTTTTAACACAAATTATTTGTTTAACAGAAGGTAGCATAAGCTGTTTGTTTTATTCCCCAAAGATTTCATTCCTGTGTTCTTATAATCAGCTCAGAGTACATCAGTATATATGAAAAGTTTGGACTGTCCATTTTCAAGTGCATGCCATCATTTTTATCTAAACTGAACTTAATATGCTATTTTCTTGATGAATATTGAAAGATCCCTTTGCAGTCCTTGCTCCTGCCTTTATTTTCTTGAATAAGTTACTAGTTAAGAAACTTTTTAGAGGACAGGCCACAACACAACTCCTGGACACAGTCCTTTTTTGCTGTGACCTCCTGACACTGTGAAAAATAAGAATTTATTCCTACCCCTCATTTATTCTCTTCCCAAGAATTTCCCCTTATTTTGATGGCCTTTCCTTGTCTCCATTACTCGTTGGTGTTTTTAAGGGCCTTTTGGGAAAGAACCTTGAAATAGTTTGATCTTTGAAATATTTTCTCCATTAAAACATTTATGAATACAGATTGGAACAGGCAGGACAAGCAATAGTATAGAGACATTTCAAACACTGCTGTACTCTGAGACATTTCTGCTGAAGGGGGATGTGTCTGTAGCATATCAAGACACCATTTTGCTGCTTATGACTGGATTTTCTTCCTGAAGGCCCTACCATTTAAACCAGTTTGGTGGGAATCCAGGTCTTCTCAGTGCTAGGATATTGTTAGGGATATACCTGAACACAGGAGCTGATGAAGACTTTATAGTTCAGCAATTTGGAAGTGCTTAAGAAGACAGAGACCTCCCCACAGGACTAGAAACCACACCTTAGATGTCTGTTCAACTGGAAAAACCTCTGAAAGTGCCTGGGCTGGAAAGAAGTATTTAAGAGGAGGGGACAACATGGTGGGCAAAAGGGAGATTTACTTTAAAGGCTTAGATTTGGGGTATTTCATGGACGAAATCCGCATTACTTTATTTAGAGATACAGTTCTCTAGATTCTTTTGTGAGTATGTGTATTAGTATGACTTTACTTTAGAGAGTAGAAGTTGCCAATGTCCTTCAGGAACATCAAGAAAAAGGTAGGAAACATTCTGCTTCAAGCCCTTGGGAGACTCAGGGATCTCTAACAGCCATATAGATAACATTAACCATTTCAACAGTATCTCAAAAAATGATTACTAGTGACAATCTCAAATAAAATATTTGCAATCATAGTATTCATACACTTAGAGATCACTTCCTTTGAGCTCTGCTTTTATTTCATGCTAGAAGAGTATGAATATTACATTGTTGATTAATTAAAAATTTTGCTATAGCTTGTTAGAAGAGACATAGAAGTAGACTCTAATGATTTTCTTGAATTTTACCAGGAAAATAAATGTAAGGTAATTGACGCTCTTTGATCATGACTCAGTTTGATCCTTAACTGAGTATAATCAAAATCTATTTATTTTCCTATCTGAATAGCGTTCATTCACAATAAAACTGTTTCAGTGAATTAAGCTGAGTATTCAAAGTGTTGGCTTTGAATATTGCAAACAACCTAACTTAAATTAGATGGACTTCAAGTCTGAATTGATTTGTCCCTGGATGTACAGACAGACTGGGGAATGAGATGCTGGAGAACAACATCATGGAAAGGGACCTGGGGGTCCTGGTCAGTGGCAAGTTGAACACAAGCCAGCAGTGCCCTGGCAGCCAGAAGGGCCAACTCTGGCCTGGGTGCATCAGGCACAGCATCACCATCTGGGCAAGGGAGGGGATTGTCCCACTCTGCTCTGAGCTGGGGCAGGCTCCCCTTGAGAATTTGGGCAGTTTTGGGCACCACAATGTAAGAAAGATATAAAGCTATTAGAGAGTGTCAAAAGGAAGGCCATAAAAATGGTGAAAGGCCTTGAGGGGATGCTGTATGAAGAGCATCTGATGTCACTTGGTCTCTTCAGCCTGGAGAAGAGGAGACTGAGGGGAGATCTCATTGCAGTTACAAATTCTTCCCAAGGGAAAGAAGAGAGACAGAGACTGATCTCTTCTCTGTGATGACCAGTGAGAGAACCCCAGGGAGTGGCCGAAGTTGTGTCAGGGAAGGTTTAGGTTGGATACTAGGAAAAGATTTTCGTTCTTTAGCCAGAGGGTGGCTGAGCACTGGAACAGGCTCCCCAGGGAAGTGGTCACAACACCAAGCCTGACAGAATTTCAGTTTTGTTTTGACAACACTCTTGGGCAGATGGTGTGATTCTTGGGCAGATGGTGTGATTCTTGGGGTTAGTCCTGTGCAGGGTCAAGAGTAGGACTTGATGATCCTTGTGGGTCCATTCCAATTCAGGATATTCTGTGATTCTGTCATATGAAGTCCTTCATTTTTTATGAGGTTTGCTTTGGTTGTTGCTTTATCTAGTTCAGACTTCTCCTGACTTCTTCCTCATTTGAACAACAGACCTGGGACTAGCTGCATTGAGTGTGGTGTCTGTGTCTTTTTACTTCTAGGCAGGACGTGAAGAGTCTTGGTGTTATCAATATGCCCATGAGAAATAGTAGCACTATTACTAGCAAAGTCTCTTTGCTAAGGTACCTTGTAGTAATCAGTTCAATAAAATCAAGCTCAAAATACCTTACTATATTGCATCTTTCCTTCTTATGACTGAGAGCAATTCTGAAGTTGCGTAAGCTAGAAAATTAGTTGTGTAAGCTAGACCAATTTGCATTGTTCTTAAAACAGCAATGTTGAACATTTGAGCCCTTGAAAGTTACTGGGAAAACTGTACACCAGACTGATTTATTCTCACAGACATCTGTCTGTAGCTACCACAGTGATCAGCATTCAATCTGTGGTTTGTGTATCAGGAAATGACAGCTCTTTAACAGAAGCCAAAGAAAGCAGCAATGTCAATAACAAGGTCCCATGTTCTGGACTGCATAGCAGTTTGCTGAGTCCTTCTTTTTCTCCTGCTTCAGAGAAGACAATAGTTGTTATGATCCCAGGGAGGAGGACGTCTGGGGGAAGAAAAATATGTAATTTGGAGGAAAATGGCATACCCTTTCCTTTCTTGCCTTACAGACCACTCACTTTTTTTTTGTCTCTGATTGAGCTTAATTTTGTAATGGTTATGTAGTACTCTAGTCAATGCAATTATTTTCAATATGTCCTTCCTTAACAAGGGTGTAAAAAAACCCTTTGCATAAAAAATTATGGCATAGCTTGGTTGATAAAATTTCAGATGGGAAAATTCATCTCTTCAGTGATGTAGAGCAGTAACCATGCATTAAAATCCCAAACCAAATAAACAAACCAGCAAGAAAAAAACAGGTGAATTTTTGTACAAATCATGGAACCAAATCTGATGTTTCAATTTTTTAGGAAGAAAAACTAATATAAATTCTCAGTAGTATCTCTTGCCCAAGAAAAATTCTCAGAGAAGACAAAGAGGGCAGAAAAACCCCAAATCAACCAACAAAAAAAATCCCACAAAAAAGCCCAAAACAACAGCTCAAACTTAATAATATCTTAGAACTAACTGAAGAACAAAAGTTGAATAAATGGAGATAGCTGAGTAAATACTGGGAGAAATGAAATTTATAGAGAAAGCTGAGAAAACACAAAGATGACTTTGTTTGTTACAAACATGTTCAATTTCTTCCTAGAGTGTAAACTTAAATGTTTTTTGCTATATGTTTGTTCTGTGTATTCTATTACACTTAGAATATACTGGGTAAGTTAGAAGAACTGAGATACTCCTCTTTCCTGACGTCATTACTGGCTCCTCTGGGACACACATTTCATTTAGTGAAGCTTCTAAAAAGTTCATGAGAGAAGTTTCCAAAAGCCCAAACTCTTATCTGGTATCTCTGATATTCATTGGAGGACTCTGGATGGTCTGATGTGCATCATAAGACAAGGCACATAAATGAAAGAGCAAAGTGTAATACTCACTTCTAACAGGGTAATCCTCCCATCCTCCCACCCCAAACTGCTTCCCAGTGCCAGTACCTAAAAAGGAAGAGGGAAACACTGATTGGTTTTAGAAAGATAACTCTATGAAATATTCCCGTTCATTACTTGCTGTTCTAGCAGTTATTATTCAGCACATAATTGTCAGTATAACTTTAAAAGAGAAGCAGAAAGACATAACAAGTTAGGATTCAGATTTCAGGTTAGGATACATGAAATTCTATGCGTGACTTCTCTGAAAAACATTTGTCTAATGTTAGGCCAGACACTTCTCCTTCATATGATCCTTTTGTGGAGAAAGAATCTCTGTACAGTAGAACATAAAAAGCAGACATGGGTTTTTAAAAAACCCATAAAACTGACTTCAGCTGACTTATAAAGCTGAATCTGAAATGGTAATTTGTAAAACTGGGTTCTTCAAGCACAACCCTAAATGAGCAGAGCACATTGCTATTGAGACTTTACTTTTCCTACCTCCCTAGTCAAACTTCACTTAAATTCAATAATTCTCTTACATCAATTGAAGATTTATTCCAGTAAATAATGTGTTTCTGAGTGGTTTATGTATCTCTCAGTTTGAAATGTTACTGTCTTTTAAATACTGTAATTATTAAAAAATGGAAAACACACTACTTTCTGAGTTTCATTGCTCCTTAGTGGAAAAGGAGATCAAATCCACATGACACAATCCAACATGAAACTTCCCTCTAAGTTTAAGCAGAAAACTTCATCCATATTTTTCTTTCACATTTTCTCATGACATACCAGCTTCTTTAGGAAACCACAAAGGACACAAGGTGGAGCCAAAGATCCTTGAAGAAAACTTTTCATAACTTTTTTTAACTGAGAGTTTTTCTTAAAAAGGCAAGTAAGATAAAGCTTCAAATCCCACATTTGAGGTAAGTTGTTGAAAGAAGTAGAAGTAGAACCTATCTATTACTGTCTATAATTCACTCATAAGGAAGTCCATATATTAATGAAAAAAATTGTTTTCTACCTATATTTTGCTTTTAAATAACACATCCAAACTTAATTAGTTCTTTTTTTTTTTCAAAAGGAATATTCAAAGAAAAAAAAATCCCAACCTGTTTTGAATTTTTTTCCTAAAAAAAAAGCAAAAAACCAAAAAAGCTTGTCCTTTATTCTTATTTCACTAGGTTTTTGATTGACTGACAAAATATTTTACTGTTTGGATTTCTTTGTGTTTGTTTTTTTGTTTTCTGCAAAATTTTTGATAGGTGGAAGAACAGAAGTTATAGTCTGGATTGCATATACTATTTGGCTTTGTTCACATAAGACACTTTGAAAACTCAAGAGCAAAGTGAGAGGGAAATTAAAGCTACTCTTATTCTAATGTGAGATAATTAATCTTTAATCCTTTGAATTGGGTTGACAAGGATTTTCATTACTGCATTCAGTAAACATATTTTATATCAAGTCATCTACAGTTTCAGTGGCAAGACTCACATCAAACTGTGTTCCATGTCCCTTGAAACTTGAGAATATTTATTTTCCCTTTTTTTTCCTGACAGTACACTCAAAGGATGAGATGACTGATAATATTTCACAGCTGTCATCATCATCTGGTTTCACACACATACACTTGCCTTTACAAAGCAAATGAAAGAGACTGGAAATTAGGACCACATTCCTACTCATATAATTATGTCTAGAATTTAGTAGATAAAAAGGACTAGACTTGAAAACTAATCATGTTAGAACTGAAACTGATGAATTCTATATCTCAATTATCTGTTTCCCTATTAGTTTAACAAAACCATTCATACGATTGTACAAAATTACCTTTCCAAGAGCTGAGGTCTTCCCTGAGCAACAGCTTCTATTAACACCTTTGCTTTTGGAGGCTTATCATGCTGATGCTAAAAGAGAGGCAGGAAGAATTTGCAGCACAGAAAACTAATCTCAATCACAGAAACATTCCCATGCTATTCCCAGATATGTTTCGGTGTTAACATTTAAATGGCCTCCATTAAAAGTGTGGACTGGAAAATTATATACATATTTAACTATATAGAAATATTGACTTTCACATCGATTTTGTGTAAAACCAGCTAGGAATGAAATATTTACTGTTCTTTGCTTTAAGTAAAAAGAGAAAAAATATAGAAAATAAGGAAAGGATTCCTGGAGCTGACAGTGGGATAGAATTAAATAAGGAATGCTTTCATCCCCATAACTGCTATCACATGCTTGCACATGATGCATGAAGGTGTCAATCTTCCAGCTGCTTAAAAAAAATCATGTACAAGCAACAAGCATATTCAAAATCATTGCGAAAATTTCTTGTTACATGCTACTGCTTCTCTGCTTTTCCATTAACAGGCCAATTTCCCTGTAATCCTCTTTCAGAATTAAAAATAAATAAATCCTTTCAGGGTTTGTGTGATTTTCCAAATCTTAAAGATCACTGTCTTCAAAAAAGAGACCTAGTATGGTTCAGGAATGTGAAACTAATAGTAAAAGTAGCTGAAAAAACTGGAAATTTACATTTCATTATTCCTGTTTCTCCTCTGTTTTTAATTTTTTGTTTACTGAAAATAGAGCTCACTGACTGCTACAGCTTATGTTTTAAACTGTACAGTAGCTCTAAGCATAAAAGAGAACATTCTGATATATAAACAGCTTAAAATTCCAGAACTGAAACACTGAATAGCAGAGCTGCAAACTGCCAGTTGTTTTCAAAGCCATTCCTTTAAGGCGGGGGGGGGGGGGGGGGAACATGAAAGCTGTACATGGCAAAAGAAAAACATACACAAAATGCTGTGGCAGATTGTTGCAGTGAAAATAAATCTGACTTCTCAGCCACATTCAAAGTCAAGCTGCCACAAAATTCTGAAAGGAATCATACAAATCAAGAGCTGTATTAAGCACAGGAGCGTAAAGTAGTTCAAGCATTACAGTCAAGTGAAATCATTACATTCAGTCTGTAGTGTAGCTTTTAAGCGAAGAGAAGGACAATATATTCCTACAAACTAACTTAATCTGACTGTGCGTGACAAAGTAAAAAGATAATAAACACAAATAAAGAAGTATTACTGTTAAATTAATTGACAAAACTACTAAACACAGAAAAAAAAATCTGAAAACCAGATTTTACAGGGGCTATTTTAAAAGGAAGGAAAGCTAGAAATGCATAGATGGGATCCAAATTTCTTTTTCTCTATACTTAGGCCAACTGAGAACTACTGACCTCTCTGCCTCACCTCTGTGCTGGGTGAGATCATGGAACCTTCTTTACAGCCTTTTAGAAGCTTTGCTATGATTCAAGAGAGCCAGCATGGTTTTATCAAGGTCACATCCTGCCTGACCAACACAGTGGCCTTCTATGATGGAATGACTGCATCAGTGGATGAGGGAAGGGCTGCAGGAGTCATTTTTCTGTACATCTGTAGAGCCTTTGATATGGTCCCCCAGACCAGCCTTCTCTCAAACTGCAGAGAGATGCCTTTGATGGGTGGATAAGAAATTGGTTGGATGGTCACATGCAAAGGGTTATGGTCCATGTCTAGATGGCAATCAGTGACAAGTTGTGTCAGCAGGTCAGGACTGGGACCTGCTCTATTTATTACATTCCTTGGAGCAACATACAGTGGAGGACCCTCAGCAAATTTTCAGACAGCACCAAGCTGAGTAGTGCAGTTGACACACCTCAAGGATGGAATGCTATCCAGAGGGACCTGGAAAAGCCTGCACAATGGGGCCCATGGGAAATTCATGAGATTCAACATGGCCAGGTGCAAGGTGATGCACCTGGGTCAGAGGAGGAACCCTGTTATCAATACAACAGATAAACAGATTGAGAGTAGCCCTAATGAGAAGGACTCAGAGGTTTTGGTGCATGAAAAACTGGACATGAGCCAGCAATATGCACTTGCAGCCCAGAAAACAAATCACATCCTGGACCACATCCAAAGAGCGGCCAACAGGTTACAGGACATGGTTCTGCCCATCTGCTCTGCTCTCATGGGACCCCACCTGGAGTACTGCATCCAGCTCCGGGGCCCCCAGCACAGGTAGGACATCCACCTGTTGGAAATGCAACTTTCAGTAATTTTGCTTTAGTATGAGCCAAATACAGTTGGGTAAGAATGCAAAATTCTCTTCACTGGCTGCAATGTAACACACATCCACTTATCAGCCCTCAAGATACAATTAACACAACCCACTTAAAGATACTGCTTCCAAATAGAGGCAATGTTGTGAGGCTTTAAGGTTCATAAGCAAAATCATAACTAACTATGGATATAATGTATAATTCTGCTGAGATCAGATATGAAACACCTTATACAGTAAAGGAAATATTTTTAACTTAAGAATGTTGTCTTGTAACCTTGGCAATTATGCAGCTAGCAATTAGATATCAAAAGTTCATGCTTTGAAGATAAAACATTTCCAATTTCTCAGAGTGATTTAGTATTCAGGTTTTGTAACTAACATTGTCAAGGATGCTGTCTAAACATCCTCATCGGTCCTTCCACTCCTTCTTGCCCTGTAAGTATTCAATGTGCTGTGCTTTGCTGAATTGTCCACCCCTTTTTTCTGATCCTGAACAAGAGGTGAAAAAGAAAACCAAACATACATACAAGCAAACAAACAAACCAAAACAGAAAAAAGCAAAGAGGAGAAAAAGTTGACATAAGGACAAAAAAAAGAAATGGTTGTCTGTCTGAAGAGCCCTAAAATCCCTCTTTTCTTTCAAATAATTTTCTACTGCAAAATAACAACTTCTAGTGAATAAACATCAGTTCCTATTATGCAAAATAATCCCACTCTATGGAAAATGATGGACTTTTGAGTGTCTAAGATCTGTCTGCACAAACATGTTTGTATTCATAGCTCCAAAAAGAGATGTAGAAATCTCACTTGCTTGAATCTTGACCAAATAGCCTGCAAATTTAATTTACAAAACACCTTCTTTTGAAACAATATTGGTGTGAGTAGAGCCTGTAGCCTGAGAGGACCCCAATACTTTCATTATTTATCTTGAATGGATTGAGGAAAATATATCAACTGAAATTTATTTAGTAAAAATGTCTGCCTGATCCTGTTCTAGTTGAGTAAAAGTAGTAACTATTAGTATTTCATCTTTCTGATCTCCTCATGTCCTGCAGCAAGGAATTACAAAGTCTCTCAAACTATTTGATGAAACTATCTTTCCTCCTCATGCATTTTTAAAAATTGTTATTTTTGTTTTCAGTTAAAATTCTGGATTTATTTTTGAAGACAACAAATTAAAGCAAGATCTTGTATCCACTCACCATCTCCATCCAATCCATCAACATTAATTTCTTTGGTACATAAACATTAAACAAACCCCCAAAAACCTAAAGAAACCAAACCAACCAACCAACCAAACAAACAAAAAAAAACCTTTAAGAACTTTCTTATGCATAAGGTTTTTTATTTTTCCAGAAGTTTCAGAATTCCATAATATATTAAGACTCTTGCTGAATCACACACAATACTGTTAAGAATTGGTCTTTTAAATCAGCTAGTTTTTGAAATAACCTGTCAGATTTGCCTGCCTTTATTGTACATGATTGAAAGTCAGAACTTTTCATCCTATCCTGTCCTTAAGTTAATGGATAGAAATCCCCTCTAGAACATGGTTCTATTCTTGTGAAGGAGGGCAAGGATTCCAGTTAAACGGATCTTTGTTAGGCATGTCCATAACTTCTGATTTGATAATAGAGGGATCTTTCCATCTCACTTCAGATATCTAAGGTTTAAACATATGCAGACAAAAGTAAGAAATCTCATCCAGTATTGTATATTCAATATTCACTACACATTCAGTGGATAGAAGAAAATACTGAAAGGCTTGCCACTTTTCATAAAAAAGAAAAGTAAAAAATTAAAAGATATTCCAGAATGTATTTGTGGTACAGTGCTATTCTATAATATGATTCTTCTTTCTCAAGAAATGATCTGTCAAATCCTTGTTTTATTTCTTCAGTAGTAGGAAACTGATCATAATTCTAAGTGCTAAACACTTATTCATGTGTTGCATTTTACTCCACTTATTTACTGATGTCATTTATAACTGCCTACTCTGCGAGGCAGCAGTTCACAACGAAGTCTGACAAAAACATTCTTTGCAACATCCAGTTGTAAAATGTTTTTTCACCTAATGCAGCCTTCACATCATGACTTCAAGGATCCTTAAAACAGGAGATGCTGAGCAGTGATGGAAGAGCACATTACCTTGTAAATAGCAAATTGCATGAATTTTCTGCCAATGAGTTACACAGACAACCAGTTCAGAAAGAATATTTGTCTAAATGCTTGTAAGATTTATTATTAAGTCTATCTCTCAGCCCCTGGGATATGCTGTCCTGTGAATCTGCTCAAAAGTTATGACAAATTAGAAACAGCATCTTCAAAAAGTTGTTCTCACACAGCAGGTTTGTTCATAAACAGTAAAAAGCATATCCCCAGCTCAGGTACACCACCTCCCATCAATGTAACAATAACTTCCAACCTGGTATTTTAAATTGTGTCACATGTATGATGTTTTATCTTTCAGAAGTAACAGATGAGCTCTCATTAAAAATAATGACACAAGAAAATATGCAGGTAAATGTACACACTGGTGACTTTAGAAACTAAATTATTTTGACACATTCCCTATAGAAAAACTACATAAGTTAAGTGGAACTGTGAATTGCCAAAACTTATTTTTTGATTAAAAAATCCAGTCAATTATTTTGTCAAAAAGAAAATTATTTTTTATTTTGCCAATATGATAATGCTATTTGAGATTTTATTCAAAGAAATTTAAGGAAGCTAGGCCTCCACTTGTGATTAAAATTAAGTAATAAATTCTTGTTTGCTTCTTTGACAGTTGTTGCTAGCGTGTGTGTGTCTGTGTGTGTGTGTCTCTGTGTAAACATTAATAAAAGTACATGAATACCTACGTGTGCATACCTTTCCATACCTATGTGTTTCTAATTACAGTGAGAATGGGATGAAGAATAGGGAATTTATTATCAGATATTTCATTGACATCCTCAGCAGAAAAGAGTCCCTAAGGCATCTCTGCTTTGCTGAGGGACGTCTTCAAAAATATATTCTAACACTGTTCTGCAACTTCCAGGTTTTGCTAATATTTCCAATCCTGACTCATAAATGGATCTTCACTTCCCTCTGTTGTGCTATCATACTGCAATATTTGTCAATGGCTCTAATTTTTTTATTTTTAACCTTTTTTATCACATTCAGTTTTTTTCCTAAATGCTCATTTATATTCTTCTTCTCTGACTTTTCCTTCTGCCAGTCTCAGAACTTCATGTTGTTTGGTTGACAGTCTAAATAAATCTTCAATGAAAACAACAGCTGATTTCACATATGTGTATGAGTGAATCAAATGATTATTTGCTTTATGGTTGGATGCAGTTAGTGTTGGCATTTTGTGAGTCTCCAAGGAACCAAAATGACTCCTTAAACAGTCAGCCAACCTGCAATAATTACGAGTCCTATATGTTTTACCATCAGAAATCTATTTTTTGAACACTGATGGAATGAACTTTCTCCACTATTACCAAATAGTTCATCATAGAATGTGAATGTACATCTATGTAAATGTCCAGTGGAACAATTTCCCAGGAAAAAAGACTCCAGATGAACTAGGGATATGAGGGTAGTGCAATGAGAAATTGAGTCAAAGAAATTTATTTTTCTATAAGGGACACATATGGTGACTGAATGAGTCAATGACTCAACATCTTTTATTTTCCTGTTATTGTGCACCATTGTTTTTTATACCTGGCTGTGAATGTTGCTAGAGTTCAATATGCATAGGTAGGAAAAACATACCATACTTCTTTTTTTTTAAAGTTGTTAAAATCAGCCAGGTCTGACTAAGTTGCAAGTGTCACTGTTGATGCCATCTAGCAGTAATGACAAATATGTCAAAAATTTTTACAAACTGTATAAAGCCCTAATAATCAAAATTTGAAGGAAATTTCATGAGATATGACAGGCTATATCCTTAGCCCTTATACTATATGAGAAATTCTACTGCATTGCTTGCAGATCTGGCCAGTGTGAACAAGAACTGTGAGAAAGCATAAAAGAAATTCTGCATCTCTGAGCCACATTCATATGCCAAGGATCAGATCAATATTTACACTTCTTTCTGAGTTGCCATTTACACCCCTGACATTCTCAACTCATTCTTGTCGCAAAGAGTTATAGTGTAAAAGGATGAAAGGAAAAAAGTTCTGCTTAGAGGAGCCAGACAACCCAGAGGCAGGGACCTTTCAGATCCACACTCTGCAACCAAGTAAGGAAGCCAGAATCAAATGCTGCATACTGACAGCATTGCATTTTCCCTTATGCCTGTATCAATATAAAATAATATCTTTATCTTCATTATGCTCCCTCCAGATTTATACTGGACTCACTGGGAAGAGAAAAGTACCAAAATTTAGTTGTTGAAAGGAAATTTTTCTGGTATAAGACTTTTTTATTAAATTGTCTCTTGATAGGTCCATTCTACAGTAAAATCAGATTCTGGCACAACTTATTCACTCCGTGTATTATTCACTCATCTCTGAAAAATTCATAATTTTAACAATTTATTCACAGAAAAAAAAGTTATGTGCAGATGGAATTTCCCACATTTAGGTAGTGTCTATTGTCTCATATTCTCTTCTTGAGAACTAGTGAGAAGATTCCATCTCTCTTTTTTTTTTTTTTTATTTCTTCTATCATGGTTTTATACACATTGCTAAAATAATTCTAACTTTGCAATTCTCCAGGCTCAACAGTCAAGAGCTCTCTGCCCCTCCCAATATGACAGCTGCTCCAGTTCTTTAATAATCTTTGCTGCCTTTCACTGGACTTGCTCCTTTTTATCTTTTTTATAATGGTGAGCCCAGAACTGGGCACAGCACTCCGGATGTGGTTTCACTAACGCTAAGTAGAGATGAAGGATCGTGTCCCTCAACCTGCTGGCACAGGTATTTAAAATATTCCAGTATTCCCAAAATGCCGTTGACCTTCTTTGCTGCAAGGGTGCTTTGACATTCGGTCAGCGTGTTATTCACCAAACCATAGAATGTCTTGGAAAAGCTATTTCCAATGTGGCTGGCCCTGGCCTATACTGGGACATAGGGTTATTCCTTTCCATGTGAAAATCTTGTTATCTTGGTTTCCTCCAAGCAGCCATCAGTCCTCCAGAAAGAGGGTTCCTTCCCCCCCACTGAAAGGATGAAGGAGACCTGCTCTTTATCCCCCTCTCCAGAGCCATGGAGTCATGCTCCATACTATCCAGGTTTCCTCTGACAGTTCTGTCAGCACCCACACAAAAGAGCAGCAGGCCTGAGTGACAGACAAACCTTGGCAGCACTTCCACAAATCTGTCTGAAAGACAGATATGGAAAGTAGTAAACTTTCCTAGATGACAGATCAGGTCAGCAGATGGGGACCTCTGCTGTTCTCCCCAGGGAGTCTCCCACTGCTGTCATTCACCATTTTCTCTTGGTTCTGCTGCATGGCTCAGAGTGCTTCACTGGTCAACACTCCCTGCTCATCAGCCCAGAGAGCAGTCAATCTACTGTGTAACTGCAAATTTTAAGCTCTAATAGGAGTCTTCCTCCTAGTGTCTGAAGTCACCAAAGCTTACAGTCTTTGCTATTAAAGGAATTTCTTCTTTCCAACCTGACAGGCACAGACTCTTCTGCAACAGTCTGCAGTTTGGGTTCTTGAAACAGTAGGGTCTCTAAGAAGAACTGAGTGATATCTCTCTCATCTTCCCTGAGGAGACACAGACTGCTGCTCTCCACCTGGAGCTCCTTCACTAGGCAGCACAACTCCTCAACAGCTGCAGACATCCTGGAGGCAAATTAATCTTCCCTGGCCTCAGAGAAACCCCAGAGCTTCCTGCCGCTTGAGCCTTATAGGGCTGCAGCCTCCTTCTGAATCTTCAACTGGGTCAAGTCTTCAACATCTCAGGAGCTGTTGCTCCACTGGCTGCTGGGGATCATGCCTTATGTCATCACCACAGCTGAGGATGTGTGTGGGGCTAGATTTGGTCTGGCTGAGACAAGTTAATTTTCCCCACAGCAGCCCACGCAGTGCTGTGCTCTGCACTGGTAGCTGGAAAGGTGTTTCTAGCACACCACTGTTTTGGTTCCTGCTGAGCAGGGATGGCACAGCCTCAGCTCTGTCCCTCCAACCAGCTTACACCCTCACCAGCAGGCCGGGGGTGCACAAGACCTTGGGTGGGGACACACAGGGCAGCTGACCCCAACAGAAAAAAGGATATTCCATACAATATTACATCTGTTCAGACATAAAAGCTAAGACGAAGGAGGAGGAAGGGAGACATTCATTATTTATAATGTTTGCCTTCTCAAGCAACTGCTGTGTGTGCAAAAGCCCTGCTTCCCAGGAAGTGGCTGGACATCACCTGTTGATAGGTAGTGGGGAATAAAATATTCATTGTTGGGGATTTTTTCATCCTTTCCTTTCATGTGCACAACCTTCACTTTTCCTTTAGTAAACTGTCTATATCTCAGCCCATAATGATTTTTTGCTTGCTTGTTTTGTTTTGGTGTTTTCCATCTTATTCCCTTCCCCTGTACAGCTGTGGAGGGAAGTGATAAAAATAATATAGTGGCTTGCCATGCACCTGGCATCCAGCCAAGGTCAACCCACCACAGGTGTTCTTGGATGGGGTGTTACCCTCATCTTTGTAGCCCTCCACATTAACTGCTGCTCTGATAGCTTTATCTGTTGACTGCTTCAGCATGTTCACACTTGCGAAGTGGTACCATGTCTTGAAGTGACATATTATGATAATCTCCTCCATGATCCTCCCCTTAATGCCCAAAAAATGGCTGCTGTGTTTTTAAGGCCCAGGGCTGGGTGTGTGTGGCACCAGGGAGGGGGAAGTTTTGAGCTCTTTCATGCGCATTTTTCAAAGCCTTCCTGCCCAAGCATTCCATGGCACTGTGCAGTTCAGCTTTGTTTGGCTTAACTTAGTTTTGTTGGCCCAGGCAAGAAAGCTTTTGCCTTCTCTGGCTTGAATGAGCTGTAGCAGCAACTTTTGAGCTGCCTTGAGATGAACTGAACAGCTGCTGTTCCAGGACCAGAGAAGCAGGACCAGCAGGAGCAGCATCATGCTCTTCCAGCCTCAAGCCTTGAGGAGCCAAGCTAAGGAGAGAAAGCAGACAAGAGGCCCCAACCTGGCTGTTTTGTCTGCAATGGAGAAGAGGTTGACACCAGAGAGCCAAGAGCTTTTGTGTCCTGCTGGAACTCCTTCATGGAAGCTCCACTCCCCTCAGCATGAGAGTCCGCACCATTTCACAGCTCGTGTCGGGAAGGGGTATTTCTTCAACTCTTGCTCCATTCTCCAGGCATTTTTGGGTCTTTGTGTGTGTGTGTGTCTACATGGGGCAGGGGGTGAGCCCAGTGAGCATTCCATTGTTAAACTGTTGGGTTTTTTCCCTTTTCTCTATTAGCATCAATTTTCCTATTTTTATAAGGGTAATACTGAAATTCCTCCAAGGAGACTACTCATTCCAGAATATCTTCCCTTAAATTTGATTTAAAACTGAGACACACCAACAAGCTGAATAGTGCTTTGGGTAAAAAATTGAAATCTAAAGTTTACATATTTTCAATGGAGGGCTTAAAAAGGAACTTACCTTTTGAATCATTTTCATACTACAAAATATTGATAATTTTCCTATTATGAACACCATGTCTTCATCAGTCTTTTTTTCAAAGGGATGGTAATATCAAATCAGATGTGATCTAACTGCAGGTGAAATTGAATGAGTCTTCAAATGGTAAATGAAACAAAAAAACCCACTGTATATGATTCTATTTTTTAAAAATATTTCCATTGTCTGAAGATTAAGTTAAACTGTGTCACACATGTCCAGAAGGAAATGGAAACACTCACTTTTCCATGATTATGCATTTTCCAGAGATCATCCTAGCAAAATCTTCCTTTTCTTCAAGAAGCGGCAACTATTTTATAGTCTATAACTCATATTTCTGAGCTACATTTAAGGATAGCCAGGCAGCAGACAAAGATTGTGATGGGTTTTTTTCTCTCAATCTATTCATACACTGTGAATAATATAGATTTATCTGTAAACAGTTTAATTTAATGTAAAGAAAAGAGAAGAAAACACTGGGATTGGACTTTCTGGGAATGTGATGTAACTTAAAATTAGATCAAAGAATCATGTTTACAAAGGCAGTAGGTATACTAAAACCATCCCTGATGTTCTCCCATCTGCTGCTTTAAAGCAGGCTTTTATCCTCCCCAAAGCTGATTATTAAAGGAATTAGAAATATTCCAAATAATGAAGAAATGAAAAGATATCTGTGTGACTAATTCATTGACTTTTAGCATCTTCCTTATGAAAATCCAATATCCAATACAAAGTTAGTATGTTGCTGAAGATGGTATTTTTTTGAGATGTTTGCCTCCATTTACTCCCAAAAGCATCTGACTGAAAAGGCTGAAGTAGCACTTTTTTAATGCTGTGGGAAGTACAGATGTACAGTTAAAGGCATGAGGAGACTTTCACCAGACGTGACCTTACAAAAAAAAAAAAAAAGGGATAAAATCTCTACTATATTCTACACAGAGCTCCAGAGCTCTGTAAGGAGATTTTGTGAGTTTGCTGTTACAGAATTTAGTTTCTGTATTAGAATTTCCTTGTAAATTTACCTAAATTTGCCTCTTGTCACAGAACTCTGTTCTAAGACGCTCACATTAAAATGATAGTTTGAGGCACCTGGAGATTAATCTGAAATCCTGGTGCAAACAAGACAGAGTAGACAAATATGTGATTATCTGCCAGAGCATGCTGTTCCTCTGAAAAAAAAAGCTCATCAATGAAACATGGGCAATGTAATGGCAATGTAATAGGCAAGTGTATTGCTGGATGTGAAAACGCTCTGAGAACTGAAGCTATGGGAAGTTCACAACATCAAATGAACTTGGGATTCATCAAACTAATTTAACAAGGGTACAGTGTACTTTTTCTCATGCAATTCAATAAAATATTTTTAATTCCAAAATGTATCTGAATATGCTGCACAATTCCAGGAGTTTTCAAGAGTAGACACCTCAACTTAAAAAAAACAAAAACAAAACCACTCTGTCAGGCACACTGCAGCTTCAAAAATCAATACCAGAAGTAATAGGAGTGAGAAGAAGTTGCCTCAAACTGCACCAGGGGAAGTTAAGATTGGATATTCGGGAAAATTTTCTACACCAAAAGGTTTGTCAAGTATTGGAACAGGGTGTCCAGGGATGTGGTTGAGCCATCAACCCTGGAGATATGTAAAAGATGTGTAGATGTGGCACTTTGGGACAAGTGGAAGTGTTAGGTTTGCAGCTGGACTTGAAATTGAAGGTCTTTTCCATATGAATTTTTTCTATGAGCAGCGTGATTTTCCCTCCAAAAGGCGGGGTATGAATCGTGTCACACTTGCCCAGCTGCACCATCAACTCTCAGTCACTACGGGATGTGCTCAGCCTGTGAGGCCTCCTGGGATGCTGTCAGCAAACTGGCCCAGCATAAGCCAGGAAAGCTGGCAAATCCTGGTTGTTTCGATGTGGGGCATGTATGTGTGGATAAGACATTTGTGGACACCAGCTGGTGCAGCCACATGGCTCTTCGCTCTTCTGCATGGATTTTTCAGCTCAGTGAAGATTAGCTCGAGGATCTCTGTGCTCCACAGGCACATCAGTGTCAATGACTTTTTTCCATCCTTTATCCTCACTGTATTTCACTAGAGAAAAAACCCCCACATCTGTTATGTGCCTAATGCAAGTTCTTATGCTTACTATTGCTCCATGTATTTGACACAGGATTCATGTGTTCACATTGTGAACACGTTACAAACCTGCTGTTTCAGTCATTGCACATATTGTAATCTACAAATATTTCAATCCTTTAAAAATTTCATGAGGATGTGTATTGGATTTATGTGACAAGATTTTGATGGGAGGCTGTGGAGACTGCAGGGATGGTTTCTGTGCAAAGAAGCCAAGGAATGCCCCAACACTGGACAGAGACAGTTCCAGCTGGCTCCAAGATGGGGCCACTGCTGTCCAAAGCTGAGTCAATCAGTGACAACTCTGTAGACACTAAGGTCAGTGAAGAAGGAGGGGGAGGAGGTGCTCCAGGCACTAGGAGAGATTCCCCTGCAGCCCATGGAGGGAAGACCTCGGTGAGGCAGGCTGTCACCTTGCAGCCCATGGAGGAGGACAGCAAAGCAGATATTCTACAGCTTATGGAGAGCCCCACAGTGGAGCAGGTGGACATGCCCTGAAAGAAGCTGCATGCCATGGAGAGCACTGAAGCAGGATCCTGACAGCACCTGTAGATCTGTGGGAAGCAGATCCATGCTGCAGTAGGTTTTCTGGTCAAGCCTGTGACCCTCTGGGGAACCCACACTAGAGCAATCTGTTCCTGAAAGACTGCATCCCACAGAGGTAAAGCATGATGGAGCAGTCCATGGAAAAATGCAGCCTGTGGGAAGGGGAGCAGAGGAAGAGTGCAAGTAGCAATGAGTTGCAAAGAGGAAGTATTATGAACTGACTGCAACTCATATTCCCCATCTCCTTGCATTACCTGGAGAAGGGAGAAAGCAGATGAATCATGAATGGCAAATTAAAGCTATGCTTAGGAAGAAACAAGGCAGATTTAGTTTTAGTTCTTTGTTTCTATCCTGTTCTATTTTTTGAGTTGGCAATAAATTCATCTTCCCCAAGATAAGGTTGTTTTGCCTCTGAAAGTAACTGGTGAGTGATCTCCCTGTCCTTAACTTGATTCACCAATTTTTTTCATCTTATACTTTCCCTCGTCATGCTGAAGAGGTGGAATGAGAGTGGCATATGGGTGTTTGGCAGCCAGATATTGTCAGTCTACCAAAGGATAACATGAGTGCGCATCACAAAATAGCTAATTTAAAATTAAACACTCATAAAACCAAAAGATCACTAATTAAGCTAAAGTCCTCAACATTGTTATTAGAGAACTCTGCATAGTGGAGGAATTTGTTGTGAAAATTAACATAATTTATTTATTTAATTTAACAAAACTCTAATTAACATAAGTAAATCTATAAATCTTCCAACAAAATAAATTCTGTGTTGCAAGTTGCTATGCCTTTAACATTACTTAAACCTTTTGCAAATTCTTAAGAAATCAAGGCAGGAAGAAAAATACCATGAACAATTTATGTAGTTCTCAGTTCACAATACTATTAACAGGCTAACAAATTTTTGTACTGCTGAGTAATTAAAGTTCTTATTGCATGGATTTGTTTAAACTTTCTACTTTTATTTATATTAATACCATTAGGCCCTATTACATATAATTGTACTCATAAACCAGAATTGCCAGAGATGATAGAAGATTTGTTGTTTCTGCTGCAGAACAAGCAGGCTCAGGCTGATACAAGCAATCACCACAGACTGATTAGTGTGTGGTGCTCCAGCCCCACTGTGGCTTGCTGTGAGATAATATTTTATTATAAGGATGAATTATATTCACAAAGTACAGGGATGATGTGCTGAGGACCATGTCTACTGATACTCATTTAGCAACATACCTTTGCTGATGCTTATATCCTTGCCAGTTTACCCATTACAGGGAGGAATATAAAAGCAGGTCATTATAAAAATCTTGGAGGCTTTTCCAAGACTGTCAGAAAACGCTGTTCATAAACAATAAATATGAGTTTAAAAAAATGCCTCATTTGCAGAACAACCACAGTGTTTCATTCAGCGTGGCACAGTGCAGTGCTCCACTGACAATTTAGCCGCGGCTTTGTGCTGAGTTCCGACTGGCCGCTGCGGCTCACTGCTTTCATTATGGCTGAGCTCTAGCTTAAGCACCTGTACTAGGAACTCAGGGAATAACCACCAACTTCCCATATTTTCTGCATTAGAGGGGAGGGATGGGGCACTTTGAATGCCACCAAGTTTTGCCCACCTAAGTTTAAACAAGTATTGTTGAGGCAAGGTCCTGCTTCTGCAGACATGTTGTGCCTTGACTTTTCCTGAGAATTTCAGGTCCTTAAAGGGGATTTCTCCAGTCTGTTCAATGAAAGTGGTAATTCACTTTGGTTTTTGTCCCCATGAATAAACACTGATTTCACAATGCCATGTGCTTATTCCAGCTAGATGGGTTCTTGGGAAACTGTAGGAGAAGAAAACATCTTGTACTGATTAGCTTTGGGTTCTTTCCACAGCAATTACAATTTCTTCAGTGTAAAAATTAATAATGCATGTAAAGAACTTCTTGTGATTTTGTTAAACAGAATGTTGATCAAAAGGAATATCAAAAGTTGACTGCTTATATCTTGGATAAATTTTTTTTAAGGTACATACTATGATCTTGATCTGACCTGGTGGACTTTGTGACTTGCTTCAGAAGCCAGTAGTCTAACAATGTATAATAAAGTCTTCTAGATATATCTCTGAAAAATAGCACTGAATTTCTTCAGAGGATTGTGAATTTAAAGGCACCAGCTTCCTAGGCAACCTTTTTCCAGTATCAGATCACTTGTTTCATTGTAAAGGCAGCTGAGTGAAATTTCTGCAGATATTTAGTTTTAAATACCATTGGAAAGACAATCTGATGTATTTGACAGCACCTCTAATTCATTGAAGTGATAACATTTTTATAAGCATTTGCTTCTGTTTACATAATGTTACACAGTTATTCAACTTTGTAACAGGGCCAGTGGATTTTGATGAAATGACTCAATGACTCCCAAGTTTTTTGACAGAACTCTCAAGTTAACTTGCCAAGATTTACTTTCCCAATAAGCCAAAAGACAATATACAGTGATAACCTAACTGGCACTGGCAAACTAGAAGGAAACACATTTCAACAGAGATAGAAAGGAGAGGAAAACACTCAAAGAGAACAGAAAAAAAATCATGAAAACAGACTGAGAGCTCAAAAGACTCATTGTTGACTTTATTTGTACTGGATAAATGCCAAAAAGAAATTCAGACTTAGAGAAACAAAAACAAGAAGTGGCTTCAGCCAGGAATATCAGCAACTGATCATGTCAGGCTGCTTTCTCAATACAATTCTGAAAATTTTTTCTCCTCTTTTTGTCACTGACCTTCAGCTTTCTCACATGGTCCTTTTTGTAATTTTCACTTGAGCCAATTCACAGATGTAATCAGGCTTATCTCCTTACTTCTCCTTAACTCCTTTATCAAAAGCACAACCATCACTCAATACTTCCCTATCCAGAAGAATTTATGTTGGCTTTTTGATTTTCTTATAGGCAATAGAAACTAAGAAACCACATCCACACACATTCAGTGGGGATCGAGAAGGAAAATTAGGGTGCTACCACAATGTTAACAAACTACCAATATACTTGCTCTGTTGGATAATAGATGTCCTTCTCTGATATACTGTTTATTTTGTCTATTCAATTTGGCTTTAGAGTATCATCTTTATTTTTACATACCTTAGATCCAAAAAGGGAAGGAGGAGGTAAAGAATAATAGTAATAATTCATGACTATATGTTGAATTGAAATGTAAAGATCATGATGATGATGAAAAAGACAGACCAAATATTCTAAGATGACTAAAGGTAAGCATAAATAGACATGACAAAAGTCCTAATCTTGTGTAATGCAAAGACTCCAAAAGGATTGCTTTACAGGCAGAAAAGCAATATTGGTATTGTACTCAATATTAAAAAAAGGCATCAATTAAAAGAATATAATCAATTTGTTCAGTTATTACCTTCCATGAAATGTGTGTTTAAAACGTCAGCATGGCTGATGGAAAAAAAAAAGTGGAAGAATACTCCAAAGTAAGAGTATTCTTTCCTCCTACATAAGAATGTTATGCTCAGAAATGCTGGAAAACAGTAACAAAAGTCATTAGATAAACCAGGGGTTTAATAAAATGTGGGTCAAGAAAAATGTATGCATAACAATGTTGATATTTTAAATGGCCCATAGGATTTTCATGGTGGAAATGTCATGAAAGAAATGCTTACCTCAAAAAGTGACTCTGTTTTAACAACTGAACTAATTTTGAACATTGACATTGATGCTTATGTCTAAAATACTAAGAATGGCATCAACACCATAAAATCATTGATGACTCACTCTAGTATGATTCTGCCTACTAACCATTTCTTCTTTTGACCTTAATCCAGAGCTCAGATAAAGGAAATAAATAAATAAATAAATAGATAAATAAATAAATATAAACTTAACTGCAACCAACAGATAAAAGTATTTAAATTCTGATTGGTGGTTTCTTAGATGGATTTATGGAAAGACAGAACAGATCTTCTTAGCAGTCACTCTGAGTAGGATGTGCCACTATGTTTCACCTATCTATGCTTTCCAAAATTATCATAACAAAGCTTATTAAATCAAAAGGCTGGAATGCTTGCAAGATATTCAGAAGAGTTCACCATCTTGAACAAATACAATTTTTTAGCTGATAATAATGAGTATCACAGAGCCTTTGAAACTGGGAGCGACCTCTGGGCATTGTTTATTCCAAGCCACCTACTCAAAGCAAAGCTGGCTACAACAGGTTGATCAAGGTTGTGTACAGCTGGACTTTGAATGGCACCAAGGACAGGAACTTTGCAACATCTCTGGGTAACCTGTTCCACTATCTGACCATGCTCACATTAAAAACATGTTTTCTATCATTCAAGGAGAATTTCCTGTGTTTCAACTTGCACCTCTTCCTTCTTGATCTGTCACTGAACACTACAGAGAAGACACGAGGTAGCAGCATGGCTTATGAGCTGCTGACTTTTAAAAAACCACCCAGGGGTTCTATGGCATTTACTGAATTCTAAACTCCTTAGGAGACAACAGTACTCAGTTTCCCTATCAAGGAATGGGCTCACAGTTGGCCCACTGGCTCACAGTTATAGCTGAGTTTTCTTACACAGAGAAGCTCCTTCACAGGGATACTGAGCTGGCATTTTGCTTCTGCCAGACAGAAACCATCAGCCTATGCAGAGTTCAGAATTCCAACCTCCAATTTCATAAATGCACAAAATCTTTCTTTCTCTTCTTGTAGCATCAAAATAGGGCTACCCTGAGTACCCATTTGGTAAAAACAAAGAAAATTCATTTGTCAGCCCTAATTAGCTTGACTAGAGCAAGCTTAGAAACCAGTGCAGACAAATTAAGATACTGTGGAATGCATGTCAGCATAGTTTTCACAGCTAATGAGAAACTTACAATCCAAGGCACAGTTTTACCACAGCTCGGAGGCTGGTGCTGCCCCACCTTCACACTGCTGCTGCCATAAACTGCCTGAGGAGTGACACAAGCCATTTGACAAAGCCAGGAAAGCACCTCTTTGCAAAGTGGTTTGCTACTTCACTGAGGTGGGCTTTAAACAAGGCTGTTGGGAAAACTGAAAATACCTGAAGAGGAGTGAAGGGGAAATATACCTGAGGGGTATGAAGTGGCGCACAGAGAAATCCATATAGGTGGAGGCCCCCTCATTACTGCTATGGAAGCTGCATGACTTGAGACTCATTGCAAGTGTCTGCACACTGCATGGGAAACAAGCTGGAGAAATTAGAGACTGCCTATGAACAGTTCCAGAGCTGTAGTCTCATTAGAATCACAGATATATAATGGGGTATGATTCATGAATGGAGTGGTACAACAGATGGATACAGGCCCTTTAGTATGGATGGGACAGGAAGACAAGCAGGAGGGGCTGAATTTAGTGCAATGGAGCAGTAAACATGCATAGAACTTTACCTTGGAGCAAAGAGCAAGCTGGTCAAGGACAGACCAACATGGGTGATGTCAAAGTGAACATCTGCTACAGACCACCTGATCCACAAGCCTAAAGCCTCACAAAGCCTTCGTCTAAAAATTAAAAATCAGTTGAATAGCAGAGGTACAGATCTGGACTTTAAACATAACAGATTTAGCTTCTTCTGGAATCTGATTGGTGGGGGCACATGAAAAACCAGCCCTATATAGCCTAGGAAAGCTAGCTCATCTTCAAGGACAATAGTCTTTTCCAATGTGCAGACAGTCTAGTAATCATGGGAGATGGCCAGCATAGAAGAACAGGGAACACGTGATGGAGCTTAAATGTAAAAATGAAATAAACAGAAGGTAGAAGTGGGAAGCAGTGACCTGAGAGAACTAAAGAGAATATTGCTCAAACATACAGGTTTAAAATGACAGCCAGAAGTTGAAACTGGAGTTGGAAATAGAAATAAATGCAAAAGGCAACAAGTGAGACTTCTGTAGGTACACATGCAGCAAAAGGAAGGCAGACAAAAATGTAATCTCACTTTTCAATAGGCAAAGGATCTAGTGATAAATGATGCAGAAAAGACTTAAAGCAACTTCTGTCTCAGTTTTACTGACAAGGTTTGCTCTGAGGCTCACCAGGTCCCTAAACCTGGCAGCAGTCTGTAGGAATTAAGCCCAGCAGAGAGAAACTAACTTAGAAATCACACACACCAAATTTTGACACACCAGAGGTCAGTATGAAGACATCAAAGCATCTAAATACACTGAGGGAGGTAAATAGAATCATGACAGGACTATTCTTTATATTCAAAGATCCATGATTACTGAGAAATGTTCCTGATGATTAAAAAAAAAAATAAATAAAAAGCCATACACATCCTTAAAAAAAAAACCATGGCAAGAAAGCACAGACAAAATTAACTCACCCACAGAGGCATCACAGTATCATGCATCACATGAAATGAGCTTGAGGACAGTATTCAGGATCTTATCTAAATTAATTATTAATCTCAGCAAATCTAAGAGTCTGGAAAACTAATGCCAAAATCTGGATATAAGACACAGAGTCCCATCATTCCATCACACAAAACCCAGCTCCTCCCCTGCCTCAGATCTGAGTTTCCCCAACTGGGAGCCAGATGCTTTGTTCAGCATCAGACCGCAGAAAAACATCAGCACTTGAACAAAGAGGTTTGAACTCAAGTTTGGATTCAAATCCAAGCTGACATCACATGCAGAGATAATCATAGCTTTAGACATTTCCTTGCTCTTCACTGAAAGACTCTCCATCTCTTCTGATATGTGCCATTACTGAGATATGTGCTACAGATGTGCTCAACCTTCATTGGTTGAATCCCACAGAGTTAATGCTTGCCTAGATAAATTCCACATCAAATTTCCTTCCTCTGACAGTTCTTTGTACTCCATTGAAGAATCATAATGAAATGTAAATCCTTTGCATATTCTCAGTGCTGACAGATTTTGAATCATAGCATGAAAATCATATGACAGACATGGATTTCACCATGTACAAGACATTTCTCCTTTACATGGCTTTCAGTCTACTTGGCAGCTTATTCCCTTCATGCCTAGAAGGTTTTGCATTGCTCCTTGGCTGCCTGAATTCCTGAAATGATTTTAGCCCAGTCGATTTGCTTACCTATGTGGGTTAATCAATTTTTTTTAAAAACTAGGTAAAATGCAAATCCTAATGTTTTTTCTTCTACCAGTAACACAAAAAGAAAAGTTACAGTAACTAAATCTTACAAGTCTTTTATTTCCTAAAAACTACAAAAGTGTTACTTATATATGTAAGTAAAACTTCAAATATTTGCTAACACTTCATTAAGAAATACTAGATTGATTTAGCCATCCAAATCTTATTTTACAATTATTTTTTGAATCTGTTCTTGTATTTATGTTACTTAACGTTACCATCTGCTCTACTTCCTTGACTGAAATGAGGTTTATCTTGCCTTGCCAGGGAGAAAAATAATTTGCTGCATTGTATGCACTTTCCTTAAGCATCAAGATAATTTGACTCCTTGTGTTCACATGTAAAGGTTTCCTGAGAAAATGTTTAGACTTTTCTTCAGTTCTGAGCACTGGATTACAGAACCCTCAGATTCCTTTGGAGATCTAAACATGTTTATACAGTTTGTTCAAGTTTGCTCATACCTAATTTTTGAAATACAATGGGGACAGGTCTTTTAAAAGTCATGAATCATTTGTCAAAATCCTAAGAAGTTACTGAAGGGAGTAATACTGTGCCTTGTCTCAACTTCGGAACAAATAACAACACCATTGCAATGACTCACTTTCTTTTTTTCATCTATTATGATAGAAGTTATGAAAATGAGGGCATGCAGGTAATTTGGTGGTGTAATACACTAAACAGGAGACTGAAATTTCAATGAATTCTGAGTGCAGTGATGACTTTGTCAAGAAATAATGAATCCAGAAACCTAGTTTAGTTAGATAATTCCTTATGCCAGTCTACTGCAGAAACGTTAAACTAGCTTTCTTTCATTATTTGTTGTATAAAGGGCTGTATTTTCTCTTCAGCAGTCCAATCAGGCTTCAGGCCTGCCAACTCAAAGCTGCATTTCATAGTCAAGTTCAGATTAGCTTGTATGAGGAGAAAACATTTAAAAAAAGAAAAATAAATTAGTGTGACAGCTTTAAATAATGCTCTCTTTTCCTTTCTTCTCCCAAGAAAGAGAAAACTATTCTCTCCAAGACTTAGGAAACAAAAAATATATTGTCTGTGTAATACACTCATGGCTAATTAGAGTTTTTCAATTAAGTAACAACTCTTTACAAATATGTATTACCAAAAGATTAGTCCACGACATTGGCTTTGCACAGAAAACTTCTATGTGCTTTGGTCAGAAGAGAATTGCCTTCCTCCAAGACTGAGACCCTGATCCTGGGATCTCTGTATGTGACTGCTACTGCTACTTACTCCCCCTATCTCCATCATCACTTGTAGGCTATCTAGCCTTTATGTAAGGGTACAAGGATTAAACTTTGTTTTCTCATGTCCCAAATCAAGCATTTGAAGAAAAAGAAAAAACCTATCATATATTGAAATGGACTGTTAATTCAAGGTGTAATCCTTGCCCACCACCTAGCAGAGATCCTGTGGAGACAGAGCAGTGCAGCATAAAAATCATTGCAAGATCAGTGAGTTGAAGCAACTGTTTATTTTTAAATCTCACTCCTTTCATATGTTTTGGATAGAGGGTGTGGTATTTTTGGGGTCCCCCATCATGGTGAGGAAAGATGAATCTCACTCCATATTCTTAGAAGGCTGATATATATGATATGATATGATATATGATATTATGCTATACTAAAACTATACTAAAGGATAGAGAAAGGATACAGACAAAATGCTTAACGAGATAATAATGAAAAACTCATTACTCCTTCCAGAGTCCCAACACAGCCTGACTGTGATTGGTCATTAAGTTAAAACAATTCACACGAAACCAATCAAACAACCACCTGTTGGATAAACAATCTCCAAACCCCATTCCAAAGCAGCAAAACACAGGAGAAGCAAATGAGATTATATTGTTTTCCTTTTTCTCTGAGGCTTCTCAGCTTCCTGGGAGAAGAATCCTGGGCAAGGGATTTTTCAGAAAATACGACAGTGACAGGAGGGAACAAAGGAGTTCTGTTAAACATAGCTGTTTCTTTGAAATGCCATGTGATCTATCACGGCAATCAGTTTCTGCGTCAAACTACATGCTGCATCTTCACCTCTGTGTCAAGGTTTGAAGACAGGAGATTTAGCAAGCCCTAGCTCTCTGCCTGTTTTCTGGAAGACATGCTGCCCCCAGGGAAGTTTTATTTAACCTGTTGCAAGGCTTCACTTCAGGCTCTTCTAAGGAGCATGGTGTGGAGCATAAGGGTATGAAAATGAGAATTTAAACCTTAACATATAATCACAATTTTAATAGATGGTTTCACCTCAGACATATAATGACAAGCATTTTCATTATAACAAACTTGCTTGTAGTCAATTCAGAAACCTTGAACTTTATTCCTTAATCATGAGGGGGGTTTTTTGTTTGGTTTGGAGTTTGTTTGTTTGTTGGTTTGGTTTGTTTGAGGTTTTTTTTACATTTTACTCTAGTTGCCTGGTGGAAACATAGTTTTTTAGCTGGACCTGAAATCTATTCAGAATGGATAGATTTTCTTATTATGCATTCTGACAGAGTTCTGCAGTTAGTCTTACTTCACACTTGCAGTTTAGCACTGAAAATAAACTAGAGCTTCTGCGTCTCAGTTATCTTTTTATGGTAAAGAAATGGAACATGAATAAGGAGGAAATATCCATTTTCTTTCATAAATTAATATGTTTTGTCACTTGAAATTGTCATATATTATTTCACACTTATCAGCTAAAGAAATTTGTACACTGCTATCATTATTCAGGCTCATATGACTCTCAACAGTTCACTTTTTACAGAGATTCTTGTTGAGATTTTTTTGTGGTCAGTTTTGGTAACTACACTATCAATGGCAATGACACATGGGAAGTAATAAAATAAACCTGCATAGTAAAAAGGCAAAACTTCACTTGTGCAGTAGTGTATTTCTGGAGAAAAAATAAAAAGCTGTATTTTTAGCTGAAGATTTTTTAAAATAAAAACTATTTTTAAAATATTTATTTTAATTATAGAATTTCTGGATAGAAGAGTCAGAAAAGATTTCCTATTAAATAATAATTATAGTGAACAGAAGATATGAAAATTCCATAAACTAAATGTTATTTGAACTGTGACAAAAACCGAAATTCAAAATTAAAGTGTAAAACATCAGTGTAGCAAGTGAGTAGCAGAATCTTACTATTTCAGTGTGAGAGTTTAAATATGCACATGGATCTTCTATGCATGACAAAGCCAGTCAAACCAAAAGAACTCAGCATCTATTTCCAGAAACTAAGAGTGTTACCTAGCTTCTCCAATGGACCTGATGCAGGGGATCTGGCCATACACACCCTTTGTAAATACTGGAGATGTTTGAAGCATTTGAATGAATTACATGAAAACGAAGTGTTCATTCATGAAGAAAGAAACCAGCTCCAGATCCAAAATTTCAACATTAAACCAGGTACATTTACTGTAAGACCACCAGCTAGATTAACTATGGAGTATTTCTACTTCTTCCATTGAAATTGGTCCTAGGTACAGAAGGGAATACAACAATCAAGAGTTCTGGAGAAAATCATAAATGTATCTGTATTACATGGTCAAGTTTGTGCTCATTTTTTTGTAGAAGTGGATTGAAACATTGTATTTTAAAAGAAAACTAGGATTTAATACAACTTTCCAAAAGTAGAAATTAAACTTACAATATTAGATAACTTGTCTTGAATAGAAATTATAGCTATATGGTATGCTGCTTGGTACGTAACAATACAACGAAATGCAGGGATGTAGTTTATACCAACTACTGCAAAATTTATTGTTTAAATTCTTATTACAACAATGCACAAAGCAAAATAATGTGTTTACTGTCTCTGAGGAACATCTGAAGCTTGGTTATTGAATTTCTTAAATTAAAATACCTGGCAACATATCAAACTTAGTCTTGATGTCTTGGATGAGAAAACACCTTCAAATAAAATCTATTGGATTATAAGCAGGCATGTTAAACATGATTGCCATAAGTAAATATAATCTAAAAAAACTCCACAATTCATATATTTGTATGAAGCTTAGAAACTAGAATATACTGAATAGATTATATGAAGTGTTTTGTAAAGTTTCACTGCATTTACCTCACACAACTGGCTTGACCTAATTTCTGACAAACTTGTATTTGAAATGTAATTGCTCTACACGGCAAATCATCAGGCACTTACCTTTGAATCATGATTCAGGCACAACAGCAAAACCCCTTTACTTCTAATTTACCCAAGAGAAAGTGTATAGAGTTTCAAGCACTCAGAAAAGTACTTTAAATATGGTGAAAAAGTAAAAGCAAAGACAGGCTAATAGGAAAAAAAAAGGCTTGAATGAAAAACGCATTTAATATTGCTTACCTTTAAACCATATATATCTCACACACTAGATCTCTGGGATTTTTATCACCAGCTAATTTGATCTTGTTTGAGTGGTTTTCAATAAAGAAATGCTTTAACAGCAGCAAAGTCTGTACAGGTGATAGTCATTTCCCCTTCCTTGTGAAGAGAATTAACATCAATAAAAATGTGACTGTTAAAATTGTGCTCTACCTCATGTTAATCAACAAATGTTCAATGGCTTTATACTTTTTATATGTAGCCTGTATCCTGAAAACTGAAACATTTTGTAAGGATTCATCTGCTTTCAAGAAGAAATCATAAATGTACCTAAGACAGGTACTGTGCTTTTCATCCACCCTTCCTAGAAATGCTGCCTTCTAAACCAGCCTGTTTTGCCATTCACTGTACCTTTCCCTGATCTCCACTGACATCATGCCTTGATGCCCTTGAGGATCTAAAACATCATCTTTTTTGGAAGAGATGTTATTCTCCTCTTTCCTTCTCAAGTCAGAGTGTCTGGAGTAATGTCAAGCCTCTAAAGAAGTCCAGAATGATAGGGGTATAATAGCATAAAATTTATGGCACTAATTTTACACTCTAGGATTTGGTATCAGGGAGTGTGCAGATCCTCTTTTCTACTAGGTGCTGACCTATCACAGCAGGGACAGAAGACAGAGAGCGCCAGACCACAGCAGTTTAGCTTTTCTGTCTACTAAGAAACACAGGATTATAAAGGCCTGCAGAAGATAATTAGCCTTTCTTTGTCATCTCTTTCTGTTTTAAAGGAATCTACTCACTTTATGCAGTCTTTTACTTATGACATGACACAGAGATATGCAGACATATGTATTTTTCAGGGGGATACATATACAGGAACACTGTACACAGTTTAAATGTTTATTTTTTGTCACAAATAATGTCAGGATTTAAGCCATTGCTTATGTTTAAGCCATTGCTCCTACTATATCCTTTAGGAACAGCTGTAATTATCAAATGTATCAACTTGCAAAAAATAGTTGAGCCTTTAAAATATTTACAATATAGAATAAATATGTTGTCATGGACAAATATCCCATTTCTTTTATCAGACATCCTCACTGTGATTCTATTATATTATCCAGACACAAAACTGTTGGAAAAGAATCAAGCTGTATACTTGTGACCTAGAAACATCCATTGCAAAACACTTTCCTTTAAAAGCACTCTCCACTTTTACATCCATTGAAATGCAACAAAAATGAAGAGTTATTTGGTCCAGCTGACCTTTTTTTTTTCTATGAAACATTTGTTGTCTCATTCTACTTGTAGAATATGAATATACTCGTTATTTTTTTCTCCATACCAGTCCCTGGAAGAAAAAATGATTTCTGCCTGTTTGGAAAGCAAATTTAGATTGAACTAAAATATTCCAAATTTCAGCATAATATCAAAAAGTGATGAAAGAAATTTTACAGCTATAACACCATTTATGAGACAGAATTACATGAAACACATTGAATCCAATTCAGAAAAAATACACCTAAGTAGTTTACATATTTACACTATCCTCTTGATTTGGATAGAGTTATGATCAAAATGCCATATTTTTCTCAGTAATCACCTTGTTTTATGGGATAATCATAAGTTTATTGAATTCTTTAGCCAAATCAGAGGCTAAAATTTAAGCAGTGACATACTGATCAATATACCTTGAGGCTTGTGAGTTCCATTCCCAGTGCCCAACTAGATATTCTTCTTGATGGAACTGATTACCTTGACTTCACCCTTCTATTCTATTTTCAAGTTTAACATTTCTCTTTTGTCTTGTGTTTTATATGTAATCTCTTTTTTTCTATTCCTTAGTTTGTCTTTATGTAATTCATTGCCTTACCTTTACTTGTTCAACTAGAGCAGATCTATTTTTTCTGACACCCAAGAAAAGGAGATGAACCACTGCTATTTTCATTTTACAGATGGAAAAATAAAAGAACCTGCCTGAAACCACAAAGTAAGCTGGTATTACTGTATAGATTGCCTCCTAGATGAGTGATATAGCCTCCAGTCCCTCAGTGATACTAATTTTATTTGAATGGCCACTGCCAAGCAACACTCCTGAGAGCAGGTGTTGCAGGAAATTATGACCTGTTAGCTGTGACCATCAGACAAACCCAGAAGGTATCAGAGCACAAGTAAAAGACTATTCACATTGCTACAAATTGAGACCATCATAAAAGGAATGCTTGTTGTGCATTGTAAATCACACAGCCATACAGGACGGGACATGCAAAATTTGAAATATGTGTGGACTTGGTAGTTTCCAGATAGCTTTGATTAAACTCATGACTGCAGCTGGCCCAGATTTTTTCAGTTGCATTCAATGATTTGTCACAGATTTATAATTTTGCTTTTACAGTTTTAGTCTTACACAAGGGTTGCAAAGAAAAGATCCCAGTCAGGAACCTGTAATGCAGCCAGTTCTAAAGACATTTTATAATACTCATATATTAAATGGTCTGAAAGACAGGGAGTCTGATTGATAGCTTAGAGTTTGAATTGCAAACTATCTTCATTTTCTAAGGTGCAGATGTCTTACATACTTATGATAGAACTGAAAAATGGAAAAGCGCAGGAACTTGACAAATAGTAGTTTTAAGATCTTTTGCACATTGTTTTATTTTCATGTTTCATTTTTAAAGCCTGTGGATTTGAGATGGAGTCAAAGTGTAGATTTTCTTGCTTGTATGTTTAATGTAAACTGTAATAGTTTGACAATTACTTCCAAGCAATTATACAAAGTGTGCTCAAACAACAAAATATTAAAAGTAATGAAGAATTACAATCTTGAGCTTTTGGGGTTGTCTTTTCTTTTTCTTTCTATTTGTTGGTTGCAGATTTTTCTGAGAGGAGCTGGACAAGTAATATTGTTAAGTCATAGGTAAATATCGTTCTTAGCAAATATTTTCTCTGTAAGCAACCAAAGGACTGAAAATTGTGCTGCAGTGGAATTACTGGGTGTTTTCAAGTTTGGTTTCAAATGTGCCTTGATTTTCTCCCAGAAATTTTAAATCTTTTTAAAACACATTGAGATTAAATGTATTTAACTATACCAAACACTCATACAACTTCCTGTATAGTTGGTGGAAGCATAGGGATTACAGACTTTTCTTTTTTCCTGATTCATTTTTAGAATGACCTTAGGCTGATTAGGTTCTTAGATGTTTCAGCTAAGGGCCTGATGACACATTTTCCATGAAAGTGACTCAATTTACCCTTAGGAACAGAAAATATAAAGGAGACTTGTGGATTGTCAAAGGGAGGAAAGCATTTCAGTTTCTTGTTTGAAGCTTGTGTTAGAATCCTTGGAGTATTTTTGTTACTTCAAAAAACATCAACTTAAAAACTTTTAGTCTATATTTTGTAGTTAATATTTTGTTCACATGCCAGCTGATGGCTGGACATGTGAATATGGAACTGTAAAGGACTATTGGAATGCCAGCTGATAAAAGTGTGCTTTAAAGAAAAGAGACCATGTTAACTGTGTTGTAATACTTGTGTAAACAGACTGAGTGGCCGCTTGGAGAGGCATTTTGGATTGAAAACATGTTTGCTGGGATATGTTTGGCAGAATACGCAACATTTGCTTCTTTGTGTAACAGTAGGCAATTCATTTCCCTTCACATAAGTCTCAAATAGACTATGGATCAAAGTGTGTGACTGTTTATGCAATCTTGCTTTGCAAGAAAAAAAATAATTCATATTTTCAGTCTTTTGTCCAAATCTGTGTTTGTGTGTGAACAAGGGTATTTTTTTTTTCCCTAAATAAACTTCTGAAATTTCAGTTCAGTAGACAAGACTCGCTCTGGTAACCTGTATACCACAAGCTATGATGGTATGCCATAGGTTATGTCTACTGATTAAATTAAACAGATCTTGAAATGCTTTATATTTTCTTGCAGTGGTATAGGAAGGTCTTAAACTCCAAAGGCAAATAGTGCCATACAATTTTCTTTAAATTGTGCTGATTTCACTATGAAACTTCCACTGATGCCACAGTTATGATCTTGCAATGATTTGAATCCTGCAGCATATGTAGTTCCTTATCTGTGGAGGAAAAATAAAAGAGGAAGAATGAGCTAGTCCAAGCGATTATTTTTCCCCATCCTGCTCTGAGAAGATTTTATCTACAGACAGACTTATTGACTTATTTCTGTGTTCCTTTATTTTGCATGACAGAGAGAAAGCATAGACTTGCATGGGTAAGTGGGAGTAATTTAAATTTAAACATCTGAAAAATTAGATACATAAAATTTATTTTAATATTTGAAAGAGAAATAAGTGTATCAAAATAGAAATTCATATGTCCTTGGGCACATATTTTATGATAAAATGCATTGTCCTTTAAGAATTCACTTTTCATAGAATAAAGGTGTACCAAGACCCAAGATCTTAAACATTAAAGACAAATTTCAAATTATTATGGTAGGAGAAATTACTCTTCCCCAGCACCTTCTCTACTGACTGGCACTGATTTTCTGCTCCCTAACAAATAGCTGATAGAGCCTTCAGGTCTCTACGTGTACCATTTGCCTATGGACCTATTATCTTTAAAGTTATCATTTTACTAGAATTGAAGAGGATGTGAGAATAGAGGAATTTGAAAGCTGCACACAGAATGAATTGCCAAGCCAATTACAAGCTGTGCCTGCAGGATTACTGTATAATCACTCCAGAAGAAAACCTGCTCATGTGTATTATTAATAGACTACGTATATGGAAATGCACCATAGTAATTCAGCTTTTGAAAATAAAGAATTAGATAAATTATACTTCCTTATTAAAACAAACAAATAATAACCCCAAACAAACAGCCTAAGCAGGTTATGAATTTATTTGAAGAAGAGAAAAATTCCTATGAAAAATCTTGCTGTTTCTGTTAAGACATGCGAGTTCACATTACATACAGTATAACTCATTTAATGAAGCTGAACCTAGAAATAAAAATTATTATAATAATATGATTTTCAGCTCCAGGCACATTTCATCAGTCTTTTATTTGTATTTTCAGAAAAGACCATAAATAATCAAAACTACAAGCACATCATGAGAAACAAAAACTGGAGGTCCTAGGACATAAAATTAAAGTTTTCCGAAAATACAGCTCAAATTTCAGTATAACGAGAATAGGAGTGAGAGATGCTCTCACTGGATAACAGTTCAGTCAGGACAAGATGCACCTGAGTAAGATGGGCTCTCTCAGGGTATTAGAAATGATGAGCAGTACAGTGATTAGTATCAAGCCTCAGTGCCATTTTCTGATTTTACTGGGTTAAGACTGTATTTTCTGATTTCTTGTTGACCTTATTTTAAAGGTTACAATCAGAAACTGATCTCTGTATTCTATTGTACAGCCAAATGTTCTTGTTTTATTTTCTTTCAAAACCAATCTGTATTGTAAAGTGAACTCATGGGTAACCAATAACCCAGGTGTCTTTTTTGCATCCATTGAGTCTCTTCCAGTCAGGGATAGCACTGCAGCAGTTTCCATATTGCACGTTCCCTCAGGATGAGCTCTTCTATGCATGTGAAAACTAGCTGAGCTGTACTTCTTGCTAAACCTTGTTCTGTTTCAGACTGTTGATAATATTTGTCCTGGATATAAAGGAGAAGTTCCTCACAGTGAACGTGTTCTAACAAACATCTGGTAGTCAAGACACAGCCTGTGTTACCTAGAAATATCAATAGTTTTGCAGAATTACCAGATATATCAGGAACATTAACAAAAAGAGTTAAATTTAAATCCAGCTGAAAGATCAGAAGGTTGACAAAGATAGAATTCCAGATTGTGTATTAAAAAAGGACAAAGGGTATTAGAAAAAGAGGGTTGAAGCAAAGATAAGATATAATCCTTAAAGAAAGAACAAATATAAATTTAATAAAGTTAAAACATATAAAACAAACCCTAGACAATAGATGTAAGCCAACCAGATTAAAAGGGGAGAAACTGTATAATATGATTTTTTAAAATACTATATGGAACAGGTTTATTACAAGTAGATTTACAAAAATAGCTTCCTGTTTCCTTAGACCTTGAGAATACATCAGTCCCTGGGGAATACTTTGGTTTTCACGTTTGCTAACAATTCCTAAAGTAAAGAAAAATGGAAGCAAGAAATGGTGGTCTCATCCCACTCATATTTAGGTTTAGAAAAAATTTTCCATCCTTCATGAAATAAAATGGTATCAGACAAAAACTAGATTCTGGTACTACACAGCATTAAGATATAAAATATTGTAGATCAAGTTTTCCAAAAAGCCCAAAGTCAGGGAAGAGACTTTGATATAGGTGTTCCAGGCAGTAGTCCTAAATACAGGGCTGATAGTTCTACTGTAATTGATAAGTAACACTAGCTTTGGCCAGAAATTACACCACTTTTAGAACTGAAAAATCATCAAATAATTTAGGTTAGACAAATATTTGGAGGTACTCAGCCCTCTCTCTTCTCAAAATACACCTAATTTAATCAAGATACTGTGGTCTGTGGAAGTTGAATCTTGAATACCTTTAAGAATAGACAACCTAAAATTTCTCTGAGTAACCTGTTCCAATATTCGAGCATCCTTGTGGTGTTTTTTTCTTAAATATCTAATCAGTATTTCCCACGTTCCAGCTATCACTGCAGTATTATGCAAGGAGGAGTCCCAGAAGTTGGCTTCATCCCAGACTATGTTTAATCACTGTAAAATTGTCTCATATAAGTGTCAAGGATCTATTTTGTTGCTTTCTCATCTTATTTTATTTGTTTTTTAAAGCAAAAGAATTTAACATTACTGATACAATGTTTAATTTTGACAAAACACTATTTCCTAGGGGAAAGATTTTAATTCAAAAGATTATGATCAAATCTAATAAGCGTTCAGTATATCCTGTTTTGATTAGCACTGGAATAAGAAACTATCTGAAAAGCCATCAAACTGATGATTTGATGTTCCAAGAACTCCTAAAATCTTTATATAGATGATTTCTTTCCTATTGAATTTTAAAACTTAAATAGCTCCACAGGGATAATGGAAGAGCATAGATTTCAATTGAAAAAATACTATTCTTTGGATTTCTTTTTTCCCTAATAAAAAGGCAGAATTTCTTGTACATTGATATTGCTCAAGAATGGAAAGAAAGACCTGTGAGGGATGATCACAGAAATCAACAGTAGAATTTCAAAAAACAAAGTATTTTGGATTATCTGAATGTACTGTAACAATTAACATTTTCTTGTTGGCAGTGTCTCTCAAGCACTGAAGGTACTTGTGAGCTGATAAAATACTGATTCCTTTCTTGACATCTCATAGCCCAGAAAAGGTTCAGGACGGGTTCAGTACCATAGCTAAAAAAAACCCAGCATAACTTCTAATGTATCAAATTCTAATAAAACTGTATGGTGTTCTCTGTATTGGTTGTGACAAAACTTCATTTAGATTCTCCAAAATACAGACTATTTTAGGACAATATTTATTTGATGTTAAAATACACTAAGGTGAAAAAAAAAAAAAGAGGAAAAAATATTTAAAATATTTTAAATATATTTACCAATATAAGCAAGATGCATTTACTTCCAAATCGGAGTACTTCAGGATGCAAGTAAACAGTCAATTTATTATTTTTTTTTATTTAAAAAGAGAACAACATGCCTAAGTTGCTTTATAATATTTTCCTGAGTCTGCATTTCAGATATGTTTAAACCAAGAAAGAAGTGGTATTATGCAGAAATTAGAAGGAACTTTTAATTTAGACACTCTACTTCTAAAAAACAATTTGCTTTACTGTTTGAAGATACAGCTCCATCCTTGTTTCAGTATTTCAGTATTAATTCTGAACACTCAGGTGTGTGTTAGGGCAAAAGTAATGCATATTTCATCCAAAATAATTTTTTAGGAAGTAGAAATGGCTAGATGCTTCTTAAGAGCACCAGGAGATGAGGGTACCCAAGACAGTTGGCAGAATAGGTCCTCGTGTCATGAATGGAGCGATGCACTTCAATCCTAATAGAAAAACAGCAATGTACTTTATTGATATAAAACAGTGAGCTATCAAAATTCAGTGGTAAATGTGATAGTGGTTAAACAGGATTCCATGACAAGATCGACTAGATTGATATCTGCATAGGGGACAGGGTTGGATAAAAGAGGAAGAGCTTCCTGTTGAGTCATGATGTTCAGAAAGGACTTCCTTTTGTTCTTAACTCCATCTCAGAGAGGAGTTTAGGTGTAACTGGATCCAGTTCCAGTCCTACATTTGGTCAACGGTTTACTTCAAAATTATTATATGCACACGATAAATCCTTGCATCACTCAGCTAATATTCCAAAGTTTAGCACACAATCATTACCAAGATCTGCTGCAGCAAGGAATATCTCAACCTCGAGGAGTAACCTTCAAAGATGTCCTTACTCAAGGGGAGATCCTGGCAGGCATCAGCCCACTGCCGTGCCGGAGAGCTCAAGGGCTCTGGCCTGTCTGCTATTTATGGAGTAGAATGATTGATTTGTAGCCATATTAGCATACTAGCAAGACATCTGGGTCACCATTCCTGACAGCCCTTGGCTACCCTGTTGCCATCTTTCCCCCAAAATCCAGAGTGAACTGGATGGAGGCATCATAACCGCCACTGTTGGTTCTGGTTTAAGTGGGCAGGGGGATGTGGGAGAATGAGAGTAGATCAGTAGATCAGATGTCAGCCAGCACCTCCCCAGCAACACACAGAGAGGTTCTGGCTCAGCACAGGTCCCTCATGGTGGCAACAGGGTTCTGATTATGGGGCTCCATGGACAGGCATGGGAATGCCAGTGTCTGAGCAGAGGTTCAATGCTCTTCTGGCATAGCTCTGGAGGGGCCTGATGAGCCCACTGAGGACCTGAACTGGAGGCTTTGGACACATAGATGTGGCTGGAAGCCTCAGGTAAAGCTGATTAGGCCTGTTAAATCTTATTAATATTCTAACATCAGCTTTAAAATGCTCATGCATGATGACAAGCTTGTTATTTGTTTGAAACTACTTTAATCATGATAGACTTTGAAGGCAGAAGACCCCTGAAGTAGCTGAGAAAGTCAAAAGAATCATTACTCTTCACCAGCCAAGCATAAAACTGATAAGAATCCCCTTATGACATAGCAAAAAATGTTAAAATGCATATGATCATTTCCATGCTTAATAAACTTGATAAAACCTATAGAAAGTGATTTTAGGTTGATACACAATTGTAATTTTACTCTATGGTCTCCATAGAACAAAGTATGCAGGAAATTCTAAATAAAACATAAAGTATAATTTAATCTTTTTTCTCTCTGCCTGGTTTTAAGACTAATCTCCAAGACACTAGATAAGCACAATTTATTTTTTATGGAAAGAAGATAATGTGTTCTTAAAAGATTTGTAAAAAATCAGAGGATGAAGGTATATGATCAGTTTTAACTTAGCAAGGGAGTCTTAGAAATTGTTAACTGGGAGTTAAAAGTGTAGGGTTTTTTTAGCCAGCAATGCATTTTTGCTTAATTATAACCTTCATAATTGTGACCATAATCTCAATTTCTTGTCCTTAAGCCTTCAGAAGTTTTTTGAATATAATAATTTTTTTTAAAAATAAAATAAAATTTTCTTCAGTAGAAAATGTAGAGGCATGCTAATATGTTTGACAATATTTTAAAAAAATAAAGTCAGGTGACTCATTGGGGGAAAAAGTATGTTTGCAGACTTGTACAATGAACTGCTTCAACAAGAATGCAATTTGTTTTTTCTACAAAGAGTGCATAACAAAGTGTCTTTTGACCTATTGTTGTTGGGGGAAGGTTAGTCAGACTGGGGAGATTATGAGTGAGTGAAGTTTTTTCAGAGAAATGTTATCTTTGTGGTCTGGGCTATATTTACTCACAGTATCACTTGTCAGAGATGAGGAAGTAAGTGACTTTAGAAAAAGTTAATTTACTGATACTGACATGGACAGTTAAAGCTGTTTAAAGCAGTTGAGCATGAAGTCAAAATTGGAATATGTTCAAGAGAAGAAAGGGAAAGGAATGCATAAGAAGAAATCTGAAGCATTTCCATTTGGGAAAATAAAGTGATATCTGACAGGGCGTCAGTCAACAGTCACAGCTTGTCAAACTGACCAAAGAGGATGTGGATGCTGTTTGATTCCAAAGTAGATGGCATTAATAGGATACCTAATCTTGCCGAGTCGAGCACACAGAGGAACAAAGCAGCAGATCTCAGCTGTTATCCTCTAGTTTCTCTCTCTCCTGGTACTGTTATATGCAACAGCTTCTTCAACTTTTCTGTGTTACTGTATCAAATATTTATAATTTTTTAAACATTTAGGAAAGGTGTATAATTCAAAAGCTGGAATTAATCATCAGTAATAATGGCTACTAGTAGATGACAACCGTCATGGTAAAACTAGTATTCTAAAGAGTTTTAAAATTTTCAGCAGGAACTTCTGAAGAAAAGAGCACAGGCTGGACCTAAAGAAAGGGCATTGAGACATGGAGAAATTAAAATTGGGATTTGTTTCAACTAAAGCCTAACTTTGTTAATTATCATTATCCAAATGGTGTTTTTTGTCCTCATGCTTTAGTTATTTGAAGAAGAGAATTAGATTTGAAGACACATGCACCTTATCATTGACTAAGCAGATACCAAGGATAAAGTACATAACATTAAATGAAATAAATCTGATACTCAGGGTTTTTCCCTATTTACACAGGAAATCAATGGAGTGATTGAAAAGGGGCAGTTACCTTTCTTATGTTTTTTTGGCACAGAATACATCATGGATTATACTTTTTATTTGCAATGATACCTGTGCATTGAAATCTTGACTGCTTCATAGAATGAGATCATTCTTAAACTGTCACAAACACGAAATTACGTAAATGAAATTACACTTTCATACTTTTCATACTGTTCATACTTTTCATTTACATTTCATACTTTCTGACAATTCAGTCTGTCTGCCTGTAAATCAATGAAAAAGTTTTCATGCCTGTAAATCAATGAAAAAGTTTTCACAGACATCAGATTAACAAATTACTGGATAATCTCACATGTTTTAAAAAACTTAGATAGACCTAGAAGGGATGTATACAGTTGTGGCTGGATATATCAATCATTGAAAGATTACAAAAGTTTTAGACTCAAACTAAATCTTTTTGCAAGCTCCATAAATTATGTTTTGCTGTTGCTAATGTTATTCATTTGGTTTTCCTCTACACTTTCTAATCTGTCCAAGAGAACTAGTGCTAAAATAAGATAAGAAAAGCTATTTTCACTGCTTCTTAAACCAGCTGGCACCAGAAGAAAAGTCTGGCCTCTCAAATTTTCGAGACTCAATTTTTGTGGACTTCAGAGATTTAGGCAGCTCAGATAGCTCAGCTTAGTCACAGAATCAAAGTATATTATGAGTTGGAAGGGACCCACAAGTATCGTCAAGTTCAACTCTTAAGTGGACAGCTCATGCAGGGACCAAAACCCACAACCTTGGAGTTACAAGCACTATGTATATATGTGAATTTAAACCAAAGCCTCTAACCTTTTAAAATTTTGCCTATTACAAACCCCTATTTATATTTGTAAGTCCATTTTCTATGTACAAATAAGCAACTGTTGTTTTTATTTTGTCTGAAAGTTTTGTTAAAAATTTGAAAATATTACAAGTTTTCAAAAAAAAATCAATATATCTACCAACTGGAAGCTCAGATAACTTTAGTAATAAAGAGAAAACTTTTAATAAGGAGTTTTTCATTTCCAGCTTGTAGACAGAGAAAAAAATTGCCTGTATACAAAAGCGAGCCAAAACTAAATAATGAAGTATGATAAAAGAGCACAGAGTGACCTTTCTCAAAACAAAAGTGGTTTGCAAAGAATACCTTAGCACAGCTGTTATCATCTTGTATTTTTTATTAGAATACAAAGAAAACACAGTTCCTAGACCTTGGGTTGATTTTTTAAAAAGCAGTATAGAAATTGGTTGAAAGTGTGTAGAAGTTAATGTACAAGGAAATTCATTATCATACCATTCTCTAAAACTTTAACATTAATAAATATCTGGTCATTTCAGCAATTCTTTTTGAAGATAGTTATACAATGATTAAACTTGTAAAAAGACAGTCAGACAGGCTGCAATTAAAATCTGACTAAATTCTCAATCCAAGTATCTTCTTGAAGATAATGAGACATAATTGTCTGCAATGCCAAGGTTAATCTTTCTGGTCATATCTGACAGGTACCCATAGAAAGAAAGCAATTAAAGACACTAGCAGTTAGGTAGATTAAGTTGGATCTTAAAAGAAAATACAAATTGTTATTAAAAATGAGAATAGAAGTAGACTTCCTTTTAGACTCTGCTTCAACATCAGGAAACCTTGAGACTCAAAGGTGTTCATTGTCTTTTACCCTGGAATACAGACATGAGCTCATGGCATAAGAGCAGTTCAGTAGGTGATATATACAAATGTTGGGATTTTTTGTTTTCTAAATCCTAGATAAATATATTTTGATTAAAAATTGCTATTACATATAAGTTGTAATTTTTGTAACTCACAATTTTATTCTCACTTCTATTCCCCTTTGAAATACTGTGATAAACATTCATTTAAAGAATATTTAAACTGAAAATTGAGTGTAGTTGTATTTGGTTGCTTTTTTAATATGAAGTCCATGTTATTTAAAGAACTGCTGAAGAAATCTTTGGTTTCTCATAATAAGTGACAAGCCTGAAATTCTTCAGAGGTAACGTCTCTCATCCATAAATCTGTAATGAACACAACCACCTTTTAGTCCACAGATAGGTCATAGTTCTTGAGAGCTGCTTCTGTTCAACAATTCTATTTTAGGCTCACTTTCAAAATTATGACAGAACATAGTTCTTTTAATATTTGTGGTGCTTATAATATTTCAATTGCTCTTAAGGTTTCTGAAAGTGTTATTTTTTTTTTCAGAGCAGTTTTCATCATGAGTTGCCTGTAGGTACCATAAACTTCAAATCAGCTTGTTAGGAAAGCAATCAACCTCTAAGAATATATTTCATGACACAGTGTGTATAAATTATTGTTCTGGAGTCTTATAGAGAAATATTGTGTGAGTCTAAAAAGCCTATGGATTGATTCACATCATTAACTTTAAATGTCTTATTGAGATGCTTAGGTTGCATTTGGCTTCTTAGTTAGTAAAAATGGATAGGTACTCTAGGAGATGATGAAACACAGATAAAACTTAAACCTCTTTCCAAATGAATTTATCTATCTTCATTGCTATCTTGTAGCTGAATACTCTTCTTTCTAATGACACAGGTATTTGTGGAGTCCTCTTATAAACTGGATGGTTTTAGGTACCAATATGGAATACAAAGATAATTATTGGTTAGCAAAATAAACAGCTATTTGGATTTTTTTTTTAATGACTAAGAAATTAATTCTCAGAACACTAGATAAAGCCAGAAGATAAAGAACATTTTCCAAGGTAAATTACAAATAAAAAAAGGACTGTCAATGACCAAGAAAATTTAACACTAATTTCATCTTAAAAGAAAACTGAATTATCTGAAATTGCAAGGTTTTCTAGATTTACATGATAAAATATGTCATCTTTACAAAGATTTCTTTGTAAAGAAAATTCACCTTAAAGACAAAAATTTACCTTGAAAATGTAACACATTGTGATTATTCAGACTAAAAGTCAAAGTCTAGATGTCTGAGTTCTCATTTATGGTTTTTCTCTTCTCTGTTTCTTTCATTCCTTTGTAAGAATCTGGATGCCCTCCTGACACAAAACACATCAAACTTAAAGCTGCTGGGTGGCTATACCCAGGGGTCTGGACAGAGAAACTCAGCCTGATATCTCTCATGTGTACAGTCACAACAATCAATGTCTTTTCCTGGGACACAATTCTTCTGCACCTTCCTAGACCTCCACCCTGTGCATTCATATAGTCATAGACATGGTCAACACACGAAGAAAACACTTTACCAGCTCTACACCCATCTGCCTAAGCATTTAAAAGAATATTTGCTGTGATTTTTCTGTCTGCTTGATCAACCCAGCACATGGCCTGACTGTAATTCGCACCAGGCTCTGTCCAAGATCTTGGAAAAGTTCATGGCAACTCTGGAAGTGAGCTGGAATGTAATGCTTCCATGTGCATAAATGGAGGAATAAGGAATTCAGTCCAGTTGTCCAGACACAGCATAATAGTGTAACTTGAGATGCAATAGGATATCTTTGCTATATTTCAATTGATGCTACGGAAGGGCACACATCTTTCTGTGTGTCAGCCTTGTGAAGATATGTTGAACAATTAAGGGCATTTCAAATGGCATGAGATACCTATGGATGGATGATTCACCCAAATAAAAAACATCTGTTCTGAGGCAAGAACCTAACATGGAAGAAATTACCATCTTCACAGATACACTTTTGGCCAGTTTGCAATGACTTCACCAAAAATGTATGAAAATCTTTCATGCAAGGTTTTTGAGGTATCTAAATTATGGTATCAAATGAAGCTTACATTATCCAACTGCTACATGTTCCCCAGTTCAGTCTTGAACTTGAGTTGTTCTTGGAATCTATGGGCAATGTTGGAAGGGACCACTGGGGATCATCTGGTACAACCTCCCTCCTCAAGCAGGGTTATCCTGGAGTACATGGCATGAGATTATGTCCAGATGGTTTTTTAACATCTCCCCTTGAGGGAGACTACATAACATCTCTGGAAAATCTGTCCCAGAGTGCTTTCACCTACACAGAAAAGGAACTCTCTCTCAGATTCAGGTGGGACTTGCTGTGCATCAGTTTCTGTCTGTTGCTCCTTGTCCTGTTGTCTGGCACAACCAAGAGGAGCCTGACTCCCTCCTCTTGACACTCTCCCTTTAGATACGTACAGACATTGATGATGTGCCCTGTCAGTTGTCTCTTCTTGAGGCTGAACAGGCCCAGATCTCTCATCCTTTCCTCGTCAGAGAGATATTTCAGTCTGCTAATCATCTTTGTGGCCTCTGCTGGGCCCACTCCAGCATCTTCATGTCTCCCTTGACTGAGGAGCCCAGAATTGGACACAGGACTCTGAGGCCTCCACTCATCCCAGGGGTGAGTGGAGAGGCAGGATCACCTCTCTCTACCTGCTGGCAATGCTCTTCTTATCATACCACAGGACAGCATTGGCCTTCTTGGACACCAGGGCAGACTGTTGGCTCATGGACAGCCTGTGGTCCATCAGGATTCCCAGGTCCTTTTCTGCAGAGCTGTTTTCCAGTAGATCAGCCCCCAGCCTGTGCTGGATCATGGGGTTATTCTTCCTTGCAGAACCCTGCATCTGCCTTTGTTGAACTCCAGACAGTTCTCTGCCCATCTCTCCAGCCTGTTGAGGTTGTTCTGAAGGGCTGCACAGCCCTCTGGGATATTGGCCGCTCTTCCCAGCTTTAAGTCATCAGCAAAATTACTGAGGAGGCATCTCTTCATCCAAGCCACTGAGGAATAGGTTCAACAGTTCTGCATCCAGTATTGAACGCTGGGGGACACCACTACTGACAGGCATCCAACTAAACTCTGTGCCACTGATTACAACACTCTTGGATCTGCTGTTCATCCAGTTCTCAATACACTAACTCTTCACTCATCCAGTCTTTCTTTAGTTTGCCTACAAGGATGTTGTGAGAGACAGTGACTAAAGCTTTTCTGAGGTAGGGATAAACTATACCCACTTCTCTCCCCTCATCCATCCAGGTAGTTTTTCCCTTGTAGAAGGCAATCAGGTTGGTCAAACATGATTTACTTTTAGTGAATCCATGCTGCGTAAGAAAATAGTATGCCAAATCCATTGAAAAGATGCCCATCATGTATGGAATCTGCTATCAGAGTGACCTTTTCAATTTCCTTGCAGCTTTGATTGTCTCATTTCTTGCCCTTTTACTACAAGTGTATTCTCAATACATCTGAAATATGAGGCACATAACTGGCTATTCCAGCCTGTACAACTTTTATGGCATATCAGCTCTTCATTGCCTCTCCATGCTGTCTATAAGTTGTGGTATCAATTCTGATATGCCAGAGCACAGAAACAAGTGGTTCATCTCAAGATATAGGCCAATGCACTCCACAGAGTTTTTTTCTGTCCAGGGAATTGGAAAAATAGGATCAGCTGTACTGTTCCAGTGGATGCACTAACATGGTTCCATTTATTCCACTCATTTCCTGCCAGAGGAGTGCACCCTGATAAATGAGAAGGGAACAGTGGTGGAGCCCTTGCTATAGAGGCAGAGAGATGGGGCATGTGAATAGTGAGAAGAACATTATACTGTAAGTAACTCAAAAATAAAGGTAAGAACAACTGCTCTAAAGTAATCTGCAAATAACTTTCTGTGGGACACCAGCTCACAGAGCACTGAAATGATATTGAGACACTATTATTGAATTTAGCCTTTCATTTTTCATCTCTCTGGACTATGAATTTTTAGTAATATTGGGAATAAAATTTTTGATGCTTGACATTTAATACATCTGATTCTTTTCCACAGCAACAATTGTTCAAAGAAAAATATTCCCTTTTCTCAAGCAAACCTTGTGAGGATAAATTTATTAATATATATGAAAAGCTCAGAATGTGCAGAGTAGGGAGGCAAAAAAATGGTTTAGGAGAATCTGGTTCTTTTTATTCTCTGCTTTGATATTGTAGTTGTAAAGTCTATGGCTCCAATTCTAAGCTTGCTTACATGCTTATAAATCAGTCTACTTTTACAGACATGTAGTTATTGGTGCAAATGAAGATTGGAATTAGGTGTTACCAGCTAAATAATCAGCTACTTGAAACTATTGGATCAGTTCCACACTTCAGACACAAATGAAACACCACAGCTAATAACAAACAAAAAATGTGTCCTTAATCATCTTTTCTTTTAAATCAGAGATAGTAAAAACTCTCATTGATATGCTCCTCTTTCCCATACTTAACCTTGATTTTATGGTATGGTACACAGTTTATGTCATGATAAGAAGTTGTCCCACCATGCACTTTTTCTTTCCATATGAAAATCATGGTTACATAGGTAAAGAACAGATTCCTTTTGCATCACAAATAAAAGATATCCTCAGATACGTGATTACAGTGAAAAGTCTTGATTTAAACTTATTTTAAGTCAGTATGAGTATTGCATTGATTTCAGATTAATTTTGCACCATAGCATAACATGACAAATCCAGAAGTTCAATCTGATTGCACACACTTTGAATAGCCAATAAAGTGTAGAGCGATATTTAGCAATATTTACTATGTATGTGATGGCAGCAAGGACTGACAGTAGCTTTGATGGAATCTTGGAATTGGTATCAGGTTAATATGAAATGAAGATTATTGCTGTCTGTAATCTCACCATAGAATAGTACCTCTCTTGATAATTTTATTATTGCTTAATGGAAAGCTCAACATTTAGACGTGAAAAATACACTCAACTGACTTAAGATAAATCTCTTATAATTTAAACTTTAATTTTCTTATTTTACAACATGGACAGTCTGTAAAGACTGTCTTGTCCAGACATGGACTTGTAAAACATATACTTTCCAGGGACTGTGATCTTCATAATTTTGCATTCTGTGCCACTATTTTTTTCTGGTTAGACGATGTCTGTAAAGAGAACTTTCATGGTACATTAAAAAAAAAAAAATTAAAAAAACCCCAGTGAACTAGAAACAACTTGTCAATGAGAAATAATAATAGAATCAGAATTGTAGCAGTATTTCTGCCCAATTACAATAGGTATCTCATGCTCCAGTCTCTATCTGTGGGATATATAAAAAGATTTTTAGTTTGTGTTTTATTTCTTTAGTTCTTTGACAATAAACCATGAGTAAGATATTTCAGAATGATATGCAGTGCAAATAATAATAATAATTTTAAATTTATTGAGGTGGAATGTCTTAAATGTGAGAAATTTGAGTGTTCATAATACTAAGGAAGTCAAAATTAATTATATTCACAAAATTTTTAAAATTATTGTTTTCCTTTTGATGTCTGCCTGGGCAAAATGAAATATCAAGTAAATGATCTTCGAGATTGTCCTTCCAGTAAAGTCATCTTAACACTTCTTAGCATTTCAATGCATTAAAAAAATGTTCTTCCCTTTTCTTTATCCCATTCCTTTACTTCTTACTACATGCCACTAGAAATTGAAGTAATATTTTTGAGTTCTTTCACACAAAGGCGGACATTATATTCACACCTCTGTGAAAACTGAAAATGAGAAGAACATGTAGTAATCACCAACTTTACTAAAATAAAGCACATATTGAAAAAGTAGAACTTTTCAAGTCTCAAGTTCAAATTTAAATGTTTTCTCTAAGTTCTGTTGCATATTCAATATGAGATTTTTGGTCCCTATCTGTATCTAGGCTTTCTGTATGGGCCAATGTCTTATGACTTCTTTCATATTGTAGTTTCAATATGCTGATTCATTCTGTACCTTGCTGTGTTACGTAATTCCTTCTGTTTTTACTGATCCTATGCACACAAGACATCTTCTGGATTTCATATTGCCTGTCAATTATAACAATCTTCTCATATTTTGTTGTTCAAAGCACTTACGTAATGTGGTTTCCTCTCTTTAGCTTATTTTTTTGTAATAATTAACCTTCATATAATTTTCAGTCCTTCAATACAAAGTACCAACCTTAATAAATAATTTGGTTTATTTTTGAATTTTGCCTGTCCTAGACTTTCTGCATTTCTGAGCATCAATAACTTAAGCCACAAGAGGCATTATAAAAAAATTTCCACTCTCCATAGATAAAACTTGAAATCTGTTGTGTATTGCCATTTTAGTCATTCTATAAGTGCCAACCCAGAAATACAATCAGTTCCAATGATTGGAGGGAGGGTATGGATGTCTAAGTTGTGCATAGACATCTATGTATGTGTGTGTATGAAGTTGAACCTGAGTCCCACATCAATCACAAAGTATAAATTATTTACTAATGCAGTTCTGTTTCACAAAGCCAGTATTTTTGGGGATTATTCTAAAATAAGACAATCAATACAACCAGAGAATGAAAGTAAGCTAACTGCAAAAATGAAACTAAAGAAATGCTGATATTAATACCTATGCAGGATAGATTAGGCTTCATTCTTTCCACACCAGCATCTCATTTAGAATTAGCAATTTTGGAAGACTATATGTCCAGTAACAGAAAATTCATAGCAAAATAAACTATTTTTGTAGGAATAATCCATCATTCCTACAAGAGTTTATGTCCAAGGCATCATACTTCTTCACCAGTTAACAGAAACAACAGGCAGATTAAAAAAAATGCTGGTCTCTGGTCCCTGTTGAAAGAATCATCTTTCACAGGGATATTTTCAGTGAATAACAAGCCAGAATAAAGAGCTCAAAAAAAGATTAAAAAAGAGGTAAAACATATGACAATTTCATTAGTGAGATTACCTGATGTAATTAAGAGATAGAGAAAGACCAAAAAACCCCAAAACTTTAGGAAGTGAGAAAGTACAAAAACTAAGGGCTGATAATAATAAGTACCTGAAAGAGGGAGTATTTTTGTTGTGAAGGTTTGTATATAAGCAGACAGTTTCTACAAAGATTGTTCAATTATACTTTTGAAAGATAAATCATGAAAACAAATGTATTCAGCCATATTAACAGAAATATGCAGTTAACCTGCTATTACTTGATAATCTTTACTTGGCACATCTGCCCACAGAAAAACAAAAAGATGAAAGCTACACTATAAAATGTTCCCAGTTGGTAGAAAATGTCTCATCTCAGAAATTTTAGACTTTATTACTAAATGTAGAACTGAGAGGAGTATGTTGTTTAAATAAGAAAAGCAGTTATTGTTTAATGATGTTTTGAATTCATAAAGGGCAAAAAAGCCTTTTCAAGTGGATTTGAAGAACAGGATAGAATGAATGCATTTGAGAAAGACAGACACTCACAAGAAATGCGTGGCTTTTTTCCATGTCTGTTTCTCATTGTTGGTTCCATTCACAAAGGAGTGAGCCTTCAGGCATTCAAATGCTTTGCAGTAATTATTCCCGAATGTTTGGTATTTATGAAAAATGCAATTTACTCTAGGGGATGCTTCACTAGCTTCACTACAAAGGCAAGTCACAATGGTACATTCAAACATTGCTATAATTATCAGCCTATCACTGATTTTTGTTTGTCACAGGCTAGTCTTTTCTTATAAAATACTTGCTCAAGGCTGAAATTTCAACATCAGGACCAAACTGGGAAATTTTCCCCACATTGAAAAAATCTGCTCATATTTGAAAATTCAAGGATAAGTTCAGAGCAGACTGTCTCTTTGAAGATGAACATTAGAGGCAACCCACACTATCTTTTAATGTCACCACTTCAATATACCAACTCTGATATAATACCCAATAGTTAAGAGGCAAAGTACTTGTTTAGCTGCTTCAGAAAACACCACAGAAAATGGGTTTCATCATTAATTATACAAGCCTAGAAAGTGAGCAGCCTTCTCATGGAAAGCCTAAAGCCTTCTCAAGAATGGCATAAGCTGCTGTTGTTACAAAGTGAGGGAGGGAAGGAGACAGACCCATGTGCAAGCAGAAAATGTGTTAGGTTTGGTAAGGGTCTGCATGCCTTGAAGTGGGCATTATTCCTTGATTTGCATGGAGGAGCTCCATGGAGATAACTTGATATCACACAGATCTAAAGGGAGTCTGCAGTGTAACACTGTAGCTACATCACATAATGACAAATATTTTGTCTGACAGTTTTTACTTACAGAAACAAATTTTTATCTGAAGATTCATATACGAAATTTGGCAAGATATTCCTGCCCCTAAACTATAGGTCTTCTTTTATCCAATAGAGAATAAAGCACGTTGACAAAATTTGCTTCTTGCTTGATGTAATTAACATTGAGCACGAGTGACTCTTAAGATTTTTCCTTCCTTTTGTAACTGGGGAAATAAAATATTGATTTGAGGGGAGGGTGGCTATTAAGCATTGCAATTACTTCACACAGTAGTTCCATTTAAAAGATGGAAGAAGTTTAGTCCCACATGCTAGAATCTAAAACCTTAAGAGTAAAGGAAAAAAGTTCTTTAGTAGGAATATTTCATTAGTTCAAATGAAGTTAGTTCACAGAGCTCTACTTGTGAACTCCTTGTATTTCTCATGTGTGCTTTACACCCCTGAATTCAATTTCCTAGAACATTAAAGATCAAATATAACTGGTAGGCCTTAGATAAAATAATAATCTTTTGAAGATAATTCTGTTAGATCATCTAGAGTATAATTGAGAAGGCTGAGAGAGGATCTTACCACTGGAGGGGAGGGAGTGACGAGCATGGAGCCATTCTCTTCTTGGTGGTCCCAGGCAATAGGACAAGAGGCCACTGGCAGAAGCTATGACCACCAAGGCCACCCCTCCCTCAAAAAGCCTTCTGACTGGAACTGTGCCTAAAGGAACTTAAGATAAGGTCAAGGTGACACTGTTGTCCAATTATCTCAGGTCTAGGAAGAAGTAAATGAGGTTGAGAGAGAAGAATGTATCCTCGAGAAAACCAAACCCAGCAGCTGTCCTGAAAACCAGTTCTAGCATGGTTAAATGTGGGGGAGGCCACAGCCCACAGACTCATCTGCTGAAGCCAGGTTTGCACAAACTCCCTCCAGAATGAAAGGGGGAGCAGAAGAGTTTTGGGGATGTGGTGTAACCCCTGGTCAGGGCGAGTGAACATCCACCCTCCCTCACACAAACTGGCCCAATTGCAAAGTCCCCAGCCCAGGAAGGTCACACCACAGGACATTCACGTGAGGGCAGCTGAGGGGGTGTCATCATCCGTCAAAGACCCCCAAAGCGCTCACCAGACTCATTACTGAGGCCCTGAAGCAGAGAACTGAACATGATGCCAAGTGATGCAACGCATCCAGAGTCTGCTGCAAGAGACTGTGTCCAATATAGCCCTCCCCACGGGGAGGTACCTGAGCATTCCCACCTGGCCCAAACATATAATAATCCATTGAACTCTATGTTTTGCAGGACCATCATCACCAAGAAGACCAGAGAAAGTGAATTGGGATCCACCGAGTGGTGATATTTTCTACTTAATCTCTCACTGTCCTTCTCTTTCTCTCCCACTCTTCCATGTTCTATTTCTTTCTATCTCTCTACGTAACATTTACTGTTATATAAAATCCATACAACTGACTTTGGAATATGGTCTCGTTTGCACTTTAATTCAGGCAGCCCAATCTTTCTTATAATTTTCATAACCAGATTATAGCAACGTCTCAGCAAACACATTTGAACAGAGGCAATAACAATACAAAAAATGAAGGTTCAAAAGGTGTTAAGCTCCAAATCAGTTTAAATTCAACATGCTGGCTAACAGAATGACACTTCATTTTAGAGATAGGGGTTTTGATTTTTCAGTCAATTTCTAAAGAATTAATATATACTTCACTCATAGACATTTATCTAGTCTTAACACTTAAGCAGTTAAAAAGCTCTTTTTTCTTTTAATAGGAACTCTTACAGAAATGTGATTTTTTTAGAAACTCCACAGTCTCCATCAACTTTGCCTTTAACTTGCTTTCTAGAATAGGACTCCTTCCTCCTGACTGCTGTTAGAGATGCAAAAGACTGTTCTGCAACCTCAATAAGGTGAGTTAAGAACATACTGTGGGCTTATTCCTTTGGATGTAAATCTGGTTGTTTGCTTTCTTTAGACTTCATTCAAACTCCTTGGGGGCTATTTTCTAGGTATCCATTCACAGAATTATAATTAGCCAGTATGCATTTAATGGACATGGTCCACTTTTACACACAGCCGTTTAACCTCCACACAGCCTTTTAACCTGTTTGCAATCACCTGAAGCTCAAAAGTAAAACAGTTGTATGATTTTCTCCTGCTAAACCAACACAAAAAAAATTCCCAAGCATATACAACTTATACAATGGTATTGACGTAAGTTCCATTATTTATACAGAGTAACACAAGTAAATCTGCCAAAGTATAGCCCTAAAATAATTTTTTTCTAATTTGCTGTTATTTGACCAAATACTACTCAGTTACTGTACTGGAACTGGAAAAGATGGAGTGATTTTTTTCACAGCAGCAGCATGCTGTGCCTTTAATTTCTCATTAAACCAGTGTTGATAACATACCAGCATTTTGGCTTTGGTTAACAGTTCAACAAAATATTGAGATTTTCTTTTTTCCCACTCTGACCCACTGTATTAGAGCAGCTCATTAAGTTTTGTAAATCAGAGGACATGTAATCAAAAAACATATTGTCATGGAATCAATATCCCTTATAAAGTAAATTTGTAGCTAACAAATTTAGTGTTGTCTTCTTTAAAAATTCATTTAATATATCGTAAAAAACATTCCATTGATTCTATTGCTGTGGTATTAATAAGTGAAAGCTGGTTGAACACATGTTTTGTAGGTGTCTGAAAACTTCCAAATGTTTCAGTGATAAATTGTGTGTTTAAATGAGCATTGCCCTCAGACTAAAATATTAAGCATGATACTTACAACAGTAGTAAATTTAGATGTGGGCCAGAAAAAAAGTGATTTTCTATTCTTGAAAGGATTTGCTGTTACTCATCTGAAAGTTTGAAGGTGTCAAAACAGCACATTTCAACAGTCCAATATTTTGTGTTTAAAAATAGATGAAGTTGGTCTTTTCCCTTCCACCCTTTTGTTCATTGCCTTCAAATTTATTAATTTTTATTTTCAACAAAAATGTTTCAAAAATGTGTGAAGTGTTTTATATAGCATTCCTTTTGACCCATCCTTTAAGTTCAGGGCTGAGTACTTAGCAAGTCTCAAGATGAATACAGTATGTGCACTTACTTACAAACCTACCATATGGTCCCTTTAGCTAAGGCTCATTCATCCAAAGCTGTCCTTTGGATGTAGGACAACTTTTTATCCACTTGATTAACTGAGAGTTTATGTATTTCCCTCTGCATCTATAATTATCTGAACAGCAGTATGATCTAGCATTTTAGACTGGTGTCACAAGAGCCTTAGAAACTCACAAAATGAGTGGTTTTGCTTTGATGCTAAGAACATAATTATTGGCAGAATCATTGTCCTGAAGCCACTCTTGTATTTTACATTGGTGCCATACAAAATTGTTCTGCTTATTCCCAAATTGACAAAGCCAATGGATGTCTCACTGGGTCATATAATATCAGTTCTCCACAGCTTCTGTGAACTCCGAACATGCAAAACATGTCCCTCCTATGTCAATTTGTAAATAAAAAATCAGGGTTTTTTTTTGTTCTTTCTACAGGAGATTTTTGATAAGGCATTTTAAAATAGTAAAGCACAGGACTCATGGTAGATGCTAAAGATGACTCCAGCTAGCTCTAGTCATGTCATCATGTCATACGTCATGATGTCATACGTCCACATTTGAGAGAGATACTTCTTTTATTCAGTGTAGGGAATTAGGCAAACTGAAGAGCAATTCTCATCAGGATTTTGAAGAAATAGATCAAAACCTGAAAGCTGTTATTTTTCTCAGTTGACCACACAGGGAATTGGGCTGAGTAGTTCAGATGCATACATTATTAACACCTACAGCTGGTCAGAGGTAACTCAAGTTCAGTAACTTTTGCATCATCTGAGAAGCAGATATTTCTGCTGTAGCTAAATCCTGCCAGAGGTGCAAAAATTTCCCAGAAGATCTAAGCAGGCCAGTGCAAATGCTGCGCAGATTGCTGCCCAAGTATAGAGCCATGGGTGCAATGGCATCTATCCTTGGCTCAGAAGATTTTAACTGTTTCCATGCTGTGCTGAGCCCTTGCCAGAGACCAGGAGCTGTTCCAGCTCTCTTCACACCATGCTCTCTGTCATATCTGGTGGGCTTATTGGTTTAGATGCTGGACACAGCTTCAGACCCAAAGTGGCTCCATGCATTTGGACAGCATAGCATCTTTCATAAAGCAAAAAGAACTGTTCATGAGGCTGATCCTGGCCACGTTAGCTCCGTGTGGAAACCATAGCACTAATTCTGTTTTCAAAACTCTGTGAGGCTCCAATTAGCATTGGTAATAGAGAGCTGAGTGAATTGTGATGGCATGAGTGGAAGGAATAGGCTCGTGCTGAACTCAGTACTGTGGGGACTCCGCTGCATCTGGCATGTGTGCTGGTTCAGGTGTCTCTGAATTCCACCACAGGCTATGTCTCTCTATTCCACCACAGTAAACACACTCAGTGGGTATAGAGATGCTAGTAATTCACAAAGCATGGCTTTCCAAAATCCAGGTGAAAAGCACATAAAACACGGTATTTAATTCTCCCTTGAATTTCATGTGCTATGAGTTATATTTCTTGTTTGCAGATTGTGTAAAAATTTTTTATAGGTTAGTTAATCAAAACAATATATATGTATCTGCATATCATCAGGTTTTTACCGGGCCTTTATGCCTGATATAATTTAAACTGATGTGTCCCTTTAATATATCTTTCTGCTTTTTTCTCACTTTACAGCTGAGAAAAATGGAATGATTAAAAAATGATGATCTTTGCATTCACCTATCTTTCATTTTATTTTAGTTTCTCTTAGTCAAAAAAAGAGATTTTTTTAAATTTATCACAAATAAAAAGCGAGTAGTCCTAGGAATGATAAAGTCTTAATAATATTAATAGTTTATTATAGTAACTTATAATAATTATTTTGTTGAGTTATCCATTCAAGAAACTGAGATTAAATACTATTTAAAATTCAGAAAGATAACCCTAAAAATTTCTGTGGATGGGTCAAGAATTTTCTGAGTTTTTTTTAATTTTATTTTTCTTTCTTGTAATTTGTTTGTAAACTGAAGTATACCTGACAGATTACATGAAAATATAAGAATTATTCTGATTTATTCTTTAAGATCTTACCAAAGATATTACCTTTAAAATACATCAAAGTAGAAATAAAAATAAATAAAACCAATGGGTCTTTCTAAAGAAGAAAAACAAGTAAAGGAATTATTTTCAGATTGCCTAAATATGGTCTTAGAATAAGAAAGTAGGCCAAGAAAATTATTAAATGTTAAGCCAGCCTAAACTCAAAACTTATTTATTTAACTTCTAACATAATATCAGAATTATCTAAAGAATAAACTATATTACACAAGAAAAAAACCTGGTCACCCTAAAAATGGAAAATTTTGCAGAGGGCAAGCAAACAGGAATGACTTTAGAAAAGTATCCAAAAATGGAAATAAGTACACAAAACTTTCTAAAAATTAGCGTATTTTAGAAACAATGGTACATTATGACCGAATTCTATATGTTAAAACCAGAAATTTTAGTGAAAATATAATTGTTTTATTTTTCAATTTCTTTAGTAGTACACATAGTTTCATCTCATTAATACTATGTAAAGATCAAGGTACGCATAGATTAAGGCATCATGTCTCAGGGGTCTCCATCCCAGGCTGATGGACTCAGTTGCTACTTTCCAGTTTGCCATTCAGGCACTGCCTTTAAAAGCACCCAGATACAGCACATAAAACAGGTCTTATCTCTCATAAGATATAGGTACAGATGGCCAAACCCTGCTCCTTCTCTCTGACTGTGGTTGAAGTTCACTACTGAAATCATGCATGCTCTCATTCTCCACATTCACTCAACATCGCTGTTTGGATGCCAGCCCTCTTTCCCCTCCAAATGAGTCTCCTCCTGTTCACTGGCTTGTTCAGCTTGATGTTTACTATCAAACAGGTGCATTAAATCACCCACCTGCTTCACAGTCTCCCCCCTCCCACTGATCCCTTGAACATCAATGCAGGTTTCTCTGCCTGGCTAATATCCACGATCAGACCTTGGGCTCCATACCCACCACTGACTTCACATATGGAGATTTCTCTTATTCACCCCATAGTCTGACTTGGTTTGCTACTGAATTTAGCATAAAAAACATGCACACTGGATTAAATTACCCAGGGTAATAATAAATACAGCTCTACCACCTTCTTTAGTCTGTGTATCTATGTGTTTAATCTATCACTTTCCTTGTTCCTTTTTATATTTTCTATAGTAAATAGTCCTTAACCAGGTAGCTAAATGGATCAGATTGGTCCATACCCACAGTGTTAGTGAACTAACACTTCCAAAATGCTCCATCTGCAATGCCAAGTGTGTCACTCCTCTATACATGGCCACAGCTTTGCAGCAATACCATTCCTTTGCTCATACACCCCTGATTTAAAATGTTCCCAGTCTGAGGTGCAATTACAGTATTCAACAGACATACTTTAAAATTTACAGCCACTCTGTAAGCTCTAAATAGACCTTCTCCTTCTGAGGAAGTAAATCCTTAGGACTCTTCCCTCAATTTAGTAACTTATGTGTAAGACTATACCTCAGAAGAAAACACAAATATATGATTGAAGAGTCCACACATTGGTCAAAGAATCTATGACTGCAAAAACAGACTGGGCAAACAACAGGTTGGAGCCTCAACTTCACATGATTGAGTTTTCAGGGTCCTTGGACATTTTTCCATAATCCTACTGAGTAAAACCTGTTTTGAATGATAGTCTGTAGTGTGCATTTATATACATTTGTAGGTAACTCCTCTACTGATGGTATTGTATTGTCTCCTGCAGCTGGAGTAACATGCATGATTTCCAAAATTGTTTCTCCAAAAAATCTTGGTAATGAGAATTAGAAAATCAGTCCATTTCTTTGCACTTCCCTCCTTTTGTTTGAAATGAAAATATAACTTTTTTCAAGCAGATTCCTCTACCGTTTTACATAGTTTTTTCTAATTAATACCTCAGCCTCAGCTAGGACTGTTGGACATTCTACAGATAATAGCACTTACAGCCTTTATTCACTATTGTCTCTTTTCTCAGAAAAGTCACCTAGAAATTCTGATGCTTTGTAATTAAGTGATACTTTGGTTTAGAAAACTTGTGATAAAACCCACATCAGTATACAGCAGTATACCAGTCAGTCCAACAGACTAGAGTTAAATACTCTGTGTGTGTTCATGCACATCTTGTACCCACAGATCACTTCCTGACACATCTTTTAAGCTCAGGCTTGCAGTCAGAGACCCCCACCCCACCCCTTGGCGACCTGATGAAAAAATCCTGCTCTTTTGTGATGGGACTTTATCCCATTTTACAACACCTTGTTATCTGGGATAGACAGGAGGATCTGGAGCATGCACCACTGACATACATATCTAATACTGAACTAAAGAATATTGTCAAACCTGTTGTAATCCTGAAATACTGTTTTGAAGTCTGTGCAGATTCATGAAAGTATCAATTATGTTATCTCAGATACTGGATCACTCCACCTATGGTGCTGTGAAGACCCTTGATAAAGTTAAGTTAATCGCTATGTTGCTGAATATGTGTTACTGCTACCACTGCACTATTTTAGATAAAATGGAAAAAGGGACAAGCCACTTGAAAAAAAAATCACTCCATACTTAAAGCCAGACCTGTTTCAGGGGATTTATATAATGTTGGAAAATTATTTATATGGTTGATTTTTGAACATATTTTCTCCTCTTTTCATACATCTCTGCAGATTTGGGCTTTGCTAAGACAAGGAATGGAAATTTTGAAAGATCAAAACAAAATCTGTTCACACAAGATTTCCGGCGAAGGTTGACAGTTAACAAATGAACCTCAGTATAGAAACTTTTAAAGTTTTTTTTTTTTTATCCTTATTGATGGTGTTATAGGGACTCTGTTGTTTCTGATGTTGTGTCTCCTCTTTCTAAATTCCATTTCCTTTTATTTTTTTTCCTCTGGGACATTTAATGGAAGCTAGTGCTTGCTCTTCTGACTCATCCTCAGTCTTCTAGTTCTGAGAACTGAAAAGTATCATTATATTCAGATTCAGAAAAAAGTATTCTGTCAAACACTGTAATTATATAGTCTGTCACTGTTCTTTTTCAGGCTCATCCTCAGCATTAGAATTACACAGTTCTGCCTGTTGTATATTAGCTGAAATTTTACTGCCTAACTTTCTTTTTACTTTTACAATTCTTTGTTATTTAATAGCTGAATAGAAATGCTAATAGAGATATGACTAGACAGGTCAACATTCATAATATTCATAACAGCTCTGCATCTCTTTTTTAACTGCAGTGAAATAGTCTACGGGAATTTAACACATTCCATAAAATTCAAATGAGAAGAATGGTCTCACTTCATGTAAAAGTTTAAAAAATGCCTATTTTTTTTCTTTCTAGACTGAGAAAAACCATCAATTTAGAGTAATTTATGATGAGAGAGCCCCAAAGGGGTATCTCCTATATCTCAAATAGAGAATACTTGCCTATTCTGTGGGTGCCCTGATCCAAATCTGCTTTTTAAATAAGAGAATTTATGCTGAAGTTTTCTTCTACCACATAAACATCACAACCTCTGTCACATGGAGTTATTTTTGCACTCTCTGTTCCTATAAATATTTAATTAGTTACACAAAGTGAAACTATTCCAGCAAGGATGTTAAATTCACACATGCAGTAGCATGCATTTGAAAGCTTTTGTATATGCCATAAAATAAAGATTCTGAGCCCATTTTTTCTTTAATTCAAGTGAAAACCGTGACAGCTTACCTACTTAATTATTAAGGGAAGATCTATGTTTTGTCTGGCAGCTAAGATGACTGCACTGGTGATGCTTTCCTTGAAGTTTTCATATTACTGCTGATAAGTCATAACCTAATACTTGATATTTTATCAGAAAGTCCCATTAATATTCAATGTTTAGCTACCATTGTCTGCCCATTCTTTGCCCCTGAAGTAGTCTCACATGGCTAGAATATGGTTTAGCAGGCCATATGAGTATGCAGGATCTCCCTTAGTACAAGAACACTTGATGAAACTGTTTATTTTTGTCTGGTTTAGATATATAGAATATGATATAAATGTAAGGATTGGTGAAAAAAACCCTAGGACACAACCATCTGACACTTAAAGTCATCTTGGAGAACATTCAGTCATCTGTTACAGTCCAATTGCTTCTCTTAATAGCCAGGCCAATCTTGGAAAATAGACTTGCGTGATATTTTCTGCTCTTTATATGGTGTGTTTAAAATCTTCATGCACAAAAAACAGCCACACACTTCCAACCTGAATGATTTTCTTCTTGCAGAGAAGAAGTAGAGGAGATTCTGGAGAGTCTTGTGGCTTTTCCTGTCATTCTGTAGATACATATAGCAACTTTTAAGGATAGTATTAAATAAATAAATTTATTGTAACTATGAAAAGTTGAATAAGCTACTTCTCTGTATCTTACAATGTGAATGTAGGTTAAACCTCTCTAAAACTTGCCCATTTTATGTGAAATATTTGCTTATCTGCTTTGCTTCTGTGGCATGAAATCTCCCTTTATAGATCATATACATAATTGCAGTGGACTTTGCTGAATTAATATGCCATGGGTTTGTGTATATCCAAGATGAAGAGTTCTAAGCTAGTCAGCATCATATGCTCAGAAACTTTTTATAGCACCATCTACCTTGCAGGGATCATGATAGATTTCTTAATACTTTAATACATATAAGGAGATTAAGGAGTATTTTGATGTAGTAGATGAACATCTACCAGACAGAGGACACATAGTGAAATGAAAAATGTGATTTTTTCCCTGGTATAGTTTTGGAATTTTTTTCATTAAGACTAATTGTGTGCATTCCCTGTAGTATTTGGAGCGGCTTTAATTTCTTTCTTTATTCCAAATACACAAAAATAGCCATTTTCACTGTGGCACCCTAATGTCTAACAGATATTTGAACCAAACAACTCTCCTAACTATGCTGGAATCTAACCAGACCATTTATTCTGTTAGAAATGGAACAAAGGATGACAGCTGCAGGTTTTGGGGCAGTTGTTTTTTTCCCTTCAATCTTTTCTGCTATGCAAATTAAAAACAAAAATTCTGACTGACACAGTAGACCAAAATTCATAACTATAAAACTGAAAACAACGATTGTGTTCTTTTCACAAGCTGCTTTCATGTGTCTAAATATGACAAATTTTAAGCTCGAGTCACTTATAGCACTGAGTAAGCAAGATAAAATATTTAGTGCTGTTAGATGTTGAGCTTCACTTTTTTTGTGCCTTCTGTCATTAAAGCTATTTGATTTATTTTTACTTGTGTCCAGTTGCATTAGTATTGAAATATTTCTTCACTAAAAAGCAAATATGTCTAATTCATTGGCTTCTCTACACCATGTAAAGTAGTTGCATGGAAGCCTTTGAGGAATGAAAGGATAATGAAAAGTCATAAACTGTTCCTTGAGATGTAGAGCTTTTTCCCAAATTAGGGAATGTAGTGTTCCACTGGTGCCTGCCTAACTCAGATGTACATACATTCAGATCACTTACAGAGAGCAGGTACATTAAGGTAGCTATAAAACACCTGCCACTGTAATTAAGATTCAAACCAGAACTTCTGCTACAGCTATCTTAGCACAAAAAAACATACCTATGTCATATATATTGTCAGGCATCTACACTGGAACATTATACTATATAAATTTTAGGAAAAATACATAAATACATAAACATAATAATCTTGAGAAAAAATTATTTGAACTTGGTATAAGAAAAGAAAACCAGCCAAATCAACAAAAGCAAAACCTGGCAGGCATTCTCTGTATTTTTCTAAGTTTATATGCAGTTTTATTACTAAACTTTTTTTTCTGGTAACAAAAGTATGTGTAACATATCCCTACATTCAGCAACAGTTGCTATTGACATTAGTTATTAAAATCACCCAATTTGGATCTTAGTCCACACACATTGCACTGAAACTTTACTCCATATATATCCATTCAAATTTTTACAGCTCTGAAAAGAATTTCTAACTGTTACTAATGGGTTTTCAATAATATTTAAATCCTTTCCTGCACAACAAAAACATAGGCTGTCTCCAAGGCTGCAAAAATACAAATGGATTGGAAAATTGAATAGGTTAAAAGTCATTGTATCTAAACCTCTCAACTTTCTCTGTCCAGAGAGAGCTGGAAAGGAAGGTAATCTGAAATATCGAGGCAAAGTATTGAAATCTGCCATCCAAAGGGAAAAAAAAAGGAAAAAAAAGCATTTCCTGTCAAGGCTTTCTGCTTCATGACTGAAGGTTTTAGTGTCACATTTTTCAGAACTGACATTTCTTCTCTTTAAAGGAGAATTTCTATGGTGCTGAAATAGACAAAACAATAAATGGCCTTTGTGAAACTGGGACATTTAATCAACTGCCCAGGTTGTTTACTGCAAGTATTCTCCTGCACCACATGCATTATTACTATCAAGAGGACCATTTCACACATCAGCACCTTACAGAAGATGCAATTTTGGTTTTGGGAAGGTTTGGAAGGAATGTGATATTTCTGTCACTCTCCTCCTGACACTTTGAAATGACAGTGACATCTGGAATGTGTGTCACCCTGGATAAATGGGAAACCACATGGTCCATAAACCAGACACAGTGGTCATTCAATGTTCCTTTTACTCTACAGCAAAATAAGCCACAAGTACCTCTTTCTGAAATGCTTGTTTTAATTTCTAAATACCTTGTAGTAGGAGTTCCCAATCAATATATTCACAACACATGTACTGCAGACATTCCTAAACTAGACATGATGGAAGTTGAAAAAAACTCCAAATCCATACACTATACACTATCTTCAATTCAGAGAATTCTGTCTTTTTTATTCAAATCTTTCCTTAAACTAGCCAAATCTCAGGGCATCTAGTCTTTGGTGATTATCAGGAAAGGAAGTCTTAAGACAAAGAACCTACAGTGAGAGCAATTTCCTTACAATTAAATTGAGCTAAAGCGTCTCTCTTCAGCATTGTTCTTTTGAACTGAAAATTGGTTTATGACTCATTCTGCTGAAGGCAAATATCAAATATTTCAGAAATGTCTCACCCTAGACTTTCAACCAGTAAGTTTAAGTCAAAACCCCATTTGAGACATTCACAAGTTGATGAATGAAGAGGTTATAGCAGAAGAAGTAAAGAGAGTAGAATTGTCAGACTAATAAGACCATGAATAGAAAGGACAATTAATTGCCTATGACCAAGGTTTGCAGGTCAAGATCACTCCTGATCCTCCTTGGAGATGTAGCCATGAAGAGTTACGGAAGGGTAAAAGGATAGACCAGAAAGGGTGACACAGTTGTGGATGTTTGCTACAGACTGCCTGATCAGGAGGAGAAAGTGAATGAGACATTCTATAAACACCTCAAAGCAGCCTCAGAGCCACAGGCACTGGCTCTTGAGGGTGAATTTAACTATCCTGACATCTATTAGAGAAACAACACAGCAAAGCAAAAAGAAAGGAGTTAAGGTTGGAGGCAGCTGTAATGGGGTCACAGCAAAAAGAAAGGAGTTAAGGTTAGGGGCAGCTGTAATGGGTCACAGCAGGCTTGGCTGTAGAGCCCATGAGACGTGGCTGTAGAGCCCATGAGACTGTGGGGTTCAGTACCTGGTAAGAAGGAGGCAGGCAACAAGTCAGGTTGCAGCCATGTATGGTGGTTTGATCCAGGCTGGATTCCAGGTACCCACAAAAGCCACTCTCTCTCTTCCTTCACCACAGGATAGGAGGAGAAAATATAATGAAAATGTCATGAGATAAGGGAAAGGAGAGATCACTCATTACTGTCATGGGCAAAACAGACATGACTTGGGGAAATTAATTGAATTTATCACTATTCAAAATCAGGGCAGGATGATGAGAAGTTAAAAAAAAAATCTTAAATACACCTTCTCCCCACTTCTCCATTCTTCCTGGACTCTACTTTCTCTCCTGCCAAGGGTGCAGGGAGACAGGAATGGGGGCTATGGTCAGACCATCACAGCAGATGATGCTGTTTCTGCCACTGCTTTCTCCTCAAGGAGTGGAGTCCTTCCCATGGGAGAAAGTCCTTCATTAACTTCTCCAACATGAGCCCTTCCCACAGGCTAAAGTCCTTCATTACCTTCTCCAGTGTGAGTGCCTCCCATGGGGTGCAGTCCTTCAGGAACAATGTGCACACTGTGGGTCCAGTATGGCCAGCAAGTCAAGGGAGGTGATCCTGCCCCTCTGCTTTGCCCTGGTGAGGCCACACATGGAGGCCTGTGTTCAGTTCTGGGCTCCTCAGTTCAAGAGACATGGAGCTCCTGGAGTGAGTCCAGCAGAAGGCAACAAAGAAGATTAAGGAGCAAGCATTTATTTTATGAGGGCCTGTTCAGTGCTGAGGACAGATGACTGGGGCAGGGGCTCACCAATGTGCATAGGAAGGGTCAGTGGCTGTCCAGAGGATGGAGCCAGGCTGTGCTCAGTGGTGCCAAGGAATAGGACAAGAGGCAATGGGCAGAAACTGATGCACAGGAAGTTCCACCTGAACATAAGGAAGAACTTCCTTACTCTGCAGGTGACCACACACTGGAGCAGATTGTTCAGAGAGGTTGTGGAGTCTCCCTCACTGGAAAAGTCAAGAACTGTCTGGTCGCAATCCTGTGCCACATGCTCTAGGATAACCCTGCCTAAGCAGGGGGATTTGACCAAGTGACCTCCTCTGGTCCCTTCCAATCTGATCCATTCTGTGATTCTGTGAAAGTTTTATCCATGACAGTGACCTCAGGTTTAATCTAGTAAACTTTTTTCATTACAATATGAGGGCAATAAATTTGCTAATTGTAATTTTGGATATTTTGTCTTTTTTTTTCAGTATTTTTCAGGCAAGTATTACATTATTACAGGACATGTCTGTGCTTTTTAGGTTTATATTTCAGTTTAAAATATAGCATTTTACTATTAATAGTAAAATGCTTCTACTACAGAAGAAATTTATTTTAAATGGGAGATTTCTTTTTTTGGTTTTGGTTTTTTTTAATCATTGTAATTATCAATACATGGATAAGGCAGTACTTGTCATCATTAGTAAAATTAGCCAACACATCTACTTTCAGTTATTTTTAATTTTGCTAATCTTTCTTCTTTGTACTGAAATTTTCCATGCTATGTATTTGCCTTAGGCTGGAATATTATTTTGAAACACTTATATCAAGCGGAATCAGAGAAAGAGGGGAAAACATACTATTTAAAAAATCTCTTCTGTTTCATGGAGAAGCTCTCAGATGAAAAACTAATGTAAAGAAGTCCAAGGGACAAAACGATCAGTTCAAAAGGAGTAGTTGGGACAGCAATATTAGTACTGAGTCAATATTTCTGGGAGACTTGGGACTTTTTGATTTTTTGAAATATGCTTTTGCATGTATGTAATGTCTTTAGGGTTACTTGGCTTGCTTGCTTTGTTTCTTTTTGTTTGATTGTTTCCTTTTAATGAGTTTTCTGAAAATGTATTAAGACTGGTAATTACAGGAGTATGAAACTGCTTGAGAGAATAGATTGTTTATTTTAAGTAATTAAAATATTTTGCTTTGTCAGCAGGACACAAGTGAGAAAAAAATTAATATTTTGTATACTAAATCAATAAATATCCTTAACTCAGAATAGCCAAACATGGGGTATCAGTGACTGTCATAGACAGTGACTTGAAGCTGGTTTATATGGCAGATTGATGTAACTAAACACATTATATGTGACTGTGCTAATATTATCACAGTAAGTGTTAGCATACTGGAATTTATTGTTCCTTAAAGCATCTCTGAATCAGCCCTGACAATATTTAAATTCAGTAAAGGTGAAAGCAATAGTGAATTATACTCCTAATTTACTAAGATACTATTCCAGCATAATTTTCCATGGATCATGTACATAAACTATATTTCAGAAACAGGGAAATTTATTTATATTAATTGCTAGAGCACAGCAAGCTTAAAGAACAGAGAAGAATTCTTATCTGATAAAATAAAGTGGTTAATGTGATTCCATTAAAAACATAATACCAAGAACATTATCAAAGCTGGATAGTAGAGACTGGATTTTAGCAAACAGAGATATATTTACTCCTCAGCTTAGCTTTAAGATTCAGATTTTTTCACTGCTTGTACGACGCCTTAATATAGAAAACTGACTTCATTATAGCATTTAAGTTTCTCATATGAGAAATGGGAACTAACTCAAAAAACCAAATCTCATCCTTATCAGTTTTAGTACTAAAGTTGCAATCTTTCATATTTTTATTACAGTTAATGTGTACAGCTGAAGACATTCTTTATTCATTTGGTATCAGAACCATGTGTGCCTTGAAATTAATGAATCAAACTCAGACTATGCAAGGTCAATTTAAGCTTGTCCTACTGCATGTTTTCCTGTAGTTTTACATTATGCAAATTGCAGGTGATGATGTGAAGCTGACAGAAAGCCCTGAAGTCATGAACCTGGATCACAGCCATGAAACAGAAATTAGAATAGCTGATGACCCGAGAAAATGACCCTACCTTGTCTTTCTCAGCAACTGAAGAAACTTTCCTTCCTTCTAATGCAGACTTTTGGAGAGCTTTTGCTTTTATCTCCTCAATGAGATTATTTGACACATAAGCTCCTTTAGAGCTAAAAAGGAAAAAAATCAGGTTTAAGATTTCCCCAGAAAGATGGAAAAATGAAAAAAACCAAAAAAAAAAAGAAAGAAAGAGAAGAGTAAACTTTACGGTGCTTTAAACTCTCAATTGGATTCCGACTGACTGAAATGAAATGCTTTAATATACCTTATTCTCTGTACAGATGATTCATTACATAATCACATTCCATTTGGAAAAAGATATTTTAACGGTAATTATTCTGTCATTCCACATTACCACTAACTTCGCAGACAAAAGACCCATAGGGAGAAAAAAAATGCACCACAGGTCTCAAGGCTTAACAGTTTAGGGAGAAGACCTTTCATTTCACTGGAAATATTCCTACTTTCACTAGCAAAGAACAGACCAGTACACTTGTCATAAATTTCACAACTCATGGAAGATATTTTTACCTCATTATGTGCAGGTTGGATAGCTGCCAATAGTATTTCAAATGATTTTGAAAGGCTGAGGCATTTTAACCATTCTATGTAATGCCACTGGCATTATGCACATATGTAAAATCCATAGATGTAGCTATAAATCAGTGTAGTTGGTGACATGTTAAATAAACTATTATTATAAATTAATGTTATATATTATTTAATTATTCTAATATTAAGGTATTATTAGAAATTATTCCTGATTTTTTTGTCATACCTGGAAATTTAATGTCTAAGCAGACTAAAAAATCATGAAGAAGAGTTGACATCCTTTAAACTAATAAACCATTCAGACCATAATGATACTGTTTTGGCTATATCTGTCATAATTAAATATTACATTTAAATACTATTAATTTGTGCAAAAAGTGCTATAGAGACTAAGATGTGTTGATGAATCTTTTTTGTACTTTGTGCCAGTATTTCTCTCCCTGCTTTTTCTTTAATCTCTTTTATCTCCTTCTGCTCCCTACAACCTCTAAGTAATATCCTTATCTTTTAGCTTATGCTTTGAATGCTTCCTATAACCAGCCACTGCTTTCCAGGCAGTATGAGTAGCCAAAGTTCCACAGCAGCCAGCAAACAGAAGATATCTCAAGCCCTACTTGCACACCATTAGCAATCATGATCCCTGCCTAAGATTCACCATCCCTGTCTTATGATGAATTCTATAAAATTCCTGCCACTGCAGGCCTAAAATCCTTAAGGTGTTTTCTTCTGTTTTACAGACACATAATCCCTTTTCTTAATCATCATGGAACAAATGATTATCCCTGGTGGGCTCCTTCTCATCCCCAGGCCAGTTCAGGGGATGAGAGAGGGTGTCAGTCTTCACAGTATGCTGCTGCTGGATGTAGAGATTATTAGGTCTGGTGAGGTACTGTGCTTCTGTGTGGGAAAGACAAATCTTCTGTAAGTCTGCCTTCCAAAAAGCATATTTAAACAGCAGTTTTATGAGCAAGGCTCATGCACTTGAACCATGCATAGGCAGGAAGAGTTAGGTGAAAATGTAATGTGCAAGCCATATATTCTACTTTGGTTCTGGTCCTTATATGCATATCCTGGAAGTGTCTCTTACTCTTGGGACTGCCTTGTGGATGTGACAGCCTGGTCAGAGAGCTGATCAAAAGCTTAGAAAAGCTAGAGAAAAAGCTGAGAAAGATAAGTTTTCCCAGAATCAGCCTGGAAGACTTAAGGGAGTTGAAGATAAAAAATGATAGACAATATTAAAAACAACCTGCAGGTGTTGTTTTTCCTACAACACCTACAAGATCCTGTTGTGTTTTCTTGTTATTCTCATAAGATTGTTTATAAAAGGGCATCTTGTTAATTAGCCAGTCAGATGAAGTGTTTTAATTAAATGACCAGTCAAGTCCACCTGTATTGATCAGTGTATAAAAATAAGCAGTTTGGAGTAAAGATTTGCTACTCAGCCTTCTGATGGCTCTGTGTCATTTTTTAGTAAACAGCGATACTGGCTTTTTAAAACTCAGAGTCTCTACCTCCATCACCTGTTTCCATAGGTGTTGCGGGGTTTTGCTACTGTTTTATTCAGTTCACTGCATGCCAGAGCTCTCTGACATCCCACAATGGGTCTCTGTAGCAGGAAAGATCAGCTTTCTGTTTCACATAAATAAAATAATTTCCCAGTACAAGGCAGGGTGCACTCATCAGACTCGCTCTAAAAGCGAAAACCCCTTCTTCCTCTCTGGCTTCTCCACTCATATTAGAAAGTGTCATCATCAGAATACAGCAAGGGACTGGAATCCTATTATTTGTTATTAATTATTGAAGCATAGGCTTGAAGAAATATTGTCTCACTATCTCTCCTTCTCCCACTGGAGTTTCCTGTCTGAGCTGTGTTACATGCCGTAGGCTTGACACAGTTTCTCTGGTTGTTCTGCCACAGGAGAGAAAAGAGAGAGATCCAGAGTACTGCAGAGATGTGGAAGCAGATCTACCACACAGCCAGCTTGTGCAGTCACTGTGGATTTGCCATGAGTGGATCTGTCTGCCAAGCTGTGCCGGAGGTCACCAGGAAGAACCAGTCAGTACATATTTCACAGCCACATGACAGAAGTCTCTGTGTTGTAGTCAGTCCTTAGGCACGCTTTGGAGCTAAATTTATTTTCTATTCTACGAACCCACAAAATGTTTTTTTTTTTTTTTCTAGCTGAGGTTGGAAGAGCATTTGGAAATTATCTCCCAAATGCCTGGCAGCTCTGCAGATTTTGTCTCTGAGCAAATACATTGTTGTGTGATCTTTCTATTTTAAAAACTGATTTGTTTTGTTGTTTTGTTGCTGTTAGTCCCAGAAGGATTGTACAGACATCCTCATTCACAGGTCATCTTATTTCTTAATGAAAACACATGGTTTCCATGTCCCTAAAGATTTCCTATAGTCAAGGCATGGCTTTCATTCAGTGTGCTAGTTTGAATTTTGACACTGGGCTTGATATTCCCTGTGCACACAAAAGATTTGCTTACACAGCCATTCAAGTAATTTTGTTCTTGCTGTTCTGGATTTCATGCATAGAAATATTTTTCATTGAAAAAGACATCACACCAAGACCTAATTGATACTCTTATGCCAAGAGATGTTTTATTTCCTATAAGTAATTATGGAAGCAATAATAATTAAGACAAAGAGCCATGAAAGTTTGGGAAAACTTACATGGCAGCAAGGTTTTTTAAAGTAGAAAAAATTAAGTGTTAAGTACTCCACTAGTACAGGACGATGGAGCATAATTAAAGTCAAATGGGGAAAAAAGTCTTTATATAAGGTAATGCAATTGGAGTCTATGGATCTGCAAAGAATAGACTCTGACATGAAATAAGAGTGATTGTATCACTATCAGCACCCCACCATAGAAAAAAATAAGCCTTTAATTCAACATACAAGTCTACTTAATTATAAGGAAACTCTTATATGATCAACTCATTTGTCATGTACAAGTGCTGACAAAAAATGGTTTGTCAGAAGACTGAAAAACTGTATGCTGCAGAGTGGCTGAGAGCTTTCTGGCCTCACAGATGGCTTGTGTCTTTTAAGGAGAAGCAAAAGTCAGCTTTACATAATTTTTTCTTAGATTTAAATGAAAAGCTAATCAGTCTTATTAATCTTTTTGGCTTAGTCTGATCTTAGATTTGTTTTTGTAACTGTTCCACACTTTAAACAGTTATTTTTTCTTGTTTCCAACATACCCCATTTCTCATGGGCATAGATTATATGCATTCAAGGACATATTTTCCTATTTTTACTTTTCTAAAATCTCCTGGAAAAGCTGAATCCTCACATATTCATTTGGACTAAAAATATTCTCTGTCTACTCTCTCTTTCTAGGCCCCAGAGACTTCCATGACTTTAATCACTGAATTTAACTACAGACTGACTCTAAACCTGGGTTTGCTCACCTCTCTTTGCAGTGTACTAATTTATTTCTGGATGTACTGTGAGAAACACTACTGTAGTATGCAGAATTCTTCAGCACAAGCTATGATTTCAAACTGACAGGAAACTTATTTGTCTTCTTACTTAACAGCATTCATTTATTTCTTAAATTCTCTCTCTGAGACCAGCATGGAGACAATGAAATAAAATTAGAACTTATAACCAGAGCATATTTTAGTGTGCTTGTTTGGTTTTTCATTTCACCAGCACAGAATCACATTTCATATAAATCTAGTTAATGGCATTATGATTTTTTGTGGTAGTGAAAAAAAATCATCTTCTTTGTAATACCCACCTCCAAGTTTATCATAATGAATAACTATCACAGTCTATTAATTTTTATTCTTCACTTTTTTGCAGTACACTGATCAATAATGGACTGTATTCAATCAGCTTTTTAAGGTTGTACTCTTCTCCACCTGCAATTCCACTAATCATAAAAAACATAGCTTTATTTCATATTGCTTATTTCATCTGAACAAGATCATATCTGGAAAAAATAAATACAGGCATGCAAAAACAGGAACACAGGGAAGAGGAAGGAAGTGGCGGAAGGAAGTGGCGGAAGGAAGTGGCGGAAGGAAGTGGCGGAAGGAAGGAAGGAAGTGGCGGAAGGAAGTGGCGGAAGGAAGTGGCGGAAGGAAGTGGCGGAAGGAAGTGGCGGAAGGAAGGAAGGAAGGAAGGAAGGAAGGAAGGAAGGAAGGAAGGAAGGAAGGAAGGAAGGAAGTGGCGGAAGGAAGTGGCGGAAGGAAGTGGCGGAAGGAAGTGGCGGAAGGAAGTGGCGGAAGGAAGTGGCGGAAGGAAGGAAGTGGCGGAAGGAAGGAAGTGGCGGAAGGAAGGAAGTGGCGGAAGGAAGTGGCAGAAGGAAGGAAGTGGCGGAAGGAAGGAAGTGGCGGAAGGAAGGAAGTGGCGGAAGGAAGGAAGTGGCGGAAGGAAGTGGCGGAAGGAAGGAAGGAAGGAAGGAAGGAAGGAAGGAAGGAAGGAAGGAAGGAAGGAAGGAAGGAAGGAAGGAAGGAAGGAAGGAAGGAAGGAAGGAAGGAAGGAAGGAAGGAAGGAAGGAAGGAAGGAAGGAAGGAAGGAAGGAAAAAGAAAGAGAGGAGAGAGAGAGAGAAAGAAAGAAAGAAAGAAAGAAAGAAAGAAAGAAAGAAAGAAAGAAAGAAAGAAAGAAAGAAAGAAAGAAAGAAAGAAAGAAAGAAAGAAAGAAAGAAAGAAAGAAAGAAAGAAAGAAAGAAAGAAAGAAAGAAAGAAAGAAAGATTCAATAAACATGATTCATCTTCAGATCTATGTAGTTGAATGACAGCTACATTTAAATAAGAAAAAAAATATTATGTCTGCACCAGCAAGTATTGGGAGAAAATCTCAGTATTTTCCCCAATTTATAAGTCTGCTGGCACCAGCCAAATCAGGTTTTGGACAAAATCATTTGATATCCCTTATTTGCAAAACTGGCTGGGAATAAGTTTATCATTAGCTGACTGCAGCATTGTGTCTGCACTCCCATAAGAAAGAGGGAGAGGAAAAGTAACAAAGAAAACACTGTACACTTTCCAACCCTTATTTAAGAGCATGTCAGGTTCAAACACTAAGAGACATACTGTCTCTGGAGACTAAGGCAGAATAACCATCTTTCCTATGAACTCTCCCTTCTCCACATTGATTATACAAGAAAATTAGACTTCTAAATTTAATTGTGTTTTTAAGCATAATATTTCTGAGCTAATAACAATTTTCTCCTTACTAATGCCAGAGTAAATTATTATACTGGAGGTGTAATAGGCAGGACTTCATTAAGAATACATATCTGCAAGTGAATATATATTTCTTTCCCTTTTTTTTTCCTATTTCCATCAAAATTGCTGAATTAAAGCTGAATTGGCTTTAAACTGATAAACTCTCACATACAACAATAGCTTTAGTGTAAGTGATGGAAATAAGCATCTACAAAAGAGAACAAATTCACATCCTAGGATAAAAACAATAGTTAACTTCTCTCTGTGCTGATAAAATCTGCCAAATAGGCTACAAAAAGTCCTTAGAACTCATAAACCGGTAGCATCTTGTCCCACAAAGTCACTTTGCATTACAGGTTTGATTGTGTTCACTAGGGCTTGCATAAAAACAAATTTGGAAACAGTGCACTAGAAACTGGTGGAAAATTAAAACTTAGTGTCACCATGGGAGCCTTAAGAACTGTTGAAATGAATGGAAATGTTGGTTTTAGAGCTCCATGTGCCCATCTCTTCTTGAACCTGTTTGTACAGGGTCTGAGTGTCTTGTGAGGTGTATCTTCAAGGACAGCTGGAAGGCCACATGAGGCAATGAGACGTATGAGGGTTTGGGAAGGAGAATTAATTGAAAACAAAACTGAATACTGCATACAGTGGTCTGATAAAACTTCTTTTAAAGTAAGTTGGCTAGCAAAAAAAGCTATATTCTACATTGCCCCCTGGAAATACGAACAATCTTTTCTCTTTTTAACATGCCCTCATTTGAGCAGCACTACATAGAATCACAAAAGCAAAGAATCCAATCAAGAAAAATCCTGGGTTCTTACTGATTGAAAGGTTCTGATTGAATAGAAGGTTTGTGTCTCTGTTGAAAAAGAGAAGTAGAAGCAACCCTTGCTCTTTTCCAGAGATCTTGGTCAGATTGGGCATATGGACATTCAGGCAAGCACAGTGAGATAAGTATTAGAACAAAAAAATCCCCAAACTTATGGCCTTTTGAAAGAAAATAGTCTTTCTAAATCCAAGGAAGAACTAAAACACCTTGTCAGAACAGGTTGGAAAGGAAAAAATTGTGTTCTGCTGGAGGAAGTTCTTGTTTTTGCCTTCTACTGCCTGGCAGTAAGTATAACAGAACAGGCGTATTTCATAAAACAATAACTTTATGAAGTTCTGTGTGCTTATGTAAAACTAGGCAAAGAGGAGTGTCCTGGGGTGTATCAGGCACAACATCACCAGCCAGGCAAGTGAGGGGATTAACTCACTCTGCTCTGCATTAGGGCTGCCTCATCCCAAGTGCTAGGGGCAGTTTTGGGTGCCACAATGTAAGAAAGACATTAAACTGCTGGAGAGCATCCAAAGAAGGGCAGGGAGGATGGGGAAGGGCCTTGAGAGGAAGCTGTATCAGGAAAGGCTGAGCTCAGTTGGCCTGTTCAGCCTCTAGAAGAGGAGACTTATGGGAGACCTCACTGCAATCTGCAACTTCCTTGTGAGGGAAAGAGGAGGGGCAGGCACTGATCTCTTCTCTGTGGTGATCAGTGATGGAATCCCAGAGAACAGCCTGCAGTTGTGTCAGGTAGGCTAAGGTTGGATAACAGAAAAAAGTTCTTCACCCAAAGTGGTGTTAGGCGGTGGATACGGGATGTGATCACTGCACCAAGCCTGACAAAGTTCAGGAAATATTTGGACAATGCTCCCAGGCACAGGATGTGACTCTTGGGGATGGTGCTGTGCATGGCCGGGAGCTGAAAGCGATGATCCTTGTGGGCTCCTTCCAGTTCAGCTTATTGTGTGGTTCTGTGATATCATGAAGTCTTGTGCAGAGCAGTCAGGTTTAAAGTTTTAGACCTTACTATCAGTATTTATAGGACTTTCTAATTTTAATAGAATGGCTTGTTTATCTTGTTTGGAGTTACTGTTGTTTGTTTGAATTATTTAGTTTGCCACTGCACTAAGTTTGAAATTCAGCAAGAAGTTCTTGCTATCTGACTGAAGGGCTCAATTTCCATCTGTGTAGAAGAAAGCTGTCATTAATAGACAGCTTTCATTGTTTATTCTTTTCCATGGTATTGATTTCTATTATCCTTTCTACTGTGAATTCAACTCAGTGACTACAGCATATGTAATGACAAAGAAGAAGTCATAAACCATTAGGCTGGGCAAAAAGCCACCAATCTCCCAAATGCCCTATCCCAATTCTTTTTCAGTCCTCATTGGTTATTTTGGTTCATAAAGCTAACCTTAGTTAAGGGGCCATAAAAACCACTTTAAGTAGTCCATGATTTAATTTCTGTTGTTATCAGGGACACTCCTTTGCAAAAGAAAGAGTTACCTAAAACTTAGGGAAAAAAAGCTCAGTTTTTTTTCATGTGGTTTTGAGAGAGTGGTCAGCCGAAAACAAGTTCAAACACCTAGAAAGCTGTGAAACCTTGTAAGATCTTTTAGATCTTTAATCCTACAAAAATCTAAAAAAATTACAAATAAAATAAAAAAAATTAGAAAAACCTAGCCAGAAGAATTCAGACCCTTTTTTCTGCATTTTTCCATTTTGGTTTTTTTTAATCTCATAAAAAATAATGTTTCTGAATAAACCCAAACTTTTTTATTTAATAAAAAGAATTTAAAACTGAGACTATTTTCAAATAAGTACACTTTATTTGTATATTTTTGTTATGGACAGTACTCTTAAAAAAAACTTTAGAGATTCTTGGCTAAATATGCTTCTATCTACTTGTGAGAAATTATAAAACCCTATGCCTTACTAAAATTATCTATCCCTCATCAGGCTTACAAGCAATTTTAATAGAAAAATACTGCATTTGGCAGCTGAATAGTGTCTGAGGACTACTGATTTTAACCCAGGACTAGCACCTTTGAACTATTGCTATTGTGTCACCTAAAATGTTTTGACATGAGATGGTGACCATATCCTCTCTTTTGGGAAATAAAATATGCAGACTATTGTTGGTTTGCATTCAGTTTAACAGCCAGCAGAGTGTTCTTGTACTCCAAAATGAAGGAAATGGCATTCATCACTGTTTTCAGATATTCAAGTAAGATGTTTGCTTTTATTTTTCTTATGAAAGATTGATAGTTATTACACAGATGTTGATGTGTTGCCACTACATTATTGATTATAATTTTTTTTTTTAGCTTTTAACATAGAGACAATATAAAAAGGATTAAAGCTATAAGTGTTTATTTGAAGTTAACATACTGCATGACAATTAGAAGGGATTTTTAAAAACTGCAAAATAAAATCATGACATTCATTGAAGTAGGAGAAAATTAGAAAATGAGATTCTATTTTAGAAGGTTAGCAGCTAATTAAGGGACATTGTGACTACATCCAATGCACTTTTTCAAAAGTGTCTACAAGTTTTAGCAAGACTTTGTAAACAAAAAATTGATTTTCAAATTCCAGCTGAACTCATCTGTTGCCACATGCACTTCATGACCAAATGCATTTCACCATGAAGAGAAGCATAACAAATTTACATGAGCCACTGATGTACAGTGGAATGTTCCAGCTCATCCAGGCTTGCTTTACTGGTACATAGGAAACACAGACAAATATAAGAAAAAAATATTTTAATGAAATAATTTAACTGATTTAAGTTTATATCTATTCATTTGTTTCCAGGAAAAGAATCAATATAACAAGAAGATTAATGGTTTATTGCTCCATTTATTTGTGTATTCTTACATAGAACTTTTGAACTGTACCTTTCACAGAATCACAGAATGGTCAGGGTCAGAAGGCACCACTGAAGATCATGTAGTTCAATGTCACTCTGAAAAGAGGGACCCACGCCAGGTGGGTTTTGAATATCTCCAGAGCAGAAGATTTTACAACCTTTATGGGCAGCCTATTCCAGTGCTCGGTTACCCTCAAGTTCTTCCTCTTGTTCAGGTCAAACTTCCTGTGTTTGATTTGTGCCTGTTGCCCCTTGTCCTGTAACTGAAGACTGTGTGGCCCCATCCTCTATAGAATGCATCTATAGGCATTCAGAAGATCCTCTCTCATTTATCTCTTCTCAAGGCTGAGCAGACACAACTCTCAGTGTTTCCTCATAAGAGAGGTGCTCCACTCCCCTTATTATTTCCACAGCCTTCCACTGGGCCCTCTCCGGTAGTTCCTTGTCTTTGCTGAACTGAGGAGCCCAGAACTGGACACAGCACTCCAGATGTGGCTTCTCCAGGGCTAAGCATAGGAGAAGAATCACATCTTGACTGGCTGGCAGTGCTCTTCCTAACACAACCTGAGATACAATTGGCCTTCTCGACCACAAGGACACATGGCTGGCCCATGGCTGACTTTTTGTACTATCATGACCCCCAGGTCCTTCTGTGCAGAGCTGATTTCCTGTACTGGTAATTGGGGTTATTCTTCCCCTTGTGTAGGATTGCACACTTGCCTCTGTCAAATTCATTAGGGTCTCCAGCCTGTCCAGGTCTCACTGAATAGTAGTAGCACAGGCTCCCGATGTGTCAGCCACTCCACCAAGTTCTGAATCAACTGCAAACATGCTGAGGGTGCACTCTGTCCCTCCATCCAAGTCTTTGACAAGTTGAATAGGAGTGGACCTGACACTGATCCCAGCAGTAACATCATCAGCTACAGGCCTCCAATACAAATATTGTTTGTTTCGATTACTAAAACATGATGGTATTTAAAAATCCACAGGAGAGCATTACAGCCCCAAAACACTGAAACAGAAGAGCAAGTAGGCTGAAGCACTATTCTCTGAACAATGGAGACTTCATAAGGGAGAACACATACAAAGAAATATTACATAAATAAGTAAATGAATAAATAAAGCAAATATAAATAAAGATGACTGGAAAGACTAATAAGTACCCCTTCACATGCATAGGTTTTTATAGGCACTCCTTGGGGATGTGCAGGATATTGTCAGATAATATAAAGGAGTATATTGTATGAAAAGTGCCAACTGAAACAGAACATTTGTGTGTATGAGCAAGAGCAATATAGGTAAATATTTCCTCATTCCTGCATTGCAAGTTTGGTAATGATCACTAATGGCTGTGGTAAAACATAGTTATTATTGTTGTCAAAATCTCCTGACAAAATTAATTGCTTTCAATGAAGTTTCTTTAGGGTATATTTTTTCAATGATATGTTTAGGGTTGAGTATTTTTTACTCTTAGTATTAACATGCTAAAAACAATTTTAAAAATATCATTTTAAAAGTAACAATTCCCAAAACTTTCAATCCTAATTCTATTTTTGTTGTTGTTTTTTTGTTGTTGTTATTGTTATTTTGCCCTACAATTTCAGTGGAGAATAATGAACTCTTCAATATCAACAAAACTAGGTGAATTGCTTTTTCACGTGTGGGCTACATATTCACTGATGGTATAAAATGGCAGTTCATGTTCTGTATTTGCTGCTTTTAAATGTATTTATGCATTTTAAATCTTATTTTTATTGCTCTTTTTGCTAGCTTTATGCATTAATAAAGTTGCCATTTGACCTGCAAAGCTTCTCCAATCTTCGTCTTGATTACAGTAATTTGGGGATTTTATTGAAGTAATTTAGAAAAGTTGAGGGTATTATAACACAATATTTGCTTTAAATATTTGCTTTAGACAGTTTGCCTTTATTGCCTTAAGAAACCAGTTATTTTTTTATTCCCTAAGGGAGACATAGGATGATGGATAAACTATCAAATATAATTAAAGAAAATGCTTTTGCCTCGTGCAGTGCACAAAATTTTCCTATTAAAAAACCTACCAAGAATTTTAAAAAATAGTTTGATCAGAAAATTAAAATATCCAGGGACATTCCTCTCTCTGTCTTCCTCTCTGTCTCTGTTTCTTCTTCCATCTCTCGGAAAACTTATGCAGAGCTGACAAGTATATCAAAAAGTGATATTGTTTTTAAGTTCAGTCTGCTAATTACTTTGCCTGAAGCTTTAGAGAGCTTGAAAGGTCATAGACCTTTTGCTAAGTCTATTCCCAATAATGAGTTTCACCTTTTCACCTGGGAAATAAATGTAGGAATTAAAACATGAAGTTAGTAAATACAATTTGAGAGATTTCAGTGCATCCCTAAGACTCAGAATACAAGCAGCCTAGATGGTGCTGAGATTGTTTATATCACCAGTCAGTTTGGGACATGGAGTATTAATACATCTGGAACTTTGTTCTGGCAATTTAATTTGGTATTTGTGTTTAAAGAGACACTTTAATCATTGACAAATGTTTAAGTAGCATCATGTAAAACCTCCAGATGGTAGAGGCAGTTTTGTGTCTAATAAAAAGTCATGACTGTCTTAACATAGGAAAAATCTTTAGCTGCAGTACTTCTAGTCCCAGTTTCATTTGAAAACTCTTTCTAGAGATAGAAACTTGCATTTCCTTCTGAAAAAAACATACTAGTAGTCTTTAAAAATCACTATGCCTTTGACGATCTCCTTTGAAGTCAATATAGGAAAGGAAAAGAATTTTTTTATCATGTTCTCTCATGAAGTATGATTTCTTTTGGTTGTTTTTTTTTTCCTACCTGCTCCTTTCTAAACCTAAAAGATCTTACATCAGCCAGTCTGCTGCACCAGAGCTCCAAAAAAAAAAAATAAAGAAAACTTGAATGTCTTGATGTCTTGACTGAAACCATCTGCCCTGCTCTGTACAAAAAAAAGGTTATCCCTGTGAACTAATGAGATCTTATTCCTGTATTTCATTTCTGTCACAGACTAAGTGGATGTGCATAAAATCCTAAGTTCAAGTATAGGAGTTGAGGGTGCCTTTTTTTCTGAGGCATTGCTTTTAACTGGAGACTTTTCTCCATACTCAATAGCAGCCTAGTTCTCTTTCCATTAATGAGAGACTTCTATATCAATGAATGAGTTGTGGAGCAAACTCTCTCTGGTTCAAATTACATCTTCAATGAGGAGTTATCTTCTGTTACATAAATATTTTTGTTTATTCCCCTCAAGTTTTCTTAACCTGATTAATGTCAGTCACCCTGCAGAGCAACACAGCTACAGCCTGCAAACAACAATCTATTATTACAGTAATGCACATCCCTAGTCTGGTGCTCTAGGCTACAATTATTGGTAACAGGAGCAACACAAGTAATTATCACATACTCCTCATTGCCAAGACCATGGAAAAGGCCTGATAAGTTTTAACCACAATTCAACTATGCAAAAAATTTGATTTAACCAGTACACGCACTGCAACTTGCCCAAGACTTCCAAAGCAGAAACCTTAAAAGGTATTGAAGTGTTTCATACATTTGGTATGTCTTACATGGGCAGTGTGGGAAGCAACTGCATTTTTTCTTTAACTTTATGATTGCAGTACTCAAGGATGGTAAAAAATGCTAATTTCTCTGCTTGGCTTCATGTAGAGAAGACCCTGGAATCTCCAGCATGCCTGGGGAAGGACCTAAATAGACTGTAGTTCATCTCTGTGGTGGTAGCATCTTTACAAAATGTCTATAGAGCACAACTCTGTATAGGCATCTCAGTCTGAGTTGATACAGGTAGTTCCCCACCACTGAACTAACCATGAATTCATGGTAATGTGCAGTAGGGCAGGGATGCTGTCTAGGAGTCTGAATGGGGGAAAAATTCATATATAGCAAAGGGCTTGCTTTCAGAAATGCCACACACCTGTGCAGAATAATTTCTCATAATGTCCTGGTTTCATTTCAGAAACCTTTAAACCAGCGTTCTGTGGAAATTCTTGCATTTCTCACCATTTTTATGAGAATTTTTAGTACAATCATAAATTCAAAAGTGTAAAATGAAAAGGCATTGGAAATCATTTTGACAAACAAGAGACTGTGTACACTGGAAAGGAACAGAAACTCTAAGACTTTCTTTTCTCAAACCTAATGTAAAGATAAATAATAATTTAAAAGTTATTTATCTGGAGTTTCCTCATTATAGGATGTGAGTTTGGAACTCTCAAACGGATGTCACATTCTGCATGCTGTTCTAACAAAAGAAAGCTGGATGACTATTCTTATCAGGTTTTTCTTACCATTTCAGGGGTTAGGGATCTTTTTTTGTAGAGAAGTGGCATATATTTTATTTTCTTTAGAATAACAGATCTCTGACATAGATCGTACTTAACAGCTTAGAACTGTGGGTTCTAATTCTTTATTTCAAGTTAACGAAACATCAATAAGTACTTCAGTGAATGTGTCCTTTCTGTTGCCATCAAGCAAGAAATTTAAAAGTCCCATTTCCTAGAAACATTTTCTCTCCCATTTCATGCTGCCTTGGAGGTAAAAAGAAAAAACAATATTATAATATCAGGTAAAATTGAAAAGTGAAAAGTGCTAACAGTTATGTAAATAGAATAAACCACGATGCTGATCTTGGTTTATTTGCTTCAGCCCTCAGGAAGTCTATACCAACAATGAAACCTTACTGCTTAACATTATTTCATAAAAGAAACTATTCATTCAGATTATGTCTAGCTATCCACTGTGTTTAATACCTTCTGGATTAGTAAAGGAAACAATTTAACCATCCAGTTTAAAAAAAAAGTACAAAATGCAGTTTATCATGTACACTAGGAGGGCTGGGCAGAAACTGCATGATGATAATAATGCTGTTTCAGAGATTTGTTCATTTTATGCAACATCTGAATTAATGAGTAAATATCCTCTTCAGAAAATAAGACTTTGAGAGTGTATTTTACAACTCTGGCCACATTTTTATTCTGAACTATATGTGAAATAGAGAAGTCATTTTTATAATTCCAGTTATACAGTATCAGAATTTGGTGGGATAGCAAGGATTATTTCAAAATTACTATATTTACTGGCTCATTCTATTTCATGTATTGACAGCATAGCAGAATAGGATAGATGAAAATTTCCTAGAGTAGAACACCCTGAATATTTGCAATGGGGATGCAAACCTAGGCACTGTAAATATATTTCATATTTGGTGCTTAAAATCTCCTACTGTCCATTTCATTCCTCTTCCTCACACTGAGCATCACCTGACATCATAAATAGTTATTTCTAGAGGGAAGCATACATGAATCTTAGCCTTTTACAGTGTTGGTCTCTTAGAAGCATGAGTAATTTTCAGAACCAGTTAACAAAATAGAGATGCAGCTTAGAGGGCAGGTAAGGTACATTGAAGCTCTGTGCAGGTTTATGCATCTCGGTAGAATTATTTGTGCCCTAGGAAACAGTAGTGGAGATTATATATGTCTGAAAATAAGAACCAAACCAAAATAATAGAAATCTGCCAGTGCACCCAGATTCCTAACCCCTTCCAAAAAGCAGACAACTCCTAAGTAGATCTGTATCTAATGGATTTATTTTGAGAATAAAACGAGTGAAAAAACCTGTGGCAATACTGTCAGACTCCCCATCCTGGAAGGTTAGAAGTAACATTAGAGAAATTCAAACAAATAAACGTTATACTTAATGGTTCTACCAAGTAGTACAGCTCATTCTGCCTCTACCAGAAGCCTCTTGAGTAGATCTACAATTCTGGAACCAGCAGTCCAACTTTATATTAAAAAACATTTTTGGGTAGAACATCTTAAGCTGGCCTATTGATATCTGTATCACTAACTGTTCTGTTTTTACCAAGAAATCCATAACTTTCAAGTTAGTTATAATTTCTGGCATGAGAATTTATTAATCTCTTAAGCATATGAATTGCTTTTAAAATGCCTCTTTTCATTTTAAGTAAAAAATTTAAGATTTCTCTGTGCACCTGTTTGCAGACACATCTAAAAGTGCAAACAAAATATATCTCAAAGTGTCATTCAACAGAACAAAAATGGTAGTCAATCCTTGGTAGTCTAACTATGATATATTACAATTTTTAAACCAATGACTGACCTTTGTGTATTTATTTTGAATAGATAGGAATGTGAAGTGTTTTGAAATTATTTTGACATATCAAGCATCAGAAAATAGGTTTATTTTCAAGACCACTGAATTTTCTTCGACTCCTTTCAATATTGCTGGGACTTATAAATTTCCTGATCAATGGAGGCAATGGAGGTAAATCCCATAAATTTGCCAAATATCTTTACAAACTTAAATAGAGTTTTTAAACAATGCATTATCAATCTAATCTGCTATCTTGTTAGCTAGTTCTGACACTGGTTTTCTGACTAGATCAGCACTGAAATTCTGATAGTCTACATAATATAACAGGCCCAAGCAGTTTTTTCTTTAATTATTTAATCAAATTTGATTTACTTCAATTCAATTCAATTTAAGAGTAATTAAACTCCAAATTTTTCAAAACAAATTTTGTTTCTGGTTTTAATATGGATAATAACCTAATATTTTAACTCAGTAGTTAAGAAGCCTTATATTAATTAATTATATTCTGAAAATTATAATTTATATTAAAATCCCAACAAAACAAAAAACAAACAAATAGTGTTGAAAATCTTTGGACCCGGATAATATGCTAGGTGAAGTACTGTTACTTAACAAAGAACTACATGGTTCTTCTCTCTGAATTATGAAATTTCAAAATCAAACCAGACTTGGTTTTGGGTGAGATCTTTTATTTTTCATTAACACTTTGAAGTTCTTCCATCTAAGATATGGAAGAACTGAAAGTCATCAAAACCTGTTTGAAATTTTTTTTCAGTTTAAGTACTTTGTATCCCAAATGCTGGATTTACAGAAATGTGATTAGAAACAACAAATTAAATCAATTTATAGTAAAAGTAATTTTGATACCTCAGATACACCTTATTTTTATAACCATAAATACATAAAACATTTTAATGGATTAAAAATATCAGAAAATAAAAAAAACTAAACATTCCTCAAAATAAAATTAATTGAAAAGTTGAAATATGAAGAATTGCTTATGATTTCAGCATAATAATATTTTTACCTTTAAAGCTGTCCAGAAAAGTTGAGAGAAGCACTCAGAAAATCAAGAGATTTCTTCTCATATGACTTGAATAATGAAATGTGATTCTAAAGGAACATAATGACATTCTAGCTTGGAATAAATCTCACATTTTAATAAATTTTAATCATTATATTATTATAAAGATCTTGAACTTGAAGAAATCTAAGTAGGAATAATGCAGTGTAAAGTAAGATAAACAATAAATTATTCCTATGCTTAAAGGAAAAAAGAGGACACCCCACACATCCATATCAGGGGGGCAAAGATTTCAAACATAATATGACATATATGCAATTTTAAATTACATCAGCCTCAGCCAATAATTCACGTGACATAGATAGGAGATCAGATAGAAATCCAACAACTTAAAATGAATAAGGCCAAAGAAAGAGAAAGGTAGAAGGAAATTGTATCGTCCAGATAATTTTGCAGTCTGGAATTACCAGAATAGAAGAGCTGCCAATGAAACACAATTACTGTAATATGTCATTGGGAAAAGAAGAGAAAAGAACATAAAATGTTCAAATTGGTCTTTAAAATTGATTTGTCTCTTTTTTTCTCACTGATCTTTTGCCTCTGAAAGCCAGTGTGTGGACTTGGCATTTAAGAAATTCACTCCAGGTGGTTTAATGAAGGGAACATCCATAATAATTTGAACCAAATTTTATACTTTTCCTTATCAACAGGAAGACCTTTTAGCAGCCTTTCAGTACCTACAGGGGCAAATAAGAGACCTGGAAAATAACTTTTTACAAGGATATGTTGTGATGAGGGGGAATGGCTTTAACCTGAAAGAAGTTAGATTTGGAATAGATATTGGGAGAAAATTCTTTCTTTGAGGGTACTGAGGCACTCAAAAGGGTTGAAAAGTTATGGGTGTCCTATCCCTGGAAGTGTTCAGGGCCAGGTTGGATGGGGCTTTAAGCAATCTGATCTAGTGGAAAGTGTCCTTGCATATGGCAGCAGGATTAGAAGAATTGTTTTGATGTCTTTGAAATGCATGACACTTTGCAATTAAGAACTGTTTATGTTTTGCAGTGATAGGAACCAAAAAATGCAAGAGGTGCACAAGATGCAAGGATCTAATTGGCTGAATTCTCTACATACCAGGAAGGAAGCTTCAAGTAAAAAATATTTACTTGAGTGAGTTCTATTCATTCAAAGGTCAAGGTGAGGAAGAAAACAAAACATGTCCAAAAGAACAATTTGTATTTCACCTCAGAACAAAAGATCTATTTCTATTTTTGCTTACAAAACAGCAGCAGAAAAAACCTTTTTGAGCTGAAAAAATAACTTAAGTTTATTCTTAGTATCATTCTAGTGTGCCACTTCATAGAATGACACAGAAAATACAGTGGATCCAAAATGTTGTTTTGTGCTCTGTGGTGGTGAAGGAATTGACAGCTAAGGCCAACTGCCTGTGGCTGTGACTGTCAGAGGAGACTGTGCTCATTCAATGAGTTTCATACGAACATCTGAGTTCAATATTTGGGCTTAAAGGAAGAGGTATTGCCACAGCTGCACTACTAGAGAATTTTTTAAAATTGTATGGTAATAAGTATGAAAGGCAAAAAAAGGAAAAGTATATATCAAATTGAGAATAAAGGATTAAAAAACAAGGTTAGATATAAATTAGCTATTATTTCTACTGTGAGGCAAAAATTATTTGAGAATTTTAGTAAAGCACGCAGGATAGTTGTGGGTTTTTTGTTTTGCCAGATGTAAAGAGCTATTTCTGACTTTGAGTAGCTGCTGAATGCAATATATCATAGTTTCCATTACTCTGAGTAGAGACTAAGAAAAGGATCCAAAACCATTGGGAAAGAAAAAGACCTCAATAGGCTTCTTTGCTTTCATGTTTCTGTTTCTCCTTCTGCTTTCCTTAAGTTGCAAAAGAGGTATTACATCCTGACTGCTCCAATTTTTCTCTGATATTTAAAAGGAGCCAAAAAACCAAAACAAAAAATTTTCACAAGGGAAAGGCAGCTAGATACTCAGTTCCCTGATATTTCTCAAAACTAAAGACAATTTTAGGAATTATTTTCATTATCCATCAGTTTTACATACATAAAGTATCCATAATTTTTTTCTAAAGACCTTTGGACCACAAGAGATAAGGCTGAGACTCGTCTCTTAATCTTTGTGACATTACCTTTAAAACCTGCAAACCCTTCCTGCAAAACTGCCCCATGTTACAGCTGGAATTCTAATTTGGCGAAATACTAGAATCTGGCCAGATCCCATCCAGAATACATTTTACTCCCTTGAATAAAATCACAGCATAAACAGTGTTGCAAGGTCGGGTTTGCTTATGGAGCTTGTCCCTTCTGCTCTGTTTAGTGTTGCACATGCATGATCGAACACATATCCTGCTCATCCATGAGGATGTCCTTACCCGAGCTCAGAAAGATAACAAATACACCACATCTGCATCACCACTAGATGAAATTTTCCATGGCACATTTGACTGTGTCATTTTTTTCTTACCTGCTTTTTGGCAATGATGAGAAGCCCACTAAATACTCCACCTCATGAAGACTGTTCCCTGAACCTCTTGAGAAATTCTCTGGTTATCGCAGCTATTCCAAGAATAAAGTGTGCAATTTCAGAGGCTTGATGGCTTTTCAAAAAGCACTACCTACATATTAAAGTAAGGCTGCTAGAGCTTTTGAAACTATAAAGATTTTATTCTTCCCTTGGCATTATATGGAAGCTGCTCCATGCTATTTGGTTGATGCTGTGTTTCTCAAGGATAATACCAGACATAAATCTAACTTTTGTAAAAGGCAGACAAGTCAGATTTTTCTGAAAAACAATAGCTATAAATACTGATTTGCTTTTTGTGTCAGAAGCAGATCTGTTTGGGGTTTTGTGTGCTTTTTGTGGTTTAAGTTTGTGGGTTTTTTTAAGGAAGCAATTGCCTTCTGAGAAATATTCAATTTTGTGTTGGTTAGTAACAAAAAACACAAATATTTCTTAATCCTGGATTTTTTAAAAAGTTTGTATATGGCTTGCCATCTAAAAAATTCCTTTAGCAAACAGACTTCTCTATCACACAGGGAGCCTGGTCACCATGACATAAATAGACTCATTATTCACTCCTAATTCATTGCAGTAAACACCAGAGAAACAATTTCTAAGTATCTCATTTGTGGCTATTAATAGCTCTGTGTAGCTTTTTTCTTCTTATTTATTTTTCTTCAAAGCAATCTTCTTTATCCTGTTCCAGATCTTTTTGAACTCACAGGCATTTCTGTTTTGTTGGCACTGCAATTTTATCGCAATATCCTTTAAAAATGCATGTAAAATGTTCACTTTTCCAAGGCTATTGAATCATTAAACTTGTATTGCTTGCCATCATCCTGTTTGCTTGTGAGATAAAACACAAGAAATATTTTTTTTCATTAAAAAATTGGAAAGTATTCATTATATAATTGAATAGAGTTGCTAATTATCATCAGTATATTTACTTACTGAATCCCTTAGGAAATGCAAACATTTTAAAATGAAATTATACAAGTCCAAATAAATTTTAATGGACAAGTGTTAGATGTGCTATTCTTACTGAATAAAAGGGAAGACATATTTCATCTTAATGATGGTGACTCAAATGTTTCAGTTATATGAATGCTACTCCATCAGTTCTTAGACATTTGAATTAAATCCAATTGCATGTCATGTGTATAGAGTTTTGGGCATAGACAGCCATAGAAGGAAAAAAGGATAAAACAGAAAACAGTACCAAACAGCTGCAAAGATGAGCACAGAATTAAGGCTGTTTGTGTTGCTGCAGCATTCAACAGTTCTATAAAGTAGAACTTAATTTATCAAATAAAAAAATGAAGATCACACCATTAACAATCATTTGTCAGCAGTTTCTTTGGAGTGATTATCAAACATTACATTAGGACTATGTGGCCAAGAGCAAGAAAGAGTCCAGTTCATCAAAATGGCATTCACATGCAGTAAGGATAAGACCATACTATTTTCCTGCTATTTTCTGTCTTGTTCACAACATGCATATATATATATAAATTCTGTGTTGTTCCCTGTGTAACATATAAATGAGATCCACAGGGCAGAGATCATTCAGAACTGCTTAAAACAGAACATTGATTCATAATCAAAAGACATTTATCATTTGAATAATTTTAGATGTCCTGTAGGTGTGAGGATATATCTCAGCAGTGACTGAAGACTCGACTGGGAATATCCACATGGCGAGCACCAATAGCAGTTCAGTCACAGATAAGTAAAAAGGCTAAAATACTCTGCAGAAGAGGACCTATGGGAGACCAAACTGAAAGCAAATCATCAAAAAATATTCCAAATAGGTATTTAAAATAATGTTGTTGGCAATAAGAAGCATCAAAAGCAGGTTGTCTACGGGGGCTGCATTATCTCCACCTTTGGAGATATTCAGATCTTGACCAAACAGGGACTCCAGTTGCCTGCATTGTACTGACTCCTTTGATCATGGGGTTGTATTAGATGACTGTATTAGATGAGCTCTCTTCAGATATAAATCACTCTAAGATTTTCTAACTTAAAGTATTTTTGACTCTGTGTAGGTGGCATCATGGGGTGTTTACAGTTAGTCAAGAGAGTGTTCTATAGATTAAGCTATTTTCTTTCTCCCAGTACCATAAGAAGGCCTGTGGCAGCAGGTACTGTGCTGAAGAAGAATAAGGGTCATCTCTTTCAACATTATAAACTTCAACATGCATAACTACACAAGAACACTAGTCCTCATGAAAAATATCTTTTGGCTAAAATAGATGTAAAGAAAGGAAAAGAGTAGTTCTGCATACAAGATATGGAAGAACTAAAGTTATTTTATGCCCAGAAACTTTTCATAATATTCATTATTCTCAGAGTTATCTCTTAAGTATGGGTCATTTCAGAATATAGATAATTTATCTCCAGAAAGAGAATATATTAAATTGATTTCCTTATTTCATCAAGAGATAATGATCCCATTTTTTGCCATGCCTTAAAAAAAAACTATCATCACACATCAATATATACAGAACAATGTGTGTAAGTAAGTATATTTAGTTTGAGAAGGATAATTATTTTTTATCTTGTCCTCTTTTATGACTAAAAATAAATTATTAATATAAATTATTATTGCTCATGGATTTTTTTATTGACTATAAATACAAGAACATATTTACATTTTGAACAGAATTTTTAAGAGGCTTTTAGTTAGAGAAAAGACACATTTGAATTAGAAAATCATAAGAAAATGGAGCACTCAGTAAAAAAACTGGTAGAAGAATGAACAAAACTTTCTGTCAGGTACTGATTTCTGTTATAGCTTTGACTGAAGATTTTCAGCCTGCCCTGCTGAAAACTCACTGCTGATTACTGCTGTCTTCGTAGATTTTCAAAGAAAATAAATTAAGAAGAAAGAGGATATCCATGCTTATGGAAAAAATGTCACATATGTACTACAGATACTGCTTTTAACACTGCTTTTTCAGTTACTGTGGGACATAGGAAGCAATGAGGGTTGTATGTGTATGAATGCATGTTGCTACAACATAGTGATTAAGTTTCCACAGTTTCTGATTAATCACATTTGTTAAAATTCTAAGTCATGGCCTGCAATTGGATCACTAAATGTTTCAGCAAGTGCATTCAGCAAAAGCCTTTATAAACTCAGAAACACAAAATCATTTGATCTGTTTGTATTGCAGTAATTAGAGAAAAGACATAATGACTTTCACTCAGGGACAGAAAGGTATAGACAGAAAGAACAAGGACAAAAATGCTTAACCTGCTGACTGATAAGGTGATCATCTAGGCAACTATGCCCAAATGGCTTGCACATTTTGTTTAAAAAAAACCTTGCTCTGGCAAAAACCTGTCTTTTGTGTGCTGCAACAAAACCCCTGCTCAGGTCCTTGAGTTCACCACCTGGCCTTCTCTCCATGAGTAAAACAAGAGTAACCTTGAGGTCTGATGTTCCATGCTCACTGTTTATGACTGCATGTCAAAAAAGAAGAAGAAAATGCTTTGTTTACTAAGGCAGGGACAGAGAACAATGAGATTCACATGGAAATAATATCCCTGTTCTCCCAGAAGGATGTTAACAGTTATTATATTGCACCACAAGGATGTGTCATCTCTAACCTAGCAATTCATTTACTCTTCTCTCAAAAATGAATGTACTGTAGAGGAAATTTATAACAAGAATTTGAGGGGAAAGTAAATCAATCTTATCTTCAGCCAGCAAGCAATAATACACACTAACAGGGGCAGACAGGACTTGTCCAACACTGTGGCTCACTAAAGAGGAAGTTATTGATTTGTGTTTGCCTTTTTCTATTAACAGTAAAGTGTCTACAGCACTTTCACACATCATAGGATAAGGCTTAAGGGTGTCAAAAAGCAATATACAAACCTCAAAATGTTTTTAGCTTTGATTTGTGGAAGCTATGATCATATTGAATGCTTATTTAAAGGGTTTTTTCTGCACCACCATCTTCTTTCAAACAAAGAAAACTTTTCTTCTCTCATTGACCTTCTAATAATCTGTTCTCAACAGATCAGTTTTCACTATAGAACTGTTCCCATTCATTCTTGCTGCTTTGTGGTACCAGAATACACTGAAGATATTACACATACCTTTTATTCTATTAAACTGATTTTATGTTTGATGCCCTTGGGTTTTCAGGTATTGGCTTCCATTTGTCAAACAAAATATTAAAAATACCAATAAGTTTGATTACAAAAGGGTTATTATAGCAACACATTTTAGTAGAAATTTTTAGGATATCATAAAATAGCAGGATTATTTAATGTGTTATATTTCTCAATTATACAATCTCACTTATCATTATAAATCAGATAAATATAATATTAGTCTTCTGAAATGTGATTGGCCATGGACAGGCATCTATTTTCTTGTTAAATGAAAAAATCCTTGCATTATTCCTAATAAACCCTTACACGCCATCATGAAGACATTTTTTATGTATACCTCAAGTTTTATATTCAGATGAAAACGATTTAGTAGGTATTGCATGCTGAATTACATGCTGTGGTCATAGAGTAAAAAAAACAGGAAGCAGATTTTCAAAATTCACCAATATATTTTACACTGTACAAGATGAAAGAAGATGCCTCCAAAGAAATGCTGCAGCTCAAAGACTAATAGGCAAAGGTGACATTTTGACTAATAATTAAATAGGAAATGCATCTTTTATTAAGCAGTTTTTGAACAAAAATAAAGCTTTTATTAATTAACAGATTAGCTATGGGATAGTCTGTGTTGATATATCAACATCAAACTTTTTGAGAACTATATGTTCTAGTAGAACTGATATTCAAGCATCTCTAATAGTAGGAACAAATGGAAGGATGAAATACAGAGGGTACTGGCTCATATCCTCAGACACAGAATCAACTGGAAGGAGCTGTATATGTATCTGAGAATTATTTAAATGCAAAACATTTAAATTAGCATTTTATTCTTTGGCTTAATCACTGCAAAAAAAAAATCAGTTTTATTTTCTTTATTTCCTTGGCACCTGACAAATATTGATTGTCATTTTATATATTAGATTATTCTGTCTAGCTTTCGGGTGGCCAGGCTGCCTCATTTTCCTAGAAATTCCAAAGGCTGACAAGCATGTCAAGGCATTTAGGGGAAAACCACTTGTGCAGCAAATGAATGTTGGATGTCATACTGTAAGGCGCTGAAAAAAGCATTGAAAAATTACGTTTCAAAGCTGAATCTTACCCTAGGTGTTTAATTGAATGTGAGGTTTATTCTTCTTTAAGCCTGGGGCAAAATTCAAATGCCCCATGGCTGCCTAGTGTTATTTTAGCAATTTGAAGTGTTCTACTTGGTCTCTAGCAGCCACTCCAGAGAGTTAATGTGTCTCTTGTCTTGTGTCACAATTAGTAGAATGTGCAGGTGCCTGCCTTGTAATATCTCCCTGGCCTGTTTCACCTGAGTCTAGTCAGCTACATTACGATAACTGAATCCTAACCTTGCTCTTCTGCACTGGCACCTAAGTCAGACCCATTCTTACAGGTGGGCCAAATAATAGACTCCTACCTCTGTTTAAGAGAATTAAACTCCTATATATCTTCTGCTCATTCTTTCTGTCTACTATTAGGAAACTGCAGCATTGTTCTCATGGGTTTCCCAAGCTAATACCATACCTAACTATATCCCTGACATAGTAAATTAAATTCAAGGCTCAGTCTGTTTATAAATGGAAAACTAATACATGGGAAGTGAGGGTGGGTTTTGTACACCCATATGAATAGAAACAAAGCAGAAAATTGAAATTGTTCGTCATGTATCCCATTAGCACATGATTTACTCCAGAAAATGTTTATTCCACTGTCCCTAAGAGAATATTTTTACTGATATCTGTAGAAAGCACAAGTGAGTGGCATACAAAGTATTTCAGGAATATTTTTCAGACTCACATTGAAATCACACTCCAAATATTCAAAGTCAAGAAGACCTCAGATATACATGAATGAATTGGACAGGAACACTCTTTGCTGGATTAGGAACTGGCTGGATGGCTGGGCCCAGAGAGTGATGGTGAACAGCGCTGCATCCAGCTGGCAGCCAGTCACCAGTGGTGTCCCTCAGGGGTCTGTGCTGGGGCCAGCTCTGTTTAATATCTTTATTGATGATGTGGATGGGGGGATTGAGTCTTTCATTAGTAAGTTTGTAGTTGACACTAAGCTGGGAGCGTGTGTCGATCTGTCGGAAGGGTGAAGGGCTCTGGAGAGAGACCTAGAATGGTTGAATGGATGGGCAGAGTCCAGTAGGATGAAGTTCAATAAGTCCAAGTTCTGAGTCCTGCACTTTGGCCACAGTAACCCCTTGCAACGCTACAGGCTGGTGATGGTGTGGCTGGACAGTGCCCAGGCAGAAAGGGACCTGGGGGTTCTGGTCCACAGCTGGCTGAACATGAGCCAGCAGTGTGCTCAGGGGGCCAAGAAGGCCAACAGCATCCTGACCTGTATCAGGAATAGTGTGGCCAGCAGGAGCAGGGAGGTCATTCTCCCCATGTACTCGGCACAGGTGAGGCCACACCTTGAGTGCTGTGTCCAGTTCTGGCCCCTCAGTTTGGGAAGGACATTGAGATGCTTGAGCACGTCCAGAGGAGGGCAATGAGGCTGGTGAGGGGCTTGGAACAAAAGTCCTGAGAGGAACAACTGAGGGAGCTGGGGGTGTTTAGCCTGGAGAAAAGGAGACTCAAGGGTGACCTTATCACTCTACACAACTTCCTGAAAGGTGGCTGTAGCCAGGTGGGGGTTGGTCTCTTTCTCCAGGCAGCAATTGACAGAAGGAGAGGACACAGTCTCAAGCTGCATGAAGGGAAATATAGGTTGGATATTAGGAAAAAGTTTTTCACTAAAAGACTGATAAAGTTCTGGAATGGCCTGCCCAGAGAGGTGGTGGTGTCACCATCCCTGGATGTGTTTAAAAAAAGACTGGATGTGGCACTTAGTGCGATGGTTTAGTTGAGGTTTTAGGGCTGGGCTGAATTTGATGATCTTGAAGGTGTCTTCCAACCTAGTGATTCTGTGATTCTGTTGTGTGAAATTTGAAGTTTTCAGGTAATGAAACCAGCATAATTCAATTCAACTGATCTGTTCTTTGTGTCTGAATCTTGGAAATACAACTAATGTATAAATGGTGCAGAACTCAGTGATATAAAGCACAGGAGTCAGAAATTTAGGATCCTGTTTTGACTGACTCACATTTTCTCCTAAGTGGGAAAGAAACTGAAAATGTATTATCCCTCATTATAATTGTAGCCTCTGACTCTGAGAACACCTAGGCAAATGTATGCATAGTCTTTTATATTACCTCATAGAAGATATAAAAATTAGGTGAAAAAGAAATCTTTACTTGTTCATATAATTTCCAGCTATATAGAGTTTATTAACTTTTTTGTGCGCTGTGAGGCATATACATAGAGGATTCCACTATATTCACCTGGCTCAGAAGTTGTGTGCAGTTCAGATAAGGAATGCTTGTCTTTGATATTTCTGCATTTCTGAAAAGGTGACTGGCAAGAGACAGTTTGATCTTGAATTTTGATAAAGTCAGCTGATCTTGTGTTTGACTGATACCTCACTTAAAAGCACTAGGGTAAGTCACATTTCTTTCAGCCTGAACTGGTATTGCTACAGCTGCTGCTGCTGGAACTTTAGTGTTCCATTAATTCTATAAAAGACAGGCTTGCTCTAGAGTAACACCTACAGACACTCATGCACACACAAAACCAAAACAAAAGAAAAAAACACCCCTCTGAATGATTGTGATGATGTAATTAGACTTTTAGAGGGAAAATAATTTTACATGATTAACGCTCACTTAAATTTTATGTGCTTAATGCCGTTTTAGTATGTCTATTGTAAACAACCCATCTTATAATTATAAGGTTGTGATGTTAGCTGTCTAAGCCCTTTATAAAGCAGGGAACTATTATTCTCCCCATTTTACAGATTTGTAGACTGCAGCAAAGATTGGTGCAGTGACTTGCCTTGTGGGGGGTCAGTTCTCTCAATATCGCTGCAGTAATCCATTTTGAAGCATTGGTGAATTTCTGTGTTGGACTTGCCTGCGGCCATTAGATGTGAAAATGGTCCACTAATAGAGTTTTTATCAGCTTTAGACAGCCAAAGTGCTCCCTCTGCCAGTGTTCTGCAAGCAATTTGGTGGGTAACTCTTCATGACTGTGACAGGCAAAGGTAAATCCCATATGGGAGTTCTGTTTTCCTTACTTTCTGCAGCAGTATAAGTACAAGTAATCAAAGGAAGGTTAGGAAAACTGAATGATGGTTCAGAAGGTGTCTTGCAGTAGCCCTCATGATTTGATGTGCCACTAACAGGCCATATATCTATTAAATTCCCATTGTAAAACTAAATGTGTTGGGGGAAATCTGTCATATTAAATCTAAAAAACACGAGTTTTCATGGCTGTATGGTACTTTCTCTGAATGCTAACTTGGTATTTTAATGCTATAATATGCCATTATGGTGCTAGAATTGATTCCTGAGCACTGCATCCCCTAGAACAATTATACCTATTCATAGAGGTCAGCAAAATCATACAATGACTAATATGCACCATGTTCTCTTGTGCCTTAAGTTTAGGAATACATAGGGTGACTATAGTGCTTTTATAGCAATATTAAACCAAGACAAATAGTAATGTTTACCATCATGAGCAAAGATAAAACTTGGAATCCAAATACCCTCAAAGAAATGGAAAGATCTGTCATCCAGTCCAAAATTTAAGGTATAAATCACGTGATACAACATTAGCTGAGATCTGGCTGCTTTTAAAGCTGAAAAAAAATTGTGAGGCTTACTGTCCTCCTGGAACTTTGGCCAAAAATGGGGAAAGAGTTTCTGAAGACACTTGTGATACAACCAGTAATTCATTTTGGCATTTCAGTTAAGCAGAACTCAATTCCTCATTCTTTTTCAGCCCCTGGACTATATAATTGGTCCTCAAAACACTGTGTTAATCTGTATAAATAGGGATTCCATCAGGGTGCATGAACTGTGAAATATTTAATTCATTAAGCATAAACCATGCTGTCTTAAATAATACACTAGATAATTCTAGAATACCAGTGGAAAAAATAGTATTTCTGATATACAAGGATTTGCATTTGTCTCCTGAATTTAGAATATGAACTTGTTTGCAGTTTCCACCACTTCCATACTTTGTCATTAAGAAATGAAGAGAGTGCTAATTTCACTAATCAGAACATCAATGTCTGTCTGATTTTATCTAAAATGTTAATGAAAATATCTGTGGGTCTGGTTATAATTCTAAATTAAGTTATAATTCTAAATTAAGGTCTCAATGAAGAAATTGGTCTTAGTTGCAGTAGCTTAAGGAAGGGCAAAATTTCCCAAGAGAAATGGAAACCACCCATTGCTTGAAAACAGCTGCTCATTGTTGATATCTTCTCCCTGGGATCCAGTCACAGGATCAATGAGAATGCCTCAAAATTCTGTCAGGATCCAGACCATACATTACAAAGCATTTCTTTACCATGAGGGTGATCAAACATCAGAACAGGCTTCCTAGAGAGGTGGTTGATGATCTTTGTTGGTTTCTTCAAAAATTTAAAATATTCTATTCTATTCTATTCCATTTCATTCCATTCCATTCCATTCTACTCAAGAAAACATTTTTCCCTTTGTTTATTAGTTGAATCCTATCAGTTTCTAGTTCCACCATAAGTCCTTTCAAATAAACATATACCATAAATTTTCAAAGCAATCATAATTATAAGTCAAGACAGAGGTGTCATATTTCAGTGTGGAAAAATAAATTGGAGCAAGGAAACTGAACACATTTTTTTTCCAAAATAGATAATTTTTTTCACAAATGTGTATTTGCTGTAGAGATAACGACATTGTGCAATGTAATGCTGCAGACTTTCAATAGATATCTTGGATGTGCACAATTTATTCTCTTTTTCTATGTTATTATTTACTCTTGCATATCACCAAGTAATAAAAAAGTAAGTAATAAAAACACTGGTTTTTTGGGTTTTTTTAATCTGTACAAGATCTTCACTTACTTTAACTCAAAGGCATTTGCAGCTGCAAATGCTGAGTTAAATACAATGAGATTTTAAGCTTTTTCCAGAAACCAGATTTAACAAACGTGCTGTAGGGAGAGTTAGATTAAAAGGTTGTGTTCTTATTTGACTTGTAAAATAATAAGAAAAAATAAAATGGGTCCACATTCTATTCTCCTTTACACTCATTTAAACATAGAATAACTGTGGAATATTAGGAATAAAACTTTCTGGAATAACCCATACATTCTTCACCTCCAGACCTTATTATTTCAACTCATTATGCCTGGGAATGAATCCAAGCAGGTGTTGAAAAAGAAGTTTTGAAATTCATCAACCCATCTTTTTAGTGGCACATAGGTCTCTGAATACATCACCCCACATTATAGTTTATCTTAATATTCAGAGCCTTCCATAGCAAAGGACCAAGCTTTTCTTTTTAAAAATCATGACCTCTCTTGACAGCTGTTATAATTGAAAGAAGCCATGAAGTTTTCTGTCAAGAAGAAAAGACTTGCAAGCATAGGAGATAGAACTTTTGCAAGAGCTGCACAGAGACTGAGGAGCTCTCTTTTACGTGTGCTATGAGCTTGTGAACTGAGCTCAGATTTAACAGCTTTGAGATTTAAATGCAAAATCTATTTCTTTCACTTCTCATTCTCTAGTTTTATCCCATAGTGGGGTTTTTTTGGGTTTTTTTTTTGTGACCTAGCTTAGTTTTCTTGACATCAAAGTGAGAGGTTAGAGGACAAACAAGTACCCAGACAGACTCTAGGAACAGTCATTCATCTTTTTCTCATCTCATCCACAGCCTTGGAGATTTTCTCAGTATAAAAACACAGAAAGCTCATGACATTTTCTCCCTTGTCTCCTGTCTTTAGTGCAAAATTTCATAGAGATGTCCAAGACGACTTTTCAAATTATCTATTTCTGTCTGTGCCAGTCACAGATTCATGAATCACATGGGTTCTAGTAGCTCAGGATGGCTGGAGACAAATCAACCCTGGACTGGAGTCAGTATGACTGTTCACATGAAATGGCTGCTGAAGCCTGTAGAGCAGGATCTATTTATTAATTTTGGTGCAGAACTACATAACCAACATTTCTGGATCCAACCTGGTTGTTTTATCTGCTACTGTGCTGAGCCAAGTAGTTTGTTTGATAATTCCTTCATCTTCATCCCAAATTTAGTGTTGGAGACTCGTTATTGGTTGTCGTGTGTGACTTCTTTTTGATCTCACTGAACAGTTAGTATATTTAACTACTGAGTAAAAATAAAATTAGGGTACCACATCTCTTCACAATAATTTCATTTCAACCCTACATTACTTCCTGTATCAATGGCCTGTGTTTGTGTTTGTATTCTTTCCCATATAGCTCAATTCCAACTACATTCCTCCAACTTATGAAAAAATATAATCAAATAATAGAGCTAAGGTTTTTTCTACTTTTGTCATAAAATAGGATGATTTACATTCCATTTTTCAACTCCAGAATATTCATATCTTGACCATGAGCTCTTCAAAACATGGATCATCAAGTAGTCTGTGTTCATACAATGCTTATCTCAGTAGTTCTTTTCTTGTTTAGGCTTTGGGTAGTGCAACAACAAATACAATCAATAGTAATAATAATAATAAATACAGATCATCACAGCTCACTTTCAACATACATCAACACCAGATGAAATTTAATGGTCCCAAATATATCACAGGGTTGACAAAATGATCCTATAAATCCTAAACCCTTACCCTCTATGAATCTTTGAAGATAATTATCTCTTTCCTAAATGTAGTTTCTTGAAATAGCTTCAAGAAAACAGATAGGGAAATTAGATACAGATACAAAATAAAATTGATTACTGTGTGTAAAGAACATGAACTTAAGAATATGCCTGAAAATAAACCTGAAAATTATGAAGACCAATATACTATGTCGACTTGTATTTTGAAATCATGTATGTGCAAGAAGAAATGTATAGCACACACTGTGTTGTTGAATCCTTAAGTAAACAACTATTTCAGGATTAAAATTTCAAAGAGACCTCTATAGTTCCTACTTATTGAAATGGACAGAAACTCAAGTTAGTTGCTAGCTTTATTCCAGTAATAACCTTAAAATAGTTGAACAGGATGTATACCAGTCAATGCATGTAGCAGAAGATTAAATGAATGTTTACTTCGCTGCTGTCTAAATAGCAGTTGCCTGCCTACCTTGTCCATTTTATTCACAGTAAATGATGATGTTAATGGAATAATCCCAGCAGAATCAAACAAATGGAGAAGAGCAAACAAAATATGTTTATTTAACAGAATGGGAGAGTGATCAGTGTAATCACACAATTTGTAATCAGCTGTCAGTGGTTTGAAAATGTTCAGCAAATGCTTTAAAAGTTAACTAAAGTCACAAATAGGATTAACAATTAAGGTGTGAAATTTAGATTGTGATAGACTAATTTGAAAACAGTTTTCAGAAGGACTATTGATTTCCTAGGCAACAGGAATATAAATTGGCATAATCTAGCCATACTTAACAAAGTATTTCATATGGTTCCATGTGAAAATCTATTATCCAAACTGGGCAAAGGGGTATATAATAAATGACTTTTAAAACGAGGAAGTGAACAGTACTGAAAGAGAAAATGTAATTGTACAAGGATCTTACTAGTGTAATTTTTCAGGGACAGGTTTTAAGATTAGTCTTATTTTGTAATATTATTCATTTTTTGGATGTGAAAAATAGATCTTTAGAGTGAAATCATATTGATTCAAAGACAAGAGGTTTCTGTTCATCTGGAGGAGGAATAACTGCAAAGGAAACAAGAACTTCTTTATTGTAAAATCCATTCCGTTAAATAAATTGAGAAAAAATTGTTCAGTCACAGAGTCTCAGATTTGTTTTTTATATACGTCACATGAGTTGAATAGAGTTCTAGGACAGCGACAACGCAGAAGGCTATTACTTTTGGATGGGCATATGCACCCAGGAATGGCAGATATGAGCTCAGGCTTACTGGAGAGCTGAGTTCTCAGGAATTCCAGCTGGAAGTCAGATCAGGTGGAGTATTTCAAATAAGAACTGATAACTACATGTGGAGGAACCGAGTCTCATATTGTATTTCTTACTACTACAAAACTGTAGCTCACCTAAGTATCTGATAGACTCTTCCATTTAAACAAAATTGACTTCGTGTGTCTGGAATATGGAAATGAATCCTTGTCTTTGGGTTTGTTTCAGCTATTGTTCCACATACAGGCATCTGGAGTGATCAGAGAAGCCCATCTCAAGATGCCACAACACAGTTTAGGTCATATCTGCCATATGAGACTCAAGATGACCAACAATATTTGATTCCATCTCTCCACTATGTGATGTTTATATCCCAAGTAGCATTAAAGAGGGATACATACTTTAGTTTAATAAAAAAGTGGAAACAACAAATAAGTTATGGTAATGGAATATATTCTGTCTCCTATATTCAAGCAGTATAAAAGAATAATCTCATATAATATTTCCTGTTTTTCTTGGCATTTTAGACTATTTTCCCCTGTAACAACATGGCACGTGCAAAAAATAAACATTTCTTGGATCTTGTGCCTTTCAGGTGAAACTCCAGTTCAACAGATATACATGGTACCCACTTAAAAATTTTATCTCCATACAAAAGTAACACCACTGATAAAATTTTCCTTCTCAGTCTTGTATAAAGTATTAATTTAAATGCTGCCCATGCTAGACATATATAGAGTATATGCCAAGTTTTGGGTATTTTATCTCATATTTACATTTCAAATTATTTTCTATTTTTTTTCTTTTAGTAAGATATCAATTATTGAAATATCACCTAAGTAGTGGGCTTTTTTGCATAGTGATGCATTTCTCTTTCTTTCTCCTTTAATTTTGACCAAAAAATCTCCACCCTGCACTTCCATTAGAATAGTTATTATTCTTGCTGCTATTAATCTGTTGTCTTGAGGCCAGGGGAGTTTGAATTCCTTCCTATTTTTCACTGTTTTGGTTTTTCCTGCTGCATTATAAAGTATCACCATACTTTATTTCTGACATTCATTATCTCTCTGGAGTTAATACACAAAATCTATTTATCTCTAATAATATGAGATAAAAATTTATATTTTCTATCATAAACAGTATTTACTGCAAGCAGAAAATTATAAATCAACTCTGTGCAGTCTAAACTTATTCTGACAGAGAGTAAATAAAGCTATATATTGTGTTCTGATCTGGCCAGGCTTAGTGTCAGACTTATTTTTGTTTGTCTTTTAGAGATCAGGAAAAGAAAATTAGAGAACTCATCTTACAAAAATATTCCTGGCTTGGCTGACACAACTGCATTTGACTAAAATTGTCTTTGTCTACCTAAGGGATCTTCAACAATCATTTCACAGATAGGTCAAGATTCAGGTTAATTGCTATTCTTGGATAATTCGTAGCTTAGCTTGAATTAGTTGACAAAATGGATGCTACATAAAAACTCTTCATCATCACCAGAAACCTCTTCATAAGGCATGGTTTTTGCATTGAATGCAGGAATCTTTTCCCTTGTTGTTGTCTTCCCATGCCCAGTATAACATCCACTGAAGTACATGGGAGGAAGCATTCATCAACAAGAGTGCAAAGCTCATTATTTACCTTAACTGATGAAAATGCAGTATTAAAAAAAGTTTGAGCTCATATAATTAGGAAGGCAGGTAGAAAGGAATGAAATGGGAATAAAATATGATTCTTATGGGTAGTACATTTGCAAAGGTTTTGTGGATTCAGAATTGCCCCCACAGCTAGTGGGCTAGTAAAAATTTCAGAGCTGCTGCAAATCCTCTTTTCTTCAGATCTGAACCCATTGCTCATTAAGTGGAGGGAAGTTATCTTTTTATTTTTTTTTTTTGCCTCTTAAAGAGTTCTCTGCAGAGCTCCAGGAAAGCTATAGAGAGACATAGGAGTTTTACCAAATCTGTCTCCTAAATCCTTTCTCACTTCAGGAAACACCAGTACAGCTTGGGAACAGCAGAGTAACTGGAGGCAACAGGGGCTGTCCCAGCTCCAGGCATCAGATATGCCCGTGGGGATGGGTACAGGCCAAGGCTGGGCTGGGACACAGTCCCCAGGTGGGACTTGCAGGGACTATGGCCAAGCAGGCCAGAGCTGTGGGGAGCTGGACAGGCTCTGCTGCAGTGTCATTGGTCCAGGGAGCTGAAATGGGGCCCTGGGCCATGGGCAGGGCTGGGGAGCCATGGAAAAAAAATGTGCATCTTCAAGGGAGGAATCCTATCAAAAAATAAATATGCATGAGAGGCAGACTGGATGATCCTTTGTATATGGTTAATTCCTTCCATCAAAACCAGTAGGGAACTGGTTGGTGAGAGCAATATTGATTAAGTACCATTTAATGAATTTATAGGAGATATGGATGGCAATTTCAAAGGCAAACCACCACTATTAATTTAAATATTTATTTTGGATGTTTTAACTTCAAAGAAATGAGATGTTTCATATCAATGGTAGGATGTAACATGCAATTTATTGCTGCCATCATTATTGTTGTGAGAAATGCTGCTGCTAATGGTTTCTATGTCACTTAAAAAATATAAAAAAGAAAAAAGTGAAAGTAAAAAATATTTGCATTGCAATTTGAAGCAACAGAGATCATTCTAACTTCTCTGCTTTATGGAAACTTTATCATATCCTATTGATATAAAATAAAATAAAATGTTAACATATCTTTAAAAGGGTACATTATCTTCACAAGGACTATGTGACAAGATATGAAAATAATCCATGGCACCAGGGAGGCAACAGGATATACAATTTTGGGACAGGTTGGCAGCAAAAGTGCCCTCTTTTGATTGCTTTGAATTTTAAACTGTTTTAAACTATTTAACAAACTATAATCTCAATGATTTCAGTATCTATCAGAAGATATTCCAGGACCCTTGATAGAGTTAATTTGTTTAAAAAGTGTCTAAAGCAAATATGGCATCTAAAAAGTACATGTTTACTAGCTCTTTCTATAGAAATAATTCATAAAAGCAGGGTTGCATCTCAGTCTCCTCCCAATCAGATTAGCTGTTTTTGCAATGAAAGCCTCCAGGCAAAATCCTGAAGTTATGTTTAAAAAAAAATAAAATAAAAATAAAAAAAATAAAATAAAGTATCAGAAATTTTCTGACTTCATGAAATGGTGAAAAGACCAGAAAGTTTCATGAATTTTTCAGTTCAAGTGTATACTTTCTCCTTTCCTGTGACTTTGTACAAATTCCAAGGCCAAGTTGAAGTCTTCCAAATGGCCACAGAAGGTCACAAACTGAAGGATTTTGTATCCTTCCTTTTACCAGTAGGAAGTTTTCTTCTGTGCATGTGTGCATTTGAGTGTGGTTCAAGTGTTCACGCAGATAAAGGCAAGATGGGCAAACAGAAACAACCATGGCTCAAACACGCCCTTGTTTCATTTTCTAAATTTTTGCACAATGGAAAACCAGTGGTTGAAAAGAGCCTGGAAACAGATACCTGGGGGATGATCAATTACAGAATCACGTAATCATCTAGGTTGGAAAAGACCTTTGAAACACCAAGCTGCCAACTAGACCATGGTACCAAGTGCCACATTCAGTCTTTCCTTAAACACCTCTGGGGATGATATCTTCACCAGCTCCCTAGACAGCCCATTCCAATGTCTAATCACTCTTTCTGGAAAGTCATTCTTCCTAACGTCTAGCTTCAACCTGCCCTGGCTCAGCTTGAGGCTGCGTTCTCTTGACCGATCACTGGTTGACTGGGAGAAGAGACCAATCCCCACGTGGATACAGCCCCCTTTCAGGCAGGTGCAGAGAGTGGCAAGGTCTCTCGTGAGCCTCTGGAGAGGGCCAATACCTGATCACTCAAACAGTGAATACAATGGAGGGCTCTGAGGCAGCACCCTATGGACATTGGCAATTACATCACATACATACTCTTGCCTTTGACTTAAAATGAAGCAGAAGCTGTTCACATGAGAACATCCTTTTGCTCAGCCCTAGAATTGATGGACAAAATTGTTTTCTGTTAAGAAAACCTTATCACAGCTGCAAAAACCAGTGTACCCCACAAACCTCCCCATGGATGGTGTCTGCATAGCATGATCTGCATTGCTAGGAGGTGCATCTGATGCTGCAGAACCTGGGGTTCCCTGACGCCTGAGTAGGCATAAAAATGTCTACACCATCCTATTTTTATCTCACCTCATAGGTCCAATATATGGTGTTTTAAACAATACCTTACAAAGTCTGCCCTTCTTATCAGTATTGCAACATGCACTAATACCAATTCATTTAATTGCCTTTTGAGAGGATGGAAACTGGCATTTCCAGACTCATGAAGTCTAGAGCAGAATTAAGAGATTTTGATGTATGGCAATGGATTAGTGATGCAGATGGCACAAAAACCTTCTGTCTTAGTGACAACAAGCAGAGAATCACCAAAAACTGCACCAAAACAACTCAATAGAAAAAGTTATTTGAGCCAATGTGACCCCCAATAATTACAAAGCTAGGATGAGCAGGTTTATTACAGTTTAGAGTGTAGCCACTGCATAATCCCACTGATCTTTCTGCAAAGCCCACAGAGAGCAGGAGGGCAAATGAAGCTCTTTTAGCTTTTGTTTGATATATTTTGTCTCCTGCCATAAAAATAGATATTAGATGTTCTTAAGTGAGTTCACTGCTGATCTTCTCAATACTTCATTCAAATGAATTGTAGTCCAAAGTATTCAAATAAATTTGAATATTTTTCATAATAATAGGAAGTTGTTTTTCTCTTTCGCCTCATTTTTATGAAAAAGAAAAACTAAAATCTCAATTTTTGTTTCATTTTCTATGAATTCTTGCTCACAAAAACTCTTCACCTTGTCACAGCAAGAATTCTCACAAACACAGCACAGCTCACTTATAATTTGGGTATTGAAATTTATGTCAGAAATGAACAAAAATAAACACAGAATAATAGATAGTGTGAATTGCCAGTAGAAAGTGGTAAGATGCATATTAGGTAAATATCATTTGACATTCCAAAATTTAAAGATAAGTTTGAGAAATGTAGGTACACTGGTCTGATTGGGACAAAAGTTAATTTATTTCATAGCAGCCCGAATAGTGCTGTGTTTTGGATTTGTGCCTAAAGCCATTGGCAGCACATTTTTGAACAATGCTTGCACAGCATCAAGGCTTTCTTTTTTACCACTCTCTCCCCTGAGCAAATAGACTGAGGGCAAGCAAGAAGTGTGCATAGGTGACCCAAACTGATAAAAGGAATATTCTATACCCTGAAATGTCATGCTTAGCAAGTAAAATTAAGGGTAGATCAAGAAAGTGTGGGCAAATGGAGGAGGGGGAGTGTTGTGTGTCTTCCAAGGTTGCTGTTGCTCAGAGATTGGCTGAGGATTGGTCAGCTTGGGGCAGAGAGTGTGTGATGTCATGCTTAGCTGCTTGCCTGGGCAAACCTGTACGGAGGGACGCCTGAATTCCAGAATTTGGGAAATTGTATCTTGGGTTTAGTAAGACTGATGGCGGTCTGATTTTAACAGATTTTGGACAACTGGGAATATGCCAATTGATGATCCCATATATTTTGAAAAAATAATTTGACAATTGATCTGTATTTTTGAGGTACTTTTGGCTATTATAGCCATCTCATTTACATGAAATTATTTTCTTCTAAAGTCCATGAATGCTGCATAGTAATACATTAGTGAAAAACATCATTAGTGGTTTTGTTTTTATTGATTTTAAAATCACAGAATCACAGAGGTTCATATACATATTGTGGTACATATATTCTCAAAGCATCAAACCTGCCCTTGTAATGCCCTTGATGGGCTTTGATGATTTCTGCTGCAAAGTAAATAGTAAAAGAAGCTGAAACTGTTTGATATTCCTTTCCAGGCAATGAGTATTTGTATTTCCATTTTGCATAAGGTTTCAACTTCCTTGTTAGCTGTGTTTATCTGAACTGCTATACTCAGACTTACGAGACTAGAAAAACATTATAAAGGAAAGGTAACTACTGAATTATTTTAGAGATAGATGACTATCTGAAAAAGATAGGAAGGCAGAAGAATACCAAATTAATTATGAAGATATAGGTAAAGGAACTGAGGAAAGGTAAGAAAAACTCACCCATGGAAGGTCAAATTTTATGAAGGAGGAAGCAAATTTAAAAGGAATAAAAGGTTTGGACTAGACATTGCAAGGTAATACAGACAAAGAACATACTATGGGAATGTCTCCCCTTATGAAAGGTCTAATGTTTATTAAAATTAATATATTTAGGCATAACTTTCAAGTGATGTACCTAAAAGTCGATAAAATATTGCTTTCTATATTTCTGGGTTTCTTTAAAACATACTAGATCATTTTCAGCAGTAGTTAACAGTTCTTTCTGAAGTGAATTATATTATACTACTGATAAGCAAAGCAGACAGCAACAAATAAACAGTATCACGAAAATTTTTTTGAGAATCCTCACTGTCACTGTACTATTGACATGTTAGTGTTTACCACAGTGATGGAAGGAAATTTGAGGTTAGATTGTTTTCTGATGATGCAGTGATCATGTAATGATTTTCCTACTGGTGATGACAGAGATTTTTCTTTGTGTGTTAGCATTGATTTGTGGTGGTTTTTTCCTCTTTAATGAAACAAGAAAAAGTTTAAAAATTTATTAAAAAAACAGCAACAAGACAAACACCCTCCAAAACCAAGAACCAAATAATAGTAACCTGCATACTAATATACATGACAGATGGAGCAATTTCTCCTAGGTAATCAGCTCTAATAGGCATGGACATACTGAGAAATAAAATACCAGGCAGTATGACTAGCTCATGGACATGGCAGCAGAAAAGTTGACTACAGCTCAGCAATTAAAAAAAGGATGCAGAAGGCAGGAAAGGTGCCAGCCAGGCTAGGGTGCACTGCGTGTCTGACAAGAGGGATGCTGTATGTGAGAGAGAAAAAAGAGTGTTCTATAATAAGGTCTTGAAATCACTTTCTGTGATTTCTCATGTGATTTATTATTCCTGCCCATATATGCCTTTGAAGTCTAGGTTTAACTTTTTAATGAGGTGGGGGGTTTAAACAATTCCTCAAGTGTTTTGGCCATATAGGTATAGAGTACCTCACCTTAAAGCACCTATGGGAAGGGCAGGAACACAAGGAAGCAATCACATCTGTGTGTGTTTTTTCTCATATTTAGTAAACAGTAAGTCCTAATAAAGAAGGGGAAGCAAATTAATGTCTTCATAACAAGTGGAGTAAAGAAATGTTGGTGGTTGAATGCCTGAAGGTCTGAATAGTTTAAACATAGAGCCTTTAAATATGGGATTTACGTATTTCAAGCCCTTATTGATATATGCTTAAAGAGTAAGATCCAGGTGTATGCAACAGTATCAATATTAACATAATTAAATTCACCTTTCTTATAAACTTTTTTTTACTCTGTACTATAAAGAAGATTTTGATTCATAGCCTTCACTACCTCTCCCATCTGACTCTTCTCAGCCTCCAGCTGCCCTTTTCTATTTTCCCTGCCACAGAAAATATGCCTTTATTCATCCCATGTGGGGATAGGAATAGCTGGTGAACTTTGCTTGTTTACATCTAAACTCAGAAACAAACAGGCAACATGAATATACCTTGGTTTTGTCTGGAGCTCCTGTTTAAGAAAAAGTTTAAGCCTTATACAGGTCGCTAAATGAAGTGTGTGAAAATTCATTAGAGCTACTCCAAACAATGCAGATGATAGTTGTGCAGCTAATTAGTCATTAGTTCAGAGTTTTCAGCCCTTTCAGCTCTGAAGAAAAAGTAGAGTTCACTTGCGTTCCCAGTTGGAAAAAGGATTGCATTAGCTGTATGCTGTCAATGCTCCAGGTACTGCTGAGAGTCACTTGACCACAAGGAACAAGAAAATTCTGAGTAAAAAAAAGTACAGATATTTATATCTGTATCTACATTTTAATAGATCAAACTGCTCTCAGTAAATAAAAACTACAAAAATTATAAAGAATAATAGTCAAAGCACTGAGCTTCAGGGCAATCTGAAGCAGCTGCATGCTTTTAATATTACAAATCTTGCTCAGTATGGCTTTACTAGCACAGGTGGTGCTGTACATTATTCTTCCTAAAAAAGAGTTATGATATTTCATTACACCCATTGTTCAGAGTTGGAGCATTCTTCTTTCCAAAGGAGGCAGCCGAGATGAGAGCTGTAACATGAACTGGGAGGGTGCTGGCTGGTACCTGGAAGATGATTAACAGTAATTCCATGCAATATGCAACATTTGCAAAAGTGAGGATAATAAAATCAGTGAGCCAAACAAATGAGCCATATGTTGAGTTATCTATCACCCAGGGAGGTGTACTAGGAAAAGGGTGCTAATCATCTCACTGGGAATTTTCTGAATAGACACATTATCACTTATCAATATCAATATTATATTTAAGGCTAGGATCTTTATATGTGATGGTTGCTGATGGTTAGCTTACACAATTGTTTTGAGATGTTTTTATTGTTATTTCTTGTTGCTTGAATGGAAGAACATGAGCATTTCTCACCAATCTATACACACTATTAGCAAAGTAAGGAAATTTGACTTGAAGAAAATAAGGTTTTACTTTAACGTTCAAGAGTTCATTTTGTATGAAGTGAAATTACCTCCTATTTGATTTTTTATTGCTGACCCTTGAAACAAGCAGCAACTTAAGAAAAGTCTTTGACAATTTTTGAACACTTTATGCTATTCATAGCAAAATTGCAGTATAAATAATATATATAAATTATACATAACACATATATATTGAGTATTTATAAATATGTATAAACAGAAATGTTTCTGGGTTTTTCCAAATCTGAACAGTTTGAACTTGCTGTAACTATTCTGCTTAGATAAACTGACAGCTTTAGTTTTTTCTTTTTTCCTGTGCCTGTGATTTTATTTTCTCTGAAAAAAAAAATTGAGGTTCTTTTTCCTTCTTTTGTTACTGTACAATGAAAGCTTTTTTATGAATAAGAAAACTTCAAATATTTTCCTGCACACAATCAACAGCTTCCCTGCTCATAATAATCTATCAGAAATTTGATCACATTAGCTGAAGGTATGTTATTCCTTGTGACGTATCAAAGGTATTTGTCAGAATTTATTACTTTGAAGCTGGAAGCACTAAAAATTGAAAATTCTCAAATTTCAAGCATCTTTGTTTCAATAGGTTCTTCTGAATTCACAAATTGCAGCAGGAGAAAGATTTGCTTTCACTTTACAAAATCTTAAACTACTTATATCTTGATTGCCTTTTGACTACATAAGATTGACTACTTATAACTTTTACTTGCCTGTTGATTTTTTTTCACTTAGACAAAAATTACATATAAAGCTTATAAACCTCTTTCTTTTTAAACACTGCTGTAAACCTCTTTTCCATTGTGCTCAGCAGCCAAGAGTTCAAGACCCAGCTATGATCTGGCCCAGCAGCATAACCTGGTTCTTGACTTCTGAAAAAGTTCTTAATTTAGCAACATGTGAGAAAAGAGGACAGAAAAATAAGAGAGATAAAATTAAAGCCAGAGTTAGCTCTATTGAGACAAGATAATTAGTGGCTCAAGCATCCAAGGAGAAAAGCACTAACATTAAAAAATATAAAATACTAAAAATATAACTTGTACAGCTAGATGAGTAGGTTAGGAATCACCTGGCTTTGAATTGAGCTTATCAGTGTCACCAGTAATGACAAAGCAGGTGACACCTGGTGACTCAGAGTGGCCTCACTGAGAACCTTTTCAAGGAGTGATAGAGGCAGCTTTGAGCCTTCTGACTGACAGCTGTGAGCCCAATAGAAACTCCTACTGTGCCTTAAGAGTACTGGTGAGGAAACCAATGCTTAGCCTAATAGCTCGTTAAATTATCAAATCTTAGCTGTGTTCTGTGCATGCTGAACTGGTAAATAATTGCTTCTTACTTTTCGAGTTGAGAATGTATCTCATGCAGAGTTTCTTTGCATTGTACAAATGGTGACTCAATAAAATGATCCTAAAGAGAAGTAGCAGGATTCAGTGAAAAATAATCTCACACCTTGTTTTCCTCATTGAGAACTGCAAAATAAAATCAGCAAATCAAAATAAGTCTAAATATGGGCAGTAGCCAAAGTATCAGAGGTTTGTCCTGCTGTGGATGAATTTTGTACTTTCTAAAATATGCTTTCTACGTACATTTTGAGTCCTTGTTTCTTACTTACTTTACAGAGGAAAGATAAAAACAGGAGAAGTTGATATATGGTAAGCAAAAGACAGTTTAAAACTCTTGCATTTTCTCCCCATCTGTAACATTCCCTGGGGTTTTTAAAAGCTACTGTTTTAGCAGAAATGCTGGCAGCTAAAAGCTACATGAACACTAGCTTTCGTACTACAACTAGCTGAATAGTAAAGAGAAAAGAAATGGAACTACTTCTTGAGATTCTAGACCAAATTTAAGCTCAGCCACATTCTTTACCTTTTCATGTTTATTTTCCATGAATGTTTGAGTAGCCAAGATTAACTTTCTCAAACAGGCAGAAAAGCAAAATTTCATAGGAAAAAATATCAATGAATTTTGATAGGATTGCAATATTTGTAATTCGTGTCCAGTTCATTGATTATTGTGCCAAAAACACACAAAGTGACCCACGAAGTGAGGTTTTGTGCTGCACTCTGAGACTGCAATACAATACTCCTCTGTGTAAGGAGGAGGCAGATATAACCCCAATTTAAACTGAGCAGGCTACACAGACAAAAAGCAAACAGTAATGCAGGAGCAAAAAGCAATAGCCCTCAGAAGTGAACATTTCTTCCTCCCCACACACTTATGTTAGTTAAAATTTGTGTGGAATGTAGGGGTACATTCTGGAGACTTGTAGCCGCCTCTTCACTCACAGTTCTTATTTTTTAATCTCTTATTTAATTTAGAAGTCACACAAATTATAAAAGCTGCAAGAGCTACAGGCAGAATTATTTGCAGGACATCAAACACATAAGAAGGGAGAGAGTGTACATGGAGCACTTGAAGTTGTTGCCTGCGTTTACAGAGCATTTCTTGTAAGACAAATACAAGGCTCGCTTCTGAGTCTTCCATGTTGATCATGAAATGAACACACAGGATAGAAAAGGTAGGACAGTGATAAGAGTCTTCTTCCTGCTTAATATTTTTGTGCCCATTCATTTATGCAATAATTTCATTTATGGAGCTAATTTCATTAATTTTTTTTTGGCAATAAAATGCAAAGCTATAACCACAATATGACCTTTACAATTCAATGTCACAATCTTTCAGATTTAATATATAAGTGTGGTATCACCTAAGATGTAGTTTCTGGCACTTAAATTGATTTTCAGAAGCTGATGCTATGCCCCAAATTTCCACACTGCTCATGCAGAAAATATTTCCCATGGAGGTACTCCAATCTACCAGAGAGTGTAGCTGCACCCCAACATCCCAAAGATTTAGTGCTTTTTAGAGGGCACTTGCTGACATTAATCTCTCACTGGAGAAGTCAAGCGACACAGCATCACAGAGAAGCACTGAAAGAGGATTTGGTTTTTGTTGTTTTGTTTGGGGTTTGATTGTTTGTGTACTGGTGACCGCCATTGATGCAATACTTGCAAGAGGCATTGTGGGGATTCACCCCATGAAGAAAAAATCAGTAATGTGATAGACTGCTAATCCACTGAGCACCAGTAATTTTTTCTCTATTTTCTAGGTTCTAAATAAAGTTTGGAATTATTTTATTCAGATTTTCTCCCTTCAAACATATTTGCAGCATTTTCTCAGCAGATGCAGTTTGGATTGGGCAGAACAAGAATTTATCTTGGATCTCATTTCCCAAAAGCATTATTCTCAGTACCCAGCCATTCTAGTACAGCTGACAGCAGCATCAAAGCCTATATTTTAATTCTTAGCTTAAAAAAGGAGTGATAACAATTAAGTTGATGGCCTCAGGCTCTTACATATGGATATTACCTCTCCATAAACCCCTGCCAAGGCTTTATCCCCTGTCCTCACGCAGATAAAAGTGCATAAAGAATCTTTTGTCATTGTGCTTGGGTGAACTTATCTAAGTTCTTGTGTATTGCATTGTATATTCGTCCTTTAATTTCATCTTACTGGTTTCTCTGCTTTAGATCTAATAGTTCCTTCCCTGTTAATATACAGTGCATAGGAAATATTTTTGAGAAGCCAAAAATTAATAAATTAGTACATTTTTCTGCTTAGAATAGTCACTTGGCTATTAGTTCCCTCACTCAAATGGGGAAACCATGAAAATGTCTGACACTATTAAACTTGTCAGCTAAGAAAGGAAAAGAATAAACATACTTTGAGATAACTGAATTATTTCTGCAAACAACGGGGTTTCAATTTTTTTTTCCTTACCTAAGCCACTGTCATTCTCATTTATTAGTAACCTAAGAAAACAATGATGATTGAATGTCAGTCCCTGACATGTTAGTCAAGCAATACCCTCTTCATTTCAAATGTCTACTGAGACTAAAAAAGATATCTTTCAGCTTTCCAAGTAATTTAAAACCATTCTGTGTTCATCTACATCAGTTCAGTAGAGGAAATCAACTTGTCAAAGAATAACACCAGGTGACATTTTTTGTCACAAAATCCCTGGAACAGGTAACATTTTCTAAGCCTTACTACAGAAATAGCAAGATATGTTGGGCAGTGTCGTCCTATGACAAGCTCTCTTCTGATTTCACAAGTCACAGCCTTTTAGTCCATGCACTTTAGACCTTCAGTAAGCAACAGCCAGCATGGATCATTCAAGAGAAAATCATGCCAAACCATTTTAATTCTTCCCAGGATAACACAACAGGCCTTACAGACAAAAAGGAAGCAATATATTAAAGTTTCATATTTGGCTTCTGTAATGCTTTTTACAATTTTTTAGTGTCAACATGCATGCAAAAGAAAATTGTTTAAATGCATTTATTATAAGTGGATTGCAAAAATAATTGGAAAAATGCAGTCAGAGAATATTAATGGTTCACTGTCCAAGTGGAAACATCCATCAAATTTAATTTTTGTGGTGCTGTCCCAGGACAGCTGTTTTTCAGTATTTGACTTAATGACCTTAAGTCATGAATATGACTATTAGTTTTTCATGTCGATATCAAAGCGGGATAAACTTCAAATATATTAGAGAACAGAAATAGCATTCAGAGAGATTTTTAGATACTGAAAGAATGAATAAGAGGATAAAATTATACATGACTCTATAGGTTTTGTGAAATGCACTAAGTTTAGGCAGAATTAACTGCTATCAACAGCAAACAACCCGCTAGCTAGAAATTCTGCAGAAGCAGAGGTGAGGATGCAATAAATCATAAATAGTCTTGAGTCTTCATTATCACTGGTAAAAAAAAAAAAGGCAAGATAATAAAAATCTAGTTTTTAGTGTGTCTGGGAAGGTTTGGATGTACTATTGTGGAAGTCTTTAGGAATTGACCAACAAAGATGTAAGTATTATTTCTTTGAAGCAGAAACATGGGACAAGCACTTATTTTAGGTCTTTAACAACTTTAAATCTTTGTGAAAGCTAATTTTAATGCACTTTAGTTTGTCTGTGTTTGAGGAAGACAGAAACCCTGCTGCTATGGATCTCTGTTCTGCTCTATTTCTGTGACATGGTTGACTTCATTTGTACAACTAAATTACATCATTTCAGGATCTTGTCCCAAAGATGGAAAAATTGTTGATTGAAAAAAATGTATCTATTTATAAAAGTGAATCCAATTTCATACAGCGGCAAATGCCACAGAGCCAAAGGAAAGAAAACAAACTCAAAGCATAAATTAAACTGGCATCTTCTGAAACACCACATAAATAACTCATCTTGTTCTTAATCATAATATAAAATTAACTTCATATGATCTGAATATGCATAAATATTGAAACACATTCCATTTAAGGAGAATAAATTTGTATCAGGTCATTTTAACTTTATAGATTTTTTTATAAATACTTGGCTTTGCCAAATAAATTGTAAACTATGATTGATACTCAATCTTTGAGTAGCTGAAGATCTGATTCTTTTCTTCAAAACAAATTCCAAAGCTTTTAGAGCACACCTTTCCTCCACCTTTCCAATTGCTTGTTTTTAATTTCAGGTGACTTACAAATATTTTCCATAAAAGTGAAAAAAGAAGTATTTTTAGTGAGGCTAATTTGTTAGTCCCATTAAGTCTTATTTGAATGTACTTTTCTTGAAGAAGTCATAGACCAAATCAGTTTTTAGTATCCCAATACCATTGCATTGCAACACAATTTTTCAGCCTACTGATCCAGTTCTAGAAATGTGATGAACACAGAACCTTCAATTCACAAATAGCACCAAGCAAAACAAAAAAATGTCAAGTGAAGTGAGTGATTTTTTAAAACAGAAACACTATTCTGTAAATCAATACTGTATCCAAGTAGTGGGGGATTTGCATGTTTGGGTATCTGCTCAAATACTTTATTATAATATTTTACATCATAGGCTTTATGTTTTTTTATTTTCAACATTTTATCAATGTTCAAATTAAACTTTTCAAAATAAAGAAAATCTGCTTAAATATGCATAAAAAATAGAATTTGCTACAAGATTGAGGTACTACAACTAAGGCATCTGCATGTGCAGTGTCTGCCTGTGAACTAGCCCAACATTGTCCCCTTGTAATGCTAAAACCAAGCCAGTCCCTTGGATAACTGAAAGTTTTCCATACAGTTATGAGATTGAGGAAGATATTGGGGTTTGATTCAATTGTCTAGGATAGATATCTAATGCTGACTGAGATTCACATAACATCCAGGCCTGGCAGGTATTACATAAAAATGAAGGGAAAATTATTTTCTTGGAATGGAACCTGGAGATCCAATGCATACCATGTGTCCCACCCTCAAGCAAATACACACTTCCACTCAAGTTGGTATCACCTGCCAGCTGACAGAGGGGGCACTTGATCTCCAGGACAGGACAAGAGGTAATGGTCTAGCACAACTCCCCTGCAATGAGCATGAACATATTCCACCAGACCAGGTTGCTCAGAGGCCTGTCCAACCTGACCTTGAATATTTCCAGGAATGGAACATCTATGATCTCTCTGGCAACTTGTTCTAGTGTTTCTCCAGTGACACTGTAAAAACCTTCTTCCTTATTTCTAATCTAAATTTACCCTCCTTCAGTCTAAAACCCCTACCTCCTGTATTTTTATAACAGGACCTGCTAAAATGTTTTCCCCATCTTTCTCACAGGCCTGCTTCAAGTACTGAAAGTCCTCAGCAGGGTTGAGCACCTCAGCCTTCTCATCCACTGTTACCAGCTTGCCAATCCTGCTTATGGAAGGGAAGCTTTGTTTGACTTTCACAGAGGTAATGATTATAACAACATAAAGCCTTTTTTCCCTCATGTAATTTCATTGTAAACTCATGGCGCAATCTTCTGAAAAAAATGGGTGAAATGAGGTCCCTGTCAATAGGAGGAAAAAATGTTGGGAAAAGATGTCTGCAGGTAAATAAAAGTCTCTTTCTTTAGATACTGAACATTTAGGATCCACTAAATGATTGCACTCTCTCTTGATTAAACAGAAGAGCAGAGGGAGTCTCTGGGCACATTGCAAGATGCACTTGCTCTGCTGGCTTCTCTTGGCAGCAGGAGGTTGATTTGAAAGCGTAAAAAATGCTGACCATGAATATTCATTTACTTTATAAATCAACTTGCTTAACTATACATACATCTGAGTTCATGTCTCAGAAGCATTTTAATATATAAGTTTACTTAAAAGAAGTTTGTTGAGACTTGAACTGTTCCTGACTGTTTAAGGAATGATCTCAGAAACTGAGCTGCAGATCTTAATCTTAATCTTTGAGCACAATCTTAATCTTTGAGCACAACACTAATCAAGAAATCTACCATACGTCTGATATTTGGAAGGAAAACTTATTGAATGCTAAATACTTGTCAACAAAACGGGATCAAGAAAGTGCTTCATCAAAATTAATATTTTACAATAAATAGATCAAGATATTTTAAAATTTGCTGCTATATAGAGATATAGTGGAGAAACCACTGTGAGTTGCTAGACAGCAAAGAAACAAATAATAGCAAGACAAATATTAAGGTTTTACATAATTTTATACCTACTCTTTAAAGTCATTTTACTGCCAATAGGATTAATTCCATGTAGTGATATAGTAAATGGTGAATTTGACATGTATTTTTCAAATGAATACTGGAGATTCACAAAACAAGATGGGGGAAGAATTTAGATTTTGGGTAGTTCATTGAATGTAAGAAAATAGTTTTAATATTACCAAGTACAGAATCTTCTAATAAAGCTGTATGTCTTTTAAAAAATAATATGAACCAAAATTATTTGGAAAACCTAGTCTCTAAAGAGATTCCTTTCCTGTTTTATAGCTCCATAAGGTCTAAGGCAATAGAATAAATAGCTTCAGGCAAATCTTCAACTTGTGTATCAAGACTCAGCTTGTTCACTTTCACAAAATATTGACAGCATAGAACAGACAGGAAGACACAATATTGACGATACATCTGGTTCACAGTACTTTAATAGCATTTCTGTACCTAAATGTTAGGTGAAACTAACATTGAAGCAGAAAGGAAAGGGAAAAAGAAAATATGAAAAACCAAAGGAAGGAAACTTCTCAAGTACAGGAAATTAGATGAAACTGGGTTTTATTACATTAATGAATTAAGCTTGAAAAGCTATTCTTTTAATTATTGTACAGAAAAAAAGAAATCAGCCCAGAAGACAGTGAGTAGTGACTTGCAGAGACAATGTGTGCTACATCTCCTTTAGGCTTAAATATTCAGGGAAGTGAAAGAGGCAAAGGTTTCTACGCCTTAATAAAGACAGAAAAAAATTTATTAAATTAATAATTTATGTTGTTTGTGGGGTGTGATCACATTTGGAGTTTTCCAGGAAAACAGAGATATTATAAAAACAAGGTTACCTTGGAATCATAAAATCAAAGAAAAATAATTATTACTTGGAGAAGAACACAAATTTGCATTTTTTGCTGAAATAAAACTCATATAAGAGTTTAATAGGTGTTCTTCCTTAAAAAATCTTTATATTATCATTTTTAAAGTATCAGTGAGGAAGCAAATATCTAACAATTTTAATGTTCTTTATTTTTTCTCAGGAAGAAGAAATTTACTGGGCATAATAGTAGGAACTATATAATTTATACCATCCTCTCTGCTAAGGGTAGTTTCACTGTCAAAAGTCCAGAGATGGGAGTGTCTGCTGTTCTACCAGGAAAGAAAGAGAGCAGAGAACTGATTTAATCTGCTTGGGGTCCAGTTTTCCTAGGCACAAATTTTGTGTTGAGCTCCTGCAGAATTCCCTTCCCAGACCATTATACCCTGGTATTATAAGCTGGAAAAGATAGTGGCTCATTACTTGTTTCAGAAAATGCTCAGTTGATGTGGAAACTAATCACCCACCTTACAGAGTTCAGAGATTTGTAAAATTGTTCATCAATTTTTTGTAAATAAAGTCTGCTTTTGATGCATTTGTCTTTGTATGATCCTCCAGAAAGTAATTTTTCCTTCTCTAATAGCTCATTCTTAAACCCAAGCTCAAGCCAAATCACTCATATAATGTTTTAAACTCTGAAAAACAATCCAATTACCACAAAAGTGAGATGGGGAAGACAGTGTTAATTACTGATAGATGCCAGTAATTAATTAGTTTGCAGCCATGGTTTCAGTAAGCTAACAGTAACTGAATATGCTTGTTTCTGCCCTGGAGGAGCTGAGTTGCTCTTTTATCAAAAAGGTTAAATCTTTCTGTATATGTGATTTTTTTTTCTGTCATTTTTCACCTTTTTTGAGAATCGATTACCTGAACTTTGTCAATCACATTACTGCTATGTTAGTTGCAGAACCTGTCAGCTACTATCTGTTTCTTTGCTGTTCTCTTCTTATCTTTAATGGGAATTTATTACACATGTAGCCAAATTTAGTGCCTGTAAATGCATAAAATAATATTTATTTTTCTGGAAAATTTCCATCCATGTCCATAACTGTCACCAACAGAATACCATCAGACTTGACAGAATTCCAGTGAGCTTATATTTTACCTTTCTATCATTGAACATCTACAAAATTGATGTGAGATTAAATTGATGATACTATCCAGATGAAAAAAAAAAAGTTTTTTACTACTTTTACACTTAATATAAATTGAATTATCTCTTAAGTTTTTGGGTTTTTTTTGTTTTATTTTTTATTTTTTCCAATGTGTAATTTAGAGAAGCTTTTCAAGGAAAGCTGTGGAACGAGGCAGAAGAAAGATAAATTTGAGTGATGCTAAAAGCAACATGTGGAGTAGAACTTTATTTATTACATTTTCAACTGCTGAAATTATTCTAATGACTATTCAGGTGCCTGAATCAAATTCCTCTGTGTTTGCAATCCCTCTCTTTTTTTTAATTTTTCCCTTCAGGTCCTGAGGTGCAGATCATCACTAACTGCCACCTTCAGGCATTCTTAGATCAAACCTCTTACAATGCTGCCAAAGTTCGGATGACAGAATGGGAGCAGAAGTAATTTTTCAAGTGACACCTATTTGTTTCAGACCAGAAACAGCCACAGATTTAACCCAGTCACATTAGAACAGCACATGTGAAATTTTTCAAGACCATGTATGAAACAAAATGCAGGGATACAAGAGGCTTTTAAGTACAGATCCCTACTGTTTCAAGAAATTAGAACCTTCTTTGACAGTTTATTTTTCCCTGAAAGGCTGTTCATAGCATATCAACTCCATGGATGTCATTATATTGTTTTTGCTTGTCTTTATATTACCTTAGCAGTAGCACTTGGATAACCACATGTAAGTGAATGAAAGGCTTTATAATGTATCTTCTGCTCAGCATATTGCTTGCATCCAGCACAATTTCCATAATTTTCCACAGAAGAAACATTACTAAGATTATAAACATCAATTTTTCAAATTACTTATTCTGATTCTCTTCTAATCCAATTTCTTTGAGAAAATTGGAATTTTTTTTCCATAATCTCATGTACTGATTGCTAGGCCCACAAAAGAAAAATACAGTACAGACACAGGCATGACCTTTCCCGTTCCTCCTTGCCAAAAACTTTCTGGAGTCCTTAAGATCAAAAGCTTCTCTTTGAAAATATAGTTTTAGCTATCCATTCAGGTATTATCACCATTTGTTTAAGCATGGGATATGGTTTTTGTCAAAGAATGACAATCCCTTTTATTATTATTCTAAAACAGACTCAACTCTGAAACAGTTTCCAGTGAGTCAGCTTGCACTGGCTCCCTTCCTAATTTGTGCCAAAAAGATCTCATTAAAATTAACTGATTTTATGAATAAATTAAAAGCATCTTCTGTGGTATATCCTAATTCTACTAGCTATGGATTACATCTGTAGACAAAATTGATCCCAAAATCTAGTTATGAAAAGCCAAGGTGATATTTAGTGTCACAAAACCAAGAATCAAATTGTTACAGCTGCAGGATTTGACCCTGCTCTGCCTGCCATACCAGACTCTGCTTTTGAGTTCAAATGAAGTTAACACTACTGCAAAAGTCTCTCTGTGCTAAACTATCTTTTATTCCAATAGAACTGGGTTGAAGACATACAGAATGCTTTGTTTCATAATAGCATCTACCAAGGGGAAAAAAAAAAAAAAAGAAAGGAAAACAGCAGAACAAAATCCTTGCATGAAAATCTGAGAATTTATTCAAACTCACTATGAAAATGACTTCCTATATAAAATCTGAATATCTGAATTTTAACTTGACAGTTCCTTGCAAGCAAATTGGCTCTTTTTGATTATGTGTTCTGTTCCCTGTGTGTTTGAAGAGCCATCTTGTATTTTTAACCTAAAATAGGGCTAAGAAAGGAAAAGTAGAAGGTGAATTACCTTTGTTTTGTCTATTTTCTTTCCTATGCACAATGACTAAAGTGTGTAACATTTCTCCAAAGAGTGAACAGTTGCACTCCTGAAGATGCCTTTTAAAGAAATAAATGTCAACTGTGAGGGATTAATTTGATGTGAAAATGTACATCACTGATTATTATTTTATGTAAATAAGGAAGGACAGTTCAATGATTAAGGCTCTAACAGAGGATAAGAGGCTTATATTTCTTCTTTGTTAATTTTTTTTTTTTTTTTGTGATCTTCAGCTCCTCAGAGAAATGTGTGAGGATTGATTTTAAAACCCTCCTTGGTCATTTACCTGAAATTTTATATATGAATAAGTAGCTTTAAGACCTTGAGTGCAAGACTTTCAGGGTATATACAGATTTTGCAGTAAGGCATCCAGACCCCTACCTGGGAGGATTACAGCCACATGAGCTTAGCAGTCACTTGGAGGGGGGAAGTCAGTAACGAGGTACCACAGCTGGGTTACCAGCTGGTCCTGTGTGACTCCAGTCATACATGTTTGCTTGGAGAGAGAATTGACATTTTGGTGAAACAGAATGTGGTAATAATCCAAATATCTGTTTGCCACATGTGAAGCGGTAACAGTAAAACTTGCGAATTCAAAAGGTTGTTTCAGTGATGAGCAGCATAAAGAGTTTTGAGGCTCAGTTATATTTAATGTAAAAGAAACCATACAAATATTTGAATATCTGGCTGTATAGGAAACAGTAAAAGGTAAATACAACTGCTTTGTGTCCTAAGTAGCCTCTTAAACATGATTCTGTTAGTGCCAGAATTTTGTCCACAGGAGAGACTGACTCTCATCAAACACGTAAAATGTGATAGCAACCCTTGTGTGTTCTGTGTGTGCTGAAGAAATTCACAATATAAGCACAATGAAGAATTTATATCAGTAAATTATATTTATACCAGTCTGTTAGCATTATAATCATAAAATTACTTATTTTCCAAAAACTATACATTCTAAGAATTGTAGTATTCTAGTGAATTTAATTCTTAGTATTCTAGTAATTGCTAACATTTATAAACTAAATTACTACTGCAGCTAATTCTCTTTAATAAAAAAACAAGAGGCATTTGGGCAAATCATTAGTCCAAATCATTTTCCAGGAGGACTATAATGTGGTTTTTGAGAGCTGTGGGGTGTCTTCCTCCTTACTCTTGGAGTTCTTTGGGATATTTTCATGTGTTTCTAACAGAACTTCCTAAACTGGTCTTTGATTCGACCTTCTGTCAGATCTACTCTATGTGGTACATTTTCCATTTGCTGGGTACTTATTTTTGGTTTTTTTCATCTGTAAAATCATCTGTACAGTCTACACTCCAGAGGTGCCCACTAATTCACCATTTCTATAGCATTTTTAGCCCTGGGCCTCTGGTATCATCCTGTGCTCTAAAGCCCTCTGCCACCCTCCCATGCCCATACTCTTCTATGCTGCATTTGTATTACATGTTCATAGACAGTTCCCACTGCACACAGTGGCACATCAGTCCAGACAAAAATGTGGGAAGTTGTAATTCTGAGGTTTTGTTGTGTTAAAAAAGACTTGTGTCACTAAGTGTACCATAAAGACCATTCAACCTCACCAGACTGAATTTTAGGTCATGGTAGTCTAAAAGACATAAGTCAGCTACAAAATATTGATAGGTATGGGCATAATCCTAAAACTATAAATAATCGATGTAGATCATATTACCATATATACAATTATTTGAAGTCTAATTTCTCTGCAGAGATCAGTGGCAAAATTATACTAAAGTCAGTGGGATCTGTGCCACCATACACCTCACTTGGAGCCAAATACCTCTTTGGTATTCAGAACAAGCACCAGTATGCTGCACTCATGAAGTGCCACTCCAGAGCCTAAAAGTGCCTACACCTTAGGATGCAAGAATTTTCGTAGTCCTCTCTATGCCTCCCACTGCCTCTATGTAGATGGACGATTTTAAACAATAACACTAGGTTTAATTCCTGTAAAAATCCTTTGGGATTCTTTTTCATGCTATTCATGCGCTTTCAGCTGTCTGCTGATTTCAAATGGAAAGAATTCATTTGGATATTTCTAATAATATATAAATTTTCAATTTGTTTCAATTTCACTAGGCAGTATTAGCTTCTGTGGCCACCTCTACATGGATGAGCTTATGTAAACTCCATGGAACATTTCTTATTACTGTTTTTGATGCTGAATGCATCAAAAGTATAGTACCTTTTATTTTTCATTTAAATTGAAGTAATGAAAATAAGCTTAGATATCATTAGCTGATGAGTTTTTAGAGTAGATGGCATAAATTACACCTCAAAACAATTTTACTAGCAATTTATTACTCTAAAGACAGAATTAGGGATGTTCACCCATTTATATCATAATAAGCAATTCCGTTTGACCTATAGTGTGAAAATGCTTTTTTGAAAACAGTAAAGTGAAAAGATAGCAGACACCTCTTATTCATACAGTTTTTTCTCTTACAAGTCTGCATAAATTTTCATAACCAAAATAATTTGCTTTTTTTCATAGCAATTATCTTCTGTCATTTTGTGAATTACTTGAAAGAGGTTAATTCATATGCAACAGAGCTAACAATTTTTTAATGCAGAAAAAGATTTTATCAAAGAATCCTGAGCTCAGTTCCTAGCACAGATACCTATTGAAACAGGGTTTTTTTTCAGAAAACAAAAAATCATTGTGGCAGCAGTATTACCTATTTTTTTTCTCTGCAGAAAAAAACTATCCCTATCTGCATGCAGTAACTAAAATATTCACTCACCGTTATACTTGCTTTTTCAAAAAAAATGGTTTTTTGTAGAGTACCATAAAAAGATAATTTTTATGTTTGTGCCTATACTGGTTTTCATTTTCTGAGCCTTAGTTTTGTTATAGAAATTGTCAGCTACTGAGGTATGTGTTTCACTTAGTGTTAACTGTTATTAGAGTATTGAGTAACCTGCACAGGTGTGACACAAAACAGCAGAGGATGTGTGTCTCCTTGATTATGAGTAATCATCTGTTTTAAATTAGTTCTTGAAAATTGCAGTCCAAAGTTGATATAGAAAATGTGTTTCTGAAAAATATTCAATTCCAGCATGCCTCTAAAAAGAAAAATCTGAGAAATCTTGGTGCAAAATCCAGCTGTGTGACTAAGTAGTGACTTTACCTGTCACCTCTAGAAGTTATTATACTTTTTTACACAGTTTTACCACTTCATTTACAAGTTAGCTTGAAATCAGATGCCAAGTTGGTGGAGGAAAAGTAAGGAAGGAGGCACATAATCTTCAAAATAATTTGACAGAAAGATAATTGTGTTATTCATATCCATGGGCATTTATGGCAATAATAGTCATCTTCCTGAGGGGCTGAAAGCTCCAGTAAGGGCCAGTTCTCTTCTTTTCTTGTCCCTTTTAAGTTTAAATTGCTTTTCCATTTGTATACCTAATTAGTTTTGGCTGATATGTGTCTTATCAACATGTAATATGTAATGCCAGCTCTTATACTTAGTTTCCTATCTTGAATTATATTAGTCTCATTGCTTTTGTAGCCTGCTCTAGTTAAGAGACTCATATAAGCAATAGAGAAATATCCGTGAATAAATATCTTTTTTCCTGGGTTGAGGCATTTGAATCTTTTCCATCTGCAGTTGTAGATATGCTTCTGTCACCAGCCTAAATGCCTGAGGATAACAGAGGAGAAAAGATTTAGTTAAAGAAAGCTTTGCATGCTAAAGTCAGTCCTCATGATACTTTTATCGCTTCAGTGCTGACTCAGAAGTCAGGAGATAAGGGCCACGTGGGTAAGAAATACACACCAATAGAAATGTGAGTATGCAGAGGTGCTAAATATTTTCAGAGTACTTCAGAAGCATCTCTGATGAAGACACAACATGGATTAAAATCACTCACAGGGCAAATCTTCTGAGTGTACTAGAACTCCACCAAGTATGAAATTATCTCCTTGCCCTGCCACTGCAAAATATTCACTTGCACAGTAAATAGACTGATCAAATCTGTGTCAAATGCTGCAATTCTGTCAAGTGCTGTACAGTCCCATTGAGACAAAAACATTATTTTCTGTGTTTCTCTGTGTAAAAAATCCATATGGACTCTGGCATTGGACTCATTGTTACTAATACTGGTATTATGGTATTTCTGAGAAAGTTTTATGAAGGGCAAAATAAAGAGATATCAAAATGTGTTCCTTCAGATTACAGGAGATTAGGATGATTTGTGTAAGAAAGTGACAAGCAATAGATAAATACCTTTTTCAAGAATTTGATAACCTATATACATGTTATGGCTGAAAGTGATGGCCCCATTTTATAAGCTTATTTTGTGGTTTTAAGCCCAGCTGGAGACGAAGCACCTCATAACTGTTCACTCAACCCCTTCTCTTCTTCACCAACCAAGTGAACTGAAGTAGAAACCTGTATGTTGAGATAAGAAGTTTAATAATTGAAAATAAAGTAAAATACAATAATAAATTAAAACACAATTATAATGGTAAAGGATAATGAAAATTATAATAAAAGGAAAAAACAAGTGATGCACAATGCAATTGCTCACCAAGACATGGCATTGTAACAGCCTCTGAGAAGGAATTAACTCTACCCTAGCTGAAACCAGGACAGCATAGTACATGACCTTTCATATGCACTTTACTACATCTAGCAAAGGATCATGCTGCTCTTTTATTCAGTGCATTGACTAGATAAATAAATAACTCAGAGGAAGCTATGTTCCCTGTTCAATTGAAATACATCTGCATCTTATGAGACTATAAAAAAGAACTTATTTTTACCTTTCAGCTTTTGATATTGTGAAGAATTGGCTTGGCACAAGTAAAGCGAAAGTGAGGGCAAAAAAATCATTACTGCAATCATTACAAAATGTCACCAACCCATTTACAATTTGTACATTTGTGCTTTCCTGTAAGTGGTGCAGGTTGGTCACTCAACTTGATTTAAAATGACACAATAACTAATGGGGGTAAAGTGACTGCTAAGTAGATATTTGCAGTTACTACTAAAGACCATTTGAATACTCAGAACTGAAACATTGTAATCTTACCTAAATAACAGTGAATATTATCTTATAAAATATTCCTATTTGAAACATCTTAAACAAACAAGGAATATGACAGTTTCCATAAGGTCTTAAATATCCTAAATTATCCCAAATTCTAGAAATTTTATTTTGCTATGGATATGGTTTTAACGTTCCTGATCTTCCTGAAGCCAGGTAAGTTTTGGTACACTTTCCCAGTGACTTGTGAAGATTAAAGTATCAGCAATGATTCATTCTGATATTAAGCCATCAGAGAATACTTTTTATTTCATCCACTTGGCTCATCATGATGATATAATTACGTGTATAATAATCTAATTTAATAACCAATAAGAGAAAGACATTTATTAATAACTCAATTTCTAGTCCTTCTGAGTGGTCCTGTAGATGTAATGTTGAATTGTCATTTACCATTGAATAATACTGCTATTTACAGAAAAACAAATGTTGAAATTCCCTTTACATTATTAATTGTTCCTGACCTGTAGCAACTGAGGGCCTGCATTTTGAAAATTAATTTCATAGAGTTAAATTATTTAAGTACAGAATCTTTCATGGTTCTTTTGTACAGAAACAATCAAAGGAATTGGATAATTTCTATTTTACATTGCTAATTAGACTGAAAGTAAGATGAAAATAATTTTCTGACTCTCAAGAACAAAATTTGCTCTGTGAGGACAAAAAACTGTTTAAAAAAACCCTATTCTTTAACAAACTTGAAGAATAATTACCAAAGGTGTAGAACTTCAGTATGTTAATAGCCAAAAATAAATTCCTCCATCTCAGTAATTTAAAAATATACAAAAAGATTAGGCAGTGTATGTTGCAAGCATCCTTTTTCAGTCACAGACCCTAAGGGAATCCGCTGATTGGTGTACGAGAAGCACACAAGATCAGCCACAGCTGAGATGCCTTGAATTCAGCTTTAAGATCCTTTCCAGTTAACAGATAAAAGAGTTTTGACAACAACATCCTGCAAAATTTACCAACACCTTATTCCCTGCCTTTTTTCAAGAACAATACTCTGGTTTCTCTAGCTATTTATACCAATGCAAGTCCATTTAGAAGGCATTTTTTAGGGTTATGCATGGAAAAAAAAAAGAAAAACAGATGTGACAGATAAAATTGAATTTGATATAAGAAAGTCCAAATCATGTTTTCTGACAACTGCAGGTTATATTCCTAGATATGGTTAGATCACAGGATCCAAGTATGTGCTTCTGTTCTTACTCAGAAACTAAACTTTAGAAATTTAATCTCACAAGTGGAATGTGAATGCAAAAGAGATGGTTTTCCCAGAAAGAAATGTAATCTTCATGTGTTTCAGATAATTATTATGTAAATTAGTTTCTTGTGGTCTTGCTTTATCAGGGACACTGTAATTATGTTTTCATTACTAAAATATCTTTCCCCTTGCTACTTCTTTTCAAGACTTTAATTTTGTTGGTTTTGACATCTACTAGCAGGAAAAGTTTCTAAATCTGTTCACTTCTTTCTTTGAGGAGAACATACATTCTAGAAAATTTGCCCTCAGGATGGATACTGTCTAAATATCCCAAATGTTTTGTGTTACCATGGCTTTCAAAGGATATGGGGAGTTCATCAGTTTTCATTTCAAGGCTAGAGCAGCTATTTGCAGCATTTGGCTCATAAAGGCAGTGCATCTCCAAAACACATTTGTATTCCTGTCCTTTCCAAGTTCATCCTCCTGCATCTTTTTTTTCTGCCCTCTCCCTGTAAGCCTTGCCTAATTAATGAGGGAATTTGGGAAACAGTGCAGCTTATAGACTGCTACATTTTGACTTCCTTAGATAGAAGGAATTCTGGAGACTATTAATGTGTCTTGCTATATCTTGTGCCTTCCAGAAAAACAGCAAAATAGTAGTTTCCAGAGTACTGAAGGAATAGGATTTGAAAGTGACAAGATAGCTCTGTTCCACCTTTTCAGAACTATTTGACTAGATCATGCTGGAGGGAGATATAAGCCTAAGCCTACTACAACACAGAGACTTAGCGAAGTCTAAGTTTGGCAAAATGCCTTTGGGGCAGCAAGGTTGGATATGACCAGTAGAAAGGGAAGCTGAATGAGAGTGGATTATTTGGAATAACTCAAGTATATTCTGATGGTCTGTTTGGAAATGCAGTGGGATGGATGGAGAAGAGGTTGCTCATCTGCTAAGAGCTTGTGCCTTGTGTCTCATATACTGTCATCAGAGAGGTTTTTTATTCCTATATTACACTTCTTGCAGTTTCATTTTACACCATAGGTATGGTTTTAAAATCAAATATTTTATATTTAACCTCTTTCCTATAGAGTTGGTTCAGCTTTTGCAGAAGATATATTTATTCAATATATATTTAAAAATATTTATTTTTATTACCGCCTGAATCTCACAGGATCCCTAGCAAAAGTTTATGGCTGACACTTCAAAAATATGTAGTCAGAAGCTAGGCCCAGTGCCACAAGCCTTACAATCATAACGTATTATGTGCCCTATCAGTGACATAGGGAAATATGATCTAGAGAAAATCTTAATTTTTGTTGGTTGATTGGCAAAAATGTCTATATAGACTGCTTATTTTATTCAGAAAAAAAAAGAAATAAAAAATTCCTACACAGAAATACCCAGGCATATTCTGAAATCCTCTTATTTCTGTGTATATTGAGTATTAAAGCTACATAAAGCTACATAAAAGGTCTCCTCTAGTTCTACCTATTTGCTGCAAGTTTGATAATGCATGTATAAAATGAAGGCCAGGTTTGCTAATGTTTGTTTTTCTTTCTCATCTTTGTAAGATAATGTCATGCTTGAACATGTGGTAACATTTTAAATGTTTTTTTCAAGTTATTTTTTTTCCTATTTTTGATGCAGTAACTGATTTAAATAGTTTTATTTTTTTTCAGTTCCCACTTAATTTTAATCTTTGTATAAGTCATAAGAAAAGTCTGAGATCTTTGAATAGTTTATTAAGTAGAAGATGTAGCTTGGACATATACATATTTACTAACAAAATAGCTGCATTTAGAAAAATAAATTCCACTTGATAAGAGTCCAGTGACCTGAGTGTTCCTTTTTTTCAACACAAAAGAAAGAACACTCCAAGGATCAGCTCACTAATTAAAACTGAAATCAGCTCTTCAAATGAAAATTTGTTGGCAAAAGTTTTTTTCTGATTTTTTTCCTTTTGGTACTTACGGAGTGATACATATGGAGTAATTTCATCTGTTGGTTGTATGATCTTCCCATAAGCATTTAAAAATTTACATGTAAGCTTCTTATTTACCTGTCACAAAGGTATGTACCAAACAAGAAAAGAAAATGGGAGAGTAGAGGATTTAAGTGGAAAGGGAAAAGTGAGTCAATGAGGACTTCAAAAAACAAAAAAGTCAATTTTTTTTCTGGACAAGAAAAGAGCGGAAAAAATAGAGAAAGGCACTGGTGCCTTAGGTGACCATTTTGGTTTATAATCTGTGTTTATGATAGGTTAGCAATCTCAGTTTACCTTCATCTGTGAAAATTTCTGAATCCTGAAATTTTTACAGGATTTCTGGTTATGAACAGCATTGATGCAGAACCTGAGAAAAGTGTTTGCCACCACTGCACAGAAATTTCCCAGAGTCTTAACTGAGCTATGGGACTAAATTATCTTCCACCCTGAGCTGGAGGGACTTGTTAAGTAGAGTGTTGTGGGCAATTGACTCAGGGGAGTGAAAGTGCTGAAGAGATCACATTATTGAGCTTATAGCTAAGAAATCACTTGTGATGCTTTTTTCTATTAAAAAGAAGTGGAGTTATTTAAATTATTAACTTCCTATATTGGGGCTAAACCAAAGGAAAGAAAAAGATACTAAAAAGAACAACAGATTTTCTTTCTTTGTGAAATTTGTACACAGTCTTTTCAGACCGAAAGTATTTTGCACTTTTGATATTCTCATTCTGCTCAACAAGAACAAATGATGGGAATGATGAGATTGTTCATGAAAATGAACAAATATCAATTTAGAATTCCTTTTTTTTTCTTATTATCCCAGGAAAAAAATCCAAAAATTTCCTGTAGTAGGCAGTGTATTTGTATAGACGTTTTTCTTTGTGTTCTTCTGAAGGGGAAAACATGTGCAGAAGCTAAAACCACTGGATATTCAGTGGGTAGGGACCCAGACTTCAAAACAGAAAAGTGTAAAGAAATGTCTGTGTTATGATTGAAATGTCCACTAATCCAATCAGAAATTTCCAAAGCTTTATTCCTCTATTGGCTAGAGACATGTTTCTATCTATCAATCTACATTTCTTTCCACAAACATTATATATTTTTACTCTTTTCCTTTATTACTCTTGATTTTTTTATACATATAAAGAATATACATTTTTCTATAATTACTGTTTTTTTTCTTCTGATCTTGATTATCTGAACAATGCAGGCTTTATTTATTGCAGGCTTGAAGTCTCACTTAGTTTTTCTTAAACAGATAGGATCATATTTTGACTCTAAATATGTGTGTTCAGTGGCAAGCATGACAGGAACAATTTCTTGTTTCTACTGGAAATATGTATTCTCATGCATTCCAGAATATTTGCTTTTCCATTGTCATACCCTGTTAGTGATTTAAAATCACCCCGTGTTCAAACAATCCTTTTTCTCCTTTGATGTCTTCAGATGATGATTTTCAGGCCAGTACCAGAAATTATACTAACTGTTTGTGAATTATATGACCAGCTATTTTGCACTATTTTACTCCACTCCCTAATTTTTTCAGTTCTCCTTAGGGTCATCTAAAAGGCCACGTAGGATTCTTAGGATCTCCTCCTAATTTATTTTATTACCTATTCCTATTAGCAAATATTTAAAGGTCATTACTACAATTCTCCAGTAAAATCTAGTTCAGGAGGCCTTTTTTTTTTAAAGAAAATCTATTGATTTCTCTTTTCTTTGATGGTTTTACATAAAGCAGATTAACATTCCCCTAGAAGAAGAATGAAGGCCTAGTTAATACAGGTAGTGGAGCTTAAGGGTGGAGTCTATACACTTTAAGGCAGACAAGAAAGCTGAGATTTTATTATATTTGGCCGAAAAATACTTTGAGGCTTTACCATATCCACCACATCTTCAGCTGTCACTCCAAGGAAGAATGGATCTCCCATAGGTTCAATACTATTGCAACCAAGTCCACATGATTGTCTTGGATGCCCTATGGATTCCAGAAGAGAACAAGGCATTTGAGCTCCCCCCCTAGACAAGTACACCTGGAATGGATTATTTGAGCTTTAAAACAGCTGCCACCCTCTATGTAATGTTTCACTGATTGCATTTCCAATATACAAATCAATGAAGTTTCCTTCATTTAATTAACCTAGAAAATCATCCAGCTTATTAGATAAAAATATCAGCTTGTACTGAAATAGTCAATTTTGCATGAGTACATGTTGTATTTTAATTCATTTTACTTTGGAATACGTGTTCAAATATGACTAATATTAGAACTGCTAAAGCTCACATGTTATTAAGGGCAGCTTGAGGAGACTAGCTGCTCAGAGTCTCCAAACCTGCAGTACAGCCTCTTATTTGCCTTCTGTAGCCAGAATTCCTGCTGCCAGAAAGTGTTTTCCAGATGGAAGATGTGATCTGGACTTAATTAGAGATCATAAAGTAGGATGGCCAAAGAGGCCTAAAGGCCATCTGTCATAGCCTTGTCATCAGAAGTTTATAAGAAAGAGAGTGGCATATCAAGAAATTTTTTAAAATTTATTTCTATGGTTTGCATTATTTTTTTATTTAAATCAGCCTCTGAAATAATGAAAAAGACAATTTGTTTCCATATTCAAAAGAATATCTGATTATTATGCTCTATCTCATTATTTTTTTTGCAGGTACAGTTTGTGTGACCCATCTATTATGTTTAGTGTAATCTGACCTCCTATTAAATCTATATGTTTAACTGCAAATCCTCCAATATAATACAAATACATCAAAAGGAGCAAAGTTCTCTTTTTATATTCTGCTTTCCTACCATAAAATAGCTTCTATTTCATTCTTATCTCTGTCTCAAATAATATTCTCCAAGATTAGAACACCCTGCTTGTGACATTGAAGGTAAAAAGTATCTCCTGCATTTTGTCATGACGGACATTTCTTTCAAAGCTCTAGATAAATTAATGAGGGCATTTGTTCCAGTACTTCATATGCTGTATGCCTAGATCACAGATAGCAATTAAGATTTCAATTTCTTACATTAATTTAAGGTAGTTTCTCATATAAAGGTTCTTAATAATCAGGCTTAACATTATAACATAATAGCAACTTTTGCTGCATTTCATGACAGCAATGAATTAAGTTCTTTCAGTCAAGGGTGCTCTGCTGTGAAGCAGGTTAGTAAAGAGAAAACGTTAAGGCAAATGTTGTCTTATCTTCAAAACATGCTGCAAAAATATTGCTCCATACCATTTTCACCTTCATTAAAGTCAATGGATGTTGTCAAGATGTATTATTAATTGTATCACAGGAATTTGTCACATATTGAAATATAGCGATCAGTCAGAATGTAAACATTTACCCCCCTGAATATTATGTAGCATTTTACTGGAGCATTTCCTTAGAGGCTGGCTTCAAATTCTGACTGGTTTTCCATCCACTCATTCAAGAGTATGCTTGACAATGAAACTGAGTAATCTGTGAGAACACACTGAAGCGTTGCACAGACAGAATTTCCTAGAATTTCAGCATTTCCTAGTGTTGTTACAGAAGACTGAGAAATTATTGGATTTTATTCCTAACTAACTAGAAGGGGGGCAGGGAGGGAAAGTATTATAAAACTTTTCTTTATTGCAAATAACTCTGTCCAAAAGTATGAGGGTTTATCTATTTACTTTCTAATATAAGAGGGTAAGCTTTGTGATTATCTATATAAATGTTCAATTAGCTTTAATGATGTTTTATGGTGATTAGATTCACAGGCTGAAAATTATTATTGTTAGTGATACTCATGGGGAAAAATAACGGGAAAATCAATTCTAATTTTGTATGCACAGTGAAGGACTTTGCACTAGCTTGTGCTACAGAGGAAAGATATTTCAGACTTATAATACATTATTCTATGAAAATAGAGTAATCATCTTAATGTTCAGAAGCAGTCAAACAAGCAAATTGAGTATTACAATTTATTAGGTAAGGAAGAGAGAACTAATCAGAAAGCAATGTTGTGGTACTTTAGAATACACAGTGTTCCTGGAACAGGAATATTTGGTTAAAAGAAACCAAATCATCTTATAAAAAAAACAAACAAACAAACAAACAAAAAAAAAAAACCAAAGCAAATCCTTGGAAAAAGTAGAGGGAAAGGTAACATGATGACCAAACGAAGAAGAGCCATAACTAGTGATTAAAATAATGCCATTTTCATCATCTTAAGAAAAACTTAAAAAATTTTTAACACAATAAAGATTTATCAAACCACAAATGTCCAAGAAAGATGAAACAAGTTTGCTGGCTTTTTCTTTGGTTGGTTGTTTTTTGGGTTTTATCATTTGCTCTTTTTCAGTGTCTCAGAAAGCAAAAAAATAAGAGGTAGCAAATGAAATTTTTAGATGTCAATCTGAAAAACATTCTTCCACATAAAACACAGTTAAACGATGGAGCTCATTTCAATGAGACATTGTGCATGAAAAATTGTGTATACAATCAAGAGCAATTATAAGAATTCATGGAAGAGCTACCAAGAGTTAATAAATGCAGTTCAGATACTCATATCAGTCTCAGACAAACCACTCAGTAGAGTCCAGAAAAGTACAACACAAGAACATTGCAAAACACTTACCTTGTTCTGATATTCTTTATAAAATGTTATTTTAGTAATTCTTGGTGGTAGAATTAGTCTGATCAGCATATGTATGGATGTTATGTTATTGCAGGAGAAAGAGAATGAGAAGGAAATAGTTTTACAAATATTATGTAATAATTGTATGTAATGCTCTTTCTTTTATTTAAAATTATTATATAGTAATTATAACGATACTATTGATGATTATCCTAAACTGGGAGGTGCTGTTGATTTTCTCAGGGACTAAGAGAGTGCTCCAATGTTCTGGTACATTGGAGCACTGGGCAACTATCAGTGACATGACATAATGTGACAATGACCAAATGCTGGACTCTACACCTGGAGAAACAAGAGGAACAAAAATAAAATTGGAGAGGAGTGTCTGGAGAACAGACCTACAGAAAGTGATTAAGGGGTGCTCAGTATGAACCAGTAGTGTGCCCTGGCAGAAAAGAGGACAAATCCCATCCTTGGGTGCATCAAACATAGCATAACCAGCTGGATAAATGAGTTGATTTCCTGCTCAATTCAGCACTGGTGTGGTCTCACCCGGAGTACTGTGTGGGCTCCACAATACAAGAAGGATATGAAGGTCCATGCATGCAGAGGAAGCATGGATGAATGTAAATTTCATGATAGTGAAAGAGCCTGAAGGAATGCTCTATGAGGAGCAGCTGAGGACTTCAGACTTGTCTGCTTTGGGGAAAAGGAGGCTGAAGGGTGACAGCATTGCTCTTTGCAGCTTCCTGAGGAGGGTAAGCAGAGTGGGAGGTGCTGAACTGTTCTACCTGAGATCCAGTGACAGGATGCATGGAAATGGTTCAAAGCACATCAGGACTGGACTTTTGGAAGCATTTCTTTACCAAGGGCATGGTCAAACACTGAAACAGGCTTCCTCGAGAGGTGGTCTACGTCCCAAGCCAGTCAAAAGTTTAGGATGAATTTGAACAATGCACTTAATATTCTCTAACATTTGGTCAGCCCTGAAGTGGTCAGGCAGCTGGTCTAGTAACTATTGTGCTCTATTCTACTCTACTCTATTCTATTCACCTTTGATCACACAGCTGCTAAAGTTGTGGTCATGCTTAAACTCTGCATTGTCCTACATACACCTTCATAAAATTATTATAGGCTAAAAAAAAGTATATTCATCTTCTTAAATGCCATATAGAAACTTATTCATTTTAAGTTCTTTCAAGGTCTTGTCTTTCTCAGATTAATGTGCGTATCTTTAGAGACTTGTATTGAAACTCTGGGGACCTATTTATTTATTTATAGAAAGCAATAATGAAGTAAATTGCAAAAATTATCTTCAAATGCGAATATATAGTGCACAACCGCAGCTTTTAAAAAAACTTTTTTCCCCTCACCTCAGAGTTTTCTCTCTCTAACCCCTCAAAATTGTCAATATATGCCAGTAGATGTTGTCCATACTTTTCATATTCACATCTATTAAATTTTGTCTAATTGTGGCTTAAAAACAGAGAAGTCAAGTAATAGGAACTGTACAAAGTTGTTCAAGTCAAAAGTCTCTCTTTCTTAAAGAGTGAAATAAAAAGAGCCAGCCATGAGTAAGACAGGTGAACAATGATGTGTCCAGACAGGTGAATCATGGAGATGTATGTTCAGTGTTGGAGGTTAGGGAGAGGGAGCAGGAAATGTGACTGATTACCAGCCAAAGCACTCACAAGCAGTATCCAGGCATTACAAGGAAACTCATGTGCCTATCTTCTGCCTTCTGTTACTGGTTAATATTATTAATCCCTGAGAGATGAGTAGCTCCAGTCCCAAAACAAGTATGTGCAATTTAATTCCACACTACACACCTGCAGCTGACCTTGCCTACACATGTCAGAGTTTGTCCCTTCAGCCTTAGTACTCACCGTGTGCTTCAGACAGCATTTGCCTTCAGAGCTAACTCAGTCTCTGAGACAGATGGGTTGAGGGTAAAACTGACTCAAAATTTTAGCCTCCAGGTACACTGTTTCAGACCACTGAAAGACTTTTTAATCACTCTAAAACTATAAAGCTGAAAACAGAACGTGAAATTTCTGGGCTGAAAACAGAGAAAAATGTCAGATCAGACACTATGATTAAAAACTAGAAAAGAAACTGTAAATATCAATAATCTGAAGTAATTATTTATGGTACCTGCAGCAGTCTGTCTATGACTGATGCAATTTAACTGAGGAGGATTCTCCAAAACTAAAAGCTGGTTTTGCCTCTGATGTTTAAAAGGTTCTCATGTCCGTATCATAATTGACATGCAATAGCATGTGCTTTCAAGTGATTGCTTAAATTTATAAGCTTCATTTTCCTCTAATTTCCTCAAAAGTTTTATTTATTTCATGCTATAGAGAAAATACATGGAGAACAGGAAGCACAAATATTACAGGACACAAGCTAATGCAATTTTAAACAGTTCTAATATATGTGCTTGCAAACCACTTGGCAATGTAACAATTGGAGTGAATTGTTTATCATAAATACCTGTGATGTTATTACAATAAACCCTGTTTTCAATGCCTTGTAGCATTTCCATGATAAATCAGCTAGGGTGAATGAATTAAGCAACACCAGCAGGAATTTCTATCAGAGCCAATGATAGATAAAACTCATGAACTTACTGCTCTGAACTGAGGCTACTAGGCTATATATTTAAATAATGCTCTATTTTATCTCTTTAGACACTTTTCGAGTGAGATTTGAAAATAATTCTATTTCATAATTTAACCTCAATTTTGCTCTTTTGTATTCCAAATGTGTGTCACTTTTGCTATCAGGAAAGGGATTAGCAACCAAGCTACCTCAAACCCTGATAGCAGCAAAGCTGTCCTGATTCAAGGAAGTGTGCATGTATGACGTCCAGAGGTATACATGTTTTTTTTCAATTCTTCAGCTGGCAAGATAAAGGCAACTTTAATATTCATGCATGTGTCACAGCTACCTCCTCTGAGAGGAGATTAATGGGAATGGTCAGGTACAGTTAATTAAGGAACAGCTTATTTAATAGAGAAAAAATATGAGAATAACTTGTAAATTAGGCATAATGAAAGATCCCTCAACAAAACCACGGTGTATCTAGTCTCCACTTGGCAAACTGTCTTCCCTTCCAAAATAGCTAACTTGCTATTCCTTTGTCATCCCCCAACCAGGCTCAGGCCTGGGGGAATATTTCCTTCATAAGCCACACCTGAATCAAGGAACTCATGGAGAGTTCTGCTTGAGACAGTGCTTGAACCCATCGGTACTGTTTATTTAATTTGAACAGATATCATACAAATGTTGGATGGCCAGATAGATTATCACCAGTTCTTCTGGTGGTATTCTCCCAGCATTAGTTAACCACGACTTTTGGGGATGTCCAGACCCACATCAGGAGAAAGCAAGACACTCTGAACCAGGGGTACAGAGCAGATCAGATTTGCTAGCAGAGCAGTGAGATGGGTGAACACACTTGTGAGAGTTTGGGCAGTGCTGATGAAACTGAACTGAACTGCACTGAGATGTGCTACAAATCTACATTGTTATTCAGTGGAAAAGTGCTTAGAAGGGGATTTTCTGGACAGCTTTGTCTCTGAACCAAATCTCACAGCTTTCCCTCACCAGTCCTCCCCTCTTCTGCATCTCTGCTGCAGTAAAGAGACAGCTGCCACTGCCTATTGAGCAGACTGTGATCTTGCTCCACTACCTAGTCCCTACTACCTTTCTTAATGACAGTGGAGAAAGGAGAAAGCCACATTTGGTCCATGACTCATGAAGAACTGTGCACATGCAGCAGCTCCAGCTGCACCAGAAGGAGGTTAGGGCAGGACAAAAGTACTCAATGCCTTCTCAGCTGGGGAAAACTGAACCCTCCTGTCCATGGTGTAAGCTGCTTCTCACAAAACTCACAGAGGGCCAAGGGTACTGATGTTCTGTCCTCAGGTTCTGTTGAACATTTTTGAAAAATATATTTTGAGAACTTCCAAGTAGTAAATTCTAGAAACTCACTATTTTATCATTATTATTAAACATTAATATGTATTTTTACTCTTACTGCTCTTATGTGAGCTTTACTTAAATAGGTCAAGGCTGCTGTACATAGAACGTGATAAACAAATGTGTGTGTGTTTCTTACTCCTACATGATAAATACACAAATTATCTTCTGTTTTCTTTTGGAGAAGGTATTTCCTGTTTGCTTTCTCACTTGTTTCCTTGTTATATGTTGTAATGCCATGTTCTCATTATAAATTACTTGGAATTCCACATTCTTCAAAAGAAAAAAAATTTATATCTTGAATTTTAAATCCAGATATAATTATAATTTAATGAAAAAATATGAATTAGGTAATAGGAACAAACTGATTTTTGAGCTTATAAAGACCTGTGCGACACTAGACTTTTTTGTCGCAACTAATATGCAATCACAATAATTTTCTTAACATATCAGCTGCAGCAGAAAATTTTTGTGTTAAATAATACATGGATTAAAGCTGATGTTCTGATCTGTAAACGTGTATTCTTTTACCAGAAATTTCAAATTCAGAAAGACAGAGTCTTTAGACATCAAATCTGCTCCTGAAAAATATGAACTGAAATTCATGGAAACACCTGGATATGCATATATGCCTTTAGGGATCAACAGATTTTTACTTGTTGGGATCATTTACAGCAAATCTTTAAGAGAGCAGAAGTGCCCTAAAATGGTAAAGAAATTACATTAACGTTTGAAGAAAAGTAACCTCAACCCCTTAATTTTACATGCAAGCCAAGATATATGCTACAAAGTAAGACTAAATGACCTGACATTGGAATATTGGCTTCCTCAAATTTAGGCCACCTTTATGTGTCTGTTTTGGGAATGTTAGAATTTTGTTACATATTATCTACCCATTGGCTCATGTACAGCAGATTAGAGAAAAGCGAGTAACTGCTGCTAGTATATAAAGCCATAACATGATGCTATGATTTTTTTTTTTTTTAATCACTAAGGAAAGTACTGCTTAACAAAACTGCAACAGCCTGTCATAACTGAAATTACATAATAAATCAGAAATTCAAATAATAAAACAAAATATAAAGGTTTCCATACTTCCAGATGCAATCAGCTATAAAAGTCCATGTAATAAAATAATTTCAGATAATAAAAATAATGTAAAATCCCAAAATAAAGAAAAACATTTAATGAAATGTTGAAATAGTCTTCGATTAAAACATTGGAGAGAAAATAACAGAAAATAAAATGTACATTAGAAATCAAGTATATTTCCAATAGATGCATTTCAACAAAAGTGAAAACTTTATTTTGGAAAATCCTAGTAAGACAAAGCCTTCCTGACATCTGTATTCTGCTTTGGAAAAATAAAAAGGTCTTGCTCTTGAAGATAGCTGAAGATCTTTTACCAAAGAAAGAAGATATTCACTTGTGGAAAATCCTTCCATGCACAGAGCTCTGGAATACACTCTAGCTTTCTCTTTCCATTAGTTCAAGACAAAACTGCCAGACCCTGCTAAGGCATCGGTTCAGTGTGCACAAGGGAGATTCATCTTTCTCCAAGTCAAACTCTTTTTTTTCATCTGTGCCATTTTTGGATTGCTAAATTTTTGCACTAAATAGAATAATGACTACTGGGACCTTACAAAATTCCGAGAAATTCAGACCATGCAGTTATAAATGTATGCTTGAAAATTTGTTTTTCATTCCCTAATTTCTTTAACTACTCTAAGCTACTGAACAAGAATATATACAGCAAGCTAGTCTGGGAAAAAAAAAAAACTATATTAAGAAAGCTTTTAGTGCCTATCTTTTTGTGTGTGGTTCTTCTGTTAAAAATAATGATGACAATGAGACCAGTCTTTTGAAATAAAAAAAAAGTCAGTTGTACTATATTTATCCCACTGTAAGTGCTAATTTTTTTCTTCTCCCTTTGCAGCAAATACAGATGTTAAAGGAAAATGTATTCCTATTAAAAAAAAAAAATCTATGCAACAGGTATTCCTTGCAGAGGAAGGACAGTATTTCACATTGTATTGTATCTTGTATTTTACTTTTCTTTACATTATTCACATTATTATTTCATTGCTTAAAATAATGACATTTCTGTTAGATATCAAAGCAGAGAGGTGATATAACCTGCATACAATGAGCTATGAAAACAATTAAATAAGAGAATTTAGTAACAGTACTATATTCTTTAGAATTACTCTGCCACAAGATAGTAGATTAAATTATTCTGACTACAATGCAAACTAGAGTAAAAGTAAAGAGTGTAGATGAATAATAGTCTTCCATATCTTTTAACCACCTTTCTGGGAAAGAATGAATGTCATCTGGCAAGCAAAATTGCTTTGGTAATACAGGGAAAGATTGGTAGAAAATAATACTTCATGTTCTGCTTCACAAACAGCGACTAAGAAGTAAATGAATATTAAGCGCTATTCTTATAAATACTAAAATTATTGCATGATGCTTTTGCTAACTCAGAGGAAGGGAATTACCCACAATGTAAGACACCTAGCTTTAAACATTAGCGCTAGGTTTCAGCAAGGAGAAAACAAAATGATTGCAAACTGAAATTACCAAGACCGATTCAGATTCCCTTCAATATCGAGAGTTAGATGTGGGACAATCCAACTGTAAGCAAAAGTAGGCAGCACACATTTTTCAGATCAATTAAGTAGGTCAGTAAAGAGGCATTATAATTAGGAATTCTAAGTTGTAGAATTAAAAAACAAAAACACAGAGCACAGATCAGGGAAATGTTGGTGAACAACTGAAATACTCATGTAAAGAAGTACAGGTACGACCTGATCTCCTGATCACTTCATTGAGCAGAAAACACACTGGTCTTGATGACTTCTAACTGTCTGATACGCTGGTCAGATATGGAATATTAATCCAAATATTTCCAGGTGGGATGTGCCTGGCCCCATCTGACCCTTGCTGCTGGACCAAAGGTGGCAGCTGTGGTGTTTTCACCTCAGAGATACCCTTGGACAGCTGGGCACTCGGAACAAATCCAGGCATAGTAGGAACTCAGTTTACCTCTGGTGGAAAAGGTTCAGGCGACAGTGAAGAGAAAAAGGAGAGGATTCTATCGTGGACTTTTAATCCAGAGTTTTATTGCAGGATGGTAGACCTCTGAAACAGCTCCCAATAGAATCCCGACTGCATGGTCTCGTCTCCTTTTTAGCCCCGGGGACAGGGGGAGGGGAAGGGACAGGTAAGGGCCAACCAGGTGGGAGGAGGGGAAGGCTCAAGGGATACAGACGCTTGGACAGGCCAATGAGCCCAGACCTGAGGGGCATCTTTTGAACTTCTGCCAACCACACGATGCCCTTGCTGGAATGTTAATATTGATGGACAGCTCTTAGCAGGAAGGCAAAAGGGGAAAGGAAAGGTTGGCACACCTGAGGGGTTCGGATAGGTGAAACAGGAAATGGCATCACACTGCAACAGTCAGAAGTCTCACATGCCAAGTAATAGGAAGATAGGGTGAAAGGTCTAATGATGAGCTGACCTTGGAAGCAACTTCACAAGCAAGGAGCGTGAGAGGACTACTACTTAGTGACCACAAAGTGTACATTTTGGTATCTGGCATGCTTCAGGAAGTCCCACTAGGTGTGTTCCTGGGAATAGAAAATCTGCTCCAGAACCCTCAATAACTGCTACTTCTTTCTCAAGGGCTGTGAATCTCATCAAGTCTAAAACTGTACACAGAGTGCTTCCAAGAGACCCAAAGTGCTTCTCATGTCTGTTCCATCCTGAAACTGTGTAGTGGTTTAGAACTGGTACTCCAGAATTTAGTGCAGCCACTGAAAATCTTCCAACCATGTTCTGTTTGCTCGCTCCCCCTCTCCTCTTTGCCTTCCCTGCAGCTTGAGACAAGAATTGCAAGCACAAAACATAAAGACCACAGGTTGAGATAAGAACAATTCACTTGAACAGTAATGAGACAACCCTACCATGCTGACCCATAAGTGAGCCTCTCCTCAACCCTGGAAAATGACATGATGTGGTATCAAATAACCTCCAGGTCCTGGCCTTCCTGTCTCCTCACTACTGCTGAAATTAACTGTCCTGGCCAGAACCAGGACAACTTGTTTCTTTCAGCAGGAAGAAATTTCTTTGGGAAACACCTAATCCCAGTGAAGGAAATAGGTTTACAAGAGGGAAGCAGGACTTTCTTCAACAGATTCACAAGGTCTTAAAGCAGCACAACTCAACAGAGCAATTAATCCTTCCTCTCTTCCCATCTCCCCCATGCCAGGAAGGCACCACACACATATAAGAAATTCTTTTCGATTTGAAGGTGCTGGTTCACAACAGGTTTTCTGCTAGCAATGATTGAAAGTTTAATGATTTAATTTGCTGTAATAAATGTGATAAGAGAAACAATTTTAAATAAAATTGTTTCTTTTAGAAAAAAGAAGCCTTAGTTTACTATTGACAGTTCTAATACAGCATAACTTCATTTCCTGGGTCTTTTCTTTTTACATTTCTTCCTCACTGTTTTCAAGCTGTTCCTTAACTAATTGTACAAGTCCACAGATGTTTTCAAATCTATGTCCCTAATTTTCACCAGCTCATGTTCTGGTTCTTAAATTTGCTCTTTCCTTATTTTATGTCTCAACCTGCAATAAATTATGGAAAGCATATATGGCATACCTATTTCTATTGTTATGTTCTCTCAAAGGCAAAATGCCAACATCAAGTTAATTTAATTAAAAAGTGCATTTGTTTTAATCAATATCAGAGACACAAAATACACACTTCAAATATCTTCGTATCAGACGACAGACAGATGTTCATTTTCTTTTTAAAATTACATCAACATTAAGCTTAGAGTAATAGCACATTGCTTCCTAAGTACTAATCAAAACAACTCTGGAGTATATGAAGCAAATAATGGCTGCTGAGCTCTTGTTAATGCCAAGGACTTCTCTCAGAAACTCTGATTTTATTCAGTATTGAGTGACTTGACATTAATTGACACTGCAAGAACCAGAAGTAATACTTAATACCTTACATTTATATTTTGATTTATAGTTTGCTGTGAAATCTTGAAAAGGAAAAGAAAACTGGCATAAAATAATCTAACTATACATAGAAACGTACATTATCTGTGATTAAAATGTGCAGTGTATGAACTATATAATTTAAACTGAAAAGAGACTCTGAGAAGAAAGTGTTCTGGTTCATTCCAAAGCTGTGTAGTTTCCTTTCCAAAATATTTCTTACGGGGTCCAAAGCTAGAGAGTTAAGTACTTACAGAAGTATTTTATTATTTATCTGTACTCTAAAGATATACTGGCAATATATGTATCTTTATCAAATCAGTCTAAGAGCTTTGGCCACAAAACATGGCCATCTGAACTGAGAAATACATCAAAATACTACTAGAACTACAAAGTAAATGGAACTGATGTTGTGATGACTGCCTCAGATAAGTCAGTTGAATCTAATGTAAGTGATTAGGTTTTACACTTTTTAGTATATGTATTTTCTAAGAAATCATTTAAAGAAATGCCCTAAAACAAATGACCAAGTGTCTATGCAAATTCTTTTTTTTTATATATGACACCACTGTGTAGAAGAGTGGACAAGAATTATATTAGAGGCTATGTGAGGACATTTTGTGGGAAATGACATCTGTAACAGATATTCCTCCCACCTGTTTGCGCACAGCTATTCTGGAAAATACAAGCATGTCAGAAATCACGTAACATGGGAGAGCCAGGAAAAAAGATCTTGCATTCTCACCAAACACAATTAGGCTAAAGTTTGGTAAAACTCAAGTACATCACTGCTGCTTGAAATATTCTCCATATTCTGTAGTATCTATCAGAGAGTACCCAGAATATTTTCTCTAGTTGGCAGCAAAGATCAATCTGCCAGGAGCTAATGCTGTTGTTTTTCCTAAAATGAGGAGCCTGGAAGGGTGTCACTATGCATATATACTCCAGAGCTCACAATGCTTCTTGTACAAATTCATGCAAGCCACTAGCCTCTGAAGCCTTTTTCTTTCTTTTCCCTGAGACCAATCTACATTTTCTCCCCAGCCAGAGATTGAATGCAGCATGACAGGCATTTCAAAATCTTTGTACATATCAAGCAGAATTTAATTTTAATTTTCTATCTTATAAACTGTAAGAGACAAGAAGTAGAAAGAGAAATAGATAGAATTTTCTGTAATAGGACAAAGTCATATCATGTTCTTACATTTATTGAAGGAAATAATTCTCCAACAGCCTGACTATAAACTGCATGACTAGAATTTCATGACCTAATAGGACTGAAATGGGCACAGTGCCTTTTCTATATGCAAATATGTATAAACGATTACCATTTTCTTCCACAGAATGTAATAAGGGAAATAGTTAGTGACTGAGAGCTTCCATAACCAGAAACAGTTATATCAGCTTATTCCTGGAAGTTCCCACTTCAAGAGGGAACAGAGGAAAATAATTCAAGGAATAGGCTGAGTTTACACTTTCTAGTGATTAGGGCACTAGCTGAAAGAAACCTGGCTTCCAAGCATTGCTCCAAAAGTAGTTGTAAATTAACTTTGAATTTCAGTGCAAATACAGAAGCAGTCCTGGGACCAGAGTCTGGAAAGGTAGCACAGCTAAATGAGAAGAAACAGAGATAACACAAGGTATCTGACAGCAAGACTATTAAAAGAATAAATAAAAATTACAGAATCACAGAATGTGTTGATTTGGAAGAGACACACAATGATCACCAAGTCCAATTGCTGCCCTGCACAGGATACCCCAAGAATTGCACCATATTGTCAGAGAGCATTGTCCAAACATTTCTTGAACTTTGTCAGGCTTGGTTCTGTGACCGCTTCCCTGGGGAGCCTGTTCCAGTGCCCAACCACTGCCAGGGTGAAAAACCTCTTCCTGATATCCAACCAAACCTCCCCTGACACAGTTTCAGGTCATTTCCTTGGGTCACCTGTCACTGTATACCACAGAGATCAGTGTCTGCCCCTCCTCTTCCCCTCACAAGAAAATTGTAATTGCAATGAGGTCTCTGCTCAGTCTCCTCTTCTCCAGGCTGAACAGTCCAAGTGATCTCAGCCACTCCTCATACAGCTTCTCCTCAAGGCCCTTTACCATCTCCATTGCCTTCCTTTGGACACTCTCTAACAGTTTAATGTCTTTCTTACACTGTGGCATCCCAAACTGCCCTCAGCCCTTGAGGTGAGGCTGCCCCAGCTCAGAGCAGAGCGGGACAATCCCCTCCCTTGCCCAGCTAGTGATGCTCTGCCTGATGCCCCCCAGGACAGGGGTGGCCCTCCTGGCTGCCAGGGCACTGCTGGCTCCTGTTCAGCTTGCCACTGACCAGGACACCCTGGTCTCTTCCATAGCACTGCTCTCCAGCCTCTCATTCCCCATTCCGTATGCCTGCGCTGGTTGTGAATGCTTGATGGATAATTCAGTGTAGCTTGTCTCTTCTCAGACCACCACTTGCCCTACGTACCTAATGCTACCAGTTGACTCAGGTTCCATCTTCCAGTAAGATATGGAGACTTACCCAGAAGAGCTCCCACTCCCTCAGTGCAGGTCAGGCACAGCAGGGAGAGAGGCAGAGCTATCTGCCTGAAGTACTGCCCTGTGCTTGCTTAAGAACACAGTGGTCCTGTAAATTCCTAATGTCAAATCATTCTTTTCTTATGTATTTATTTATTTTAGTTTTCAAGCTTTGTCATCTTAGTTTTGCCTGAATTCGGATTTCTGATTCTTATCGCCTCTAGCCTTATGTGCTTTACTGGATCATGACATAGCTTTTACACAAATTAATTTGATTTATGCTGTTTGAATTAATGATAAACTGCAGGCTTTTAAAGCTTCAGAAGCAAATTTTCATTCACTATAATTGACTACTGAAGTTTGATTTCCGTAAGCATTTTTGGAAATTTCCTGAAATTGGACTAGGGGTGGGAAAAAAAGGTCAAGAAGAGTTTCAGTTCAGTTTGGACAATAATAAAGTTTGTATCCTCTTTGACAGAATTAAAATAGATTATTAGAATAAATGCAATAAAGTGGAAAGCTCCATCTTTGAGTATCTTAAATACATATTTCCTGTGTAGATGGAGTTTTAGTTAGTGAATGTACTTCACCACACAAGAAGTTCCTGGCCATGAAAATTGTAGATAGTGAGAGATAGGCAAGGGAATTAAAAAAAAAAAAAAAAAAAAAAGAAAGAAAAATTCCCAAATGTAAAATTCCCAAATGTTTTTTGAGCCAGAATTTGTGCAGATTTGAGTTTGAAGAAATGGCTGTATATGAAGAAACGGCTTCTTTGTCAGATGTGGACTGTGTCCTTAATAAAGACTCTCCTACCAATTTGAAAATACTTTGTAGAACAGAAATGTACTGCATTTCTCCTCCTTAAAATCCACTAAAGGACAGTGCAGAATCACAAAAATTTCTGCATAGGGAATATTCCCTGGAGAGCATTTTGTCCTACCCCCTACTGAAAACAGACATATCAGGATGTTCAGGGCCCTGTGACTATGAACTATTGCTCTTAATAGGGATGCAACTACTGAGTGAGGTGTGAATTGTATTAAAGAGCAAGGATAGCACTGCTTTGCAGATGTACTATTGCCCACATATGTAGCCTACTGAGCCAGTAGAGAACTGCTATTAGAAACACCAAAAATTTTGTCCTCTGCAGTTGTTTTCAGTCATAGTTGGACATTGCTTGAATTTAAAGCTTTGATTTTCTGAAAAAAATTATCCTAATGAGATATATTTGAACATAAATGTAGGTATATGTGCAAATTGTATGCATTACCCTTGAGAGAAAATCCTTGCATTTTTTTCATGTGCATACAAAGTACGATTAATTTTTGACATATTTTTTCTAAGCATATTTATAAGAATTTTTTTTCTTTCACTTTACAAGTAATGTTGGAAAACAAAGCAATCTGAGAAAAACATTGGAAGACTTTATTTGTCTATGAAGAAAAGTAAAAATTTTTATATGTCGGAGTTTATGATGAGTGTTTTACAGGAGACCTAAAAGAAAAGTAAGAAAATACAGCTGTGCTTGCAAAACACAAATGTTCACTATTTGATTGTTGAGCAGAAAGTTAATGTTATGTTGTATTACAGTAAAATTTAAACTGCTCGTTCCTGAGGGCAGAAAAGCAACTGAATGATCTTCATTTTAATGCAACTCTTATCAGAAGAGTAGTATGCTCCTTTAAAGTCACAAAACTTAAAGACTTATAAACATTATAGTAAGTCTTGCTGTTTTCATCTCAGTAGGTTAACAAAGGCTTTTAAAATCAGTATTAGTAAAACAGACCACAATATATTAAGGACATAATCTTTTTTTAAGACCCAGGTCTTGCGTGAAATGTGGCATCAAAACCCTGAAACATGGCATGGCCTCATATAAAATGTCTAATAATTACATTGGTAAAAAAAATGAAATAGGACAAGCTAATGCATTACATGGAAAAAAAATTCTTCTTAATTCAGCTGAAAAATAGTCTTGATAATGCAGAAGTAGAAATTATATTTCTGGTGCAACAAAAATTACCATAAAGTTAAGAAATAGTTGTTTTGGTAAGTATATGGAAATGAATATCAAGAAAGAATACAGTAATCTAATTTTTAAAACTAATTTAACATTGCTTTCATCCATATGCAAAATAACCTGGTGAAGCAGTCCAGCTGGAGACAGACTGACTGTCTTTCTCGGACGTCCCGGCCAGCAATCCAGCACCGCTAGCAGTAGGGGAGCACTATCCCAATTTCTGGGGTTCCAGACAGCCCCTAAGGCAAACGCTCTGTGCTATGACAGCAGCGTGACCTTGTGGTAGGACGTGGCTTGGCTTATGGCTACAGTCAGCAGAAATAAGAGAGCGCTCTCCAGCTGTGGTGAATCCAGGTTTACTGCGTCCCAGAGGAAACCAACAACCGAAAAGAAAGAGAGGGAAATTGCAACAGCTTATAAGGAGGGAGGGAAACAGGGGAGGAGTCAGTCCTTGGACGAATCAGGTTTCAGAGGGGAGCAGGATACAAAAGATTGACTTAGGGAGAACACCAATGGGGATAACTTGAGGGTGGGGCCCCAGTCCCTGAGCCAATCACTCGACGCTCTAGCTGGAAGTTTCTAGAGAGTTCTAGAGAGAAGGGTGGGAGCATTGCGTGATGTACAGGGCACTGGGGAGGGATTTGAGAAAGAATATATTAATCTCCAAGACAATGGGGGAGGAGTTGGGATAACTGGCAGCATAAAGGAGGGAAGGGCGAACCAGGGCAGAACCATTACATGATAGGGGAACAGAACAGTCCAACTTATACCGACACAACACAACAACCTGGAGTGCATTCTGACAGATTTTCAGCTCTGACTTGTTAGTAGTAGTGGAGTAATTCCTAAAAATAATCATAATATTTTTCTGTGAACTCTTCAGTCAAAAAAGTAATATGTAGTCCTAGAAAATTAAATTTTGGAAAAGTGTTCAGCTCAGAAAATATCTTCCATCCTCACTATACCACTGTGCAAGCCATACAGTTGATGAGGAGGTATAATCAAATGTGGAAGAAATTTGTATAAGGTTTTACAGATTGGGGCAGGGGAAGTTAGGAAAAAATTAAAAGGAACAAATATTAAGGAGTAATGCCTTTGAGTTTAACCAGTCAAGATAGAAACTATTCAGGACTTTGACCCTCTTTTAAAAATGTCACCTTTTCTTTTATTCCCAAACTTTTTCCGGCAAATTGATCTGAGAGTAAAGAATCAATTTTAATAAGTCTAACTTTTCATTGTGGGAGTGAAATTACTCAGATTGTTTTGAACTTTGGTAGTCCAATTTCTTAATTATCTAAATTGGTTTAATCACAGAAGCAGCACCAAATATTAAAAAAAAAATATTTCTGATCTGTAGAGTTTTTGAGTTTCTGAGAGCAAGAATCTCTCTTTGAGCAACTGGAATTTTAAACAACTAATCATAATTTAATAATTTCCTTCATTATCAGACTCTCAATATGTGATGAGAGGCATATTTCCCCTATTCATCTATTTGCAGAAAGCATATCTAATCATACAGCTATAATGCATATTTCAACTGGTTCAAAGAGTCCTTGAAAGGGGAAAAAAAACCCCCAAACCTCTAAACAAATGTGATCTTTAGTAAGATGACAATGAAATACAAATAAAAATGAGTCCTTGATGTGCTCCACAGACATGAACAGTATTACAGTATTAGAATTAATGTCATAGAACAGCTGTCAAACAAATGACAGTTTATGGCAGCCAGGACAAACAAATGGCAGTTTATGGCAGCCAGGAAGTTCTGAAAGCTACTGATATGAGCAAGACTGAAGTCAAGGGCGCAGAGAACACACGGTGGGCTTAATGTTCAGTGTCCTTTAGTTTTTCTCTGTTTGCCTAGCAAAATTCCTCACTTAGAAGATCACTGTCCTAAACTGTGTCCTAACAAAACTGAGCATTTCAGTTAGGTTGCTTCTTTTTTCAGAGGATGCATTCTTAGAGGAAAATACACAATGAGATTCACCTCAGTGCACTGGCCACAGTGGAGTGGCTTGTAACTCATGTATACAAAACTGGGATTATAGGGTCACATTCAGGTAACCTTTCATAGACCCATGCCCTGGAGATTCCCTTCAGTTTCCTTTACAGTCATCAGTCTCAAATATAAAACATCCCTTAGACCATTTCTCTACCCTTTTAGTAATAAACCTACCTTGGTCATGCTGAAATATTAAGACATTTAGGGTTGGTTTTTTTGGTTCCTTTTTTTTTTTTTAGTGTTTTTTCTTGTCTGTTTTGTTACTTATAAACTGTAATTTCAGATGCATATTGCCTCCATTTTAGTTTCCCGATCACTCTTATTTTTAGGAGTATGATTTCTGTAAAAGAGTCACTTAGTTTTCACAGCTTTTCACACTGAAAATGATTTGACCACCCACCAATTCCTCTTAAATACTCTCATACTCCCTCTCTATTAAGCACCTCTGTTGAAATTGGCTAGAAAGCTACTTAGCATAAAATGACTTTGCTGTTTCACTTCAGCTTTGTCTCTCCCTGCCTCCAACTCTCTCCACGTGGCTCATCTACTTGTTCAGCCTTGTCAAAGACCAGACTATGAGTACTTCTGGGTACACTTTTTATTGCATGTCTGTTTTCTAGCTACTGCAGTGAGGCTTTCCATCTTGATTTGATCTTCCGTTACAGCGTAATGGTGAGGTGCGATGACAGAAGAATTCTGCATCTGGTCTCCTATTCAAAAGAAGCCAAAATAATGTCTTCAGGGCTCTATGACAATTTGAAGTACAATGCCCATCATAACCAGAGATTACAGCCTGCAGATGTCCAATAGATGGAATCCAGCAGTGGATTCCATCTATTGGAGCACAAGTTTAGCATTAAACGTAAAAAAGAAAAACAAAATCATTGTTATGGTGGCCTTTGTTAGCTGTTCCTTCATATGTGCAGAGTTAAAACAGGTTATAAGGAATAATCTTTAATTAACAGCCATGATAATCATAAGATATTCTATGTATGTGAAATAAAAGTACCAATAAGGAACTATTTGAAGTTTGGCACAAAGCGTATCCAGAGTTCTGCATTTTTTGCTTGAGTAAATCCATTCTCTGTCCAGAATCTATTTCCATCTTTCTTTCTGCATTTGCCTTCAGTAATTTAAACTCATTTAGGGGATACTGTGGAAAATTTTACTGCAAATTTATTGCACATATGAAATAAATTAACCACTGTAAAATCATAAGAACACTACTGGGTAGGCTAAGCAGTAATATGTTTCAAGCTGAGAAAGCTGATGGCACTATTTTCATTCTTATTCATTTATTTTAAAGTATTTTGTTCAATATATATAAGGAAGAAGTGCTCTCTGAATTACTGAGGGTAAAAATGTAGCAGCCAAACATTTTAGGAAGACGTTTATAATTTTTTATCAGCATTTTAATACATATACAGAAAATTCTGGTTTAAAGTCAACAAAAGCCTCTTAATATTTGAAAAATATCCTTATGTAAAAGACAAAATTTTACTCTCAAATTAAAACTTTGCTGCTAAATGAGTTAAAATTCAGAACTTCACTTTCATATAAATGTTCACTTAAACAAAATTCACTGTGAAAATTGGAGTTTCTCTATTAGGAGGTAATATTAGGAGGTAATATTCCATAGCATAAGACGTCTTCTTACTCAATTTTTCATACCATTTTTGACATTTACTGATTACTATGTGTAAGAGTAGAATGCTCACTACTTATTGAGCAGAGTATCCCAGCTAAAAGATGTGTTCCTTAAATTTTAACAAAATCTTTCCAGAGAGAAGCGTAATAAGAAAAGGCAAATGAACACAAATAAACTGTCTCATCAGTAAGCCCAGGTCAACAAACAAGGACACTCAACAAACAAGGACAGTCACCCAGTCCTACCACTAACTGACAGAAAAATTCCTAAATCCACTGAAATCCTCTAGTAACTTTTGTTTATTTCATCATTGTGGTGGTTTGACAGGAAATGTGTTTTCTGGGATGCTGTGGTCAGGCCAATGGGTGCTCAGATTTTAATATTGGCACCTAATGTGGCCATTGGGACATTGGACACTCCTCTGAGAACACGGGGTTAAAAGCAGGGCTCTCCCCTGGGAGGCTCTCTTGGGTTTCCGGCGGGAAAGAGTTTGGGTCTCTCCCCCGGCCCAGCTGCTGGCTGGGCAGGGGGAGGGGAAAGCCATGTGGCCGGGAGAGGTAGGCCTGAGCCCGGGGGTGGAAGGGTAGAAGAGAGAGAGAGAGAGACACTGGAAGCCATCGGGCAGCCCCTCCTGAGAGAGAGAGAGAGAGAGAGAGCCGCTGCCTGGGACTGTAACCTTGAAACTGGATAAACATGGGCCTGTGCCGGCAGCACGGCTGGGAAGGAGATGAAGGAGGGAGTGCAGCCGGCCACTTGTAGGAGCTTTTAACCCCTTTTTGGAGAATGAGAACTTTACAGATCATTCACCTCTCCTAGAAGAGAGATAGAGTAGAAGATGAAGAAGGAAATGGGCAAGTGTGAGAGAGGTCTGGGCAAGTGAGAGATGGTGGAAGAATAGAGAAGAATCTTAGTGGGAAGAGATGATGGAGTGGCTTTTGCTGGACTCTTTTTGTACAGCCATGGACAGAACCATGTTCCTTGTGATACAGAGACTGCATTCTAGGGGGAGGCAATGCCTCAGAACCAAGAGGGTTCAGTGTGGCTATCCCTTGGCCCCAGGGGGTGAAAAATATGGGGGGGAGGGATGTCCCGAAGTTGAGACTGTGCCTTTTTGGAGTGGGACGAAGCATCCTTAAAAGTCGACCCTAGAAGCAGCTCTGGTCCATGTTCAGTGGTGAGAGCGCTGGACATGAAAGGAAGAGGTCACCATTGGCACAAGAAGGACTCCTTCTCCTCTTGATGAACTGAGGATTGAGTATTCTGAAGGGTGGTGCCGGACCGAGAGTCGATGATTTGGGGGATGTATTGTATTGGGAATTTGGTGGGGAGGAGGAGGAGATGTATTTGTGAAGTTTTCATTTTCCTTGTGTGTTTCTTTTGATTTTCCTTTCCCTTGTAGTTTAGTTAATAATTATTTTTTCCTAAGTGGGAGCCTGCTTTGCTTATTCCTGGTCACATCTCACAGCAGAAACCAGGGAGAGAGTATTCTCATGGGGGCACTGGCATTGTGCCTGTGTCAAACCATGACAGTCATATTTTTCCAAGGCTAATCACTTTAGTAACAAACTTTTGAATATTTAGAATGTCTCAAATCTTCATGTCTTGTATGTGACACATCCCAGAGACAGATTTCATTCATCTGCCTTACATTACACGTCCTAAGAAATACACACAGAAAACTTTGTGTCCACTTGAGTTACTGTTTTTCAGCTTCATTTCAACAAAATCATAGAATTCCCTCTTCAAGATGACTTGAACAAGGTACTAACCACTAAGTAACTATTTTTCACATATCAGTATGTTCAGGTTAAGATTTGTGGATAACAGGTAACTTACCAATAACTTTTTAAAATTATGGAATGTACATGTTGTGACTCTAAAGAAGAGATCATCTGATCCTGTTGGTGTCCCAATTTAATAGCATACTTAGAAACACTAACTTAGAAAGGTTCAATACTGCTTCCAAGAAAGTAATAGATACCAATTAATTTTACAGTACTATATAGCCATTGTACATAATTATAAAGGTGGAAAAAAATGTATATTTCCACAATTAATTTCTGGGAGCAGGAAGAGAATGGGGAAATGGAGGAGACTTAATTATGTCATTAATGTAGAAGGAATTGACCTCCCAGAGGTCAGTATCACCTGCATGTCTGGTCACACTTGGCTGCATCATGAAGAGTATAGGGTTTTTCTGTTTATTGATTTTAATAAATAAATTTTATATATTCATCTTAGTACACAATGAGGTTTTTTAATTATTATTTTTGAAACTGTAAGCAAAACATTTATAATTGGTTTATCATTTATGTAAAGTCAAATTTACATACATACACACAGTCATATGTATAAATCTATTCATATAATCTTGATTTCTTATGTGTTTATTTTTCATTAAAAATTATTGACATAATAATGTCCTACTATTCATTTGCTGTCTCCTCCAACGATAGTTCTTAATTGTTAAAAAGTTCCAGTATATTTTCTACTCATACTCACTTCAGAGATCTAGATATGCAATACCTCATCTGGGTGTCAATTTCACTGCAACTGGTGTCCTTATTTCCAAAGAACATCCATTTCAACTTTTCACTTTATTATGTCAAAATAGCATTAGACCCTAGACTGCATTATGAGCTGACATTAAAATTGAAAACAGATTTTTTTTTTCTACTGCAGATTATTATGCATCAATTCATTCCAGTTAAGAAACTTATTTTTTCTTTCCTTCTTTGATTTTTTTTTTCTTAGTGAAGCCTGGCTTTCAAACAACTGAGAGAGATTTTGTGTCTTGATAGGTGCTGCAACTAATCTTGTTAGCTATCAGAAAAGCTAAAGTCAGCTGCTCTTTAAAATTTTCTGCACAATTCCAATTATACAATTCCCTGAAATCACCATACGTCCACCATATCCTCTGGGCTCTTAAAAGTCAAAATATTACAGCTTTGCAATGTTATCCAGTATTTCTACATGATCTATATGCAAGAACAGTTTCCTTGTTATAATTGTACTTCATATTGTCTTCTTTCCATAATTCATTAGAAAATTCCCTACATACACCTAGAAGTAACTTTTTCTACATGGAAGCATTTACTTTCAGTGCTCTGTGTATACAACAGGCTAAGAATTAGTTTTTCCGACTTGTGGTTCATTAAGAAAACCACATCTGTGTGCACATCTAAAGGTGTGTACATGGGTATATGCAGTTTTTTAATGTTTTCTCACAGGTCATGGAATAGCTCTTAATCAAAACCTTCCAGTTCACTAGTACTGAAAAGGAAGCAGAAAATTTTTGTCTATAACAAATTGCTAATACTGTCAACACATGTATAGAATTATTTGCAGGAAGCATACATTATCTGTTTTTCTGTCACATACGCCATTGATTTTCTTAGCACTATAAAGCCAATAAAATATTAATTTACTTCTATGTGTTAATGAAACATATTTTTTTAGTGAAGAAGATTAAACTCAATTTTATCTTCAGACATATGGGCAGACATATGACTTTATATCTTAAATTATTCTGGAGTAAGATTCAGTCATATGTTCCTAACTCTCTTCCTAGTCAGCAAAGAGGAATGAACACCTTTAAAGGACTACTCATACTGTCTCATACTAGGTACATGTGACACAGTTAGTGGATGAGGGAAAGCCTGTGGATGTTGTCTACCCACATTTTAGTAAAGCCTTTGACACCCTTTCCCACAGCATTCTCCTGGAGTAACTGGCTTCTCTTTGGCTTGGATGTGTGCACTGTTCACTGGTGGCTGGGCCTGAAGAGTGGTGATGAGTGGAACTAAATCCAGTTAGCAGCCACTCACAATCACAGCTCCCCAGGCCTCTGCACTGGGACCACTTCAGTTTAATACCTTTATCCATGGTCTGGGTGAGAGGATTGAGAGCACCCTCAGCAAGTCACTGACAACACCGAGCTGACCTGCTGGAAGAGAAGAAGGCTCTGCAAAGGGATCTGGATGGGCTGCATCAACAAGTCAGGGCCATTTGGACAAGATCAGGTGCTGGGTCCTGCACTTGGGTCACAACAACCCCATGCAGTGCTGCAGACTTAATGAAGAATGTGTAGAAAAATATTGGTCTGTTGGATATTTGGATTGTTATTACATATTGAATTATTGAATATGTGGGAAAGACATTATTGGGGTGGAAAAGGAGGGAAAGTAGAGGGTTGTGATTTTGCTGTGGCACAAACTGTCTTAAGGAATCAAGGCGGTTTTTTCTGCCCTGCTCCACAGGATATGGATGAAATAAAGTAACTTTCTACAGTTCTACACTCTGCTAACATTTCTCTGAGGCGGGCCACTATAGACCTTGCAATTGACAGAAGGAGTATTTGCCAGCTTCTCTCATTTTTTGAATCACAAGGGAGGTCATTATTCTAAATAACAGGAATAATTATTTTTTGTTTGGTGTTTTAAATATTTTGGAAATCTGCATTTCCTGAGGTTCAGAGGGTGTGGTGCTGACTGTTTATTGTGTTTTGGTTTTCAGAGGGGGGATGTTTATGTCATCACAATATTTTTGTGACCCTTAATGTTCATACAGAATGGCACAAGAGGGTGTGCACTGTGGTATTATAGTGACATACTCTGGTGATTATTAGATAGAAAGAAGAGGACAAAATGCTGGCAACCTCACAGACATTTCATTATTAGCTCATAATCATAATTTATTCCCTGAAGTATCTCATGTTCATGAGGTCTTTAAAAAAACAAAGAATCAGAAGAAAAATACCTGCAAAAAGGAGAGGGTGTATTTTTTTTTCAATTAGACAAAATTTGGTTCTAGAAAAAATAATCACTGATTTACGTGTTCATGGTAATATTTTATGATTACAGCAAATCTTTGCATATTGTACATATACAAAGTTGAATGTAATAGCTGTCACTTTTAAAAATGTGATAATGAGATAATATATATTCACAAGAGATACAAACCAACAGAAGTCTCAACTTTTAGAAATAATTAATACTGAAATAAAGACCTGTCTTATTGCACAAACGGAATAGGATCTGTCTTCCGCAGGTTACTAAAACTTCTTCCAGGAACTTCTGCCAGGAGCTGGTGTTTGATATTGGGACATCACATATGCCAAACTGAACAGTGTGCTCATTCCCAGAAAAGAAAAACCTCTTTGTTCCAGGGCAACCAACACGACTGAAGACTCTGGCTGCCTCTACACTCTTGAATGTACTGCTCCAAGAAGTCATTCCTGGCTCTAGGCTTAATAAAGTAGTTCCTCCCTGCCTCGCTGTTCAGTGTAGGGTACCCTGTCATACCCATTTGAGCTGGGCAGCCACCCCCAGATTTTATAGTACTTAGTCTTAGGCTTTCTTTGGTATCTGAATCCTCTGACATTTTCCTATAATTTTCATTGCTGTGGTTTTTTGAGTTCTCAGTGGTTGAAAAAAATGTGGTGACTGAGCCACAACTCAGCTGCTGTTTCTTTTTTTAGAATGTGAAATGGCGTTACATATTTCTTTCCAGTCAACAAAAATCAGGGTAAAGCTGACCCAAACAGGCTTGCTCCTTTGAAAAGACTGCAAAAGTCATTATTTTAAGACATATTTTAATTAACACAATGCAATTATACCGTCCCTCATGCATATGTGTGTTACTATGTCTGCCTATGTACAGAAGTTAAATGAGCCTCTTATGATAAGTATATATAAAAAGAAACAAAAGAAATATCTCTCTAAGATTTTCTTTTTCCTGCGAATTTTCTTTTTTTCCTTTTTCCTGTGACTGTTTACCCCAATGTTTTGGAATTTCTGTTGACAATACATATAGTCTTGCTATTCTCAAAATATATATAAAGAACAGAGTTAAAATGTATTCTTTGAGTCACAGTGTTTATTCGGTTCTCTGTGGTCAGAATAGGATCAAGTAGCATGATAAATGTATGGATTTTGTGATTGCAGGAAATGTTCAGTTTCCAACCTGTCACTTGCATTTTTTATCTACTCAGAGGCAGAGGTGGAGGATTTTGAAGACAGATGCCACTTAGGGATCTTTGTTTCCTATTTTTAAAGCATCATAATGTGCTCATCTAACCACAATGCTGTTTTCTGTTTACAAAAGTTTTTTTCGCAAACTGATTTTTGTTATAACTGGTATTTTCAATGGACTGTTATGTTTTTCTCAAGACCAAGATTATTTCTCTCTAAACTTTCTATTGGGAAGTCTCCAGCACTACCAGATGTATTTGTTCCACTTAAACAGCAGCACATGTCTGAGTCTTTGGGTCATAACTTCAGCCTCCATGGCACTGAAACCATGAAACTCTTTTTCCCATGTCTATCCACAAAGTTTTCATTTATGAATAAGGTAGATGAAGATATTGTAAGCCACAATTTTACAGAATTACAGAATCACAGAATATGCTGATTTGGAAGGGACCCACAAGGATCCTCAAAGTTCAGCTCCTGGCCCTGCACAGGACCATCTCCAAGAGTCACAACCTGTGCCTGAGAGAATTGTCCAAATGCTTCTTGAGCTTTGTCAGGCTGGTGCTGTGACCACTTCCCTGGGGAGGCTGTTCCAGTGCCCAACCACCCTCTGAGTGAAGAACTTTTTCCTGATATCCAACCTAACCCTCCCCTGACACAGCTCCAGGCCATTCCCTTCGGTCCTGTCACTTGTCACAAGAGTGAAGAGATCACTGCCTGCTCCTCCTCTTCACCTCAGGAGGAAGCTGGAGTCTGAAATGAGGTCTCCCCTCAGTCTTTTCTTTTGTTGGATGTAGTAGCAGGTTTTGGATGCCTATTCACAAACCTTAAGCATCTTCAGAAACTGAGTTGCTGAAAAGTGAACATAACTTTTCAAAATTATTTGAACAAGCTGGATCGTCTATTACCTGAAGACTTTAAATAATTTTGACCTTTAAGCACAACAAGTCTTCATATCAATTGTTTTTGATGCTGGAGTATTCCACAAATTTGTAACTCAGAATTTTGAAATATAAAGTTTAGGCAGGTATGACCAAAGAGAGCTTGGACTTACTGAAATGACTGTTTCCATTGTAAGTTTATCAGAATTCAGAACTCTTGATTTGAAAACTCAAACTGTGTTTGGTTGCTTTGATTTTTTTGAAATCAAAATACCATTCAAACATATGGTTGCAAGAGAATTTTTATTTCCCATTTTCCCCCTAGGTATTTTTTAGTGCAAAAAGCTTCAGCAAACCCTAGTTCTCAGTTTAGAGGAAATCAGGGCTTCCACAGAGGTCAGTAAAATGTTCCTTATGAGGAAACATAGTGATAATAAGACATGAAGTTATCACAGCTTGCTTGCACTGCGAAAAATGAATGACATAACTAGATGCCAACACCTAACCACACAACAATCCATCCTTTGCTTGCCATTCCTCTGTCATCCCTCTCTTCACATAAACAAGTACAGGCACCTCCAGGGACCTGTATTTGCAGGAGTACATTATCCCAGGGGTAGTGGTGAGGTGTGGGGGCCTTTCCAACTCCTCATTCTGTAATCCTATGAGAGACAGAGGATTGAGCATAGGAACACACCTTATGCATTACAATTTTTCCTTCTCTTAAGGTAGCACAGAAAGAAATGAACAGGAGTGTGGGGAAAGGAAGAAAAATGATGATTTTCATTTCCACATGGAAATAATTTAGCAATAAAGATATTGCAATATTTAAAGGTGTCCAGTATCTGTTGAACTGATGGGCATGTATGTACAGATTTGTTTTCTCAATTTGCTCATTTTTGCCTTTCTTTTTAAAGGAATGGAATGTTTCAAGAAAGCTTTTTTAATAGTATTTAGATTATAAGGTAGATTATCAGTTTTAAATATCTACCTGTGAATAAACAAATTGTTTAGCTGATAATACTACTTTTCCTCTTAAGCCTTGAAATTCAAACATCTTTTGAATTTCCAGTATTTATAGCATGTTGTTCTCCTGTGTAACATAAAAATAAAAAACACCTGATTAAAAACACTGTTTCAATGGATGCCACATCAAATAATCCCTATGCCTTATGACAGTGATATGACATTATCTTGGGACACACATTATATTATAAAGAGTATATAGGAAAATATTTGGTTTTAAATGTGTCTCATATTTTCTGTCTCTTTTTGAAAGTCACCTTGAATCTCATTCTTTGATAGGACACTGCTAAATATAGATGATGCCAGAAAAAAAAAAAAAGGAGTTAAACAAAAAAATCAACACTGTCCAGACAGGGCCTTCATTATGAAATTGGTAGATACAGACAGTTCCAATAAACAGGAAATTTTGCATATATTCATGTACACAGTCCTATTTCAGAGAAAGAATATTTAGCAACTGGATTCTCAAAATATTGGAGATAAAGGACAGACTGATTAAAGAGCCTGTGGGTAGCATTCCAGCTATAATTGTATGTTCAGCTGCTTCACCAGTTGCCATTGAATTTATTAGCCCTTTGATGAAGTCAAAAATGAACTCTCTATGAGTGCTCTCTCATAGATCTCTGACTGCTCTCCTTTGACATCCTCTCACTGTCTACCCAAATCTTCATCGATTTTATGGGGAATCTATGACAACTTACTTAAAGTGTCTCAATTTAGAGTGGCAAAGTAGGTGGAGTTAATGAACATTCTAATGACAGCAGCTCATCAGGTACTTCCTTGGAAAGTTTAGCTGTTCTTTAGAAAAGCCTTTTTGCCATTGCTGTTGTTCTTTGCTTTAGGATTCTAACCAGTGAGCATACAAATATATAATTTCTATTCTTGTAAGAAAGAACACCATCATATGAAACTGCCCATAAACTTTTAAAAGCTATTAATATTATAAAATATTAGACCAAGACATGGTTTAAAGAAAGTATTCAGCAGCGAAATGACATATGATTTTCTACTATCATTGCTAATGACTGGGATTACAGATTGCAAGTGTAAAAGGGAAACTCCAATACAGCAATAAAAGCAATTAGATTATTCAACTTTGAAAGTACTCAGCACAGAGAAACAATGCAACAGAGTGCAGGTCAAAATCTGCAGAGACATTTGGGCATCAAGTTTCTACAACTTTAAGAAGCAGATAAACACCCAAATATCTGTTAACACTCAATTCATAGAATATTTAATAGTACAGCTCCGTGTCACAGTAATAATTATTAAGATCCTGTGCAGCTAAGAAATTCCAAAGATGATAAATAGGAAATTTATTTCAATAAACTAAGTAGAGACCTCATCAATCTGTAGAGGATAAGAGAATTCAATCTTTGGTAAAACCAGCTAATTCACCTGAGGGAACAAAAACACAAACCCACAATCCAACACAAAGAAATTCAAACAGCCAAACAGCTATTCAATAAAAAATGAAGGATTAAAAAATCAGTGGTGTCTACAGATCTTTGAGAATATTGAAGAACTAATGCAGCATCAATGCAGTGAGACAACCCAGACTAGGGTTGTCTAGGACATGTGATCCATATGCCATTGGAGAAATGACATGTATTCATTCTGCAGATATCTAAGTACACTTATTCCATGACTACTTAGAAAAAACAGTCTTTTCTAGGTTTTGACAAAAGAGTAGTAAGAATTATTAGGATCAGGAAAAGAAAAATAATGTGAAAAGGCTAAAATATGGATAAGGTGTACTCTATTAGTATTGGTGAGTTTTATCTTCATATACATGCTTTATTATGGATTTAATATTTTATTTCAGACAAAAGAAGGCAGCTCTGCTTTGAGGGTGACAAAGTAGTAGGGACTGGATATATATTTGAAACATAACAGAAAAAAGTAAAAACATTTCATAGGATGGTCTGAGAGACTAAAACCAAATTATAAGGTTATAAATTATAACCAAATTATCAGACAGAGAATTTTTAATATGTTTATAGAAGAAATCATCAACAGGTGTGATATGGCAATTCTTCATTAATTTTAATGGTACTTGTAATATCTATAAGCTTATACTGAATTTTCCCATGTAGCTTACAAGAACATCTGCTGAGGCTGAACAGACTCTTCAGGTGAAACTCCAACTAACAAAACAATTTTCATTCACAAAACAATTTTCATCTGGTTTTATCTGGTTTTACCCTGTATTAAAAAATAATCATAAATTAATTCAGCTGCTCTTCACTATGCTTCTCAGAATGCAATCACTGCACTGTTTATAAAGGATGTAAAGACAATTAATGGAGTAGTTTGCATCATTGACTTGAAATTAAAAACAATATTATGACAGGCAGGGATATGAGCACCAAAAAAATGTATAGGAGTTTCTGAATTGTTTATATGTTTCCTAGCTATTATTTCAGGAAAGAGACCCCATTTTCTCAGCACTTCTTATCCCACTTTACTGTGAAAATGCAGTTCAACCTCAGCATTGACTGTGGATTGTCATCAATATTTGCAGTCATACAGCTTTATAAGGTTTGTCATACACTTTAAGTTTTATAATTTCTCTCTCGGCAACATGAGATAAAACACTGTTTTCTGTATTAAAGGTTGTGGAGTCTCTGAGTCACACAGAGAGAGATAGCTATGACTGGAGAATTAAACCATCTCCTTCCTTCCATTTCCCAAGACTGATGATTAAACAGCAGTGAGAAAAGTATAATCCACACTATGGATAGGAAGACTTAACTCATGGAAATAATACATCTCAGTTATTTTATATACAATTTTTTCTTCTTACAACCACACATTAAATTGACTTGGCATTCATGTGTGCAATCTGTGAAGGACATACTAATGTTTTTTACTTCATGAGATTATTTACATTTCTAATAATTAAGATTGATACTAATTTATTTAATTTATTTTCAGAAAATTAGAAGCCATATTACATTTTATTTAGGTTGAAGTTTGCCTAAACTTTGATTCTCAGTTCTTAAATAATTTTCTAATGGACACACTTTTTATACCCTTGATTATTTTTCCCCTTGTATTCCTTTTGCTGTACTGTGAGCATTAATAATGTCCTAACTAGTTTACATTCTCCCTTTTGAAGAGTCTGAATTTCTATGCAGAAAATGCTGTTCGCTGCAGATAACAAAAACCATTAAAAACATTCTGTTGTACCCAGTAGTACTACTGCTTTATGTGCAAGATGAATACTAAAAACACCATTAGCAGCAGAGACAGTTACCAATCACTTATTGACAGTTACACAATTAATTAAGTAGCTGCTTCACATTAACATTTCCAATCTGAGTGCATATTTTCTGTTGTGTATCTAAACCAAACATTTGTTGAACTGGAGGACAGGACCAATCTTAGTTGCTTTCTAACCAGAGATCTGCAGAAAACAAGAAGCAAGCATTATGCAGCACATGGCTTGGGTCTGCATTCATGACTCACAATCGTGCTATGCCGCTGGTACAGCAAAGGAACAGCACGTACTTAGCCAGGCACAAGAGACTTCTGTCTTCTGCCTCGTGCTAATGCTTCCTGCTACTGCTATGGATAAAATGACACTCAAATTATCTTAAGAGTAAAAGATATAAGAACAGAAATGAACATATATATTGATCATCTACACTTCTTGCAAGGAAAGACCCAAATACTTTTATATATGTGTTTATTTCTGTTTCTTGAGACTCTACAAAATGTACTGCCTATCTAACTAAGACTTTCATCTACAGTGTTTCTACTGGAAAACATGGGTAGCAATGGCATCCTAAAAGTTTTCAAAGGAAAAATGCCTTATATAAAATCTTGTGCCAGTAGGATGAGCACCATATACTTCCCTTAAATTTCCTTCCTATTGACTTTACAAACAGGTAACAGACATGAACAGTTGCCTCTTTTGTTTATATCCCAGTGTTGCTACTTCAGTGTTCTGCAGCTTGAGAAAAACAGTGATTTGGGGCATGGTGTGTGTGCTATGAGTATGATGTAACAATACTTCATAGATTGGCATTTACAAAGTACTGTGAAGTGCAATGGATGTATTTTAACTGGGGTTTGTGGGGTTTTTTTAATAGAAAGGCTCTGTAATATTGATCAAAAAGAAAATAAAGCTTCATTATAACACACTTTTACACAACCAGCCCTAGAATACCTCTCAACACAGGAGTACAACCAGATACATCAATGACTGTCTAATTCTTCACTTTCAGTGCTGACTTGACGTCAAGAAAAAGCTCCCACTCTAACAAACTGAAATGTTTCTCTGCAGTATTTACAAGCTCCTGGAAAAATTGTCTGAAGTCTCAAAGATTTAAAGTTTTATGTCAAATAAACTTTTCAAATAATCCTATTAATTTACTAAATCAATAAAAAAATAAACAATGAAGACTCCTTTACATAACTTTAGATGGAATGCTCTTTATGCTTCTTTAAGCTAATACTGTAATGTATTCTTTCTGTCAGACTGTTATGAATATATCTGCCACTGAAAATCTCTACTGGCAGATGGAAAGCTAAAAGAAGGCAATGAATCTAACTATTCATGATGGAGGACTTATCAAGGTAACTACACAGACAGGGAAGGGAGACACCTGATGTATTAAAAATGCTTCTGCTATTGCAACTCAGGGGAGAAGGTCTTTTAATCCAAGAGCAAGTTTTTAAAGTAAATAAAACCATTTATGTTTAGATCAGTGGTCATGTTGCCAATAAACATCACTCATGAAGGCCTACTTACTTCTAAGTGCCCATCTCTCTTCCAGCCACCTCTCATTTCTTCCTCACGATTCCACACAATGTATTGCTGTCTCTGCAACATTCCACTTCTTCATGCCTCTTGCTACACACATTGTTCTCCTTAAGCTAAATTATATTCCTGGGCACAGGATGATATTAATAGGAGATAGCTTTGATCTCTTTTTTTCACCTCCTTCAGTCAATGAATGACAAATTGTAAAAGCTTTTTTGTTTGACTTCTTTTCTCTTTTTTTTTTTCTTTTGTCTTTAACTTAGAAATATTTTCCAGGTCACAATGTCAGGAAATGAAAAGGATAAGATGGCAAACATGCGACCTCCTCTATATTGCACACTATCCTTCACAATTCCCTATTCTCACATAGCCTTCAGAAGGTACTCAGCAGGGCACGGGTCTCACAAGCACCCTGTGTTCTGTGCACCATGCCATGTGTACAGCCTGGGTGCCAGAATGTGTGAAATGGAAATGGGAGCTTTTTTTTAATAAACTAAACTGATCAACATATTCTGAGATGTTTAGAGAAGTTTTCAGCTGATCACCATAGGTATCTCACTTGGAAGGAAATACAGAGACAAGGACGCCCAGAAAATTTTGGCTGTATTGACTCAATTTTCAGTGGCTGACCAAAATTCAATGCATGCTTCTAATACAAAACTGTAATTAGAATGAAGTTCTAGCTGTTCTCTTTCCAAGACAGCCTGGGTTTGTGCAAAGAATATTCTCTGGTACTCAAGCCTCTGCTATGGCTTTGGAGAGCTTAGTGCCTTTGATGATCTTCATTGGCTTCTCAGATTGTAATTCCATAGGTAACGGCTGTATAAAGCCATAAGACAGATCTCAGTTGCCAAAGCAAAAACATGAGCAAATAGTTTAGCAGCACTTTTTTTTTTTTTTTCTTCAGATAATCCTCTTTTTATATTGGGCACTGGCACCAGAGTGCAAGCATGTGCCACTAACATCTTTCCTATGTCTGTGCACACCCATATGCTGTAAAATATTTAGATTCAGCTCCTGACAGGGACCATAATGGAACTAATTGTGGCACTCTGTTGTGATACAGAGATTTATCCTTGCTCTGAGCAGCAGAGGAACTAATGTGGTATGCAACAGTAGAAACAAAGAAAAGAGGAAAACTGTGGAGAGCTTTACCACAGAAAAAATCTGGAACAAGTCCTGGGAATCTAAAAAAACTACAGCAATGTTGCATTGCAGAGAACAATTCTGAATTAGTATTTTGCAAAGGAAAAGGCTTATAGGTAAAGGAACTGAAGACAGAAAATACTAACGTAAAGGACCAGGCTTATGCCACTTCCAATTGTTTAGCTTATTCCCTTCAAGCCATTTCAGAGAAACCATGAGAACATACTCCCTTTGTACAAATTAGTCCTTTCAAAAAGTCAATATGTTTCACACCCTGCTGCTAAAACCATGACTTATGCCACTTTTATTTCCACCAGCTCATTTATTCTAAAAGCGTCTCTAATATATTAAAATACCAACCTCACAGGATGCATGGATACTGAAGGAATTACAAGCAACTTTCATGAAAGGACTTGAGGTGTCTGAGTTCCTTTTTTAATTTTTCACCATATCAGTGGAAATGAATCTGTTAATCACTACTCAGCTGAACCCACTGTTGCCTACATGACTGCTTCTCTCCCATTTCCCTAGAAAGTTAAATTGCCTTGTTAAATCTCAGGTGAACTGAGCCAAACTCTGCCTTTGCAGCAAACCAGAAAGGAGTAATATTTTCTGAATCAAACAGCTGTTTTAATTGAAAGGCAACCACTTACACCATCAGCAAACAGTTGATTTGCTGGCAGAGTCAAGACTTAAGACAGATCTAGGAGCAGTACAAGCAACCTCCCAGGCTGACAAGTGAGGTGCAAGGTGGCATTAAATCCTGTGAGTGAAAGATCTGTTCTGGCTCAGCAGATTCTGGGACTTTGATGTTAACACCTTTTGTAAAACAATAATCAGAGATATTATATTCTTGATGTGCTTTATATGATAACAGATGATAAAAAAAGGCTGCAGAGAATCAACATCTTGAATCTGCTTTCTTTAGGCAATAACCAAATAATTAGGCACTTTTGAAACTTCTTTTATTTTTATGAAATAAAATGCAATAAAGTAATTCAAAAGATGCTTTAGACTTAGGTTTAATAGCATACAAGATGGCATGTTGCTACAGTTTATCACCATTCATTATAAATCAGGTTTTCACAGGATTGTAAAATTTAAAAACCTTCTTAAGGCTTGTATTATAAATTTAGTACAAGTCTGTGCTATATACATTTGAAGGGGAAAAAAAAAGAACCTGTAGTTTATCACTGATAATAAAAGAAAACTGTTATACCAATTAAAGTATGTCTTCTGTGAAGTCCATTATTTTCATATGCATATTTGCACATTTGTTCAGGGAGGTGATGGAGTCACCATCCCTGGATGTGTTTCAAAAAAGGTTGCATGTGGCACTCAGTGCCATGGTTTATTTGAGGTTGGGTTGGACTCGATGACCTTAAAGGTCTCTTCCAACCTTTTGATTCTGTGATTCTGTGATACCTAAGCAAAGCCTTTTCCTGTAGCTGAATTTTTCAAGCCTGTACAATAACAGACAACTTTGCACTGCACTTTGGGCAGGGGAGGAAATTAATGAGACATAAATTGTATTGTTTACAGATATGTTTTATATGTAAATACAGCTTCCTCTTTTTCCCCCATAAAAATTTAACAGAGAAAATATGTTTGTGGGCTACCAGTGACTGCATGGTAACTTCACCAGTAAATATAAAACCTAAGAGCTCCTGGATGTGAAAAAAACATTCCCAAACAAACCTAATTCAAAGTGCTGATCCTTAAAAAGTCTTAATTCATCCAGTTTTCCTGGCAGGCTACAGGTTTTCAGTGGCACTTATTCCATGAGTTCTTTTGGTGACCACCTGAGGAAGGCAACTGGTGGAAATATCCGGCACAATTCTCTCATAACCCATAAATAAAGTATTACTAAATATCACCAGATTCCAGTTATTAGCCATGTGCATTTGGCTCTATTATGATTATATTTCCTTGTCAGACCAGATTCTTGATTTAGTATTTGTTTTGATAGAGGCTACAGTGAAATTATTTTAATATCCAGATATATTTTAAACTAGAGGAGAAAATGTGTAAAATACCCTGTAAATGTAACAAAAAGTCCTCTACTTGTGTAGTTGACTGAAATGGAAGTAAAATAAAATGAAAGAATTGGCATGTATGCCCAATTGCCTGTCAGCTAAGGCCTCCCCTTCTAATCAGTTCAGTGCAGATGGGTCTTGGCATCTTTTTAGGATTCTATTGATTTTGAGGATGCTCAAAAAATGATCAAACATGTAATGCACTGAATAAGATATTAAGGCAAATCTGTAAAAATTTCCATGGTAAGAATATTAGAAAAATAATCACAATCATTTAATATATAACTGGTTTATTTATCCTAAAAATTGCTTGTTATAGAGTAGTAGTTAAATATAACTATTGTGCACTACTTAAATTGAAATTATTGTTATTCTTAAAGATCAGCAACTCATGAAGAAATTGAACTCCTTTATATTTATTATTCTTAGTTAACTTCCAACTTTCTGTAGTTTCAAAAGTAAATTTACCTACCTACTGATAAAAGATGATTTTACAAATTTTTGTTTAACTGCTTCCTACTAATTTTTCCTTTCCTTTGTTTGTGTTTGCCCACTTTCAAAGAGTCTGTACTAATATAATCAGTCCTATTTGACAATGTTTAAAGCAAAATAACTAAAAAGATACCTATCCCATACATGTTTCTGAACATTAGAGAGAAAATGCAGTGTTTAGAAGACAATTTAGATAATGTCCATTACATCCTCTTACAGTGTCACACTTTACTGAGCATGTAATAATTTCTTCTCATTTGTATAAGAATATAGCTAAGAAAAGTGCCATTCAAAAGTTAAGTCCAGCCAAAAGCTTCAGAGACACTGAATATCTGAAAAGCCAACTCAGATCTCTTTTATTCAATGTTTGTGTTTTCTGTTTACATCCTTCAGTACTCCTTTGCTATTTTGAACAAAGTTGGCACATTTTCATCATCCATTATTTTGATGGCATGACATTTAGTGTCTTTCCAGATCACCCATAAAGTCTTTAAATGCTAAATATACTAGGGGTGATTAATGACTCTTCTTCTGTACCATTGTGCCTATCTGAAAGCATTACCCTTCAGCACAGGCTTCATTTATAGTTCACAGCTAGTTCTCTATTTACATGAAATTCTAAGTTAACATTTTCTTTATATGCATGAAACTCTGAGTTAATGTTTTCAGCAATAGATGTTGTCCTTATCTACTGCTGTCTCCTTTCATGAATGTTTAAAATGTTCTTTATTCTTGTAATTAATACATTGAGTGAATCTCTTTGTGGCTGGATGTTGTTCACACACCCCAGTCATCACTTGAAATAACTTCAAAGACAAATTATTGCAATGTATTGAGATTTTGTTATTGTAACAAGCATTGTTAATAAAGTGAGGCTGCCTTTTAGTTAGAAATCTATTGTAATATTGAAGGGCATTTTAATTCTCTAGCAGAATCTAGCTATCAGCATTTCTATGGGAGAAATAAAAATCTAAATCAATCACAATGTTCTGAATACCATGATGAATACTAAGTCCAATGTTAGTTGAAATCTGGTCTAGACCATTTAGAGTTTATTTACCCTAAAAACTGTTTATTTGCATATAAAGTTGTAGTTAACTGTAATTATTATGCACTGTTTAACTTTTAATTTCTTTAAAGATCAGAAACTCATGAGGAAATTACACTGATTAGTTAATTACATGCTTTATGTGATTTATTAGTTATGTGCCTTTTGCAACAGTTGAGTCAGGGGATAGATTTGCATTCCTGTCACATAAAAAAATCTGACATACATTGGCAGATAATTTTCATGTTTTACCCTTAATTCTGAATTGTCCCATTTGGAGTTATAAAAGAATATGGGAGTTGTAACTTTCCAGATGTAAACCATATGTCTTTGCTCTGGCATTTCCTTGACAGTGTGTTTGTTATCCATTCAAGTCCTGATATTTAGCTTTTGGGGAAAGTTAAGTACAATCAGAGCATTTATTTTAATTCTTCTAAATCTAAATTATGATCCTGCCATGGGAGGTATCTCACAGCAGCCACAACTGCAAGGCACATCATCTCAAAGCCAAATTATGCTCTTTAATTTTGACAGGTAAGAGAAATATTGAGTTCTAGAGATATGAACCCCAGGATGGTCCCCAATCTGCCAAATAACTGTAAGTTTTTATAAATTACAAAGTCTTCCTAATATGTGTACTTCTGTGGATCTTATGTAAACATTTCCATCATAAGTCTATGTTCTCACATGCAATGAGACATACAACCAAAACCCAAGTGTAGGTTATGGAAAACCATTAAGTTTTTATTAATAAATAAAAGATTGCATTATCTCATTTATTGTGGAGTTTTGACATACTTAAATTTCATGCTAAAGAATGCTAAAGAAAACATTTAACCATTCTTTCTCAATTAATTTGCAAGTGCGCAGGTTCCAGCTCCTCAGATACTTTGTCAGTTTTTCACAGTGAAAAACCTAAAGTCAATCATTTTGGACACATGCTTGAATGTTACCATGAATATTTGGTAAATGTTTCACGCAAAAGTAAAACACATTGATATTTACTATTGTTTGAGTTCTAAGGATGTTATAAAATGATGAATGTCATGGTTATTATCTCTGCTAGAATACCTGTAAATATTTATACATTTAGACTAAACACATTATAGCTTATAGATTAACTTTTATTGAAGTTCTAAAATCACTGAATAAGAAAACAAATTTTTCCTCTAAAACACTGCTTAAAGAAACTCATGCAAACCATGCAAAGCCTAATTGCTAAACAAAATGTTGGCTTTCTGTGAAAAATAACTGGAAGCATACTGTTATTATACTGCAATATTTTTCCTGGCATTACATTTAAAATAATGTTAGTTGTGATTTAATAAGCTGAAATCTCCAATAATGTATTGTCAACAAAAACTTATTAAATAAATTTCAAGCCAACAGAAACTTAGGGCAACAAGGTGGCTGTCGTTACAGTGTTATTTCAGGATTCAGGTACTGAACTGACAAAACCAGAAGGATAAATCCCTATTTATGGCCCCACCCCAAAATAAACTTAGCCAATCTCCAAGGATGACATGCAAGAGGTTGCATTTCAGCCCTTCCCTGAACTTTATTGCATTTAGTCCTTGAATACCCTTCTGACCCTTCTGACTTCTGCAGAAATATCCATATTACAAGAGAGAAAAGGCAAGTGCTTATTATGCACCTTAAACTCAGCTTGGAAGTGTAAGTACAGCACTATGCCAGAAAATAATTCTGATCTTGTGCTTGAATTTGATAAAGCTATTGGCAAAAGTTCCCTTCAGGATATGAAGTACAGATACTGCACATCTTTGGAAGCACTGTCAGTTTGTCTGAGCTGACTGTTGAGACACATTCTTATCAAAGCCCTTTTGGGATCCAGGTAAAAAAGAAAAGGGTATCCTTGTACCTCGACACCATAAAGGACTCAACTGGCTGGATACATGCAGAGTGTCCCTACCAGCTTACAGCCTAGCTGGGGTATCCATCTGCTACAGAATAATGCTCTAATTAGGGCATTTGCTCTGAATTTTAGGAATTATTGGACCTAAGGAGATTTCCTCCTAGAACATTGCCTTCCAAGTATTCTGTTCTTACCACAAAAAAAAAAAAAAAAAACAAAACAAAAAAACAGAGCCCCAAAACACCAAAAACCTCTCCTCTGTCAGAATGCTCTTTTCTCTTGAAATTATGTTACACTTCGGCCTGGACTGAAAATGTGTGGATACAGAGTAAGTTAACCTGCCTTGGTATCCTAGTGGATATACAGTGATTTGAAAAACTCCCTTCCTGTATTATATTCTATTACTTTATTTCCATGAAAATGCAGTCCTGTAGGAAAAAAATAAAACCAAACAAACATATGACATTAGAGAACACAGGTCATCCCAATGCTCTTCTGTTTCAAATTGTTTTCTGGGGCTATGAACAAAAAATTATGAAAATAACAGCTTGGTCTTCAAGATAGTTCATATTTTTGAGGTGAATGCAAATGCATACTTTCCTAGATTCCAGTCTGGGAAAGTGTAAGGAAATACACTGTTCTAGTATTTAATATTTGAATGTTCCATAGGCCATTGAATAGATTACACACAAAAAATGCTCAAATAAACTCTGTTCAACAAGTTTTAAAAAGTGTTTGCAAATTGGAGAAAAAAGATTTATCTTAGAAAAATAAAAAAAAAAACTTAAAGAAAAACAGTTAAGAAAGCTCCAGAAGTGCATCATAACACTGCTAATTCAGCTCTTTAAAGTTCAAGGTCACCCTTGCATTCTGATTATCTTTTGGTCTGGTTTGACTTCTGATAAAAATAGAGCTGCTTTAGGGTTATTTTAGTCAGTATTACCAATTACGCACCTTCCAATTCTTCCCTTTTTATGGAACTTGTCAGATTATAGCAGTACATCTCCAGGTATGCCTCATATAAAATTCCTGACAAGAGGTAGCCAGGTGTTCCACAGGAAATGCCATTTTGATTTTACATTTTCACCAAGGGGAAATTCCACAAAAAGTAGGTAAAAACTACTGCAGTAGTCCAAAGGCATGGAAGAACCCAACAGGTCCTGGATGTGTATTCTTCAGGGAAATCTTTTGGACATATTTAAAGCATGCATGTTTATTAATTTCAAATAGCTCGGGGTTTTGCCCAAAGACAAGAATGAAGTAAGGACTGTGATTTTCTCTGTCTCATAATCAGACTCAAATTAAAAATTACAAGTGTGTTAGAGAAATATCAAGCAAAATTGACTATACTTTTCTTTTGAGCCAAGGAAAAATTAAGTTTTTTACTTTTATCTCTGTCTTCTGTTAAATCTTTCATAGAGAACAAGTACTAATAATCTGAACTTTATAACCTCTCAGTGATGGGCATGTAGTATGTGAATAGGAAATTACCCAGCTCTAACAGCTCCCAAGTGTGAAAGTGTTTGCTTCTCTTCTAGCAAAGATACTTCAGAGAAAAGAAGCCTGATCTCAGTAATGTCTGTTTAGGGTTGTAAAACAATATGGCTTGATAGCTACAAATCGTTTGTGCTTTAATTTAAGAAAATATTTTTTCTTATTCACACAAATTGTGATTTAGCTGACAGATAACATGCAATGATATGAAAGTGCATCTGAATAGACATTATTGAAAAATTGGACTTAAACCCATCTTACAATGACCAGTGATTTTAATGAAGTCTTTTAAGATGATCAAGAGAAGTCTAAAAATGACTTGAGAAATGTTCTCATCATAGACAAAGAACACAAAATTCCAAAGACTGATTCTATAATTAGAGAAACACCCCAAAAGAAAAATAGAAAGGCTGACTGAAAAATGAGCTATTGAACTAAAGCACACAAGAGACCTTTGAAAAGAACTTAGTAAGTTTCTAAACACAGCCTGCACTGAGAAGTAATGAAAACATATGCTAACAGAGATGATTGAATATTAAAAGATTAATCTTCTGGCTTTTTCTCTAGGGTTTAGGCACCTTAGATCTAATCTTTAATAAATATTCTTTTTGTATTGGATTTCATAAATCTCCACCAATTTAACCAATACTTGTCTTCAAAGGAGATTTCAGTTTTATAACCATCATTGCTCAAGGGTTACCTTTGTTGCATTAACTAAAGGAGAGCCAGAAACTGATGCAAGTGCAATTGGACGACTCAGGCCAGCTTAGTGCTTGCTCCACCTACACATGATCTTCGTAAGAAATAGCCACTTGAAAGGATTCAAGGCAGTTGTGGATCAGGGGTCTGGTACTCAGTCTCTGTCTCCATCCTCTTTTCATTTGACAGTGAGTATTTATTCTCAAATATGCCCAGAAATCTTTCCCAGTGTCTGGGGAAGTGCTCCTGATACAATAGATTTGGCAGAAAATCATAAAACCCTCATTGTACAGCAGTAAATAAACACATTGCACCTCCAGTACACATTTTCTACACTCTGGGCAGGCCGTCCCACTGATAGCAGTTTGATGCCAGGGACAGCAAGAAATGCCCAGAGCCTGGAGAGGGATCACAGGTCAGCAGGACAACACCTGGAGAGCTTCACAAAGAAATTCCAGCCACTCCAGCCAGTGAGTTGGCTTCATTGGGAGCCCAACATAAATGTCTCTATGCAGGCACATGTAATGTGGGAAATTAAAGAGGACTCACAGAATATGCACAGCAGGCTCACTACCCTGGCCTTTGTGAGAGCAAATCTTGGCATCTTCCGGGACCTGCTCTGCTTATTAGAGAACCATGGGATAAAGTCCTGGAGGGAAGAGTGGTACCAGAAAGCTGGTTAATATTCAGGGATCACCTCCTCCAAGCTCAGCAGTGATGCATTCCAGTGAAGATAAAGTCAGGCAAAGACACCAAAAGGGCTGTGTGAATCAGCAAGGAGCTCCTGGACAAACTCCAACACAAAAGGGAAGGAGTGGCAGGTAGCCTTGGAGGAATACAGACTTTTACAAGAGCATGTAATGATAGGACAAGGAGGAAAGGCTTTAAACTGAGAGTGGGTTTAGATGAGATATTAGGAAGAAGTTCTTTACTCTGATGGCAGAGAGGCACAGGCACAGGTTGCCCAGAGAAGTGTGGATGCCCCATCCCTGGAAGTGTTCAAGGCCAGGTTGGATGGAGCTCCAAGCAACCTGGTCTCATTGAAGGTGTCCCTGCCTGTAGCAAAGGGATTGGAAAAATATGATCTTTAGGGTTCATTCCAAACCAAACTATTCTATGATTCAATGATCTTTGGAAGAATCCCAAGTACTGGGTTAAAGCATACTTTAGTACATTTGAGTGCTTAAGGTCATTTAGTGTCAAACAAGTAGGGAATTTATTTAAGAAATATCTTGTCAAAAAGTTTCCCTTTGATGAAGCACATAGAAGAGAAAAAAGCACCAAATTTCTCATAGTACAGACATGAGCTGAAACCCAGAAAACTCCAGTCCAATTTTTGTCCCTGGAGACTCATTTGAACTCAGAGAAAGTCTATTCCCCTCACAGTCTGATTGCACATGCTAACTACTAAGTTTTAAAAACCCCTTTCTTTCTATTTCTTCCTGGTTCAATGTTTATATTTAATTATATAAAGAATGCTGAGGAGCTTCCCTGGAAGAAATGAGCAGATTTCTATTCTGAATAGTGTATACCCAAAGGTTTCAGATCCTTTCTCTAGATTAGTGAGAATAAGAACCTGAAATCAGATTGTATCTTTCCATGGCAAGCGCCTTACCACCTGGCCCAGCCAGCCACATCCAATTAATGCACACTGGTGGATCATTTTTTTCACAGACATTTTCCAGACACACACCATTTGTGTAGTGATATGGAATAAATCCTTTTGCTTTTTCTTCTCCCACAAAATCGTAGGTTTGCTGTTAGGCCAGGATGTATTGTGGCAGCCATGACCTGTTTGTGACACTTTCCTAGTGGACAATTATTTACCATCAGTGAGGTTTATCCCATATTAACCTTCAAGGTATATTGACAAATTAAGTAGGTTTTCCCTAACTTCAGCAGTGAGGATGGTCCTGAAGATGACGAGCTCACAAGTTGTTTTTGTTTGTTTTTTATAGTGATTCTGTTGCCTGTCTGAACACAGACAACCCTTGTAATTACATCCTTCATGAATTCACACAAAAAGTATACTGTGAATAGTACATGCCTGTCTTTACCACTCAAGCAAGCAAACCACTTTTGCAGAGTACAAAAGGAAGTTAATTTTCTGAAACCTGTCTAAAATAACCTCAAAATAGCAATAGTATTTGCACTGGAAAAAAAATTATCAGATGTGAATATCTGCATTGTGAAGCTCTAATCATTCTCATCTGGGGCTCTGTCTCTTGCTACTTCATTATGACAAAGCAGCCCAAAATTAGAGAAAATTTGGCTCTGTTCATAAGCTTTTATTTCACAGCTTTCAGTGTCTAGCACAGAGTGCTCTTCCAGGGACAAACAACAGGACAGGATTTATCTGACAGACTTAAGGTTAATTTAATTCATGATACGTCATAGCTGGCTGGGGTATTTACAACTCAGAAAAGCATGAAAGGATTTCAAAGTCTCATTAGTCCATACTGTTCTTTCCATGCTGCTTTGTAACTCAACATAGCTGGAACAGATGACCAAGGTTGTCTTCTTAATATTCTGGGTGGTGGAAACAAAAACAAAAGCAATGTCTGTGCAAAGCAGCAGCTTTGGTTTTCCTCCATCTGACTGAAATGCTACACATCTATTAGCTATATTCAGATATTAAAAATCTGCTCATGAGGATGTCTTAAAAGGCTTATTAGTTTGGGTGGTTGACTCAGCTGAAAACATAGTGATTCACATCCTTATAATTATCTTTTGAAGACAAAACTAAGCAAGCTGAACTGCAGACTCCTGAATGAATTGAAGACAAATATTAAATGAGGGCTTATTTAAAACAGTGCTTCTTTTGGAACTGAAGAGAATGAGTGAGATTTATTGCCGCTAATATTAAGCATCTACAGTGCAAAAGATATGAAGGTTACTTCTGAAAAGAATTCCCAGTCAAAATTTCTGTTCTATTCCTGAAGTACTGCAATTCACTTTTCTCTTTAAATGGGACATACTTCCTGAATTTATGAATGGGCCATAGGTCTTGAGAATTTTATAGTGAATTTCCCTCCTCACTCTCCTACTTTTGTTCATACATGCCTGAATAACTCAAAGAGTTCCTCCCTGTATTAGCTTTAAGATTTTCTCAACACGACCTGGCACTCGGCACCTGCTGCCCAGAAATACAACCATATCTTGGGCTACCTCCAGAAGTGCTGTGGCCAAAAGGGCCTCTCTGCTCTGCTGAGACCCCACCTGAGCATTCTTCCAGCTCTGGGGCTCTCCAGCTAACAAGAACATGGTCCTGTTGAAGTGAGCCTGGAAGAGGGCCATGAAGACAATTCTCTAGAGAGCTGGAGGAGATCTTCTTACAAAGACCGACTGAGAGAGTTGGAGCTGTTCAGCTTGGGGAAGAGAAGGCTCCATGGAGACCTTACAGCACCTTCCAGTGCCTGACAGGGGCTGCTACAAGAGAGATGGAAAGGGACTTTTTACAAGTGCATATAGTGATAGAACAGGAGAGAATGGCTTTAATGTAAAAGAATAGATTTATATCAGATATTAGGACGGGATTTCTTACTGTGAGGATGGTGAAAAACTGGCACAGGATGCACAGAGAAGCTGTGGATTCTCCATCCCTGGAAGTGTTCAAGGACTGCTTGGATGGAGCTTTGAGCAGCCTGGTCTGGTGGAAGGGGTCCCTGCCCATGCCAGGGGGCTTGGAACTAGATTATCTATAAGGCCCCTTCAATCCATAGCATTCTGCCATTCTATAATTTTATAAATTATACTTAACCTTTTGCAAATAAGACCATGAGTTACTATAGCAAAAAAAAAAAAAAATGCTCACTGTCCATAAAAAGTTGCCAATATGATGGAAAAATTTTATAACATTTTTTTTTAAAAAAGGAAAAAATATTTTGTTTAGATTTTTCCCAACCTAAATAAAGATGCTTCAATGCAAACAAGATAAAAATAAACAAGATAAACAAACAAGATAAAAAGCTACTATTCACTTACTAAGGAAGTGAAGCTTGACATTGAAAGAAACAAAATAGGATTTAATTCAATAAACCTAGGAAAACTGCATATGTTCCTAAGAGCATGCTTATAAGTCCTTAGCAGACTTTTTCACATCTGGAAATGTTTCATGTCACCCTGTGGTCCTGTATGGCTGTGCAGAAGAGAAAAGGGCAGAGATACACTTATGCTGAACCCACTTACCTGCAGTTAAACATCTGCTGTAGGATGAGATTAACTCCAGTCTATGTCAATGTTTTTACTGTTGAATAAAAGTCTGGGCACTAATCCTAAGTGACATCAAGCAGTCCACATCAATACTTCTTAGCGTTTACTCCTTACATAGCAGAGCTGTGCAGGAGAGATAGACGTTCAAGGCAAAGACAGAAAGGGATTTAAAATTTTAGGGCTGATCAGTACTCAGTCTTCTTCCTTAAAATTCTTTAATTCAGCTGTAAGGGAAAAAATGTTCTCTATAGGTGCCTGTTTCTCTCCATTGACTGCTATAAAAGGAATGAGGGACACAAATATCCAGAAACAGTTTTTTTCAATGTATGTGTTTAGTGGAATGAGGACAGATGAATTTCTTTTTCACACTGCTACCCCTTGTGTTATCAGCTCATGGAGGCACCAGAAATATCTCTACTGAGTGCAGTATTCTGTGAAGTAGGAGATAGTCTCATTGTTTTCTTTTTAAGATACAAGAATAGGCCTGAGAGTAGAGATTTAATTGCCATTGCACCATCTTTCAACTGTGAGGGGGTCTGACTTTTATGTAATCATCTCTTGAGTAATTCTAGGTCTAAAGAAATTAGCTGCTAATGAAACACTAACATTACTTCAAAAGAAGTCACAACAGATGATTAAGTAGGTGTATGTCTTCACAAATGAGCAGAAATTGTCTCAGGGCTCTTTTAGAAAGGATTAATGTGAATTAAAAGTCTACTGATAGTACATTTAAAAGGCTGGGAATGCATAAATTGTTTATAACAGATTAATCTTTCTTTTCATAGTAATTTAATACTGTATTCATTAGTACTGTGGAATAAAAACTGCTAAAAATTTTGTAAAGCACAATGAAATAGCAGTATTTTAATACAATTGCACAGGAAAGAAACTTTAATCTCTGGCTATATGTTTCTTCTTCTACTAGTTAGAGTTACAAACTGGGAATTCAGCAAAACTGTAAATGTTTGTGTTCAGCTGCCAATATATTTGCTCAGGAATTTGTTGGCAAGGTATGTCCTGCGTCAGAATACTGTGAATCACAGAAATTGGGTGTTGTTCAGATGCATAAATGATATAACTGCCTTCTCTTGGATAAGTCTTGACTGCGCCACTGCACACCCCTCACAGTGCAGCGTATATAGAGCTGAGCTCAGTTCTTTCCTGTTCTTGTAGTTTAACTCTGGTAAGCAGCTCAGTTCTACACAGCACACTCACCTCCTGCCAGTGTCTTGGAGAAGATAATCAGAAGGGCAAAAAACCACATGAGTTGAAATAAAGGTGCTTTAATAGGTAAGGCAATATCCAGTACATCCCCATTAATCCCCACCACCCTTCACACTCAGCTTGGGTCATTACTGCACTTGTCCTGCTTCCTGTGATGCTCATCCTCTGCTTGTCCAGGTGGTTCTTCCTGTAGTGCTTCCTGTAAAATGCATCTCAAATCATGGCTTGCAACAATTTAAAGGCATATCCACCACAGTCTTCAATCCTGATCCCTTTGGGTCAGCAGTGATCTCTTCCCCTTGCTCCTGCTCCAGCATGACCTCATCTGTAGACCACTCCCTCTCAGGGGTGTATCTGCTCCAGTGTGGCCTTATCCAAGGACCACAGTATCTTCAGTACCTGCTGTGCAGTGAATTAATCCATGGCCACTGATAGACACTTCAGGTTGTACCTGCTGTGGCATGGACTTATCTTGATCAACAGATGCTTTGAGATGTACCTTCTCCAAACTTCTCCAACTATGGCTGTGTCACCATTTCCTCCTGCTCTTCACTGGATCTCATGATTGCACCTTGGACTTGGTTCGTCACTTACCATGTTGGGGGCTGCCTCTGGACCCTCTAACCAGCCCTGGGCTCTGCCCACCATGCTCAGACCCCACATGACAGTCTCAACTTGTACTCCCTTGCCATGGAGCTCCACTTCTGTAGATGCCTCTCAAATTCACAGGGACAAGGGAAGAGTGTGTAAGTAAGGTTATTCAGTAATTCACTGGTTTTTGCTATTGTTAATAGATTTTTATCCAGTGCTGCATAAAAATACAAGTTTCTGAAGTAACTGAAGTAATTCTGATCAGGACTCAGTTTTATACTTCCTCTACCAGAGTATATTTAACCCCTACATAAAATACAATTTGGTAGGGGTTAAATCTACTCTGCCAGAGTCTGCAGTGAGTACCCAGTGGGACCAGACAGTGAATCAGGGACCCATGGAGAGGACAAAGAGAAACCAGAATCCAGGCAGGAATGCTGGGGCAGGGCAGACAGAGGGGCTGTGCTGGTGCTTGGGGAATCTGAGTGTGTGCTGGTGAACCTGGGTGGAGCGGTGGCCGGTGGAAAGTAAAACGCCCAGGCTAGATGAGAGTCCAGCCAACCTCCAGCCAGTAAGGCACTTCCCCAACACGAAGTCAGGGCCCGGTGCCTAGCGATGACAGGCTTACGGACAAGTGGCCGCAGTAGAGAGCTCCGAAGTCGCAGGATGAAATGAAGAGGCGACCCTCAGTTTCTTCAGGGAGAGTGGTTTTATTGGTAGGGAAAAACGTGGAGAAGGAGCTGAGAGCCCCGAGGCAAGAAAACCCCGAGTTTTAAAGAGGGTGGGGGGGGGGGGGGGGGGGGGGGGGTGAAAAATAGCAAATCAGAGAAGGATACATTAAGGATTGGCACAATCGGAGAACCAATCAAACACAGTTGTGGGAGGGACCCTGGCCCCTAACCCAATCACCCGACACCCTGGCCCGAACTTTCTAGAAAAAGAGGCAGGGGTGTCGAGTAACAGGCAGGCAGCCAGGGGTGGGGAACAAGAAAGATACATTTAGTAACCAAGACAACTGGGGAGGGGTTTGGGGATTGACACAAACTGGTAACAGGGCAGGACCTTCTGAGAGAACAATGGGGGGAAACTGAACAAACGTAAAACACACCACAACACCTGGGGAGTATGGTCTGTACTTGTGACCTTCTGCCCCTGCCAGCCTGAGAGCTTGGTTCCCTCTTTGTCTCTTCCCATAAGTATCCCTGTGATTCTTCCAGAAGTTCCTATATCAGTAGCACCTGTGGCAGTGGTCTGTGAGCATATCTCCATCCCTAATTCACATCCCTTCATAAGTCCTTTTTCTACAATGTCTATTATAAAGTCATCCATAAAACCTAATAAAAATTTATCAAGAATTTTTCATACAAAAAAAAAAAAAAATCCAACAAGCAGTCTTCCCTTACGTAGTCTAATTTGAGACTAATCTCTACTTTGGTAGCTGCAAAAAAATCTACCACATTTTAAGTCCTCTCAGAGTTTAATAAACAGCAATGAATAACATCAATCACACTTGTCACATTTATCCAACAGTACAATGAAGGTCTCAGTTTCAGATCACTTAAACTGCTTTCTAAAATAAAATAAATGCAAACCATTAAATGGCAGTGTCAAAAGAACCCTTTAAAACAGGGCAGTGGGGAGAGAGAGAAAATTCTAGTAAGAAATGCAAGTGTTTTGATTCAAACCTCAAGAATCAAAATGACTGTATTAAAACTGAACGTTTAAGTAAATAATCAACAGATATCCCTAGAAACCTTAAAAATTATGTGAAGTCACTTATGAGAGTGACTACCTAATTTATATAATTAGGCAGATATTTATTTGTCTGCCTAAATTTGCACATCAAGACCCTATTTGTCTACTTTTATAATCCCCATATGTTCCCTCAGTGAAAAGTAAAATGGCTGTCATCTTGGGTAGGAATTGTAATTTTTTTCCTCAATAATTTAGATGACTGAAATTCACCTGTTAATTGCTTGAATATTCATGTCTAAAGATTATTTGTTTACATTTATATACACTGCAGGCAGGATTTGACAGTAAGCTGCAAGTGAATCAAGAACCTGTATAAATGATGCCAATATTCTTATTTTCATTTGAAACAAGAAGTGCTTTCTAACCAGTACCACCTAGGCAATGCTTATGGTACGTGACATAAATTGCAATCTTGTTCTCATATTTGTTATACACTTTTCCTAACTTATAGCAGGATTTTTAGAAAAGAATAAAGCTAGAAACTCAGCTTTCCCTAGGAGAGAAAACTTTTTTCCATTTGAATAGTAATAAGAGACACTATAAACTTTTTTCTTCAATATTTGATTGCTTCTTCTTGCCTTTTGAAACTGTGATTTTTATTTGTCAGTTATATACATCAACACATAATGATGTGCAGAATAAATTCTATTTGGTTAGCAATTCCTAGTAGCTTTGATTTATTACTGTATGTATTAACTGTATAGCCTCACATTAGTAATACAATAAAGTTGAAAAGACACCTTCAAAATTTTACACTAAGACACGGTGTAATTGGTTGTGCCAAAATTGTTTTTTTTTGTAATTGGGACGGTAGCGAACAGAATAATTTTTGAAGCAACATGCACAGATATAATTTTCCATAGATATACCAATGATGGCAAAGATCAGGCACTGATGAACAGGAAAATAATAAATTCAGATTGCTCGCTTGAATATGAAGCCCTCGATCATCTGCCTAAACCTAGAGAATCAAGAACATCTACTGTAAGCCTCAGCAGGAAGTTTAGGAGAGAAAGAAAACAAGTGTGTTCAGAAATCTAGAAGAGACCTTGCCTGGCCTAATGCAGAAATCTTCTTTAGACAATTTCTATCACAAAAGCTCTTGTTTATTTCCACCAACTATACAAGAAGTACAAAAAAATTGCTCAAAAAGAGGTATTTACATTGCAGACATCTAAAGTGGGTGCAATCAACCTGATCTCAGGCATACAAGCAACATCCTGGCCTCTGGACATTTAAAGAAGACTTCAAATTCTCAGACTATCACTATATAAATGGATTAATAGAAACCCTCATTCATAGTGACTTTTTCACTCTTTCAGGAGTCACATCACCTCAGAGTCACTGTAGAATGACTCCATAATATGAACTGTAGCATTTAAAAGAGGGGGTAGTCTCCTCCTCAAAGATCTGGAGCCTTTATTTGATAAACTATTGGCTGTTTAAGGAAAAGTTATTCTGCATAGAAAAAATAATTCTCAGACTTTTTGAACTGATTAGATATAATTGTATAAACATAAATTATTAAGTGAAGTTTCCATTCATAATGAGTACCACTGATGATCTAATTATTTACAATTAATTTTGCAGTTTAACCTGTCTGAACATTTTTCTTTTGTATTTCTTTAAAAATAATCTTTTCCTGAGGCATGCATAACAATGCAAGTGTATATGGATATGGATATGGATATGGATATGGATATGCATTACTTGTGTGTACAAATATATATGCATGTTATTTGCACCTGGCTTCCCAACTGGACAATTTTGGCTATTTAGGAAATTGGTAAAAATGAATCCTATCGACTGTTTAGATTATTAAAAAAAAATACAAGTCCTACCCAGGACAACAGAATCTTTTTCACTCAGGATTGAATACCTGCACACAGAAATGATATGAATATGCTGTGCACATATCAAATCTCTTAGAAGTTTATAAATATCATTAACAAAGATAAATTGAGATTTTGTGATTCAGAAAATGAGAGGCAGTGTGGAAAAGATGTCTGAAAAGCATTAATGACATAGTCAGTAAATCAGAGACCAAATGCTGGGAGTGCTTAAAACTGACGGTGCAGGAAAATAAGCATTGATGGAAAAAGTCTACAACTAAAACACTTTCTCCCACAGTAGTTTGTAGATTGTTGGCCTTTTCTATTGATTTTTCTGTTTCTTTGCTGTTAAACAGGGACTGAAAGTTTCATTTGCACATCCCATTAGATACTATCTCCAGGTGCCTTTCAAATCAGTGTGCCTTCAGAAACACATTATTCCAAGTTTTCAAGCGTACTGGGGCTTTACAATCTGAACTAAACTCACTTGAAAGGGACATAAGAATACCAATAAGAATATTTGAAAGGGACATAAGAATACTTGTAAATTTGTGATTCTGACAATTGCTGATTATAATTCAGGAGAATTATAAATCTGTAAAGGTAGACTGTGGTCTCAACAGTTAGTACATATATTCAATACAGCATAGATTGGGAATGGTGATCAGAGAAAAACAAACGTTTTTTTTATCTATCTATCTATCTTTCTGTCTGTCTGTCTCCTGGATTTTTTACTTTGACTTCAGCTAATAGAAGCAATAAACTCTGACTTATCTGAAAGCTTTGCCTAGAAAATTCCATCTTAAATGAATAACTCAGGTACTCTCATGATGTGAGTCTTATCGTCAGGCTGGAAATTTCATTCCATGAATCATGTCGAACTGTTCAAGTAAAAGGAATATAATGCACAATGTTTCCAGGTATTCAGGCTTCTTCACAGAAGACAGCTACAAATGAATTCTTATGAACAAAAACCAGGCCAGCTGTTATTCATGCTAATTGCTAACATCATTCCAAACAACAAATATATTTGAGTAAATCATAATGGTTTTCTGGAAAAATCACTTATGTAAGAACAGGTGAAGTTTCCCTTATGATAGTATTTCAGTCCAGTTTCTCAAGGCTGTACAATGTACCAGAAAAGTACTAAGATTGGTTTTTTATCCTGGCCTCTTGAATGTCAGTAACAGTCTACACCTCAAAAAAAAAAAAAAAAAAAAAAAAAGAAAAAGACACTAGTTGCCAACATTGCTCAGATCATAAGATCATACACACTTCTGGAATATTGTTTTCATAGATATATAAAATAATGTTAAAAACACCAACCCCACCCTGTAAATACCAAAGCACTTTTACTATAATTTTGAGCTAATTTTATCATTCATGTGGAAAAGATTTCCCTTTCCTACAATTTGTTTATTCAGAGTTTATCTTAGGGGACAGTGCATGGAATCAATGTGCTGTGCAATAACTCGCTGACTGCATGATCTAATTAACACTAATTTGTTATTTCTTTCCTTCTATTTTTGTCATGGTTGTTCCTAGTATTTTCACGTACTGCAGATAAACTCCTCAGAGCAGCATCTGTGGCATCTTCAGTGTTCATGATTCATCTATTACATACAGCTGCCAAACTTTATAGGACTTAGCTGTCATTGATTTGAGTAGTGAAAACCAAAAAGAAGTCCATCTTAGTATCAAATTAAAATAATCAGACATGAGAAAGGAGTAAAAAATGAGAGAAAAAGAGTCATTCATTCATTTTTACCTTGAAGGCACAAAGTCTTCTTATAAACAGATGGAACTGATGCTATAGATACAGTATAAAGCTTTGTTGCTTTTTTTTCTTTTTCTGGAAAATGATGCATTTGTTCTTACTATGTTTAGTTCATCAGAGAACCTATATCAGAAGAAACCAAATATAAGTGCTTCAGTGCTGAAAGATCTCTGTTAATTCATTGATAACCAAATATGGAAGACAGAAAACATTAAGTATTATAATTTAAAATGTTCCAATGTGCCTTTTTATAGAAAAAGTAATTGCATGGATGTTAAATATTCACACTGCAAAGTAGTTTTGAAAAATTGCCCATCCTAAATTTGTCCCCCACCAAATTTCTATTTTCTAACATTACAACACTGTCCAAGAAATACTTAAGTTTGACTTGTTCTTTGATATTAATGCAGGCTATAAGAAAACCATGTCAAAGAATCATCAAGTTTATTTTTCAGTCTTGCTACAAGATGACCGCTCTATTGAGACTGTGGTGACCTCACTGTGACTATTCAATGAGTCTGTCATGCTTCACAGTGAAGCTTTTTACTTTATGCTAATCAGCATTCATTATTTGCAATTAAAAACATGTGCTTTTATCATTTCACAAACATTTGATTGTGACAGCTAATTCAATGCTGGCTTTGTCTTCAGTTTAAAAGAAGTGTAGACCAATTGAATCAGAGATATTGTGATAACATAAAAACTACTATTGCAGATATAGATAACTATCCTGTTGCAATGTTAAGGGAACCATGTAGGTCACACTTTTAAGAGGGCTTACATCTTGGCACAGTAATGTCATATAGCTCTGCTATTCTACAAACTCTGGTCTCTTTTATCTAAGCGGTCTCTGTAGTGATCCATCATGCTGATATTAAACTTTTTATAGTTTTTCAAAGAAAAGCACTTATTCATCTAACAAATGACATCATTACACTTTGAGAGCATGAAAAAGCTTTATTAAATAATTTCTATATTTCATTTAAAGGAATCATTAGGAAATAAAAAATATTAGACACATTTAAAATATTTCTTTGCTGGGACAATTTATACATGCGATTCTATTTTCTTTGTAGACATTTATGAATTATTTTCTGTGTTTCCATTTCATTTATAAAACTAAATCTTAGGCAGTTAATGTAATTTTCTGATGTCCTTATCTTCTTTACTGTCAGTGGGTGATGCCAGAAAGTTTCTAAAATGTTCAACATTGACACAAGTTCTATTATATTCCTCTTCATCTCTTCGTATTCACATGAATGCATGTGAATGCAATAATGCCTACAAGGTATTTTAAATTTCAAGATTGTCTGTCAGCTAGTTCAAGTAACCAGTTAGTTTTTCAAAGATTACCTTCTGCTTCATTGGATTTGAAGTCTACTATCTCCCTTATTTCTAGTGTTTTGCAAAGATACTAGCATGGCTTAAAATCAGTGAAATAGACAATATGGTTTATTCCAATCACAGGAAGAGGTTGCAGGTGGACATATTTTACAGACCAAGGAAATTCCCTGTTTCTATATTCAGTGTTCATTCAGTCAATATCACACCAGTCTGTGCTTAGCTGAATAAAAATCAGCGCAAACATTTTCTTTTAGTTGTGAATAATTCTAATGTTGAAACTGGTATGTATCACTGGAAATAAAATGCCTATCATTTTGAAAAGGTGGATGTTTATACACATCTTTGTTGTCAGATATGCCAGAAAAGCAAAAGCAAAACTCAAACTTGCTAATGAGTTTTTCAGTTTTGTTTTAAAGACCCACAGAGACCCGGTGGGACAATCCTCTGGGAACTATAGCAAGCTATTAGGTGAATACCTGCCTGAAACCAAAATTCTGGAATCTTAGTAAAAATATTCTGCTGCGGCAGCATTGAAAGGCATATTCTCACTTCAAAAAAATTCATAACTCCTTTGTTCTTTTTTACTTTAATGTAACAAACTGTTTTGTCCTAAGGCAAATAAATTAACAATTGAAGTCACCTAATGAGCCCCTGCAAAGTGATTGTTTTGAGATGGACATAAACTGCTACCCCCAAGTCTTTTTTAAACTTCAGCCAATATTTGAGAATAAGTGCCAACTGGTTATTATCCAGTTTCATCAGTCCAAATGTTCTTTCAATTAGTTTGTTAAATACTACTAATATTGGCTTCATGCAATCTAATATTGTTTCAATGATTCTCTGAAAACACTGTGTCCAACAGGATACTTCATGAATCCTAACAGCAGTGGAAAAATTTGCCATCTTTTTTCATTGATATATGTGTTTCACAAGTGATCTTACAAGATCTTTAATAATATTTAATTTGTACATAGAACATACACAAAAATTTTTTGTTAAATTGTTTTCTTAAGAAGAAAGTATGGTAAAAGAATAATGTAAGAATAGAGAAAATCATTGGAAAGGGTTAACATATTGGTATAGGAATATATGAGCCACATCATGGTTGCCCAGACCAAATCATTAAATGAAATAATTTGAGACAAGCACAGTCCAGGAAAGACGTGTATTTATTCACTGAGTTCTACTGATTACAAAAAGCATTTTCTGACAAAAAAAGATCTAATAAATATTATTTAATTAACAAAAAATATTTGCATTTTTGCCATTTTTCCCAAATTTCTCTCAGCTAGTAGCTAATCAAACGCAAAAATTACCCCATGGCTGTCCAGAAGATTTTGTTCCATCATTTCAGTTGATGATTCATGCTTTAATGACCCCCATGCTGCATGAATGGGCTTCAGAACTAGCATGGATCTCTCATCATCACAGAGTGAAATGACTTTCTTCATCATCAGTGTTGTGTATGGCAAATAATCACAGGAGTCTTCTACTCTGTTCTCTTCTTCCACAGAACCCTGAGTGAAATTCAGTCTTACTATCGTTCTCTAAGGAAGTTCATGTAACCTATCTTTCATCACATTAATCCTCCTTTAGATTCTAAAAAAAAATCGAAATACTGTGTTTACTCAATTTAATTTTCTATAGTCATGACAGATATTATAGCCATGAGGAAGAAAGAAGAAGATAGAAAAGAGGAATCAAATAATACACTCATTACTTCAGAGTAAAGAAAAATCAAATTGCACCATAAGGAAAAATTTGAAACTTAGATGGTAACAAGGAGCTAGTGTGAAAAAAATCTGAGGATTCTGTGAGAGGAAGAAATACATATTACCAGTAGCTTTTCTATAGAGACGGTGCAATCGTAGTGGCGCTGCAGATGACTGCTGCTAGGAGACTTCTTCAAGCCTGAAAAATGTCACTGGCAGTACATTTTCCAACTGCATTGTGTGGACATGATTGTATCTATTTTATTTTGCTACTAGTTGATCTGGGAGGAAGGGGTTTGATTTTAAAAGGGTAAATTTTAATAAATTAAGGATATTGGTTAGGATATTGTGATGAGATTTCTGGTGGGTTTCTTGGGCCTTCTCTCTTGGGCTGTTTCTGAATAAAGTGAAGAGTAGACAGTGTAAGGAACTATATACATGAACTGTACCCCACAATTAAGGGAACTGGCCTTTTCAAATCTTTCCTATATCACATATCAGAAAGTATTTTCACTTATTGGGCATGCCTGCCCAACCTGTGACACTCCCTTTGTTCTCCCGGAGAACAAAGTTCAAAATTTAGTCTGATTACTGAGTCTTCAGGAGTCTATGAAGCAAGAAGCAGCCTTCCTACGAAGCTATGAATAGTGGTTTGGAAGGCTCTTAACACAAGGTGTCCTTCCTGGCCTGATTTTCCAGGAAAAAAATTATTGACTGCCAGATGCTCACTTTAAAGTCCCTGATGTTAAACATATTACTTTTCTCCTTAAAATAAATGTGAGGAAGGGGATTCTACTCAAGTACAGGCGGGAGTGAACAGAACATTGTACACAGAAAAGGTAAAGGAGATGGGGAGAAGAGGAGTCAACAGCAGGAATGAAATAAGATCATTTTATCAGCCCACAGCTATCCACCCAGGCTAGGCAAGTTAAAAGGCAACACTCAGGCAGACCATCAGCTCATCCAAACACAGTCCCTCAAGCGTAAAGAATAACTTTACATTTGGCCTGTGGGAAGTGAGCTGTTGCAAAAAGGCAAGCAATTCTTTTGAAAATCTATGTAAATGCACTTTAGGTAGCTAACTTAGGAAAGAGGAGTCTGGGTCTAAAAATTACCTGCTGTCCTCTTTAGAAGGTGGTGTCTCTAAGGCAAAAAAAATACTTCCAATGTTTTTCAGTGAACTTGGACACTGTGTTAAAAGAACAACGGACATATATTTAGCCACCTCCTTGTCACTAAACAAACAACAACTATTTGGATTGTTGTTTTTTTTTAACTAAATGATGACAGAATGGAGAAAGGGTTATCAGCCCAATGTCATCTGTCCATTTCAACTGAATTTTATAGTAGAAAACATTTTTTACTCCCAGTGAAACCTCTTCCATATCTCTGTCAGTTCGTAGTTGATAAGCTTATCATTTCAAAATCTATCATCCCAGAATCATTTTGGGGAAAAATAATAAAGCCTAATGTAAATGGTATAGCTTCTTACAGTATATAAAATATAGTTGTTAGTGGTGTCTGGGGATTGGAGTCAAGAGTCCCTTAGGTGTCTTCCAAAACTTTCTTCTTGAGGAATCACATTGCTAGCACACAAAGACCCCAAACCTAAATAGGACCTGGTATGTTCCCCTTCCCTAGCCATACCTTAGCTTCCCTCATCATGTGCATTCTTTTTAAGTAAGCCAGAACCACGCCTGCTGCTCAGAATAGTTTTACATTATGAATACATGTCGTCTTGCTTGTTGTTTTCATCTGTGGAAACAATGGCTCAGATAAAAGAAATTCAAGACTATCCTATATATTCTCTGTTCTCAAGGTGAAAAACTATTGGAGCTAATACAACCAACAATATGCTTGGAAAATGAGCATATTTGACATTAAACAAACAGAAACAAACAGAAGCAAACATTTTCTTTATTTTCCCTGCTCACAAAAAAACCTCCAAATTTGGTTTACTGGGTGAGTGAAAAACAGATAGGATATTTATTGTCACCACTAAAAAAGAGTCTCTTCCACTGATTTTGTTTTCATTACTGTTAGCAAGATCAGGGGATTTTGTAGGCTTTTTGGAATTACCTTAATCACATCTGTGAAACCAATAGAAATATTTACTTTTGGGTCTGATTTGTTAGTTACTCTTTCTTTACTTTCTGGGAATCAAGTACTACATATCTTTCTTCTATTTGACAAAATTTAAAAAAATATATATCTCTTAATCAATTATCTCTTTTATAAAGTCATAATCAAAGCTCCATGAATTCTCCTGCCTGGAAGAATTAAATCTCAGGCTACAAAGAATAATTAGCTCAATTTTGTCACACGTACGTGAGATCCCAAAGCATCTATTATCTTCCATGTCCTGAAATATGCTGAAACATCACACATAGAAGTTGTCATTAACACCTCCTGCTGTTGCTGTGAATTGCTTCAGCCCCACCATATGCAGTATGTTAAAGTTTTGAATTAAGATCTACATGAGCAGTACAAGCTTTGAAGACAGCTCCAGAACTCTTGTCTTCAGGCAGCACCCTCATTTAACATTGTTGTATACCATTTGCCTTAGACTATGAACTTCAGTGATTACACTTCATGGATACTGCTGGAGATGGCCTATTATCTATACAAAAATATGTAGGTTTCTCCTTAGACTATGATAAGTTCTTACTTGTGGAGGAAGAAAGTCTGTTTATTTCTGGAAATATAAAAGAACAAAAATTCCCCTTTTTAATACAAATTAACATATTACTATCACAAAATTTGTTAATAAGAATAAAAACTATAAGTACAAGTCAGGAGCAAATAACCACCAAAATCCTGACTACATTAATATGAAAATATACGTATACATATATATATGCATATGCCTGCACACTATCAATCATTCCAGCACTGCCACAGTACTGGAAACTAGGCTCAGAATTTCCTGCAAAATACAAGGCAAGTATTCACGGATACCACTTGCATCAGCCACACTCTTTAAAGGAGTAAATTTTTTTACTTCAACAACAATCACACAATATATAACAGATATATTATATATAAGATTGCATGAGTGAAAAGCACATGCCTGTTCCTGCTGTGTTATGCACCACGTGAAGCAATCTAAGTACAAAAGAAACTTTCATCTCCTTATTTAGAAACAAAGAAAACTTTTCTTTCTTTGTGCTGATGCATAGAACAATGATGTTGGAAGCTGTGCACAATTAGCCATCTTTGCACAAAATGTTGATGCTGAAATTCATGAAGTTCTAAACTTCCAAACAAATCCCATATGTTTTCTAATCCTTTCCTTGTCGTGTTTTCTTCTTCCAAACATTGCTGCAACTGTTTTAGCTCTTGACTGCCTCAAAACAGCTGATGTAAATATAAAAATAGGACTCTCTTCCTGTGTCTGACACTATATTAAAAGTTGTTTCAGGAAAGTCAACAGGGAAAGAGAGATTCCTACTAGGTGATTCACAAGACTCAACTCTGTCCTGAAGAAACAGATGGTTCCAATTACCTCTTTGCATGGATGATTAAATACACAAGGGCTCTCAATCTCATATTTTTCTAAATCTGGAAGACATAGTAGAGTTTTCCACACAACCAGGAGGCCTGAAGCAGGTCTCTATATTTTTAGAATGGGGAAAAAATTGCTGGTGTAGGATATACACCTTTATACACTTTTATACACTTTTCTGCTTGAAAATATCTCATGGATATATATTGATGTGGAGTACATTTTCACACAATGCAGCCAATAACGAATAAATTATCTCTGTAAGGGTCATGCATTGCAAAATTGTCTCCAACTTAGACACAAGTATTTCCAAAGTGACATTGGCCAAAAATACTGAACATCAGAGTCTGAAAGGTATCTGGGCTCTTAGCTAGCACTTAAGAGGGATTTAAAAGTCTTTATAATTGTAAGCATCTGGGCAATAATGAATTAGAGATTAAATTTTTAAAAGTAACTTAGATAATTAAAAGCCCAGGTTGAACTGAATTGTAATTAGTCTGAGGTTCCAAAGGGCCATATTTTTGAAGCTATTAAAATATTTTGTATTTTGGCTTATTGGTTAGTGAGATTTCTAAGTGAATAGAGGCATGAATGTATGTGAATATAGTGTACTACCAATCTAATTTTCACTTCTGAATATGGATCTTCGTCCTATATTAATAGAACACTTTTGAAAATATTATTTAGCAATCTAGTCAGTTGTGTTGTTCAGCAATAAATGCCTATCCTCTGCAGCTTTAGAATACTGATTCTTTAACCTTTATATTCAAATATTCTGCTTGTGTTTTTCTTATGACATAAATTTTTTTAAAATTCTAAAAGTAAAGATCACAACTTTAAAAGAAAAATGTATGGGACTGGTAAAGTGCACATTTTTATACAGGGAGTTGGTGAAGTGCAATTGCAATTATTTGTAAAATTCTTTGTGATCTCATTTAAAAGAGGCTACAGAATTGCACATTGTGATGATGTTGTTGACAATGATCACTATTGATTTTGAGAGCTACTTTTGTTTTCATATAAATTGCACTGTTTACAAGGTCTATAAAGTGGGCCTCCTAATAAATTTCTTCTTTTGTATTCAGGCAATTTTTTTTGGTGAACGCTACATGTGACATAGTCCTCCAAACTTACTCAGCTACTGTCTCCAGTAAAAAGCATGCAGTCCCTGGAGAATTCAGAAACTAAACTAAATGTGCTATTTTATTTAAGATGATAAAGACCAGAAAACATTCTTTTTGCTCCCCACAGAATTTATGCCATTTTCACGACAAGATAACATCTGCTTTTTCATCCTACAAATGACTGAATCATTTAAATGTTCATTAGTCAATGAAGAGAATGCTCGTAGAAGAGAAATGCTCAAGTCCCTTAATCATCTCTGTAGCCCTCTACTGTACCTGTTCCAGGAGCTCCATGTCTCTCCTGTACTGAGGAGACCAGAACTGGACACAGCACTCAAGATGTGGCCTCACCAGGGCTGAGTAGAGAGACACCTTCAACCTGCTGGCAATGCTTTTCAAAATGCAGCCCAGGATACCACCAATCTTGGATCAAAGAAAAATACAGCTTAGCATATTTTTACACTGCTTTTCACAGGAACTATCTGTCATCTTACTCTAATGTTTAAAAAACACTATGTTGCAACAGCAAAAGTAGGTGTGCATTAAAGAATCAAAGCTTCTTTATAGCTCACAAGTACTTTAAATTTTAACTTTAGTTTCATTTATGTAATTACACATATTGCTTCAGGTATGATACAGGTTTCTGGAAAACCAGAAGACAGGCTTGTATATCCAGAAAAATACCCAAAACATTTGTCTTTGAAACTTCATAGAAAAATGTTATGTGAAGATACATTCAGTAGACTGTGGTCCACTTCAAGGAAAGTGTGAGAAGAATCTATAGACAGCTGGAGTAACTTCTAAAAAAAAAAAAAATTAGAGAAAGGGCTAATACTGCAACAAGATTAAGCATCCTCCTCCTTTACTCAATTTCCTACAATATTTACTAATTTTTGAAGCAGAGTAAGGCATATTTGTCAGAACCACAAAATGTCCAAGGACCAGGAAAAGCAAAGCAAGGGCAATTCCCCCCTGACTGAAATCTCACATGTAAGCTTTGCAAGCTGAGTGCATCATTCTCTGTTGCTGGTCCACCTGGTCTGGTACTCTGCAAGATTAGTATCTACAGATGAAAAATAGATAGAAGGAAAACATCTTTATATAAAAGAATCAATGGTTTGACTAATTGCCTGAAAAAGAGGATATTAAATTTCTCCTCCTGCTTCTAGGAATTTGTGTACTACTGCAACCAGAAGACAATAGGTATTTAGCATAAGGCTGAACTTTTTATGATCTAATCAAACAGTCATCAAATCAGACAGAAAATTATGTACAATCTCATGGTTTGGGCATTGAGTTGAGCAAGCATGAAGTTTATAATTATTTATTCTATCCCATAGTTTCAGTTTTAGAAAAAAAATTTCTCAGTTTTTCCCCTGCTTCTCCTTTCTCTCCTTCATTATGCTGTCCAGTGAGGGTAAGCTTTCAGAGGAGAAACAGAAAATATCTTAATATCAAATAACATTTTAAGTCTCTATCTCAACTGCATAAAGCAGGAAAGGAGTGAAAAGGTGTAATGGGACTGATCTTTCTCAAATATCTCTTCTGTCTTAATACTAGATTTTAAACTAGGTGGAAAAGTAAAAAAATAACTTAGAAATAAATATATTAGTCCCTTGAAATGTTCTGAAAGAAAAGGGCAGAAAGGAGGCCAAGGATGAATGAAAAATTTTCTTATGAGAGTGTAAAAAGCTAGGTACTTTTTAAACAGACATTGAATTGTGCAATTATTCTAGGGATAATGTAAGTATTTTCCTAGCACTTCTCACTGGATAATACAACTGGAACCCCTAAAAATCTTTTGTACCCTTTCAAAGCCTAGACATCTCAGAGGTCAAGCTGTAGAACCCACCTGGTCACGAAATGCATGAACCACATCTTTTCAAGGGTACCATGGCACTCAGCACTGATCCAGTCCTATATTGTCAACGCTGCATTTTTCTTTGAGAAGGAAAGCAGACATGAAAATCATAGAATAAAGATAATGTATTATATATTTAAAGTAAATTGAAATGATGTAGATGACTGAAATTCAGCTTTTGCCTAAGAGAAGAGTCATCAGCCTATAAATCATGGGTTCTCCAGAGCAAAATGAGAAGCTGCCCTCAATTGCCTGTGATCAAGAGCTATTTAATGTGAACTGCAGGAAACAGTCCACATTGCAGTACATTGGAAAGGAAGAGATACATAAAGACAAGCCCCTTGTCACTGAAGGAAAAAAGAAAAAAGGTAATTAAGTTACTGTGATACTATGATAAAGATGAAAAATACAGGACAACACAGTACTCTCAACAAATTACCTGATGCTGGGAATTAATCAAGCAAGAAAAAAACATTTTGTAAAACCAAATGTTTAAATACAATAAAACTTTGTCCACAAATATACCCAGCAGTCATATTTTTTCTAATTTATGTATCTTTACCAAACTGGGCTGTTACAACTCATATGGTATTCATAACTATTATTATGAGCTGTAATGGCCACAAAAAGAAAAGTATTCCATGCACTGGAATTTTCTATTCAGTGATCCAGTTAAAAGTACCTGGAGTCCTGAGGGATTCAGTAAATTATATATGATACTGTTCACTACTGAACATGGCTTTGCAAGTAGCACCTAACACGGAAGGCATAATTTTCAGTATTATCTGCATGTAAACCTCTCCCATCTGAAGTGTTGATGCTGAAAATGGTTGGAGAAAACTCCCAAAGGATAAAAAAGAGTTCTTCCTGTAGCAAATGCTAATAATAACTATAAAACTACTGCATAAGTAAAAATACTTTTAGAAAATAATGAAAGCAAAGTAAACAAAAACTGTATACAATTTTTTTCATTCCCAAAATATACATAAATATTAATATGTTTTATCACTGCCTTAGTTAAACTGACTCTGACATAAAAAAATATGATAATTCTTAGCAAAAATTAATTAAAAAGCTTTTCAGGACAGGGGAATAATATGAACTAGAATGACTATCTGTGCTGGTTTTGGTCAGGGTAGAATTGCCTTTTTACACAGCGGCTGGTGTAGAGATTTCTGCTGAACATAAGGCTGATAATATAAAGATGTTTTTGTTATTGCTGAGCAGGGCTTACACAGAGCAAAGTCTCTTTCTGCTTTTCCTGCTGGCAAGGAAGTTGGGCATGCCTGGAAGGTTGAGAGGGGACAAAGCCAGGACAGGTGACCCAAACTGACCAAGAGAATAAGAGGGGAACATTTGGAGTAATGGCTGCTGTCTTTCCTGTCTTTCCAAGTCACCATTATGTGAGATGGTGACTGCTCTCCTGGAAATGGCCAAACACCTGCCGGCCCATGGGAAGAACTGAACCAATTCCTTGTTTTATTTTGCTTGTGTATGCTGCTTTTGGCTCTCTTATTAAACTGTCTTCATCTCAAGCCATGATTTTTCCAGCTTTTGCACTTCTGATTCTCTCTCCAGTTCTGCTGGTGGGGCAGTGAGCGAGTAGCTGTATTGGGCTTGATAGCTGGCTGCAGTTAAACCACAACACCAGCCAAAACAATCTTTAAGAAGCAAAGAATAAAAATACAAGAACAAAAGTGTGAAATTTTCTATAAGTAACCTAAAACAAGGCTGAAATTGAAAAGAAACTATATTTAGGAGAAGGAAAATTAGAAATATATAGGTATCCAGTTGAAGAATCAAAGTATATTAATGTAAAACATTATTCATGTTAGAAACTGGTACTGTAAAAATCAGTGTCCTTAAATGACAAGCAGAAAAAAAAAAAGGGGGGAAATATAGAAGAGAGAATAAAGAAGCAAAAAGCAGAAAGAAAAGGAACTAAAAGAAACAGAAAAAAAAAAAAAAGGCAAATAGACTAGATAGCAAAACCACTCCTGACAGCAAAAGTAACTGCTACTAATTTAAATTACATTTATGTCTGCATGATTATTAAATATCACCCATATACCCTTTCAGGAAAAATAAGCAAGGTGTCAGTTCATCTCTCTGAAAAGGAATATTTTCACCCCATAGATAACCTCTCTGGTATAACTTGATATGTACAGAACATGCTCAGGAAAGAGCCTTAGCCTCATGCTTCTACGTGGGTTAGAGCAAACTTTCAATTGATATTTAGCCAGAAGAAGAGTTCAGGGAGAGAGTTTATCACTGTATTAATCAAAATAGCCAATACTACAGCAAGAAAAATCTGTAAATCCAAACTACTGTGCCACAGCTGGGATAATTCTGCAGTATAAACTGAGATATTATGCTGAAGATTTATGAGGAAAACATTACGCAATGCATTTCTGGACCTTTTAAAACCATTATACAAAATTTAGAAATGTAAAAGAGGAAGAGTATGAATTTCAATCTCTGCATTGAAATATGACTCGACATTTGGGAAAAGAAAAAAGAAATAAAATACTGTTTCAAACTAAATCTATGCTACTATAACCAACCATTGTTAACTGTAGTAAATTGGAATGACATCCTTATCTTTATTCTTGCTCTTCCTTTCTGAGAGCATTGGTAAGGCAATGACTGGAGCACTGAATATTGGTAGAAATCAAACTTCAAAGTCCTGTTTCTGTACATTTAAACATGTAAACTATCACATATATCTGGCTTCATATTTGATGTATTTATCCCTTAGCATGGTTCAATAAAGAGCAATTCTGAGAAATTCTTCGTGTTTTTTAAAAGCTTACCTACACACTTGATTTCAGTATTTTAGCACATGTTAAAATTAGCTATTTTACAGAGGTAGCTGAGGGAGTTATAAGTGTTTCCAGCAAAGTAATTATGAAGTTTTCATGGTCTTCTTGTCACAAACAGTCCCCAAAGTGCATGTAGAAGACTACTAATGAAAATAACAAACAAATAACTTTAATTAAGAGAAAAGTGGCATCATGGGACAGTAGCTAGTTCTTTTAACTCAGCTTTAATGCTGGGGAAGAAAAGTAATTTTATGTATATATATGTTCTGATTTAATATTCAGTGCATTGCTAGTTATGCCACTGAATCCTCAGTCTTCAAATGGGTGGCACTGGCATCAATTCTCTTATCACTTATGGACTCATGAACTTGACTAAACTCACAGGGACCTATTTGGAAATAGTGTTCTTATCTTGAAACCTCCATGTTTTTTCATGTGAAACATTTTGCAGAGTTTGAAAATAGCTGGGAGATAAGCCATAGGCAATACTGTTTAAAGGGCAAATGGAGATGTCAAGACTCTGTATCAGCCCAAATGCAAAGTGAAGGAGGTGAAGAGAGAAGAACTTTGATAACATGTAAATTGTCACATCTTTGAGTAGATTTCAGGCTTTAGGTAAGGGAGTTTATTACTTGGATTTTGGTTTCTGCTGCAGCATCCTGAATAAATAATAACTTTTCATTTTGAACAAGCTGTTCTCTACCATTGAAATCTGCTGCTGTCATAATGTGTCTAAAGGAAAACTAAACAGGTGCAAAAATATCAAGCCAAAATTGCAATGAATAATCATGAGTATGGTAACCTGATAAGCCAGAGTGAGGATAATTAATTTAATCCCTTTATAACAGTGTACAGCCATAGATTCATCACTTAGAAGAAACACATAGAAAGTCAGGGGAAGAAGCACAGCTCACACAAAGAAAAGATGGAGAAAAATATACTGATTGATAATGAAAAGGTTTGCCTTCTAATTTGTTTCCAGACACTAATACCACATTACCACAAATGCTTAGAGTTGGCCAAATCATCTTTATGGTCAAAACAGAGATACAGACACAAATGTGTGGGTCTATTTCTAGACAGCTCCTAAGGGTCAAATGGATCATACTTCAGAACTGAAAAGTTCTGAGAGAGGAATCCTACCCCTAGAAGTTAGACATCTTGGTAAAATCTCAGAACAATGCTGCGCCACAGTTTCCCATTACTTAAAACAGAATAAAATATCATTGTTGGAATAATTCATGCACTAAAGCTCTTCCAGCATGAAGATGCTGTAAACAGTAGAATATTATTAATTGTCTTTATAAATATTAAAAACTGTGTATCTTTCTTTAACCTATCAAGCTCTTAGCCTTTTAGCTGCCTTACACCCACTGCAAAAATACCATAAGAAAGCAGATGTGGAAGGCAATCAAAAAACAATAGGATGCTAGGTGAGTCAAAATATCAGTACTTAGCCACTGACTCATCATCTCATTAAGTACACTGTTAAACACATGTTGCATGTCAGTAAAAAGATTTAAAATTAACTCATTTGTTGGAATTTCTGCTATGGTTTACACTGATATTTGAGACATTAAATTTACTGATTTTGATGAACATGCAGAATACAAATGTAAGAAAAATTATAAGCATTTTCAGATAAGGACTGACAAAAAATACAGTGGATATTAAAAATTATCTTTTACTTTAAGAAACTGAATGAATCATAGAACAGTCTTGTTATATAAATGTAAATCATATTTGTTCGATTTTTTACAAGTGAAAACTGAGGTCAGGAATCATGTGAACAATTTCTGTAACCTTTTGTAAGCAAAATAAGATGAACCCTAGAGACACATGAAAAATGTAAATGTAATGTATTATTACATTATAGTCATCACAGATATGATCACTTTAACTTAGAGATTTTTTTTTTAAATGGATAGATCCTCTGCTCCAAGCTGTCTGAGTAAAGTGCAAGCAGTCAAACCATTTTTGAATCATAACCTCCAAAGCTATTTTTGTCTTGGATGCCTATAAATAAACACACCAGTATTGTAAGAAGTCACGATCTTTCTCTGAAAATCACAATATTTTTCCTACATATAACTCAAAGTTTTCAAAGAAGTTTAATTTACTAGTGTATGCAGGTAGTATAAGTTTATCCACCAGAATCCTTTCCCTCAGTGCAAAGAGGAATAGATTTCTCCTTCTGCTGTACAACATGAGTGGAACAGATAAATATGTTGTTTATCTTCATATTTATTTTCAAGAAACATTGTATATGAGGCTTTACATTATCTGGAAAATGAATTATGCATGTGACAATATGGCACATTCCTCAATCAGACAATTTCTAATGTCTACTCTGCCTCTTCTGACATCACATGCTGTGATCAAAAATAATCCTGTTTTTGTGCAGTGGCTTTGTTTTGGTTTTTTTTCTATTATCCCTGTGAAGGAATTCCTTTAACTTTCACCCTAACAAATACTATTTCCAAACACAATGAAGTTATATTTAAATCACAAAAGATTAAATGAAGCAGCAGGAGTCCAAGGGAAGGTGCTATCATTTCAGAAAGCAAGATAACAGCTTGAGAAAGATGAAGAATTTGCAGGCTTTGGATTTCTAATTTTTTTTTTTTTAATTTTTGTTTACGTGTACCAAAGGTCAGAAATTAGTAATGTAAAGATATTTTTTAGTGCCTGTCTTTCTCTGCTTGACTCCTGTTTTACTTATGCTGTTTATTTCATACTGGCAATTGTCTTTATGGATAACGTAATATTGAAGCTGCTCAGCTTCAGCCAGCTGATACTACAGCAGGGCATTAAGGTGGCTCTTTTCAGATCAGGCATTTTAAAACTATAGCAAATTCTTTAGCTCGCCTGATACCAAACCCCATTCTTTCTCCTGAAGCTTTCTAGATAGAGCCAGAGCACTTTGTAACACAGCATAGAATACTGGCAAAGATGGCAGCCTTTTTAGTTGAAGTTAATTTGCCACTTCTTGCCTCTAATGAGGGAAGTTTCTCTGCCTGTTTCCCAACATATGAAGTTTCCATCTCTGTATATGGAGGTCTGTGGAATAGCACATATGCTGCTTTGAGTCAGCTTAGAACCACTCCTCCTCCCACATGCCCAGTCTTTTGAAGAGGAAGTGAACTGAGTGCCTCCATCTGCGCTGATAAATACAGAAAGACAAGGGAACAATCAAAGTCCTATTCCCCATCATGTAGCAGCAACTTTATATTAATTAGCCCCAGCAACATCAGAGCTATCTTTTCAGTTCTAGTCGTTCAAATCAGAGCCAATATGTTGATTTTAGGGTGCAGTGTTAAGTTCACCCACTGAACCTCCTGAAAACCCAGTAACACCCAGCTCTGAGGCTAAATGCACAGCCATGTGAGGTGCTGTGTTGGGTTTGCATGGCAAGATTTTGGCAGTGTGCATCTACAGCAGGAACTTCCACTAAAAGCTGCCAGAAGCTTCCTCCATATGCAGCAGAGACAGTGCCAGCTCCAAGATGGACCCACTGCTGGCCATCAGTGATAGTGGTGATAGTACCTCTGGGATAACAGATTTAACAAGAAGGGGAAAAACCTGCCCAAAAGCAACTTCAGCCAGTAGAAAAGAGTGAGAATGTGCAGGAGAAACAGCCCTGAAGAAACCAAGGTTGTTGCAGAAGGGGGAGGAGGTTCTCCAGGCTCTGGAGCAGAGATTCTCCTGCAACCCACGATGCAGACCATGGTGAGCCAGGCTGTGTCCCTGCAGCCCATGGAAGGGACCCACTCTGGAGCATTTCATGAAGAACTGCAGCCTGTGGAAGGGAATCACACTGAAGAAGTTAATGGAGAACTGTCTCCTCTGGAAGGGACCCCACAATGGGGCAGGGGAAGGGTGTGAGGAGTCCTCCTACTAAGAAGGAAGGTGTGGCAGAGACAACATGTGATGAACTGACTGCAGCCCCTATTTTCCATGCTCTGGGCTGCTGGAGCGGAACAGGTAGAGAATTCAGGAGTGAAGTTGAACCCAGGAAGAAGAAAGGGGTGGGGGGAAGATGTTTTAAGATTAAGTTCTTATTTTCATTACCTTCATCTGAATTGATTGGTAATATATTAAATTAATTTTCCCCAGGTTGAATCTGTTTACCATATGATGGCAATTGGTGAGTGACCTCTCCCTGTCTTTATCTTGATGCACAAACCTTTTGTTACATCCATTTTCCCTTGTCCAGCTGAGGAGGGGAAAGATAGAGCAGTTTTGGTAGGCACCTGGCATCTAGACAACATAAATTCACCATAGTTGCTTAGGTCTTGATCAAGAAGTGGAATAATTAGGTGTCTGCCCAGACCATGTGTGAAGAATACATGGTCTACCAGTAGAAAGTTAGGAAACTCAGAAAGGAATCTAATCTCACAAGCACGCTGAGAAGCAAAATTCTACATATAATCCCACGTAAATTCTACATATAATGTGGAAATAGCCAAATATAACTAAATAATAACAGTTAAGGCTTTGCTAACTCCTTGGCACTCTGCCTCATCATCCTCATAACACTCCTATGAAATTTCTCTCGGTCTAAGTTACTGTCTCAGAAGAAAGTCCTGAAAGCATATCATCAGTAAAGCTCTAATATCAGCCTATTTAACAAAAATGGATTGGCAGCTCATCTGCCATTACTGGAGTCTTAAAAAAAAAAAGATATTTCCTATTCCTTGATCCCTCAGGTAAAGGTGAAGCCTCCTTGCTGAGTCAAAGGGTCTTTGATACTTCAATGTCCAGTCATGGTAATCTGTGGCTTTAAGAAAACAAGCCAGTTGTAAGACATATTTGGTGAGTAAAATTCCATTATATTTCTCTCAAGGGAGCTTTGGATACTTCACAGAGACTATGATAATTTTAAGTGACTCCTTGATCAACTAACAAGCTGTTTTTAATCCTACCCTATAGCATGAACTTCTCAAGTACATTAAAGGGAGAAAAAGCATCCATCCCAAGTTGGTGGGAGGTCTTGATGCTGGAGGGTTCTCCCTGCAGCTTTCACTTTAAAATGACAACAACCTTGAAACTTGCAATGGGTAAAAATTACTGAAGAAAAAAGTTCATGAACTTGAACTCCTTTTATAAATTCTAAAAATAGTTTCTGAACAGTGCAAAGCCACTGATGTTACAAAGTTCAGTGACCTGTAATAACTATTATTATTTCCATTGACCCATAGTAATGATTGACCTGCAGTGGAACTAGCAACACTCAATAGACCATTTTCAATTTTTTTTATGTTCCATTTTCCAAGACCCACACACACACACAAACACACACACACAAATAACAGTCTATGTCAGACAGGTCAGGTTTTAATCTGGTTATGATTTTGGTGACAATAAAGCTATAATCATGAAACAAGAAGGGAATGGATGAATGTCTAATAACTAAATACAAATCAATAGACCATTGTGAAGTAAAACCAAGTATAATTGTATGTCTTTAAAAAACAACAAAAAAATCAATATTCATTACATTATTTTATGTGGAAACAACTGTGTGTACATTTACAAAAACTAGTATCAGATTGTGCTGAATGAAAGGTGAGAGATGGATGTTACTGTTGCAGAAGGTCAAGCATGGCAATCCAGGTCTGAGGAGGAGATTTGCTCACTAAAAATTAGTAACATACATGCTGGATATATATATAGCATACATATCAGACATTAAGACACTTAAGGGTCTTAATACATCCACACAATGGTTTCAACATTAAAGAATTTGTATTTAACCCAATGGTGACTATGTTTTTTCAGAAGCTGATCTTTCTACTTTCACTCATTAAAAGAGTAAACACAATCCTTAAAATTTCAGACTGATCAGAACAAAACATGAATTAATATTGGATAGAGGGAAAAAATGTTTCTTTTCAATAGTTCACTTTACAAGTATCTCCTCCTGCATTGCTTAATATTTTAAAAAGATATATTAATCACTTACTATCAAATAAAGGATTAATTCAGGAAAAGTATTTTATTTTCAAAGACCCTATGTAGACAAATACCTTGCATAACATACAGAAAATACAGCAGAGACATTTTAATTTTTCTGTCTTTGCATCACAATGCACACAATTCAAATCAGGATGTATTCAGTTCCCATTACTGTCAGATTCCTTGAATTGTTAATTTTTTTCTCTGCTTTAAAATCTTCTCAGTCAATTTACTTACAATCCATATTCTATACATAGGTGTTCTATTTATGCACATATCAATTTTTGAAGAGATGTACCAGAAAAGCAATCTCCCATGTAAAAGCTATTCCAGCTAGCAGTTCTATGCTCTTGTTCATTGGGTAGACAATTGAAATTGAGCTTTTTATATCCCTAAGGAATAGGGAAAACACTAACATGCTGGTTATGCTGTTGACACTGTAACATTAGACAGTACATTACCACAGTAAAATTTGAAATAGAAATTTGCATGAATTGGTGTTTCCTTCACAATCCCATATTACCATAAATAAAGAGAAAAAGGTTTTACCCTTGCATAGAGGCTGCACATTTTTCCATAAATTATGCACTTTCATTTTTCAACAAAACGTATAAATTCTTTTTTTTCCCTGAAGAAAGTCAGTGTATGAAGAAGTAAAACTAGATAATTTTATTATATGCTGAAGGAAATTCCTTTTGACTTTTATTGAACTTTTGCTCACTTTTTGATTTCTTTAACCAAATGGTTTTTACATGGAGTTGCAGACATGTGCAGAAGTAGGAATAGAGAAGTTGCCAAATATTTGATATTTCAGTGCTGCTAAAAGAAATATAATCTCAAATTTGTCAAATGAAAGTGCTATCTTATTGTGGATAAAAACTTCAAACATCAACTTCCTACAAATAATTTTCTTCACTATCTGAGATACACTGTATAAGTATGAAGAAAAAGTGATGTCTGGTGAATAAAGCTAGTACTTAAAATAATAATGTATATAATGAATTTTACTTTCTGAAACTCTGTTAGGGATAGATCACCTTTTTTTTTCCTCTGTCAGATGTAATTATTGTGTGAGATGTAGCATCTGTAAATATGTCTTGATTGATAATTTGTGAGAAGCGAGGTGCTGGTGTCCTACATTTAGGCTTTTTAGACTTAACAGTAGTCTCAAAGAATATTGCTGATTATTTTAAAGAGTATGGCTTAAAGTCACATCTGCAATATAATACTGTGCCTGTACACTCAGCTTTCTCTTTCTCCACAATCTACTTTTAAACAGATAAAATTTAAGCATCTACATTAAAGCTTCTCACTCTAGCCTGAATTTTTAGTTGAGAGAGAAGCAGAAAACAATTTGTCTCACTTGTTTTAGACACCTCTGCTTTTCACTTACATACCCTGGAAATGTCTATATCTCAGGAAGAAAAAAATGCCCTAGACTGAATGCCTGATTTTGAGACAGCAAAGTTAGAGCAAGCAAATCCCACTCTTTCTAATGAATACTCTCTTTTCACTACATACAAAATTTGAACAAGACAGAAGTATGGTTTTGATCTGACCAAAGGCATTTACACATTCAGGAAAATCCGTATTTGGATGAAACTCAGAACAGGTTTGGCTCCAACTATTTGTTCAGCTCTGCCAAGGGAAACCAGGGCCTCTGCAGAGAAAACATTATTGTCTCTTATCTCAGTATGGGACCTGAGTGGTCAGAATGATAACATGAATAATAAAGCTTCTATCAGTTGCAAGATTTCTGAAGCATAAGGCCAGAATATTTTCCTTTTATCTAAAAAGTAGCTTAGGCATTAAGTTGTTTGGTTTTACTGTCTTCATTTCATCACAGACATAAAAATGTGTTAAATCCCAATAGGAGTTGGTCAATCCACTTGGTGAAATAAAAGATGCAATTTGGACCAAATCCCAGGACAGATAGTAATTATCCTGAATTCAATAAAAAACTTTTTGTGTTATTTATGAATTTTGGTGAGCAAGGAATAAGCTAACGTTAGGGAATTACAGCTAGCAGCTAATTCAGAATTTTTACCTGAATATAGACTGAGGGAAGCTGACAGAATCTGGCCCTTGGAAAATTCATGTAATAATTTATTGTCAAGGAAAGAAAATGTCCATCGCCTATTGCCAAGGAGCTCAGGTTAAGCTACAATATATGGTATGTTTTTCAGAGCAGAGCTAAGCACTTCAGGAAAAAAATGCATACTGACAAGGAAAAATACACATACAAGGAAACATACAACTGCCTGTTTCATAGAAACAAAGAAAGGCTGAAATATCATTGGAGCTGCTGCAATCAGAGGAAAAATGCTCTGCTCTATATCCACTGTCTAACCATTTTCACCACAGAAAACTGAATGGGATTGCAGACTGTTGGTAGCTGGCTTAGAAGAACTATCTGACACTCATGTCTTGATGTGTGGGCAACCTGGCATATCACAGGGCTTCTTCAGTGCATTGTCCTCCATTGCTGTGAGCAGTGTTCTCCCCTTAGAGGTGGCTTCTGGCACTAAAAACTTACCACTTCAGCTCAGAAGCCATGGCTTAATGTCACTGAGAAGTCAATTAAGGAATATCTACATATTCGTGACACTCTCATAACTTGCAGACATTATGTACACAGTGAGCTGGCAGAAGCTGAAATGCTGTCCCTAAACTAATGTGATAAGGACTGTAATGAAACACTTACGGTATTAATAATTTTAGGAGTGTCATATTATTACTATAGCTCAGCTTGTGCTCTGGCTTTTACTAAACAAGAGTTGTTTCATTATTATTTTAAGCCTTACACAAGAAGTCAGTGAAAGCAAATGTTCACATGCTGTGAAACACAGTATAAAAAACTCTGGTAAAAAGATGTGCTGGAATATAATCTGACTTAAAGTCTTCCTTCCTCTTATATTTTAGAAAACTATACTTAGTTAATAAATTTTAAATTAGGTTTTCTTTTGAAAATAAAGTTGTGATCAGACTTAAAATATATTGAATATATATATATATATAAATACATATATGTGTATATATATATATCTTCCTCACTGCTGGACTATATTGACATTTTTCCAGATAATAAGAAAAGCACAAAATGCATGGAGACATATACAAAACATCATAACGAAAGAACCGTACTTCTATGAAACCTCAAAAGAACCTGAGGAAGAAGTTGGTCAAATGTGTCAAATACTTGGTTTAGAGACTGCAGGAGGCATTTTTCCCCTCAAGTCTCTTTTCTCTGCCTCGGTTTATCAGCTCTGATTTGTGATACTTCAACATAGCAGTCCCCAACAGGCACTAAGCTAACCAGACGGGAAAATCTCATCCACCTTTGTCAGCTTTCCTATCAAACACCACTTTGCCTCATGGGGTATTCCTTCATAAAGTTTAGAAACTGCTTTCACACTTTAGCTACTTTCTTGTAAGGTTGTCATGACCACAGCAGAGTTTTGTTCATGAAAAGCTGTTGCGCACAACCTTGCAGGCTCACCTTGCGAGAGCTTTCGAGAACCAGCTCTTTGAAAGGGTGACTGGAGATTTGAGTGATACAAACCCCAAAGAGTCATCCACTTTCCAGTTCGACTGTTGCTTTATTCAAGCTGGACCCAGAGTTTATGCTGCCTTACAGTGACACAAGGGAAAGCAGTGCCAGGGTCCCTCTCCTGCTCTGTGCCGAGAACGGAATGATCATGCTAGGTCTGATCTACAGTGACACAGAATGATCACAGCTTTCAGTAAAGCATGAGTGCCAGATGCTCAGTACTTCTGCAAGAAAGGTCACTATCTAATATTCATAAGAGTCTTTCACACTGTAATCCACCACCCTGCACAGGAAGTTCAGCATGTAAGGCATTTTCCTTACTGAGCAGCAAAACAATAAAAAGTGTATATTGCTAAAAGTTAAAAAGATCTCTTTTACTTGCCCTGTATCTCCTGCAGTTTAAAATCTTCAGTGAAGTGGTAGTCTGTTAGTTATGGGTCTTTCTTAGATTTCCTCTGACTAGAAATCAATACTCACACCAGGGCTTTCACTGAAAAATGGGACTGTTTCCCCACTGAAGAGCACATATCTCAAAGTATCACACTGACTGGAATCTGAAAAAATTTTTCATCTGAATCAGTTACATTTCACTGATGGGGAAATCTCATGCCACAATCTTTCTCTGTGCAACCACAGGTTGTAGCAGAGAGCTTTTTGCTAGATTCAGGGGGCAAAATGTCCCTGCATCCCTGTCTCTTGTAAAAGTTGGCCACAGTTGCCAGCCATGCCAAAAGATACTATTTGATATTCTCTTTCAGAAGTGATGGTCCTGAATGAATCACCTGGGAAGGCTCCCATCTGTCACTGGAACTCTGCCCACAAACACAAAGCATTTCAATTGAGTATCAATACCTATGTTCTTTATTCAGGATAAAGTAAAATAAATACTCTATTTTTACCATACCAATAATGTACTTTTTCTGTCTGATCTATTTATCAATAACTATGACACTTCTTGGAGGGCTTGTCACTAGATCTCAGACTTGCAGTTTGTGACATACTTGAGAAAATCAGGAATCCCACAGAAATGCTCTCACTTGCTCCTTCTGAATCACTAACTGCAACATGAATCTTGGATGCAGTGATAACCAGATTTTATGTAGTAAGATGCAAGTTAAAAAGATATGTTTATCTACATGTGGTTGAATGGAATTAGGCTCATAAATTGCTAACATCTTTGTCCCAAAAAACAAACCTCGGTATATAATTAAATCAGTTCAATGTTTTCCTAAAACTTTGAAAGGGGTTTTTCCCCCAAAATAATGAGTGAAGGAGCCATTCTGGTATCTTTTCAATACTGCTGTTTCTCTCACACCCCTCATTCCATATCCCACACACAGCTGGAGTACTTCTCCTTAAACAGGCTGGAGTACTTCTTAACCAGGAGATTTATTAGACACATTAGTCTTCAAGGAGCCTTTAAGACTTACTTGATGATTCTGGTGCCTAACAAAATAAAATATTATAGAGGTAGCAGATGCTCCACAAAACTTTTAATTCTTCTGTTACACCTGTGCTTTAATAAAACAAAAGTCATCAAGTATAATGAAAACCTGAATACTATAATAGTAAAGTCATCATTTACCCTATCAGTGGCCCAAGGGAAGTGCAGTGACTGTAATAGTATGAAAAATGGTGTAGGAATAGGTCAGTAATTCCAAAAGCATAAGAGGAAGAAATAACATAAGAGGAAACTGTGACATCAGAGAAAAAAAAAACAAAACTTAACAGTAGAATTTTGTAGGGACTTCAGACTCATTCATGAGTAGACTGCCAATTCACTAAAAATAAAATTTTAGTGTCTACGAATTTTAACTCCACATAAATCAGTGTCAAAATCTGACTGAAATCCAAATGAGTCAATATTTCTGTTGAAATGAATAAAATTAAAGCAGATGTGAGTCAACTAAAAGCATCTGCCAGGCATGTTCAGTCAAACTACATTAAATAGGATTGAGTTTATGGGCACCTTTAACACCAAGCAATGTTCAGAACAGTGCATATGGATGAGAATTTAGTAAAGGGCTTGAGTAGTTTGGTTTCTTTCTTGAATTATACATGTTCACTCTGAACTGTATACATTGCATTGTCTGTTCTATTTGTGCTAGAAATGAATGGCAAAGATATAAACAATTTATAAGGGCGGTACATACTGAGTGGTTTCAAAACCCTAGAGATTAATGAATAATAAATAAATCCAAACCTTTTTTTTAGTACCATAATGCTTTATTGTTTAGCTCACATATGATTATTGTGCTAATGTCATTTTGGGATGAAATGGTTATTGAAATCACAGTATATTTCCAAGAGTTTCACTGAATAAAGCAGAGCCTGATTCCACTGCCATTTACTTTAGCAAGTAAGAGGTAAAGCTCTAATTCAGACAAACAGTATTGCACTATTTATATTTCAAGGATGGAGAATATGGGACAAAGGAATTAATATGATTTATTTACAGTCCCAGAGAAAGTCAGTCTTGGAAGTTTTTGTTTCTATTCTGTTCTGTTCTATTCTATTCTATTCTATTATATGCTATGAAGTTTGTGCCACAGCTCTCATCCTCACAACACCCAAGAACATCCCAAGAGTTGCTAGACAATATGTTTTGTATGTTTCACTTATTTGCTTTTGAAAGATGCAGTTTTACAAAAGACTCAGGCATTAAGTTGGTTTTGGACTGGGATTCCAATTACACTGGGTTTTGCTTCTTTGCTTTGGATTGGACATGGAGTTTGTCTCATGGAATTGGAAAAGGAAAAGGGAAGAGTAATTTTTCTTTTAACTGAAGGAGAATATTTTGCTGTGCTCTATGTTTTTAGTGCCTAGCTGACAAGAAATGCCTACACACTGTGCTTGCCACTGCGCATGGAGACACTTAAGGTGGTCTTCAGGCACTGTGATTTAGTGAGTTTCAACTCCCACACAAACATTACCTCTGCAAAGGGCAGCTCCACTGTGCTTGAGAGTCCCAGCACTCAAGCTTTCAGCAGTAGCCTGGATTCAGACCATTGAGCACTTTCAGGCTAAAGATGGACATGTAAAATTCTATTTGAGATGTTTCAGACAGACAGCGTAAGTAATGCTGGGGAGGTTAGCAATCCTTTTGATAGTCCAACATGTTAAATTAATGTGTAATTGGTCTTGAGCTATCTAAAGTTTCCTGAGTTTTGATGATTTCACATCAAGTTCTATGGCAGGCTTATAGTCTAGCCAATAGTGACCAGAGACTATAAAATGAAAACATTAATTTTCTGCCTCAGAGGACCTTTGAGTTCTTAGCCAGCAGCAAATCGTAGTTGCTGCTCTAATTCAGCAGGACACTCTTTCCACCAATCAAATGCTTACAATCTCTTCAAAAACATGACTTTCATTTCGTGCAGGAACAAGCTGCTCAATCTACCAAGGCTCCGCAATGCCAGTGCAGCTGTTAATTCTCGATTTGCCTGCTGACACTCACGCCACAACACAGAATCTCAGAATGGTTTGGGTTGGAAGCAAATTTAAATATCATCTTAGTTCCAATCCCCCCGGTCAAGAGCAGGGATGCCACCCACCAGATCAGGTTGCTCAGGGCCCCATCCAATCTGGCCTTGAACATGTCCAGGAACAGGGCACCTGCAGGTTCTCTGGGCAACTTGTTCCAGTGCCACACCACTCTCAGAGTAAACAATTTCTGCCTTAACACCTCATTTAAATCTGTCCTCTTTTAGTTCAAAACTGCTCCACTTGTCCGATGACTATCGGCCCGTGTTAAAAGTCGCTCTCCGTCCGCTTTCTACAGACGAAGAACAAGCCGAGCTTATGTTCATTTTTAATATCTTTTTCCGGCCTATAGTTTCCAGACGGGTCTACCTTCTTTCCCTGGTCCCAGCGCTGTCCGGGCGAGCACACACACTCCCAATATCCCCGCTCTCCGCTGGGCTCGGTACAGCGGCCGCTTCCCTCCCTGCCCGCTTCCCTCCCTGCCCGCGGCGCTCCCTGCCCGCTGCCCGCGGCGCTGCCGCAGCCTCCGCGGACGCGCCCCCGCGTCTCGCCCGCCCGCCCCCCTCCCGGCCGAGCCCGTGACTGTTCCCCCGCTCCGGCCCTTCCCGCGGCGGAGGGGGAGTGTCCTGGGCGGCGCGCACATCCCAGCCCAGCCCAGCGCGGCGGCGGCGGCGGCGGCAGCGGCGGCGGGGGAATGGGCAGCCGCGGGGAGCCGGAGCGCCGGGCGGGCGGCGGAGCGGGCGGGCTGCCGGGGCGCAGCCGGCGGCGGCAGCGGTGGCCGGGCATGGGGCCCCCGGGCGGTCGCGGCAGCTCCGGCGCCCGCGGCAGCCTGCAGGTGAGGGCCGGGCGGAGGGAGGGGGGGACGCGCCGCGTCCGGCCACCCGAGCCCGACTTCGCACGCAGCAGCGAAATTGGCAATAAATTGGCTAAAAATCACCCAAGAAAACAATCAAACAAACCAGACCGTGTATGCGTGGATATGTTTGTTGGGTCTTTTTCTCTCCAAAGATCGGGGCAGCCGCGAAAAGTTTATATTTGTTGCTGCTGCCGGGTTGTGGCAAAGAGCCGCGGAAAAGCGAATGGGTGATTAGAAAGAAGGGAAGGGGAAAAAATTTCCTCCGTGGAGACGATGCTTGAAGTTACTTTCGGGGAGCATCTGTGTGCAGCGGGCGACACGCTCGCCAGCGAGGGCAACTTGCTCCGCGCAGCCCCTCCGCTCCGCGGCTCCTGCGCAGCTCGCGGTGTCCGCCGGCAGCAGAGGGACCCTGTGGGGGTGCCCGGGGACCCGTCACGGCTGGGCTGGAGCCGCCGGCTCCGCGGCCGCGGGAGGCAGGGACCCCCCCTCCCGGCGCGCGGCACCTCCGCCGGGACCCCCGCGGGCTCCGCGGAGCGGGCCGCCTCCCCGCTGCACCGCGGGACCCGTGAACCTGCGGGCAAAACAGCTTTCGGGACGGGCTGGGGGTAGGAGCTGCGAGGGACGTGTTCCGTTTTTCTGCTGTGGAAGGGGAAGGGGGCGAGCAAATGTTTGGGGATGTGCTAGGGGATGCCTCGGTTTGGGATGCGCTTGTTGTTGGGAGGAAAAGTGCCGCTGGTGAGACGGGCAAGCTTGGGGCGGGGGCAAGAGGGAAAATGGCACGTCGGGGCGCAAGTGCTGCTGGGGGGCGGGGGGAGGCAGGGTGCCCCCGGGCCATCCTGGCACTGCGTATTTGCTGTGGGGAATGCAGCTGGTGTTGCCTGGAGGGTACAGATGGTGATGCCCTGGAAGTAGCTGCTGTACTGGGAGGATGGTGGGGAGAGGGAGGATGGATTCATGTTGCAGATGCAGCACTCGCTGCTCGAAGTGGCAGTGGGGGAGGGAGTGGGCGGGGGGAAGCGCCAGCCCTTCCTCACACCCCTGTGCTTCTCTCTTCTCAGCACTTGCTCCTCTTCCTGCTCTTCGTTGGGCCTTTCAACTGCTTTGCCAGTTACAGCCGTGCCACTGAGCTGTTCTACAGCCTCAACGAGGGGCTGCCTGCTGGGGTCCTCATCGGCAGCCTGGCCCGTGACCTGCGGCTCCCAACGGCTGGCAGCCAGCAAGCTGCGTCTCTGCAGCCCCCACTCTCCTTCACCCTGGCCTCCCATGGCTTGGGGGGACAGTATGTGCAGCTGGACAACCGCTCCGGAGAGCTGCACACCTCAGCGGTGGAGATAGACCGGGAAGCTCTATGCGTGGAAAGCAGTGGGGCCACCATCTTCGGGGCATCGGCTGCTGTCTCCTCTTCCTCCCCCTCACCAGAGTCATGCCTACTGCTGCTGGATGTGCTGGTACTGCCACAGGAGTACTTTCGCCTGGTGAAGGTAAAAATTGCTATCCGTGATGTCAACGACAATGCGCCCCGCTTCCCTGTGCCCCACATCCGCCTCTCGGTGCCTGAGAATGCGCCTGTGAACACCCGCCTGGCCATCGAGCACCCCGCCCTTGACCCTGACATGGGCACCAATGGTGTCCAGACCTACCGCCTGCGAGATAACTATGGTGTCTTCACCCTGGATGTGGAGGAGAATGAGAACGGGGAGAGGACTCCCTACCTGATTGTTATGGGGGCACTGGACAGGGAGACGCAGGATGAGTATGTGACAGTCATCGTCGCTGAGGATGGGGGGACTCCTCCACTCGTGGGCAGCGCCACCCTCACTATTGGCATCAGTGACATCAATGACAACTGCCCCCAGTTCAATGACTCGCAGCTCAACGTCACTCTCTATGGGAATTCCAGCCTAGGAACACATGTGGCTACTGTCCACGCTGTGGACGTGGACCTTGGATCCAATGCCCAGATCACCTACTCCTACAGCCAGAAAGTCCCCCAGCCATCCAGAGACTTGTTCCATCTGAATGAAAGCACAGGAGCCATCACACTCTCCACTAAGGTTGATGGGGACACTCCAAGGCTGCACAGGCTGATCATACTGGGCAACGGTCCTGGCTGTATTCCTGCCGTGATTACAGTGCTGGTGACCATCATCAAAGTCATGATGAGGCCCCCTGAAGTTGTTCCTCGTTTCATAGCTAATGAAGTGGAAGGGGTGGTCTACTTAAAGGAACTTGAGCCTATCAACACACCCATAGCATTTTTTACCATCAAAGACCCCGATGAAAAATACAAAGTCAGTTGCTATTTGGACGGTGATGGACCTTTCAGGCTTTCACCGTACAAGCCATACAACAATGAATACCTGTTGGAGACCACGAAGCCTTTGGACTTTGAGACACAGCAGCTGTATGAAATCTCCGTAATTGCGTGGAACTCTGAAGGATTTCATGTCAAGAAAGTTGTCAAAGTACAGGTTCTGGATGACAATGACAATTCACCAGTTTTCTCTGAACAGCTGATAGAATTGTCCATTGAGGAGAACAATGTTCCCAATGCTTTTTTGACCAAACTTCATGCTACTGATGCTGACAGTGGAGAAAGAGGGCAAGTGTCCTATTTCTTAGGTCCTGATGCCCCTTCCTATTTTGCTTTAGATAAAACCACAGGAGTTCTTACAGTTTCCACCCAACTGGACAGAGAAGAAAAAGAGAAATACAGATACACTGTCAAAGCAGTAGATTCTGGATTCCCTCCAAGAGAATCAATAGCAACTGTCACCATCACTGTATTGGATAAAAATGATAACAGTCCAAGATTTATCAATAAGGATTTCAGCTTTTTTGTGCCAGAAAACTTTCCAGGCTTTGGTGAAATTGGAGTTATAAGTGTCACAGATGCTGATGCAGGGCAAAATGGATGGGTTGCCCTTTCAGTTCTGAACGGAAGTGATATTTTTGTTATAGATACTGGAAAAGGAGTTTTGAGAGCTAAAGTCTCCCTAGACAGGGAGCAACAAAGCTCCTACGTTCTGTGGATTGAAGCAGTTGATGGCGGTGATCCTGCCCTGTCTTCTACAGCAAAAATAACTATCCTTCTTCTGGACATAAATGACAACCCTCCTTTGGTCTTGTTCCCTCAGTCTAATATGTCTTACTTGTTAGTCCTTCCTTCTACCCTTCCTGGCTCTCCCATCACTGAGGTCTATGCTGTCGATAAGGACACTGGCATGAATGCAGTCATAGCTTACAGTATCATAGGAAGGAGAGGCCCTCGACCCGAGTCGTTTAGGATTGACCCCAAAACTGGTAATATCACCTTGGAAGAGTCACTGATGCAGAATGACTATGGCCTCTATCGGCTGCTTGTAAAAGTTAGTGATCATGGCTACCCGGAGCCTCTCCATTCCACCGTCATGGTGAACCTTTTTGTCAATGACACCGTCAGCAATGAGAGCTACATCGAGAGCTTGTTAAGGAAGGAGCCTGATATCAGTGTAGAAGAAAAGCAGCCACAAATATCCATAGAGCCTACACATAAAAAAATGGAGTCAGCGTCCTGCATGCCTACCTTGGTAGCTCTTTCAATAATAAGCTTGGGTTCAATTGCTTTAGTAACGGGGATGGGAATTTACATTTGTCTAAGAAAAGGGAAAAAGCATCACAGAGCAGATGAAAACTTGGAAGTACAAATCCCATTAAATGGAAGAATTAACCTGCACATGTTGGAGAAGAAACCAGTGGAGATTTCTAACATCTGATGTTTCTTTGTGTATAAGTCCAACATTTGAAAAACCCTGCAGGACACTAAAACACCTAGCTGTAGGTTGTATTGACAGAGGTTGCAATGAAGGACTGCTAATTTATAACTTAATATTATAATTGTAAATAGCTGTTTACAGTTTTTTAAATTCAATTTCAGTGTACAGCTTTTTTATGAAACGTTAGTAACTAACAGCTAGCACCCTGACTATAAAAACATGGACATCATTTCCAGCTTTCATAAATCAATAAGATCAGTGAACATAAAAAGGGTGAAGGTAAGATGATTCTTTTAAACTCAAGTTTTAAAAGTATTTTTAACCACGAGAGGGCATCAAATGCTCCTGAGCAGGGAACTGTTCAAGGTACTGTCCATGAGATAAACAGAATATATTTTAAATATATTGATTTTAATATAAAATACCTATTGGCATACAGACATTTAACCATTACAAAAAAAAAAAAAAAAAAAAGAAGTGTCTGTCCCAATGTATGTATAATAAAAAGAATAAATATGTTAAAATGCACTAGTAATGAAAACCAGAATGTTTATTACCTCACAAGTAAAGCTTATACAGTAGGGTAGAAGAGGCATTAACAAGAAGTGCAATTCCTGTTGAGCAAGAATGCAAGATATTGTATTGAGAATCTGAACTGCTGTGACATATCATTCATTTTTCTCCAGATTCCACTCTCATTATCATTTGCTCCAGCAATCTGCTGGTCATTTTTATGGAAAAATTATATTTAATATTTCCTAAAGCAAATAAAAGCAGAGCCCCATCCTCATCCTCATAAACATGCCAGATGCAAGGAAGAAAGGGAATGGCTAAATCCTTAGTTGTCACAAAAGTGGTGGTATTTTTTTGTACTTTGAGCAATCTGTCAATAGTACTCCATCAGTTGGGTTGTGCAGTAGATTTTTGTTATGTGTTACTTCTGAATCTCATCTGCCAGATGAAAACAAAAATCACTTCACATTCTAAGGAATTGTAGGACTTTTTTTATTCTGACTGTTGCTCCTTTCTGGATTGGTATTTCATGTGAAAGATCTTGTTTCTGATTTTTGGCAACCATTCCTGGCTCCTTTTCATTGGCTTTGATTTTGGATTAGATCCAGAATCTAACTTGTAAGACTGGTGGCATATTTTCTTGATAATTTATTCTTTGCTGTATCCTCTGCAACAAAGCAGCAATTTTATCAGTGATGTATTACTTTCACTTCATTTTAAGAGCTAAGAACTATCTTTTGTATGATGATTGCATCAAATTTCTCTGTGTGAACAAGATAAACTAGTGTTATGCTTAAAAATTATTATTTTGATTTCTTGCATCATATGTCTGTAATGTACCAAAAGTGTTTATATGTCTGCAAATTAAAGCTATATATTTTCATAATAACTTATTCTCTCTCTCCTAGAATTTTAATTATAAAGCTAAATAATGTTATTTCAGTTGTAAGAAATGCATTTTTCACAAGTTCTTAGGTGCTGGCTATCTTGTGTGACATAATACTTTCACAAATTAGTACATTTCTAAATCATTAATGACAGTTTGTGCTGTGCATCTTGAAATTACCAGCAAAGGCAACTGTATGTCGGCTGCTGTAAGTGGTGAGGCAGCTCATACCTGTTTTGAAAGTAGGGAATGCAATTTGAGGCAGTTTTTGATTTTTCTCTCTGTGACTGGCACATTACCTTGAACCCTAACTGAAATGTTAGGGTTTCTAATAGATACTGTACTTAGTCAAAGTAAAAATACTAGCATGATAGCCATCATTTTGCCATCGTGGCTATAGGAATTTTTTTTTTTCAGGTTAGAATATTTTCTGTGTGGGCATGATTTGATAGCTGTGTTTCATAAAAATTAATTCAGCCTGTCAGAGCTTTGTGGTCAATCACCTCTTTTCCTTTATTTTTCTTCTTATCAAAATATAAAAATGGTATTTATCCCTGAAATGCATTTGGCACAAAAAGACTTTGTTTCTTATCTCTGAAGAAAAATTACATTATATCTTTGGAAACAGCTTCAGTATTACAGATACTGTGCATTGCTGTGGTGACGAAGCTAGATCCTCTGCATTTTTCTCTTCAGTAAGGAGGCAAGGTAACTGAAAGACAGGATTCTTTTCATTGCTCTTCTCTTATTTCAATTAGCAGTCCAATATATTCTTAAGACAGTTTAAACAGGAGCAAACCCAAGACTTAAGAAATGCAATTAAAAAATAATCCTGATCCTTCAGTGTGTGTTCATATAACACTGGGCAGATGCTTTTATTCAGGTTTGACAAAGACATAGTCTTGACCCTGTTTGATTAAGCTTTGGTTAAACATGCTGTTCTTGTTGCCTTTTCTTTTTTTGTTTGTTTGTTTAGATGAAGCATGTTCCTAATGCGCAATAAAATGCAATGTTACGAGCCTCTTAAAGCCAAAGTACTGCTCGTGAAGCATTTCACTCATGATTTTCTACACATTTAAAGAAAATGGGTTTAAAATTACACCTTCAGCCATACCAACACTTACTATTGCAAAGGAATTTATACTGCATAGGACCTTGTAGAGCACATTTTTTGCCTTCTGTGGTAGTTTTTCTATGGGTGATGTCACTGAAAATGGCAAAATACACAGTGAACTGGATTTTTTACTCCATATTTTGTGTTACTTGAAAAAGCATACAGCTATTAACATCAAGTATAATAGTTAAACCTGCAATGTTGAGCCTAAAAATGATTAAAAAAACAACAAAACAGGAGTCTTACATTTGTAGAACCTGGGAATTCTTCCTTAAAAAAACTCTTTCTCAGCTGTAAAATTCTTGATACTGTCTGTATAGCAAATATTTCTGTGATGTTTCTGTTTTCAAACTATCCCTTACTGAAATTCCTTTCACATGAAAACACATTTTTAATGAGTACAACTGAAGTAAATTAGACTCAGATATAAAAGGCCTATTTTATTACCACCTTGTGCAGTACACTTGCCAAAATATATGCAAATCTTGTTGAGACTGGTAGTTGAGCTGGCACAAAAATAAATGTCTCATTCATTTACAGTATCCACTGATCAATCTTAGAGTGGGTGCCCTTTGTTCATTTTTATAAAAAATGCGATTGTCCTAAGTTTTGTGTGGCCAAAGTCTCCTGAACTTGCTATGCAAACACTTTTTCATTAGAATTAACAAATTAAAAAATGAAAGACAAGAAATGGGCAGTGAGCCCAGTGGCAGTGGACAGAGAAAATCAGTCTTCTCTTTCTCCTTCATTTTATTCTTTTTAAAGAACTATTTGAAGTTACTGTTTTGATGCAAAATTAACCTAACACCTGACTAAATATCAATAAAGGATGAGATGTAAAAGTGTGGAAAGGGAATTCGAGCTATTTGCTTTTCTTTCGTATAAAAACTCAGAAAACACTTAATCTTATGGTCATTTATTTCCATTTTTCAGTATCAGGGTTCAAACTGGGATGTCCCAGGATGCAACTGGGACACAGTCCACTGAGAAGAATGTAAAAAGCTGCCACTCTCTTAGCGGGACATCCAAGGAGAGGTACAGTCTGAGCAAAACTTGGCCTCCCTGACAGCAGTGACAAACCTTTGATTTCTGGCTGGGGCTTCATTGCAAATTTTCTGCCCCTAACTGCTGCTTTGGGAAGATTGCATTAAAGTACTCAAACACATGAATTTGATGGCTAGTCCATGACTAATACTTTACCTTCTGGTTCATTTCACCTCCTGGTTCAAAGCAATGAACCTGGGAGCAGTGGCGTGCATCACAAAAATACCTTGCAGTTTGGCATAAGTGGAGATACCTCTGCCACAAAGAAATCATCAGCTTAATATGCAGAGTGTTTATTTTCATAATTAATGTGCCTTGTCAGAGCCATGTTGAAAGCTGATTGCCACCTTCCCTATACTGTGCTTCTCACCATCTTCTTGCAGACATTAGTTTCTTTGTACATTCCTCTCTTCTGTGTAATTTAGGGAGAAAAGCAATGCAAAACAATCAATCTTTAAATTAATTAGCCAGCTGAAACTAACTTTATTTAGACCACTCTTCTTCAGAGCTGGAGTTTGAGGAGCTAAGCATGTTTAGCTCCATTACTGAAATAATTTGAGTTTAAAGGAGATGTCTAGTGAAACTTAAAGTGGAAATAAACATATTTGGCACCCTCGTTTCCTCTAGAGTAGGTTCATATAGTTTTTATATAACTAGTAGTTGCCCAGTGAGATAAAATTTGAAGAAATTAGTTTTATGCTTTATTTTAATAGTGTGAGAAATATTTTTAGGAAACTATTTGAAAGTTATTTGCAACATGTCATAGTTTACAGTTTTCTGAGTTAAAACATGCAAAAGTACTTGTGCAGCCAGCATTGCTATTTCCTTTTCCTTCTCTGTACCAGACTGAACCAGCAGATAAGATAAAAATGTCATCTGCATTCTGAGATGGTGAGATTCAAGGATTTCAGCTCACAAACAAACATAAAGTTATACAGCTCTGTTTTTCACATTATGGATGAGAAAAATATTTTTATTCTTATACAGATTGCTATTCTTAACAGATTGCTAACTTGCATAATTTTTCTGATATGTTCTATCTGAATGTTTCAGTGATTTCTGCTATATTTGCATTTTAGTTTCATTACAAAGTGAATTTTAAATGCCGAATTTCAACTCTCAATTTTTTTCTGATGAGAGTACTTTGAACAGGTGCTTAGAAAACATTGTTCTGAATGAAGAAACGTTGAATCATTTATAATGCATTCAGTCATTTATTCTGCTGCTTGTAAAAACAAGTAGAGGCTTACAGGTTGAAGTTGCAGGTTTGCATATTGCTAGCTAACGCTGCTGCTAAGTAGCAAACACTTTAACTGAAATACATTGTAAGGAATTATTTCAACTGTTCAAGAGGACTTGCATTTTAAGCACCAAGTTAGAAGTTTGTCTATTCCCAGCAGCCCTGGCAGCATTGATTTAATGTAGTGTACTATTTTGTCCTATTTTACATCTTCAAAGTTTGGGTGAAGTATTCATCCTCAGAGCAAGGCAGTGAGATGAGAACTCATCTCTTTGAGCATAACAGAAGTGACAGCTTGATTTCTATATCTGTGTGCCAGCATCTAGTGCTTACCTGAGATGCCTTAAGGTATCCCCCCTGGCCTCAAGCTGCTCCTCAGAGGAGTGCAGGCTTTCTCTCAATGAGCTATCATATATGTCAGCTCAGTGCAGATGCTTTGGCTATTTTAGGTGTTCAGTAAATGCTAATGTGTGTTGAATTGAGTCTTTGATGTGATTCATCTCCATATTTACACATCTATCTTGGCATGTCTACAGACAGGTATTGACCACTGAGCTCAGAGTCTGAGCTTCCTCTATAATCTGAGTTTCATCAGCACAGGCAATACAACTAGAGAGTGCTTCAGTTTGTGCTAAAGTGGGAATTCAGGCAAGGTTTAGCTGCTCTGAAAATTAGTATCAAGTGCTATCTAGATTGCCCTTGAGCATCTCAAGATTCTGCACAGTGCTGTCAGGGAGTCTTGTGCCTTTCTAGAGTAGTAGCTAGGTGCCAGGAGAGCAAAGCAGCTAAAGATGATGTGAGAAAACTATGGATAGGCATGCATGTCCCACATATGGTGGTGACACAGTGAGTGTATCACCCTTTCAATTCCACTGAGCAGAGCTTGACAGACTGTAACAGGAACATAAAACATAAGTCAGAGACATCTGATACTTAGTATTAGAGCCAAAAAGACCCGCAAGCCTAAAATGTAACTACTATCATAACTGACTGATAACTTCTGAAGCCTAAATTCATCCCATGTAGTATTGCATGCAAGTCACTCCTACAGGACACTGTAAAAGGTGTTCCTTTGATTTATATGATGGCAGAGTACTCAGTGCTGAGGAGGTAAGAAAATTTTATTTTTCAAGTGTTTTCCGTTGTGTATTTGGAGCAGATGCTAGCATGAGCACTCTTTAGCTTTCTTTTGGAAACTGAGCTATTGTTTTTAATATAAAGACTCAAATGTCAAAATCTTCCAAGGCTGAAGAGACACAGTCATGCTTTGTCAACTAGATGAGCATTCCATGGAAATGGAGATACTTGGCCTTGAAACACTTTCAAAACTTTTCTTTAAACAATCAGCGATAGTTGAGGGGTGAGAAAACCAGGGAAAACACAGTTCTGTGCTTTTTCCTCCTTGATGAGCAGACTCTGGTATGCACACAGACACACAAAAAATTGAAAATGTTACCTTAGATATTTTTCAGATGTAATAGTCTCCTCAATGTTCAGAATTTTTCAAACCTATTACCTTTCTTTGTGCTGCAATGGAATGAAAATTACAACCTCAAGACATTTATGGGATAAAGGTTGGTCATCTTCTGTCTAAGGTTCTATTTTCTGAGGAATGTATTTCTCAAGACATTTATGGGATAAAGGTTGGTCATCCTCTGTCTAAGGTTCTATTTTCTGAGGAATGTGTTTATTAAAGGTCTGGCTGACAGGGTACAAAGCAGAACTGCTTCTCAGGATGTGTTCAGGACAGATGAAAATAGAAAAGAATAAATGAATTCAGTCAAAATGAAAGGGTCATTTTCTAAGATTGCACATGAGAAACAAAAATAAGTGGTCAGGAACAATAAAAATAATGTTTCTGAATGTACTGGATTTACTGTGTTTCATTAGCAGTGTTAAGCATCCCCTTTCAGCAATAGCTCATCCTTTTTCTTAACCTCTAAGGATGAGAGCTTGTTGCAGAGCTTTAGTACCTCCTGACACAATCTTCTAACACAAAATATATTAAAAACTGATTCACATTGTCAGCAGGTCACAATTGTATAGACAAATCAAGGCTTTGAGTAGAGTATTTTTAAAGTGTCTGTTTTATTATGATAACAGCGTTCCCTTTTCCTGGTGCTTTTCTCTAGTGTTATTATATTGGGTGCATTCATTTTTGCCAACTCAGGACTAAGCCTTATTATTACCAACATTTGCATCTTCTCAGCCAATATAGAAGCTGATACTGTGACATAATTTTTCCTGTGAATGCTGTTAAAGTAATGAGAACTTTTATTTGCAACAACACACAAATAGCAGATGCACTTCTGTCCTCACTTTCCTAAAGTACATAATGATAGGGTAAACTTCTTTATGAATGGAATAAACATTTCATTACAGTAGGACAAGAGGGTTTTGATATAACCCTGTGCTAATACACAGGTGTACATTGTGCAGATGTTTTCTCAAATGGTTCCCTTGCATATGTCTGTAGAAGTTGTAGAAGTCATCTCCTCATTTTGAGAGTGTCTTATTTTTTTGCTATAAGTCATAAGAGAAAAGCAAAGGCCACAAAATTATATTGGTGGTCTCTTTTATTTGTTTCTGTTTACCCAGGTACGTTTGGCTGGACTAAAACCACAAGGATGCTTGTCTTTAACTGGCTTATCTTAGAATTTGAATTTTGAAACATCGTATGAAAAGTTAGGCACCTATAAAGTAGATATGCAAATATCCAAGAAAGCAATAAAGGAAGGAAGCATGCAGGAAAAAGAAATGTTTTGGAGTAACATTCAATCTTGACATTTCAACATAAGGTAATTAATGTATTAATCTCCTCAAGGATATTTTTCAGTTTTCTCAGACACAATGAAAACAATTCAGTCGCTTCAGCTGTGTGTACATGGGGCACACCCTCAGAGCCTTTGCTGAAGTCCTTTCAGGAGGTGAGTAGCTGCATCTCTCACTAAGGTAAATCTGGCTTAAAAGTGTTCAAGTATTCATATTAAACTATAATTTAATATGGGAAAAATCAAACCAACTGATACTGCCATCCTCATCACAACCACTTTGAAGGCATCAAAAATTAAATATTTCAGTGTCGGAATATTTGTACTGGTTGTAAGTTCCATTTGCTATTGTCTTTGATATTGACTATCAACATCAATCCACTAGTAATTTTATTTTAATTAATATATTTGACAAATAGTTTAATCAACAATATTTTTATCACTTACAAAATATTGAAACAAAATCCACAATTTTTTTCTTTTCCCTATTTTATCTTCTGGAATAAAAATTACATTTTTAAAAAGCAATACCTATTTTTGTGTTATTATCAGCTATAATATGGAATTGTAAGACCATTACAGAGCATTCAAAGATTTTTCTCTTAATATTTTTTTTAGAGCCTGGTAGTATTTTGTCATTTTCCAAATAAGCTTTTAGACTTTGGCTTGTAATATAATGAAATTAAAAACAGCTAAAGGCTGGGATTTCAGTAATAACAGCATCTGGAAATGCCAAGTCATGAGTGATTCCCAACACAGATTCATGTAATCCAAACTTAATAGATCTGTATAGGCAATTTGGAAGTACACACATCTCAGATTGCTTCTCTAATCAAGCCAACTCTACAAGTCTCTTGTTGCAATGTGGGTGGCTTATGACGTATCTCTGCTCTCAGTTCACAGTAGAAAACATTACAGCAGAGCCCTCTCAAATGCACCTCGCTTAAATATCTGAAATTAAACAGAGTGAATCTAGGTTATGTACTAGAACAAGAGAGAACCAAGTGTCATATTTCCCTTTCCCAGTTACAGGGGATGGGAAACAATGCTAAAGTGGTGCCACATATAAAATCTCTATGCTGAGACATCTTCCTTTTCCAAGCTTGGGTTTTTTATTTAATTTTTGTAGGTGTGGAAGTAAATTTCTTTGAAGTGATAGGGACAGCTGCATTTGATGCAACTGGCAGGTTTTTGCCAAGTCATTTTTTAAAAAATGAAAACCCATAAATCATAAAAAGAATTAAATACAGCAGGCATAGAGGCAAGGAGGAAAGGAGTCTCTTTCCTACTCTATCTTCTCAAGTCTGTGGGTGATAGATGGAAGTGTGCTGAGTATGCAGTTCTTCAATGGAAGGTGTACCTGTGATAAGAAATACTGTGTGGGAATTACAAAACCAATATGTGTAAATCTACTCAAGGGGAGTAAAAAAAAAAACCTTCCAGCCTAATAAAGATGCACAGATTACTGGTAAGATTTTGAGCTGTTCTGTGGGTCAAATAGAGCACAACAGCTTATACATCCTTGCCTCCTCAGAGTGTATCAGAAAGCAATAGACAAAACTGGTTTTGAGCCATTTTTCTTTTATAGCAAAACAGTTTTTAGGAATAATTTATTTGAGTTCAGACTACTTTTGAATTGAGTGTTTTGCAAGGTAATCTGGGTGAAAAAACCCAACTTGATATGTGAAACCAGTCTACAAAAGACATGCAATTTTTACAGATTCTTTTGAGATAATGATTAACAATAAGCTACCGTAAAATTGAAAATTTTTTACACTGTTATGGGGATTTTGGCACTTTCCATCAACTTTCATGAACTAAAAAATTTAAAAAAATGGGAATAGTAAACAATTCAAACTATCTGAAATTTATGAAAAACAATGAAAGGAAGGGCCCTTTCAAGCAGTTCCACTAAGGTTCAAACTGGAATTACTTATTAGAAATAATAATATGCATTAGGCCATACTTAATTGAAATTTGGATGCATGAGTACTTTGCAGATGTTTTAAAGGAGCTGTCAATAATTTTTATTGAGCCAGATACACCTTCCCCCATCCTCCTCTCCTCACTCTCCCACCACCCCTCAAAAAAAGGGGGAAAAAAGGAAAATAATTAAAAGAATACCAAGAAATTAGGTCTACCTGGGAGCAATGAAACAAGTTACGATAGTGGTCAAAAAAATAGAGGAAAAAGTATAAACAGAAATTAATGAAATTAATGTAGAGAAGGTACCAAACCCTATCAGATGAACAATTGTGGGTGAAATGAAACACAAAAACAAAAAACTTAAGTTTTTAAGAATTCATATCTAAGTAAAAGAGAAAAAAGCCCAAACATTATACAACGAGATGTGCATGGATTTGTTCTTTTTTCTTTAGTTTATAGAACTGCTGCCTGTGACTCTGAGTGAATATCACCTCAGTTCCAAGTGTTCTATATATTAGTTCATTAATAGGTTCACCCTTCTTTGATTTCACAAAAAGGTTCTTTTTCTTTGATATATAGTGGTGTGATTGCTCATCATTTCTTAATGAGATGATTATGACCTTTTGCCAGCAACAAACAGAAGGGAAGATTGAAAGATAAACATGTGTAGAGTGAAAATTCTGGCATATGCTTAAGAGCTGAAGATCCCAGGAGAAGAGAAGGTAACATATGGGAGAGTTAACACAGGTAGAGTTGAGCCATATAACTAGAATAGAATAAAGATGCTGCTGTAAGAATTCAATTAATTATTATTAATGTTGGGCAATAATAAAATTGCAGTAGGCCATGAAATGAAAACAAACCAACAACATGATGGTAGAAAATTCCTGGGTCCAGCAAGATACATTTTCCTTTGAGAATACAGCTACTAAATAGTGAGTTTGGACACTCAACTATTAGTTCAAACTTGGTAACTTCAATTTAGCTCAAATTTGTAAAACAAATTAGTCTGAAAAGTAGTTTTTAAGGCACAGATACAAAAAAACTTCTGGAGGACAAACTGGTTCTCCTTTCCACCTAAGAGCACAGAGATACTCCAGGGGACACTTGTACCTTTTTAATAATGTGTCTCAATTTCATCTGCAGTCTTTGAATGTAGTCTCTATATCAGGGATTTTAACCACTGCTTTTCCATAAAAGAATACTTTATCTATTGAAGTGTATTGAAGTGGTGAGAGAAATCCTCATTCACCTGGTAATAAGTAAGTGGGAAAGAAATTATATTCTTCATTTCATAAGAATTGGACTTTATTTCCCATACCAAACAGAATACAGAACAACAGACATCAGAGCTGAATCTTTTTTCCTAGATTCGTTGGTGGTTAATTTGTTTAAATTACAGAGTAACTAGAAGAATACAGATGCTATACCAATAGAAAGGTTAGATGTGAGGACCCAAATATTTACAAGTAAAATAGCACATAAAACTTAGGTAAAATTAAGAAAAAGCTGTTGTGCAACTAACAGGATAACAAACTGGGGCCTCTAGTATAAGGATATGGACCTGTTAGAGTGAGTCCAGAGGAGAACCACTAAGTTGGTCACAGGGCTGGAGCACCTGACCTGTGAAGGAAGGCTGAGAGAGCTGAGGTGTTCTGCTCAGAGAAGAGGAGCCTTTGGGCAGACCTAAAACCACCTTTCAGTACCTTAATGGGGCCTACAAGAGAGTTAGAGAGGGATGTTTTACAATGAAATGAAGTGACAGGACAAGAAGGAATGGCTTTAACCTGAAAGAGGGTAGGGTTAGATTGAAAATTAGGAAGAAATTCTTCACTGTGTGGCTGGCGAGGCACTGGAACAGGCTGCCCAATGAAGTTGAGGATTCTCTGTCCCCAGAAGTACTCAAGGCCAGGTGGGATGGGACTTTAGCAGCATGGTTTAATGACATTTGTCCCTGCCTGTTTTAGAGGGGGTAGGAGCTAGACGATCTTTAGGGTCCTTTGCAACCCAAACCATTCTAGGATTCTGTGAATTAAAAGATAAGAATGTATAGCAATGAATCAAAATATAAATGATCCTGTGCAAAGCTCATCTTTTCAACATAGTGAACCTGAATTTGCTCTTTGATTAAATAAGTTTTGTGAAGTCAAGGTGTAAGTCAAACTAGTATAAGATATTTGACTTCTAAATAAATCAATACTTCAAAGGTTAGCCTTATGTGATATCAATAGAACAAGTTTAGAAATTTCTAAAGTTAATGCAGTTACTACCCATTAATGAGAGATGTCTGGCACAATGTCTTCAGTGGGAAAATGTCTTTTAATTTAGGGTTTATGGGTAGATTCTGTGGATATATTTTTTAATTTTATATTCTTTAATAAAACTTGATTGAATAAACAAGTTCACTTGTACTCCAATGTAATGCCATAAAGATATGAAATAGAAAAAGAAAAAGCAAGGAATACCCCTAGGTTTTGGGGTTTTTTTTCTGTTCTTGTTCTACAAACAGAAAAGTAAAAATAGAAATAGAGAAATGATATTATTCTCTACAAGGCATTAGTCAGAATAGTGCTGAAACATTGCATCCATTTTTTTGTTATATTTTAAAAGGTCATTTAAAAATGCGGGATATGTAGATAAGTCACAAATTTATTTTGAAATTAAGAGAAAATTAATTAATTTGAGAGACTGGAGAGTTAGCCTATTTTATTTTTCTTAAAGGAGATAATGGACTGATTCCATTGAAAATAAGTTCTACACACAGCACACTTTCTATTGTAGAAAAAATAAAAAAGTAAGCATTTGGTATCTCTAGGTTAAAGCTGAATGACATTCTGAAATGTAACCTGAAACAGTCAGGCACAATTAACTGAGATTAAAAAATACCTAGTGCATTAAATATTGTGTGTTTGTAACTTCTGAAGAAAAAGGGGCAGACTTATGTAGTGATGTAGTGCTAGATCTTTTGGAACTATGATACAGATTGATTTTATATTACTGTGATTCACCTCTTTTCCTCTCTTCCCCTCCCCATGTTAGTGGAATGGTTAGATGAACAAACTAAAGTTATCTGTTAATGCATCTGAAATCAAATACAAGTGATATTTTTAAAGAATTTCAAAGAAAACCACTCTATTACAAAGTGCCTGATAGGAACTTTGAGCTGTAGCAGTCACAATAAAGCCTATGGTTGTTTAGACTATAGGGGCAGATTTTAAAAAGTGAATGCCCTTTCTTTATGTATTCCCTCATTGATATGACTACTAGCTAAACAATCCTCTATCACTGTAATTATTGAATACTTAGAGTAAAAAAGTAGGCAGTGAGCAAAAAAAAAGATCAGTCACTGAGAATACGCCTCGGGATAAGTTAAAAAAATAGTGAAGGACATGTTTTGTCATGGATGTATAAAATGATTTTTTTCCCATAATCAGTCTCCTTATGTAGAACTACTTCTAGAAACGTAAACTGAATACAAATGTGTCAATCTAATTTTGCACATTATTAAAGTTTTCAATTTCTTTAATTTTTTAAACAAATAATCTCTTTCTCTTCTCACCCTGCAGAATTAGCCAATGGAAAGTACAAGCACAGGTGTCTAGTGAGCATTAATGTTCATACATGTTTAGTTGTGCAGACATATGTGCATACAGATGTGTGACACACATGAAAATTATATGGCAAGAAGCCTAAATTATAGACATACATTTCAAACCTGCATCTAAGTTGTAAAACTTTATTCTAGTCTGTCTGGAAGCCTTGTCTCTTGCACAAACGACCCTCCTACTGCTAACCCATAGTTTAATCACATTTTCTGAGCAGCCTGGCTCTCTGGTAATTTCATCTACCTTGGTTAAGCTGAGGGGAACCACTCTTTGAAATTCAAACCAGGGCCACTGAGGACCCCATACAGAGCAGGGAGGATCAGAGCAAGGATTCTTGCCCGTCATTTCTGTGGAAGCACCTCATACAGGGCTTTTCTTTCTCAACTCTGTAGGTGAAGTAAACTGGTGTATTAGATGGGAAAACAAGGCAGGATAGATTGGAAATAAATTTCTACTCAGCTGCATCTAATTGGACAGTGGATAGCACTGAAAAGTTTAGTGGAATCTTAACATTTAGTAATTATTGGGCAGATGACTACAATGAATGGATATATTAGGCAGAGGAACAAAAGCAGTGCTCTGTAATTGACCCAGTTGGCTTGAACTACCTCAGGAGTGATAGGTCCAATATCCAGCTATTGCACCTGTGGGACTGTCATTTCTCCAACAAGCAGTACTGCCACTGGTTATATACTGGCTTTATCATTGTCCCTTTAGCTGTTCTGAAATACTTTGACAATCCTCAAGAGTTTCAAATTAAACAAATGACTGCAGTTATACAATAAAATTTTGCTCCTACTCACCTATTATCCACTGCAGAAAAATCATAGTTTTAAATTGACATCAAACATAGCCAGGTCTTCTTTTTATTCAGCTATTATAACAATGATTTAAAAATTAATAAATTCGTTGTAGAGGGCCAGCTTTTAATTATTTTCATTTCAGGCTGTGCCACCCTCATGGCTGATCTCTGTAACGGGCAATTTGCTTCCCTTTGTGTTGTAGGTGAACAGTGGGGCTTTAATTTTCCTAGCAGATGTGCTGAGAACCAGAGGAAGTAAGGTGATAAGCACTTTCAAATGGAAGTGTGTATCTTGGTTTATCTTAGGTCTGTGAAGGACATCAGGCAGTTCTGTGATTTACAATAATTGCTATGCATTCTAGAAATTGCTCAGATTATGGCAGGGTTTACTCACTGTATTATTACTTTGGTTTAATAAAAATGGGATGTTGCAAAAAAAAATAAATCTAACAATTCAACAAAAAACTAATATAAATCAGCAAACCAACCAGCCAGAAAGTTGTCTCTCTTCTCCCACACACCCTGTCTGGAATAATTGTGTATATCTATTAAGAATGCCTGAAAAACGTTGTCAGAAGAACCTTGGAGGGAGGAATGGGTACATCCCCATGTAAATGCCAAGAATTTCCCAGTTCCCATAACAATAATAAAGCCTCTAAATATAGAGTTTCAATAGATTTTAATAATCTTTTTGTCTTAGTCAAACCTTTTTCCTCCAAAAATGAAACAATACAAATTCGAGGGTATTGCTTTACTCTAGTTATCAGTAATCACAGGCTTACTAAGACAAGCCTTTGCATTGCTGAAAGCAGTAATACTGTAAAGTTAGTGTATCCACAACACATCATAGACAAAGACTTGGTCTTTCAAAGGAAAACAATCACGTGCTCAAAGAACACATTAGCTGGGGAAAAATGCTAGAAACCAGAAAGGATCTATTTAGAGAAAGAAGATAAGGGACAATCAGTTGCATGTCTGTGGTGGTAGCAGATGTGCATCTGCCTGACTTGAAATCTTACAAGACAAGCTGAGAAAAATGATAAAAAATGATAAAATTTGGTTTGCATTGACCTAGAATTAAAAGGCAATTTTCCACACAAACATATATTTAATAAAATAAAATTATTTCAGAGTTCATGAAAGATTGAAGATTTGGTTTCTTTCAAAAAAGTTAAGAAGCAAGAGAATACTAATAGAAGAGAAGATGTTATAACATCCTCTTTTATTATTTATCCTATTTACTTATTATTCTCCTTCTCTGTGGAAGACCAGTATTCCCATTCTTTCTTTGCATGAAGACATTTAAATCCATATCTAAAGAAAATACCCTAATACCCACTTTATTTAGCATAGCTGGGTGTTCTTAATCTCTTCTACTGGTACTGTACTTTGAATAAACTATTAAATATTAAATAGAGTTTAGATGTCTTATCTGCTGGGAAAGAATAGTAACAATGAGGTGCTTTATTTGCCTTTCCATTCCTGTTCCTTTGATGACAGTGAAAGCTCCTAATTTGCTGCTGATTTTTGTATCAAATTAGAGTCTTCCTTTGTGGTTGGATAAATAAAGGAATATATTTATAGTTGCTATATTACAGACTGGAATATTAAGTGATTTTTCTAAATGAAGGAATAATGAAAACATTAATTAAAAGGTTAAGATAAAGAGAGGAGGATAAGAGGAAATGAATAATTAAGGCCTAAATAACAGTAATAACTAGCTTTTACATCAAATAAAAATATCTTGTGTAATCAGTAAACCCCACACATGCTGAAAAGTCAGGAGGAAGCAATCCCACAATCTCACACGTCTGTCCTCAGATACTGTGGAGTGCTTCATCTATCGTTCTGCATGTATGAGTTCTTTGTCAGAAACTGTAAGATCATATGTGGGTAGAGAAAAATAAGTAGAGAATTGCTGAGGATCTGCCATAGTTTCTGAGCCCCATCATCCTCTACAGTGTTGGGTGGGCTGCAGCTTGGTTCTGCATTTATTTTCCTTTAAGTAGCTAACAAGAAGTGTACCTTTTCTCCAGCTGATAGATATACTTATCAAATGTTTTTACTCCCTTAGTCTCTGTTTAGCTACAAAAATCTAAAATGTATGCCTCAAAGGTGCTGCCTTATATCCCTCCATTAGATTTGAAAATAAACTGGTTTGGAATGTGGATATTCAATCATCTTAAAATGAGCGATCTGGCCAATGTCTCACATTTTCTCTTTCATATATTCTTTCATAGAATATGCTGATTTGGGAAGGACCCACAGAAATCATTGAGTCCAAATCCTGGTCCTGTGCAGGACATCACAAGAATCACACTAAGTGCTGCAGAGCATTGTCCAAATATTTTGTGAACTCTGTCAAGCACGGTGCTGTGACCGCTTCCCTGAGAAGCCCATGCCAGTGCTCAAACACCCTCTGGGTGAAAAACATTTTCCTAATATCCAACAAAAACCTCCCCTGACTCAGCTTCATGCCATTTTCTTGAGTCCTGTCACTGGTCGTGAGAGTGAAGATAGCGGTACCTGCCCCTCCATTTCTTCTCAGAAAGATGCTGAACACCACAATAAGGTCTCCCTCAGTCTCCTCCAGGCTGAACAGACCAAGTGACTTCAGCTGCTCCTCACAAGGCTTCCCCTCACAGTCCTTCACCATTCTCATGGCCCTACTTCCAGGGATGAATGAAGACAAGGGGAGGATTTTTTTTTTTAAACCCATCATTCTGATCAGATGATGCAAACAATGGTATGCTTTCTTTAGATTTTAGTATGCGCTACTATTGAGATCCTGGTTTTCCAGCACATTCTAGAAACCTAGAGCAATGTTCTAGTTTCAAGGAATTGAGCAGACTGGCTAAACAATGGATTGTCCCATGTGAAAATAATGGATTTAAATTTCCTTCTGTGGATTTATTTCATATTTCCTCCCAAATAGATCATGGACTAGAGGACAAGTGAAGCATACAAGAGAAACAGATATTTTCCTGTTCTTCTGTAATTATCTAGTCATAAAGTCAGAGGTAATCTCTTTTTATGAGCTCTTCCTTCCTCTCCTGCAGGGATCTTGGATCAAAGAAGTATGGCACTCTGGTTTATCAAAGTCAGAAATTATAGATACTAATAGAATTTTCCATTACTCATGCGAGAAAAAAAACAGTGAGATTTCTTCTTTAAAGGATCTTTTTTTATTTAAAGGATCTTTTTTTCCTTTCTTGTATTTATAGCTCATAAACCTGATGCCATTTAAGATTTGCCCTATGACATCACTGTCATCATCTACTAGCTGTGCACATAATCCAAGTTATATCACAGTGTTTTCATACATTCTTTCAGTTGATTAAAATGACCATTTTACTTAATGAACCACCATATTTCACCTAATTGTAATTCAAGTCAATATTTTCAGCATAACTCTTAGTTGCTAAAGTATCAGGTAGTTATGTATTTCCTATTTTACATGAGTTAAAAGTTATTAATTAATTATTTTAAAACACAGATAATTTTTGAAGAAAAGGACAGATGTAAACTATGAAGTAATTTTGGTAGGCAAAATGTCTAGTCTGGTTAATCTTGAGATTTTTCACAAATATGATGTTAATCTTTAAAAAGGAAAAGAAAAAAAAAAGGGGGGGGAAATTTCCCAAGTATGCCCATTTACAAGCTTGAAAAGAGTGCAAAAATGCTTTAAAATCACATTTTCTTTGCAATTTTTTTGTTTGGTAATGAACTTTTATCAACCAATCAATTTGAGATTAACAATCTCAATGTATTGTTAATATAAGAGAATCATAGAATATGCTGAGTTGGAGGGACCCACTGGGATCATCAAGTCCAACTCCTAGCATTACACAGGACAATCCGAGAACCACACCATGTGCCTGAGAGCATTTTCCAACACTCTTGAGCTCAGACAGGTTTAGCCTGTTCCAGTGTCCAGCCACTCGCTGGATGAGTGGCATAGACTGGAAGGGACCTTAAAAATCATCTTGTTCCAACCCCTCTGGCATGGGATAATGACATACTTCAATTACTGAATCAGCAGAGGCAGGAATCCAATGGAGAAAAATGAAGGTGCAAGATAAGGCATTACAATGAGGAGGTAATATTATAAAAGCTTTAGAGGAAATTGAGTTTTGAATTTTACCCTTAACAGTACTTTTCTTCTGTAAGCCATTAACAGCCAGATGACTTACAGCCAGTCCATTCACTCTAAACTCTATTTAAGACTAATTAGAAGTGAATGAATCTAAAAGTTGGACAGGACTAAGGGTGATAGAAAAATCCATTCCTGTCTAGCCATACTCTAGTTCTAAATCATCTGCTCAGAAATTCTGAGTTAGACAAAATTCTAACAGGAGTTTCATTCAGGTGAGGGACATGATGCTAACCAGATTTAGAGATTTACACCTCTAAATCCAAACTTGCAAGTTAAAACGTTACTGTTCAATGACCATCTCCAAAAGCAACCAGGTAGCTCTCTACTGATTGGAGAGCTCTCTGAAATGTTTTCCCAATGGCAACATCTACTACAGCAGTCTAGATTCCAGTAGAGTTAAAATGAAGGAGATTAGGCACATATAGGGTGCAGTTCACCTGATGAAGAACATACCAAGAATAGGTCACTTAAATCACTTGTTCAAATTTTCTGTGTGTTTCTATTTGCTATAGAGGGAACTCGGCAACTAACTCAGATGAGATCTCCACAATTAGAGAGTCTGAATCAAATTCCCAAATCCCTTTGTTTTTTCTGCATGTTTAGAGCATATTTTTCTTATTTTTTGCTTGTTGAATGTTTTGCAACTGCAATGACAGAGAAGCCCAAACAAAGGAGATACTCTTGAACAACGAAATTCCTACTGACTTTAATTAAATCGGTATGGAACTGACATACTGAACTAGGACATACTAAAGCCTTCCATTTCCAATAAACTAATTCTATACAGAGGGAATGAAGCCTTCTACTCAGTGGATTAAAACTTCAGAAATTCAGGCAAATTCTTCATCTTTAAAGGTTTTATCCTGTGGTTATTATTCAAGGTGATTTTTCTTATTTTGGGTGGGGTTGTTAGTAAATCTTGCTACTTGTCTGAGAATTAAAAGTTTAATTTCTCTCCAAGGGATCAATTTACAACTGAACTTTATTGCTTAGCCCATTTGGAAAGTTTGCATCTATCATCCATCAATTCTATTTTTACTTACTGGTAGAACCAGAAGTTTCAAAGGAAACAGTATATCCATGTAAAATTAATTAAGTTCAACCGTGACCTCATTACATTGATGGAGTGTAGTGCTGCTACCTGCAACCAAAACAAATTTATTTTGATTAAATATACTTCAGGTTATAAAAACAACATATCTCACCCAAGTCATAGGATTTCAGGAACATACAGGTTTTATTCTAAAGTTATCTACTACTCGCAACAAGATAAAGTGAGATTTCTTCTTTTATTTTTTAAGGCCAAGGCACAAATATGTGGTTTGCACAAAAAACCACTGCATGATCAGTTCCTTAGCAGAAGTTTCATATGATCAGATTTAATTTTAAAATTCCTCTGTGTTTTAAAATACATATTAAATCCATCAGAATATGGTCTACTGTCATTTTTAATCTTCTAAGAAAATTTACCTTCATTCCTCACAGGGAGGAATGAGAAGGAAATACTGTTTCCAATTCACCAGAGCGTTTTGAATTTTAGAAAAATTCCTGGGTGGTAAAGATACATTGCACGGTGACTCTGGCCTCTGAATAACTAAATTGATAGAACACATAAAGTATGAAAGTATTAAATCCCTCAGGGAAGGAATTTAATTCAGGTCTTCTACATCAGTTAAATATCTTTACTACCTGTTCACTTATTATTCTGGGGTATCACTTGTCTCTTCCTTAAAATATATTCTACCCAAGATTTGCAAAACCTTTCCTAGAGTGTTTCATTAAAACCAATTCATCACAGCAATAAGCCTGGTTTGGGGAAAATGGTATTTTCTGAGAACAAAAATCTCATTACTAAAATTTTCCTAGTGGATATTTGTCACCATGTCCTGAGACTTATTTTGATTATTAGATGATTAAATTTATTAGTAAGTTTCCATACACACAAATACAACCAACCAACCAAAAAAAAAAAAAAAACCAACCAAAAAACAAAAAACCAAAACCCAAACACCAAAGTGAAAAAAAATCCACAGGGAAATCAGTGGTTCTAGCAATACTTTGTTCATGAACAAACCTTGCTGAAATAAATGTTGGCTCTGGTTTACAGTGCATGCCTCAAGTTATTTTTCATAAATTTGAAAACATTTAATTTGATATTGAATGATACACTTAGCATGACATGCACATAAATTCATTTTAAAATCTGGTTTCTGACTGTATCTTCTGAAGAACAAGAATAAAAAAACATAGTCTGATGTTTCAAAAAAAGATGAGGAAAGATTTAATTGTAATTCTAATTCTTCTCATAATTGCTCATATGTCCTGAATAAATTACTGATAACTTACCTTATCCTTCAGAGAGAAGAAGATGATAATACAAAACACAGAAAGGTTGTGAGATGGTTCATTCACTGATGTGTCTTTGTGCAGGAAAATATTTCCCTGCACAGCTCTGCCTATATGTAAAATATTATCCTAAAATAATTGTATCAATTATCAAATAGTAGTAACATGGAATTTTTTCTGTCCTTAAAATTACATTTTAGGAGCACAATTTCATTCACCTCAAAAATTTCATTTTTTTGAACTAGGCCTTAGATTTATATAGGAGGCAATGCAATTATGGAGGATGTTCTATCACACACAAAATCTGTCATCTTGTCTCTTATCACAAAGAGACATTAAAGTCATTATTATTGCATTATATAACTAGTGCTGAAGAGCATGCTGAGAAAAGTGCTCGAATAATTATTATCATTTGCATCAGTGTACTTCCAGCAATCATACTATATATTTATAGACAGCAGTGAAAATAAACGGAGTGCTCTTGTTACTTGTCCCATCAAAAACTTTCACAATGGCAATGACAAGAACATTACATTCCTCTCACTAGCAGAAAATAAAATGTACACCTTGGGACAGATAAATGTTCCTTACTATATTTTACTGTGTAATTCTAGCACTCACCATACTTCAGCTTTTCTGTTAACACTTGCAAATTACTCCAGGACAAGCCAGTATTCATGTCTAATTTGCTGCTTATTTGCAAGATGTCTAAAAAGACATCTTTTATTAAGAAGTGCACTATTAATTTAGAGCAAATATAATATATCTGACAGTTGAACAGTGGTTTGGGGGTTTTTTAGTTTTTTGGTGTTTCTTTGCAAGTACAGTAAGTGTAAAAAGAATTAAAGCAACTTTGTCTGTTATTGTTCCAAAGTGGAAAATTTTCTTCTCTTCATCTGATTTTGTAGAGTAGTTAATATTGTCTTACCTCTGACCAAACCATTTGGAAACTAGAGTATCTGAAATTACATTTAATTATTTAATTGTGTGGACAGCAAGTAGTTAGCATTGCTTCTAGGCTGCTCACATTTCTAGCTGGGCATTATTGTTCTCTCTGTGGCATGAACAGAAACAATTACCACGTCAATAAAGTAAGAGGTAGTGTTACCTGGGATTGAAATCATGATTAGAACAGTGACCTGGATATGACACAAATTAGCTTACCCTCTTGTTTTTCTTCTTTTTAATAATTCAAGAATCCTTTCTCTGCGTATGCTGTGTATGTTCTGGCTTTGCACTCTTTACAGTCTTTATTTGCTATTGTTAATACTCTCTTTCTGACATTTAAACAATTCTATTAAAAACAGCTTGTAAATACTAAATTGAACCCTATAATGTAGAAGAAAATTATCTAAGCATATATGTTGTATAATTGAAAATGTTTCTTCTTTCTTTTGCTTTTTTTTCTTTCTTTGCCTGATTACCCTCAAGTCTTTGAAAAAGTGATTATTTACATAAAAAGGAAATAAAGTTAATTGAACTGCATTGTTTTTTTCTATTAGGAAAATACTGACATTCACGAGTATTCACAACAATACTTTCCATATTGATAATCAATAAATATTAACCAGGAATGTAAAATTGCAGGAAACAATGAAAAAGGGTACAGAAATGGGGAAGGAAAGGGGAAAAAAGGGAAGAGGTAAATTATCTGAACAGAAAGGGATTTTTAATTATACTGTAACCTACATAGAAAAAAGTCTTACAGAAATCTCCAGTAAGGACATGTTCTAGATGTATGTGTTGTTAAATATAGTATACTATATAGGGGTCATTACATTCCTTAAAAATAGGGGAAAAAATTGTTTTCCTTAATCCTATGAATTCTGTTCTACTTCAAACTTCCTTTCTGGTTTCTCTTTCTTCTTTATAATTATATTTTTTGCCACTCTTAAAGTCTTGGTAGAATTTACTCCCCTCTTTTTTCTTTATTTTTTTTTAATTTGGCTTTGAGCTTTGTGTTTATACAATCCCTTTCTTTACAGATTTCTTAAGTTTCCTTTACTTTTAATGTTCAAAGCAGGTTTGAACATTATCTCTAGCCCGTATCAATCACCTCTCTGTCATCTTTAAGCAGTTAGTTATCACTTTCTAAATAAATTTTATAAACTAAGCTTTCCTATTATCTTACAGCTCTAGTTTGTGGCAAAATCTGAAAGGCCATATAATGATCATACTTTTTCTTCTCCATATACATTCTCAGACCTGGGTGACCATAAACTAAACAGAAAAGTCAGAAAAGAAAGTATTGTATTCTGCATTTCTAGAGGGTGAGCTTATGACAACAATTATTAAACTTAAATACTGTGGGTTAATATTGCCGTTAAATAAACAAGTCTCATGGAGTAAGTGTGATTCTTTTAAGCAAAACCCTGAACAAGATGAAAGTCTGTTCACCTGAAATCCAAAGTAGTGAGTATTAAAACTATAGAATGTTAGGAGCACTGAACTTCCAACTCACATAAGAATAAATATCTATATATTTAAAGGATTTTGGCAAGGTTAATTCTCATCTTACTGAACCTGGGTTTCAGGGAGCAGCATGAGTGGGGCTGGTCTTCAAGGCAGGATGAGCTGAGAGCCCAAGGTTCCCAGGTTTCCCCAGCACAGGCTGCATGCTGCCTACACTGATCGGTGCAGAACTGCAGGATCTGGGCAGGGCATCACTGGGGACAGTGACAGGGACCATCCCCACAGGCAGACAATCAATGTCAGCACTCGGGCTCACCCAGGGTGACTAATCTGGACCAGCTGGATACGGGGCCAGAGATGGGATTAGAGACAAGGCTACCTGTAACGGTTCTGTGCTCTGCCTGTGGGACAGCAGAACTAATGCTGACTGATGCTAAGTTACCCATAAAGCAATCCCAGGGTCCAAGAGATCTTTCTCATTCCTCTGTCCCTCTAAAATTAATTTATATTAACTTCAACATATCAGCCTGTAGGAAAAGAAGAAATGGCTCTTAAAGGCCATCATTAAAGGTCATGTAAGGTACTTCTTATATACTAAAATAGTGAGTTTGTCCATAATATGAGGGCCAGAAACTATAATAGAAAATATTGTAAGCTCAAAATAAACAGAGATCTAGGGAAGATTTATATTTCAAAATCACGTCAGGATACTGAGAGTAGGTGGAAGGAAGCAGAGGATATAAGAAAACAAATGGTCTTTACTAAGCCAAGAAAAAATGCATTAACCTCTTCTGCAAACTCAGCATGCCTCACAAAGCCTTTACTCTATAGTCATAGAGCTACACAATCCATTTTTGAAAAGACTATATACAGATACCACTCCAAAAACACTGAATCACCAAGAGAGAGATTTGTCATGCAGGCAGTGTCAGAAAGAATTGAGAGAGCATTTAAGACTATAAAATATGGGGATGTATGTACTGATTAAGCCAAATAGCCTTGTAATCGCCTTTGTCTCACAGTGGCAACATAGCAGATATCAGTGGAAAAAACATGAGATTAGGAAAAATATAGATTGTTGGGTTTATTTTTGGTCAGATATATCACCTCTGCTAACAATGTAGGTTTCTGCAAGCAAGGGATTCCTAAGATTAATGTATTTCTGTCTCCTTGTGCAGAATAACTCTTTCTTGCATTAATTTTTCTGACACTGCTTTTGATCTCCCTTGAGGGTTTTGGCATCCACGTTTTGTATCAATTACTTCAACAGTGTAATTATTTATCATATGGAAAAGTAATTCCTGTTCTTTCTTCAAAACCTGTCAGTTGACTTCATGTGATGAAATAGTAATTGCCCCCAATCCATGTGCTATTCACTGCTTTGATACCATTCATGATTTTACAAGTCTTCATCACAAAAGTTTGTTCAGTCTTCTATTTTCTGGGCTACACACTCCCTGCCTGTTTAATTGTTTGTAATTTAAAAATTTTCTATATCTCCTATGATCCTTGCCAAACCACTTTCCCAAGTTTAATATATTTTGAAGTTAAGAAAGTGGAAGCCTGACTAGACCTTCACAGAAAGTTGTAGATGTGTACTCATCATGGGATTATCCACTGATATAATGCTGTTTTCTCTTGTGTTCTTTAATCTTTTCATAATAATTCTTAGCATGCCTTACTGAGTGCCAACAAGCACTGAGCTAACATTTACAAAGAACTATTCACCATGACAGCAAGAGTTCTTTCCTGAATCATAATAGATAATTCAGGTCTCAGTTTTTTGTATAAAATAATTTAGTTTTTACCCACATATTCATTATTTTGTAGTTTTTGACGCTGAATTTCCACTTATATTTTATCTTCCAGCTATTCAATATTGCTTTACTACTTATCCCTTTTCCAGATAATTTATGAATAGACTGAATAGGACCAGGAAAAAATTATTTTTGGTGTTGTTTTTTGTTTCTTTTTCCTCATGCCTCTTTCTTATTTTCTATCTAGCTAGTTATCCCTAAGAGGATAAAACATTTTAAACCATGACAGCTTCATTTCTTTCAACATTTCATATGAGCCATTGTTATCATAGAATCTTACAATCATAAAATACCAGGTTGGAAAGGACTTCAAGGACCACCTGGTTTAAATTTCCTTGGCAAAAGCACAGTCTAGACAAGATGGCCCAGAAACCTGTCCAGCTGAACTGTAAAAGTATACAACATTTGGAAGCCCATCACTTCCATGGGAAATTGTTACAATGGCTGGGCATTGCAATGTGAAAAAAATTTCTCTCCTGTCCAATCAGAATCTCCCCACAAATAATCTCCCCCTTATTTCGATTATTCCTTGTCTCTTCTTTGTGACTTCTTGTGAAAAAGGGAGTCTCTGTCTTCTTTGGAGCCATCTCTGAAATAATGGAACATGGTGAGAAGCTCTCCACTAAGCCCTCTTTCGTCAAGACTTAACAAACCCAGTTCTCTTAGCTTTTCTTACCTCAGATTTCTGAGGCCTTTCATCATCTTTGTGGCCCTTATCTGGACACCCTCCAGTCTGTTTGAAGCTTTTATTGTGTAGCAGAGACCAAATGTGAGGTAAGAATTTCAGATGCAGCCTGACAAATGCTGAGTAGGGCAGGATGATTACTTCTTTATCTCTGCTGCTGGCGCTCTTTTTGACACAATCTGTCAAAACCTGTTGGTTTTGACACCTCTGACCACTTTCAATTCTAACTGAGCATTAATGCTTCTAACCACATTTCTGGACATCCTGGTAATGTCCTTGTAGCTTTCAATGGATATTTATCTGATTTCCATCTCTGGAACACTTCTCTTATAAAACACTTCAATGCAATAAACTCTGAAACAGTCTAGCAGTCTAAATATAAATTATATCTACTAAAAAGGAAGTAACATGAGAAAAAAACATGACACTTCACACTGTAAGAGTATTTCTTGAGACAATCATCTCTGTATACTTAGTAATATGGTACAGGAAAACTGTGCAGAATAAGAGAGAACCTCCCTGCTCCCCTTCACTGTCATGACTCATAAATTTGCAGACAGTATTACAACCTGGGTAAGGTGCTTTGCTCTGTTACTTCCTTTCTGAGTAACAAGGATTTCTCAAAAGATCAGGTTAGGTAATCCATCCTATGCAGAAACAGAAAATAGGAGATGACCTCAGAGGGGATAAAGATAGGCAGGAAACTGTTGCTATACTATACATTTTGCTCTAATCAAGAATTTACCACAGCATCCTCCAGATATTGTAAGATGGTGTTAGATCTAGGCACTCGAGGTCTTTAAGAAAATAAGAGAAATAAAATAAAATCAACACACCTCCTGCATAGAAGAATAGGAGAGGTGATCCAGGTCCTGGAAGAGTTTGATCACATGCCGCTATCATTTCTACTGATGCAAATAAGAAAAGGTCTGACCTGCAAGAGATCCATGGCATAGATCTTCTGACAGTAGGAACCAAAGTTACAACCACTAAGAAAGAGGTGAGAAACTGAGCTGTTTTCAACACATACCAGGAAAATGTTAAGCCACCAGAGCAAAGAGCACTTCATGACTAGACAGCCTAAGGAAGCCCAAACAATTTGCAACTTTGTTTTTTTCAATCCAGCACTGTAACTGCTACAGTTCACTCTGCTCTTCACATAACCAGTAGCATTTTGGAGACTGCAAGGATGTGCAAGTTTTCATTTTAGTAGAATATCTCCTAATATATTCCATGATCACAGACAACAATCTATTTGTTCAGATATCTTTAGCTTTGCCCCCAGCCAGTCTCTCAAATGGTACTGAGAGCAGGAGTCAGAGAGCAAGATCAAAGAATATTTAAATGTGGTTAATAAAAAAATCCTAGTTTAGGTGGCTTGCATTATTTATCTCATTCTTTATTCAGTCTGATGCAGCTCCTGGGTCATGGCAAAGTGGTTTTACTTTTCATCTTCATGTAAAGTGAGACTAAATTCTTACTTACCCATTGGCAACAAAGTACTGCTATTTAGCCTCACTAATGAGGGGGAAAAGCCAAAGTGATAATTTGTTACTTGATGATAAGAAACACTAAGGGATTCCTTCTTGGCTTTCTTTTCTGTGCCTGTTGTTTTGGGTTGACTTAAATTCTTCATGTTCCTTTCTTTCTTTGTGCAGAGTATGAACAATGTAGACATATGACACTGGATATAGCAAGACACAAAAATAAATACCAGGCACTTACATTGATAGTACCAGAAAGAATTTACAAGACAGGATGCATGAAAAATAGTGTCACCCTGGATAAAAATGTCTATAAATACACATGTTCAGATCTGACATTTTATTCCATTGTATGACTCAATGTAACCCTCCAACAATGAATGCCCTTCCATTTAAAAAATGATCAAAACATTCAGAGATGAATTCTGATATGCTTATTCTGACTTAGTTGAAGTCTACTTTGAAGAGAAATCCATTAACTTAGAATATCTTGAGGAGTTAGTAACTCTTCAGAATAAATGGAAGCATCATTCTACCAGGTAATTGCACAGAAACATCTCTCTGATTTTTTTTATTCTTTCTCTGGTTTAACACTATGTTTCTACCTACTTCAGAATAAAATATTAGCATATCAATGTCTCCACATACCAGCTAGAATGGGTACATCTTCTTTGAAAAACAATCTTTATTGAAAATATATGAAAGAAAAAATTTAGCAACTTTCAGTTCTGACAAAAGGGCTTCTAGATCTTGCAAAAAATAATTTTTACAGTTTTTTATTTATGTGTACTGTGCAAATTTTGATTAGTATTTGGATGGGTTTTAAACAACATTTCAAAGAGATGCTAAATGTGATTCAGTATGACAAAACAGGTGGAGCATAAAATGAGTCAGAACAGAGCAGATGACAGGTCTATCAAAACCAGGATACTTTCTCCAACAACTTCTTACACCAGATGTTTCAGAGGGCTAAAAAAATAATAAAATCTCTAGCAAAATGTGTGAAATTTGAGAGGTGAAGAGAGTGTTTTTTTTAGAGCTAGCATATATTCTGTTATATCCTCACCAAAATGGATTGGTGACCTTTGGGATATCATCTAAAGCAGGTTATTCACAAATACTATTCTTCAGATGGCTGCTTTTCCCTTTTCTATTTTTTTTTTTTGTTTTGAAAGCCTTTGGAAACAAAAAATGAATATTTTAAACATTGTCTTTCCCATTGAATCTTTCATATAGGGTAGTTTCATCCATTACTGAATTACTGGCTCTGTTTTGTGCTCCAGGCACAGAGTCAACATCTCTGAATTCCACAGTTCAGTTAGTATACTCAGACATTTACCAAAAATAAAAGCAGAAGAAAAAATGCAATTACAGGAATTACACATGCTTATAAAAAATTAAAATTAACTTGTAGTAGAGAATTAGAAATACATTTACATTTATTAATAATTTCATTTGCAAATGACTGAATAAAAATACTTGTAGCTGTCTCATACTGTGGACTAGAATGGCCTATATTTACATTTAACATCTCAGTATTTTGTTTATCATCCTGCAATGCAATATTTGGAATAAGAGATGACCACCATACCAATACAAGGCTACACTTAAAGAGCTCAGCAGATTTCCTGAACTAGAAGCCAGAAAGCTGAGTGGTTCCTGAAGTGCTGCAGAACTCAGAGGCTGAAGTATAGCTGTGCATATGATGGGAGTCTCTATAGCCATTTATAATATATAGAAAATTCTTGTCCAATTCTGTAAGATTTTTCCAAAGGTAAACATCACTATATCCCATTTCTATCCAGCAGAACAGTATAATATAGTCAAACAAGGGTACTGATGGCTTGTTCACAAAACTGCATTAATGACACAGAATACAGCATGGCAAGTGAGCATAGCAGGTGTATAAGGTGTTTTATTTCCTCAGAACTGGATCTCTTTGCATATGCCAAGAGATGGTAAGACAGGTCTGAATGTGCAATCATTTAATTTTCCATGTTGGAAAATTAAATTAACATTTTAACACCTTGGAAAACCCCTGAATGTTACTCAATTTTGGACTTTATTCTTATGGGTTCCAATTAAATTCAAGCCTAATATGTTTGCATATTGTGTCCATAAAGCTTGAAATTTACATCTCTGATGAACTACTGCCTGTAGCTGGGGAATAGCTGAAGGCAGAGACTCCTGCAAAATATGGCTTCTATCACTGAAAACAATTTTTATTTGTTTTGGTTACGAAATATTCTTAGTCTTCTAGCTGTATTTTAATACTTTGTTGTTTTTTTCCTTTTCTACAGTCTTTCAACTTAGCAGTCCACATATATCAGTCCATTGTCAATCCAAGCTTTTATTTACATAGCTGCAGTTAGACCAAGGCCCAAGATTTCTGTGATTTCTTTACCACACTCAAAAAAAGGAGTATCTTCAAATCAAGTTAAAAAGGCTTGAAGTACAAGCATTTAAGCATATGGGATACCTATTCAACCTGGGAGGCAGAAAATTCACATGTGGCCAAGAGTTTTGAAGAATCTGCAGATTTCATATGTGCACAACTGCTCTGTCCCAGCTGTCTCCAAAGGTAGAAAAACTGGTCATACTTCAAAAAATCCCTTTGAATTTTAGACTTTAGAGAAAACAAGAAAATGTACTTTCTTTCTTACTATTTCTTATTATTTCTAAATTCTCTTTCTTTCTTATTTTGCACAAGTCCTTCTGACTAATTTTCCAGTTTGTTTCTCCATTTTGAGGATGTTGCTTGTACTGTGGGAGCATCAAAAGTAGTAAACAGAGAGAAAGGAAAGATAGTTCCTATCCCACAGCCCCTCAAGACAGGCAGAAGTCAATTCTATTTGTAATGTTTCAGTGTGATACTTAATACTCATAAAAGGAGTAGGGTAGTTCTGTGGGGGAATAGTTTCCTCAGAACAATTCTACAGATATCCAAAGTTTTGGAATTTCTTTTAAAGAACATCTAAGCAGTGAAAAATTTTAGACTTCGGAAAATTGAAGGAATCATGGTTTTGTTTTTTCATTCATCTTTCTGTGAGACTTTTTTCTGCTACAATTTTCTACATACTATCTTAATTTTATAAGGTAGTTGTTGACAGTTTCTGAAGTTCAATACTCTTAATATCAACAAATTCTGTGAAAACCAGCAGTGTTTCTTCCTCTAGAAGTTAGGATTTCAGAAAAATAATCAATTGCTACACATTGCAGAAAAAAAAAAAATGTGGCCACTGTTTTATTATTTGGTCACCCTTTTATGCACAGTATGCATGATATTGAATGTCATATTCCTTGAAATGTAGAGGTGATATGTTTAAAGAAATTCTATATGCATGAAAGAGTATTAAATATTTATGCTGATTTTTAAAGGTTTTTATGCAAAGCAAATTAATGATGTTTACTCTTCATATTTCATATGAAATGGGCATTAATTACCCATGCATGCTTTGCTGATTTGCAGTTCACATGGCAATACTTATAATAAATCTTCTGAAAATGCTTGGGGAGATTCATTCACTTGACAGAATGCATCAAAAACTCTGCTCTCAGCTGATAACTTAGGCAAGAAGTGCATCTGGGAAAAAAAAAGTCAAAGGCTGGAAAGAAGGGAAAAATGAGCATTAAAAATGATTCACAAGCTGGAGAGCTATTCTATAAGGAGAAAAGTTAAGGAAATAATATTTTTAGGTGATCAAAGACAAGAGAAGTGTTTTGATTTTAGTAAGTGGAGTATCTCTGGAGAGGAAAAATACTGAATACAGAAGTAGTCTTTATAATGGCATTAAAAAAAATGCCGTTATAATGACCCAAGAACTAGATATTGAAGTAAAACAGATTGTGTAATTTTTAAATTTTTTTTAACATTAAGAGTGATTAACAATTGGAAGAAATTCAAGTAGTGCCTTTGTCATCTCTTAATGGCACCAAATCATGAAAAAATTCATTTCTGGAGTGTATGCTTTCATGAGAAACATCTAGGAGAAAAGCTAATAATGAGACAGCTGGTATATTACGATAAAATTGGATAATTTAATGGTCAACTGTGATGCTAACGTTTAAACATCTAAATTAGTATCTTGATGAGTTTTGTGAGCATCTTGAGTGTGATGGGCGATTCATCAGAATAGTAATTCCTTCTCTTCAGAAGGCTATGTTCGTATAAAAGTCTGCTTTAGAGTTGTCTTCCATAACCATAGCTATTACATCTCAGGGCCTTCCTATTTTCCAAGGTATTACATTTGCAACCATGTCAAAAGAAATGTGGTTTAATCACCAAAAATACTTGAGAGTAAATAAATATTGAATTGAATATTTCCAGTTAGGTGTCTAGGAGAGACTGGACTATTAATGACTAATGACTCCAAATATTTGTTCATTTGTTGAGGTTCCTGGGTGCTTTGCTGAGCCAGGTTTGCATCCCTCCAGGGAGGAGAGGAGTTTTTGGATGTCTAAGGACTAGTTTGCCTTCAACAGAGGGGGGAACCATCTTCACCTGGAGGCCACAGTGAAGAGGCAAATCCTGCAAGGCAGGATGGGGACTCTTATGCTAATGGCCCTCCCCTACACAACTCAATTTTGTACAACTTCTGTCCACCTGCTGCCAGGGAAGGTCTGATGGGGCATAACTGGCTTAACTACGCTGACTGAGGGGCAGCTGTCATGTCTTAGAAGGTGTCATAAATCATTAAAGACCCCTGAAGTGTCCCCAGACTAATATCTGAGGCCTTCCACCAGAGGACTGAAAGCTCCTCCCCAGGGGAGGTACCTGGGCATTCCCACCAAGGCTGAGTGTATTTTAATACATCAGACTCTGTGTTTCACAGGCTTCTTCCCTCACACCCAATGGATCAGAACAGGTCAAGACCATCACTTGGACCAACAGACAAACTGCAACAATCAAGACTTGTCATAGATACATGGGTGATTATATGTCTTTTCCTTCCTTCCTTCCTTCCTTCCTTCCTTCCTTCCTTCCTTCCTTCCTTCCTTCCTTCCTTCCTTCCCCTTGTAAATTTTCCGAAGTGATATTTTTATTCTTTCATATTGCCATATCACTATAGATAATAACCAAAATGGCTACATACCTGTTTTTCATTACAACCAGATTGTTCTAAAATAAACCCTACACATGTATTTATACAAGCAAAGATCATTCAGTGTCGTTTCACTCTAATCTGGCCCAAGGGATTTATTAACAAGAAGCTGGGTTACTCTTGCCTTCTGGGGCAGGTTCCAACAGTGTCCTATCTCCTTTATAGTCAGGGTTAGATTTATTTCTCCAAAGTTGTCCCCTGTATCAAGATTATAATATGGATATAAATTTTTAATGCAAGTTAAGTAGTTTTTTGAAAAATTTAGTAATTTCATCTTAATACCTAATTATAAAGACAAGCAAATTAGAGAATCTGAAAGAATACTGGAAATTACATTAATCCCACTCAAATTTAACCAACTAGAAACTAAGCACTTTGTACATTCTCATTAGGTTCTTTCTTTAGCTAGTGCAAGCAGGCAATATCAGAGAACATTTTATTCCTGTGTTTTAATACCCTTGGATAGGATGACAGCCTCTGGAGTATACCCTTGTTTCCCTCTGTCAGCTGTGAAAACTTTGTATTAGACTAGATACCTGGTATAAGCAGCTTAAGTTAGGCAAGATGAACAGGACTTTTTACTCACTCTTTCCTTTGCATTCCAGTTTTGACAGAGTATGTTGTAGGTGTCTCTTAGAAAAACAGATCCTGAGGCAGAAACTTTAAGAGCTGCTCAATTACTTTTTCTCACCAGGAGAGGAGAAGCCTCTGCTTCACCACACTGTTATCTCAGACCACCTATCTACTTACTTCTCCGCTGAGATGTTGGTGTTTTTGGACAAGGTGCATAGAGTTGAGTGGGAAAGGGAAAAAAAAATGGAATGCTTTTACCAGGAAAAAAGAAAGGAAGAAATAAGGAATTTCCTTTTCCCCTCCCATCCTCTCCAGGAAACCTGTACCATGTGTTCCTGCCAATAACCACAGTGGCCAGGAGGGCTGGTAGGACCAAGCTCAGACACACATGCTCTCTGTCTTTTAAATTCTAAAATCTGAATGCAAAGTCTCTCCAACAGTACACATTTGGCACTTGTAAATTTCTTCCCTCAGCAAAGATAAGTTATACTAAAATTTATTCACCAGATGACTTTGTTTCTCTTAATACTGAAGGGCATAGCTGAGTTTGTATAAGTGAAGAGAGAGGTGGGGGATTACATATGCCCAAATAGAATGATATGAAAATGAAAAATAAATGTAAATAGAAGAAAATAATTCGACCAGTACAATACAAAAGTGTGTGGAAGAATTGCATCATTCAATGAGTACATAAAAAGGAAAGTGAACTTATATGCCACTCCTTTATTGGCATGAGGCAACCAGATGATCATGACAATCTTTATCCTCTTCTTCCCTGCTGAAGTGTTCAGAGACAGGGTCTTTCTAAAATGCAGCAAAGCTCCTCTTTTGTTAGCACTGGGTGTCAGCCTGTCACCTACTGGCTTGTGGTGTAATTTGTTTCCCATTTGCATCACAGATGTGTCTTCCCTTCTTTACATAGCTTTATTTTCCAGGTGGTACCATCTGACTGCTCGTGCAGTTCTGTGCTCTGTCAGTCAGAGAAGGAAGCAGGACTGAACATTCCTACTAATCATTTGATCCATAAGTCCTTGAAGGGACTAGCTCTCAGGGCTTAAAAAAAGATCTGTCTTTCCTTTCTTCACCAAAAGAAAGACCAGCTTTACAGATGATACATAGGGTAGCCTAGTGACTCATTATGACATTTGTGAGAGGATAATGGGGGTAACTGCAGTCAGGACTGACGTACCTGCTTTGAGGGATTTCTTCTTGATGGGACCCTAGGTAACTTGTCTATCAGGATTAACACATTTTTGAGATTCAGCAGGATATCTAGAAATGCCTTTGCTCACAATAGGATTGTGAAAAATATAGTTTAACAGACAAGCTTTTATTTTATGCAGGGCTAATCCATAGAGCTTGGAAGGATCATAATGATGGGGCTGTATTCATGCCAGCTGGAATGAGCCTGTAACTTCCCATGTTGACTAACATTAGCCATTGAAACCAGGTTTGCTAAAGCATTTATCACCCTGACCTGTCCACACTGATCCTCTCCAACATCCCAAATCACTACGGTTCATAATTTAGTCGAATTACTGAGCAGCAGCCAATTGTGTCTCCTTCTAATAGATCAATCTAAGGAACAGTGGTTGATCAGAAACTTCTGCCTGTTAACAAAGCCGTGTTTCTAGGGAAGCAAAATCAGGGAAGAAGTGCAGGTGTTAGCCATTTTATCCATCTACATGTAGCATGCAATTCAGGAGCCAATGCAGTAAGAGATTCATCTTCCCTATCTTAGATATTTTTTAAAAAATGTTTTTAAGGCTGAGCAGCTTTTATTGTCATTTTCAACAAGTGATTGAAATCACCCTTTGTTGCCAAGGTCAGCAATGGAAACATTTATACAGCAATTCAGGGTACCCAATTAATTTGAACTCCCTCTCTCCATCACTGTTCCTTGGTGTATGAGATTATCTCACATCTGAGGAGTAGGAGGAAAAGAAAGAGATCTGTACTGTCTTCACAAGCATCTTTCCCAAGCAATATTTAGTCCAGAAATTTGGCCAGAAACTAACATGTGTTTTCTGCAGAAGTACACGTGTATAATTAGTATGCAGGTTTGAAGAGAATAGTCTTATATAAGCCATTTTTAATTTTTACTTTGTTATGATCCACAATAAACTTGAAAAAAACCAAACCCTTTTGATGTCTCTGAGATCAGTTTATTTTTGTTCCAAGTGCTCCCCAGGTGCTTGCTATGTTTAATAGAAAATGCTTTAGAAGAAACTTTACTCAAGTAGAACAACAGTGTCTTTTGGAAATCACTGAGGTGCAAGAATTAAATAAGTACATTATTCATTTAAGTTATATTTAATTTTTAAGTGTTTTTCATTAAAATAATATATTATGTTTGGACTGACACACATTTATAAGACTTCAGTATTATTTTTAGGCTTCTTAGGTCTTTCTGAAGGAACTTGGTGTTACAAAAATTAATCCTTTGTTGTTTTGACTTGGTTTGTTTTCTTCATTTTGTTTGATGAACTAGTCAAACCACTCGCAAGACTTGGACTTTAAGTATTAATAATGAGTGCAGTATGCCCTTGACTTATCTTTCTCTCAGTTACTGAATCATACTAGCTACATTCAGTTGCATTTAAATTGGCTTGCCACTTATTCCTTTTATCGTTATTTGTACTGCGATGTGAAATAACATCATCTGCTTCTCCCTTTCTTGTTTTTCCATTTGAAGTTAAGTGCCTAGCTTTTATTAAAAAAAAAAAAAAAGCTGTTTATTTGCTCTGCATACCACATGTTAAAGAAAGTTGCAGATTACCACACTACACTTTTGAAAGAAAATTTCACTATTATAGAAATAACCTTGATGGAACAGGAGAATTTAAAAGCAGCTATGTTATCGAAAAGCTGTTACTGAAACTAAAATGAAGAGGTTTTGAGTGTTTCATTGTGGGTTATTGTGGTTTCTAGCATAGGCTGTTAAACACAAAATTTTAGTATCAAACGACAACAGTTCAAAAGCATGTTAAGCAAGTAACATTATTTCAGTTTTGTCTTTCATCATGAAGGTTGTTAACAAACAACTATACATTGTCCACACTGAAATATTTCCCTAAAATACAAGCCTCATCTGAGGTAGAACTTTGCTACTGCTTTATGTATCACAACAGTAATACAGGATGAAAAAGCCTAAATTGTCTTACATGATGAAAAGAAGCATTTGAGTAGGAGGCTAATAATTATCCTAATTAGATTTGCTCAGTACAATCTGCTGAGTAGTCCTTGATGATCACAAGTGCTCATGACCCTAAATCTATTTACATGTCTCACCATCACAATTAAGGCAGGGATCTAAGCAGATCTTTACTTCCTTCATTTTCTATATCTTTACAGCTGCTACTTTAGATGAGACACTGCATTTCACAAATTAAGTTAGATAGCTTCTGAGCTGGAGCTGATTCATGACTGGGCAGTTCAGTGTTGGAAGGCTCAGCAGACAACTGCCTGTATCTGGATACATAGGCATGTTTAACCAGATGAGCACCCTTAGCCTGTGGCAAATATTCTCAAATTCAGACAGAGTCAATCAATTCATGTTTTCATTGTGCAGTTTCTCTGCCAGAGTTCCAGAAAACAAGGAAAAGAGATGTCGTGAGAAGCCCACATCTTCCAACACATGACACAAACTTATATTTCCCTAAGCATGCAGCTGCAAGCAAGCACGGTAAAACAATTTCAGTAAGTTATGTAGTGCTGCCCCTGAACTTGCTTCCTCAGTTTCAGAAGTAGTGGTTCAGTTATCATTCTAAAGAAAAAAATAAAGGCATCTGCATAACAGAATTCATTCATTTCATAGCATAAACATCCTCCTCTGACAGCCACCACTGTCGTGATAGTGGGGCACTTTGAAGGTTTCACAAAAGGGTGGCCCTGATTGGTTGCAATGTTCTCCAGCAGAGAATCACCATGGTTCTCTCTGACTGCTGTTCTCTTTTTTGGAAAAGTACCACATTGTGAAAAGAAAGATTTCAAGAATTGCTATCTCAGCATTGTGCAGTTTTAAGGGAATCAGTGATGACAGTGGACAGCTCTTCAAAGCACAAATTTCATGTCTTCTAAGAATAAAAATAGCTATATTAAACTGCATTTTTGAGTCTTTGCTATGGGTTGATTTCACATGAAGCTCTGTAATAATGTATTCATCATTACATTATATTAGCAATTTTTTTCATTTCAGAGAATCAATTTTTAATGTAGTATTTGAGAATAATAAAAGTGAGGGAGAAGCCTTCTTTCTAATGTTGCTAGACATACATGGCTATATCAGGCTTATTAGTCCAGTAATCCCCTGAAAAAATTATTACATAATAAAAGTGAAAAATAAGTCAGAGGAGAATTTTTTAAAATAAACAAAAACAGTTGCAATGGACAAATAGGATTTGCATGAGAGTATGCTAGAATACCTCAGGATAAGGAAGACATCCCTTAAAAGCAACAGGAAGCAAATTACACCATTTGTTCAAAAAAACTGAGCCTTTTCAAAGTACCTTTAGGGCTGCACATAAACACTGTCTTGAGTGCCTTTTGCAGTATGTCTATCACTGCCTAGAAGTGTCTCAGAAGAGCTACCCACAGAGACCTATAATCTCTAGTCAAAAGCAATTATGATAAATGCATCTGAAAACATAGCTGAGCTTTCAGAATCTTACCACAGATGTTCTACTGTGTTGCAGAGGCCTTGCTCTAGTGCCATGACCTACTAAGCTTTAGACGGGGGCTTTCAAATACATTTAAGATATCTGACTATTGCTAATTACATATAAGGAATACAATAATGCCAAGATAAATTCAATCATTTTTTTTCAGGGTTTTTGCAAAACTAAATTCTTCCAAGTTGCAAAACAAGAGTTCAATTATCTACATATAAATATCTTATCTGTGTACAGTATATACATTACAACCAGCCATCATTTTGAGTGTATATGGTGTCTAAATAAAAATAAACACACAAATATGGGGGACAGTTTTTGTACCGGGTCCCACAGGAAAATATCGGATGGGGGGAAGCTGTATAAGGAAAAAAAAATCTACATTTTTTTATTATTGGTATTTTTTTCCACTTAGAAGAAAATGTGTGCCTAAAAGAGCTTTCCAATCAGGCAGAAACACAACTATTTTATCTTTGGCCTGAATCACAAGATCAAAATCCTCCAAGTTTGCTTGGCAGATAGTATATAGGGGGAAAATGATATATGGAAATATATATTGTGTACATGCACATACACATTAAAACAATCAATGCAATGATATCAAGAGTTTTGAGTCACTCCATCCTACCTCTGTTTGCATGTTTGGCTTCACCCTTGAAATTACTAAGCATCCTTAAGTTTAGGAGCAAAGAGGTGTAACTCTGTGTAGCCCTGTAGTACTGCACTGTCATGACTATTAGCCAGCCATAAGCTTTATACTGAGTTTGCACAGCCTCAGAGCTGGGGCTTGTCTGATGTGTTCTCTCTGCAGTTGACCTACCTACAGCTGTTTTATTTAGTTTAGCTGTGATAGAGGCATTTCAACGGAGCTGGCAGATAATTTTTTTTTTTATCTTTGCATAGTACAAACATGGATTTTTATAGATAGCAGTGTTTTTCTATAGAGAATGAGATATTTATGACTGCACCATGGAGATGCAGGGTGGAGAAACTGGAATCCAGTGTGATAGCAGAGGCCTTGAGAGGTGAGGACACGGGAGGCAAAGCTCAGAAGTGCAGGCGCAGATTGATGAGGGAGGTGGCACAGGCACAGGCTGGCACTGGAGACCCCACAGGTATGCACATCTCACCCACAGTCAGTTATGGTAATGCAGGCCTGGAGCTGGGGCAAACCTAGGGGTAACACACAGGACAAGAGTAACTAACTCACCTAAAGGCACCATGGACAGTGCATTTGGAAATATTATGGTGCTGCATGCAGAATAATGGAGTAAATGATACAGAAATGTATTAGAAAATATATGAAATTATCCCAACTGGATTCTACAATGAAGAAGGAGAAACCATTAATGTGCACACCCATTCACAAAATCACAGAAAAATAGAATGGGTTAAGCTGGAAGGAGCACTCATCATTCTCCTGGGGACAGAATTCCAGACTTTCCAGAGACATTCCAGATGTTCTCTGACATAAAGGGGAACTGCACCAGTTTGCTTTACTGGCATCTTTTTCCTAGAAAAACCATGTAGCCATGAATTACAACATTTCAGTCATCCAAACTACTGGGATTTAAAAAAAAAACTTCCCTTGGAGGTACATATATTGTGATGCACTTACACCATTAAAACTAGTGAGATTTCCATCCTTCATTTCAATCAGACATTCCTTATTAACAACATCTTCTACAGAGAGAAAGGGTCTGGCTCCTTCACTTGTTCAGATATTTCTTCCTATACAACATGAAACAACATCACTGACTGAAAAAAAAACAAAAGATGATGCACTGGACTCAAGAAAGAAATGTATTGTAGGAATTTGTGTGAGATCTACCAAAGATGCAATGACATAAAGATTATAAATATGAGATATTTTAAAGGATTTTTTTATTTATTTCAAATTCCAATAAAATGTGTAAGGTATCTGATGTTTCACTTTATCATTTTGACTAGATTTTGCCAAATATATTCATTAGATGCTATTCTATTACATTAGGTCTCCCAGATTTCAAGTACAATTCTTCCCCTCAAAATAATTAGCAGTGTCATGCTATTTAACCTCTCATTGCAAAGATGGGTTGGAACAATAACAAGATATCTCTGAACTTGTCCCTGAATTTTTGAATTAAAAATATCACAGATCTATTTCTCCTTATACTGCTTTACAGTAACTACATGTAATTTCACACAGTTTTAGGCTGTGATTTCTTTATGGAAACTGTTGTGCTACAACATCTGTTTTTCAGTCAGATCCTGCTAATATCCAGTTTTCCATCTGGGTTGATTGAAGCTCTGAAATTCAAATTCATTCAGTAGTCATCTGCATTTAACAGTTCCAAATTCAAGCTTTCTACCTTGTCTCAAAAGGTAATCACAAAAAGAGAGCACAATTTGCTTTTGGCTACTTCTCATAAAGAATGCCAAACCAGTATCCACATGTCACCAAAAAAAAAAAAAGGAAAAAAAAAAGAAAAAAAAAGTATTTAGCTTAAAAATATTTAGCTTAAAAATATTTATTCCTCCTCAAAATATATTTTGCTGACTGAAATATATAAATCTCATAAAAATTTATAGGCTTGCAAGGAAAATGAACTGCAAGATTTTGCTATGCTCTTGCACGTAAACAGGCTGCTGGCAGCTAATCTCTCTGATTATGCAAAGATGGAATTATAGTATGAATTACTGATGGTCTTGTAGGCTTGGATTCCCTGCTTCAAAAAGACTAAATTCTTTTATGTTCCGTGACAAATGACCTACCTAGCTGTTCGGCCATGCAGTGGAACAAGCACAGGAGCTTGATGCCAAAGAAACCTCGTTGTAAAATACCTAATCCACCCTGAGTGCTAGCAGATTGTCTCAACATAATTAATGTTGCTTCCTTTGTATCAGCTTTATACTTTGATTTCATTCTTCACAGCCTTAGAACAGTAGAGGAATGGAGAAAAATAGGACAATACTTCAGCGAAGATCCCTCCAAATCATCACAAAACACTAGCACAAAAATATTTGTTGACACAACTGTCCTTAGTGAATTTTAATGAAGTTGACAATGTCCTTCATTAGCCTCATAAACTCATATGTTTTTAAACTATATGCAAGACTTTAAGAGTTACATTAAAAATATTTCATAGAAGTGATGTGTGTAGAGGTGTAAAAATATTTCACAGAATTGATGATCTCAAGGTGTCATAAGCCTCAGAGATGTCTATGGAGAACTAAAAACAAGTCAGATCCATTTATTATATAAAAGAAATTAGCAAGTACTCACAGGAGCTTAAACACCACTTCTGGTAATAACATAGTTGTGTTGGTGGTTTACTTTTACAATAGCTTCCCATTTTCTTCTTTCAGAGTGGAATTGATTTCCCTCTTCTTGTAATAAAAAAATGAAAACTAAAATTTCCAAAAAACCCAAGGTTTCCATATATTCACTGAAAATTTCTTCCACTTAAGCAACTTGATCACTTGCAGTTGATCAGGGAGCAATTTTGAGATGGCCTCCAAGTAAAAATGCAGAATATTCAACCAAAACTCTTGATAATTAAAAACTAAATAAGTGGGCCATGGCAGATATAAATTTACTTCTGTGATCTAAATTCTATTTTTTATCATCCTCTTCAAGAGCAAGGATCTGGAGAGGGGAGGAAGATGCTCAGGAAGATATGAATCTTGTTAGATACATTAAATTTATTTATATGCAAGAGGTGATAAAGCTGCAATTCATAGGATAGATCTATTTCTTCAGAGCTGTCTCTGCATTCAGACTACTTTCCTTTTGATATAGCATTTTTGTACAAAATCTTTTTGACTGGAAATTAACCCTACACACAAGCTGCCTTCTGTCACCCCCATCACTCTACTGTTGGCAGGAAGTATGGAATGCCAGCTCTCAGCACACCTCTTGAGAAGTTGATTTCAATGAGCTTTGGAGAGTCTTGCTGCAGGGAACACTGGCCTTTTGTAAATTTGAAAATATGAGATTGCCACTGATTTAACAGGCCACAGGATATAGTAACTCTGTGAGCCTCATAATTAAATATCTTAAATTTGTTTTGTCTGGGCTTATTTTGGGGCTTTCTGGCACTTTGTTTAGCTTTCTTAGCTGTAACAACCATTGTCCAGTAGCCAGGTGGATATTATCTTTTTTGTTTTAGTTTTGCTCAGCTTTGTACAATTTTGTACAGCAGCTGCAATGTCTAGTGTTACAAAAACATTGATTGATTTCTGTTACACTGATAAAAAGTATTTTTGTAGAACCTGTTACCCTAAAATACTGTTGGGATGCAGAGGAGCACAAGCACAGGATAATAACAGAAGCCTTGTAAGCACGTGCAGATGACAGCATCAAAAGCCTCAGGTCTAAGGACAGGTCGGCAGCTGTTGGTTAATGACTATGAAAGGGGTGCAGCCTTGTAAGATGGACAGAATTTGCTTCAGGGGTTAACAAAGAGAGCAAGAAAGAGATAGATCATGTAAACCACAGTATGTAAAAGTGTGGATGTAGTGTGAAGTTACACAGCAATGAAGAGAGAATGAGGGGTTCTCCATGTGTCAAAACAGCTCTCAGCAGTGAGGAAGAAAGCATTATTACCAATGTCTGGATACCCACACCAGGATATGTAACCAGGAGAAGGAGTTGGGATGTTTACAGTTCCAAATAACACCCTCAGAACAGCATTGGTTGTACAAGCAGAGTTCCAGGGAAACAGAGTTATACAAAACTTTTTTTATAACAATGTTAAAGATATCAATAATTATTGATATTTTTTATGCATTCATTGGATACCTTAAAGTAAAACTCCTAGTATCATTACACCAGGACTACTAATTGCATCTTGAATATGTTTACATTTTAAATAGATTAAGAACAACTTTCCAGCTTCATATGAAGGATGTGCTGCTTTGGCCTGCAAAGACTGTACAAGTAGTAAAATAAATCTTCTTTTTGATTGGCTAAAAAAAAAAGTCATTGTCCTATTGTGGCATATCATGAACTAAGAAAAAATACTTTCTGCCCTTTCTAGCTGCAAGCTTTCAGCAGTCTGTTTGACCAAGAGAAGTATCAAAGATTTAAAGAAAGACTGTGGCAGAAATCATTAAAATGTTGAGATACATATAAAAGCAGATACATACATCAGTCGTTCCAACCCGAAAAGTTCTTTTTAATGGTTATTATAGACTTATTTTCATAATGGTTGTTTTTATTATTTTTATAATGGTTATTATAGAGTTATTTTTCAATGCTTTAGAGCCATGATCCTCTGAAAATGTATCTCATATAATGGTAGAGAAACTGTTAATTTCCACCACGTATTAACTATCAAAAATACATGTTTTGTATTTTGTATGGACTACTAGCTTAACGCACTTTGTACCTCTTTGTTTGGATCTGTGGGACTTATGATAGTCTTGAGGAAATGATGGAACCTCTTTAAGTGACAGCAGGAAATGATCAGCCCAAGGACTTTTAGATAATGAAATTGGCTCTTAAATAGAAAATAACCAGATTATTTTCTGACTGAAGAAATAGGAGTGCCATAAATAAACAGCTGGAAGAAAGTTTCTTGGCTCTGTACAGCAGGTTTTCATTTTCTTCATCACTTTTACAGAAATAAATTGCACTTGCATGTACATATACATATAATTTTGCTTGTGAATAGTGAGGTCATATGCCTTTGACTGCTTCATTTGAATAACTGCTTCAGTGGCATGGTTTTGGCTATCAAATTTTATGATCATTGTGCCATGCATTATTTGTAAGTAAATTGGATTTATAAAATGATTAAAAAAAAAAAAGGCAGAGGAATGAGATCTGGAAGGGTGAGGTGGTGTGCTTGAGGTAATCAGGAAATGCATTACACAGCCAGAAGTTGAATACTGATCTCTTAATCCAGTTTCTTAGTCTCAATCCCATCCAATCATATTTGTTCAGACACTCTTCTAAAAGCAGATTCTAACACAACAAATTCCTGTTATGTAAAGGCATATTTCTTTGCATATATATGCAGAGTTGCTTCATTCTTATCTATTGATGTATTTATTTATAAATCTGTATCCCAGAAATTAAATCACTTGGTAGTTTTGGTAAAAGTATGGAAGACATGGAAAATGTATACAAGACAAATTCAAATCTTAAGTGAAAACTCAAATGATTCCATGACCAAGCTTCATCTGATACTAGATCAAAACATGGAAATTGCATGTGATTCAAAAACCTGCTGTAGTCAATTACACCAAGTCATGCTCAAGGCAGGGAGCTTGGAACTAGATGGTCTTTAAAGTTCCTTCCAAACCAAGTCATTCTATGATGCTTTGAAATTCATTATTTATCATCTCTGCTGCTTCTTTTCTGTGAGTTTGGGGTTTTATTTAATTGGATTTGAAGAAGGTTTTTTTTCTGCTTGTCAAGGTACATCAGCAAGTACCAACATTTTATCCAATGATTTTTCGAAAGTTGTCTGAAAAGGGAATCACAGAATATGTGGGACACTATATTTCACAGCTTGTTTTTTATTGCCCTTGAAGAATACCAACACAGATCATAATCCCTTAAATAAATTCAGGTATATTCTATATGTTTTCAGTCTGTACTGTATTTCACTAAGGTACCATAAATATTAGCCATGATTCACTGACATTAAAAAATGTGTAGCACTCTGTGACTACCCAGTAAATCTATCAAGAGCCCAAGAATTCTGATATTTACTCCTCATTTGGAAATATGACTATATTTTTGAAATATAAACATATATTTAATATATATATTCTAGATATATATTCTATATGTATCTAGAATATATATCTATTCTAGATATATATATTCTAGATATATATATCTATATATATATATATAATATAAACCATATAAAGTTCCTCAAGTAATAGTTTTCTTTTTTTGAGAATTTGTTAATAATTCATAATATCATATTATTTTACAATATGTGATATTTGCTGCTTATTGATTCAGACAATGGGATAGGCAGAAATACAGATTCTAGTAATGTCACATATCACCACCACTAGAATTTCACTATGGAATCCCAGCCAAGATGGAATGATGATGGCAAGCTAAGTGATAACAGTGGGTTTACTATGGAAAGTACATTAGAATAATTTGTATTGATTATTTAGTACTAAACAAGTGGTATTACTTGTCAATCTCATGTAATTCAGTCCTGAAGAAATTAAACCTGATATTTAGCTGTCTACTTGACATCTTGTCTTTCTCAAACAGAAGCTACATCATAATCACACATCGAAATAATTAATGGCAAAGAAAAGGCTGTGAAGGCAACTAATATCTCTGATATTGATGATACTGTCTTAAAGGAATTCCCTCAGGAACTTTTTACTTGAGGAAGGACATAAAGTTAGCTGAAGTATTTGTTTAGTTAGAATACAAATTTTGTTAGAAAGGAAATTGCAGTGAGGGGGATGGAATCTAAAGGCAACGCTAATCAACAGCAAAATTAGAGACGAAGTTACTCAGGTTCTTCTTTGGCTTTCCGTAATAAAATAGGCTTTAGTTTCTCCTGGAATTAGCTTGGCTTCTAGATTCAAAGAGTAGCAATTAGAAAAATCCCTTATTTTCAGCTATCATTAAAAGGTTGCATTCTTTTCAGCAAGACAGGAGAATAACTGCTTTGGTGCTTGATTCTTTGTGTTGTGACATTGCAGATTATTTTATCCAGCTCTGGAAGCCATAGGTGGAAAAGTTTATCCCATCACAAGCATTCTTACAGTAAGTTCCATTGTTTAACAACAGCAAGAGAGTCCACATACTCAGCAACAAATCCCACTTCATTCTTGTTAGCACGTATCTCCAGAAGAATGATAAAATTTATCTGCATGGAGTATGAAGAGGCCACAGTTTCTAAGAATCTGTAATGGAAAAGGACTACATTATATACAACTTTCTTAGAAAGCCTGCTCCATACTGGTAAAAAAAAAAAAAAAAAAAAAAAGAAAATTACAGACTGACTGTCCCCTCCTGAACATTTGCTGGATTTTCAGAGTAATTGCTCTGTGTTTATTAGCTGGTAAAAGTCTTTGTCCATGGTTATTAATTTTGTGTGAGATCTGAGGCAGCAGTGCAGAAAGATGGAGATCTGCTCACAGCAGATGGCATATCTTGGGTTCCCTAATTCCATAGGGCCCCTATAATTCCTTAGAAGTCCTAGAAAGGTATGTATAAACAGTATAAGAGTTATTTTCACTCAGAAAACAGTAATATTCCTTTGAATAAAATTTTATTAATTAGTTCTTTCTCTTTTTTTCATGACTCCACCGGGAGATCCTAATCTCTTAAACTCACTCAAGTTAACATTAAGGCCAATAAAATTTTTTGCCTGAATAAGAAACATGAATTTTGGAGAGAAGACAGTATTCATAAGTAGGAGAATAGCTTCTTTGTGCTGAGCTGTGAATCACGCAACAGATTTGCTGAATAGAACACATATTGCCTGCAGTGGAAGAGCTGATTATTTCTGATTATAAAGCAGATAATATTCATCTGAGGATAACTTCAGATTTCAGAGATCAAAATGTCATTAGGGGTTAAATACAGGGGTTAAAATACAATAAATTAAGTATCCAAGCCAAGCAGAGACTGGATTTTTATTCCAACTGCAATAATGTGACAGACTGGAAGCATTTAGTTTTTACACATTCTTAACCTGGCCTGGAAACACAGTATATATATGCTGTCCTCCATCAAAAAAGACAGGGGAAGTGTTGCTGTTAATGCTACAAATCACACCCACATATAAATAGAAAAAAGGAAAATACCTGTGTTCTATCTTCTGTAGTTTAAATAGCAATAGATTTTCAAGGGATTTGAGAGGAAAATTCTACCCACTGTAAGTAAGAGAACTTGTTATGAATATCTTTATTTTGTTTTCTTTTAAATTCACTCCACATTCCTTGAAGCAGAACAGACTGGAAATGTATAACAACCTCACAGTTATGTAAAGAGTTTAAATGTTTTAAAAACTGGCTGCCTATCTACAAATCATCTTCTGCCAATTACCTAGATACTGATGTTAGTGTTCCTTTCTACTTTCCTATCACTGAACTTTTCTTTCTTAAGGCTACCTGTGCTTTGGTTCAAATGCTACCACCATTCATGATGACTGCAAAAGTCTTTAAAAGAAAGAAATAAATGAGAAAATTTGCTGTTCTAACAGGATGTTCCTATTCTCATTCCAACAAGGGATAACTTTTATTGCATTTGATTCCTTGTATTTATCACTTCTCAAGGCATAGCAGAATATTTTTGCATAGAAAGATAGTTAAAGTTAGTATTGAAATCTGGATATTGCAAGCCATAATATTTTCCTGACTAGTTTCCTACTATCGTGTCTATGCAATACAACTATGTTGACTGAAGGCATTGCAGCTGAGCATGTAAGCCAGTTCTTTCTTGCCTGTTTTAGCCATTAGGCAGCACAGTATGATTTGTGCACTTGTTTTTTCAGACTCACATCACAGAACTGTAAAATAACTATATTTCTCAGCGATGCACTTCTTACCATCTCTCACATTGTTGACTTTCTCTTTTACATTCAAGAATTCACACCTGCTCATGTCACTTTCTGAAAATTTGCACTGACACATCTAACATGCATGAAGCTAATTTAGACTGCCATTTTCTGTATATTATTCTGGATAATGAAGCAAATGTGATCTCCCAAAAACATAGAATAGCAGGATAATGTCATACCTATGACTACATGACTACAGGGTTGACCCTTTCAATACCTGATTTTTTTTTTAATTTTATGGCATAATTTCTTTTTTCAGAGATGAAGTCTAAGCATTCCACAAAAAAATTTTGTCTACAAATGTGTGCTTAAGCTACTGTAGGCCCATAGCTCAAAGTACTACAGACTACAGATGATGCCTAGATGATCCAAGTTTGTCTCATGCCATATGCCAGCTTCTCTACTTAGTGTGTGCTAGGGCATGGATCTGTGAGGGATTAAGTCCTCAGAAAACTTTTATCAGATTATGGTGTGATGGCCATGCTACCCTGCCTTCATGGATGAAAGAGGAAAGGATAAAACACAACCTTAAAATTACTTTGTTTCTCCACCAACTACAAAAAGAGCTCAGGATTTCTAGACCAGATAGGGTTATCTGCATTCAGTCAGATGAAATCTATCCTGGGTGCCTAAATTAGCAGCCCTGGCTTCATTGGCCACCTATAGAGAGAGCTATGGCAAGGTATTGATTTCACACAGCACGGTAAAAACCAAATTCAGACCAGGGTGTTCTGAATCATTTCATTCTCCATTCACTTTGCAGAAAGACTCATAAACTTCAGTCTACATCTCCCACATCTCAAATTGAGTCATAAAGGCAAACATTGCCTTCTTCACCCTCCCTGAAAATCAGAACATTAACCTGACATTGATTTAGAGCAACTTTTATGAATATAAGGACCATAAAAATACATGGACTATCCCCAATGCTAGATCAAACCTTAATTTGTTTATCCAAATCCTAAAAACATGCAGAGATTGTAATTTCTCAGCTTGGTTAGGAAATCCGGTCTTGTGTTACCTTGCAGTTGTAGTCAACATGTTTGTTATTAGTGGTCTCTAGCTGATTTACAGTATTTGAAAATGAGAGGTCTGTGGTATGAATTGCTCATATAAACAGAGAAGAAAAGTCATTAGGTCAGTTGAGGCAATAATAACCACACTATATTTTTAGAACACCTCTGCTTTGATGAAACAAGGTGATAATAATTATGCAGATAAAAAATAGATTTATTTACAGCATGCATGCTCCACAAAGAATTTAAATATCCTTCAAATCCTAATGCTAATGCAAGATATTATTTCATGTATTTCTATTCCATTTTCAAGTATTTGAACATTTGTTGTCATACTTGAGGAAATAATTATTCAGTTTAATTAGTGTCAACAATAGGATAGTTTTTTGACCTTCAAACTGTTTTTTCTTTTATTTATTTAGACCATGTATCTGAAGCACTGCAGTTCACATTTATTGTATCTTTTGATTCTCTTTCACAGACTTCTCATAATTTTAAATTCCACAAGAGCTGAAATTCCAGGATGATAAGCTTGATTAAATCTGATTAGACTAGGTTTTTCTTAACAGTAACCAGGGGTAATTTCTTTTATATGGTTTCACAAGAGGAGGTAATTTTTTTTTTTTTTTTGTTTATTTTCTCAATAAAAGACCAATTGGTGTTTGGAAGAACCCATAAGCAAATGGCTAAATGCTTGGGCATTTTGGCTCTAACTTATACACTTAAACAAATTTGTCTTGGGTTTACTAAAGCAAAAAACCATTTCCCACACAACATCTTAGGAAATAATATGTGGAACAGTTTTAAATCTGTGTGGACTAAGGATGTATCATAAGTCAGAAGCAGCAGCTGCTCCCTTTGCTAGCCAAACCATTTGAACAGCATTCGCTCATCAGTTTCATTTTTCTTAGCATGCTCCAAATAGACTGACAGAAAACAATAAATGTCTTGGCTGACAAAATCGTGGGTTTAGATCTAATCACACTCTTCTGCCAAATTTAAATGTTTATACCAAGTTCTGGTTTTGGCTTTTCTATTCAAGAACAGTTCACAGAATACAGTTCAAAACAAAGTGCTTACAAGGGTATTATCCAAATCAAGAAAGTTATGGATTATCTGGTTATCTTTCAAGGACTAAAGGTTTTTGTACGTTTCTTTAACTAACTGCAAAGATTAACTAACTACATAGACTTGCTAACTACTAATTTTTATTAAACAGTCATTTTTAAATAGATGAGTCTACTAAAAATAATAGTTTCATAACACCTTCTGTGTCCATTTTGGTTGAGTCAAAAATGTTCTTAGGCACTTATGGCCATCTCACTGTAGTCAATAACAAATAGAACCATCATGGATGTTAATTGTAATAAGATTCATTGAGTAAAGCTTCTGAGAATAAAGACTTCTATCAAAAAAAAGGAGAAAAAAGAATGAGGAAAACCTCAGGTTTTGAATGGAAATATTCCCTGTAGTTGATGCAGCTCCCATCTCTAATCACAAACAAGCACTAGTATATCAAGAAAGATATCAACAGCAGAAAAAGGAAAATAGCCACATGATAAAATGAAAGAGGAACATAAGACATTAGAGTCAAACACCAGGCAGGACACATTGTATAAAACAGTTGTATAAAACTGATTTAAGGACCCTCACCACAGGCACTTTTTTGCTCTTCCATCTCCTGATAGTATCAAAAATTAACCTGAATGCAAAGAACAGTCTAAATGAATTTGGTTGTATTATTTGCTTAACTGGTTTCTTGCAAAAATTATGTAATGCCTAGACCATTGAAAAATAGTTTTATATTAAAATAAAAAACAGCAGATAAGGCAAACTTAATTATTATTTAAGACACCTTAATCTCTGTAATTAGAACTGTGAACTGTTTTTTCATCCTAAATTCCTGGTCTTGGTACTTACAGCTTTATGAAATTTCATATTAATTGAACAGAGGTTACATACATATAGTGCAGCTTTGGGCAAAGAGAGTTTGCCTATCTTTTTGTCAAGCTTCATAAATGTGGCAATCAAGACAGACCTGTGCATATCTCATCTGACCCCCAGTAAAATATAAAATTTCAAACAGTAATATCTAGTTTCAGAAGAGTTGCAATTGAACAGTGTCTTCTCTTTTGAAAAAGTCATAACCCCTACAACTACATTTAGTAGTTGCCAAATACAAAAATATACTTTTCTGCTTAGAGAAAAAAAAAACAGGGGGGCAGATAATTTGTTTTAATTTATTAGCTTTGTCACTGAAAGAATTAATAACAGGACTCTGAAATTTGGAAGAAATAGCTCTTTTATTAAATCCCTTAGGAAATTATGAGAAACTTACTCCAATTTCACAGGAGTAAACAATTTTTAAAATGCATGCAATACCCTCATTCTAGCTCAATTTCCCCAAGGTAAAACATAAAGCAAAGAAGTAAGGCACTCCTTCAAGGAACACATCTGCAGAGTAAGAGTACATATAGCTAGAGAGCATAACAGTTCAAGGGAAAGCTGTTCCCTAACAGTTTTGGAAATATGAAATATAAATGAAATTTTTGTGTTGACATCAAATTGTAGAGATAATTCTCAAATAATGACCAGGAAATAGAAAAACCCAGCTGAAAATGCTGGGTGACTCTTGCCTCCCTTCCCGGTACAATTGCCCAACATCAGAGGTCCTATAACAGACTAAGCTTATCAGGCATCAACACCTATACATCTGCATTAAAAGCATGTTGAGAAGAATTAAACTGCAACTGAAGCTGAATTATGATGAATCATCATTCTATGTATTTATTGGTTGTAAGCAGCTCTTAGATATTAACATCAACTTCCAAGTGTTGACACTTGCTAAAACACAAGCTCGAAGTGTTGCCACCGTTGTCTCAGAGAATTCAAAGACCAATCCTTAGAAATTATAGTTTTAAAAACCTCTCATAAACTGTGACTAAATAGTACACTGCAGGCTAAGTATACTATGTATAACAATAGTGAACAGATGCCAATGACAATGAGCTAAATAAAAATCTGAACGTACAACTAACTGCATTTTCTCTGGTGAGTTGTATGTCAGTGGGAACATGGAGTAAGTATTTCTTCTCTATAAACTGTTTTCAGAGTCACTCTATTAGTTTTGTAGTTAATGGACATCACTTCTAAAAGGCACCTAATAAAACTAGCACTGCTCAGACATATGCCACTAAATTAGCTTAGTTAACTGGCTCACCCTCTCAATTACATTGAAAGAAATCTATACTTCTAGAAAGAAAATATATCTTATAGTTGCTGATTAAAATCCCATTCCACAAAGCATTGCAGTAAATGATTAATCTGAAACACCTGCTTAATTTCCACTGAAGTTAAGGAAACTTTTGTACGTGTTCCAGGGCTTTCCTGAACAGCTGAGAGGTGATATAATCAAAATACGTACCACAGACAAAAAAGCACATGTTATATAAAAAGTCTGATTTACAAGACACTTATTCTTACTTGTGCTTCAGTTTAATAACAAAAGACTGAGGGGGAAAAAACCTAGTTACCAATATCCAGGACACCAGTACCAGAAAAATTTAGATGTTGCTCTAGGATATAGTGTTGAGTTACAACATATACTTTGTTGAAGTTCATAAACAGTTGTTATGCACGACAGTTATACACACAATTTTGATTTATCACTCTCTGCCTACACAGTGCTAAAACAGACAGATTAAACATTCTTCACTGACATGACATTCCTGTCATTAATCTACTATTATTTTGTTCTTATGTGGAACATTTTCTAAGATTAACAAGCAATATCAAAGTATTTTAAAAGTGGCTAAACTCTGACTGGTGTTCTAGTCACTAGAAATCATTATCAAGAAACAATTATAGAGTCATCTATTTCAGGGCATAAATCCATGTTCCATGGATGGATA